>NC_064621.1:597966382-599216382 GCF_023898315.1 Schistocerca nitens
ACCAGACAGATGGGACAAAGACATCAAGAAGATTGCTGGTAACACCTGGCAGAGAACTGCCCAAGACCGTCCCACTTGGAGAAGACTTTTGAAAGCCTACCTGAATCCACAACTCGAAGAGGCCACATCATATAATGATTGAATTGGCTGATGATGATGATGATGATGATGATGATGTTGGCGAATTAACATGTTTAGATACGGAGGAACGCATAAAATATCATCCGAAATTGTGCTAAACGCATTCTCTGAAAATTATTTCGAGCAGTTAGTTCATGAGCCCACGCGAATAGTAAATATTTGTTACAACACACTTGACCTCTTAGCAACAAACAATCCTGTGTTAATAACCAGCATCAAAACCGACATAGGGTTAGTGAACACAGGGTTGTCGTTGCGAGACTGAATATTGTAATCTCCAAATCCTCGAAAAATTAGCTAAAAAGATACCTATTCAAAAAAGCAGATAATAAAAATTCACTTGACGCTTTCCTGAGAGACAATCTCCACTCAATCCAAATTAATAATATAAGTGTAGACCAGATGTGCCTTGTGTTGTTGTTGTTGATGTGGTCTTCAGTCCTGAGACTGGTTTGATGCAGCTCTCCATGCCACTCTATCGTGTGCAAGCTCCTGCATCTCCCAGTACCTACTGCAACCTACATCCTTCTGAATCTGCTTAGTGTATTCATCTCTTGGTCTCCCTCTACGTTTTTTACCCTCCACGCTGCCCTCCAATACTAAATTGGTGATCCATCGATGTCTCCGAACATGTCCTACCAACCGATCCCTTCTTCTAGTCAAGTTGTGCCACAAGCTCCTCTTCTCCCCAATCCTATTCAATACCTCCTCATTAGTTATGTGATCTACCCATCGAATCTTCAGCATTCGTCTGTAGCACCACATTTCGAAAGCTTCTGTTCTCTTCTTTTCTAAACTATTTATCGTCCATGATTCACTTCCATACATAGCTACACTCCATACAAATACTTTCAGAAACGACTTCCTGACACTTAAATCTATACTCGATGTTAACAAATTTCTCTTCTTCAGAAACGCTATCCTTGCCATTGCCAGTCTACATTTGATATCCTCTCTACTTCGACCATCATCGGTTATTTTGCTCCCCAAATAGCAAAACTCCTTTACTACTTTAAGTGTCTCATTTCCTAATCTAATTCCCGCAGCATCACCCGGTTTAATTCGACTACATTCCATTATCCTCGTTTTGCATTTTTTGATGTTCATCCTATACCCTCCTTTCAAGACACTGTCCATTCCGTTCAGCTGCTCTTCCAAGTCCTTTTCTGTCTCTGACAGAATTACAATGTCATCGGCGAACCTCAAAGTTTGAAAGAGAGTATTCCAGTCAACATTGTCAAAAGCTTTCTCTAAGTCTACAAATGCTAGAAACGTAGGTTTGCCTTTCCTTAATCTTTCTTCTAAGATAAGTCGTAGGGTCAGTATTGCCTCACGTGTTCCAACATTTCTACGGAATCCAAACTGATCTTCCCCGAGGTCCGCTTCTACCAGTTTTTCCATTCGTCTGTAAAGAATTGGCGTTAGTATTTGGCAGCTGTGACTTATTAAACTGATAGTTCGGTAATTTTCAGATCTGTCAACACCTGCTTTCTTTGGGATTGGAATTATTATATTCTTCTTGAAGTGTGAGGGTATTTCGCCTGTCTCATACATCTTGCTCACCAGATGGTAGAGTTTTGTCAGGACTGACTCTCCCAAGGCTGTCAGTAGTTCTAATGGAATGTTGTCGACTCCGGGGGTCTTGTTTCGACTCAGGTCTTTCAGTGCTCTGTCAAACTCTTCACGCAGTATCATATTTCCCATTTCATCTTCATCTACATCCTCTTCCATTTCCATAATATTGTCCTCAAGTACATCGCCCTTGTATAGACCCTCTATATACTCTTTCCACCTTTCCGCTTTCACTTCTTTGCTTATACCTGGGTTTCCATCTGAGCTCTTGATATTCATGCAAGTGGTTCTCCTTTCTCCAAAGGTCTCTTTAATTTTCCTGTAGGCAGTATCTATCTTACCCCTAGTGACATAAGCCTCTGCATCCTTACATTCGTCCTCTAGCCATCCCTGCTATTCATTTTGCACTTCCTGTCGATCTCATTTTTGAGACGTTTGTATTCCTTTTTGCCTGCTTCATTTACTGCATTTTTATGTTTTCTCCTTTCATCAATTAAATTCAATATTTCATTTGTTACCCAAGGGTTTCTAGTAGCCCTCGTCTTTTTACCTATTTGATCTTCTGCTGCCTTCACTATTTGATCCCTCAAAGCTACCCATTCTTCTTCTACTGCATTTCTTCCCCCCATTCCCGTCAATTATTCCCTTATGCTCTCCCTGAAACTCTGTACAACCTCTGGTTCTTTCAGTTTATCCAGGTCCCATCTCCTTAAATTCCCACCTTTCTGCAGTTTCTTCAGTTTTAATCTACAGTTCGTAACGAATAGATTGTGGTCAGAGTCCACATCTGCCCCTGGAGATGTCTTACAATTTAAAACCTGGTTCCTAAATCTCTGTCTTACCATTATATAACCTATCTGATACCTTTCAGTATCTCCAGGATTCTTCCATGTATACTACCTTCTTTCATGATTCTGGAACCAAGTGTTAGCTATGATTAAGTTATGCTCTGCGCAAAATTCTACCAGTCGGCTTCCTCTTTCATTTCTTAGCCCCAATCCATATTCACCTACTCTCCCTTTTCCTACTCTCGAATTCCAGTCACCCATGACTATTAAATTTTCGTCTCCCTTCACTACCTGAATAATTTCTTTTATCTCCTCATACACTTCATCAATTTCTTCATCATCTGCAGTGCTAGTTGGCATATAAACTTGTACTACTGTAGTAGCCGTGGGCTTATTGGCCACAATAATGCGTTCACTATGCTGTTTGTAGTAGCTTATCCGCACTCCTTTTTTTTATTCATTATTAAACCTACTCCTGCATTACCCCTATTTGATTTTGTATTTATAACCCTGTATTCACCTGACCAAAAGTCTTGTTCCTCCTGTCACCGAACTTCAGTAATTCTCACTATATCTAACTTTAACCTATCCATGTCCCTTTTTTAGATTTTCTAACCTACCTGCTCGATTAAGGGATCTGACATTCCACGCTCCGATCCGTAGAACGCCAGTATTCTTTCTCTTGATAACGACGTCCTCTTGAGTGGTCCCCGCCCGGAGATCCGAATTGGGGACTATTTTACCTCCGGAATATTTTACCCAAGAGTACGCCCTCATCATTTAATCATACAGTAAAAGCTGCATGCCCTAGGGGAAAAATTACGGCTGTAGTTTCCCCTTGCTTTCAGCCGTTCGCAGTACCATATCAGCAAGGCCATTTTGGTTAATGTTACAAGGCCAGATCAGTCAATCATCCAGACTGTTGCCCCTGCAACTACTCAAAAGGCTGCTGGCTTAAGTTCAAAGAAATAGTATCGGCAGCGATTGAGAGGTTTATACCAAATAAACTAACAAACGACGGAGCTGATCCTCCTTCGTACACAAAACGGGTTAGAACACTGTTGCAGAAACAACGAAACAAACATGCCAAATTTAAACAGACACAAAATCCCAAAGATTGCCGATCCTTTACAGAAGCTCGAAACTTAGCGCGGAGTTCAATGCGAGACGTCTATAACAGTTTCCACAACGAAATTTTGTCTCGAAACCTGGCAGAAAATCCAAAGAGATTCTGGTCGTATGTGAAGTATGTTAGCGGCAATAAACAATCAATGCCTTCTCTGCGCGATAACAATGGAGATACTATCAAAGACAGTGCTGCCAAAGCAGATTTACTAAACACACCCTTCCGAAATGCCTTCACAAAAGAAGACGAAGTAAATATTCCAGAATTCGAATCGAGAACAGTGCCAACATGAGTAACGTAGAAGTAAATATCTTCGGAGTAGTGAAGCAACTCAAATCACTTAATAAAAGCAAGTCTTCTGGTCCAGACTGTATACCAATCAGGTTCCTTTCGGTGTATGCAGATGCATTACCTCCATAATTAACAATCATACACAACCGTTCGCTCGACGAAAAATCCGTACCCAAAGACAGGTAAGTTGCACAAGTCACGCCAATATACAAGAAAGATAGTAGGAGTAATCCACTAAATTACAGGCCCACATTGTTAACGTCGATATGCAACAGGATTTTAGAACATACATTGTGTTCTAACATTATGAATTACCTTGAAGAGAATGGTCTATTGACACTCAGTCAACATGGGTTTAGAAAATATCGTTCCTGTGAAACACAACTAGCTCTTTATTCACATGACGCGCTGAGTGCTCTTGACAAGGGATTTAAGATATATTCCGTATTCCTAGATTTCCGGAAGGCTTTTGACACTGTACCACACAAGCGGCTCGTAGTAAAATTACGTGCTTATGGAATATCGTCTCAGTTATGTGACTGGATTTGCGATTTCCTGTCAGAGAGGTAACAGTTCGTAGTAATTGACGGAAAGTCATCGAGTAAAACAGAAGCGATTTCAGGCGTTCCCCAAGGTAGTGTTGCTGTTCCTTATCTATATAACCGATTTGGGGACAATCTGAGCAGCCATCTTCGGTTGTTTGCAGATGACGCTGTCGTTTATCGACTAATAAAGTCATCAGAAGATCAAAAGAAACTGCAAAAAGGTTTAGAAAAAAATCTTAATGGTGCGAAAAGTGGCAGTTGACCCTAAATAACGAAAAGTGTGAGGTCATCCACATGAGTGCTAAAAGGAACTCGTTAAACTTCGGTTACACGATAAATCAGTCTAATCTAAAAGCCGTAAATTCAACTAAAATACCTAGATATTACAATTACGAAAAACTGAAATTGGAGAGAATACATAGAAAATGTTGTGGGGAAGGCTAACCAAAGGCTGCGTTTTAGTGGCAGGACACTTAGAAAATGTAACAGACCTACTAAGGGGACTACGTACACTACGCTTGTCCGTCCTCTTTTAGAATACTGCTGCGCGGTGTGGGATGCTTACCAGGTAGGACTGACGGAGTACATCGAGAAATTTCAAAGAAAGGCAGCACGTTTTGTATTATCGCGAAATATGGGAGAGAGTGTCACAGAGATGATACAGGATTTGGGCTGCATATCATTAAAAGAAAGGTGTTTTTCGTTGCGACAGAATCTTCTCACGAAATTCCAATCACCAACTTTCTCCTTCGAATGCGAAAATGTTTTGTTGGCACCGACCTACATAGGACGGAACGATCACCACGACAAAATAAGGGAAATCAGAGCTCGTGCGGAAAAATATAGGTGTTCATTTTTTCCGCGCGCTATACGAGGTTGGAATGATAGAGAATTGTGAAGGTGGTTCGATTAACCCTCTGCCAGGCACTTAAATTTGATTTGCAGAGTATCCATGTAGATGTAGATGTAGATTGTGGCCCAGTGACATGTTTGGGAACATGAATTCCATGAATGGTTGCACATGGACTCCAAGTAGCCGTAGTCGCACATACTCATTTCCAGTCAATGATCGGTTCGTTTGGACCAGAGCATCCAGACCATTCCGTGTAAACACAGCCATACCATTAAGGAGCCACCTCCAATTTCCACAGCGCCTTGTTCACAACCTGGGCCCATAGGTTCGTGGGGTCTGTGGCATGCTGGAATGCTATCATCAACTCTTACCAACTGGAATCGGAGCTCATCTGATGAGGTCGCGGTTTTCTAGTCGTCTGTGGTCCAACCGATGTGGTCAGGAGCCCAGGAGAGGCGCTGCAGCCGATGTCGTGGTGTTAGCAGTGGCACTCGCGTTGTTCGTCTACTACAATAGCACATTAACGCCAATTTTTTGCTCTACAGTCCTAACGGATACGTCCGTCGTATGTCCCACGTTGGTTTCTGCTGTTATCTCATTCAGTGCTGCATGTCTGTTAACACTGAGAAATCCATGCAAATGCCGATGTTCTCGAGTCGTTAGGTGAAGACCGTCGGCCACTGCGTTATCCGTGTTGAGAGGTAATGCCTGAAATGTGGTATTGTCGGTATAATGTTGGCACTGTGGATCTCGGAATACTGAACTCCCTAAGACTTTCCGAAATGGAATGTCCCATATGTCTAGCTGTAACTACCATTCCGTTTTCAAATTCTGTTAATTCCCTTCGTGTAGCCATGATCACGTAGGAATACTTTTCACGTGAATCACATGCGTACAAATGACAGTCTGCCAATCCACTGCCCTTTTATACACTCCTGGAAATGGAAAAAAGAACACATTGACACCGGTGTGTCAGACCCACCATACTTGCTCCGGACACTGCGAGAGGGCTGTACAAGCAATGATCACACGCACGGCACAGCGGACACACCAGGACCCGCGGTGTTGGCCGTCGAATGGCGCTAGCTGCGCAGCATTTGTGCACCGCCGCCGTCAGTGTCAGCCAGTTTGCCGTGTCATACGGAGCTCCATCGCAGTCTTTAACACTGGTAGCACGCCGCGACAGCGTGGACGTGAACCGTATGTGCAGTTGACGGACTTTGAGCGAGGGCGTATAGTGGGCATGCGGGAGGCCGGGTGGACGTACCGCCGAATTGCTCAACACGTGGGGCGTCAGGTCTCCACAGTACATCGATGTTGTCGCCAGTGGTCAGCGGAAGGTGCACGTGCCCGTCGACCTGGGACCGGACCGCAGCGACGCACGGATGCACGCCAAGACCGTAGGATCCTACGCAGTGCCGTAGGGGACCGCACCGCCACTTCCCAGCAAATTAGGGACACTGTTGCTCCTGGGGTATCGGCGAGGACCATTCGCAACCGTTTCCATGAAGCTGGGCTACGGTCCCGCACACCGTTAGGCCGTCTTCTGCTCACGCCCCAACATCGTGCAGCCCGCCTCCAGTGGTGTCGCGACAGGCGTGAATGGAGGGACGAATGGAGACGTGTCGTCTTCAGCGATGAGAGTCGCTTCTGCCTTGGTGCCAATGATGGTCGTATGCGTGTTTGGCGCCGTGCAGGTGAGCGCCACAATCAGGACTGCATACGACCGAGGCACACAGGGCCAACACCCGGCATCATGGTGTGGGGAGCGATCTCCTACACTGGCCGTACACCACTGGTGATCGTCGAGGGGACACTGAATAGTGCACGGTACATCCAAACCGTCATCGAACCCATCGTTCTACCATTCCTAGACCGGCAAGGGAACTTGCTGTTCCAACAGGGCAATGCACGTCCGCATGTATCCCGTGCCACCCAACGTGCTCTAGAAGGTGTAAGTCAACTACCCTGGCCAGCAAGATCTCCGGATCTGTCCCACATTGAGCATGTTTGGGACTGGATGAAGCGTCGTCTCACGCGGTCTGCACGTCCAGCACGAACGCAGGTCCAACTGAGGCGCCAGGTGGAAATGGCATGGCAAGCCGTTCCACAGGACTACATCCAGCATCTCTACGATCGTCTCCATGGGAGAATAGCAGCCTGCATTGCTGCGAAAGGTGGATATACACTGTACTAGTGCCGACATTGTGCATGCTCTGTTGCCTGTGTCTATGTGCCTGTGGTTCTGTCAGTGTGATCATGTGATGTATCTGACCCCAGGAATGTGTCAATAAAGTTTCCCCTTCCTGGGACAATGATTTCACGGTGTTCTTATTTCAATTTCCAGGAGTGTATCTTGTGTACACGGTGCTTCCGGCATCTGCACATGTGCCTATCGCTATCCTATGACTTTCGTCACCTTAGTGTGTCGATGTGGCATAGTAATGTTAGCATACACACAGGTAAGATCAAACATTTTCTTAAATCTTGATTGGGAAGGCCGGCCGGAGTGGCCGTGCGGTTCTAGGCGCTACAGTCTGGAGCCGAGCGACCGCTACGGTCGCAGGTTCGAATCCTGCCTCGGGCATGGATGTGTGTGATGTCCTTAGGTTAGTTAGGTTTAATTAGTTCTAAGTTCTAGGTGACTGATGACCTCAGAAGTTAAGTCGCATAGTGCTCAGAGCCATTTGAACCTTTGATTGGGAAAAATGTGGATGTCGTATGCTGTTGTTGGCTCAAAAACCCCACTGGTCGGGTTCACTCGCTTATTTGAAAGGCTGTTCTTCTTCGCGCCCAAGGGCCCCTTTCATTGCGATAGTGCAGTGTTTCATTGGTGTTATATAATGATAATAAGGGAGCTTAACGTCCCCATCCGACAGACGGATCACCATCACATGCCCATTGGAAGAAATAAACTGCTTCTAAAACTGGCTCTGTTAACCACCTTAACAAGAAAGCCGTCCTGCTTCAGTGAACACCAGACCAGAAAGTCACACAAACTGTGAAAAGCTCTGTCAAAACATACGACAAGAATCTGCGACTTACAACTGCTACTAAGAGCAAAGTATGAAACTGTTAACTTTCAAAGCAAAACGTTGCTGACTCTTACAGTCGACATGAAACAGTGAAACAAGCTTCCAGAATGCTGAAATAGATAACTATTCTACCGTGCATGTATCGTGACGTATAAAAAATGTATACAAATCATGACTGACGATTTTTTTGTTAAAAGGTAATTTGAAGTATTATTCACATACCGATACGCAGTACTTAAATGGGTCTCACGATAAAGAGAGCATCAAAACAGAAGAAAGGATGAGGTCGTACCTTGTTAACACTATCATTAATGCAGCCATAACAAAATTCCTGCAGAGGTCTCAACAAGGGTTGATCAGTAGAAACGAAGAGTAATACAAAAACAATCAACATACAACATAAAAAGCACACAATATTCACAAATAATAACATATTCCAAAATTAATATTAAAAATTATATCACATAGTATGATTAGCTTCTCTTAGCATACTATGCATAAGTAAATAAAGGTATTTTGAACGTTATTATATGGTATGTTCGATTGTGGTATCTGGGTACTAGTTTACAGCAGTGCTTACCGCATGAGATATAGGAATAACCCTACTAGTCCGTTCTTTTTGGTAAAAATAACACAGACAGTAGTTTTGATTCAAGTGCCGCCTACGTCTCTGTGACTGCTGCATACCACATTTCGCTCTAATACAACCAACAGCCACTTACAACAGTTCTTTAATTAGAATTCAGCTCACTGTGAAATTATACTTAACACAGCTTTCTTCGTCATTGCCTCTTCGATTATATAATAGTACATAGACTTTTAAATTATAGAAACTGCGAAGCATTCTTGCATAAACTGGCATCTACACGCAACAGACATTTTCAATTAATAATGAATTAAAGTTCAACGGTATAAATAGGAAAATAACTTGGAAATTTTATATCGAATTACGTAAGCTTTTAAAAATTCCAAAGTCATACTCAGCTTTGAACAACAAATTGACACTATACTGCTGTTCTTATAATCGTTGAAAACTAGGAAAGATACGCATTTGTTTATTTTTACAGTAATTTTCAGTAACTATTGTCTAATATCTGCAGTTTATTTCGTTTTGTGTCTAGTGTTCCGTGAAGTGAAAGAAACAATACTATTTTATTCAGTTTTTAGCTTCATGTATTATCGAAGAAAATACTGATTATTAAAAACTAGACCGTAATTAGATGCCAAGGCAACTAACTACGAATACTGTCGACTTCACACTTATGATGAAGGATTACAGTAATCATTTTCGTGTCGATTTGTTTGATTAAAAATGAAAGAAAAACGTAATTTAACACATTTATTTAGCCATTAATGAAATTTAAAAACCAAATACAAGAAAATAACTGACACGGTTGTTCATTTGCACCATATGCCTTCGATTTCTTTCGGAGACTATGAATTTCTTTTGTTGGACATCTTAAATTGCCTTGAATTTACGTAAGATCTCTGTACACCGAGATTCACATCTCCAGAAAGTTTAATAGCAACTGATGCTTTCCAGGTATGCCAGTGTAGTAATTTCGCGGCTTCTCAGAATGCAGCATCTAACAGACTTAAAATGCAGCTCAAAATAAATGCAGCCAACAATTGCTCAGGTCTACCCAACAATGTAATTCGTGACTGACAGCTTGGACCATAATTGCATGCTTTGATCATACTTATGGAAAATTAAGTTACATGGAACTAATGTACGGAGCGTTGTGCACCGATATACAATAAAGGCAAGAATATGGTTTACGGTGCGTAGAGAACATGGAGTTACAGTGATAAGCCAGAGCATAATAGCGCCTGTGTCTACCTTTGGCACGGACAACAGAGGCGTCGCGTCGTGGTATTGAAGCAATGAGGGCTTGGTACAGGGTGTTTCAAAAATGACCGGTATATTTGAAACGGCAATAAAAACTAAACGAGCAGCGATAGAAATACACCGTTTGTTGCAATATGCTTGGGACAACAGTACATTTTCAGGCAGACAAACTTTCGAAATTACAGTAGTTACAATTGTCAACAACAGATGGCGCTGCGGTCTGGGAAACTCTATAGTACGATATTTTCCACATATCCACCATGCGTAGCAATAATATGGCGTAGTCTCTGAATGAAATTACCCGAAACCTTTGACAACGTGTCTGGCGGAATGGCTTCACATGCAGATGAGATGTACTGCTTCAGCTGTTCAATTGTTTCTGGATTCTGGCGGTACACCTGGTCTTTCAAGTGTCCCCACAGAAAGAAGTCACAGGGGTTCAAGTCTGGCGAATAGGGAGGCCAATCCACGCCGCGTCCTGTATGTTTCGGATAGCCCAAAGCAATCACACGATCATCGAAATATTCATTCAGGAAATTAAAGACGTCGGCCGTGCGATGTGGCCGGGCACCATCTTGCATAAACCACGAGGTGTTCGCAGTGTCGTCTAAGGCAGTTTGTACCGCCACAAATTCACGAAGAATGTCCAGATAGCGTGATGCAGTAATCGTTTCGCATCTGAAAAATGGGCCAATGATTCCTTTGGAAGAAATGGCGGCCCAGACCAGTACTTTTTGAGGATGCAGGGACGATGGGACTGCAACATGGGGCTTTTCGGTTCCCCATATGCGCCAGTTCTGTTTATTGACGAAGCCGTCCAGGTAAAAATAAGCTTCGTCAGTAAACCAAATGCTGCCCACATCCACATCGCCGTCATCAATCCTGTGCACTATATCGTTAGCGAATGTCTCTCGTGCAGCAATGGTAGCGGCGCTGAGGGGTTGCCGCGTTTGAATTTTGTATGGATAGAGGTGTAAACTCTGGCGCGTGAGACGATACGTGGACGTTGGCGTCATTTGGACCGCAGCTGCAACACGGCGAATGGAAACCCGAGGCCGCTGTTGGATCACCTGCTGCACTAGCTGCGCGTTGCCCTCTGTGGTTGCCGTACGCGGTCGCCCTACCTTTCCAGCACGTTCATCCGTCACGTTCCCAGTCCGTTGACATTTTTCAAACAGATCCTTTATTGTATCGCTTTTCGGTCCTTTGGTTACATTAAACCTCCGTTGAAAACTTTGTCTTGTTGCAACAACACTGTGTTCTAGGCGGTGGAATTCCAACACCAGAAAAATCCTCTGTTCTAAGGAATAAACCATGTTGTCCACAGCACACTTGCACGTTGTGAACATCACACGCTTACAGCAGAAAGACGACGTACAGAATGGCGCACCCACAGACTGCGTTGTCGTCTATATCTTTCACATCACTTGCAGCGCCATCTGTTGTTGAAAATTGTAACTACTGTAATTTCGACAGTTTGTTCGCCTGGAAACGTACTGTTGTCCCAAGCATATTGCAACAAACGGTGTATTTCTATCGCTGCTCGTTTAGTTTTTATTGCCGTTTCAAATATACCGGTCATTTTTGAAACACCCTGTAGATCGCCGGAACAAAATAGAACCCAGCACAGCGAACGTACAGAACAATACTGATGTATTACAACCGCTGCTCGATGTGGCGACACTAACGTTGTTACAGACACTGCGGCTACGAAGCATGTTCTAGTACAAGCTCTCCATCCCACCTGGTGTCTCTTAAATTTCTAATACAGCGTCCAGAAAGAAGGATCCTTTATTGTATGATTATATGATAGCGAAACAAACACTGGTAGCAGTTACTTCTGTAAAATACCTGGGAGTATGCGCAGGGAACGATTTGAAGTGGAATGATCATATAAAATTAATTGTTGGTAAGGCGGGTACCAGGTTGAGATTCATTGGGAGAGTGCTCAGAAAATGTAGTCCATCAACAAAGGAGGTGGCTTACAAAACACTCGTTCGACCTATACTTGAGTATTGCTCATCAGTGTGGGATCTGTACCAGGTCGGGTTGACGGAGGAGATAGAGAAGATCCAAAGAAGAGCGGCGCGTTTCGTCACAGGGTTATTTGGTAAGCGTGATAACGTTACGGAGACGTTTAGCAAACTCAAGTGGCAGACTCTGCAAGAGAGGCGCTCTGCATCGCGGCGTAGCTTGCTGTCTAGGTTTCGAGAGGGTGCGTTTCTGGATGACTTATACCTCCCGAGGAGATCACGAATGTAAAATTAGAGGGATTCGAGCGCACACGGAGGCTTTCCGGCAGTCGTTCTTCCCGCGACCCATACGCGACTGGAACCGGAAAGGGAGGTAATGACAGTGGCACGTAAAGTGCCCTCCGCCACACACCGTTGGGTGGCTTGCGGAGTATAAATGTAGATGTAGATGTAGATGTAGATTTCGCGCCAGCAGATTGTCCTCAGTCTTTAAAGGAGTCACGCAACAAATCAGACATCAGGTAGCCCTCTGACGTAGCACAACTACATCCTGTCTACTCCACTGCATTCCAGCACAAGCCACCATGAAATTTTCCTCTTCCCCTCAGCAGATGTGCACGCGTTCCATATCTGAATCGAAACAATCGTAGAACGGGAACGGTTCGTTTCCGGAGACGGGTTGCTATTCAGTATATTATGTACTCACTCCCCTGTACTAGTCTTAGATTTCCGAATACCATGTGCGAAGGGCGTTCAATAAACAATGCTGCATATTTTTTTCTGAAAGCAGGTTGGCTTTATTCGGGATTCCAATGCACTATATTACTTCCTAGTCTTTTGGTACAAAACTCTATTTTTCAACGTAAACGCCGTTCAGTGCGACGGCCTTAAGGCCGGTTCCCACTAGAGCGCGGCAGCGTGTCGTGCGGCAACGGCAGCGGCAAGCGTTTTCCGCTTTGACGCGGCGGCTCGCGCAATTGGCGTTCCCATCTGGACGCGGCAGACGCTAGCGGTAGCCAATGACGGACATCCACTGAGGTACGGGGCGGGACCCACTGAAACGCCCGGTGCGTTTGATTAACTATATTTTACACCTACATGAAGGAAAGACGAAGTTGGGTGAAGTTATACCAATTTTTCATTTTCTGTACAATGTACTCTTTCACATATTTCATTATTCATGTTTTCTCATTTCACCATAAACAGATTTCATGACTACCGTTCATGATTGTTCGCTATCTCCTAACACATTGAAACAATGTACGACAAAAGAGATTATTCAGATGGTTAAGCGAGACAAAAATTTAAAATGTGATACGGTAGCATGTACAGGAAAACAGCAAGAACACAAAGGCTCGGGGGAAGGGATGAAAGTGGAAGCCACCTGATAGAATTTCGCACAGAGCATAATGGAGTCATCGCCAGCACCTTGCTTAAGAATCATGAAAGAATAATATATTTTTGGAACAAAGTTTTCGAAACCAGATTTTAAATTATAAGACATTTCCTGGTGCAGACGCAAATCTACAATAATTTATTGGTTACGAGCTGCGGTTTACAACTAAAGAGACAGTAAACGGTAGCAAATTAAGGAAATGGAACTTGAATAAGTCAAGACCCACAGTTTTTCGATAACCTTAAAGTTACTGTAATGCAACGACTGACAGTAACAGAGGAAGGAATCTGCTAGAATACGAATGGATATCTTTGAGATAACAAGTGGTGAATGCAGCAGAGTATGTGAACGGGAAGAAGTTACAGTAGAAATCGTTAGATAAAACGTGATATATTAAATTTGACACGAGGGAAAAATATAAAAATGTAGCAAATAAAGTAGGCCATCGGAAACAGAAATGTCTAAACATGACGTTAACAGAAAGTCCAAAATTGCAATGCGATTTTGCTCTTGGAAAACATAGGGGAATGAAAATGAGAAAGAACAAAGAAAACTTTGCTCAAAGGAGAAGCAACTGTCAAGAACTCATTTGGCAAAGCCAGAACTAAGCAAATGAGAGAAGGCTAGAAAGTGGAAGGAATATGTAGAGGGGAGAGGGGGACGGGTTGTACAAACTAACGTAAGCACAATGTTAGATTCCTGTGAGATGTCTGAACACGCAAGGCAATACTGATCCTACCACTTAGCTAAGTAGACACACTGAAGAACTGTGAAACTGTGTTTATAGCATTTGCATGTTTAGAGAAAGGTTTTGACAATCTTAATAAAAACATTCTTTGAAACTCTGGAGATGTCATCGATAAAATACAGGGCCACAAGATTATCTACAACTTCTACAGAAACCAAACTGCGTTTCTAAGACTTCAATGACTTGAAAGGGAAGCAGTAATTGAGAAGGCGGAAGTAGAGAGGATATAAAATGAAGACTGTGAATAGCAACAAAAGCGTTCTGAAAAAGAAAATTTGTTCACATCGAATATAAATTCTAATGACTGGGTACTATTTTACAAAGCTATTTGTGTGGAGTGCGGTATTTGTGTGGAGTGCAGCCTTGTATGTAAGTGAAACGTGGACGATGAACAGTTCTGTCAAGAAGACAATGGACGCTTTCAAAACGTGGTGATCAATAAGAATGCTGAAGATTAGATATGAGGATCGTGTAACTAAAGAAGAGGTACGGAATTAAATAGAGGAGGAAGAGGAAATTATGGCACAACTTTGACTACAAGAGGGGTAAGTTGACAGGACATATTATGAGGTGTCAAAGAGTGAGGACAAAGGGGTTGGGTGATAGTATTCTGATAATAATCATCTGTTGAAATGCTATTCTACTATTTTATCTATTAATGTAAGCAGTGAATTTACTCTTCCATACACTCCTCCACAAAACATTTAAACCAAAACTGAAATCAGCTGAACACCAAATCTTTCAGCCACTGTCTGACAACTACTGCATTCACTTTCAACTTTCTATAACTATCACTGGCTAGCCACACACACATTAAGATATAAGGAGAACAGAAATAAACAAACATTAATTTTCAGCATATAATTCTTTAGGTTGGCAACATATACATAAACAAACCAAACAGGAAGGAACATGAGGTGAACACACTGTAGTTATGACTTCAAATCAGTGTTTTCGGTTAAATGTCTACAGCTAGTGACAGAAGAAAAAAAAAAGAACATGAAAATGTGCTTATGTTCCATAATCTAAGTGTTAGTTCAATCTCCAGCATGTGACCAGGTGAGGGGAAACGCACATGTCCGCCAAAAACTCGATTCACTGTAAGTAATCAGTTATTCACGTAAAAAAAGATGTGAACTGTTTTATAACCTGCAAGTATCACATATCAAAACAAAACTGAATCATTCTAGATTCCACCGAAGATGCCTTACGCGTCTTGAACCAATAAAGTACACTGGATAAAGAAAAAAACGTTTGTTACTTCCAAAGGAAATAATCAATAGCTGTAGATACTTAGCAAATTACATCTTATCACATACCAGTAAATTAGTCTCGGTTTAACTTCTCAATACACATGCTATTAAATACCGTTTAAAAAAATTCATCTATCCCTTCCGAAAAACTGTAGTTTCTTTCATATCTCGGTAGATAAACAGATTTAGGATATTTATCATGCGAAGAAATACATGACTTTACAAGTTATTGTTTGCAAAAAAACACTTTTCAATTTCTTGAACCGTTTACGAAATTTGCAGTTGATACAACCACATGGTTTACGACGAGCAGGACGGAGTATCGGTCGCGTCGCGAGCGACCCGCGAGCTGTCACGGCACAGCCCGTCCGCCGACATATCATTCGATATCTCGAGAACGGTGATAGCTATCGTTCTGCTCTCAGCTTTAAAAACAATTTAGATATGTTGATTAAATTTCATACGCAATAATGTATTACCTAAAATGAACTGTACGCAAAGCCCACGCAATGCGTTTTTACCTCTGCACACTCATTAAAATTTCGTGTAAAGGTTTACGTAAATGCGATACAGCAAGTAACCACGACGAATAACGAAAAGAAATTCGGTCCTTTATCGAGAGAAGATATCAAGCTGTAACATGCCCAAGAATCAAATTTTTCTACCGAATAGTTTCCTTGGAATCGGATGATAAGTATTTCATGGCTGCCGCCGCGTCCGCGCCAGCGGTTCGGCGAAAGCTCGTGTGGCCCGGGGTTCCGGTTCCGTACCTGACGTCACGCTCAGCGCGTTCTGTGATTGGCGGCGCGCACCTGGAGCGCGGCACGCGGCAGCGGAAGCGGTTCGACATGGGCCAACCGCGACGCAGAGCCAGCCGCGCCGTGCCGCTGACGCTGTTTCCATGGCAACCACGCCGCTGACGCGCGGTTTTGACGCGCGGCAGCCCTAGTGGGAACCGGCCTTTACTCTACCTTACTGGGAGGGCCTGTGTGCCCGCATGGCACCACTCTACCGGTCGACGTCGAATCCAACGTCCTGGTGCATAAATAACCTCCCTATCATCCACGTACTGCTTCCCGCGGAGTGCAGCTTTCATTGGGCCGAGCAGATGGAAATCGAAAGTTGCGAGATCCGGGCTGTAGGCTGAATGATGGTTAACAGTCCAATGAAGATTTATGAGCTCCTCTCGGATGTGCCGACTTCTGTAGTCTTTGCGTTGTCTAGGAGAAGCCGAAGTTGGTTTCCATTTTTGTGGCGACGAACACGCTGACGTCGTTTCTTCAGTTTCCCGAGGGTAGCACAATACACTTCAGAGATGATCTTTGCCCAATGAGGGAGGTAATCAAACAGAACAACCCCTTTTAAAGACCCAGAAGACCGTCGTCACGAATTAACCGGCTGAGGGTGCTGCTTTCAGGTGAAGAGGTGTTGCATCACGCAGTGAATTACCATTTTGTTTCCGGTTCGAAGAGGTGAACTCAAGTTTATCACCTGTGAAGATGTTAGACAAAAAATGGTCACGATCAGCTTCAAACTGCGCAAGCAATTGTGCACAGATGGAGTTTCGTTGCCTTGTCTTCTGTCAGGCGGCGAAGAAGCCAGCGGCACACATCTTTGATCACTCCAACAGGTGGGCAAGTGTGTCAGCACTACAAAAAGAGACGCTCAGTTGAGCAACGAAGTGTCTGACTGCGATCTGTTAATCACCTCTTTCCGACATTGCGGGAGTCACAACTGTGTGCGGCTGGCCGACAAGCGGGGGATAGGACAAGTTTGCGTGTCCCTGTTGCGACGATGGCAGACGCCTCGCCCAACGGCTCACCGTGCTTTTGTTCACTGCTAGGTCTTCGTGGACCTTCTCCGATGCTCTCGTTTTCCGCCAAAACAACCTCAATGACAGCTCTCTGCTTGGACCGCACCTCCGTTACAGACGGCATTTTCGAGGCTACGTATGGCGCCGCCACCAATCGGAAGTTCATAAAACTATGGAGGCTGAAGCGGGAATATTCAGCGATGTCCCACTACGAATTTCATATTTTTCAAGCGAAACTAACCGATGAAAAAATATGTTGCATTACTTATTGAACGCCCCTAGTAGACTCAAAAGATCCATTACTGTATCAATAGACGATCGCAGGACAATCACTGGGAGCGGTCACATCCTTCAAACATCTAGGAGTATGCGTACGAAGCGACGAAGGGCAACGAAGACAGAAAACCAATCGCAGGTAAGCCAGATGTGAGACTCAAATTCAGTGGAAGAATCTTTAGAAAGTGTAGTCCACCCACGAAGGAGGAGGTGGCTTCCAAAACCCTCGTTCGACAGGTACTTGAATATTGCTCCTCAATAAAGGAAGGGATCCATACCAGATGGGATTATCAGAGGCAATAGAGAAGACCCAGACAAGCGCAGCCCTCTTCGTCACGGGTTCGTTTAGTGATCGCGGAAGCGTCACGGTTATGCTTCGCCACTCTCAGTGGAAGACCCTGCAAGACAGTCGTCACGCATCGAATATGATTTACTGTTACGATTCCGTCATCAATGTTACCACCTAACTAAACTTTGCAACGAAAAAGAATTTTCTTTGAACACTTCTATTTGTAATATGACAAAAGTTAAATGATATTTAGTATTTATAGGTGTTCTATTAAACTGTGAACTAATGAGTCTCTGATACAATTGCTAGTGCTTGTACCTAACAACTTTTCTTTATATTTTGATGTAGCAATTGTCAGTGCATCGCAAGTGCTACGTATAGCTCCTTCCCAGATAACAAAGCTAACTATGCACATTGAGCACAGACACTTGCAATAAAACGTGGTTCTTCCGTACCTCTCCTTTCCCTAGCGTGACTTGCTTCACCCATATCCTGCATCCCCATTTAAAGCCAAGCAAATTAAAATGTGTGCACTAAACATACTGGTTGTCAGTCACTTAACTGCTGGACTTCTTACTTCTGAACTGAAGGAAATCGGAAGACTTCAGGCTGTCAATGCTTTGTGTCAGACCACTGCCACGAATAATAACAATGACAATAATAATAACTAATAGGGCTAACCCACCTTTTACTGTGATAAGTTGGTTCAGGACACAACTAATGAAGCCTCGGACAAGCGCTGTCATGGTCAGGGACGACGCTTGAACCCTATGCCCGTCCACAATGGTAACGACACTGCTAGCCAACTGAAAATGATTTAAATCCAAATAGAGGTGTTTTTCAGGATATGCTTACTGCAACTACTCTAGAAGGAAAATAAAGACGGAGGATGAGATGGTCAGATGAAGTTAACCGACACCTCTTGTTCTGTTATTACCAAGCAACAAACTTAGGAACAAACACAACTGGATACAGATAACAAGTGTACACAACATTTATTACCAGATACCCAGAATTAACATTTTTAATAGAACAACGACTAGCTGATCAGATCCGTGTAATAATCAAAAATAACAGGATACCCCAGTCAGAATTAGAAAACATCAAACAACAAGTACAAAAAATACTGGAACAAAATAATGTGCAATCAGAAGAAGAAGAAAATACAGTAATGGACTCAAACATCCCAGAGCAAACAAATGAAGAACAACACGCATCAATTAAACAATCAGAGGGAAAGGAAATCTTAAGACAGCCACCAGAACAAGCACAATTAGAACACGAAGTGACACACATGTTAGATACAGAAGAAAAATTTCAGCTGACATATATAGAATACAAAGACACACATACAGACATTAGACCATTCTTGCGTAGACCACCAAATAACCCACAAGTCGAAACAACAATAACAACTATCAATACAATCATACACAACAAAATAAATGAAAATACAACTATGGAAGAGTTACAACTACTGGTTTATATAGGAGCACTCACTACACTAAATATACACACTAGGCAGAGATCAGAAGCAACCAACACACAGAAGAAACCCACAAAACCAGCATGGTAACACAAGCTACAGTTCAGAATAGAAAAACTGAGAAAAGATATCGGACAGCTAAAACAATTTATAAGAAATGAAATATCAGACAAAAAGCGAGAAAGGTTAGGTAAAATCTCACAACAAGAAGCGATAGAGCAATTAGATGAAAAGAAGCAGAAATTACAAGCATTGGCCAAACATTCAACACAAACCAAAATAAATTTTACCAGACAATAGATAACACACACATTAAAATAGACAATCCACCAAACATAACAGACATGGAACACTTCTGGAGCAACATATGGTCAAACCCGGTACAATATAACACATGCGTGGTGGATACAAGCAGAAACAGACACATACAAGATGATACCACAAATGCGTGAAGTGATAATTTTGCAACATGAAGTCACCCGAGCAATGAATTCTACACACAATTGGAAAGCTCCTGGAAAAGATAAAATAGCAAATTTCTGGCTAAAGAAGTTCACCTCAACACATTCACATCTAACTAAATTATTTAACAGTTACATTGCAGACCCCTACACAGTCCCTGATACACTTACACAAGGAATAACTTATCTGAAACCTAAAGATCAAGCAGACACAGCAAACCCAGCAAAATATCGTCCCATAACATGCCTACCAACAATATACAAAATATTAACTTCAGTCATTACACAGAAATTAATGACAGATACAATACAGAACAAAATTATAAATGAAGAACAAAATGGCTGCTGCAAAGGAGCACGAGGATGTAAAGAGCAACGGATAATAGATGCAGAGGTGACATATCAAGCTAAAACTAAACAAAGGTCGCTACACTACGCATACATAAATTACCAAAAAGCTTTTGATAGTGTACCCCACTCATGGCTACTACAAATATTGGAAATATACAAAGTAGATCCTAAATTGATACAGTTCCTAAACATAGTAATGAAAAATTGGAAAACCACACTTAATATCCAAACAAATTCAAATAATATCACAGCCAATACAGATTTTGCGTGGAATATACCAAGGAGACTCATTAAGTCCTTTCTGGTTCTGCCTTGCTCTGAACCCACTATCCAACATGCTAAATAACACAAATTATGGATATAATATTACTGGAACATACCAACACAAAATCACACATTTGCTATACATGGATGATCTAAAACTACTGGCAGCAACAAATCAACAACTCAACCAATTACCAAAGATAACAGAATTGTTCAGCAATGATATAAATATGGCTTTAGGAACAGACAAATGTAAGAAAAGTCAAGGGAAAACACACTAAACAAGAAGATTACATATTGGGTAACCACAGCGACTGCATAGAAGCGATGGAAAAAACAGATGCCTATAAATATGTAGGATACAGACAATTAATAGGAATAGATAATACAAATATTAAAGAAGAACTAAAAGAAAAATATAGACAGACTAACAAAAATACTGAAAACAGAATTAACAGCAAGAAACAAGACAACAGCTATAAATACTTACGCTATACCAATATTGACCTACTCATTTGGAGTAGTGAAATGGAGTAACACAGACCTAGAAGCACTCAATACACTTACACAATCACAATGCCACAAATATAAAATACATCACATACATTCAGCAACAGAAAGATTCACATTGAGCAGAAAGGAAGGAGGAAGGGGATTTATCGACATAAAAAACCTACATTAAGGACAGGTAGACAATTTAAGAAAATTCTTTATAGACCGCTTCGAGCCTCAGCCAACACAGTATTTCCTATCTCTGCCTCGCACTCTCTCCACACTACAAATTATCGAAAGCGGAGATATCGATCCTACACTCTGCTTAGATTCAAAATGTTCGATTATGTACGAAAATGCGAAACTTCTCAACGAGAGGTAGTGCCATATCTCGTACATAAAAAGTCCTACGGTTCAACATTAATTCAGAAATCTTTGAGCAAGCTTAATTCTCCATCTGTGAAATGCTAATCAATCAGTGACATTCTTTAGGGCAAATACTGGTGAAGGGATACAGGTTTCCACAACTGATAACATTTTTTCAGTTGTTGCTGCCAGCACTCCCTCCTCCTTCCCGTAAAATAGTGAAGAAAATTAAAAGTGGTCGAGATAGTGGGCTTGCATGTGTCTACGTACAAGCGAGAGGAAGTTCAGTGTTTGTAGCGGATTCCGCAAAAAGATAGGTCAAGGTACACCCAGAAGAAGAATCCGAATAAGTCAAGTTGCAATGTCAAATTCAGCGGCGGCGGAGCAAAGCAAGGAGTGCTACCTTACACACTGGTTACTTGTCCTCCGCGCCCCCGTCACGTACCCTGCCCTTGGATTTACGGGTGTGCACGAGGACCTCAGCAGTCGTGGTGGTGTACGAGTATTCACAAATGCGCTCCTTACCCATTTGTATTTCACAGTCTACTATTTTTGCTCGACAGTTAAAGCAGGTATTACACTGAAGCGACAAAGAAACTGGCATAGGCACGTGTAGCCTACTCAAATACAGAGATTTTGTAAACAAACAGAACACGGCCTTGTGAACGGCAACACCTATGTATGACAACAAGTGTCCGGCGCAGTTGTTAGGTCGATTACTGCTGCTACAGTGAGAGCTTATCAAGATTTAAGTGTGTTTGAATGTGGTGTGATAGTTAGCGCACGAGCAATAGGACACAGCATATCCAGGGTAGTGATGAAGTGGGTATTTTCCCGTACGACCATTTCACGAGTGTGCCGTGAATATCAGGAGTCCGGTAAAACATGAAATCTCCGACATTGATGCGGCCGGAAAAAGATCTTGTAAGAACGAGACCAACGACGACTGAAGAGAATCGTTCAGTTTGATAGGAGTGCAACGCTTCCGCAAATTGATGTAGATTTCAGAGCCAGGCCATCAACAAGTGTCAACGTGCAAACCATTCAACGAAACATCATCGATTTGGACTATCTGAGCCGAAGACCCACTCGTGTACCCTTGATGACTGCACGACACAAAGCTTTACCCCTCGCCTGGGCCCGTCAACACCTACATTGGATTGTTGATGACTGGAAACATGTTGCCTGGTCGGACGAGTCTCGTTTCAAATCGTATAGAGCGGATGGACGTGTTCGGGTATGGAGATAATCTCATGAATTCATGAAATCTGCACATCAGCAGGGGACTGTTGAAGCTCGTGGAGACTCTGTAATGGTATGGGACCCCTGTTACGACTAGATACGACTCTGACAAGTGAAACGTTCGTAGGCATCTTGTCTGATCACCTGCGTCCATTCATGTCCATTGTGAATTCCGACTGACTTAGGCAATTCCAGCAGGACAATACGACACCCCACACGTCCAGAATTACTAGACAGTTGTTCCAGGGACACTCCGCTGGCCGCCAAATTCCACAGACATGAGCATTATTGACCATATCTACGATGCTTTGCAACGTGCTATTAAGAAGAGATCTCCACCGCCTCGTATTCTTACGGATTTATGGACAGGCCTGCAGGATTCATGGTGTCAATTCCCTTCGGCACTACTTCAGACTTAGTCGAGTCCATTCCACGTCCTCTTGCGGGATTTCTGCGTGCTCACGGGGGCCCTACACGATATTTGACAGGTGCACCAGTTTCTTCGAGTCTTCGGTGCATTTTGAAAGTCAGGAAAATATTTCTTTTCAGGGATTTTTGTGGTGTTCATGTATTACAATATTTATTTTGGCTAATATATCCTCTCTTTCGGCCAAAGGGCATCGGCACCTTTTATCCTTTCCATCTGCATAAAACGACCTTTCTTAGCCCCTAGGCTGCACCAAGGGCTGTCACTTACCACAACGGGAGTCCAGCCGCGAAAAGTAACTAACTTCTTGATAATGACCTAGGAGACGGATCTGGAAGAAAAAATGGGTTTTTATGGAATTGCTGGTGGTATTTCACAGTGTTCGTCACACAAGTGTATCACGTTACATGTGCACAACAGTGTCGCATAGTACTGGTTGGCATTATGTTCGAGTCCAGACCACCTAACTGCAGTGCGATCTCAACTTTTCTTTTATCTGTTTCCATGATCTTTTATCTGTTTCCATGATTTTTATCTACACTGCCTTACAAAAAGCTTGAACCACCCAGAAGAAGACGAGGGAACAAAATGAAACAACGCACAGGGAAAATGGTGATGTTATTCCTATGATTATAAACTCGAGGCAAATTTACAGAGAGTTGCGCAGTATGAAGCCAATTACCAGTATAACGTTGCACCCCGTGTGGCCTGGATTCATGCACGGATTCTGTTGGTAAGCGCACCGTACAGCCGTTGTATTCATTCCTGAGGCAAGCTGCCCCACAAGTGTTATAACTGGACCTTGGTGCCCTGCATAATGGCACCGTAACAGGAAGGAGTCGATGTCCGCGCTGGTACCACACGTGTTCTATCTGGAACAGATTTGCGGAACTTACTGTTCACGCAGACAGTTCATGTATGGACGAGAATTGTGCTTTTCAGAATGGCCCCACGGTGCTGCCGCATGAGAGTTAACGCATGAGGGTGCAGGACGTGCGTAACGTACCCCTCTGCCGCCATAGTCCTGTACATCACTATTAGTCGTGACCTGAAGTCACGCCCGAAGACTCTCCACACCACGGCGCAAGGTGAACACTGCCGTGGCTCTCCAGACCACCAGAAAAATAGAGACCTCCGCACAGGTCGCCGCCGCACTCGCTGACGGTGATCCAGGACAGTGAATAACCGCGATTCATCGCTGCACTCTGCGTGACGCCATTCGTCAGCAGGCCACGCTTCCTGGTCACGTCACAACTCCAACGTGGCCGACTGTGCTGTGGTGTTGGCAGAAGCTTCAAGCGGGACGGTGATTCCCTAGTCCAGCTGCTGGTAGCACCTAGCCAGTTGACGCAGAATGTTGCCGGGAGACCTTTACTTGTTCTCGGATGCCAGGGGTTGTGATGTGCTCGGTGCTCAGTAAGGCGACCCTCTTCTATGTTGGTCAGACGTGGTCAACAGGAACTCTGTCGATGACTATGCCTGCTCTCACGTTCCCATGCAGACCAACACCGGGCCATTGTCACATCCAAATGCCACACAAATTTGGATACTGCACGATTCGATCAGCCGGATGAGTGGAGACTGACAATGACGCTCCATTCGGGCCCTGTCTAGTGCTGATAACGCTGTCACAGGAATATGCGACATGTCCGAGTCCTTCACAGTGGTCACTCAACACACGACACTGTTCGCGTCCTTTATATATTCTGCCAGACCTGGTATCAACACTAAATACCACCAACACTAACGTACTACGATAGCTGTCACGGATAATTACAATCCTAATCATTTACATACCTGCTGATGGCGTGTACTTATACGAAGTTACATTGACATACGACCGTGTCTTCTAGTCTTAATGTTTTTGCCAGGCAGTGTATTTTTGCGTGTTTCGGATTACACGAACTCTTTTCTGGTGTATCCTGTCCATTTTATCTCACATCATCCTTAAATCCACATCATTATTATCCCCGCGTAGGAGGTTCGAGTCCTCCGTCGGGCATGGGTGTGTGTGTTGTCCTTAGCGTAAGTCCGTTTAAGTTAGATTACGTAGTGTGGAAGCCTACGAACGGATGACCTTAGCGGTCTGGTCCCATAGGAACTTACAACCACCACTACTACCATTATTATCCCCACATCACGGCCGGCCGGATTGGCCGTGCGGTTCTAGGCGCTACAGTCTGGAACCACGCGACCGCTACGGTCGCAGGTTCGAATCCTGCCTCGGGCATAGATGTGTGTGTTGTCCTTAGGTTTAAGTAGTTCTATGTTCTAGGGGACTGATGACCTAAGCAGTTAAGTCCCATAGTGCTCACAAGGGAACCTCCCCATCGCACCCCCCTCAGATTTAGTTATAAATTGACGCAGTGGATAGGTCTTGAAAAACTGAACACAGATCAATCGAGAAAACAGGACGAAGTTGTGTGAAACTATGAAAAAATAAGCAAAATATACAAACTGAGTAGTCCATGTGCAAAATTGGCAACATCAAGGATAATGTGATCTGAGGAGCGCCGTGGTCCCGTGGTTGGAGTGAGCAGCTGCCGAACGAGATGTCCTTGGTTCGAGTCCTCCCTCGAGTGAAAATTTTCCTTTTTTTATTTTCGCAAAGTTACGATCTGTCCGTTCATTCACTGACGTCTCTGTTCACTGTAATAAGTTTAGTGTCTGTGTTTTGCGACCGCACCGCAAAACCGTGCGATTAGTAGACGAAAGGACGTGCCTCTCCAATAGGAACCGAAAACATTTGATCGCAAGGTCATAGGTCAACCGATTCCTCCACAGGAAAACACGTCTGATATATTCTATACGACACTGGTGACGGCATGTGCGTCACATGACAGGAATATGTTGTCGACCCACCTAACTTGCACACTTGGCGAATGGGTAAAAAGATTCTTCTACCTTGCCCGATTTAGGTTTTTCTTGTGGATGTGATAATCACTCCAAAAAAGTGATGAAAACATAAGAGTTTGTCACATAAACTGCAACAAATGAATGCAACAGTTTCACAGTCGCACAGTTTTCCCTGTGTCCTGTCAAAACATATGTTTTTTACGTTTTCAAATGTTTCCGTGTGTAGACCGTCAAATCCTTCATATGTCCAAGCAAATCTA
Organism: Schistocerca nitens; assembly: GCF_023898315.1. Taxonomy (NCBI): domain Eukaryota; kingdom Metazoa; phylum Arthropoda; class Insecta; order Orthoptera; family Acrididae; genus Schistocerca; species Schistocerca nitens. The sequence goes on from NC_064621.1 coordinate 597,992,536, forward strand.
AACATGTCCTGGAATTTTGGAGAGCGAAGTTGATTATGTGTGAGTGTCTGAACTTTAATAATTGTCTGAAAATAAAAAATTAAACTTTTCGCTCGTTCCGCAGTTGCTAACGCTAACCACGGGACCACGGCGCTCGCAAGTTGACCCTCTCCTAGATGTTGCTAACCTTGCGCATGGCCTACTCAGTTTGTATATTTTGCTTATTTTTTTCATAGTTCCACACAACTTCTTCCTGTTTTCTCGATTGATCTCTGTTCAGTTTTTCAAGGCCTATCCCTGTGCCAACTTATAACTAAATCTGAGGGGGGTGCGATGGGGAGGTTCCCTTGTCAGAGCCATTTGAACCCACATCACGTTAACACTGAGACCTCACATTCACGTGTTTCCACTTCATGTCACCTCCATACCTATAGCAGGAGAACTATAAAACAAAATTCTCGCATCTTTCACACACACACACACACACACACACACACACACACACACAACGAGATATGCACGTAAAACGTTGCAAACGTAATCACTGTTATCCCATCCAGTTGTTCTGGACTTGTTTAATTGTTACAATTTTTATGAGAAAATTATTGTGTGTTGAGCGTTTTTATTACTATTCACAATGTCTCTGAGGTGTGTTTGCCCTCACCAGAAAGTTGTTTGAATTCTCATCACTACATCGAAAGCACCATCAAGAGCGTCAGTAACATTTTTTTCACTTTGACATAGTCGTGTCCATCATGTCGTTTCATGTCGTCCCATCCAACATTATCTCATGGCCAGTTGTTGAATACCAAATACTACCAACATCCGAGTCACGATGATGATATTTTTAGTATTTCTGCAGATCTCACGTGTTCTGTTCCCGCTGGACAAGGATAGCGTATCACACAAGTTGGACTGCTGAAAGTATTGTACGTTTCGTTGGGCAATTGTTCTCCGTATTTTATGAAAACAAAAAAGTAATTCATGTGACATGATTTGATTTTTACAGGATACGTTTTACGTAAAACATTCACAAAAGTTGACAGTAATGTAGCACATAATGTATCGGCTGAGTGAATTGGGTACTCGTTTTTGAACGGAATTTAATCTCAAATGTCAAAGTCAGAATTTCTTGTCAAAGTTTCAGCTGGGAAAGAGTGAGAATCCTTTAATTCTATATTCACTGCAGGTAGTGAGTACCACATGTGGACCGCTAGACTGTGTTAAGCAAGTGAACATCTGTGCGTTGATTATTTTTGTCATGAAAAGGTAGCCGACGGCCCCCAAGCTACTATCCGTTTCATGTCGTCACTGGTAGCTACATTTCACGTCCCTACGAGGCGAAGGCGTCCAACCCCAGCGCTCTAACATTTGTGGAACTATTGTAGCGTGACAAAGCCTTGTGTTTTGTCTTTTAGTTTGTTTTATGAGAGGCGTATTGCGTGCAATAAAGTTAGATTATTCTGTTTTATAGCTTGATGTCTCAGTGAATAATTGATAGACGCAACTTTAGTAAACTAAGTACTCCCTTTACACCCAAAAACGTATTCTGAATCGCCAAACGGATGAAACAGGTAGTGAATATATTACACAAAAAATACTATAAAGACTGATACGACAGTACAGAAGACCAGACGACTGCAGAAGTGTAAAAGACAATGGAAAATCGAACGTGGTGCTTGATAACCTAATGATACACAAAAGGCTATGGTGGCAAATGCAAATTATGTTGAGATACGTTTACAACTGCTTCGGCTAGAATAGGTCAGGTGAGTAGCAAAATATTTTGTACACATACGTGTTTTGTTTACGTGTGTATATGTTTCGTTGTGGTACAACCTGAGAAGAAGAAAGGATTGGTTGTAGAACATATTCTGAGAGTCAAGGGATCACCAATGTAGTATTGGGGGGGAAGCGTGGGGGATAAAAATTGTACAGGGAGACAAAGAGATGAAAACAGTAGGCAGATTCAGAAGGATGTAGATGAAGAGGCTTGCAGAGGACACAGTAGCATGGAGCTGCATCAAACCAGTCATTGGACTGAAAACCACAACACAAACAACAACACGTTTCATTATGTTAATGATGGCTGGCTGGGCTGGTGGTTGCTGGTGGGTGAGGTTAACGGTTTATTCTTGTTATTTTCAGCGTAAGTAACACCTGGAAACAAAATATCATAATTCTAAATCAGAAATGAAAGACAAATCTGGACTGTTTGAGAAATTCTTTGTTTCTGCTTCTACCATTCCATCTAAAGGTTCATCTTGCAGTGCTCAAGGAAATTATACTGCATGTGAACTAGCCTTAACATTTCATACTGTAAAACATAATTCACCCTATGGACTGATTTGTAAAATTGAGATGAATTATTTAATTCAGTTAAAGCTTCAAGTAATCGTCTGGCTAGAACTTCTAGTTACACAGGTGTTGGGCCATATGCCATTCAAAATATAATAGATGATCTGAGTAGAGGTAGTTTATTTTACTGCCTCCAAAAAGATACCTCTTCAAAGAAAAACACAAAATTGTTTCCATTAGCGGTACAATATTTTACAACCAAAAATTGCATTCAGAATAACAGATTTTTATGAAAATAGTGATCTCTACTGATGGCATGTTGCATTCAATTCGAAGGTCAATGGAAAAATACCAATTATCTTTTCATCGTGTAGCTGGGCTAAGTGCCGACAACACAAATGTAATTTTGGAATTTACTGATCATTACTTACAAATATGGGAGATATGGTATCAGATTATTAAGGCAAATTGTCATGAACACGTATGCATAACTGCATGAGCCATGTCATGAGGTTTCTTTTGTCATACGACGTTGGCAGGGCAGTGTTGATGAGTTAGTCTTATTTTTTTTCACTGTGCTCTGAAAAAGGAGAAATTAAAAAAGTATAAACTCAGTCTATACCGACCTTCATGAAGTGATACAAAATATGGGTACGAGATGGTTGTCTCTTTTACTCGGCAAAAATAAATTATTGTTAAAGGGGGAAGCAATCAGAAGTTATATTGCTTACTTAGCAAAAAAGTGTCCAATGATTTTGCGAAGCTTATTGATGCTTATCGGTGACAACGACTTGTTTAAAATTTCCTTGCATTTTCGTAATCAAATATTAATTTTTTAATAAAACTGTAAAATGTTTGTGAGGAAATTGCGTAACGATTTTTAATCCACAGATTATCATCGATAATCTTAAAAATGGACTACCTAAACAAAGACAAATTCTCGTCTTTTGATACGACACACACAAAAAAAATTAACCTATTGTCCTCACCTGAAATAGTAAATAAAATCTGCAGAGATTTTTATTATTTGTTGACAAGGGTTCAGATTTCCTGACGTAATGGTTTAATTTTAGTGACACAAGTTACATACACTAAACAATATAAATTTTAAAAAACCGTGTTGAATTTGACCATTTTGTTAAAATAGTTGAAAATGTAAGGCTGCAAAAACTCGATTAAAAATGGATGATCCTTATGGGGAAATTGCTTTTTTAAAAAAAACTGTGTAATCAGATATATACTTTTGAAGGTTCTGCAGAGTTATACACTGAAAAAATCTGATAAGAGATATTTAGGAAGAGACACAATACTTTTACAAATTTATACAAATTAATTTTATTGCTGTTGTCGATACTTGTCACTTCAGCATTCACAGGGAGAATTTTTTATGTAATGAAAACAAAGTAGCGGGACGAAAGGAACGAACTGTCTATGAACTTTATGAAGATGAATTATTTATTTGACTTAAGCATAGACTGCAAAGATGCTGTGAAGTGGTTTAGCAGTGACCCTTATTTGTTAAATATTGCTAAAAGCAATAAAATATGTTTTTGAAAATAATAATTAAGCAAAGTAAATAACACTTTATTTTCTTACAATGTCCTTTTTTTCTACCTTCAGAAACCAATGTACTTCAGTTGCTCAAATAAAATAAAAGTGGCAGCTTTATTGACAGTACAACTAAACAAGTGTGTTCAAATACACATCACCTAGCTGGGAGGATCCTAGGTATATATTCCCAAACATCGTAATTATTATTTACTATTTTTTGACATTTTAACCTTATTCTTTAGTTTGGCTGCATACCGATTATCGATAGTCGTGCAACAACTCTTGGTTAAGCTATATCCAGTAGAAAAATACGACTCTGCCTGTCACAATAGTTTGTGAACTGTCACTGTTTTTTTTGCGTTGGGTGCGCGCTGGGCGCAATATTTGAATCGTCACCTGTAGTTGGTCGGCAGGGGTCTTGAGATCGAGATGTGCTGAGGTGTGTGTCTTTGGATCTAATAGGAATGGAACTGCATTATCTCAGTTCAGTTTAATTATTCGCGCCACGTTACAGTATACTGAATGTTTCTGTGTGACAAAATATTCTATGTTTTGGCATACGGGACTTGCTTCAACTGGTTTTTGTAAGGAAAGCAATCCCAATAATAAATTGAGACCCAAACAAGAAACGGGATTAATTTAAAGAAAACGCGTGGAGGGACGACCCAACTTGATGGGTCATTTGTCATTCCCAAACAAATATTTTTATTTAATAACAATTCTATTGTAAGCCAACAAACAGTTACCACGAGTCTTATCAGTTTCATATACACTCCTGGAAATTGAAATAAGAACACCGTGAATTCATTGTCCCAGGAAGGGGAAACTTTATTGACACATTCCTGGGGTCAGATACATCACATGATCACACTGACAGAACCACAGGCACATAGACACAGGCAACAGAGCATGCACAATGTCGGCACTAGTACAGTGTATATCCACCTTTCGCAGCAATGCAGGCTGCTATTCTCCCATGGAGACGATCGTAGAGATGCTGGATGTAGTCCTGTGGAACGGCTTGCCATGCCATTTCCACCTGGCACCTCAGTTGGACCAGCGTTCGTGCTGGACGTGCAGACCGCGTGAGACGACGCTTCATCCAGTCCCAAACATGCTCAATGGGGGACAGATCCGGAGATCTTGCTGGCCAGGGTAGTTGACTTACACCTTCTAGAGCACGTTGGGTGGCACGGGATACATGCGGACGTGCATTGTCCTGTTGGAACAGCAAGTTCCCTTGCCGGTCTAGGAATGGTAGAACGATGGGTTCGATGACGGTTTGGATGTACCGTGCACTATTCAGTGTCCCCTCGACGATCACCAGTGGTGTACGGCCAGTGTAGGAGATCGCTCCCCACACCATGATGCCGGGTGTTGGCCCTGTGTGCCTCGCTCGTATGCAGTCCTGATTGTGGCGCTCACCTGCACGGCGCCAAACACGCATACGACCATCATTGGCACCAAGGCAGAAGCGACTCTCATCGCTGAAGACGACACGTCTCCATTCGTCCCTCCATTCACGCCTGTCGCGACACCACTGGAGGCGGGCTGCACGATGTTGGGGCGTGAGCGGAAGACGGCCTAACGGTGTGCGGGACCGTAGCCCAGCTTCATGGAGACGGTTGCGAATAGTCCTCGCCGATACCCCAGGAGCAACAGTGTCCCTAATTTGCTGGGAAGTGGCGGTGCGGTCCCCTACGGCACTGCGTAGGATCCTACGGTCTTGGCGTGCATCCGTGCGTCGCTGCGGTCCGGTCCCAGGTCGACGGGCACGTGCACCTTCCGCCGACCACTGGCGACAACATCGATGTACTGTGGAGACCTCACGCCCCACGTGTTGAGCAATTCGGCGGTACGTCCACCCGGCCTCCCGCATGCCCACTATACGCCCTCGCTCAAAGTCCGTCAACTGCACATACGGTTCACGTCCACGCTGTCGCGGCATGCTACCAGTGTTAAAGACTGCGATGGAGCTCCGTATGCCACGGCAAACTGGCTGACACTGACGGCGGCGGTGCACAAACGCTGCGCAGCTAGCGCCATTCGACGGCCAACACCGCGGTTCCTGGTGTGTCCGCTGTGCCGTGCGTGTGATCATTGCTTGTACAGCCCTCTCGCAGTGTCCGGAGCAAGTATGGTGGGTCTGACACACCGGTGTCAATGTGTTCTTTTTTCCATTTCCAGGAGTGTAGATGGTTAAGGTTTTTAAATTAACGTCACAGTGCATAAGGACAATTGCATTATACATAAAATTACAAATGGTACTCGAAGAACATGTGAACGGTGCAGTACAATGGTGACCCGATTACAAACAGTTAATTGATTAAATAAACCTGCTGCGGCACTCTGTTCGCTCGAGTAGTGTCACAGCTGTGGGTTAATCCCACAACAGGATTTGAATATATTTTCAACAAATCTTAAATAAAAGACATTAAAAAGCATTCACTGATATGACCAAGCTGGCCAACGGCTACCCAAGTGTAAAAACAGAAGTAAACAGTAATACTTCACTGATTGGCCACAAGCCTATTACACATAAGTCAAGTGCTTAAATAAACTACCGGCCTCCTAAAATACTACTAAAATGGTAATAACAATTAAACCCCAATTTTCTTAAAGCAATCGAGAAACTCAGTGCTCAGTTTGCCCAAGGGATTTTATCACACGTCCACAAGTACCTTACAATAACAGAAACACTGAGTAAATTACTTCACGAAAACCATCAAAGTCAAGTCTTAATCCGGCGACACCCCTTTCGCAGCACGTACCGAAAGACTGACAACAGACTAACCAACTTGACGCTGGAACTGGGGATCCGCAGAAGCGCGAGTGACCTGCCAACACCTAGGCCTCGTGCGATGACGAGAAAGCCGCAGAAAGAGAACTCTACCCCGGACCAGCAGAACGCTGCCGATACAAGACTGTCATCATATGCCAGACAACAAACAGCAAACACGTTTGATAGAAATTAACATATACAGCAATTAAAAATTATTTTCAAAGAAACAACTATTAAAACCTCAGTATAGGAGGGCCCCCTCATAATAATTGCAAGTTAACTTTCCTAGCAATAATAAGAAACAATGTACCAAGTCATTTAAAAGAATAATCACATAATAATCGAACAAGATTAAATACGTCAAGGTATAACTTTACTGGGGCCTCTTATGGACTAATAGACACTGTAGTTTGTATACGCACCAAACGGCAGATGAGTGGTTAAAACGTACACCTATAACCCGAAGGACTCCTCAACGTGGAGTAGGAGAGTGTGCACGCATACACATATGACACACACGTGCGTACATTTAGGCTGAGCGTACACAACTTCAGTTACATACAAATCCAGTAACTTTCCCCAGACAGGGCCATAAGGTCTACAACAAACAGAAATCACAATCAGTAGTATCAAATACTAAATGATAACAAACAACGACTTCAGACATCAGATTAACATTGCAAAATACTAGCTCGGTGCTTACAGAAACCTCCAGATTGACACACAGAGCCCCAAAAGGTGTCACTGAAAGGCATGAAGGAACCGGATTCCTGGCCATCTCATACCGGGGCAGAATTAACAGATTTTAAGTACAATACATACTGAACAGTCTTCATACGTAATTTCAAATAAATGCCAAGGAGGGCAATAGCTTCAGGACTCCAGGTAGGCACCGGATAATACTGCCCTCCTGCTCGTAGCTATTAACAAGTTAAGCAACTGCGCAAACACCGATACTGCAGACCAATAACTCTACATGCACGCCCAATACTTTTCCTTGAGAAAGTCAAATACCTCGGTGTCTGGCTGGACCGGAAATTACTCTGGGGGGACCACATACAACACATGACCAACCGAGCTAGCGCGAGGCTCAAACAGCTCTACCCTATTCTCAACAGGCGTAGCACACTGAACAGAAGGGTGTCGAGGTCCATGTACATGACACTTATCCGACCCCTGATGACGTACGCAGCTCCTGTCTGGGGATACGCTGCGCCTACACGCCTGCGCCGTCTGCAGCTCATACAAAACAAAGTATTCAAAATCATAAGCAATGCTCCACGATACACACGCATCGCGGACCTTCACCGGGAATACCGACTTGAGACTCTCACGGAGGTAATCCACAAACTCACCACAAGACTATACAAAAACTCCAGACATTCGCAGAACCCGTTTATTCTGAATCTGGGAAACTACGACCACAACCATAGATGGAAACATAAAAGACCAAAAGACATCTATGGCCAAGCACACCAAATACAACGGTACAGCTGGGCCCCTGTTAATCAGACGCCATTACTGGATATCCAGCTGGAATACACTGCCGAATAATTGGCACCACGCAGGGAAGCCGTACCGTACACTGCATGCAGGCAAGCTCCACACATACCCCACACAGTGAGATGATCTACGGCCGATCTCCCACTACTGTATAACGATCTTGATTGTTCCAGGAATGTAGCGACTGCAGCAACTGGGATACATCGCCATCGCTTGCTACGGTAATGATGCATGGTACCCATACTAACAAATCCAACCTTGCATGAACTATCGCAGCTAGTAAGCCACTACTGCTCTTACTACCCATCCCACTGTCGCAGAGGTTTTTTCCCACGGCACGAGCCTTGGCACTTTTTTCCATCTGCTCTTCAAGTCGCTACCCTCACTCGCGTTTCGTCCACTCTCTATCACCTGATGGACCGTGTTAATGCGTAGTCTTACCCAGACGCACGGATAACATCCCAGCCCAGCATCCTGTGATCTACTTACTAGATAACTAACATGTTGACGGAGGTGACAGTAGAACTTTTGGTTTCGTCACCACGTTGGTGCGGGCGTGGAGGGGCCCCATCTCTATAACAAGTAGTTCAGTACACCTCAACGTATTTAGCACATCACAACTGACTGATGCCCGCGACGGGAGCCGCTGCTTGCCCGCTAGACTCGCCGGTAGCAAAGGTCGACGCTACAGGAAAACGTGGACCCTACGGTTTCAGCTCCCTGCAATCGCCAGGATGCCGAGTACTCAGGCGTAGACTCCCAGCTCTGTGTCCTACACACCACTCACCACCACACGGGCCCAGAGGGAACACATAACCAAGCCAAGATAATACTACGAGGGCCAAAATCGATGGAACGCGTGCAAAAGTGGCGCCAGTAGGAAATCGCGCCCGCGCCCTCGCAGAAGACGCCACGGCTCCAGTAATCCATGCAGTGACCCGTCATTAATTGTTATCGGTTAAAACCTTTATAGTCCGTTTCGAAGCAAGTTACTGAAGACTTACTGGGCGACTGTAGAAACATATGAACAGAAGTGTAATGTATCTTCGTGGCCGTGTTCCACAGTCTACGTAATCACATTTTAACCAGAATGCTCAACTTTTACACTCACATACAGAAACGCACACTTAAAAGCAGGCGTGCAGTTTAATGAAGCGTTAAAAAAGCAGATAATCTGGTTCTCATATGCTCGAATCATTCTTGAGCCTCTCTCTTAATATCTTCTTCAATCGATGTCTTTTCTTACTTCTGAATCGGATTCCGCGCTGGTTTTCACTACCGTATACATATTGACCACCTTTAGGGATTCAAAACATGAAACAGTTGACTGTTGATGTGTCATTTGGTATGGGAATTAGTCAGCTGAAATAGAAAATTAATGAATGTAGTATTCAGTCACAATAAAGTACGTTGTGTCTGTCTGAAACTCGAGAGGTTCCGCTGTGTTTTTCTTAACTTCCTCTCACAGAAGGCAAGCTCGGTGAAAGTTATTGGCCCCATTTTCCAACCTGTTTGAATAAAAACCGACCGAGGTAACTAATGCCTTTCAGGAAGTTTTTTATTACGTTGTGGTATTATTACATTATACGTGATATAACTAATGTGATGTGAGCTGATAACTGACCACAACACTGATGCATTTTCAATTGTGTAACAACAGCAAGTACGTCACCCTAACAATAGCAAGGAAGTACTGCACCCTAACAACGCCAAGTAAGCAGTTCACCCTAACAACAGCGAGGAAGTACTTTACCCAATGTTACCGTTCTTGTTGCGTTTTAAACCATATATGAAAGAGACTAATGAAAGCAACGATTGAGAATGAACATGTACCGCAATTCGAGAAAAAGTGTACTTCTCAATTATCCGTCTGGCAACAACTCGGTGAAAGAATACACAGCTTGTTGGATTGTCTGGAAATCATTGATGTATATCGACAGGAATAATGACCGTAAGATGATTTCTTGAGTAACTCTTGTATGAATTTACTCCGAATTTGACAAATGTCTTACTAAATATGTCGTTTAATTTGATGCGTTGACTGTCTGCACCCTACAGTCCAAATATGGCTGGAAGGAGTCATTTGTTCTCCCTTACTGCTAACCAGTGAACCCAAACGGAACTTTCCCTGTTTTATAGTTTTAAATAATATAGTTTTAAGTTTAAATAATAGATAAGTATAGCTGTAGTAGTTGTCGTAATTAAGAGAAAAAATCTTTAAAAATGAGCCGAACGACGTAAAATGATAATCATTAATTTATGATACATTCTTGTACATATTTTTCCATGCACATAGTTTTCAACAAAATTCTTTACACAACATGACAATACGTGTAAACGATATTTCACGTACGAATGTAATCTTCGTATACTTTTTGCTTAAGTGATACAAAAATGTTAATTAGTTTAGCTGCCCTTGAAGAGGCTACATGCAATTGTCCGTGAATAAAGATGGGATTTGGTAAAAGCAATCCTGTTCTTTGAAGAGTTTGTCCTGCGAAATGTATAGGTTAGAACGTAATGTTAGCTTATTGCCTGACATATCAGTAAGCACAATAACCTGTAACTGTATTTTGAGATTTTAATTGCACTTCGTATTTTATGCTGTATTAACAACTGATAATGCACTATAGAAGTAGCACTTACAAATATAAAATATATTTGTTATACACTTCTGACATCGTCATCGTGGGGGTGATCTGTAGTGTTATGAACACTGAATAAATTCTCAACTGGCAAGATCGCTAAAATCATTTATGCATTTAGATGACCGCTTTCGGCAATTCTCTGTTGCCGTCTTCGGATCTACATTTACATCATTACATGATCTCGTCCGTCAGTACAGTACGTAGTGCTGTAGAATCTATGTCCATGTTGGTATCGTGAGCTACTCTACAAGTCGGTATGTCAACTTTAAAACTGTCAGATTTAGGTTCGTGATGAATGTAAGCACTTGTAATCAGCGCAATAATATGTGTGTGCATAGCTGTTATTTTAAAATTCACATGTCGACTTCTATAGTAGCTGACGATGCCAACATGGACATACATTATGTAACACTACTTAGTGTACAGATGGAAGAGATTATGTAATGATGTATAAATAGGTCCGAAGATGGCAACAGAGAATTGCCGAAAGCGGTCATCTAATAAATGATTTTAGCGACCTTGGCAGTTCAGAATTTATTCAGTCTTCATAACAGTACAGGGTGAAAAGTATTTAAACCGACAAACTCTGGAAGGTTGTAGGGGACATCAAAACAAATATTTTTCCCTAATGTGATTTTTTACTGTGAGGAGTATTTAAACCGGTAGAGGAAGATTTCTCTGGCGGCAAATTACTTAAACCAACAAACACTTATCCATTTTTATGACCAAGAGACAACACATTAACACAACCCAATTTCAGTTACAATAGATTTTCAAAAATGCCTCCATTGACACGTAAACAAAGGTTACACCGTCGGATCATGTTCGGCCTGACACGGGCAAAAACCCCAGGAGCGTCCTGAATTGTTCCTGCTGCTGCTACTATCCAGGCAACCAGATCCTCTTCTGATGCAACAGAAGTTGCGTAAACAAGGTTGGCCATCTCTCCCCACATAAAAAAAGTCCAGAGGGGACATATCTGGGGATCCAGCAGGCCATGGTACAGGACCACCTCTGCCAATCCACGTTTCTGGGATCCGTCGGTCCAGTAATCGACGCACACGACAACTAAAATGTGTCGGTAATCTGCTAAACGACCCGGTCTCACGCAGACGTTGGTACACAGCAGCAAAGGTCGTATGATGCGGGGTACGGCGATTAGGATGTAGTACGCACCAACCATATCAGTGTACTCACTCCAGGTGTATCGCTCCATTAGTAAACAAAGACACTGGTGGACAGCAGTTGCCTACAACTGAAGAGCGTAATGCGCCCTCTAACAACTGAAGAGCGTAATACGGCCTCCACCGGTTTAAATAATCCTCATAGGAAAAAATGACATTAGGGAAAAATATTTGTTTTGATGTCCCCTACAACCTCCCAGAGTTTGTCGGTTTAAATACTTTTCACCTTGTATATCTGTGTTAACAAACGTGTCAAAAATGTGTTGTGAATTCGAAATGTTTGTTGCAGCAGAGACTAGGGACTGTCAGTACGGCTACATAACCTAAAACTTCAACTCAACAAACATTTGCAATTACCACAAGCTAGTTAGGCCTAGCAATTGATAAATCACAATTAAAGGTAACAGTGACATATGCTTGTCGTTTAGAAAAGTATATCGTTTAGAAAACTCAACTTGTACGACAGGAAGAGATCATCGACTACCGCAGTAATCATGGTTGTAATCTGTTACAATAACGTACACAAATTTTCCATGTAACGATTACTTTAAAGAAAATAATATGGTATGTGTAATAAGAAGATATGACGAGGGAACCTCTCATTCGCGATTAATAAGCTAGATTCGTAAAATTTAGGTATGGAGCTGGTATATATCACGCCCTTTTTCCTATGGTAGATCAATGTCCTTTTTACTGCAAAATTTTTCACAATTAACGCAAAATTGATGTGCAATGTCAGGAGCTGGTTAAACAACCTTTCTAACGATGTCTCATTCATCTCTGTACGATTAGAATATGTTGAGAGTAAGGTACCTTGACTTGAGAAATAATGGATCTATATATGATGATCCCAGCTTCTGAGATATAATATTATGATCAGGCCTTGTATAGATTACAAAACATGCCCATCATGTAGTTATCATTTTCCAGTGCCCTTTTGTAAACTTCATTATGGCTGACTCTGTACTTCTGCTTCACAGATATGGTAAATTTTCCCCTTTCGGGGGGGGGGGGGGGCGGCTAGAGGGCATTTCTGGCACAAAAATTATGTAATATCTCTATCCCAGCTAATAACTATCTACATGGTGGGTCCACAAAAGGCTCCGGGACACTAAAAGCAGCTTCAAATCGGCGTATTGGTACCTTGTTTACTCAGTCTACCATGAAACGTTCGATAATGAAAGCTGGCGAATTAATACATAGATAAAAATATCCATTTTGACTTCAAAGTAATTTTCTCCACGAAGATAACAATTATAACGAACAATAAGCCTTACATTTTTATATTAATCTTATACCGTATTTGATTGGAAATATAGAAATTAGATTGGGCGTTGATCAGGAGAATACACGTAGGTTTAGCCGACATCACTATGAATCCAGTGACTGCAATCCAGTGAGAAAATACATTGAGTAACAAATAGGAACTCTCTCAATTAGAACCACGCTGGCGTAAGAGTTCTTTTCAGTAACCTCTTTTGTACTGTTATTTTACAGCCCACGCCCCATTGTATTGGTTTCCAATCGTGTACCGTACTAAAAAGGTCAAATAAACAGACTATAGTAATTCTAAATTTATAAACCATTCATTTACTCTTATACATGTCAAATACACTCCTGGAAATTGAAATAAGAACACCGTGAATTCATTGTCCCAGGAAGGGGAAACTTTATTGACACATTCCTGGGGTCAGATACATCACATGATCACACTGACAGAACCACAGGCACATAGACACAGGCAACAGAGCATGCACAATGTCGGCACTAGTACAGTGTATATCCACCTTTCGCAGCAATGCAGGCTGCTATTCTCCCATGGAGACGATCGTAGAGATGCTGGATGTAGTCCTGTGGAACGGCTTGCCATGCCATTTCCACCTGGCGCCTCAGTTGGACCAGCGTTCGTGCCGGACGTGCAGACCGCGTGAGACGACGCTTCATCCAGTCCCAAACATGCTCAATGGGGGACAGATCCGGAGATCTTGCTGGCCAGGGTAGTTGACTTACACCTTCTAGAGCACGTTGGGTGGCACGGGATACATGCGGACGTGCATTGTCCTGTTGGAACAGCAAGTTCCCTTGCCGGTCTAGGAATGGTAGAACGATGGGTTCGATGACGCTTTGGATGTACCGTGCACTATTCAGTGTCCCCTCGACGATCACCAGTGGTGTACGGCCAGTGTAGGAGATCGCTCCCCACACCATGATGCCGGGTGTTGGCCCTGTGTGCCTCGGTCGTATGCAGTCCTGATTGTGGCGCTCACCTGCACGGCGCCAAACACGCACACGACCACCATTGGCACCAAGGCAGAAGCGACTCTCATCGCTGAAGACGACACGTCTCCATTCGTCCCTCCATTCACGCCTGTCGCGACACCACTGGAGGCGGGCTGCACGATGTTGGGGCGTGAGCGGAAGACGGCCTAACGGTGTGCGGGACCGTAGCCCAGCTTCATGGAGACGGTTGCGAATGGTCCTCGCCGATACCCCAGGAGCAACAGTGTCCCTAATTTGCTGGGAAGTGGCGGTGCGGTCCCCTACGGCACTGCGTAGGATCCTACGGTCTTGGCGTGCATCCGTGCGTCGCTGCGGTCCGGTCCCAGGTCGACGGGCACGTGCACCTTCCGCCGACCACTGGCGACAACATCGATGTACTGTGGAGACCTCACGCCCCCACGTGTTGAGCAATTCGGCGGTACGTCCACCCGGCCTCCCGCATGCCCACTATACGCCCTCGCTCAAAGTCCGTCAACTGCACATACGGTTCACGTCCACGCTGTCGCGGCATGCTACCAGTGTTAAAGACTGCGATGGAGCTCCGTATGCCACGGCAAACTAGCTGACACTGACGGCGGCGGTGCACAAATGCTGCGCAGCTAGCGCCATTCGACGGCCAACACCGCGGTTCCTGGTGTGTCCGCTGTGCCGTGCGTGTGATCATTGCTTGTACAGCCCTCTCGCAGTGTCCGGAGCAAGTATGGTGGGTCTGACACACCGGTGTCAATGTGTTCTTTTTTCCATTTCCAGGAGTGTATATTAATGTTTACATGAAAATATAGTTCAGGAAAGTATTTTCCTGCGTAGGCTATTTCATTTTGAAACAAATTTAGCCGCCTTGAGTATTATCAATAGCAGTTGTGGACACATACGACATTTCTCAACTCTTCATATCATCTTATTTAGCATGGCTAAAATACTAGGAAAGAGGGCTACCAAGATCGGTGAGCGCAGGACAGTCGGCTGAGAGTGGCGCCAGACACAGAATACATGTGTTGTTGCGTCTCATTCGCTTTTTCAGCGACGCAGCGTCAATCTCCCACGCACCCAGAGCGTACCAGACATACGTAAGTGGGAGAGTACACTGAAGACGGGTTTGTTTATTTAAGTTCATCATTTATGTATTCAGTTGCTTTCTGTATGGGAACTCAATTAATAAAAATAACCATGTTGTTGTTGTTGTGGTCTTCGGTCCTGAGACTGGTTTGATGCAGCTCTCCATGCTACTCTATCCTGTGCAAGCTTCTTCATCTCCCAGTACCTACTGCAACCTACATCCTTCTGAATCTACTTAGTGTATTCATCTCTTGGTCTCCCCCTACGATTTTTACCCTCCACGCTGCCCTCCAATACTAAATTGGTGATCCCTTGATGCCTCAGAACATGTCCTACCAACCGATTCCTTCTTCTGGTCAAGTTGTGCCACAAACTTCTTGTCTCCCCAATCCTATTCAGTACCTCCTCATTAGTTATGTGATCAACCCATCTAATCTTCAGCATTCTTCTGTAGCACCACATTTCGAAAGCTTCTATTCTCTTCTTGTCCAAACTATTTACCGTCCATGTTTCACTTCCATACATGGCTACACTCAATACAAATACTTTCAGAAACGACTTCCTGACACTTAAATCAATATTCGTCTTCAGAAACGCTTTCCTTGCCATTGGCAGTCTACATTTTATATCCTCTCTACTTCGACCATCATCAGTTATTTTGCTCCCCAAATAGCAAAACTCCTTTACTACTTTAAGTGTCTCATTTCCTAACAATACCCTCAACATCACCTGACTTAATTCGACTACATTCCATTATCCTCGTTTTGCTTTTGTTGATGTTCATCTTATATCCTCCCTTCAAGACACCATCCATTTCGTTCAACTGCTCTTCCAAGTCCTTTGCTGTCTCTGACAGAATTGCAATGTCATCGGCGAACCTCGAAGTTTTTATTTCTTCTCCATGGATTTTAATACCTACTCCGAATTTTTCTTTTGTTTCCATTACTGCTTGCTCAATATACAGATTGAATAACATCTGGGAGAGGCTACAACCCTGTCTTACTCCCTTACCAACCACTGCTTCCCTTTCATGTCCCTCGACTCTTATAACTACCATCTGGTTTCTGTACAAATTGTAAATAGCCTTTCGCTCCCTGTATTTTACCCCTGCCACCTTTAGAATTTGAAAGAGAGTATTCCAGTCAACATTGTCAAAAGCTTTCTCTAAGTCTACAAATGCTAGAAACGTAGGTTTGCCTTTCCTTAATCTTTCTTCTAAGATAAGTCATAAGGTCAGTATTGCCTCACGTGTTCCAGTATTTCTACGGAATCCAAACTGATCTTCCCCGAGGTCGGCTTCTACTAGGTTTTCCATTCGTCTGTAAAGAATTCGTGTTAGTATTTTGCAGCTGTGGCTTATTAAACTGATTGTTCGGTAATTCTCACATCTGTCAACACCTGCTTTCTTTGGGATTGGAATTATTATATTCTTCTTGAAGTCTGAGGGTATTTCGCCTGTTTCATACATCTTGCTCACCAGATGGTAGAGTTTTGTCAGGACTGGCTCTCCCAAGGCCGTCAGTAGCTCCAATGGAAAGTTGTCTACCCCGGGGGCCTTGTTTCGACTCAGGTCTTTCAGTGCTCTGTCAAACTCTTCACGCAGTATCGTATCTCCCATTTCATCTACATCCTCTTCCATTTCCATAATATTGTCCTCAAGTACATCGCCCTTGTATAGACCCTCAATATACTCCTTCCACCTTTCTGCCTTCCCTTCTTTGCTTAGAACTGGGTTGCCATCTGAGCTCTTGATATTCATACAAGTGGTTCTCTTCTCTCCAAAGGTCTCTTTAATTTTCCTGTAGGCAGTATCTATCTTACCCCTAGTGAGACAAGCCTCTACATCCTTACATTTGTCCTCTAGCCATCCCTGCTTAGCCATTTTGCACATCCTGTCGATCTCATTTTTGAGACGTTTGTATTCCTTTTTGCCTGCTTCATTTACTGCATTTTTATATTTTCTCCTTTCATCAATTAAATTCAATATTTCTTCTGTTACCCAAGGATTTCTACTAGCCGTCGTCTTTTTACCTACTTGAACCTCTGCTGCCTTCACTACTTCATCCCTCAAAGCTACCCATTCTTCTTCTACTGTATTTCTTTCCCCCATTCCTGTCAATTGTTCCCTTATGCTCTCCCTGAAACTCTGTACAACCTTTGGTTCTTTCAGTTTATCCTGGTCCCATCTCCTTAAATTCCCACCTTTTTGCAGTTTCTTCAGTTTTAATCTACAGGTCATAACCAATAGATTGTGGTCAGAGTCCACATCTGCCCCTGGAAATGTCTTACAATTTAAAACCTGGTTCCTAAATCTCTGTCTTACCATTATATAATCTATCTGATACCTTTTAGTATCTCCAGGGTTCTTCCATGTATACAACCATATAAATAAAGAAATAAAATTTTATAGTAGTTGTGCTTCGATATTCCACCACAGAATACGCGGCCTACGGTGAAGACACGGTATCACTGGTGCGTCATGTGACGTGTGGAAACAGTGACTGAGGTATCTGGCAGTACGAGAACAGGGGAATTTAATGTGCAATGACCGCACATTTAATTAGAAGAGGCAGATTCTAGACTATGATTTATTGCACAAATTCGGATGCAAAAGTGTAGATCATTCACGAAGCAGATAGGTTACTGAATCCTCGGTTGAGCGATGCTTCAATACGACTCCTCAATCTGGGACCCACACGAGTTAGAAATGACACAGGAATTAGAGAAGACCCAATAAAGAGTGGCGCTTGTCATCTCTGTTTAGTTTAGTGAGCTCGAAGGAGTCGTGGTGATGCTTACCCAATTATACTGGCAGAAGCTACAACGGATATGATTTATTGTTACGATTCTGAGGACGTATATCCCTGCAGTAATTAGTTTTTCTTCATTATTATTTTTATTGTTAATTCTGAATGTGGTATTTTGTGATCACTGCAGGTCAACCCGAAGTGAACTGCATACTTGCAAACACTATACAGCTCTTCTGTTTGTTAGTATATACCGTAATATATTGTCACCGTCATAATAACAAAAGCGCGCCCAGATAAGCAGTAAGTAAAACTCGCAAATACTCGTACACGTAGAAAAGCCTTTCACTGCTGTAACTAGCGCTAAAGCTTCATCTACCACTGCAGGACGACACCTGATCTCCCTGCCACACAGCCAATAGACAACACATGCGTACGTCACGAGCAAATTCAACAGTGTAAATGTATCTTCAACCACCTGATGATGATGGTATGACCATTGAAACGTTTAGTGGTGCTGAAAACAAAAATAAAAGTGATTTAACCAGTGGTCCAATAATTTCTGCACAATAATGTGTTCGTTTAAGGGATCTTTTCATTTGCTATGGCCGGCCGCAGTGGCCGAGCGGTTCTAGGCGCTTCAATCCGGAACCGCGCGACTGCCACTGTCGCAGGTTCGGATCCTGCCTCGGGCATGGCTGTGTGTGATGTCCTTACGTTAGTAAGTTTAAGTAGTTCTAAGTTCTAGGGGACTGATGACCTCAGATGTTAAGTCCCATAGTGCTCAGAGCCATTTGAACCATTTACTATGACCAATTTCGGTTCTCTTTGGAAACAGTCATCAGATCTTGTGGCCCATGTAACATGTGTGGTTAGTTTCAATGTACATCAGACACTAGCCACTATATCCGACGATGGTGTTCAAATGGTTCAAATGGCTCTGAACACTGTGGGACTCAACTTCTGAGGTCATAAGTCCTCTAGAACGTAGAACTTCTTAAACCTAACCAACTTACGGACATCACACACATCCATGCCCGAGACAGGATTCGAACCTGCGACAGTAGCGGTCGCGCGGTTCTAGACTGTAGCGTCTAGAACCGCTAGGCCACCTCGGCCGGCTTACGATGGTGTCCAAAGACATCCGAACCAGGTCATAATAAACAAAAAACCAGACAGGTGCGAGTAGGAGTCGAGCTCTGAGGGTTCCGTACAAACTTACGTATGCAGGCAGTTCATCTGTAAGTTTTGATGTTTCAGTTTGTATCAAAATATGTGACAAACGGTCGTAAATTTTGACTGAATTAAGGTAGAAGCTTAAATGTTTTGCACCGCCAAGGGACCGTAAACCCATGCATTCGATACAACATCTTGATGACTCTATCCATTCCTGAGAAAAAGAGGTCTTTACAGATGGGCAGACAGACGGACAACAAAGTGATACTCTAAGGGTTCCTTTATTATGGGTTGAGGTAAGGAATGGTAAAAATAAACTTTGGTGATTCATGGACGAACATTTATTATAAAATGTAAATTGCACATCCCAAGTCACTATATCACGATCGTAGGTGGGTCAATCAACATGAAGCAGAGCTCACCATCTGCAGCATCGTCGACAGGACTGACTGCGAGCCTTTGGTACAGAGCCAAGGGGAGGGTCTGTATCAGATGCTGAGACGGTTCTGCGACCACGTGGGCTGCAGATTTCTCGACTTGCACCATAGGGTGGTGGGGTTTCGGGTTCCGCTGGGTAGGAGTCCACTACACACAGCAGGCGGCTACAAGGGTAGCAGGGGTTGTGTGGCGTGAACTGGGCGGCTTTTTTAGGTTAGATGGGCTCGGCAAGTACAGGAAGGGCAACAGCCTCAAAGGGTGCGGGGCAAAGTCAGGACATGCGGGGACCAAGCAGAAATCGGTATTGTAATTGTAAACTGTCGAAGCTGCGTTGGTAAAGTACCGGAACTTCAAGCGCTGATAGAAAGCACCGAAGCTGAAATCGTTATAGGTACGGAAAGCTGGCTGAAGCCAGAGATAAATTCTGCCGAAATTTTTACAAAGGGGCAGACGGTGTTTAGAAAGGATAGATTGCATGCAACCGGTGGTGGAGTGTTTGTCGCTGTTAGTAGTAATTTATCCTGTAGTGAAGTAGAAGTGGATAGTTCCTGTGAATTATTATGGGTGGAGGTTACACTCAACAACCGAGCTGGGTTAATAATTGGCTCCTTTTACCGACCTCCCGACTCAGCAGCGTTAGTGGCAGAACAACTGAGAGAAAATTTGGAATACATTTCACATAAATTTTCTCAGCATGTTATAGTCTTAGGTGGAGATTTCAATTTACCAGATATAGACTGGGACACCCAGATGTTTAGGACGGGTGGGATGGACAGAGCATCGAGTGACATTATACTGAGTGCACTATCCGAAAATTACCTCGAGCAATTAAACAGAGAACCGACTCGTGGAGATAACATCTCGAACCTACTGATAACAAACAGACCCTAACTTTTCGACTCTGTAAGCGCAGAACAGGGAATCATAAGGCCGTTGCAGCATCCCTGAATATGGAAGTAAAGAGGAATATAAAAAAATGGAGGTAGGTTTATCTGTTTAGCAAGAGTAATAGGAGGGAGATTTCAGACTACCTAACAGATCAAAACAAACGTCTTCCTCCTACACATACTGCCACGAGCTGTGCTGCATGCAGTCTTGCGAAGTACCAGTTAGAGTCGCTGGTTGGTGTGCTGTGGTCGCCAGTTCAAGTCCCATCACCAATAAATATTCCTAGACGGTTCTTGAAACTTTGTATGTTTGTAATGCTTGCAAGTTCTTGAACATTCGACGCGTGCGTCCGTCCAGGTAGCAGCCCTGTCTGTATATTGTTATCCGTAAATAACGTGCTTCAGTGCTGCGTGTCGTACTCCATTGAAGTCGTTTCAAATTTGGACCTGAATGTGATTATAACATGACACTAATCCCTAGAAACACCATGAAGGCAAAAATAAAAACCTTTCAGCTCAAACGAACGCTTGTTAACAGTCATTCGTTAATCTCTCGTAACCCTCGCAATCGGAAGAGGAACGGATTGGAAGGACGTGCTGTCCTCAGAGGCGCGGATCCAGTGTTCGGTTCTAGGGGAGGAGAGCGGGCAGGCTCTTTCTCCACTTCCCCTCGAAATATAACTCCCCACCGCCACCACCATTAACAAGCTACAGATACCCCAGGTTTTAATAAAAATTACAATAAACTGCATGAAATATCGTAATATGATATCTTGAATATCTTAATATGATAATAATTTGTTTACGTCAGTACTTTGTACATCGCATTAGCATGATGTCCAGGAATTTACAAATCAGAGAAATGTAGCATTTGAAAAGCAAACATCTGCAAACTTGAGATGTTCGTGCAAATTTTGAGAAGTACAAGTGTCGGCAATTTATTTTAAAAATTATAATACCAAAAAAATCTCACAGCTGCGACAACGTCATAACCTAAAACATAAAATCTAATTATACACTCACCTTTATCAGTGTTTCACTTACTACAACGACTACGAACAGGTTCACAAATTAAGACTATGCCGCTAGTAAATAAGGTGAATGTTGGTTTTTTTTCAGTTCAGTTCGTCGGTTCTACTTATGGACTTGCTAGTCAGGTAGGGCTTGATGTTGACAGCGAACACAGTCGACCGGTGGCTCGGCACTCTTTCCTGGGCTTACAGAAGTGCTCTCTGCTCCGGTAGTGGGTAGCGCATCACGCAAGCAACACAAAGGTTTCTTGTGTTAAACATTGCTTGTTTGTTGTGGTCTTCAGTCATGAGACTGGTTTGATGCAGCTCTCCATGCTACGCTATCCTGTGCAAGCTTCTTCATCTACCAGTACCTACTGCAACCTACATCCTTCTGAATCTGCTTAGTGTATTCATCTCTTGGTTTCCCTCTACGATTTTTACCCTCCACGCTGCCCTCCAATGCTAAATTTGTGATCCCTTGATGCCTCAGAACATGTCCTACCAACCGGTCTCATCTTTTAGTGAAGTTGTGCCACAAACTCCTCTTCTCCCAAATTCTATTCAACACCTCATCATTAGTTATGTGATCTACCCATCTAATCTTCAGCATTCTTCTGTAGCACCACATTTCGAAAGCTTCTATTCTCTTCTTGTCCAAACTATTTATCGTCCATGTTTCACATCCACACATGGCTACACTCCATACAAATACTTTCACTAACGACTTCCTGACACTTAATACTCGATGTTAACAAATTTCTCTTCTTCAGAAACGCTTTCCTTGCCATTGATAGTCTACATTTTATACCCTCTCTACTTCGACCATCATCAGTTATTTTGCTCCCAAAATAGCAAAACTCCTTTACTACTTTACGTGTCGCATTATCTAATCTAATTCCCTCAGCATCACCCGACTTAATTCGTCTGCATTTCATTATCTTCTTTTTGCTTTTGTTGATGTTCATCTTATATCCTCCTTTCAAGACACTGTCCATTCCGTTCAACTGCTCTTCCAAGTCCTTTGCTGTCTCTGATAGAATTACAATGTCATCGACGAACCTCAAAGTTTTTATTTCTTCTCCATGGACTTTAACACCTACTCCGAATTTTTCTTTTGTTTCCTTCACTGCTTGGTCAATATACAGATTGAATAACATCGGGGACACGCTATAGCCCTGTCTCACACCCTTCCCAACCATTGCTTCCCTTTTATGCCCCTCGACTCTTATAACTGTGATCTGGTTTCTGTGCAAATTGTACATAGCCTTCCGCTCCCTGTATTTTATCCCTGCCACCTTCAGGATTTGAAAGAGAGTATTCCAGTCAACATTGTCAAAAGCTTTCTCTAAGTCTACAAATGCTAGAAACGTAGGTCTGCCTTTCCTTAATCTTTCTTCTAAGATAAGTCGTAGAGTCAGTATTGCCTCACGCGTTCAAACATTTGTACGGAATCCAAACTGATCTTCCCCGAGGTCGGCTTCTATCAGTTTTTCCATTCGTCTGTAAAGAATTCGCGTTAGTATTTTGCAGCTGTGACTTATTAAACTGATAGTTCGGTAATTTTCACATCTGTCAACACCTGCTTTCTTTGAGATTGGAATTACTATATTCTTCTTGAAGTCTGAGGGTATTTCGCCTGTCTCATACATTTTGCTCACCAGATGGTAGAGTTTTGTCAGGACTGCCTCTCTCAATGCCGTCAGTAGTTCTAATGGAATGTTGTCTACTCCCGGGGCCTTGTTTCGACTCAGGTCTTTCAGTGTCTGTCAAACTTCACGCAGTATCGTATCTCCCGTTTCATCTTCATCTACATCCTCTTCCATTTCCATAATATTGTCCCCCAGTACATCGCCCTTGTATAGACCCTCTATATACTCCTTCCACTTTTATGCTTTCCCTTCTATGCTTAGAACTGGGTTTCCATCTGAGCTCTTGACATTCATAGAAGTGGTTCTCTTCTCTCCAAAAGTCTCTTTAATCTTCCGGTAGGCAGTATCTATCTTACACCTAGAGATAAGCCCCTACATCCTTACATAGATTGTCATTTATATGATTCCTTGTCATTTTAGAGACTCTTAATTTTCCTTATACTACATGCTCTGAAATTCAGTTGGGAAATTATGAAACTGGTGTATACAAGCAGATTAAGCAGCTTCTCCCTGCGGGTTTTAGACAAACTGCAATGACTTAGCCAAGCGCAAGATTTTCAATTTCTCTTGCTCACTACGTGTAAACCATGTCCTATAGAGGATCGTAACAGTGCTTGTGCATTTTCATCTTTTCCCAGTGTAGTTAATAGATCATAAGGGCTCTGGCACACATCGCAACCATTTTCTGTACCATTCTCGACTATTCACAAGGTTCCAAGCACGCGTAGCGCTACGCGCCTGCGAGTTACAGACGCTAATCGGCAGCAAAGAGATACGGTTAAACACTCGCCGCCTTTGGCGAAGGTGCACCTACATTCGATTCGCTTATCGATGTATGTTCGGCGGCGATGACACCATGACGACTTCCCTGGCGCCTTATCGTCAGTCTTGAGAGTTACTCCGAGGATGGTCGGACAATACATGGCCGAAATATCAGTGGAAGAAATTTTATTTGCATGGCTGCATGCCCGAAATTGAATGGACTGAACAGGACCTTTTTCTAGGAAATTTAATATGGTTAAATATTTTAGTAGGATACGTTCGACGGAGATCACAGTTTTCCAATCATCCAAGGAAAACGCCTTTGATGTTCACTTTTGTACAATTAGCTTGAATAATTCGAAAAATACGACCGCTATCGAAAATGTATAACAGTACGAAATGTCTGTACCTTAAATTTTCTATAGAAAGATCCTGTTCATTTTTTCTATAGGACTAACAGTTTGCATCTAGTAATCAAGAGAATATGAAAATATCGTGCGTGGTTTTGGAAGGTGCAATGGGTTGCATAAAACCCGTGGATAGGGGGCAGCTGAATAACCCTGCACTTTTTTGAGGGGGAGCGGGAGGTGGGTATATGGGGCTATAATTTTTGGTTGGATCACTACCTGTTTCCACATGACACAATAAGTCAGGTTGCTTGTGGAATGCAGAAGTAGATGTGGGGAGTACAGGGTAACATTCCTCACTCCTTGGAAACAGGATTAGGAAGTGGCATAACACACCGGTGCAGACGATGACACCAAGAACGGAGAATTTCGCAAATTGTCGGCGCGGACAGGTGTTGGTTGTGGAGTGGAGTGGAGTGGTGTGGCGGTTACGCAAGACTGGCCCTGAAGCCGGCCAGGGCGCTTAACGCGATTAAAGCTTCGGCCGGGGGCGAACCGAGGCCGCTCGCGGCAGCCGTCAGTGGCCGCAGGGCGCGCCTCGGGTGAGTACCCGCTACCCGCTACTCGCTACCCGCTACTCGCTACTCACTACCCGCTACCCGCTGCCCGCTACTCGCTACCTGTCTGTCTGTCTCTGCTATCTCTGACTTGTCTGAATCTGTGACAGCTGCCGTAGCTACCAGGCTCTGCTTATCCGTACAACGTACTCACGTCTCGTTCCGACGCATCCAGGTGCCACACCGCAGCTCTTGATTTCGTTTACTGACGCGAGGTTTTCCACTCTTTTATACGAGGTGGACCCCAGTTTCCACCGACAAAATTCTGCTGTCGAGGGAGATTTTCCATTTCGGTATAAGGTACTTGTGGTGCTGGAATGCTCATCTACAGAACAATAACTGAATTATGTCACCGTCTCCATGAAACAGAACGAGCAGGTAAGGTCGGCTGTAGGGAAGGCGAACGGTAGATTTTGCTTTCTCGGGAGAACCTTAGGGGTGTATCTCATCTGTAACGAAGACCGCCTACAGAACACCTGCGCGACCCATTATTGAGTACTAATCGAGCGTCTAGGATCTCCGCCAGGTCGAGTTAAAGGAAGACATCGAAACAGCTTAGAACCTCGTTTCTACATTTGTCATCGGAAACTTCGATCAACATTTGAATATTGCTCGATGCTTTCAAACGGGAATCCGTGGAGGTAAAAGAAAGTTGTTTTTTACGAAACACTATTGAGAAATTTTAAAGTACCAGCATTTGCGACACAATTCAGAACGACTCATTTTTCACCAGTAAATGCCTCGCATTAGAACCGCGCAGTGGGACAGATTACAATTCAGTCGGACGCGTACAGACAGTCGTTTTCCCTTTGCTCCATTTACCAGTCGAAAAGTAAACCGACTGACTAGCTGTGCTACAAGAGGTGCCCTCGATTGTGCATCGAACCGTGGCTTGTGGAGTGTGTACGCAGATCAGTCAGTACTATGTTTCCTACCCCAATCACCTCTGTTTCTGTGAAAATACCATCACAACAGCGAAAGAAGCATGTAAAAGTAATCATGAGTCGGGTACAGTTATTGAGTGTGTCAGATTCTCAAAACAGTTAATTGTCTTGTGTTCAGAGCTCGCGGAATGGGCCAGCTACTGGTGGCGTCATTGCCAGAGTTGCGTTCTGCCAAAATTACGGTTCGGTAGTTTTGGTACAGTACCTAAATGCCTTAGTAAATCATAGAATTACCGTTGGTATTGGTAACATTTATAGGGAAGGAAATACAAATGAAAATGAGAGGGAGGAACTGGGCGCCGACTACTTCACTTTTTTGTTTGTTTGTTTTGCGAATAATATGAACCGCTGATCGTTCGGTATCAGTCCGTTGTGCGTTTTATAGGCTTACAAATTACAAATTGCACTTTATATGTGAAAAAAGTTAGCTTCTCGCATTACTTCTACGTTTCTACGTAATCAAAACAATTACTTTTGATGCAAGCACAGTTTACATGCACAAACACAAAAAATCTAAATATCGTTATTATTTTGTACGCAATACAAAGTAGTTCATCATGATCGAAGGCAAGAGTTATAACTAACAAGTGCAGACGTTGCTTAGCAACAACAGAAACATGTTTTATATAACATGGACGATGTATTGAGGCGCCCCTTTTTTTAAATTTTATCCTTTTTTTTTTCAGGAAAGTGCGTTTTCTAGCGCTATATGATAACTTCACTTTTTTTCGTACTGCAACATCCCTCTGTTTCACGCCATAAAAAAAAATTTCGAAGGAAACCTAAATTAAACAATCACAATTTCAATTTTGCTATAAATACTGCTTATTTTAAAATAACAGACAGGAGGGTAACTGAGTAGAACAAAAATGTTCCGTAGGTTAGGTGGCCTTTTATACATCCATATTTTTTCAAACGATTCATCGCTTCAAATTTCTGGGGGCACCGAGTAAGACACTGATCGCATACACAAACAAGGCGTTCGAATTGAGGTAACACCCAATGGGTATGCAACATACGTGACTTACATGTAACGCAGTTACGATCTTAAATGACCGAAGCTATAAGGAAAACAGCCGTAGTCTTCGCTTGCTTACGATAATGTACGGAAGCTTGCGATAATTTACAACTGTAATCATTGCCAGAATTCGCATGTAATTCAGCCCGACTGTTCTGGTATGCCTTCCATTCTCTTACGGAAGGATCTGGGCGACTATCAATAGATGCAAACGTACTTTGATATGGTTGCCGTCTCTGAGGGTTCAGCTCGACAACAAGTACCATGAGTGACTGGAACAAATTTCCTTAGAAACGTGACGTATAGCGCATACCGTCTACATTTCCACAGATACTTTCGATGCAATAGAGATACACAGGTAGAGAGGGTAAGAAATCAAAGGAAATGTAATTTATAACGAGCTGTTGCAGAACATGAGCTCCATAATCCAAGATACTCAGAAAACATCTGTGAACAGCCATCGAAATTTCATCCATGGTGTTAAGGTTCACTTAGAAAATGTTTTGTAATTCAGTGTGTGTTCCTGTTCACCCGTCTGGCACGTTTTAGCTCGCATCTCCATAGAGGATGTTCTGAGCGCTACGAATAAATTTCAGGACGATTGATGTTGCTTTCTGATAATTTCTTCACTCTTGTTGCTTGTTTGGCCTGTGACTTCCAATCGTAATACTTATATTGTAGGTGCAGGGTTCATTTATTAATTTATTCATTCATCATCTTCCGTAGATCTCATCAAGAAGGACATCTTTCACCGTATTAACAAGAAACTACAGCTTTACAACTTAATTCTATTCACACTTATGCCGCCTAAATTTAATCGAGTAAATTAGTAAGGTGGTTGCTGTTTTGAAAAAATAAACATTTTCTGCCCAGTTTTACTATATGGCTACGGTTTACTATTTATTAGTAGCTCAATATATATTTGATTGTAATGGTGCTTTTCAAATAACTGTGTAATAGAAGTTTAACATATTTTCTTATTCTGCTTAGAAATTGTTACAATCACTTTATGTGTGTTACAGTATACTTCGGAAATCACAAAAATTACTCTGGAAAGTAAGGTTTTTCCAAAAGTGAAAAACTGTTCCAGGGTAAAACACGGTCATGTACGTAGGAAAAACTTTTTTTAAGATTTTAAACTGTTGCAGTCGAGAAAATCGTGTCAGTACAGTATTTCGCAGTCTATTCGTTACATTATTATGCTATTAGATACCAACAATCAGTATGTGAATCAAATTACGAAGAATAATTATCAAAAACCAATTATAAGCTAAAAACTTTTTGAAATAGAACCTACCGCCAACCAACAAAAATTTCCATTTTAATCACAAAGAAAATTGTCAATACATAACTCAGTTCAGTAACAAAAATCACATGTTTCTTGGTAAAGACATCTTCTGTTTCAAGGTACAAGATGGTGCAAGACTAACAAAATATGGCTTAACTGTCCACAAGTTCAGTTAATAGATTTAAAAATGCACAGAAATTTATACAGAACAATTAACAATATACACAAAACATCTGCAATATATTTAGAACTCTTAAGATACGCAAACGCCGTATAAAAGAAGACTCATTTCTCTCAACAACAAAAACAGTAGAAAATACTAGAAACTATTTATGACATGTCTTTAGTGTGTGCTCCTTCATGTGATTCTAAAATCGATCACTAGATTGAGAAACCAGCCATGAAACATTATGTTTTCATAGGTAAGCTATTCTCTAGGTACAACACACTTCACTGCACTATTACTTGTCATACGGATAGAGAATGAACGTTGCTAATTGCCGTGTAGTTAAAAGCGCCTTCCAATCCCTAAAGCGAGATATATAGTTGATTTGTAGAAAAAGTGGCAATGTTTTTACTTTTAGTCTGAACTGGTGGACATTCCCACAGCTTTATTTTAGACAGGAACTAATTGAATATCTTACCATCACAGCACATAGCTGCCGGTCCCCACACGTGAGTGGTCGGCTCAGCTGACTGCCACGTGTAAGACCCAAGTTTGATTCCCGATACTGCCAAGAAACTCTCCTAGTTGGGAGCAGAGGAATGGTAGAGGACGCACTCAGCCTCATGTTTCCAGGTGAGGAGTCACTCGTCCGAAAAGTTGGGGTTTGTCCGTTACAGTGACTGTGCGGTCGTCGTGTCAGATTGCCAAGCTAAGGGGACCGTGTTAGATTCCCAGTCGAGTCAGAAAATTTCTCCACTGGGTGTCTGGGTGTTGTGGTGTCCTTCTGTTCTTATCCTCATAATTGACATTCCCCTATATTAAGATGGCTGAATGAGCACGTCCTGAAAGTCAATGAGTGGAACATAAAAAAAAAAATAGTGGTGCGTCCAAGGTCAAGAAAGCTGACAATGACCTGGAGAGTGCTGTGCTGAGCACACGCCCCATCATACCACATCCAGAGAAAGATACGGTGGTCAGCCGAGCCCAATTTGACCGATTACGACCACAACTAGGAACTTTATCTGTAGCACACAACTCCACTCTGAACCTGCATAAGATGCGAAGCTTACATGAAAATTATCTTCATGTCCTGAATTGTGACAGTTCGGTTGAGACTGATTCTCATTATGAGCAATAAAAACCATTGAGGAGTAAATGCATTGGGAAGTGAGGCTTCTTCAAGATGTACAGTTACTTACTTAGCACAATGTTCTTACTTCTCGCTTGTGTTGAACAAACACTTTATTTACTTTAATTGCCCTTCTACATAAGGTGATTACAAAATACAACAGGATGCGAAAATACGGAGAAAAAACCAACAATATTTTCTTTAGGTCAACAGTTGAGAGCATCAACTAAATTCTTGACTAGGTTGTCCAAGTTTTGACGCTGTTCTAATTTGTTGCCCAGCTGGGCCTAAATGAATTTTACACATTGTGCTTCATTCGTGTATGGCCATTAATGTCTACTTCTTGTGCTTAAAGGGCCTTATTGCCGGTTTGTAACTGTATTATAAGAGCCGCTGTGAGGTTAAGACTTAAACTGTCAACTGTGAATCACTTGCAGGCCTGTTTAGCTTTCCTCTGAGCTGTGGTGTCTGATAGCGTCAAGTTTGGACTGTTGACTAGAATCCTTGTGCAGTCAGAAAACATTACCGCTTTTGAACTGTCCTTTGACGTCGTTCGAAGATCATTTATATCGGTTATCAACCGCAGCACCGACCGCTGTGGCACTACTTTGTCTTGTTCTCCCATTCGCGTCAGCTAGACTATTCAGGTAACTTTCCTCTCCCGCGTGGATCGCGTTGGGCGAATATAGGCGATTATACCTGTTCCACCTGTCTCATCTCATCACTGCGAAGTGCCAAGAACTGGCACACATGTAGCACGCACCTCTTGAACCCAACAGGGCTGAGAGATACCACAACCCCACCTGTCGCCATCTCTGAGCTGTGGCGAATCACAGGGTATGACAAAACGTAACTGTATCATCCATAACAGACCTCTCGAACGTCACTAGGCTAGAACTCGGACTGACAATAATCTGATCCGTCTCCTCTAAATTTACCGCGCACGGAAATTTTAAGTTAACTGGAACCAGGAATAGTTTACTTTCCTTCAATCTGATTGAACATTACATTCACAGATGCAAGTAATTATCCAATCACTGTAACAATACAAATGATCACGCGCTACCCCAAATCAAATTGCCACTGATAAAATATTCTCCTAAACAAACTGAACAACTCGTGACGTGTTTCTTCCTACTAATGTAAACGGAGGATAATTAAACACAATAATTCTCATGAGATCAAATGCGAAACAACCAAATGTGTAAACGCAGGTAAATTCTTACAAAATAAATAAACAAAGTGCCACTGGCATTTAAAAGCAAATGTAAGGGAATAAAACTGTTTAACTTTGATATTATTAGTATCGATAGCAATTTTTAGCAATGATGTGGCTACATCGTAAGTCAATGACTTTGCAAAATTATTATGATTATGGAAATAAATAAGTTAATGGATGAAACCAGATCTTGATTATTACTCTGAACGGTATTATTCAAAAGAAGTCAAAACAGCATTGCAACAGACAGTTAACAATTACTTAGAATTAATCACCATGAAATGTAACTCTTCCTTATGCATATTGAGCTTTTGCATCACTGATTAGAACAATATAGTTCACGGTGTCTCTTAGTTAATGTTCGTTAAACGGTTCCCACTTTGTTGACGCTGCCGGCGAGTCGTCGACGTGTCCGCCGTTAGTCCACGATCCATGATCGTGTAGTCCCAGGACTGGTGTTACCTTACAGGTCTAGATTGTGATCGCCAGTTGTGTGACAGGTACGCTCGGTGTTTCCAGAATTAATTCCAGCCACTGTATCTGCACACAGCGACGAAAATAAAACGCCATCTTCCCACAAACGGGTGGTGCAACCTGCCGTCATAATGTTTGTTACACATTTTAGCCTCACTTTTCAGATTTATTGTTTACGATCGCCGCGTGGCACTTTTCACAGTACATCCATCTGCACTACAAACGAAAATAAAGCCGATTGCACCGTAAATCGTTAGTTCGCGGCTTAAACTAAACAATGAGTGCCATTCACAATTGTCTACGTAATCACTTCAAATATGTGGCAATCAGCACATCATACATTCACAGTTAAAGTTCTTTGTATTAATATACTAAACTAAGACGTGTCACTATATTTCCTGTTTCATTACACATTTCATTACACATTGCGTGCCTCAACGATACAGATAGCCGTACCGTAGGAGCAACCACAACGGAGAGGTATCTGTTGAGAGGCCAGACAAACGTGTGGTTCCTGAAGAGGGGCAGCAGCCTTTTCAATAGTTGCAGGGGCAACAGTCAGGATGATTGACTGATCTGGCCTTGTTAACACTAACCAAAATGGCCTTGCTGTTCTGGTACTGCGAACGGCTGAAAGCAAGGGGAAACTACAGCCGTAATTTTTCCCGAGGGCATGCAGCTTTACTGTATGATTAAATGATAATGGCGTCCTCTTGGGTAAAATATTCCGGAGGTAAAATAGTCCCCCATTCGGTCCTCCTGGCGGGGAAAGAAAACTGGCGTTCTACGGATCGGAGCGTGGAATGTCAGATCCCTTAATCGGACAGGTAGGTTAGAAAAATTAAAAAGGAAAATGGATAGTTTAAAGTTAGATATAGTGGGAATTAGTTAAGTTGTGGCAGGAGGAACAAGACTTTTGGTCAGGTGAATACAGGGTTATAAATACAAAATCAAATAGGGGTAATGCAGGAGTAGGTTTAATAATGAATAAAAAAATAGGAGTGCGGGTAAGCTACTACAAACAGCATAGTGAACGCATTATTGTGGCCAAGATAGACACAAAGCCCACGCCTACTACAGTAGTACCAGATTATATGCCAACTAGCTCTGCAGATGACGAAGAAATTGATGAAATGTATGATGAGTGAAGGAAGACGAAAATTTAATAGTCATGGGTGACTGGAATTCGTCAGTAGGAAAAGGGAGAGAAGGAAACATAGTAGGTGAATATGGATTGGGGCTAAGAAATGAAAGAGGAAGCCGTCTGGTAGAATTTTGCGCAGAGCATAACTTAATCATATCTAACACTTGGTTCAAGAATCATGAAAGAAGGTTGTATACATGGAAGAACCCTGGAGATACTAAAAGGTATCAGATAGATTATATAATGGTAAGACAGAGATTTAGGAAACAGGTTTTAAATTGTAAGACATTTCCAGGTGCAGATGTGGACTCTGACCACAATCTATTGGTTATGAACTGTAGATTAAAACTGAAGAAACTGCAGAAAGGTGGGAATTTAAGAAGATGGGACCTGGATAAACTGAAAGAACCAGAGGTTGTACAGAGTTTCAGGGAGAGCATAAGGGAACAATTGACGGGAATGGGGGAAAGAAATACAGTAGAAGAAGAATGGGTAGCTTTGAGGGATGAAATAGTGAAGGCAGCAGAAGATCAAATAGGTAAAAAGACGAGGGCTAGTAGAAATCCTTGGGTAACAGAAGATATATTGAATTTAATTGATGAAAGGAGAAAATATAAAAATGCAGTAAATGAAGCAGGCAGAAAGGAATACAAACGTCTCAAAAATGAGATCGACAGGAAGCGCAAAATGGCTAAGCAGGGATGGCTAGAGAACAAATGTAAGGATGTAGAGGCTTATCTCACTAGGGGTAAAATAGACACTGCTTACAGGAAAATTAAAGAGACCTTTGGAGAAGAGAGAACCACTTGTATATCAAGAGCTCTGATGGAAACCCATTTCTAACCAAAGAAGGGAAAGCAGAAAGGTGGAAGGAGTATATAGAGGGTCTATACAAGGGCGACGTACCTGAGGACAATATTATGGAAATGGAAGAGGATGTAGATGAAGATGAAATGGGAGATATGATACTGCGTAAAGAGTTTGACAGAGCACTGAAAGACCTGAGTCGAAACAAGGCCCCTGGAGTAGACAAAATTCCACTAGAACTACTGACAGCCTTGGGAGAGCCAGTCCTGACAAAACTCTACCATCTGGTGAGCAAGATGTATGAGACAGGCGAAATACCCTCAGACTTCAACAAGAATATTATAATTCCAATCCCAAAGAAAGCAGGTGTTGACAGATGTGAAAATTACCGAACTATCAGTTTAATAAGTCACAGCTGCAAAATACTAACACCAATTCACTACAAACGAATGGAAAAACTGATAGAAGTCGACCTCGGAGAAGATCAGTTTGGATTCCGTAGAAATGATGGAACACGCGAGGCAACACTGACCCTATGACTTATCTTAGAAGAAAGATTAAGGAAAGGCAAACCTACGTTTCTAGCATTTGTAGACTTAGAGAGAACTTTTGACAATGTTGATTGGAATGCTCTCTTTCAAATTCTGAAGGTGGCAGGGGTAAAATACAGGGAGCGAAAGGCTATTTACAATTTGTACAGAAAGCAGATGGCAGTTATAAGAGTCGAGCGGCATGAAAGGGAAGCAGTGGTTGGGAAGGGAGTGAGACAGGGTTGTAGCCTATCCCCGATGTTATTCAATTTGTATATTGAGCAAGCAGTAAAGGAAACAAAAGAAAAGTTCGGAGTAGGTATTAAAATCCATGGAGAAGAAATAAAAACTTCGAGGTTCGCCGATGACATTGTAATTCTGTCAGAGACAGCAAAGGACTTGGAAGAGCAGTTGAACGGAATGGACAGTGTCTTGAAAGGAGGGTATAAGATGAACATCAACAAAAGCAAACGAGGATAATGGAATGTAGTCGAATTAAGTCGGGTGATGCTGAGGGAATTAGATCAGGAAATGAGACAGTTTAAGTAGTACAGGGGTTTTGCTATTTGGGGAGCAAAATAACTGACGATGGTCGAAGTGGAGAGGATATAAAATGTAGACTGGCAATGGCAAGGAAAGCGTTTCTGAAGAAGAAAAATTTGCTAACATCGAGTATAGATTTAAATGTCAGGAAGTCGTTTCTCAAAGTATTTCTATGGAGTGTACCCATGTATGGAAGGGAAACGTGGACGATAAATAGTTTGGACGAGAAGGGAATAGAAGTTTTTGAAATGTGGTGCTACAGAAGAATGCTGAAGATTCGATGGCTAGATCACATAACTAATGAGGAGGTATTGAGTAGAATTGGGGAGAAGAGGAGCTTGTGGCACAACTTGACTAGAAGAAGGGATCGGTTAGTAGGACATGTTCTGAGACATCGACGGATCACTAATTTACTATTGGAGGGCATCGTGGAGGGTTAAATTCGTAGAGGGAGGCCAAGAGATGAATACACTAAGCAGATTCAGAAGGATGTAGGCTGCAATAGGTACTGGGAGATGAAGCAGCCTGCACAGGATAGAGTAGCATGGAGTGTTGCATCAAACCAGTCTCAGGACTGAAGACCACAACAACAACAACATACACATTCCGTGGTATGCACTAAGCAGTTTGTACCTTTACGGCCTAGAAGTAGCTTACCGGTCTGCATATCAAAGTTTTATACTTTGTCAAAACACAGTTCCGGCAAATGAGCAACGTTACACGTAAAGTACACACCAAGATAATAAAGGTAGCGCTGGCCAAACACGGATATGTTTTCACTGGCCACCAAGACAATGAGTAGCAGTAAATACACGGCACAACAATCACCTCCACTCTCTTGAGCTTGCTCCCGACTCTTTGTTGATTCCTTCTCTCTTGTCTTCTTGATGTGATTCTACATTACTCAATTCCTCGCTTCACATAACACTTTCAAAAATCCTAATTATATCGATTTACAGTTTTATACAAAACTAACAATTCCATATTACTCTGTCCATAGAAAATGAATTCAAATAACATGTTAACAGATAAGAAGCTGCGCAACGTCAGAATAACTGAAAAAGGCAATCACATTCATAACAGTTACATTAGGTAAATAGAAATATAATTGTACCAGTAATTAAATTTACGATACTCATTTTGAAATAACCTTTTCCATGTATGATGAAAGTAAGGCAGGAAAGAAGTAAATTGAAATACAGTAAAGAGAAAAAAATGTATATTTGCCTGTAGTGTTATCTTCAATAGGGTCCACGTGCGTTGCGCTCCGGAACTGTTAGAGGCTGGTGCAAGGTTCCTTGGAGCATCTCGTCTAGAGGATATGTGTGTCATTCTCGACATTCTGCTTGCACAAACGCAATCAATATATATTAGTGATAATATATCGCTATTGGACAAGCCAATAAGCTTTTTTATTTAAGGTATTTAATTCATATGATCGATTTCGAAATTATAAGATTTTATATTCAGGCATGTTTCTCGCAGTTTCAGTTTAGTTGCACTGAATGAAATTGAAAGTGAATAATTTATGAAGCTAGTGCGTGAATTAAACACAACCAATAAAACAGTTTAATGGATTAATCAGTCAGTACCAGTATGTCAATGAGATACAGATGAACGCCTATAAGGTTTTATCTATGAAAGTGAATCACGCCAAACCAACGCTAGTAGAGTTGGTTGTAATGATTCAGCAACAGTGGCTTCCTTAAGAACAGACAATTTTTATCGCTGAGATTTTGCAGTGGCTGATGGGAGGAACAGCAAGTAAAATATCTGCCAGGCACTGAAGTGAGAACAGCAGATTAGTCATGTAAATGTAGAAAGTTTTATATTATTGTTATTTGCAACATTTGCTAATTACATTCAGAGTTTACTTTCTTTATACGCTGTACAAATGGAATTAAAATCAATTAAATTAATGCTGAATCATTGCTAGCTGTAACTTTCTATAGTTACGTGGAAGTGACTCACATTCTAGATGACAACTGCAAAAATTGTGATTAATAATAAATAATAAGCACGCTTCTAATTTAGAACGAAGCGGACCACGTTCAGGCGCCAGGAAACAAAACTATACTTGACTTATATATGATAATTACATTGTTTGCATTTACAATGACTCACGCTCCTCTTTATGTAATACGTCTAATACGTGCACCGTCACCATTGTTATTGACATTCGTTTCAGATAAATCTTACATCAGTAAACACATGAAGCATATATTTTAAATATGGTCAGGGTACATATATAATTTTTACACTACTTGACTATAAGAAGGGATTGGATAATAGGATACATTCTGACACATCAAGAGATCACCAGTATAGTATTGGAGGAAAGGGTGGAGGGTAAATTCCTAACAAGGAGACCAAGGTATGGACACGGTAAGCAGATTCAGAAGGATGTAGGTTGCAGTAGTTACTCAGAATTGAAGAGGCTTGGTTAGAGTGGCATGGAAAGTTGCATCAGGCCAGTCTTCGGTCTGAAGACAACAACATTAGATGCACAGTAGTTTAGCCGTAGAATTATTTTTTGTGTTTTTCATATAGACTATGATATTCTGAGATTATTAAACGTTAATAAAATAGTCTCCTGTTGCTAGTCAGGGAAAATCTTTTCGCAAGTTCAAAAAAATTGCTCTGAGCACTATGGGACTTAACATCTATGGTTATCATTCCCCTAGAACTTAGAACTATTTAAACCTAGCTAACCTAAGGCCATCACACAACACCCAGCCATCACGAGGCAGAGAAAATCCCTGACCCCGCCGGGAATCGAACCCGGGAACCCGGGCGCGGGATTTCACAAGTAATGTAGGCGTACACTACATGCGCCGTGAATTCTCGCTTCCCACGCCCGGGGTCCCGGGTTCGATTCCCGGCGGGGTCAGGGATTTTCTCTGCCTCGTGATGACTGGGTGTTCTGTGATGTCCTTAGGTTAGTTAGGCTTAAGTAGTTCTAAGTTCTAGGGGACTGATGACCATAGATGTTAAGTCCCATAGTGCTCAGAGCCATTTGAACCATTTTTTTTGCACCGTGGAAGAAACGATACGACAGACTTTGAAAACTCTCAGTAATACCAGTATTTAATAATAATCTTTGGGAGGTAGGACGGCGAGCTTTACGCGGAATGCAACATTTCTGTGGACCAAAACTGGAGACAGGCTCCAAACCGATTTCACTGTTTTCGTCGCACGGTTCGTCTGATGTGCACAGGAACAAGCAAACTGACATTATTCCGCATGCGAAGAAATACCTGAATGCTGTTTTTCAGACTCCATTTGCTATTGGAAATGGAAGTCCAAATGATAATAGAAGGTGCCGTACCGCTACATATATACAGCGCAAAGCACGGTTTGTGTGCAACACCCTCTAATCGTTTGCGATGTATTTATATAGGCATAGTTGTGCAAGCGATGCATACTATTACATCAGAAAGAAAGGGACACACTGATAGTGGTATAGACCATCGGCGTAACGTGGATATGTTGTACCTTCTGTAATTTGCTTTCGATAATATTTTAATTTCTTGTTCCTTTTTTTTAATGAAAGAATTATTCTTCGTAAATTTTACGCATGTGATGTTAATGACTTGAAAAAATAAAATCGATATTTTATATCAAAATTATTTTGATGGAGACCTATAATTAAGTAGCCGAGTGTTTTGTACTTTTGTTCACTTGTCATACTTTCGCCTCTAGCCAGCCCTGTAATAAATTTTCTTATTCCATTTTTAAATTGAGCCATTCACTTTTAAATGCTGTAGTCTTTTTCTTAAAGTTACTCGGGAAATTACAGTTTTTTCAAATGTGAAAAAATGTTCGAAGGTACAACATAGTCATGTACCTAGGAAAAAATATTTGACTGAAATTCAAAAGCATTGCGATCGAGAAAATCCTGTTAGTACTCTATTTAATAGTCTACCAGGTGCATTATTACTCTACTAAACACCAACAGTTAGTAATTGACATCAAATTAAGCAGAAGTATTATCAAATACCAGTGAAATGCATTTTGAAATAGATACTATTGGAAACTACACAAATTTGCATTTCCAAGACAGGTAAGATCGTCAAGACATTAAAGAACCCCAGTACGTTTGCAAGTACCACAAGTTGTGTGGCAAAAGACCTTCGTCTGTTTCAAGGTCGCACAACTGACAAAGTATGGCTTAACTGTTGACGTGTTATGTATATAGTTAAAAAAATATAGCATTTTGCTCGCCAAAATATTCTGTACCTGAAGAATTAACAGTTTATTCCAAATAGCTATAATGTATTATACAGCACGTAAATGTTTCATATAGGAAATGTATACTAATGCTGCGCAAAACACAACCCCGTGACGGGAACTCCTTATGGCCGCCTCTAGTGCGCATTCCTTCATGTGAATCCAAATCTATCACTAGACTGAAAAACGCCAAAAACAAAAAAAAAAAAAAACAAAAAAAATCGTTTGTTCGTAGGTAGACTATCCTCTAGGTACAACACTCTTCCCTACGGTTTCACTATAAACAACCTGTCAGACATTGCTGTAATAATTAATCTAAACAAGTACATCGGAGACGCACGCTCGCATTTTCTGTTAACAACACGATGTACCTGTATGTGAACTTGTTAAAGCATTGCCTTTCAGTTACTG
This sequence comes from Schistocerca nitens, assembly GCF_023898315.1. Classification (NCBI taxonomy): domain Eukaryota; kingdom Metazoa; phylum Arthropoda; class Insecta; order Orthoptera; family Acrididae; genus Schistocerca; species Schistocerca nitens. The sequence continues at coordinate 598,031,356 of NC_064621.1, forward strand.
TGATTAGATGAAATGAATGCAAGTGTGTAGTTGAAAGAAGTTAGGCATGTACATGGGAATGAAATGTTGAGAAGTTACCGACGTATTTCAGGAATGTGGCTCCCATACAGTGCACACCGCACGCACAGCACATTGGCTCCTTTGTTTGCCCAGGGAACGCCGCATTCACTACGCCTATTGATGGCTGTCCGTCCTGTTACGTGCTACACGCTGCAATTCAATGCATCCGTTGTATCGCTTCTGGCGGTTCTAGCAACACAAAGCTAACCTGACTTCTTTATGTGACCTCTGCCCATGTAGTCAGTCGCAAAGCCTAAGTAAACAGCTGGATAATGACGCGATGTGGTAACAGATAAAATTCTTTATGTTTACTCAATAAATATTTTGTCTATAAAAGTGTTGCTGTCGTTATAATTAATACATAGAGTGGTTCTTGTTCAGTATTAACCTGTGCAATTCCAACATTTGGCACCAAAGCCCGCCCTCCAGAATTTTGAAAGTGTAACACTGTAGAACATTTTTACAATAGCAAATCCACCCTATAATGTTATCCCTTTACCAGGATTTTAAGACTGACCTAGATCGTGTATGCTGCGGCATGTTAACCGATTTTGGTTAAAAAATACGACAGAATGTGCAACCGCGCGGCTACGTTCGTCCTTTTACCTGCACCTACCTGTGAACTCGATGCAGCAGATCGCCGGTAGGAAAGCCGAGCAGAACCCTACCCTACTGCAATTCGCACCAGGCTGCGTACAACGTAACTATTCAAAGAATCGGGAAAAGGTCTTAATTTTGAATGAAAGATGGAAATACTGGCAAAGCTTCCGTATATTCTGAACCTTGATAATGTACACATTCACTGCCAAGCCCTTGCTAATCTTAACACAGTCATGCACAAACCCTTTCATTCACGTTAGCAATTTTATGGTAACGTATTTCCCGAAATCTGAACAGCTGCTGAGCATGGATTGTTCTTAAACGAAAACGATCACCATGCTATGAAGTGTATTGGTCTCAAGTTTCTAGTCACCAATCTACTCAATATGCCACGCGGAATTTCTCTGTCTTTTCTCATAGACAAAATTACTATAAAAATCCATACTTCCTATAAAAACACACCGGAATAAAAATTGCCATCACTTTAAAACAGTTTTGAAACATGTAGCAGAACTAAAACTGGCAAATCATATTTTCTTTCTGAGCTCTTACTACACACGACCGTACCATTTAAAGGCTGGGCTCCGACTACTTTAGACAGCTGGAAGCTTTCTGTAACTCTAAGAGAAAAGATATGCGTAGAATACTCCGTTCTAATTGGTCAGTTTTCTTTAAGGCCAATAGAAAAACGTTATTCTCCCGCGTTAGTCCGCACTTTTCATGACTAACCAATCAATAAATAACGCACTTCCGAACTGTACTTTTTCCCGAAATAAATATTTAACATTCTGATAATTTGTTTATACTTTACATTATTAAGTATTTTTATTCGCACTTGAATAGCTTTCCTTTTACCTTAAACTTAGTTAACATATTATGAAACAAAATTCCCCATCATCTTCATTCACACTGTCTTAAAACTTTCTCACACTAGTTCGTACAGTGTTCATCAGTAGAACAATGATTTACATATTTTCTTTAGACCACAGTCACGCATCATTCACACTATTTAAAGCATATACGAAGCTGTACAAACATAAATAAACAAAAAAACCTCGAAGAAATAAACAGAACAATTCACAAAAACATTCTCTTGACCTGTTTCTTGAATGCGTCTGTGCACTACTGGACTCTTGTGGAGGAAACTTAGAACTACATACTCGACTGAACCCGCTTCAGACCATCTGTCACTGTGCACACATGAGTCATTCTCCCGATACCCAGGCTCAAGACAGGAGCAATATAAGCTGCCACTCCTAGAAGCAGAAGTGAGTTGCAACAAAGCCAGCCACAGGCGGGCAAGAATTGTATGCGCTGCAAAGCAAAACACGGCCGAATGATGTTGTGAAGCCGAGCCAGCTCAGTGCAGTACAGCAATAGCCGACGCCGCAATATGCTAGTGGAAGGATGGGAGCCTTTCCTCACTTGTCACCACGGAAGTGTTTAGAGTACATGGTACATGCCTTAAGCCCTAAATGAACATAGCCTGGTACATATAAGTACTCAGCCATTTGTGCATTAAATGAATCTCATCTCAGTATCACAGCCTACACGATGGAGTGACACCCCGGGATGCAGTATGCGGTCTGCCGTTCGACCATAAGACAGGTCAGCCTGCTCTGAGTCATGAGGAAGCTGCCCACTCGCTGGAGGAAGTTCACGGCCTTTGTCAGCTGCACTGCTGATCTGTCATCACAGGCACAGCTGGAGCCGTCGCTGACAGAGGTGTTCGAGTGACGTCATATTCAGTCCTGCTCTTTGCACTGTCAGCAATGCTGGACATCTATTGTTTCACATGAGAGGCATCTGGACGCCTCCAGCAAACTGTACCTGATGTATTACAGCTGAGGGCCGGAATTAAGAAATTACGTTAACAAGTCCACTGTCACCCTGAAGGGTCGCTTCACTCTCAATGGGTGACAATCTAAGGGTCATTCAACAGTGGTATCAGAACACTGACATCACCTTTTTGGAACAACATGTGAAACCACATTCTGCGGTACACGAGACAAAAATTTTTTTTGTGTTTTGGTCATGAAGGAGAGGTTTTGGTGGTCATGCATTTTGTAAAGTAGATTTTATTGCCAGTACAGAACCATTGAATTTTTTTGGTTTTAGAGATAATGGAATACATGACTGATTAGTGCCTGTTAGACGTACACAGTGTAGCCTTGAGGATCACTCAGCATCATCTACAAAATAAGTTCCAGGAAAATATTGTTGTACGTGTAATCACTGGGGGCATATGGCTTGACAGTACTGGGAGTCGAGATGGCATATGACTGGATGTAAGAACTAAGTTGCAGTATTTTGTTTTCTTGTCTTGTCAGTGTTAGTTCTCAAAATGAATGTTGTCAAGGGCTAAGTTTCGACAGAACCAGAGACATAAGGTGTGTCAGAACTGAAAGTCGTACACATATTGTTAGGAAAGGTAGCACAATTAACAGCAGATAATACAGAACTACTTGGGCTGGTAGAATTGTCATAGTTGCAATGGAGTGTACATTTTTCAGTTGCATGTTTAATTGCTCCTTTTTTCTGATAATGCAGCCAAGAATGTGCAGGCCCTACCGGGAGACCTCGGAAATCTGGCTTACAGGGAATGTTGGTCTGTTAAGGAATTATTGAGTGTTGCAAAACTGAGACTAACAAGGGAAGGGAAAACTTTTAGAGGGTATACAGAAGCTCTCAAGAGAACCAGAACATTCGAAGAATTTGAAGAAGGGTTAATTCAGAGATATACGAATCGAAATAGACCAGACACTACAAGGAACATTTAAAGGTAATGACTAAGGAAAATATGGAAACTGTGAAACAGTTTGCAGAAAGTATAAGGAAAATTAATGGATGTACCTATGAATTAGGTGAAGACACTGCTGCAGTTAATGAAATTATTCTTCAAGAAGCTGAGCAGAGTGCGCTCGGTGCTTTTTTTTTTTTTTTTAAGAGGAATGCGTGCGGAATTGTCAAGATGTGTGCGGACAGGAGATTTGCGCTCGGCGGTGAATTTAGCTACAGTGTGTGAGGAGATCGTTTTGCCGACTGGAATGCAGGATATAGAATAATAACAGCTCATGCGGTATTAAAATAATTGTTGTTATTAAAGGATTCTTCCAGTAGGTTGACATGTTGGGCAGTCACATTAAGTGAGATTAAGAGAGTTTGATTTCGAAGTTATGTATAAACCTGGGAAGAAGCACGGAAATGCGGATGGCTTTATTTTAAGTATAAAAATAGCAGTATTACATACGAGGTGCGGCTAGAAAAAAACCGGACTGATGCTGGAAAAAACATTTATTTACAATTATTTACAATTTCATGTTATCTCCTTCAATGTACTCTCCTCCTCGGTCTCTACACCGCTCCATACGAATTTTCCACTGTTCGTAGCAATGCTGCAGATCATTTTCGGTAAGTCCATACATTACTTCCGTCGCTTTTTCTTTTACTGCTTCAACAGTCTCAAATCTAGTTCCTTTCAAAGCTGACTTGACTTTAGGGAAAAGAAAAAAGTCACAGGGGGCCAAATCAGGTGAGTAGGGTGGATGATCTAAGATGGGAATGTTGTATTTTGCCAAAAACGTCTTCACTGACAACGCACTGTGAGCTGGGGCATTGTCTTGGTGAAGGATCCATGACTTTTTTCTCCACAAATCGTTCCGTTTTCTCCGTACTCGCTCACGTAGGGTAGCCAGGACGCTAATGTAGTAATGCTGATTCACTGTTTGTCCCTCTGGTACCCAATCAATGTGCACAATCCCTTTGATGTCAAAAAAAAAAACAATAATCATTGCCTTGAATTTCGATTTTGACATTAGTGCTTTTTTTGTCGTGGAGAACCAGGAGTTTTCCAATGCATCGATTGGCGTTTAGTTTCGGGATCGTAAGTAAAAAACCACGATTCATCGCAAGTAATAACATTTTGTAAGAAGGTGGGATTACTTTCAATGTTTTCCAGGATGTCAGAACAAATCATTCTTCGGCGTTCCTTCTGTTCAATTGTGAGACACTTTGGAACCATTTTTGAACACACTTTGTTCATGTTGAAACTTTCATGAAGAATCTGCCTAACACTTTCCTTGTCAACTCCTGTTAACTCAGACACTGCTCTGATTGTTAAACGGCGATCTTGTCGAACAAGTTTACCGATTTTTTCAATGTTTGCATCAGTTTTTGCTGACAATGGTCTGCCAGTGCGAGTGTCATCACTGGTGTCTTCGCGGCCATCTTTAAATCGTTTAAACCACTCAAACACTTGTGTTCGCGATAAACAATCATCGCCGTACACTTGTTGTAACATTACAAACGTTTCACTTGCAGATTTTCCTAGTTTGAAAGAAAATTTGATGTTAACACGCTGTTCTTTCTGTACACTCAACATTTTCCGACGCACAGACAAAACGTCAACTACTTAAAACAGACGCAACGGGCAGACTTGAGTGCAGGAGGCAGATGAAACTCGAGCAGTAGGCGGAGCGAGAGTCACGTGACAGGCCACGCGACTTTCAGCCTTATTGCATTCGTTTTATTGTTTCACCAGTACTAGTCCGGTTTTTTTCTAGCCACACCTCGTATTGGGGGTAATGAGCTTAAGGAATGTCAAGCTGCACAAAGAGCGGATGCCGAATGTAAGTAGTATTTTAAGCAGTCACAGTGTTATATGCATGATGGGTTGCTATGCGGAGGAACCAATTTGAGACCGCAGGCGGTGGTACCAGCGAAGCTAAGGAACAGTGCTCTACAAGCAGCTCGTAATCACATATTAGGTCATGGAGGTTGTAGGTCTACCAGCAGAAGAGTGGCGGAAGTGATGGAGGAATAGCAGACAGATGTAAACCAGTATGTGTGGAATTGCATACAGAGCATGCAGAGGGCAGATCTGGATCGAAGAAAAGTGCCACTGCAGCATTAGCACCATTCTAATTTCTGGGGCTGACGTTTTAGGTCCATTCGATAAAACACCTGCAGGGAATAAGTACTTACAATCATAGATCATTTTTCACGATACGTAGAAATGGTCACAGTGCCAAACCAGCAGGCAGCAGCAGTGGCATAAGCACATGTGAATAACTGGATATTGAAGTTTGGACTTCCTGAAACAATAATAATAGACCAGGGAAAGAAATTCATGTCAGATCTATTCAAGGTATTGTGTAAGTTATTGTATGTGAAAAAGTTAAGGATGGGTCTTATCCATCCACAACCCAAAGGAAGAACTGAAAGAATCCATAGGGCAGTCGGAAGATGCTTGGATACTACGTTGATTCACATCACACTAACTGGGATGTCTGAAGTATGTCGTCTCCACCTACAACTGAAAGCAGCATACGAATACAGGATCATCTCCATATGAAGTGGTATATGGTCGTAAAATGCCATCATCGTTCAGCATATTGAAAGAGAAGAAAGGGAAACTAGAGAGTCTGCCAGAGTAATTAGGGAAATTTGGAATAGATTACGGAGAGCAAATACACGAGCTCTGGAGAAACTGGAAGAAGCAGTGGGCCATACAGCAAGAATGCCACAGTACAATGTTGGTCGGCAGGTGATGCTATCAAATTCGTATAGACAGAAGGGAAAGAGAAAGTAATTTTTTGCGAAGTTTCAGGGGCCACACAAAGTGGTTGAGACTACGTCGCCCGTAAATGTCAAGATTCAATTGCCGACCAGAATGATATGGTAATTGTGCATGTAGGGCGGTTGAAACTTTTTCAACGGAGTCTGGAACTTGCAACATGATCACGAATAGAACAGTGATCCAGAAAGTATAGAATAAATTTCCTTATTTCCGTCTGTGACCACAAATTCGTTAGGTCCTCAGACTTCGGGTTTCAGTCAGCCATGAGCATCTTCAAATCTGTTTTAAAAACACATAATGGAGCCACAGTGGAGTCGTCGAAAGATAAACACAAAATCAGCTTAGCATTGTCGCGCAAATGTAAAATATTCTGCCTACTAGAGTCGTGTTGTTGACAGCGCTACTGTTCATAACAAACTCAGTACCGCTGTTAACAAGATGTCTCTAGTAGGCAGCATATTTTACATTTGCGCGACAATGCTAAGCTGATTTGGTGTTTATCTTTTGGCGACACCACTGTGGCTCCATTATGTTAGGAAATGTGTTTACAACAGATCTGAAGATGGTGACTGTTGACTGAAACCTGAAGTCTGAAGATCTAACAAATTAGCGATCATAGACGGAATTAAAGGAATTAGTTCTAATGACTGTCACTTAGTGATAAAAGGAAAACACGGAATATTCTTGGAACAGGAATAGGATTCTACCACGGTGAGTGACTTAGGATAAATCACAGTTGGTGCAATAAAGTTAGTCTTAACCACTCGTTATTTAAATATTTCAGCAAACACTGGTCGATGCACAAGTTTACAAAATTAACTATTACTCTGTGTGGTGGGGGGATACAGTGGCGATCTTCTGTGGGCTAGAAAAAAGCTATATTATTCATTCTTGGCTCCTGATGCTGTATGCTCTCTAAAGTATTTTCTCGGCATCGTAAATGCAGATTTTGGAGCAACCAAATATATGCCATGGCACAGCGGCTAGTAATAATGCACATCCGAGGCATACTTACTCCACTTTTTCAGAACTCTTTGCCTCATTGATCACTCAGGATGCTGACTCACCGAGCTGTAGCCACTGACTGTATCTACTACAAAGACTTCTCACACCATTCCACGTTTTACACTCCCGCCTAAGCCTTTTCTTTGCGGATGGATTTATATCGAGCTTTCATACTCTACTCAGTTCTACATTCCCTAAACATGAACCAGTTATATATGTTACAGTTCAGTACATAAAATAACATAGCTTCAAAAAGACACTTACAAAATGTTTTCAGTTTACACCAACTTACAGAATGAGAAAAAATTTTTACTAACATCGCAAGTCAGAGACGTTTCAGGAGACAGATGTCACAGTATCGATAACCGACATAAGTGTTGCAAAAGACGCAGGTGCTCGCTAGCTATCTTACGGTACATAGCGGAGGATACTTCTCGTGTGTCTGTCTTTCTCTGTTCCATTTTCAAATGTTATGTGAAAAGAACGACTGTCGTCTTTTAGCCTCCATGTGAGGTACAGTGCCCCAATTTCTCACGGAGGTCATTTGACGAGACGTATGTGAGAGGAAGTAATATGTTGCCCGGCGAAACGTACTCCCTCGGAATTTCCACGGTTAGCTCTTCGGAATGCGCTGCACCTCTTCTGTAGAGTCTCCCACCGGCGTTTTGTGGGCATCTTCATAACGCTGTCGGGCTTACTAAACTATCCAGTGACGAAAAATGCCGCTTTTCGTTGCATCTTCTCTATGTCTCCTACTGATGCAACCTGGTAACATTCCCACACTGATGACCAACACCCAAGAATCGGTGTCACAAGTCTTTCGTAACACACTTATTTCGTGAATGAATTACATTTCCTCAACATTATACCAGTGAACCTCAGTCGAGCAACTGATTTTCCTACATCTTTTATGTGATTATTCCAATTTAGGTCCCTCCGGATTGTTACTCCTCGGTGTTTATCATCAATGACCTAATGCAATAGTAATGGATATCTTCTCCGATTCATGCACAACACCTTGCGTTTATTTACACTCCTGGAAATTGAAATAAGAACACCGTGAATTCATTGTCCCAGGAAGGGGAAACTTTATTGACACATTCCTGCGGTCAGATACATCACATGATCACACTGACAGAACCACAGGCACATAGACACAGGCAACAGAGCATGCACAATGTCGGCACTAGTACAGTGTATATCCACCTTTCGCAGCAATGCAGGCTGCTATTCTCCCATGGAGACGATCGTAGAGATGCTGGATGTAGTCCTGTGGAACGGCTTGCCATGCCATTTCCACCTGGCGCCTCAGTTGCACCAGCGTTCGTGCTGGACGTGCAGACCGCGTGAGACGACGCTTCATCCAGTCCCAAACATGCTCAATGGGGGACAGATCCGGAGATCTTGCTGGCCAGGGTAGTTGACTTACACCTTCTAGAGCACGTTGGGTGGCACGGGATACATGCGGACGTGCATTGTCCTGTTGGAACAGCAAGTTCCCTTGCAGGTCTAGGAATGGTAGAACGATGGGTTCGATGACGGTTTGGATGTACCGTGCACTATTCAGTGTCCCCTCGACGATCACCAGTGGTGTACGGCCAGTGTAGGAGATCGCTCCCCACACCATGATGCCGGGTGTTGGCCCTGTGTGCCTCGGTCGTATGCAGTCCTGATTGTGGCCCTCACCTGCACGGCGCCAAACACGCATACGACCATCATTGGCACCAAGGCAGAAGCGACTCTCATCGCTGAAGACGACACGTCTCCATTCGTCCCTCCATTCACGCCTGTCGCGACACCACTGGAGGCGGGCTGCACGATGTTGGGGCGTGAGCGGAAGACGGCCTAACGGTGTGCGGGACCGTAGCCCAGCTTCATGGAGACGGTTGCGATTGGTCCTCGCCGATACCCCAGGAGCAACAGTGTCCCTAATTTGCTGGGAAGTGGCGGTGCGGTCCCCTACGGCACTGCGTAGGATCCTACGGTCTTGGCGTGCATCCGTGCGTCGCTGCGGTCCGGTCCCAGGTCGACGGGCACGTGCACCTTCCGCCGACCACTGGCGACAACATCGATGTACTGTGGAGACCTCACGCCCCACGTGTTTGAGCAATTCGGCGGTACGTCCACCCGGCCTCCCGCATGCCCACTATACGCCCTCGCTCAAAGTCCGTCAACTGCACATACGGTTCACGTCCACGCTGTCGCGGCATGCTACCAGTGTTAAAGACTGCGATGGAGCTCCGTATGCCACGGCAAACTGGCTGACACTGACGGCGGCGGTGCACAAATGCTGCGCAGCTAGCGCCATTCGACGGCCAACACCGCGGTTCCTGGTGTGTCCGCTGTGCCGTGCGTGTGATCATTGCTTGTACAGCCCTCTCGCAGTGTCCGGAGCAAGTATGGTGGGTCTGACACACCGGTGTCAATGTGTTCTTTTTCCATTTCCAGGAGTGTATTTTTGGGGTCAGTTGCCAGACACCCCACCCGCATTCAGCTACAGTCAGCTGGTGTTGCAGCCTTGCTGTTATTTTCCAATATCAGGCGCCGAAACCTAGGAACAAAAAAGGAACTTTTAAATACTTGGCGAGCAAGTCATTGACTTCAGTCTGTTACACATACTTACACATTGAAATGATCCTCTTTCCAAAATAACGTGGAAAACAACTCTTGCAGTTTTGTATCCATATTATGTACTCTTCTAGCATCACAAACTCCAAATACGTTACATTTCTACAGTTGACGCAAGGAGACATCATTTATTTAAAAGTTCGATCAATAACAATATAACGAAATATGGTCTGATACATTTGTTTTTCCTTAATAAAACGCTCTTTGTTTTGCTACGAGACGATCTGAGGCCTCTGGTTTTTATTGACAAAGTGAAGGCACTTACAGACGATTCACACCACATTTTTGATTGTCGCAACAGTAAAAATACACCATTCACATTTGTAGCGCTGAAGAGAGTTCTTTCCTCGTGTTTTTATGAGACAGAATAAATGCTGTAGGTTCCCCGGAACAAAGTCAAATGCACATACTGGCTACCAACTACTGAAAGCTCATTTGGCATGTATTCAGTTGTATAAACAAAACCTAGACTTATAGAATATTCTAGAAGTTGTGTTCTTCAAATTAATGAATGCTACCTGATATTGGATTATTAACAATCTTTTGTAAACTTATATTTTTTCCCTCTTGCAAAATGAAAGGAATACAGTAATGGTAAAAGTTGTTTCATAAAGTTGCAAAACAGACATTTTGCGCTCAAAAACATGTCGAATGTAAAGCAGAGTATACACTTAGCTTTTACAAAATGTTCGACCTGTAATCTCATTGAAAGGACTACAATTACTTTCAGTAATGAGCCCGTTTCCATGTGATCCCCTACGACCAGTGAAGGCATGTCTGGATACACCCCGACCTGCGGTGGTACACCAACCTGACTTTTGGCTGTCATACGGCCTGACAGCCAGGAGTGATGGTCTAGGGTAGCATTCTGTTTCATACAAGGACCCATTTGGTTGTCATCCGTGGCACCTTTACAGTGCAGCGGTACGCCGACGATATCCTTTGCCCTGGTTCGTTGCCCTACCGAACGAGCCGTCATAGCAAGACAACACGCCGTGAGTTTTCACTGCTTTTCTTCATACTTGCCAATCCCTACTTTGGCCAGCAAGGTCACCGGATCCCTCCAGAATTGAGAACGATTGCAGCATTACGAGCAGTCTCTTCCAACAAGCTCTGGATATGACGATCTAACGCTCCAATTGGACAGAATTTGGCACAGTATCCCTTAGGAGAACTACAAACTATGTCAATCAATGTCAAGCTGAATAAGTGCTTGCATAAGGGCAAAAGTTTGACTAATATTTTACTGACTTGCTCCGTTTGTGAAGCTCTTTCTCTTGAATAAATGATCCACAATTTCTGAAATTAATCATTTGTTTGCCTCTACACATGTGCATCTCATCTTCCGATTTTCCTCCCATTAGAGTGCATTACACCATAACTCGCGATTCTGTGTGTCATTAACGACATCTGCATTACTATGTGACCCCTCGGAGCTCACCACAGCAGATTCCAACTCACACTGTTACGACTGCTAACTCAGAACTGCTCTTTGTTTGCTGCGAACTTTACTGTGCATTGTTAGTATCAGCAACATTATACACTAGCATGATACAGTTACGGTGTCAGCGATATTACATATATGCAAGTAATAGTACTGTTCCCTTACATATCCCCACCAAAATTAAAACTTTTAACCTTCAAAATGTAGTGTAGACATAAAATTTGTACTCAACTTTAAGAAAATGAGAATAAAAATTGACAAGTAAATACCACGAATTAATTTCCTGTAATTAATTATCACCCGAACTCTTACGGGACTTGGTAAGAATGTCTTCCACGAGTAATGAGTGTGTTGGGTAGGGAGGCTATGAATGTAGTGTGTGGACATACAAGGTGAGCATGTGAGTCTCGCGGGAGGCGTGCGCGAGATATTCCCTGCAGTCGCACTATCCCGTGTCCCCTCACTGGCTCAGACGGATAGAGTGTCTGCCACGTAAGCAGGAGATCCCGGGTTTGAGTGCCCGTCGGGGCACACATTTTTCCCTGTCCCCGTTGATATATATCAACGCCCGTCAGCAGCTGAAGGTATTAATACATAATTTTAATTTCGTTCCAGACGGCTGCAGGTCATCAATGTTGTCTGTTCTTTCGGAAATGTCAGAAATTACAGACACCATATCAGTATAAGTATATAATTATATCTAATTGGCAAGTCATAATTTGACAAGTCATAAGACTCATCTTGTATTGATTCACTAAAATCCACTATCTACATCATACACAATGATAAAATTAAAATTAAAAATACAGCTGTGTACAGATGAAATGTTTCAAGTGAACAGACATTAGAAATGAATGAAATGTTGACATAGGAAAACTGACATACGCATACTACACGAGCGTAGAAGCAATATTCACGGCAAATTTATAACAAGTGCACTGTCACAACTAACTTGGTATAAACATGACTCATGGTTGACTCTGGTACTGCCCGCATCTCGTGGTCGTGCGGTAGCGTTCTCGCTTCCCACGCCCGGGTTCCCGGGTTCGATTCCCGGCGGGGCCAGGGATTTTCTCTGCCTCGTGATGGCTGGGTGTTGTGTGCTGTCCTTAGGTTAGTTAGGTTTAAGTAGTTCTAAGTTCTAGGGGACTGATGACCATAGATGTTAAGTCCCATAGTGCTCAGAGCCATTTGAACCATTTTGAACTGTGGTACTATAAAACCTATAAAGAAATTTTACACTACCAAACGATTACAGTATTACCCCATAAGAGCATGTGAGTGTCACACATATTGAGTTGAGTTGAAAACTATCATGCAATAAAACAAATTAATTACCTTGGCACACAGTGTACCATCTATAACACTGTGACAGGAGAGTGGAGGGGCTGGTTGATTACGGGCTGGTTGATTAAATTAAATAACTTTTATTAAAACAACCATTAGAACAACAGTTAATCACCGCCAGTGGGCATAATTAAAAGAAACACATCTGAATCAGTAATGCACAGTGGCAACTTTACCAAAACTCAAATAAAATAAAATAAAAAAGTAATACTGAATTTAACAGGAACCAGTGGTATCATTGCAAGAAACGTTTTAAATTTTTAACTTCATTGAGACGCAACGGGCATTATAATAAGAACAGCAATGCACATCACGCACTATTACACAAGTACCTCGAAGCACTGGCCTATTGCATCGTTACTGCAAGGTACCAAAAATCAAATAAAATCGTCGTCAACACTTCACTGTGTACTCTACTTTGCACACAGTTCTTTATTTTGAGTTTCATTTCACAGGCAGTTACGCACTTTGTCGCATTAAAGGGCTGTTGCATGACGCCGCAGGGGACTGTAGAACTCGTTGCAGTAGGTGCGACAAGTAGACGTCTCCAGCACTGTCGCATCATTATACATCTAGGCGTGTTGACAAACACAGCCAGTCGGACACCCGAAGACGCGAGCTTCCCAGGGTTCTGCATTCCACTGGACGGCTCGCCGTCACGAAAACACAGAAATTTTTTTTATAGCAGCGTTAGAAATAAAACACGGTCGGTTTGCGTACACATTGCCCCATGTACCTGTCCATCTGCACTTAAACAAAACCTCCCTGTTCACACGCCACTGTTATTGTCTACTGTTGCACCTCCCATAGTACACTGTTTAAAAACGTTAACATAACACTTCAATCCACAATCATTATCAGTTCGCTGTAGCAAACTTCTACAGTTACATAATCAATCACATCAGCTACATGCTACTGTCTGTTAGTTAATCCTCACACTACTCTGAAACACCATATTTGTTTTTGAAGGTTAATACAGGGTGGTCCATTGATAGTGGCCGGACCAAATATCTCAAGAAATAAGCGTCAAACGAAAAAACTGCAAAGAACGAAACTCGTCTAGCTTGAAGGGGGAAACCAGATGGCGCTATGGTTGGCCCGCTATATGGCGTTGCCATAGGTCAAACGGATATCAACTGCGTTTTCTTTGTTTTTCATTTTTTTTAAATAGGAACCCCCATTTTTATTACGTATTCGTGTAGTACGTAAAGAAATATGAATGTTTTGGTTGGACCACTTTTTTCGCTTTGTGATAGATGGCGCTGTAATAGTCACGTGGTATCACGTAACATTCCGCCAGTGCGGACGGTATATGTTTCGTGATACATTACTCGTGTTTAAATGGACCGTTTACCAATTGCAGAGAAGATCGATATCGTGTTGATGTATGGTTATTGTGATCAAAATGCCCAACGGGGGTGTGCTATGTACGCTGCTCGGTATCCTGGACGACATCATCCAAGTGTTCGGACCGTTCGCCTGATAATTACGTTATTTAAGGAAACAGGAAGTGTTTAGCCACATGTGAAACGTCAACCACGACCTGCAACAAATGATAATGCGCAAATAGGTGTTTTAGCTGCTGTCGAGGTTAATCCGCACATCAGTAACAGACAAATTGGGCGAGAATCGGGAATCTCAAAAACGTTGGTGTTGAGAATGCTACATCAACATCGATTGCATCCGTACCATATTTCTATGCACCAGGAATTGCATGGCGACGACTTTGAACGTCGTGCACAGTTTTGCCACTGGGCACAAGAGAATTACGGGACGATGACAGATTTTTTTGCACGCGTTCTATTTAGCGACGAAGCGTCATTCACCAATAGCGGTAACGTAAACCGGCATAATATGCACTATTGGGCAACGGAAAGTCCACGATGGCTGCGACAAGTGGAACATCAGCGACCTTGGTGGGTTAATGTATGGTGCGGCATTATGAGAGGAAGGATAATTGGCCCCCATTTTATCTAATGGCAATATAATGGTGCAACGTATGCTGATTTCCTATGTAACGTTCTACCGATGTTACTACAAGATGTTTCACTGCATGACAGAATGGCGATGTACTTCCAACATGAAGAAAGTCCGGCACATAGCTCACTTGCGGTTGAAGCGGTATTGAATACCATATTTCATGACAGGTGATTGGTCGTCGAAGCACCATACCACAGCCCGCACGTTCACCGGATCAGACGTCCCCGGGTTTCTTTCTGTGGGGAAAGTTGAAGGATATTTGCTATCGTGATACACCGACAACGCCTGTCAACATGCGTCAGCGCATTGTCAATGCATGTGCGAGCATCACGGAAGGCGAACTACTCGCTGTTGAGGGGAATGTCGTTACACGTATTGTCAAATGCATTGAGTTTGACGGATGTCATTTTGAGCATTTATTGCATTAATGTGGCTGTAACAGCATGCGTTCTCAGAAATGATAAGTTCACAAAGGTACATGTATCACATTGGAACAACCGAAATAAAATATTCAAACGTACGTACGTTCTGTATTTTAATTTAATAAACCTACCTGTTACCAACTGTTCGTCTAAAATTGTGAGTCATATGTTTGTGACTATTACAGCGCCATCTATCACAAAGCGAAAACAGTGGTCCAACTAAAACATTCATATTTCTTTACTTACTAGACGAATATGTGATAAAAAAAATGGGGGTTCCTATTTTAAAAAAAACGCTGTTGATATCCGTTTGACCTATGGCAGCGCCATCTAGCGAGCCAACCATAGCGCCATCTGGTTTCCCCCTTCAAGCTAGACAAGTTACGTTCTTTGTAGTTTTTTCGTTTGACACTTATTTCGTGAGATATTTGGCCTGGTCACGATCAATGGGCTACCCTGTATACTAGGAGGCTTCTACAGTCTCTCAGTAGTAGAACAAAGTATGTACCACCCCACTCTCCATTGCTGCCAAAATTATTCAAGATGGCGGATACAAGATGGTAGCGATAGATAGGGTAACATTGCAGTGACGCCATGGTAGAAAGTTCAAATTTTGGCGGGAAAATGAGTCAATTTGGCTACCTCTACCAACCCAAGCACCTCCCTGCCCCCTCCTGTCCCCCCTTCCCCCCCCCCTCCCCTCCCCTCCCCTCCCCCAGAAAATGGCGGGAAGCTCAAATTCCATCAGGACAATGCAACAAACCATGGCTACCTCCACCAACCTAAGAAAATGGCGGGAAAGTAGGTCACTTGGGCAACCACCACTAATCTAAGTCATCCAACCACCACCTCTTCCTCGGAAATGGCGGGGAAACGACTCAGCCTGTGCTGGATAGGATGGATTTAAGTCTTTATTTAAACAATCTGAGGCAGTACCTCGATCCAGTGTGTTCACCATTAGGTCCAGAGTCCAACTGACCTAGTACACAGTACTGCCACCAGAGGGCACCATCGTCCATCCCGTGAGGTAATCCAAGATGGTAGTCTGGAGGGGAAAATTGATGGGAAAAGAACTCAACCTGCGCTGGTCTGCTGGCGAGAGGAAGTAGTTCAAAATGGCTCTGAGCACTATGGGACTTAACATCTATGGTCATCAGTCCCCTAGAACTTAGAACTACTTAAACCTAACTAACCTAAGGACATCACACAACACCCAGTCATCACGAGGCAGAGAAAATCCCTGACCACGCCGGGAATCGAACCCGGGAACCCGGGAGAGGAAGTAGTGTACTTCGTTTATTTTGGAACAATTTATTTAGTGACAGATTCAAAGTAGTTCATTTATTGCACTGATACAAAACACTCGCTCTAACATGCTTGAGGTAGCAGTAAATAGTCTCTAGACCTAAAACTATGCGTAAATCACCGAAATAATGTAGTACACTGATGTCCAAAAATGCTTGCTAATCCTCAACTATCTAAATCATGCACTGCATGGCCTGCACACCGGTTCACAAAAATATCGCAATATATACAAAAAAACTCATAAAGATAATGCATGTGTAACGGTATCCAAACATGCTCGCAATGCTTAAGGGGCTCCGGAAAGGCTCAAAATCATGAAAAGTTCAATTTTTACTTTTTTGCGTTTTCTGAATCTGCAGACTATTACCTTTTAATAGATATATAATTTATTCAATTCCGAAGACTACAACTTTTTCTAATTTTTTTTTAAATGTGTTCTACATGGGCGTGACCCACTGTGCCGCTGTTAAACTGCTGTCAAATGGTGTTATTATTAACGTCCGTGTTCATCAGGTACATTTTAGTGATGTGAGACAAAATATAAAACCTATTTTCAGAGACTTAGCAGCACCTGAATTGTTGAAAAAGTGTATTCACGGAAAAACTCAAAACCCCAATGAAAGTGTAAATAGTGTTATATGGTCGAGAATCCCCAAGACTGTATTTGTTGGAATAGAAACACTTCACTTTGGTGTGTATGATGCTGTTGCGACTTTCAATGATGGCAACATTATAAGGTGCAAGGTATTTAGAAATATGGGAATGAAGATAGGTTCTAACATGGTACGAGCGATGCTTGCTTTAGACAAGGAACGCCTTCGGGCTGCAGACAGGGCTGTAAAGAGTCTAGAAATACAAGCAAGAGTAAACAGGAGGAGGAACAAGAGGAAGCTGGAGGAGGAGTTTGCAGAGGATGAAGATAATCCATCCTATGGACCTGGAATGCACTAAAAAGTTAATCCAATCTTTGTCGCTCGCTTCCCAAAACTTTTATTTTCTCATACTAATTACATGTTTTCTAAGGATCTTCCAAACATATTTCTTTCAAACTTTCAGTAAATGTTACACAGTACCTTCTGCATAATTTAAGACAGCCTTTTTCCAAAAAACTGTATATTTTTGAATATATAAATAAAAATTGCAAAAAAATGTTGTGAATTTTCATTACAATAGAAAAAAAATCATCTTTAATAACTGAACTAAAATTTTGTAAAATCCCTGTGTTAAGTTGTAGCCCATATTCCAATAAATAATCTGTAAAAAGTTCAACTTCCTACCTCAAATACTTTGTGAGGAAAGATGTAATTTATAAGCGTTATTTTAACATTGCAAGTATAGGACGTTCCGGAGCCCCTTAAACATCCAAAAATAATGTAGTGCACAAGCACTCAGTACACATAAAAAACGCAACATATGAGTGAACTGTTCCAACACATGCACTGGCTTTGCAGGGCAAGCTGGATGCAAGTCAGTGCCAGAGAACGAGCCATTGCTATCGCTCTGCTGCTGACGGCAGGTGAAAGTCCCTTCTATTTTCGGGTATACAGTTACAGTTCTTCGAGTGTTATACTGACGTCACATGTAGAGATGAGTAGTTCGTGAGCAAACGGGTCCAAAGGAACGGTTCACCAAGATTAATGAAAGGACCGAGGAACGAATTCCAAGGAACTGTCGTTCATAGTTCACTTCGGTCGCGGCGATCTACTTATAGTTCCCAGGAACGAGGAACGATAGGTTCATAGTTCACTAGTTCACTTCGGTCGCAGCGGTCACTTCGGCAGTTCTCGTTCCAGCTTCGGTCCCATGCTCGTCTCAGTCTCGGTCTCCCTCGGCCGCACTCGTCGTTCTTTGCACGACCAGTTCCACTGCCGACTGCTGCTAGTTAGTACAGTATCCAGTTTTTCGTATCGTTCACTGTGCTCGCCCATTTTACATGTGTTTCAAACTGTTCTTGCACTTGGTTCTGGCTATTCAGCGTCCACGAGCGGTAATTAAAAAGTATTTTACAGTTCCTTAAATTACATAAAAAATATGTAATAGGTACGTCTTTTCAGGTAACAAAAGGGTAAATCAGCTCAATTCATTATATCGATGAACAGCAGAAGACATACTTATAACAAGGCAATTTTTTTTGTTATCCATATATATTTTGGTTTCATCGACTTGATTTAGAAACTAACTTTCAATAATTTTCTTAATTTGTGGTATAAGAAAATTCATATAAAACGGTTTTCGTGTATCTTTCATATACAAAACATTACATTTGGGAAGGCTCTAATCATTTTTAAGTTTGGTTGCTTCCACTTTGCATTACCTGTTAGTTTGGTTTCTTTGAAGAAAAAAAAAGTGGGTTGTAGGTCATTTTGGCTCAGTAGGAAAAGGTGTGCCTCTCCATTTGAAAAGACATAGATTGCCATAAAATCGTATTTACTTACTATCTCAAAATCATTTGTTCAGAACGAGCTTTCAAACCAAAAACTTCATTACTGCGAGCTTAATTATTATCATTGTTGCATTCACTTTAATAATTCAACATAAAAACCTAATTTTTACTAAGCGTTTGAGGGAAATATGAAGAGAAAACCAAATTTATTTTAAAACTATTTATTATTCCATAAAGTCTAGGAACTCAGAGACAATGTGAAGTGTATATAGGGTGTAAACGATTGTTGTTTACAACGTAGCATAGCTGTGTAGAGGAAGTCGAGACGAAGAATTTTATACAAGACACTTGTCTATTAAGTTGGGAAACAGCCTCCAACAGGTTTACAAGGCTGCATGAGCTATAGCCCATGTGCGTCGCGTGAGATTTTCATGTTCTTTTCTCCAGCTCTCTACACGCAAACTATTAATGCTAGAAAAAATGAATAGGACCTTTCTTTGTAGGAAATTTAATGTAGTTAAATATTATATCGGGATATGTTTTCGGTAGAGGCCATGGTTTTCCACTTACTAAAGAAAAACGTAGAGAAGTAACTTTGAAACCTTTCCCATATTACGTTAAACACAATTATCAGCATTGAACTAGTAATAGATTTCGCTTTTATTTTATTTTCATAGACATTTGTGTAAAGTTTATATTAAGTACAGTAAAACGTAATTGTAAAATTTCATAGTCGTTTCACTCTCGTCTGTTAATGCCTGCCTGACTGCCCTTGCTCGCTCAGAAGTTGTCTTTCTCAAATAACTGATGACTGATTCCATTCACGAACCCTTCCCCCATCTTCTTTCTTTTCACTTATAAAGTTAAGACGATATTCCAGCATTTCTGTGTAGTTGCCACTGTTGCTGATACTAAGCTTCTGACTTTGGTATGCCGTTTCTCAGCTCCTGTGTCGGAAGTTATGATTTATATAAAAAAATCTTCAGTTACCGCACGGTTAGTATGGCAGTTTGATGCGCAGACACTGTGATGTAGACACCAGCAAATTGCAAAAGAAAACTATTAATGTTCGTTTGATAGAAGACTCATTACTGGCCAGTTCCTTTGAATCGGAACTGAATGCTACATCATTTGCTACCAATGGCTCTGGTTATTTGTTATTAAACATAACCAACTTGAGCCGTGTGTGGCTCGTGTTCGTGCCATCTCTTATTTAACACCCTGTTTTCACCGTACTGCCGCCTCGTTAATTTTCAATTACTGGTGTCACTGAGTTGCTGCCCTGCCTGCCCGTGAGCGGCAGCACCAGCGCTTATCGATATAGGCCCTGCCGTAATGTCTTTACTGGACTGCTATTACTTCCTGGTCGTCGTGTGTCGTCTGTCGAGTTGGAACGTGCCAGCAGTGAAGTTCGGACCTGGCAGTCGGACAGTTGGGACGCGGCAGAAGTTCGGTCGGGTTGTAGCGGCAGTGAGGTTCGGATAGCCATCACTCGCCCGACCGTTGCCGGCACACGTGGCTTGAGTGGGGACGGTCTTGCTTGATCGTCGGTTGGTCGTCTTACCGGACGACGTGTATTGGCTCACCGATCGCTTATGGCAGGGCCGCACAAGGTGCATGCACCGGTGCATCTCACAGTGCGGAGTGCAGAAGGCGGCCGCGCTATGTTGACGACGGTTGCAGACCCCCCACTCCTCGGCTTTGCGCAACAGCGCTCCCTCTCACTCCTTAGCTTGTGTCGCCCGCGCCGCCTGTCTCGACCTGTTTCAAAGCTTCTACCCTGTTGTCTTCGTCATTGCCAAATACTAATGTACACTAGGTGGAGAGTTTACTTTCGTGTACTGGTACAAAAGAGATTTATATAATAACTGTAATGGTAACGATTTTAAATTTGGTTTCAACACAAATGTGTCTTTCTGTATGCTCTTTATTTTATTTGCAATTATGCTACTAAGATGTGGAACAAGAGATTGGCTGACAGCAATTCTGAGAGAATATTTTAAATTACAATTAGAAATACTCGCATGCAATCTAGTTTTTGTACAAGACAAAAGAGAAAGAACCTTTCACATACACAAGTGGAACCAAACATAGAAATAATCTTCGCTGCTTCTCTGTGTAACTTGGGAAATTCTTCCTTCGGCAAATTCTGGTAGAATTGGAGCAAACCTTTTGTATTGTAAAACACATCCTTTCGGTGAACATCGCTTTGCAAATCAGTTAGTTCGAATGTAAATCTGAAGGCGCACTTTCAATATCCATCGAAAAAGGTTTCACAAAAACATCGAGAATTGGCTGCAGGTAGGTAATTTCATGAAACAATAACAAAGCCAATGGTAATAAATGAACGTAATGTAAGCCGTTGTTTCGAAGTGCTAAGATGCGATAGATTTTAATAAATATGTAATGGGTACTATTGGTTTTAATATAATGTTACACTTGCATATGTAACGCAATCTCCTTTATTTAGCTGTATGTCATATATCGGCACATTACCTGTAATCGGTCGTTAAACGCATTTTCAAGGGATTGCAGCACCTCGACGTACACTCCTGGAAATTGAAATAAGAACACCGTGAATTCATTGTCCCAGGAAGGGTAAACTTTATTGACACATTCCTGGGGTCAGATACATCACATGATCACACTGACAGAACCACAGGCACATAGACACAGGCAACAGAGCATGCACAATGTCGCCACTAGTACAGTGTATATCCACCTTTCGCAGCAATGCAGGCTGCTATTCTCCCATGGAGACGATCGTAGAGATGCTGGATGTAGTCCTGTGGAACGGCTTGCCATGCCATTTCCACCTGGCGCCTCAGTTGGACCAGCGTTCGTGCTGGACGTGCAGACCGCGTGAGACGACGCTTCATCCAGTCCCAAACATGCTCAATGGGGGACAGATCCGGAGATCTTGCTGGCCAGGGTAGTTGACTTACACCTTCTAGAGCACGTTGGGTGGCACGGGATACATGCGGACGTGCATTGTCCTGTTGGAACAGCAAGTTCCCTTGCCGGTCTAGGAATGGTAGAACGATGGGTTCGATGACGGTTTGGATGTACCGTGCACTATTCAGTGTCCCCTCGACGATCACCAGTGGTGTACGGCCAGTGTAGGAGATCGCTCCCCACACCATGATGCCGGGTGTTGGGCCTGTGTGCCTCGGTCGTATGCAGTCCTGATTGTGGCGCTCACCTGCACGGCGCCAAACACGCATACGACCATCATTGGCACCAAGGCAGAAGCGACTCTCATCGCTGAAGACGACACGTCTCCATTCGTCCCTCCATTCACGCCTGTCGCGACACCACTGGAGGCGGGCTGCACGATGTTGGGGCGTGAGCGGAAGACGGCCTAACGGTGTGCGGGACCGTAGTCCAGCTTCATGGAGACGGTTGCGAATGGTCCTCGCCGATACCCCAGGAGCAACAGTGTCCCTAATTTGCTGGGAAGTGGCGGTGCGGTCCCCTACGGCACTGCGTAGGATCCTACGGTCTTGGCGTGCATCCGTGCGTCGCTGCGGTCCGGTCCCAGGTCGACGGGCACGTGCACCTTCCGCCGACCACTGGCGACAACATCGATGTACTGTGGAGACCTCACGCCCCACGTGTTGAGCAATTCGGCGGTACGTCCACCCGGCCTCCCGCATGCCCACTATACGCCCTCGCTCAAAGTCCGTCAACTGCACATACGGTTCACGTCCACGCTGTCGCGGCATGCTACCAGTGTTAAAGACTGCGATGGAGCTCCGTATGCCACGGCAAACTGGCTGACACTGACAGCGGCGGTGCACAAATGCTGCGCAGCTAGCGCCATTCGACGGCCAACACCGCGGTTCCTGGTGTGTCCGCTGTGCCGTGCGCGTGATCATTGCTTGTACAGCCCTCTCGCAGTGTCCGGAGCAAGTATGGTGGGTCTGACACACCGGTGTCAATGTGTTCTTTTTTCCATTTCCAAGAGTGTATTTTTCAAAGTGCGCTCCTCCCTGCACAGATGCTGTCAAACAAGAACATAGTACCGTTTTGATTAGAGCGGTTATAAAAATCATGCTCTTTTAATAAAGGTATAATTTATACCACGCTTACCTAGTTCAGGAAAGTGTTGCGTATTTTTCTCTGAAAGGTTGTTTTTGGGGAGCTTCAGTTTATACTGGTAAGCGTTTATTTTGCTGATCATATCGTTGGTGAGATTGTTTTGTTTTTGGAGTTTCAGACTTAAATCATTTAGGAGAGCCATAATGTCTGCTAAAAATCCTAAATCAGCTACCCATTCAGGGTCATGAAAAAGTGGCTCCCAACGTCCTTTGCTCTCCAAAAACTGAGCCACAGTGTGGCGCAGTCGAAAAATTCGTGAAATCACTTTCCCTTTGCTCAGCCAGCGCACCTCAGCGTGGTAGGGAATATCTGGATACTCCTCTTCAAAGGAAATCAAAAATTCTTTGAATTGACGATGATTGAGTCAATGAGAACGAATGTAGTTCACGATACGCACCACTATCTTCATCACATCTTGAAGACCGATAAATTTCGCACAAAGAGCCTCTTGGTGTGCAAAACAATGAACGGAAGGTAAATTCGGCATGTTAAGTTTTTTCCGCAGTAGGCCAATTAACCCTTTTGCTTTACCGCACATTGCTGGTGCCCCGTCTGTGGTTACGGAAAACAGCTTTTCCCAAGGGAGTCCTATTCCTTCAGCTGCCACTTCAACAGCTGCTAAAATATCCGCCCCTGTAACAGTGTCCTTCAACGAAATCATACCCAGGAGCTCTTCCGTTACATGTAGGTCGTCGTCCACGCCACGAAAAAATATTGCTAACTGAGCCGTGTCGTTAATATCCGTGGACTCATCAACTGCGATGGAGTACGCTAGGAAGTTTTCAATTTTGGCTGCTAGTTGTTCATGCAAATTGTCAGCAATGTCGTTGATTCTCCGATGTATTGTCATTCTGGAAAGTGGTATTCTGCTGTACGCGGGAGCTAATGTGGGATTCATTGTCTCTACTACGTCCAACATAATGTTTTTTTATTAATGGCCCGTCCATAAATGGCCTCCCATCTCTTGCTAAACGTAGAGCAGCTTTGTAACTAGCTCTGAGAGTCCTTTCGCAACACCCCTCATCTTCTTCACCCTAAAGTAGAGAAAAAAAGATATGTTAGAAATAATTTATGAGAAAACGAAAACTAAGGAATCTAAACAAATGTTATTTCGTTTCGCATGACCTTTAACAAAAATATACATGCTAAAGTACTTGCAACAAACCTCGATTGTAAATACAGAATTCTTTTCTGCAAGAGTTTGCAACTTCCGTAATTCTTCCTCTTTGGCATCCCCTGTTATGTCACTATACTTTTGTGAATGCAATTTGCTGTAGTGCCTTGCAATAGACGATTTTCTGACACACGTAATTAGTGTACCGCAGATTAGACATTTGACTTTATCGTCACAACGCACAAAAAAGTAGGAGAGTTCCCACTCCGGTTCAAATTGACTTTCAGCAATTTTCCTTTTTTTTTTTTTTTTTTTTTTTTTTTTTTTTTTTTTTTTTTTTTGAGCAGATGGTGCCATTATTCCGGTAATTGTCTTGCGCTTGCGTATTCCAATGTTGACTAAGCCGTCTGGCAGCGCATTCGGCAGCGCACAGCGTCGGCCTCACCTAGCAAGCCGAGTTGAGGCGAAGTATGCCGAGTTGAACCGATGCACTGTGCAGGCACTCGCTGCACCTCGCTTTGCACGCATGCGGTTTTCCGTGTTTGTGCGGCCCTGGATTATGGGTTGGCGGTGTGTGTCTCAACTCGTCGTTCTTCCCCGTGACTGCACAGTCACTGCTTTTGGCATTGGTCGCGTTCTTCGTCTAAGTGTTTGTGAAATTGTGTGTAGCTGGTGATGTCGACTACCCAGTTATTTTAGTGCTGTCTCCGTGCTGATGTGTAGCAGTTGGTCGGTTGGCGCAAAGGCGACGTGGCACCAGTGGGGCATGCAGCGCCAGGGAGGCGCGGACAGCCTTCACTCGCCTACACAAATGACTTGAGTGGGGATGACTTTTGGTTGATCATCGGTCGCTCGTCTTGTCGGACGACGTGTATTTGGTCGGCGATCGCTTATGGGTTGCCTGTGTGTGCCGACTCGTGATTCTAGCGTTAGTGTTTGGAATTAGAGGCCGACCCTCGAACATCTGGGCGCCCGTGTGTGTACTGTCTTACTTTTTTAAATTTGTTCTTGTTGTTGGTGTTTGTATGGCTTATAGCCTGTTTTGTGTTTGAAATTGCACAGTCACTGCCGTTGGCATTGTCTAGTTCTTCGTGCAAGTGTTCGTGAAACTGTGTGTAGTTTATGTGGATGATTGACAAGTTATTTAAAGGTTGTCGGCGTACTGGCTCTGAATTAGATGGCGTAGAGTAGCGAGGAAGGACAAGATAGCCATCACTCGCCCGACGATTTGCCGACACACACGTTTGAGTGGCAACGAGCTTGCTTGGCCGTTTGGTCGGTCAGCTGATTAGACGACGTGTATCTGAGTCGTCCATCGCTTATGGGTTGTCTGTGATCTGTTCTGGTTGTTGTTCCAGCCTCCGCTGTTAGCATCGTTTGAGTTTTGGTGTAAGTGTGGAGCGGAACTGATCTTGATCATTGGTCTGTTGTTTGTCGGTCGGTTGGGTCGTCGTCGGATCGTGAATGGTTGGCCCGACTGCCTGTCTCACCTAAGCGAGCGTTAGTGTTTGGAATTAGAGGCCGGCCCTCGCACATCTGGGCGCCCGTGTGTGTACTGTCTTACTTTTTTAAATTTGTTCTTGTTGTTGGTGTTTGTATGGCTTCTAGCCTGTTTTGTGTTTGAAATTAGAGTTGTTTTACTCTTAAGGCTTTCTGCCTAGTTTAAAGTACTGTTTCAAGTAAGCTCTTTGGCAGTTTTTTTAAAAAATTAATGTTTTAGAGTTTCAAGTCTTCGGCCTTCAGCCGATTTGAATTTAACTTGTTTACTTCAGCCCAACTAGAGAACTGTTTTAAGATAAGGCTTGCTTTTTAAATTTGTTATTATGCTTGCGTTTTAAGTTATTGGCCTTCGGCCGTTTTTAAATTAAAGTGGCTTGTAGCCGGTAATTAAGTCCCAAAGATTAAAGCTGTGAGTTAAAAATTATTATGGGCTCTTGTAATGTTTGATCAAATAATAAAGTTGTATGTTCGAGTGCAACTGACAGCCCCTTATTTTGGCCCCTTTCCACAATTTATACTATCTGTCCTGTCCTGCGGGTTAAGCAGGACGGTTTCACAACTGAAACACACAGATTCTCTACATGAACCGTTATGAGTCACCTTCACGAATTATCAACCCTTAACACACATTGTTCACTATCACAAAGAGAAACAGCTCCCTAAAATTAATCTGAGCTAAAGCAGTTGTCAGACTGAGATTATCTGGAAGAATCTCCAGGAAGTGCAGTCCGCCCATGAAGGAGGTACTCTTCAAAGTACTCGTTTGACCGATACTTAGATACTGCTCGTCAGACTGGTGTCCATATCAGACAGGAATGATAGAGAGAATAGGGAAAGTAAAGGAACAGCTGGTTATTTAGTTACAAGCTCGTTTAGTAGGCGTGAAAGCATCTCCAGTGGCAGACAGGAAGAGAAGCGATATGCTCTAAGCTTTCATGCAATATAGTGCTTCCTTTAAGTTGGGGTGTATGCGAAATTGCAATACTGATGAAGTCCAAAGCTTTCATGACAATGTAACTAAATTTGGCACAGTTGTTAACGAACGTTATATACATAGACATGTAAGTTTCCATGCTTTATGACTTTATATATTTTTAATTATAAACGATTGAATCTTTTTCAACAAGGAGAGTACAAATAGTCTTTTTTGAAAATTATATCAGAAAGCATTAATGCATTTTTGTACGAAATTTCAAATACCATTTCTACATATCTGCGTGGAATAGAATTTTGATATATTCTTTTTATGGATTTTTGCATCTCTCCAAATATCTGTGGAAAAAATGCACCAAATCTGAGAGATTTTCTCTTACATAAATGCCTTATTATTGAATTAAATGAAAATTATTTCCACAGAATATTTCAATATAGTATTGACAAGCTGCGTGCCAAATTTAAGTACTCTAACATTAGTCGTTTATGAGGAAAAGGTACGTAAAATTCCCAAAATGACAAGTTACGGAAACTTGAATTAAAGTTTTCTCAGTGTTTCTACAAGGTCTTACCTGCCCTCGGTGAACTACTAGTGCAAATCGTATTCAGTACTTTCTGTGCTTGTCTTCTTTGGTTAATCTTATTTTCCAACAGAGTAACAATAATATCAGCTGGAGAAATCTGCCTGTTATAGATTTCCTTCATATCGACAGTGTGAACGCTCCCGGATCAAATCCTAGCCTCTGTATAGTTCTTACTGCCAAGATTACTTTCTTTTCCTGGTTTCTTTTGCTACCGCAATTATCCCGCATTGTGCGCAGGGTCGGCAGGGTTAAGTACGGAGTTCGCATGGTTAATTTTAAGGGGCGGCCGGATGCCCTTCCTGCCGCCACCCCACACCCCCCAGGACAGAATTACTGTACCCCAGCTGTCTGTGTCCAGTGTAAATCGTGAAATAGTGTGAATGTGTTTCAAATGTCTGCGAGTCGTGTAACTGAGGCGGAACGTGGGTACCAGCCCGGTATTCACCTAGTAGGATGTGAAAAACCGCCTAAAAACCACATCCAGGCTGGCCAGCACACTGGCCGTCGCCGTTAATCCGCCAGCCGAATTCGATCCGGGGCCGGCGTGCCTACCCAAGTCCAGGAAGCAGCGCGTTAGCGCTCTCGGTTACTCTGGTGGGTCAGTCTGCCAAGATTACTAAAGTGTAGCAACTACACTGCACTGGAACGAGATACGCTGCTGTAATAATAAATCTATACAATACGTTCGTAAACCTTACTCCGTTCAACCACTTGTAAACAAATACCATAAACTAAGGAATACAAAATCAATGTCAGTGATGCTAACCGAGAGAGGTGGCGCAGTGGTTACCACACTGGCCTCTCATTCGGGAGGACGACGGTTCAATCCCGCCTCGGGCCATCCTGATTTAGGCTTTCCGTGATTTCCCTAAATCGTTCCACGCAAATGCCGTGATGGTTCCTT
Source organism: Schistocerca nitens (assembly GCF_023898315.1). NCBI lineage: Eukaryota > Metazoa > Arthropoda > Insecta > Orthoptera > Acrididae > Schistocerca > Schistocerca nitens. The sequence goes on from NC_064621.1 coordinate 598,059,244, forward strand.
TGAAAGGGCACGGCCAACTTGCTTCCCGATCCTTCACTAATCCGATGGGACTGATGACCTCGCTGTCTGGTCTCCTCCCCTAAACAACCCAACCGGCAGTGATGCTATTTCACAGCCTTCTTGATGTACTGCACAAACATTCCAAGCCTAGTGACTGCATAAAGGTGAAAGAAAACGCCGCAAGATTAAATAATATCAGGAAATACATAACAAAATTGGGGCGTGGTCACGTGCAAGTTCTTGACAGTTATTATTTCTGTCTTAGGAGTGAAATTGGGATGTAACATTCGGGACTTGTAATTTCAATATCATGTAGTAAATAAAGAGCCAATAAAAATTTTATTCGCAGTTTTGGTCGCTTTCCCGTACGTCTCCCCTTAATATATGTCTCACAAAAGATCACTAACGTAAAGTTAGGGACATTAGATGTCACACGGAGGCTTATCAACAATCGTTCTTGCCGGAAACCAGATGCGACTGGAACAGGAAGAGGGGACGTGACAGGGGTACAAGAAGGCCCCTCGGCCGCACACCGTAAAGTGACTTGCAGAATACAGATGTAGATGTATATAGAAAACGCTTGGAGATATCCAAGAGTAAATGTATATATCATTTAACATCATCTACGTTTGATATATGCAAGCAAAGTACTTGATTTTTGAGTTTTTAACATCTGGCAATGCAATATCGTCAATAACTGGTGACAAATAAAATCTGTTCAATGAAACGAAATAATTGTAAGCAGAATATGCAACGAGAAATCTTTTATGATTGGAAAAAATATAGAAAACATAAATAAAGAATACTAATGTGGATGTGGCTTATCTCGGCGTATATTGCCAATGAAGACTCTCGGCATATCAGTCGTCTGGCAGCGATGCAATTTCACGAGGTTATGATCAGTGTCAGACCTATCACCAACTGGCAACACGGTGATGGATATGGCAATTGTTGAATTATCTTGCAGGAATCATGAATACTTTTCACCAACAAAACTACAGATCCATAACTCTTCCACCGATTGAAATTAGATTTAAGGAACAGTTTTTGTATTTTCACTAGACTCTTCTCCAATGGAGATTTGTGGAGATGCAAAACTTGGAGCCCCTAATCGAAAACAGGTTACAGGAATCTGTGGATGATGGCCCTTACGTAATTGTCATCTTTGATTTCCAGGTTGTATTTGGTAGAATTTCACATTTATGCTTGCGAAAAGCAGAAAGAACAATGCCAGGATGAGATTAATTTTTAGAATAATATGATAGTGAAGTGTAATTCCTCCACGGACGTGGCTTGTTAAAACACTAGTTCGACTCATTCTTGAGTATTGTCTTCAATCTGGGACCCTTTACCATGATGAGATCCAAAGAAGAGCGTCACGTTTCGTAACGGGATTCATACTCGGCGCGAGAGCATTACGGAGATACAAAGCACCAGTGTCACAGACTGAAGCGCCAAGGAAACTGGTATAGGCATGCGTATTCAAATACACAGATACGTAAACTGACACAATACAGCACTACGGTCGTCAACGCCCATGTAAAACAAGTGTCTGCCGTAATTTTAGATCGGTTACTGCTGCTACAACGCCAGGTTATCAAGATTTAAGCGAGTTTGAACGTGGTTTTATAGTCGGTGCACGAGCGATGTGACACAGCGTCTCCAAGGTAGCGATGAAGTGGTGATTTTCCCGCGTGACCATTTCACGAGTGTACCGTGAATATCAGCAATCCGGTAAAATATCAAATCTCCGACATCACTGCGGCCGGAAGAAGATCCCGCAGGAACGGGGCCAACAAAGACTGATGAGAATCGTTCAACGTGACAGAAGTGCCACCCTTCCGCAAATTGCTGCGGATTTCAATGCTGGGCAATCAACAAGTTTCAGCATGCGAACCATTCAAAGAAACATCATCGATATGGGCTCACTCGCGTACCCTTGATGACTACACAAAGCTATACGCCTTGCCTGGGCCCGTCAACACCATCATTGGACTGTTGATGACTGGAAACATGTAGCCGGGTCGTACGAGTCTCGTTTCAAATCGTATCAAGCGGGTCGACGTGTATGGCTGTGAAGACAATCTCATGAATCCATGGACCCTGCATGTCAGCAGGGGTCTATCCAAGCTGGTTGAGGCTTCGTAATGACGTGGGGCCCTTGCAGTTGGAGTGACATGGGACCTGTGATACGTCTAGATACGACTCTGACAGGTGACACGTACGTAAGCATACTGTCTGATCACCTGTATCCAGTAATGTCCATTGAGCATTCCGACGGATTTGCGCAATTCCAGCAGGACAATGTGACACTCCACACGTCCAGAATTGGTACAGAGTGGCTCCAGGAACACTCTCCTGAGTTTAATCGCTTCCACTGGCCACCAAGCTCCCCAGACATGATCATTATTGAGCATATCTGGGATGCCTTGCAACGTGCTGTGCAGAAGAGATCTCCACCCCCACTTACTATTACGGATTTATGGACAGCCCTGTGGGATTCATGTTGTCAGTTCGCTCCAGTACTACTTCAGACATTAGTCGAGTGCATGCCACGTCGTGTTGTGGCACTTCTGCGTGGTCGCGGGGGCCCTACACATTAAGCAGGTGTACCAATTTCTTCGGGTCTTCACTATATATGCTAAAAGACAGACGGAGTTCGTCACGGATAGGTTTATGATTAAAATACAGTGGGAGTGGGGAACAGTAGAGGAACTTATTACTTCCTCCCACATGCGACTCGCGTTGGATAAAATCAGGGAAATTAGAGTTCATACGGAGGCTCAGTGACAGTTACGTTCACCACTCATCAATCGCGAATGTACGAATAGTAGGTGCAGTGAAATGAAAACGAGACAACTGAAAAAAATGTATGTCAGCTATTTATTTCTTCACAAGTAATCGCCACACTTGCTAATACAATTATCCTACTGTTAGAAAATGCCTCCATGGAAAAATATTTGCGGTTGCCTACGCAATAGTATTGTACCCACGCATGCACCTCTTCATCTAAGCAAATCGACAGTCAAGAAAGTCTTTCTTCAGGGCCAGCGCACATGATGCCAAGGTTGCTTCGCGTACACTGCGGAATGTTCACTGGGAAGTCCTTACACATCCCCCATACAGTCCCCATCTCTCCCCGTGCCATATCACTCTTCTGGAGACCTGAAGGAAGTCATTGGTGGCCGTCGAATTGCTTTAGATGAGGAGGTGTATCTCTGGGGACATCATACAGGGTGTTTCAAAAATGACCGGTATATTTGAAACGGCAATAAAAACTAAACGAGCAGCGATAGAAATACACCGTTTGTTGCAATATACTTGGGACAACAGTACATTTTCAGGCAGACAAACTTTCGAAATTACAGTAGTTACAATTTTCAACAACAGATGGCGCTGCGGTCTGGGAAACTCTATAGTACGATATTTTCCACATATCCACCATGCGTAGCAATAATATGGCGTAGTCTCTGAATGAAATTACCCGAAACCTTTGACAACGTGTCTGGCGGAATGGCTTCACATGCAGATGAGATGTACTGCTTCAGCTGTTCAATTGTTTCTGGATTCTGGCGGTATACCTGGTCTTTCAAGTGTCCCCTCAGAAAGAAGTCACAGGGGTTCATGTCTGGCGAATAGGGAGGCCAATCCACGCCGCCTCCTGTATGTTTCGGATAGCCCAAAGCAATCACACGATCATCGAAATATTCATTCAGGAAATTAAAGACGTCGGCCGTGCGATGTGGCCGGGCACCATCTTGCATAAACCACGAGGTGTTCGCAGTGTCGTCTAAGGCAGTTTGTACCGCCACAAATTCACGAAGAATGTCCAGATAGCGTGATGCAGTAATCGTTTCGGATCTGAAAAATGGGCCAATGATTCCTTTGGAAGAAATGGCGGCCCAGACCAGTACTTTTTGAGGATGCAGGGACGATGGGACTGCAACATGGGGCTTTTCGGTTCCCCATATGCGCCAGTTCTGTTTATTGACGAAGCCGTCCAGGTAAAAATAAGCTTCGTCAGTAAACCAAATGCTGCCCACATGCATATCGCCGTCATCAATCCTGTGCACTATATCGTTAGCGAATGTCTCTCGTGCAGCAATGGTAGCGGCGCTGAGGGGTTGCCGCGTTTGAATTTTGTATGGATAGAGGTGTAAACTCTGGCGCATGAGACGATACGTGGACGTTGGCGTCATTTGGACCGCAGCTGCAACACGGCGAACGGAAACCTGAGGCCGCTGTTGGATCACCTGCTGCACTAGCTGCGCGTTGCCCTCTGTGGTTGCCGTACGCAGTCGCCCTACCTTTCCAGCACGTTCATCCGTTACGTTCCCAGTCCGTTGAAATTTTTCAAACAGATCCTTTATTGTATCGCTTTCCGGTCCTTTGGTTACATTAAACCTCCGTTGAAAACTTCGTCTTGCAACAACACTGTGTTCTAGGCGGTGGAATTCCAACACCAGAAAAATCCTCTGTTCTAAGGAATAAACCATGTTGTCTACAGCACACTTGCACGTTGTGAACAGCACACGCTTACAGCAGAAACACGACGTACAGAATGGCGCATCCACAGACTGCGTTGTCTTCTATATCGTTCACATCACTTGCAGCGCCATCTGTTGTTGAAAATTGTAACTACTGTAATTTCGAAAGTTTGTCCGCCTGAAAATGTACTGTTGTCCCAAGCATATTGCAACAAACGGTGTATTTCTATCGCTGCTCGTTTATTTTTTATTGCCGTTTCAAATATACCGGTCATTTTTGAAACACCCTGTAGTTCCGTGGGCAGCTGCAAACATTTTTCCAGGAAGGCATTGACCGTCTTGTCTGACAGAGGGATAAGTGCATTAACAGTTACAATGACTACTGTTGAAATAACAAACGATTTACTTACTTTTTTTGCCTCTCTTGTTTTCATTTGACTGCTTCTTATAAGAAGGAAGGGTAGAAATATTGACAGGCGAACATCCTCCACCACACACTGTGAGGTTGGTTGAAGAGTACAGATTTAAGGATGTAGATATAAAGGCAATATTTCAGTGAGCTGTGCTGTGGACGAAATAGGAATCACATTTGAGCAGTTGCCGGTATCTACATCTACACACTTCCTCCACAAGCCACCATACAGTACGTGGCGGAATGTACACTATGTGATCAAAAGTATCTGAACTCCCCCAAAAACATACGTTTTTCATATTAGGTGCATTGTGCTGCCACCTACTGCCAGGTACTGCATATCAGTAACCTCAGTAGTTATTAGACATCGTGATGGAGCAGAATGGGGCGCTCCGCGGAACTCACGGACTTCGAACGTGGTCAGGTGACTGGGTGTCACTTGTGTCATACGTCTGTAGGCGAGATTTCCACACTCCAAAACATCCCTAGGGCCACTATTGCCGATGTGATAGTGAAGTGGAAACGTGAAGGGGCACCTACAGCACAAAAGCGTACAGGCCGACCTCGTCTGTGGACTGACATCACATCATCACACAGGAATTCCAAACTGTATCAGGATCCACTGCAAGTAGTATGACAGTTAGGCAGGAGGTGAGAAAACTTAGATTTCATGGTCGAGCGGCTGCTCATAAGCCACACATCACGGCAGTAAATGCCAAACGACGCCTCGCTTGCTGTAAGGAGCGTAAACATTGGACGACTGAACAGTGGAAAAGCGTTGTGTGGGGTGATGAATCACGGAACACAATGTGACGATTCTATGGCAGGGTGTGGGTATGGCGAATGTCCGGTGAACGTCATCTGTCAAAGTGTGTAGTGCCAAAAATAAAATTCTGAGGCTGTGGTGTTATGGTGTGGTCGTGGTTTTAATGGAAGGGGCTTGCACTCCATGATGTTTTGCGTGGCACTACCACAGCACAGGACTACACTGATGTTTTAAGCACCTTCCTGCTTCCCACTGTTGAAGAGCAATTCGTGGATGGCGATTGCATCTTTCAACACGAACGAACACCTGTTCATAATGCACGGCCTGTGGCGGAGTGGTTACACGACAATAACATCCCTGTAATGGACTGGCCTGCACAAAGTCCTGACCTGAATACTATAGAACACCTTTGAGACGTTTTGGAACGCCGACTTCGTGCCAGGCCTCACCGACCGACATCGATACCTGTCCTCAGTGCAGCACTCCGTGAAGAATGGGCTACCATTCCTCAAGAAACCTTACAGCACCTGATCGAACGTATGCCTGCGAGAGTGGAAGCTGTCATCAAGGCTTATGGTCGGTCAACACCATATTGAAGAAGGGCGCCACGAACTTGTCATTTTCAGCTAGGTGTTCGGATACTTTTGATCACATAGTGTACCTTGTACCACCACTGCTAGTACATTCCATTTCCTGTTCCACTTGCAAACTGACCGAGGAAGGAAGACTGTTTATATGGTTGTCTTTTCGTCGCCGGCAATAGAATCGTTCTGCAGTGAGCTACAAATATTAGTTCCCTAAATTTTCTCAACAGTGCTTCCTGAAGAGGACGTCTTCTCCCCTCCAGCGATTTGCATTTGACTTCACGAAGCATCTCCTTGGTACCTGTGTGTTGGTCAAACAAATATAGCAGCATGTCTCTTAATTCCTTCGATGTCTTCCTTTAATGACCTGGTGGGGATCCCAAACACCCTAGAAATACTCAAGAATGGGTCGTGTAAGTGTTTTACGCGAGGTCTTCTTTTATACACTCCTGGAAATGGAAAAAAGAACACATTGACACCGGTGTGTCAGACCCACCATACTTGCTCCGGACACTGCGAGAGGGCTGTACAAGCAATGATCACACGCACGGCACAGCGGACACACCAGGAACCGTGGTGTTGGCCGTCGAATGGCGCTAGCTGCGCAGCATTTGTGCACCGCCGCCATCAGTGTCAGCCAGTTTGCCGTGGCATACGGAGCTCCATCGCAGTCTTTAACACTGGTAGCATGCCGCGACAGCGTGGACGTGAACCGTATGTGCAGTTGACGGACTTTGAGCGAGGGCGTATAGTGGGCATGCGGGAGGCCGGGTGGACGTACCGCCGAATTGCTCAACACGTGGGGCGTGAGGCCTCCACAGTACATCGATGTTGTCGCCAGTGGTCGGCGGAAGGTGCACGTGCCCGTCGACCTGGGACCGGACCGCAGCGACGCACGGATGCACGCCAAGACCGTAGGATCCTACGCAGTGCCGTAGGGGACCGCACCGCCACTTCCCAGCAAATTAGGGACACTGTTGCTCCTGGGGTATCGGCGAGGACCATTCGCAACCGTCTCCATGAAGCTGGGCTACGGTCCCGCACACCGTTAGGCCGTCTTCCGCTCACGCCCCAACATCGTGCAGCCCGCCTCCAGTGGTGTCACGACAGGCGTGAATGGAGGGACGAATGGAGACGTGTCGTCTTCAGCGATGAGAGTCGCTTCTGCCTTGGTGCCAATGATGGTCGTATGCGTGTTTGGCGCCGTGCAGGTGAGCGCCACAATCAGGACTGCATACGACCGAGGCACACAGGGCCAACACCCGGCATCATGGTGTGGGGAGCGATCTCCTACACTGGCCGTACACCACTGGTGATCGTCGAGGGGACACTGAATAGTGCACGGTACATCCAAACCGTCATCGAACCCATCGTTCTACCATTCCTAGACCGGCAAGGGAACTTGCTGTTCCAACAGGACAATGCACGTCCGCATGTATCCCGTGCCACCCAACGTGCTCTAGAAGGTGTAAGTCAACTAGCCTGGCCAGCAAGATCTCCGAATCTGTCCTCCATTGAGCATGTTTGGGACTGGATGAAGCGTCGTCTCACGCGGTCTGCACGTCCAGCACGAACGCTGGTCCAACTGAGGCGCCAGGTGGAAATGGCATGGCAAGCCGTTCCACAGGACTACATCCAGCATCTCTACGATCGTCTCCATGGGAGAATAGCAGCCTGCATTGCTGCGAAAGGTGGATATACAATGTACTTGTGCCGACATTGTGCATGCTCTGTTGCCTGTGTCTATGTGCCTGTGGTTCTGTCAGTGTGATCATGTGATGTATCTGACCCCAGGAATGTGTCAATAAAGTTTCCCCTTCCTGGGACAATGAATTCACGGTGTTCTTATTTCAATTTCCAGGAGTGTAGATTAGCTACACTTGTCTATAATTCCACCAGCAAACCGAAGTCAGTCATACGCATTCCCTACAACTGATCTTACGAGCAAGTTCCATTTCCTGTCACTTTGTACCGTTACGCTTGTATATTTAATCGACGTTGCTGTGGCAAGTAGCACACAACTATCATGTTATTCAGTTACAGGACTGTCTCTACTACTCATCTGCATTAATTTATATTTTTGCACATTTGAAGCATATTATGAATTCACACCACATAGAAATTCCAGCTCGTCCACGTACTGTAATTCAACGAAGACCTCCCGTGCACTGCACCGTATCAGCAAACACCAGCACTTTACTGTCCACCCTGTCCCTCACGTCTCTTATATTTATAGACAACAATAGGCAGTACCATCACACTCATCTGGGGCATCCCCCACTAAAGTTTTGTCTCTGACGAACACTCGCCGTCCGTGACAAAGTACTGTGTCTACTACTAAAGCAGTGATAGAGCACTGAAATTTCAGACAAAACCATTCCGTATGGTCGGACCTTCGTCAACAGTCCACAGAGGGGAAAACTAGGAGGACGTACTGGAGGACTGAGCAGCGGTTGTGTTTAGCGATGAGGGACGATTCTCTATTGGTCGTTTGACAATGCGGCGTCGATCAGCACAGCAGCAACTACCGGTGACTATGGGACAACAACACACAGGAAGAACTCCAGGCATCGTAGTATGGGGAGTCAGTGCCTGGAGTCGCCGTGCGATGAATAAAACTACGCCATACAATGCACGATTGAAGCTGCACAATTTGATGTTCAATATTTTCGTCAGCCCACGTGGCCAGCACTATCATATGCGCGTGGCGAGCTCTTTACCTTTCTGAATTGGAGGCAACATCGCTAGTTCAGTTGCGACAACACGTACACGTAGTGTGGGTTAGTCTGTTAGAAGGCATCTGACACATCCGTGATCGTCTTATGCCCACCGCAGAACAGAACACTAGCCAAAAGTGGCTAAACTACACACAGGACGACTTCTCTTAGCCAATGTGTTTGTGGGTTTAAGTCTCTGTAAAGACAACCTGTATTAAGTATAAATGAACTCCATTATTTCAGGGTATTTCTTTTCTTTTTCTACTCGTGAATTCTGCGTGGTTCGTAAGAGATAAAATCTCTGCATTTCAGAAAATAGAACGATGGTAATTTTAGAACCGTCACTCACTCAGCTGCACTAATTCTCTGTTCCCACCGCCCGTTGCTGACAGAGCAGAGTTAAAAATATCCTTTTATGTACATGGTTGCAATTTGTAATGCATCAAACATTGGAGAAACGAATCCTATGAAGCATGTGCTGATGAGGAGCGGCAGATTTGTTATGGTGGCAGTATTATATAAATATTAAGTTTAGCTGCTAATGCTACTCTCTATGCTATTTGGGGTACATTTGTAAGTTGTCACCGAAGTTCGATACAGACTTATCAATAACTTATTGTTCTTCTTCTTTCTTTTTGTCGATTTTAACCTCTCTGGAAGTTGGTGGAGATGCAGGAATACCAACATTTTAATAATTGCTACTGAAGGCATCCTCGTTGCAAACCAGAATCTTGCGTTATCTGAGTATATGAGCTCTCTTAGCAACATTTATACCATCGAGGTGCACACTGCGAAAAGCTGGAAAATAAGAAAATGAGGTAACACTAAGGTCATTTACAGTATACAATTGACGTTTTTCTACAGTTATATGTTTAAACAGGAGAATTTAGAGGTGGGGAAAGAGATACTAGCAGAAGTGAAAGTGTTACGGTAGGTCGTGAGTCGTGCTTGAATAGTTCAGTAGCTCGAGCACGTGCAAGCGAGAGACAAAGGCTCTAGGTTCGAGACTTGGTCCACCACAGAGGTATACTGTGCAGAGGAGTTTCAATGATGCTACGTTTGTACAGAAGGGAATGCCTAGCGTTTCAGCTTCATCACTAGGTATCCCATATTGTTAAATGAGGGAACGGAGATATAGACTAGCCCTAGAGAGATTTTCTGTCCTGTTCTCGCTCTTCAGTAAGCACAAACGAGCCAGCGAACATATTACACAACTGTAAAGATAACTGGAAATGTTATGTATCGTGTGTGATTTAACGTATCCAAGATTCGCTGCCCCAATCAGAAATGCGGAATTTTCAGTCTACGTTTCGCACTTATCTCGGTGCATTCAGACACGTGTGACGCTTTTATTGATAGTGTGGGTGTGTGTGTGTGTCTAAGAGAGAGAGAGAGAGAGAGAGAGAGAGGGAGGGAGGGAGACATTAACCAAAATCTTCTTGTAGAGCTGCTGTTAGCGGGAGAGGAGTCTTTGGAGAAGAGAAAGAGACTTAATGTGACCATCCATGCTTGCCCTGTGGGGTTCAGGCCACTCACATCACGCTACTCCATGTTCTGAAACTGTTCTCAACCGAACGAGTGAGTGACTCATCTGCCATTTCGTAGGAGGAAACCATAAAATACGAAATCGGGATAGATGAAAAGATACGGATTTCACGTATTCACTAAAAGCGACCCAACCCACAAACAGAGACTGCTTGGTCTAGAGGTGTTCTTCTTCTGGGTGTTTTATGGGTGATACCGATTCGATTCGTGTGTTCTTGTCAGATGATATCAAAACACAGCTGTTGTTATTTCACAATATAGACTTGGGAGCACCTGTGCGAAGAGTGGCACTTTATTAATCTCCAACTCTTTGTACGCTTTCGAGTTGCGGCGCGGCACGTTACTTCTTACCGCCCTGCCATCGTCCAGCAATGTTCATTTGTCTAGCTAAAAGCTGTAGTAGAAAATACTAGACCACTACTGTCAACTGCAGGTCGCAACATACATAGAATTGTCCGGTAAACGGGATGTGGCTAGTACTGAAATAAAAGTTTTAACTTGGCAATGTAAATTTTCAGGTGTATTTTTACGATAAGGATCACAGTTAATACTGCCAAGTCCGTACTAAGTGTCTACACAATGTAAAGTTCCCACGCACACCACAATCACACAGATAGCCAGTTTATGGTATTTACACCCGTTACCGAAGTTAATAGAGTTCACTAGATCGTTTAGTTATGAAAATGCTCTCTCAAATGTTGTGCACTCTGCTCTACACGTAATATCTGTTCCAGTCTTAGATCGCACAACACGCCACGCGGTTTTAACTAACACTCAAAAGCAATAATTTTGATATTCCGTCCGAAATTCCACACGACTTTCACTATACCGTTCACTTAAATACACTTTGTACTATTTCGCGAACTCGTAATTAGCATTTTTCCGCAATTTTATAGTACTTTCGTCGGAGCTGCTTTCAATAAGATGTTACTAGTTCGAACCCTCAGCCCTGACTGACCTAGATCACACCAAAGACTTTGTTCCCCACATAGATTGGTGCGAGCCTGCATTTTTCTGATTGGCTGATATCACAAACAGCAAATCCGGTTGCAGTATTATCCCGCGCTAACCCGCGCTTTACTTCAATGACCAATCATAGTAAAACATTTCTTTCTACGGCAATTGCTAAATAAATAAATTTAGAAAAGTGTCAAATATAAAATTACTCCTTCTGAAATTACCGATTAATTTGTGTTCTACTCACGATTTATTACTACCATAAACTGACTGCACATTTAATTATAGTACATCCCCTGTATAGTTTAACTGGTACTTCGTGAATAAACGAAACAATTTTCATTTACTTCTTCTTCACTCATACAACACTCACACTGCTAATTACTACACATATAAAACAATTATAATTATGCAAATACATTAAATATTAGTCAAACATAACTTTACAACATTGTTTTGACTACGACTGCTAGCACTGTCCGTGAACTGCTGACCTCTGCCGCCTACTAGTACAACTACGTGCAGCTCTGTAACTCAGGTCCATGTCAGCTGGTGACATCTGTCGATGACTCATGCCTATAACGATATCGTCCTAACAAGTGACAGGAGCGATGCGAAGGCGCTACGCCTCAGAGTGTCCAGTGCTACCTACTCTCCCAGGGCCGACACAAGACAAAGGGCATCTGTTGACCTCTCTAGATATCGTCCTACTGTTAAAACCAGACATCGGTCCTGTAACGGAGCAGTTCCTCTTGTTGAGCATCAGACAGTCTTATAATGAATAACTGGCATTTCTCAAAGTCGTCAATCAACTATTGTGACTTTCTTAAAGGCAGCCATCGACCAAAGCCTGAAAATTAGGCTTTAAACGCTGTCGGGGTAACATTACGCACATTTCGCCTTTCCATTTACATTTTTTTTTCGATTAGCTTGTGAAAATTAGTGTATTTCACAATAGTGTTGCTGCACCTGTCTGGCATTTTTTGTACAGACTTATTTTCCTTTTCATTTTGAAACACGAATAAGCTACTTTATGAATACTATACATAACGGCAATCACTTTCAGTTGCAACAACGCTATACAGCTGATGTAAATATCGATATACTGTAATATTCAGGATAGTTCATCACCTTTCTGCTTTAACTCAGCTTACTCTATGTACAAGTTGTGTGATAAGACGATTGAAGACACGCAAGTCACCGATATTATGCTAATGTCATACTCTCCAGTTGAAAAATTTGTCTCGTTCGGTTCTCCACGCTAGTTTATCCTGTGCAAGTCTCTTCACTTATGCATAACTGGTTCAACCTACACCCATCGGAAGTAGCTGCTGTCTTCATGTTTTCGTTCCACTTCTTAATTTTTACTGCTCGCCCCCAACTTCCTTGTACTTATCCTCGTTTCCCAATTACGTGTTCCATCATACGTGTTAAGCTCTTCCTTCTGTTAGCCTACTTGTGCCAGAGAGCTCTTTCCTCACTAATTCGACACTATACGTCTTCATTATTTACTGGATCAACCATCAAATCTTCGTCATTCTTTCGTAACACTACATTTCAAGAGATTCTATTCTACACTTGTCTGTACTCTTTAACGTCCTTGCATCACTTTCATACAACACTACACTCCGTACAAATACATTCAGAAAGACTTTTGTTGGTATTCATCTTACAACCTTTTGTCAATACACTAGCCATACCATTCATCTGATAGTTCAAGTATTTTACTGCCACCGAAAGAATTATAAAATCATTGGTAAATCTTCAAGTTTTTATTCCATACTAAATCGTAGAAATGACGTCCTCGACCACATTTGGTTTTATTCGCACATGCAGCAATTATCAGATAACAAGCCATGATATAGAGGCACCTAGTCTGTAATTGAATTTCCCAACAAGCATGGTTACTAACTTCAATTAACCCTGTGTCACGTCCTGTTATTTGCTGACTGCTGTGAAATCTAAACAGTTTATCTGTGGAAATAAAACAAAATATGAACGGTACTATCATTTCGACGGTTTATTTAGATATCAAAGTAATGACCCTCCCCCAAAGGTCAAAACGACCACACTTCGTGTTGTAATCTCTTCTCGCTGAAATTTAATCTCCTTTGAAATTACTGCTTAGTTTCCTTTGCCGCTCGCTCGGTGTACAGGCAGAATAACACGGAGATAGGTCACAGCCCCATCTCATTTGCCTCTCCACGACTGGTTCCCTTTCATGTCCTTCGACCCTTATAATTACAGTCTCGTTTCTGCAAAAGTTACGAATAATCTTTCGCTGCCCGTATTTTATCGTTACTACGCCCAAAATTTCAAAGAGTGTATTCTCGTCAATAACGTCGAAAGCTCTGCCTAAGCCCAAAAATCTGCCTTCTAAGATAAATCGTAGAGTCAACATTGCTTCTCGTGTCCATCTCTGTAAACCAAGCTGATCAGCTTCTGCCAGACCTTCCACTTTCCTGTAAATAATTCGTGTCTCAGTGTTTCAGTCATGATTTATTAAACTGATGGTGAGGCACTGTTCCTTTGGAGTTTCGATTGTTACATTATTCGTAAAGTCTGCGGGTATTTCACCTCTCTCATACATCATGTATCCCAGATGGAATAACTACGTCAGGATTAGTTCTGCCAAGGTAATAATTTTGTGGGTGTATCATTAGTTTATGTGCCCTCTTTCGAAATAGGTTCTCCAGTGTTTTGTAAAATTCTTCTTGCAGTACGGCATTACATATTAATCTACTTCCACTTTACTTTCCATAATACCTTCTTCAAATTCATATCTCCTTATGTAGCCCTTCTACACTGCTGAACCAAAATACTGCGACCACCCGATTAATAGCGTGTTTCCCTACCTTTGGAACGCAATACTGAAGTAATTTTGGGTGGCATAGATTCGACAAATCTTTGGTAGGTTAGTGGAGATATGTGGCACCAGATGTGTTCCCAAAGGTAAATTACGGAGCTGTGGTTACTGTACGTAGAGATTGCACCCGAAAGCGTCCCACTTGTGTTCCACCTAATTCTGTCAAATTTGGTGTCCAAGACATCGAGGTGAGTTCGCTACCAAGTCCCTCAAACAACTTTATCACGATTCTGGGGTTTTGAAACGGACATACTGCTGCAGGGTTCTATCGCTGTCGTGGAAGACGTTAGGCTTGAAGGGATGGAGATGGAGGTTGTCTCCAATGATGTTCACGTAGTCCACATCTGGAATTAAGCCTCCTACTTCCAGCACTTATCGCATGGAAAACCATGTGGATGTTCTCCATAGCACAACAGCGCCCCCACTGGCCTCTTGTCCGTGGCGGGGTGCATGTTTGAATGCCGGACATTTGCCACGCCGGACATTTGCTACACTTGCCCCTTCGCCAGGTAAGGGACGCCCTTCCTCGTACTACCTCTGTCCGCTTTCAAACCGCCGTCTCCACATCTTACTGGATACAACCAGTACGTAAGGGACCTTCTTCTTCGACAACTTGGACAAATACAGAGCTTCTTATCCGAAATCGAAATATTTATAACTTTTGGGAAACGAAAGCAATACCGACGATAATGTCAGAATGTAATTAGTTCTGCCAAGTACGGTCGCTTCCTTTCACGCTTACTGATTGCGATAGAAACAGTCCATCGCCATGGGAGCAACAAGAAAGGAACGATGTAAAGAGAATGCGAATGTACGCTAATCATTTCTTTTTGATCACTGCATTTGTGCCTACTTTAATTACTACAACGGCACGCCCAAAAGACAATAAGGAAAGAAGAAATGGGTATGTGAATGAGTGAAAAGAAGAACGACATACTCCATATTAATTTACTCTCTAAAATCCAGTATCCCTTGCGGCGAAACATTAGTTAATATAGTGCAGCTGGACAATGTTCAAAACATGACTGAAAATACGTTCACTAAATAGAGATAAGAACATCTATGACTGACATGTCATCTAAAGTCGACGTACAATTTTAAAATGTTAGAAATAAGGAAATGAAGTAATACAGAATGCTAGGCTTGTAACGTACATTGTTGTTCTACATTGTTTAGCTCTGGTATTTACAGGGTCACAGAGAGAGCATCCTAGATTTTGGAGAGAAAAGCCGTAATTGTAATGATCTGCACTACAACAGAAACAAGAAGCACAACGTAAGGAAAAATAATGTAATGTGTGTTGCAGCTCACAAGCGACACTGAAGCAGATAGTTCCTGTGACTTAGTATGGGCAGTGGTTATATTCGACAACCGGAATAAATTAATAACTGGCTCCTTTTACCGACCCCCGGTCTCATATGAAACAGTTGCTGGACAGTTCAAAGAAAACTTGAGTCTCATCACAAGTAGGTACCCTACTCATACAATTACAGTTGGCAGTGGCTTCAATCTACCTTCCGTATGTTGGCAAAAATACGTTTTCAGACCCTATTTTAGATTGAAAACAACTTCCATAACTGTTCTAAATGCTTTTTGAAAAATTATTTTGAACAATTAGTTCACGAGGTCATTCAATCTGTAAATGGTTACGAAAACACATTTGACCTCTTAGCCACAAATAATCCTGAACATCACGACGGATACAGGGATCAGTGAAGACACAGTCATAGCGAGACTCAATTCTGTAACAAAGAAATTCACCAAAACTAAACGCGAAATATATTTATAAAAGCCACTAATCATTCGGTTGGCGTCTTTCTAAGAGACAGTCTCCAATCCTTCCAAACTATGTAAGTGGAGACCATATGTGGCTTAAGTTCAAAGAAATAGTATCAACAGCACTCGAGAGATTCATACCAAATAAATTAATAAGAGACGGAACTGATCCCCCATGGTACACAAAACACGACAGAAAGCTGCTGCAGGAGCACTGAAAAAGGCAAGTATAATTTAGACGAAAACTGGCGAAGTTTCATTGAGGTTCGATATTTGGTGTGGATTTCAATGCGAGATGCATTTAATAGTTTCCACAACGAAAGTCTCTCTAGAAATGTGGCGGAAAATCCAAAGAGATCCTAGTTGTATGTTAAGTAAACCAGCAAAAAGGCTCAGTAAGCGATTAGGAGGAGGAGGAGAAGGAGGGGGAGACAAGGGACCCAACCCTTTGCAGCAGGTAAAATCGTGGCAAATGTCTGGCGTGGCAAATTTCTGGGGTGGCAAATATCCGCACACCGCATAGAATCCCAGACATTTGCCACGCCGGACCCAACCCTTCGCAGCAGGTAAACTCGTGGCAAATGTCTGGCGTGGCAAATGTCTGGCATGGCAAATGTCCACACACCGCATAGAATGTCAGACACTTGCCATGCCGGACCCAAACCTTCACAGCAGGTAAAATCGTGGCAAATGTCCGGCGTGGCATATGTTCAGCGTGGCAAATGTCCACACACCACATGGAATGCCAGACATTTGCCACATCGGATCCAACCCTTCGCAGCAGGTAAAATCGTGGCAAATGTCCTGCGTGGCAAATGTTTGGCGTAGCAAATGTCAGGCGTGGCAAATGTCCACACACCGCATGGAATGCCGGACATTTGCCACGCCGGACCCAACCTTTTGCAACAAGTAAAATCGTGGCAAATGTCCGGTGTGACAAATGTCCGACATGGCAAATGTCCACACACCGCATGCTTAGAGCAGCCGTTTGCCTGGATGAAGGCGGGTCCGGACACAACCATCGACCTCAACAAGAAACACGATTCATCTGACCAGGCCACACGTTTCCGTTTATCCACGAACCAGTCTCGATGATGCCGTGCCCAGTGCAGTAGTAACTGACGACGTGTTTGGGCTGACATGGGATCACATAGGATGCCCAGTGTGCTCTGAGCGGCGTGCTCGGAAATACTTGTGCCTGCACCAGACTCTGTCGTCAAATCTGCCACACATCCTTACCAGCCCAGTTTTACAGATGCGGCAAGCCTGTCCGTGTCCTGTGACGAGGCGTGGGCGTCCTAAGTCTTGTCACCTACCCATTGTTTTACCTTCCTTCAGTCTCTTTCCATGGATAGGACAGTAACACGTGAACAGCTGACCGGATTTGCCGTTTACGAGGTCATCATTTCCAGGCGCCGGGCTGTAGCAAACTGTTCGTGAAACTCAGTTATGTTAGTGGAATTCCGAATTTGCTGCCCGTATCGTCGCTACTGCGGTTCCCCATTCGTCTCTGCTCCGATTATACATTTTCCTCAGCACGTCACGTTTTCGCAACGCCAGCAGGAGACATTGTTTCTCGCGACAACTAGCGGTCGCAATCTGTTGGCTCACCATCGTTTATAATAATATATTTCAGCCTTCTCTTCATTCCTTAGTGCTGCCTTGGTTTCTGACCTGATTTTCATATAAGTTTGCTCTTTTTTTCGAAAAGTGTGGCACTTTGCATTTTCTGTCAAACTCATTTTTTAGACGTGTACTCCACGTTGCCTGCTTCGTTTGCCGCATTTTGTTATTTTCTCCGTTCATCAGTAACATTCAATATTTCCTGTGTTATCGAAGGAGTTCTAGTGGAACTTTTTTGTGCCAGTTATTTTCTGCGGCCTTCACTATTTAACTGCCATAGCTACGCATTCTTCTTCCTTTGTACTCCTTTCCCATAATTCAGTAATAATTCATTGTCTAATACTCTGCTCCGGTCCTTTCAGCTGAACAAGTTCTCCTATCCTTAAGTATGAATGACTTCTTTCCTCTCGTGTTTTATTTCTACCCTCACATTACATGTGGAGCTAGTAGGCACATACAGGGCGGTAATAAAGAGTCTGAAGAGATTGTAATGCACTGTAGAGTAGTTGTGCTGAGAAATAACTCTTAAGAAAAAAATATGGTCCCTTGCACGGTTTCAGATTTAATTACTACTGAAGTAAGCTAATTGGCCGTTGGGTGCGCAAATTCAAGCGGATCCCCACACACGGTGTCGCCAAACTTGTTCTTCGTTTGGTTTCCTAAAACCGAACAAGAGGGCGATACAAATACGGGACACGCGACTGTAGTAAGGATCGAACCCGAGCCAAAGGCTGAGCAATCTCGTGCGTTGTCATCTATGCTGTGAGAACAACTGACAGTAATTGCATCAGGCGAGCCGCTTGAATTAGAGCGCGTTACGCCCTGATTAGCTAACTTCATCGCTAATTAACAGGGAAACGGTGGAACGTATCGAATTTTTTTTCTTAAGAATTGTTTCCCAGCACAACATACCCTGCAACACCTTTACAAGGTTTTCAGATTGTTTCTCACACCCTGTATACTTGTACTATTCTGATGAGACTAAGATTTATTCGTATCTTGTTTATGATAACGTCTTCACTGTACTGTTCATAATAGCTTACCCCAATTTCTTATTCATTTTCAGATATATTATTTCTCAACTTATCAGCCCTTTTTCTAAAAGAGTACAGGGTGGTTTCAGGCGGCTAGCGGAAATGGTAAAGACTGCCAGTCTTGCTTGCGAAATTAATGCGGAGCTCACCATCTGCAGCATCGTCTACAAAACCGACTGTGGTCCTTTGGAACAGAGCCGAGTAGAGGGTCTGAATCAGAGGCTCAGGCGATTCTGTGACCGTGTAGGCTGCAGATTTCTTGACTTGCGCCATCTGGTGGTGGGTTTTCGCGTTGCGCTTAATAAGACAGGCGTCCATTACACACAGGAAAGGGGGCTGTGTGGAACGGACTGGGCGGTTTTTTAGGTTAAAGGAACGCAGGAAAAAAAACAGAAAGGGCATCCGTCTGAAAGGGGGCAGGTAAAACACAGAAAAGTAGTTGTAGAAACCATCGATATTGTAGTTGTAAATTGTCGTAGCTGTGTTGGGAAAGAACCAGAACTCCAAGCCCTAATATAAAGCACTGAAGGTTCAGGAAGCTGGCTGAATCCGGAAATAAGTTCATCCGAATTTTTTTCAAACGACCTAACAGTGTTCAGAAAGGATAGATTAAATACAGTTGGTGGTGGAGTATGTATTGCTGTCAGAAGTAGTTTATCTTGTATTAAATTGAATTAGATAGTTCCTGCGAAATAGTGTGGGTAGAGGTTATACTTGACTATCGGACTAAATTATTAATAAGATCGTTTTACCGAACCCTCCGACTCAGAAGATAAAGTTGCTGAGCAGTTCAAAGAAAACTTGAGCCTCATTTCGAACAGGTACTCCATTCATACAATTATGGTCGGTGGCGACTTCAATACACCCTCGATATACCGGAAAAATTCTGTTTAAAGCCGGCGGCAGGCATAAAACGTCATCCGAAATTGTACTGAATGCTTTCGCAGAAAATTATTTTGAACAATTAGTTCATGAGCCCACTCGGAGAGTAAATGGTTGCAAAAGCATACTTGCCCTCTTAGCAACAAATAATCCTGGACAAATAGGGAGTAACATGACCGATACAGCGGTTAGCGACCACAAGACACTTGCTGCTAGGTTGAATACCGTAACTCCCACTCCCACAACCACAAAAAAGAAAAGCAAAGTACACCTATTTAAAAGACGGTGATAAAAATGCTCTTAACGCCTTTTCAAGAGACAGTCTCCACTCCTTCCGATCCGATCACGTAAGCGTATAAACGATGTGGAGTGATTTCATACAGATACTATCGACGGCAATTGAAAGATATATACCACATAAATTTATAAGTGATTGTACTGATCCCCCATGGTACATAAAACTGGGCAGAACGATGTTGCAGAAGTAACGAAAAAAGCATGCCAAATTTAATGAAACGCAAATCCCGAAGATTGATAAAGTTTTGCAGAAGTTCGAAGTATAGCGCTTACTTCAGTGGGGCCGGCCGCTGGTGGCCGAGCGGTTCTGGCGCTACAGTCTGGAACCGCGCGACCGCTACGGTCGCAGGTTCGAATCCTGCCTCGGGCATGGATGTGTGTGTTGTCCTTAGGTTAGTTAGGTTTAAGTAGTTCTAAGTTCTAGGGGACTTATGACCTCAGCAGTTGAGTCCCATAGTGCTCAGAGCCATTTGAACCATTTGAACTTCAGTGGGAGATGCTTTTAATAATTTCCACAACGAAACTAGGTCCCGGAATCTGGAAGAAAACCCAAAGAGATTCTGCTCATACATAAAGCACACCAGTGGCAAGACGCAATCAATAACTTCTCTGCGCGATAACAACGGTGAAGTCACTAATGACAGTGCCACTAAAGCAGAGTTATTATACACGGTTTTCCGAAACTCCTTCACCAAAGACGACTAAGTAAATATTCCTGAATTCCGGTCAATAACAACTGCCAAGATGAGAAACATAGAAGTAGATCTCGGTGTAGCAAAGTAGCTTAAATCACTTAATAAAGGTAAGGCCTCCGGACCATACTGTATACCAGTCAGGTTCCTTTCAGAGTATGCTGATGCGATACCTCCATATTTAGCAATTATGTACAACCGCTGGCTCACAGAAAGTTCCGTACCTAAAGACTGGAAAATTGCTCAAGTCACACCAATACCCAAAAATGGAAATAGGAATAATCCGCTGAATTACAGGCCCGTATCACTAACGTCGATTTGCAGTAGGGTTTTGGATATATGCTGTATTCGAACATTATGAATTACCTCGAGGAAAAAGATTTATTGACACATAGTCAGCACGGATTCAGGAAACATCGTTCTTGTGAAACCCAACTACGTAGCTCTTTATACTCATGAAGTAATGAGTGCTATCGATAGGGGATGTCAAATTGATTCCATATTTTTAGATTTCCAGAAGGCTTTAAACACCGTTCCTCACAAGCGTCTTCTAACTAAACTGCGTGCCTATGGAATATCGCCTCAGTTGTGCGACTGGATTCTTGATTTCCTGCCAGAAAGGTCACAGTTCGTAGTAATAGACGGAAAGTCATCGAGAAAAACAGAAGTAATATCCGGCGTTCCCCAAGAAAGTGTTATAGGGCCTCTGTTGTTCCTGATCCATATTAACGACATAGGAGACAATCTGAGCAGCCCTCTTAGATTATTTGCAGATGATGCTGTCATTTACCGTCTTGTAAAGTCATCAGATGACCAAAACGAATTGCAAAATGATTTAGATAAGATATCTGTGTGGTGCAAAAAGTGGCAATTGACCCTGAAGAAAGAGAAGTGTGAAGCTATTCACATGATCACTAAAAGAAATCCGCTAAATTTTGTTAACGCGTAATTTTTGTTTGTCTGCAAGGCTTTGGCTATGTTTATGTTTGCTGTGAAGTTCCCTTTGCTTCCGCAGCAGTTTTCTAACTCGGTTGTTGTACCACGGTGGCTCTTTTCCATCTCTTACGATCTTGCTTGGCACATACTCATCTAACGCATATTGTGTTGACTGGCGCCACTTGGTTTCGCAAGCGTTACCTGTCCGCTAGTGGCAGCAGTGGCGTTATCGACATATAGTAACTGTAGCCCTATCTTTGGGGTGACGTCGTTGTTCTTCCGGGTCGTGTGAGTGGGCAGTTCGGTTGGGGACTCCGGAGGAGGTGAGAGGGCAGTGCGAGGAGATGTTGGGACCGCTGGCGACACGCATGCACTGCCGGATGGAAGGGCTGTGGTCGCGAGGGTACACGACCGAGTCGTCAACCGGATCCAACAAGCCTTACGTTGAGTGGATTTTAATCCGACTAGTGGAACCTCCACCATTGTCAGATCTCGCGATTTTCCAGTGACTTGAGTTCGTGTTGTTGCTCGCAGTGTCTCCGAGACGAAGAGCAGTGAGTGGAGTGTTTGGGGAAGGCGGATCTAATTAGCTTTCCTCAACTCCTTGTTACTACTTGCTGCATTCTATGTGATACTGTTTGTTCAACCAGCGGTATTTTTCTCGCCTGGTAGCCGCTAACGCCCCAGTTACCTGCCCTGGAGATTAGTGTATGTAACGGCAGTGTACGTTTCCTCGCCTTGCCGCTGCTGTCCGGTAAGGCGTGTAGTTTCGACAGTTTCCTTGATTTGTAGGTCGGTTAGTGTTTCTTCTGCTCTGGTAGTAATGGTTCCTTTCTCTTTTCGGACGCTCTAAACACAGCATTCTGAGGACGTAGTGCTGACCGCCGATTCCGGCCTTGGCGTGTTGTTCCATCGTTGCATTGGCTATTGGACATTAGGTAGCTTCAGCAGATTATCATTAGTCTTTCGTTAGACTGCCACTAGTCTACGTCACCATTTGTAATGTGAATGCAACTCTTGGCTGCCTTTCTCATTGCCCGTGAAAGTGTTTTTGGCCTGATCTACCCAGAAGTCGATTCCTGGAGCACCGTCTGGACTGGCACCTGTGTTTTATTACTGTGTTATTATTTTATTATTGTATTTCCAAGTTACCATCATTTGTCTCAGCTGTTTGGGGATCAGTTGCTTGTTCTTTTTAATTAACCTTTTTATTATATTTGCTGTTTTATTGTATGTTTTAATTTTTTAAATATAATTGCCATTCTTGGCGTTACAGCAAGTTAAATGGTTGTGCTACCAAGTTTATCATCATTTTGTCTCACCTGTTTGGTGATCAGTTGGCTGTCTTTTAAATTAACTTTTGCTATTGCATTGCTGTTTCACAGTATGTTTGTTAAATTTTTTTATAATTGCCGTTCTTGGCGTTTAAGGCCTTCAGCCGTGAAACAATTATTAATTTATTGCCATTAAGGCCTTCAGACGTGAGCATGGTTACTTGTTTTAAAATCCTAATTTGGTAATTGTATTTTGGCAGTGAGCTTTAAGATCTTTGGTGATTTGTTTTTATATTTTACTAACTGTAATTGTAAGTTACGACAAGTTTAAACAGTTATTAATTTATGCCCATTAAGGCTTTCAGCCGTGAAACAATTCTTAAATTATTGCCATTATTTTAATTTGTTGTTGATTTTAAATAAATTGTGCATCATAAAAATAGCCAACCAATAGTAACTGTTTACGGCCCCGTCCACAATCGTAACCGAATCCTGCCTTCCTTGACTATCAAGTTTCATTCATGCTACCACAAAAGCCGAAAACATGCACGGACGTAAGACCCGCTTAAATGTTGTTCGTAATCGAAACTGAAATCGTCTCATGTGTTAATATGATTAATGAAGATCTTAACTGCAAGTAGACTTATCATGCCGGCTGGTGTGGCCGAGCGGTTCTAGGCACTTCAATCGCGGGGACCGCTACGGTCGCAGGTTCGAATCCTGCCTGGGGCATGGATGTGTGTGATGTGCTTAGGTTAGTTAGGTTGAAGTGGTTCTAAGTTCTAGAAGACTGATGACCTCAGACGTTAAGTCCCATAGTGCTCAGAGCCAATTTTTAGACTTATCACAAGGGATGCAAACAATATGAAGTAGACTGATGTAAAACACAGTAACGCAGCAGACAATAATGTCTACTTCACACAATACTGTCATCTCTGTAGCAGCAACAGACCGAACCCTTCCGATTTCTACCAGTTTCTACTGACGAGGAGTAGGGAGCCAATCGGCTAGCTTTCAGTTAACGAGTAGGGAGCCAATCGGCTAGCTTTCAGTTAACGAGTAGGGAGCCAACCGGCTAGCTTTCAGTTAACGCACCGTATGTTAGACACTGGTAACGGTGTGCCGCTGTATTACAGAGGAATCAGCAGCGGAGTAGAGTGATGTATGCCAGGGCGAGGTCGCCGAGCAGTGTGCGGCCGTGTCGGCCCGTGTAGCGGCGGCTTAGCGGGCGGAAGCCGTACCCCTGCCACTGGCCCGACCTGACCTGCGCAGTCCCGCGCGGCTGCCCGCGCCACTTGCGAGCACGTTGGGTTGCCTGCCAAGCAGGCGCTCTGGCCGCCTGCGATCTTCAGCCTACCAGCAAATACAGAGTGAACTCCACTGACAAATTCTCTCATATTATTCAGAGATACCGTGTGAGTACTTTGATGTGAGAGATCCAAGCTCTCCGGCGGCTCATTGAATAGTTATTGCATTTCGTTAGCTCTGTATCTACACTGAAAAGACAAAGAACTGTTACACTTGACTAATCTCGTGCACGACCCCCGCGAGCACGCAGTAGTTCCGCAACACGACGTGGCGTGGACTCGATAATGTATGAAGTAGTGCTGGAGGGAACTGACACCATGAACGCTGCAGGGCTGTCCATAAATCCGTAGGAGTACGAGCGGATGGAGATCTCCTCTAAACAGCACATTTCAAGACACCCCAGATACATTCAATAATGTTCACGTCTGGGGAGTTTAGTACCCAGTGGAAGTGTTTAAACTCAAAGAGCGTTCCTGGCGCGACTATGTAGCAACTCTGAACGTGTGGTGTGTCGCATTGCTGGAATTCCCAAGGTCCGTCGGAATGTACAATGGGCATGAATGGAGGCAGGTGATCAGACAGGCTGTTTACGTACGTGTCACCTGGCAGAGCCATATCTAGACGTATCAGGAGTCCTATATCACTCCAACTGCACACGCCCCACACCACCCCCACAACATTACAGAGCCTCCACCACCTTGAACAGTCCTCAGCTGAAACGCTGGGTCATGGATTCACGAGGTTGGTTCCTTACCTGTACACGTCCATCCTCTCGATACAATTTGAAACGAGACTCGTCCGACCAAGCAACATGTTTCCAGTCATCAAGAGTCCAATGTGGGTGTTGACGGGCGCAGGCGAGGGTCAGTGCTTTGTGTCGTGCAGCCACCAAGGGTACACGAGTGGGCCTTCGGCTCCTAAAGCCCATTACACTGGTAGCAGTTACTTCTGTAAGATATCTGGGAGTATGCGTGCGGAACGATTTGAAGTGGAATGATCATATAAAATTAATTGTTGGTAAGGTGGGTACCAGGTTGAGATTCATTGGGAGAGTGCTTAGAAAATGTAGTCCAGCAACAAAGGAGGTGGCTTACAAAACACTCGTTCGACCTATACTTGAGTATTGCTCATCAGTGTGGGATCCGTACCAGATCGGGTTGACGGAGGAGATAGAGAAGATCCAAAGAAGAGCGGCGCGTTTCGTCACAGGGTTATTTGGTAACCGTGATAACGTTACGGAGATGTTTAGCAAACTCAAGTGGCAGACTCTGCAAGAGAGGCGCTCTGCATCGCGGTGTAGCTTGCTCGCCAGGTTTCGAGAGGGTGCGTTTCTGGATGAGGTATCGAGTATATTGCTTCCCCCTACTTATACCTCCCGAGGAGATCACGAATGTAAAATTAGAGAGATTAGAGCGCGCACAGAGGCTTTCAGACAGTCGTTCTTCCCGCGAACCATACGCGACTGGAACAGGAAAGGGAGGTAATGACAGTGGCACGTAAAGTGCCCTCCGCCACACACCGTTGGGTGGCTTGCGGAGTATGAATGTAGATGTAGATGTAGATGTACGATGATGTTTCGTTGAATGGTTCTCACGCTGACACTTGTTTATGGCCCAGCATTGAAACCTGTCACCGTTTGTGAAACGGTTGCACTTCTGTCACGTTGAACGAGTCTCTTCAGTCGTCGTTTGGTCCCGTTCTTGTAGGATCTTTTGCCGGCCACAGCGATGTCGGAGATTTGATGTTTTACCGGATTCCTAATATTCACGGTACACTCGTGAAATGGTCGTACAGGAAAATCCCTACTTCATCGCTACCTCGGAGATGCTGTGTCCCATCGCTCGTGCGCCGACCGTAAAACCATGTTCAAACTAACTTAAATCGTGATAACCTGCCACTGTGGCAGCAGTAACCGATATAACAACTGCGCCAGACTCCTGTTGTATTATATAGGCGTTGACAACCGCAGCGCCGTATTCTGCCTGTTTACATGACTTTGTATTTGAATACGCTTGCCTATACCAGTTTCTTTGGCGCTTCATTGTAAGATATCCACGCTCCCCAGCTGCTCATTGCATAGTTATCGCATTTCGTTTTTTTTTTTTTTGCCCCGATTAGCTCTGTATCTACACTGCACTGAAAATACTGCTCAACAATGCAAATCTCGATGGTATGAGTTGAATGCCATGTTTTCATTCGCCCACAGTAGCTGATATTGACAACAGTAACGGTTTGTTTAAGCGTTACCCTCAAGTTTACATTCAGTGATTTCTAAGTTTTGTTTTCCGGCAGTGTTAGCTGTGCTTCAGCGATGATACACAGCAATACAGTGGATGGGTTTACTGAAGAAGAGTTGACCGACATACAACCCTGTCTATGCGTTCTCTCAATGAAACGGAAGAGCTGCACAACGAAGCGAAATTGGGCTGTCACAACAGCGATGCCACCATATCTGCTGTACGTAATCGCCTGCAAGAATCTGAAGTCTGTGTTTTTGTGTTGTACATTTTGGTGATGACATCTTATAGACTTTTTCACTGTTTTGAAGGTATTCTCTCCCAAACGAAGATAACTGGGGTAACTAACTGACAGTGTCATAATTACATTATTACTCTGTAACGAGCCTTGGTCCCTTCAATCGAAAGACCCACAAAGTATCCTTAAACCATCTCTTGAAAGTTAGTCAGAGGAACTGTGGTTCCCCTTAAACATTCTGAATGTTTAAAGGTGCATCTGACAATTCTACACAAGCCATACCTTATGTAAACTTACCATGTGGCATTTTTATTTCAATGTTTTCATTTTTTATTAAAATCGAAAATTTTTTGTTCTGTGCTGCGTACAGTCGTTGTCTTTACGACACCAAGAAGATTCTTTTTGAATAAAAGTACTTTTTATTGATATTCATCACATACTATACACTAGCCATTGAAAACAGATTACATGATGAACATCAATCAAAATACTCCATCCTCCATATGTTATTGATGTTCATCTTGTAATCTGTTTTGTTGCTGTTGTTGTTGTGGTCTTCAGTCCTGAGACTGGTTTGATGCAGCTCTCCATGCTACTCTATCCTGTGCAAGCTTCTTCATCTCCCAGTACCTACTGCAACCTACATCCTTCTGAATCTGCTTAGTGTATTGATTTCTTGGTCTCCCTCTACGATTTTTACCTTCCACGCTGCCCTCCAATGCTAAATTTGTGATCCCTTGATGCCTCAAAACATGTCCTACCAACCGATCCCTTCTTCTAGTCAAGTTGTGCCACAAACTTCTCTTCTCCCCAATCCTATTCAATACCTCCTCATTAGTTACGTGATCTACCCACCTTATCTTCAGCATTCTTCTGTAGCACCACATTTCGAAAGCTTCTATTCTCTTCTTGTCCAAACTGGTTATCGTCCATGTTTCACTTCCATACATGGCTACACTCCATACAAATACTTTCAGAAACGACTTCCTGACACTTAAATCTATACTCGATGTTAACAAATTTCTCTTCTTCAGAAACGATTTCCTTGCCATTGCCAGTCTACATTTTATAACCTCTCTACTTCGACCATCATCAGTTATTTTACTCCCTAAATAGCAAAACTCCTTTACTACTTTAAGTGTCTCATTTCCTAATCTAATACTCTCAGCATCACCCGACTTAATTTGACTACATTCCATTATCCTCGTTTTGCTTTTGTTGATGTTCATCTTATACTCTCCTTTCAAGACACTATCCATTCCGTTCAACTGCTCTTCCAAGTCCTTTGCTGTCTCTGACAGAATTACAATGTCATCGGCGAACCTCAAAGTTTTTATTGCTTCTCCATGGATTTTAATACCTACTCCGAATTTTTCTTTTGTTTCCTTTACTGCTTGGTCAATATACAAATTGAATAACATTGGGGAGAGGCTACAACCCTGTCTCACTCCCTTCCCAACCACTGCTTCCCTTTCATGCCCCTCAACTCTTATAACTGCCATTTGGTTTCTATACAAATTGTAAATAGCCTTTCGCTCCCTGTATTTTACCCGTGCCACCTTCAGAATTTTAAAGAGTGTATTCCAGTTAACGTTGTCAAAAGTTTTCTCTAAGTCTACAAATGCTAGAAACGTAGGTTTGCCTTTTCTTAATCTTTCTTCAAAGATAAGTCGTAAGGTTAGTATTGCCTCACGTGTTCCAACATTTCTACGGAATCCAAACTGATCTTCCCCGATGTCGGCTTCTACCAGTTTTTCCATTCGTCTGTAAAGAATTCGCGTTAGTATTTTGCGGCTGTGACTTATTAAACTGATAGTTCGGTAATTTTCACATCTGTCAACACCTGCTTTCTTTGGTATTGGAATTATTATATTCTTCTTGAAGTCTGTGGGTATTTCGCCTGTCTCATACATCTTGCTCACCAGATGGTAGAGTTTTGTCATGACTGGCTCTCCCAAGGCCATCAGTAGTTCTAATGGAATGTTGTCTACTCCCGGGGCCTTGTTTCGACTCAGGTCTTTCAGTGCTCTGTCAAACTCTTCACGCAGTATCTTATCTCCCATTTCATCTTCATCTACATCCTCTTCCATTTCCATAATATTGTCCTCAAGTACGTCGCCCTTGTATAGACCCTCTATATACTCCTTCCACCTTTCTGCCTTCCCTTCTTTGGTTAGAACTGGGTTTCCATCTGAGCTCTTGATATTCATGCAAGTGGTTCTCTTTTCTCCAAAGGTCTCTTTAATTTTCCTGTAAGCAGAGTTTATTTTACCCCTAGTGAGATAAGCCTCTACATCCTTACATTTGTCCTCTAGCCATCCCTGGTTAGCCATTTTGCACTTTCTGTCGATCTCATTTTTGAGACGTTTGTATTCCCTTTTGCCTGCTTCATTTACTGCATTTTTATATTTTCTTTCACCAATTAAATTCAATATTTCTTCTGTTACCCAAGGATTTCTATTAGCCCTCGTCTTTTTACCTACTTGATCCTCTGCTGCCTTCACTACTTCATCCCTCAGAGCTACCCATTCTTCTTCTACTGTATTTCTTTCCCCCATTCCTGTCAATTGTTCGCTTATGCTCTCCCTGAAACTCTCTACAACCTCTGGTTCTTTCAGTTTATCCAGGTCCCATCTCCTTAAATTCCCACCTTTTTGCAGTTTCTTCAGTTTGAATCTGCAGTTCATATCCAATAGATTGTGGTCAGAATCCACATCTGCCCCTGGAAATGTCTTACAATTTAAAACCTGGTTCCTAAATCTCTGTCTTACCATTATATAATCTATCTGATACCTATTAGTATCTCCAGGATTCTCCAGGTATACAACCTTCTTTTATGATTCTTGAACCAAGTGTTAGCTATGATTAAGTTATGCTCTGTGCAAAATTCTACAAGGCGGCTTCCTCTTTCATTTCTTCCCCCCAATCCATATTCACCTACTACGTTTCCTTCTCTCCCTTTTCCTACTGACGAATTCCAGTCACCCATGACTATTAAATTTTCGTCTCCCTTCACTACCTGAATAATTTCTTTTATCTCGTCATACATTTCATCAATTTCTTCATCATCTGCAGAGCTAGTTGGCATATAAACTTGTACTACTGTAGTAGGCATGGGGTTTGTGTCTATCTTGGCCACAATAATGCGTTCACTATGCTGTTTGTAGTAGCTAACCCGCACTCCTATTTTTTTATTCATTATTAAACCTACTCCTGCATTATGCCTATTTGATTTTGTATTTATAACCCTGTATTCACCTGACCAAAAGTCTTGTTCCTCCTGCCACCGAACTTCACTAATTCCCACTATATCTAACTTTAACCTATCCATTTCCCTTTTTAAATTTTCTATCCTACCTGCCCGATTAAGGGATCTTACATTCCACGCTCCGATCCGTAGAATGCCAGTTTTCTTTCTATCTGTTTTGTATTAACATAAAATAAAGCAACTGTAATTGTGCAAACGACACTCACCCACCCCAACGAACTATTGATATTCCCATGTTTTTCATGCTTCATACATACAAACAGCCGTACTGTAGGCGGAACCGTATCCGTGGGGGAAGGAAGGGGGTAGTGTCTTTGGAGAGGCCAGCCACACACGTGGCTCCTGAAGAGGGGCAGCAGAATTTTCAATTGTGCCAGCGGCAGCAGCCTGGATGATTGACTTATCTGGCCTTGTAGCATTAGGCAATATGGATATGCTATGTTGGTACTGCGAACGCCTGAAACTAATGGGAAACTAAAGACGTTATATTACCCGATGACATCGAGATCTACTCTGTGATTTAACGACGACGTCATCCTATTCGGTAAAATATTCCCCTCTTCGAAGATCCGGACGGGAACTGCTCAGAATGTTGTTTTAGGGACAGAAATCTGACGTTCTAAATGTCGGATCATGGAATGTTGGATCCCTTAACTGCACAGTTCGGTTAGAGAATTATAAAAAAAATGACAAAGTTAAACTACACATAACAAGAGTAAACGAAATTCTGGGCCAGGAAAATCAACATTCCAGGTCAAGTATGTACAAGATTATAAACACAAACTAGGGGATATGCAGGAATGAAACTAATTAGAGGACTCGTGCGAAAGTTTCTCGCTTTCATAGTTTTAAATCAGAAACACGTATATAAACTACAAATAAGAAAACTAATTCGAAATATAAAAGCTAGAACCCTGTGTTTTGTTGTTACCTGGTATTTTATGAAGGCCACAAAGACCCCTAACTGTGTTTTGAAATTTTAATTGCACTGTGTACTTTATGTAATAAGCACGTTAGGCTGTAGTAGCAATAGATAAATCACAATAGAAGGCGACAAGACGTATATGTCTGTCGTTTCGGAAAGTAAATTCCTTTAGAAAAGTCAACTTGTACGACGGGCAGAAAAAATGGACTACCGCAGTGGTCACGGTTATTATGTGTGACAATGCCCTAAGGAAATTATCCAGTTTATAAGTACTTTAAAACAAATAAACTGGTATTTGTAATAAGATAATGTTAAAAGGTTGCCTCGTATTCGGGATTAATAAATTAGCTTCGTAAAATGTAGGTATCAAGCTAGACATCCATGATGCCCTTTTGCCTATGATGGCTAAAAGTTTCTTTCACGTTAAAATTTCCCACAAATAGTAAGTTGTAGTTCCAAATCGGTAAGCAATATCAGAAGCAGATCAAAACACCCTTCTAACGACACCTCATCCATCCCTGTACAATTAGTGTTTACATCTACTTCAACGTGATTACTCTGCTATTCACAATTAAGTGTCTGGCAGAGGGGTCAATGAACCATCTTCAAGTTGTCTCTACGTTGCGCGGGGAAAACGAGCACTTAAATTTTTCTGTGCGAGCCCTAATTTCTCTTATTTTATCGTGATGATCATTTCTCCCTATGTAGGTGGGTGCCAACAGAATGTTTTCGCAATCGGAGGAGAAAACTGGTGACTGAAATTTCATGAGAAGATCCCGTCGCAATGAAAAACGCCTTTGTTCTAATGATTGCCTCTCCAATTCACGTATCATGTCTGAGACACTATTTCCCCTATTCCGCGATAATACAAAACGAGCCGCCATTCTTTGAACTTTTTTGATGTCATCCGTCAGTCCCACCTGATGCGGATCCCACACCACACAGCAATACTCCAGAATAGGGCGGACAAGTGTGGCGTAAGCACTTAAAAGTAGATCTGTTGCACCTTCTAAGAGTTATGCCAATGAACTGCAGTTTTTGATTTGCTGTACCCACAACATTGTCTGTGTGATCGTTCCAACTTCGGTTACTTGTAATTGTAATCCCTAAGAGAAAAGGCCGCTGGACCTGATGGGATACCAGTTCGATTTTACACAGAGTACGTGAAGGAACTTGCCCCCCTTCTTGCAGCGGTGTACCGTAGGTCTCTAGAAGAGCGTAACGTTCCAAAGGATTGGAAAAGGGCACAGGTCATCCCCGTTTTCAAGAAGGGACGTCGAACAGATGTGCAGAACTATAGACCTATATCTCTAACGTGGATCAGTTGTAGAATTTTGGAACACGTATTATGTTCGAGTATAATGACTTTTCTGGAGACTAGAAATCTACTCTGTAGGAATCAGCATGGGTTTCGAGAAAGACGGTCGTGTGAAACCCAGCTCGCGCTATTCGTCCACGAGACTCAGAGGGCCATAGACACGGGTTCAGAGGTAAATGCCGTGTTTCTTGACTTCCGCAAGGCGTTCGATACAGTTCCCCACAGTCGTTTAATGAACAAAGTAAGAGCATATGGACTATCAGACCAAATGTGTGATTGGATTGAGGAGTTCCTAGATAACAGAACGCAGCATGTCATTCTCAATGGAGAGAAGTCTTCCGAAGTAAGAGTGATTTCAGGTGTGCCGCAGGGGAGTGTCATAGGACCGTTGCTATTCACAATATACATAAATGACCTGGTGGATGACATAGGAAGTTCACTGAGGCTTTTTGCAGATGATGCTGTGGTGTATCGAGAGGTTGTAACAATGGAAAATTTTACTGAAATGCAGGAGGATCTGCAGCGAATTGGCGCATGGTGCAGGGAATGGCAATTGAATCTCAATGTAGACAAGTGTAATGTGCTGCGAATACATAGAAAGATAGACCCCTTATCACTGAGCTGCAAAATAGCAGGTCAGCAACTGGAAGCAGTTAATTCCATAAATTATCTGGGAGTACGCATTAGGAGTGATTTAAAATGGAATGATCATATAAAGTTGATCGTCGGTAAAGCAGATGCCAGACTGAGATTCTTTGGAAGAATCCTAAGGAAATGCAATCCGAAAACAAAGGAAGTAGGTTACAGTACGCTTGTTCGCCCACTGCTTGAATACTGCTCAGCAGTGTGGGATCCGAACCAGATAGGGTTGATAGAAGAGATAGAGAAGATCCAACGGAGAGCAGCGCGCTTCGTTACAGGATCATTTAGTAATCGCGAAAGCGTTACGAAAATGATAAATAAACTCCAGTAGAAGACTTTGCAGGAGAGACGCTCAGTAGCTCGGTACGGGCTTTTGTTAAAGTTTCGAGAACGTACCTTCACCGAAGAGTCAAGCAGTATATTGCTCCCTCCTACGCATATCTCGCGAAGAGACCATGAGGATAAAATCAGAGAGATTAGAGCCCACACAGAAGCATACCGACAATCCTTCTTTTCACGAACAATACGAGACTGGAATAGAAGGGAGAACCGATAGAGGTACTCAGGGTACGCTCCGCCACACACCGTCAGGTGGCTTGCGGAGTATGGATGTAGATGTAGATGTAGATGTAGATGGAGAAGACAAACAACCACAACCATGTCAACTAAACCATACAGTCTGGCCTCCAACAGAGGACGGAAACCTACAACAGCACCAACACGAGTAACAGCATGGCTCAATGAAGAACAGGTTAAAGTGCCTGCACTTGTGACAAGGTTTGGCTTAATCCCCCACACGGCTCCTCACCCCATGACTGTGTGTGGGGGGCTGTCTTGCTTCCTCCACTCCCTTTAACACTCTCTCTCTGGCATTTGCTTAGCTCACAGTCGTGTCACCTACTGCTGCGAAACCCATTACTTTCTAATGGTTGGGGTGACACTAGCGCACCTAGCGGCGAGAATACGTAATAACGGATATTAACTTACGAAACAGAATATTTTTGCGACACTCCCGCAATGAGGGTTCTGTACAGATTTAGTTCATGCATACCGGGAATGAAGTATTTCGACATTTTTTGTCTGCTAGCGACTTTGATAGTGGCATGATACCTATCCCAGGGATTCCAAGAATTTCGAGACTTAATTGCAAGTTCGAAGTCAGCTAACAAATGAAGAAATGAGCAAAGAAAAATTTTTTCGTTTGATATAATTACGAATTAACAATTTTCTGATTTTTGTCCTTTACTTGGGCTATGGGACCTTTCTTCTTGACATATTTCATGGTTCTGTGTCAAGGAGAAGTGCCCGATAGGGTTTGATGGATGAGTTTGAGAGTAGCAAAAGACTTAATGTAAATGACCGTATCTTTTGATTACATAGGCTTAGAAGCTTAAAATTTCTACATCCCCAAATGAAAGTTGGCCTCAGTATGTGATATAAATTTCAACTTAGTACGTCTACACGTTCCTGAGTAAAAAGGTTCTTAACAGATGGGGTGACGGGCGTATAGTCGGATAACAAATGACCAAAAAACACTTTTTATGTGTGATATAACTATAAATTCACAAATTTTCGAGTTTTTCTTTGACTGTAGTGTGATACCTTACTTACTGCCAAATTCCGTGATTTTGGTTCTGTATGTTTTGATGCGCGACTCTGGCAGCATCAAAATAAATGGCGTATATGGCCGTATCTTCCGAGTACATTGACTTAGAAGCTTCTCTTTTTTACATCGCTAAGGGACGGTGGATTTTCGCATGTGTCCTAGATTTCAATCTTATACATCTACCCGTTCCAGAGAAAAATAGCTTTGAACAGTCGGACAGACAGACATATAGATGGACGGATTGGCAATAAAAGGGATCCTACAAGGGTCCCGTTTTTACCGATTAAAATACGGAACCCTGACAATGTTCATAAAATAAATGTGAACAGAGCAAAATCTAGTGAATGAAATGATTTAAGCCAATAGCACCTTATGTGGCAAAAAAAGGAAATGTAAACCCAGAATTTCACGCATAATAAGTATCTATATATATGCACAGCTACATTTAAAAAGGTTCGCTACACGATTTGACGTTTTGTTCTGCTTTAGTCACAAGCACGTCTGTTACAAAAAATATAGTTAAAGTTAGATAAATGATTCAAACTTTGATACAATAAATAGCTTACTTCACAGGCAACAAATGTATGACATTAATGATTGCCAGTCACCGCATAACGACCAGCAATAGATGGAGCGGGAATTATACATTAAGGAAGGAAGAAAGTAGCAAAATAAAAATAATTAAATTCAAAAGTTAACAGTCAAAATGAGCCAACCTCATCTTTTTAATTTAAGTACCTGAATTTAACATATTTTTTTTAAAAAAAACTTTGTTACTTTACATTCTTATTCGTAACTGGATATACCTTTAGCGCCTTTGACTTTTTGTAACCACACTGCTTTGGCAGGTTTCGCTACGAGGACGGTTGCGGTGGCTTGTTTGGTGCGTTGAACAATGTGCCTATTGCAATCCTTATCAGTCTTTTCCCTTTTCTCCACACTCATCAACTGGTTTGCCTCAAAATGTAGTAAGAAAAATTTCACGTTACTGTGTTGATGTATCAGATCTTTCTGCAAAATCTCTTCTCTTCAGTTATTTACTAACGATTTCTTGCTTCTAAAATGAAACATTAAACTCCACTAAATGTACACTCCTGGAAATGGAAAAAAGAACACATTGACACCGGTGTGTCAGACCCACCATACTTGCTCCGGACACTGCGAGAGGGCTGTACAAGCAATGATCACACGCACGGCACAGCGGACACACCAGGAACCGCGGTGTTGGCCGTCGAATGGCGCTAGCTGCGCAGCATTTGTGCACCGCCGCCGTCAGTGTCAGCCAGTTTGCCGTGGCATACGGAGCTCCATCGCAGTCTTTAACACTGGTAGCATGCCGCGACAGCGTGGACGTGAACCGTATGTGCAGTTGACGGACTTTGAGCGAGGGCGTATAGTGGGCATGCGGGAGGCCGGGTGGACGTACCGCCGAATTGCTCAACACGTGGGGCGTGAGTTCTCCACAGCACATCGATGTTGTCGCCAGTGGTCGGCGGAAGGTGCACGTGCCCGTCGACCTGGGACCGGACCGCAGCGACGCACGGATGCACGCCAAGACCGTAGGATCCTACGCAGTGCCGTAGGGGACCGCACCGCCACTTCCCAGCAAATTAGGGACACTGTTGCTCCTGGGGTATCGGCGAGGACCATTCGCAACCGTCTCCATGAAGCTGGGCTACGGTCCCGCACACCGTTAGGCCGTCTTCCGCTCACGCCCCAACATCGTGCAGCCCGCCTCCAGTGGTGTCGCGACAGGCGTGAATGGAGGGACGAATGGAGACGTGTCGTCTTCAGCGATGAGAGTCGCTTCTGCCTTGGTGCCAATGATGGTCGAATGCGTGTTTGGCGCCGTGCAGGTGAGCGCCACAATCAGGACTGCATACGACCGAGGCACACAGGACCAACACCCGGCATCATGGTGTGGGGAGCGATCTCCTACACTGGCCGTACACCACTGGTGATCGTCGAGGGGACACTGAATAGTGCACGGTACATCCAAACCGTCATCGAACCCATCGTTCTACCATTCCTAGACCGGCAAGGGAACTTGCTGTTCCAACAGGACAATGCACGTCCGCATGTATCCCGTGCCACCCAACGTGCTCTAGAAGGTGTAAGTCAACTACCCTGGCCAGCAAGATCTCCGGATCTGTCCCCCATTGAGCATGTTTGGGACTGGATGAAGCGTCGTCTCACGCGGTCTGCACGTCCAGCACGAACGCTGGTCCAACTGAGGCGCCAGGTGGAAATGGCATGGCAAGCCGTTCCACAGGACTACATCCAGCATCTCTACGATCGTCTCCATGGGAGAATAGCAGCCTGCATTGCTGCGAAAGGTGGATATACACTGTACTAGTGCCGACATTGTGCATGCTCTGTTGCCTGTGTCTATGTCCCTGTGGTTCTGTCAGTGTGATCATGTGATGTATCTGACCCCAGGAATGTGTCAATAAAGTTTCCCCTTCCTGGGACAATGAATTCACGGTGTTCTTATTTCAATTTCCAGGAGTGTATATAGGTTACAAGAGAATCGTCACCAAACAGTAATCTAATGTGGTTTCATATCTCACAGGGCCCCTAGGAACCTTAAGGAATGACAAATGTCAAAATTTTGTACATGGCTGCACGTTCAGAGATCGTGAATAGTTACAATTGAAAGAAAAACAACCCTCGGTCACTCCGTTTTCCAACCTGAACCACGCAAGTAACGAGCAGCCCTTAGTGGCTCGCCATCACAGTTTTCTTTATCTTCAATATCTTTGTGATAATGCCCTTTTGGCATATTTATTATTTTATAAATGGCATATAAGTATTGCCAGTCTTTCACGATAATTCCGTACTTATACTCTATCATACGTTTTTAGTCATATTTCTGTGACCATGTTATGGAATATAGACCATTTTTTGATTTAAATACTGAGAAAGACACTCCTAGCAGTGTAGAAACCCGGTTAATTCATTAAAAATAGTGACCGAGGGCTGTTTTTTTTCAATTGTAATGACAAATGTGGTGCGTTCCTGTTGTTATTGCTGTAATTTCTAGCGCTACATACGATTTCTTTCTCAGAAACCAGTCTGCAAAACAATAAAAACGATTCCATTCATGTTCATTAGGTATGGTATGGCTTATTTGTCGCTTGATGTGCTGTTATAACTGCGCGTGACAAAAATCAGCGGGAGTGGCGTGACTCTGTGTACTATTAGCTAAATAATTCGTTATAAAAATGGCTGAAAAGTTTGTATACAAGCGAATGATGAAAATTCATCCGGCTGTCAGTGAAAGACTGCGACTACACGGTCAAAAGTGCGCTAGTTTTTCCCTTTCATATGAATGCACTGCCTCAAAAATTTTTCCAGTAGTTACATATGTCCTTAAAACACCGTACTGAAAGCCCACAAAAAATTCCTTTGCCGTTAGCATAACCCCTTCGTTAAAACAAAATGTTTTCAGGCCTCAGATTTCCTTAGTCTGTCGACGAACATATTTTGTTGTTTATGTGACTGTAGGCTTTCCCGGCTTAAACTGTTGACGAAGATTTCTCGGGTCTCCAGCCGGGTGGAAGCGTTGATATTTCGCGACGTTTCGGGATGTGTCATACTGCCCATCTTCTGGCGAAGTGTCGAGATTCGCGGAGAGCGGGCTATTTATATGCGCGGTCACCCCCCCCCCCTCCATTAGACCGCGGGTGGCTGCGGTGGACCGGCGACGTGCGCGCGGTGGTGGGGATGGCGGTCGCCCCCGGAGGCCGCCTTCGGTTCTCGGTGTAGGCCTTCTGTCTGCGTCCGCGGCGGAGGACGTTGTCGGGCTCGCTCCCGACGGATTGCCGCTATCGCAGGGTTCCATGCTGCGCTGAGTTGGTATCCCTCATCTCTATTGACCAGATTGTCGTGAATCCTTATTTCTATGGATTCTTTGATAACGCTTTCCCAGAAGTCAGATGCTCGGCACAGTACCTCCGTGTTATCGAAGTTGAAGGTGTGTTCTTCATTTTTGCTGTGTTCTGTTATGGCAGATTTTTCTATGTGACCTAGTCGCACACATCTGATATGTTCTTCGCAGCGTTTAGATATACAGCGCTGTGTTTGCCCAATGTATTGCTTTCCGCATTCGCATGGTACACTGTATACTCCTGGTGTGTTAAGGTTCAGCTCGTCTTTTGCAGAATCTAAGAGCTCCCTCGTCTTCGGTGGGAGTTGTAGTATGATAAAAAAATTATTATTATTAGGTTAAATATATTTCAATTCTTTCAATTTAAATCTGTGTTTCATACTAGAATGTCGTGTTCCCAGTTTGGCACAGCTTTGCCACAGGAGACACGAAAGCGGTCGAAGACGTCCGTCTTCTGGTCGGCTCCTGATCGTCGTCAGAAGGAGGCTAGTTTTTGATTACGCAAAGACTTCTATTATTTGGAAAAGAACAACCCGGATTTCTTTACATAATCAGTATGAATTTTATAATTACCTAAGGGACCTTTAACAATGAACAGTAAAAAAAATTGCATTTGCATATGAAATCATTAATAAATGGGGTAGCTATGAGTTGTATAAAGACAAGGAGCGGCCTTCTGTCTACGACCAGGATGCCGCAGTATTCTCTGCTGTAGTAAAGGCTGTTTGACATTTACAAAAATAATATGGCATGCAGGTTAAAAAAGTATAAAGGAAAAGAACAGAATAAGAAATCTGGTAAACACTAAATATATTCAAACAATTCTCACTAGCAAATTAGGGCTTATTTATAAACAATATAACTTACATAAGTACTTTTCTAACAGTATGGTGCGATCATATTTCAGCCTGTCCTGGGCTAGCTCCTATGTTCACGTTTTTGTCACAAATTACAGTCATTACTTTTCTGCTTCGTTAAAGACAATTCTTGCACTGTCCAACACCTTCAATAACAATTACTTGCCGATTTACAGATTTACAGATTTGCAGTTTCGAACATAAATTACTTGAATGTTATTAAATAATAATGTTGTCTGCACGCTGGCAAGACCGCTCACTTTTTTAGCTTAAAGTCGACCTTCTCTACGTATCCACATTACAAGCAGAAGTACATTAAAAATCTGAAGCTCTACAAAAGTTTTCTACTGTCATCTTTTATTTAGATCGAAGCGGAACGTCGGTTCAGCTTCTGTTAAAATGTTTCTTTGACTACGCAATCGATGTATTAGCGTCCGTGCTAGATGCGCATCTTTACAGTTACGTAAATTATATAAAACAAATTTCTTTCAAAGAATAGGTCTCATTTCATAAGTTGATCATTTAACATACAGATAGGTGAATGTCTTTTCAAGGGTACTCACAGCTTTCATACTACGGAAATCCCAATAATATTACAGGTTCTTTGTTTGTATTTGCCCAGAAGTCGTGAAATTTTGGCCTAGAGCGGACCCACGTGCGGAAGGAAAGCGAGTCGTTTGTCTTCTTCTTCTTCATCATCCTCTTCTGGGGTTCGCACTGCTTCCTTCTTCCTTTGAAGCGCCCTGTTGATATGCGTTTCACTGTAGCCATTTTGGTGGAAGACTTCCCTCAGGTGTTGCAGCTCGGATGGTAGGCTGTCTTTGTCGCAAATGGCGGGCGCCCTATGTACTAGTGTGGACAGTACTGTTTGCCTTTGTAGTGGATGGTGGCAGCTTGTTGCATGAAGGCATAGGTCTGTGTGGGTCTTCTTCCTGTGTACTGCATGGCCTAGTGAACCATCTGCCTTCCTCTTAATTAAAATATCAAGGAAGGGGAGGCATCTATTTACCTCCATTTCCACTGTAAATTTGATGCTCGGATGGATACTGTTGAGTGTGTTCCAGAAACTCATCTAGCGCCTGTTTGCCATGTCCCCACAAGACAAAAGTGTCGTAGACAAAGCAGAAGAAGTGCTTTGCTTTCTGTCTGGCAGTCTGAAGGGTCGCCTTGCAACCTCCCCCTCACTTATCGACCTTAATGACAGTGAAAAATTAAACCGCGTGTACCTAATGGAAATTTGGGAAAGGCAATCGTCACCGAAGGCTAATCTGTCGGTAAAGAGGGAGGAAAGGGTTACATCGAAATGAAAGGAAAAATGCAAATGATATTGGTGAAAATTAATTATGAAAAAGGGTAAAGTTAATAAAGAAAGTAAATGTGCGGTCGTTACGTTAACAATTAACTAGCGGTAATTACATATTTGAGATTTGGGGAAAATTACGGTCGCCAGTCCTATGGACAATTACTATAGTAACTGGAAAAGAAAGGTTATTGCACATGTAATTAGCAGTAAAAGCGTGGCAACTGAAGGTTGACACGTGTTGTGTGAAAACTGAATGTTTGTCAGAAGTAATAAATTTCGCTACACTCTGACTTAATTTAACAAAAGAATTAATAAAACCGGATAACTGAAAGTTAATTTAGTGAGCTTTGTTTCTGAAGCACTACGAAATTCAGTAAAATAATGTTAGTCTTGGGCTACCTCAACAATCATTTCAAAAGCTACTTGAATCTACGCAATTTAGAAATAAGAGATTTAACTTTGAACTTGAATTAAATGATTCTGAACAATTAACAATAGTAAAATTTAGTACGTACCAAGCTGAGCTGCAGTCACAGGTAAGCTAAAATATGGTAACAGAACTCGCACTCTTAATTTGTGCTTGTGTAATCTAAATATTGTAGCCAGCTATAAATACTTTAACTGAACTTTGAAATTAACACAGTGAAATGGAATGATATTACTTTAATGCTGGCGTTTGAATTTCAACGACACTCGGTTCATTCCGGAAAAGGAACGGACCTTGCTTGGTAATGCAATTGGGACAATGAGCAACAAATGTTCATGCTAAGTTGCTGTAATTTTAGTTATGAAAATGGAACAGTTTGAAAAGCTGAGGTCTGCCATACAGTTCTAAAACTTTACGTGCTTCCACTCTTCCTTGTTGGCTGATTGAAGGTTTGAAGCCGTCGATCGAGGAGGTGGCGACAGTCACTCATTGTCGGCCGTCGCTGTTGCAGAAGCTGGATGTTGGCACGCCTTCTTCTCGACACGGTCTCCAGCCGAAACGGGCTCTTGATGTGTGCCAGCTAACGCCTTCCGTCCGCGACACCATGTCAGAAACTAACCTAGGAAGTCGAGCGCAATTACATGCTGCCAAACCCCGAAAGTGCGGCAACTCGCGGGAGCGTCACACAACACACCTGCTCCACTGCACTACTCCAGCTAGACTCCCTCTGCCCGCGCTCCACGCGGCCAAGTTCACACTACCAAAGATCCTAAACACTTTGGTTCTCCACACGACCTATCGATGTAGTCGTTCGACAGCATAGTTTTCCCTAGGCCAGACCCAGCGTAAAAATACAAATAATATTTACAAAACAAACCAATTATACATCGACGTAAATGCATATATATACAAATAGTAAAACCACTACAATATACAAATACACAGAAACGTCGTATCTTCAGGTAATAACATAAGGAAAAAAAATTATAGTACAATAGATGGAAATAGGAGGATATGCATTTCCGGCGTTACAACCTCCTAGAAATGTTCCATAGAGAGGTTTGTAATGGAAGGAGCCAGTGGGGAGCCCATGGCCACACCGTCGATCTGTTCGAAGAATTCCCCGTTGCACTGAAAGTAGGTGGTTGTTAGCGGGTGTTCGAAGAGGCTGACAGTTTGTGGTTCAAAGTGCTGGGCTGAAAGTGCCAAGGAGTCTTGAAGGGGCACTTTCGTGAAAAGCGGCGTCACGTCGAAGCTCACGACTAGGTCCCCCCTTTGTAGTCGCATGTCCCTGAGTATTTTTACGAATTCGGCTGAGTTTCTCACATCATGGCTGCAGTGTCCCACAATGGTGTTTGAGCAGTGTCGGTAGGTATTTAGCAAGTCCGTAACTGTGAGAGTTGATGGAGTCCACAGTCGGTCTCAGAGGCACCCTTTCCTTATGGATCTTGGGGAGTCCATGGAGTCGTGGTTAGCCGAGTCGTCTAAGGCGCTGCAGTCATGGACTGTGCGGCTGGTCCCGGCGGAGGTTGGAGTCCTCCCTCGGGCATGGGTGTGTGTGTTTGTCCTTAGGATAATTTAGGTTAAGTAGTGAGTAAGCTTAGGGACTGATGACCTTAGCAATTAAGTCCCATAAGATTTCACACACATTTGAACATTTTGAGACTCGTGGTATCGCTTGCGCTCTGGAGTACAGCCGCTTCTTCATTGGCTCAGGTAAGTCAGATTTCTTCATCAGAGCCGGGGACGACCGCTATCCCCACCACCGCGCGCACGCCGCCGGTCCACCGCAGCCACCCGAGGTCTAATGGAGGGGGTGACCGCGCATATAAATAGCCCGCTCTCCGCGAATCTCGACACTTCGCCAGAAGATGGGTAGTATGACACTTCCCGAAACGTCGCGAGATATTAACGCCACCACCCGGCTGGAGACCCGAGAAACCTTCATCAGTATTTTGTTGTTAATTTTCTAAACCAGGCTTCTATTTGTGTATTGTCCTTGTACAGTTGCTCCAGAAGACTTGCGTAGTATTGGTCAGTTATTCTTTAACACTTACAAAGCGCTCCACAAGAGGTTCATATTTCGCATAGTACGAAGGACAGACTTCTTCATTCTTTTTAAGTGCTTCATTACCCGGCACAGTCACATAAAATTTCAAAATGAAATTACCAGTTTTGGTGTCCTCCTGTAATTTTGAAATCCCTGAGATGGATAATAAAATTAAAACAGGTTAAAAATCTAAAACATATATGTAAGTAGTTGATGTACACATCAATCGCGACAAGTCGAGGTGTACCAGTTTCTTTGGCTCTTTACTGTAACCACACACTCAAAATTGGGTCTAACAATCTAGACTGTGGCTTCGTAACTGCTCTCTCTCTCTCTCTCTGTGCGTGTCTAAGTGGTTGAAATGGCTCTGAGCACTATGGGACTTAACATCTGTGGTCATCAGTCCCCTAGAACTTAGAACTACTTAAACCTAACTAACCTATCACACACATCCATACCCGAGGCAG
The DNA here is from genome assembly GCF_023898315.1 of Schistocerca nitens. Lineage (NCBI taxonomy): Eukaryota > Metazoa > Arthropoda > Insecta > Orthoptera > Acrididae > Schistocerca > Schistocerca nitens. The sequence continues at coordinate 598,102,627 of NC_064621.1, forward strand.
GATTCGAACCTGCGACCGTAGCTGTCGCGCGATTCCGGACTGAGCGCCTGAACCGCTAGACCACCGCGGCCGGCTCTATGTGTGTCTCTACGTTATAAGTGTCACGTGGCACATTTTGTGCACGTTATTCATAGTTTCACTAAAAACGTAATTTTCCTAAAAACACAACGGGCAGCCAGACAAAAATGCTGCGTGTGATACCACGATGCAAATCAAAGGATGGCGACAATGCACTTGGAATCATAGAACTTTTTGTTGTTGTTACTGTGTGTGTGTGTGTGAGAGAGAGAGAGAGAGAGAGTAATATTGACAACACGAACGGTTCTGTAAATTTTGTTGACCTTAACTGCATTTCACGGATTGAAATGCTTCAGTCTGTAGAGGGCCCCAGAGGACCTTTGTTAGCGTGGAAAATTTTATCATACATCTATTCGAGAGTGACGGCCATGTAAGTGTTAGATGCTGCCATTCATCTAGCATATTTGAGCAACATAGCCCAGTTTGATATTATGAAGCAGTTTTTGCTAGTGGAATTATAATGCTACACGTTGTAAATGAAGCATTATTGAATTACTTGATTAACATACTGCGATCTACTAGGATGTTTGGTTCTTCTCAGTGTGGATAATTACTCCTCAGTTATACTTAGTCTAGAGTAACTGACTTTATATAAGATTTTTTGCTGTAATTACGCCTGCAAGAGAGCTCATATTATTAGTTTACCTCGTCAAATTAAAGGAAGCAGGCCTTGTAATTTGATTTTGATTTTAAAGGTTTAAGTGAAATCGTGGGTTTACTCTGCAGTTCATTTCTTATTTACTTCATTCTGAATTTTGTCGATACTTCTTGCTTGACAACAAAAGATGTAAATACGATGTCTGTCCTATTTGCTGACCCAGGTAGGTTGCGGAGATGCTGCAATCTCTTGTCCTGTTCTCCCTCCTGTTTCCAATATGGCTACTCAATCTTTTTGAATACCGCGAAATTCGCTGTTAAAATTATTGATGGTTGGTAAATCAATGACGAATCGATGCAATTCGCCAGTTTTCTGAAACTCAGTTTTATGTAGTACAGCTTATGGCAAGATGCTCAATAGAATTGGTTATTAAACTCACACAGATGTTGGTGTCATTTGTGTAGCTCACGCACTTTTTAAATTTGAACAAATGAGTGATTGTTTATTGATTCCGAACCACACTGTATTCGGAGTAATGTGCCCTCACACTTTAACCTCAGGCACATGTTCTCCCTTCCACAATACTGTTTGAATATACGTAATTTTAGAGCAATATATTTCTCGTTCAAGAGAAACACGTGGGATACACGCACTGTTTAGAAGTAACTTTTAATTGTTATCCTTCGAAGTCTAGCAGTCCAAACTCACTTTAAACTACGCTGGACACAGATTCATTTTTTTGTGCCTTATATTGCAGCTTATTTATCTCTCACTCAACGTGTCAACAACCAGTCTCAGAAACACCATTACTCCCCTGTCTTGCTACAGTCCTTCAACTGTCTGCGTACACTTCAAACCACATAAGCCCTACCACACTGACAATTAATTCTGATTGATCTTTACTGTAATTTTTGTTGTGTTTGTAACACACAAACTGCTAATCAGTCCACCAAACACGTAACTGAACTCAACTCTCCTTTGACTGACTCCATTTCCCTGTTCCTCTGACTTCACATTGATATTAACTTTTCTGTGCATAGCATTTAAATTAAGAAAAAAAACATACACATGTACAACATTAACGTAAATATAATCGTCATTCTGTGACTAGGACTAGACTGGCCGAGTGCTGCCTACAAGTCAGTACGAAGAGTGATCTACGATCGTGTGACATGTGATTAGCGTGTCGCCAATCCCTCAAGCCGCTACAGCCAGTAGATGAATCTCGATGGTGTCGCTGACTCTTTATGCAAGCAGCTCCTCATCTGACCTCACGGGGCACAGTTCTCTCCTTTCCAGGTCCCTACTTCTCAAAAATTCTGAAGAGGTGCCAGGAATCGAACATAGGTCCTTCGGCACGGAATTCAGCGATTCTAACCGTTTTTGTCCCTCGTAGTAGGATTTCCAGGTACTTCCTTCTTAAAAATACCCGTGAACTGTCATGAAAACCGCTTTCGGAGGCGGTCTATAACATTTACACACATACATACTTCAGATAACATAAATCAAGTATAGTATTTTATTCATTTTCAGCTATTGTAGATGTATATATCGAAATAATCAGTAACTACCTGCATAAAAGAAATTTCATTTCCTTAATCGGTTTCAGACACTTGGTGCCCTTCTTTAGGAGTTATAACTATCGCATTATTTGAGATTGTCAGTTAAGAAACATAAATAAATGAACACAAAAAATCCCGTCTCCGCGCCATTCAGTACGGTTGCTGCTTTGACCCCTACGCACTGAAAGCAATCTGAGCAGGAACCGTTAAAGGGGAGACCTTTATGTCTCAGGTACTGCTCCTCCCACATGCTGCATTTTAAAAGAAGAAAAATTCCTTACTACATTTGGTGAAGAACGTGCAATCCCTCTTCGAAGAAGGACGAGTACTAGTGCTTATAAGACCCACACATTCACCCGACACGTGGCCATTCATTCCTGTCTGGGACTTCGTTGGGTAGCTTCTTCGCTACGCGCATCTAACAACCACACTTGACCTTTACGCGCTCGTAGACAAGAACATCCTACTTGAATGTCTCCTGTTCTCATATTATTCCATGCCACAGCGTTTAGGATTTTTGGCTGCAGCTACTGAATATTCTAAAGTCAGAGGTAATTTACACTACTATACTCATAATCATTCTTTGTCGTCATGTACATAGTATGTGTGATGAATTACATTTCATTAAAAGGTATCCTTGATGTTACAGTTTTTAAAATCCTGAGTTTACGTGCTACATCTTTCGATACAATATGGTTGATTCTCGTTTATGCTATCAAGAAAAAAAATAAAAATATGTTGCTGTGAGCAAGCGACATTTATATGCAAAGCATGTCAAACTGCGACGTCTTGGTGCCTTGTCCGTCGTATTTGACACGTTGCATCTATCTTTTTAGGACTAAAATAATCGAATAACCAGCCTATTAGTATGTCCTTTCCTTCAAGGACTTCTGATCGGCATTTAGAAGCACACAATTCAAATTTAAAAAGTAATTTTCAATTATCTGGGTGACAAAGCAGTTATGATCATTAGCTGCATCGTAAAATGTGTCGAATATCATGTTTTAACGCCTGAAGTGGTTTTGGAAATATTTTAGATTAATGACTCATTTGGATCACCCCTTGCAAATTCTACAGGTCGTACCTCACAAGCCAAACAGGCTCGTAGCCAGTCTTCACAAAGCGTACATCGGATATCTTCTGGTAAACCTTCCGGGATGTAAGGTCGTGGTCCATGAAACTCTTCAGCTCCTAACGTTTAGTCCAGAGCTGCGCTGGAAATCTTCAGAGGGGTGTTTCTCCTCCGGTGAGTCTTGCCGACTGATGGGCCGGACGTCTGAGAGCGACTTATATATCGTAGAAAGTGGGCGTGACCAGAGTTACACGTGATATGCAGAGATACTCTTTGTCAGAGATAAAACTTAACTATCGATCGTAATCTCGTCACGGATAAAACTGTCTAGCAATTCTGTAGTGCTACTGTCCAAATATCACTAAGTTTCATGGTCTCTTCTTTCCGATTAAAATTATCCCTATGTTTATATATTTCAATTGCTTCTCTACAAAGCCATGGGTAATAGTTGGTCGTCGTAGATAAAATTTTTGTTTCGGAAAGAAGAGACCATGAAACTTAGTGATATTTGGACAGTAGCACTACAGAATTGCTAGACAGTTTTATCCGTGACGAGATTACGATCGATAGTTAAGTTTTATCTCTGACAAAGATTATCTCTGCATATCACGTGTAACTCTGGTCACGCCCACTTTCTACGATATATAAGTCGCTCTCAGACGTCCGGCCCGTCAGTCGGCAAGACTCATCGGAGGAGAAACACCCCTCTGAACATGTCCAGCGCAGCTCTGGACGAAACGTTAGGAGCTGAAGAGTTTCGTGGACAACGACCTTACATCCCGGAAGGTTTACCAGACGATATGTCATCCGGTCGTGAAAGCCTTCATACGTACATCGGATCTTTTACATTTTAATAGTAAGATGACAGATTAGAAAGCTCCTTTATTACTTTGTCTCACGCGTCTTGTGATTATGTCTTTTTTGGTTCTTGCTTCTTTACGCATTCAGAACCAGTTGTAACTCTCTCTCTATATACTAACCATGAGAAGCTTTTGTACTCTCTTATCGCATGCATCGTTTATTGAGGAGGAATTCACATGCAAACGACTAACAGATGCACAACCTGAAGCGCTCCCGCGTAGGAAACATCTGGAAAGCTCACGGGAGTTCGCGATATTGGGTCGTAGGACGTACATAATACATGCGAGACGTCTCATGCCGATACACAGGAGATGCGCTGCGTCGCATTTCGGTTCACATACGCCACAGTATTCTTTCTGCACGAAACGTCTTGCAGCGGTTCAGATACGTCCGCGGTCGATGCTGTTGGACCGGTTACACTGTCACACCACTGTACACTTGACGATGATCACACGTTCATTCTTCCATAATAGAAACATACTTGTGTAGACATTTTTTGTCCTCGTAATTTATGTAATGTCCCTTAGATGAGCAGTATCCGTTGAAATTACTTCTGCAGTAGATGGCTGCCAGTCCACTACGAAGAAACACCGGTCAGGGCGAAAAACTTCTTTCGTTGTAGTAACTACAGCAATTGTCTTAACGGAACAATAAATCATTCAAACACTCCCATGTGAGACTAGCTATTTGTTCGTGTATTTTCAATAAATGGCACGAATGAAAGGAGAAAGCTAAGAAAGAGGCGAAAGCCTTTTTGTGCATCCTACATGTAGTGCCACCAGTGTAAAGCTACTCCCACCGGAGCACAAAAAACGGAATATGTTCTGACGTATTTAAAGGACTCTTGAGTGAAAAGTAGGTACCAGTTTTTCATTCTACCTTCTCCAGCGCGTTTAAAAATTTTCCTTGCTTTTCTTAACATGCAAATCACCTCAAGCTTCCCCAAGTTCTCCTAATTGTAACTCACGCACACACACAAGTTCATCACTGCAAGTCGTTCATACCCATCCACTCCCAGTTGCTCTATCTCACTCATTCAGCCCCATAGTCATTATCTCTTTGCGGCTCTTTGTCTTTGGCCCCTGTGTCTCAGGCACAACCTCTTCGTTCCCTCGTACTACTACAGTCTCCTCTCTCTGTCATTGTCTCCTGTCTCTCGTTCTTTCTATACCAGAACCACTGTCTACTATCTTCCAGTATTTATTACTTTTCCGTCACTTTGCCATTTCCACTGACTTCTTCTCTACCAGCATAAAAAAGCACGAATGTGTTCACAGTCAAAATTTTTGGGAAAATTTTAAAGGAACTGAGGAAGGTCGAATGAGGCAGCCGGTACCCCCACTTTCAGTCAGAGACTTTTAAATAAACAGTAACGTATTCGCATTTTTTGTGCTCAAATAGGAGCATTTTTCCGCTGGTTCCCTACTTTCTCCTGTTGCAGCATGCATGTAACTCATATGAAAAAAAATCATAGTTCTCAGTACAATTTAGACAGTTTTTGTAAGTGAAATTAAATAATACTAAACTAATTTTACACCTCAGATCGGATTGTACGTGAAAAAAAAAATTCTTCGGATGCTTCATTCCTACAACATGGGGTTCCCAGATGATAATGGAGACACTTTACTGCATTTTTCTCCGTGCTACGTCACTTTATAAACTTCGTTTTCGTCTCACGCCGGATTTTACGCATATACAGGGTGTTTCAAAAATGACCGGTATATTTGAAACGGCAATAAAAACTAAACGAGCAGCGATAGAAATACACCGTTTGTTGCAATATGCTTGGGACAACAGTACATTTTCAGGCAGACAAACTTTCGAAATTACAGTAGTTACAATTTTCAACAACAGATGGCGCTGCGGTCTGGGAAACTCTCTAGTACGATATTTTCCACATATCCACCATGCGTAGCAATAATATGGCGTAGTCTCTGAATGAAATTACCCGAAACCTTTGACAACGTGTCTGGCGGAATGGCTTCACATGCAGATGAGATGTACTGCTTCAGCTGTTCAATTGTTTCTGGATTCTGGCGGTACACCTGGTCTTTCAAGTGTCCCCACAGAAAGAAGTCACAGGGGTTCATGTCTGGCGAATAGGGAGGCCAATCCACGCCGCCTCCTGTATGTTTCGGATAGCCCAAAGCAATCACACGATCATCGAAATATTCATTCAGGAAATTAAAGACGTCGGCCGTGCGATGTGGCCGGGCACCATCTTGCATAAACCACGAGGTGTTCGCAGTGTCGTCTAAGGCAGTTAGTACCGCCACAAATTCACGAAGAATGTCCAGATAGCGTGATGCAGTAATCGTTTCGGATCTGAAAAATGGGCCAATGATTCCTTTGGAAGAAATGGCGGCCCAGACCAGTACTTTTTGAGGATGCAGGGACGATGGGACTGCAAAATGGCTCTGAGCACTATGGGACTCAACTGCTGAGGTCATTAGTCCCCTAGAACGTAGAACTAGTTAAACCTAACTAACCTAAGGACATCACAAACATCCATGCCCGAGGCAGGATTCGAACCTGCGACCGTAGCGGTCTTGCGGTTCCAGACTGCAGCGCCTTTAACCGCACGGCCACTTCGGCCGGCGATGGGACTGCATCATGGGGCTTTTCGGTTCCCCATATGCGCCAGTTCTGTTTATTGACAAAGCCGTCCAGGTAAAAATAAGCTTTGTCAGTAAACCAAATGCTGCCCACATGCATATCGCCGTCATCAATCCTGTGCACTATATCGTTAGCGAATGTCTCTCGTGCAGCAATGGTAGCGGCGCTGAGGGGTTGTCGCGTTTGAAGTTTGTATGGATAGAGGTGTAAACTCTGGCGCATGAGACGATACGTGGACGTTGGCGTCATTTGGACCGCAGCTGCAACACGGCGAATGGAAACCCGAGGCCGCTGTTGGATCACCTGCTGCACTAGCTGCGCGTTGCCCTCTGTGGTTGCCGTACGCGGTCGCCCTACCTTTCCAGCACGTTCATCCGTCACGTTCCCAGTCCGTTGAAATTTTTCAAACAGATCCTTTATTGTATCGCTTTTCGGTCCTTTGGTTACATTAAACCTCCGTTGAAAACTTCGTCTTGTTGCAACAACACTGTGTTCTAGGCGGTGGAATTCCAACACCAGAAAAATCCTCTGTTCTAAGGAATAAACCATGTTGTCTACAGCACACTTGCACGTTGTGAACAGCACACGCTTACAGCAGAAAGACGACGTACAGAATGGCGCACCCACAGACTGCGTTGTCTTCTATATCTTTCACATCACTTGCAGCGCCATCTGTCGTTGAAAATTGTAACTACTGTAATTTCGAAAGTTTGTCCGCCTGAAAATGTACTGTTGTCCCAAGCATATTGCAACAAACGGTGTATTTCTATCGCTGCTCGTTTAGTTTTTATTGCCGTTTCAAATATACCGGTCATTTTTGAAACACCCTGTATTTTACGTGTACAAGTACGGTTGATTTTGAATTTCTGTACCTGAGAAACACATAAAGATATGGAGCAAATTTTCAACGTTATTGGAGATCGGGATATACGAACACGTCGTAAAAATTACAGCCATTTGGTGTACATAGCCTTCTTGGAATCTACGGTTTGCTTTTGGTACCAAAAAACCAAGTTTTTCGATTGTTTCTCGATAACGGATAAAGATTTTTGAAAACGAGAAGATGAATTTTCTAGCTATATTCTCAGAGAACATAACTTTAAAATTTGAGCAACTTACTGCGGTCGTTTATTATTTAGATTTCGCGTCAATGCGGATTTTACACTCGACTGAAATATCCAAATAAGTCGGCGGTAGCAGAGCACTGTTTGTCCGAGAAACACGAGTTTTTATGAGCGTACCAATATCCTGGCTCATACCTCTAAATACTGGGACAGCGTTATAAATGAGGCTATCAAAATTCGCATCAGAGAAGATCTTATCAACCGAGATTGCGGCTACAATCTCAGCAAGACTTGGGACCTGGCACTGAATGTAATTAAGAAGACTCTCAGCAAGAAGTACGAAATGGCGACCAGGGCGGACGTAGCAAGCACATCGACGCTACGACAGATTCCGACGCCCACGTCGTCGCGACCGCCGGCGCGCGGGCGCGGACGGCGAAGAGAGCGGCCCGCAGGGGGAGGGGATTTAAATCGGCCGCCCTCCCCCAGGAGCTCAGTTCGTCAGCGCACCTGACGACGGCGACATGTCTGATCGCCGAAATATTGTGCCCGTTGGACACTATGGACCGGCAGTATACCCGTGGACTGTTCGAGCAACAAATTCGCCGGGAGAAACTGAAGAATCACAACAGGAAAAATGCTCTTTACTGCTTGTGGACCTATAAATTCCCGTATTCACATATTGTAAAACAGATAAGGTTTTGTGTATACACTAAGACAAAAAAAAAAACGACGCACCAGAAAGGAATTATCCGAATGGGACGGAAATCGATGAAAGTGATGTGCATGTACAGACAAACAAATAACTACAATTTCAGATAAACTGGATAATTTATTCAAAACAAAGAGATTGACAAACTGAAAGGGTTAATTACGCGTCGGTCCGCTCCTGGCCCTTCTACAAGCGGTTATTTGACTCAGCATTGATCGATAATTGTTGGATGTCCTCCTGACGGATATCGTGCAAAATTCTGTCCAATTGTCGCGTTAGATCGTTGGAGGGCCTGCCCATAAGCTCCACACGTTCTCAGTTTGGGAGAGGTAAGTCGACCTCGATGGCCGAGGTACGGTTTGGTAAGCACGAAGACAAGCAGTAGAAACTCTCGCCAGGTGTGGGCGGGCATTATCTTGCTGAAATATAAACCCAGGATGGCTTGTCAAGAAGAGCAACAAAACGAGGCGTAGAGTATCGCCGAAGTACCGCTGTGCTGTAAGGATGCCCTGGATGGCAGCCAAAGGGGCCCTACTACGAAAAAAAACGACACCCCAGAGCATCACTCCTGGTTGTCGGAAATATCATTGACTGCAGTAGAGTTTATCTTCAGTGGTGAGTGCCGCTCGGAACTGAACCCCGATGGCCAGCGAAGACGGGTCTCGAGACGCTGCTGACAGCGGTGGAGTACCAACCCGACTGTGTCCCGCCGTACAGCTAGACGATCAGGAGTGATGGTCTAGAGTGGCATACTTTTTAATAACAGGACCCCTTTGGCTGTCATCCACGGCACCCTTGCAGCACAGCGATACGTCAACGATGTTCCACGCCCAGTTTTCTTGCCCTTCATGACAAGCAATACTGGGCTTACGTTTCAACAAGATACTGCCCGCTCGCACACCTTGGAAATGTCTACTCCTAGCCTTCGTCCGAGCAAGGTCGCCGGATCTCTCCCAATTGAGAACGGGGCCCTGCAACCATCTCGGGAATTTAAGATCTAACATGCCAATTCGAAAGAATTTGGCGCAATATCCATCACGAAGACCTCCAACAACTCTATCAATCAATGTCAAGCCAAATAAATGCTTACGTAAGGGCCAGAGGTGGCCCAACGCGGTTTTGACTTGCTCAATTTGTGAAGCTCTTTCTTTAGGATAAATCATTATTATTATTATTATTATTATTATTATTATTATTATTATTATTATTTTGAAACTGCAATGATTTGTTTGGCTGTACATGTACACCACATCCACCTTTTTCCGTCTCATTCGGACAATTCCTTTCTCGTGCTTTTTTTGTTTGTCTTACAGTTTATTCCTTGTTACACTATGCTGTGGTTTTCTTGTTTTTGTACGTTGTGCATTACAGTGGTTTTTCCTTGACAGTCCGTCATCTGCAGCCACGTAGAATTTAATGTATAAAAGTTGTTTACCTCGAAATTTAATGACTGGGGACGTTGTGGTTAGCCTCAATGTTAATTATTTTTTTGTGGAAGATCGTATGTGTGTGTGTGTGTGTGTGTGTGTGTGTGTGTGTGTGTGTGTGTGTGTGTGTATGTGTGTGTGAGGGTGGATGGGTGTGTACAACATACTCAGCAGACAAGGACTAAAAGTACCCTCTACAACGAGTAACTCAATACAGAGAAAACTTGGAGCAATCAATAAAAACATTTTAAAAAATCTGGTATTTAGCAACTGATATTGCAGGACTGCAAATCATTTTATATTGAACAGACAAGCAGAAACTTTAATACTAGATACACAGAACACCATAAAAAAGTAACAACTGACATTCTATGTTTGCTGGTCGCCTTATGGACATAAAAACACATCCCAACAGACATTAACAACGACTTGAAAATTCTCAAGTGCAGCAACAGCCCCGCACAAAAAAGTAGTAACTGAAGAAACCTATGAAATATAATAATTCATCGTTGAAGGATCATAAATAATGAACGAATACACATCTCTCTGCACAATAATAAACGAAAACACAATTCTCTGCAACGGTAGTCTGTTCTCAGGTCTGAAAGAACTATCAGGCAGCACCAACCCATAAACACACACACACAAATTCTTACACTCAGAATTAATTAATGTTGGACCTAACCACAACATTCCCAGTCGTAAAATTTCGAGGTAAATAACATACCTACATTGAGTTCTGTATGACTGTAGATGACAGACTGTAATTAAAAAAGAATGAAAAAAAAAACAGACAAACTACAGCGTTTGGTAACAATGTATACATACAAAACTTTATCAGTATTTCAAATTTGTACATACCCTCTTACGAATTCGAATTTATATGTGTACAAGGAGTAAAGAGCATTTTTTCTTTTGTTTTGTACACAGACACTAAAAGCCCACTGATGATGCTGAAACTCCAGCGAAACACGTCGGGGTAATACAGGAAAAGAAAACAAATTGTGTTTTGCTCAAGGAGGACGCCTTCCAAAAACAAATACTTTTGTAAGCAAACGCGGACAGAGGAGTTTCGGCCTGAAAGTGTCTGTTACAACGGAACGTAGTGCCTAAGGATGATTCTAACTGAAAATCGACGCAACTTCAGCAAACGCTTTGTCCGAAAGTTCTAAGTAGAGCTAGCAAGATACGCTCAAACTCACCTAAATCTCACGTAAAAGTGCCCGCTTTGTGCTCTCTTTGCGCCTCCAGAACCGTGGGGCAAGGGCGGGGGGTTAGCGGGACTGAGCAGTGCTAACCTCTACACCTGCAGTCACGGGTGCAGCGACTACGCTGTGTTATAAAGCCTGTGTCTCTGCCCTACAACAACGTTCAGCAAATTAAGGTGGTTCTACCAGAACGAGCTGAACCGTGCTCTCTGCCTACCGTGGACGATATTTTGAACGTTCGTACTCTCACAATTGCACAAAGACTACCCCACAAGCGAAAATGGGAAGGAAACGGGCTATATCTTGAGGTAGATTAAAATTAATAAGGGAACATATTTGTACCCTTCTCTACCCAAGTCTTGTGTGTCAAGTGGCAGCAGACGAAGCTACTACTACTGTTCGTCGGAAATGACGCTCAATTTAAATGAAAGACGGTCATATTGACTTCTTTCATGCTTTGGATGATCTAATATTGTTGCAGGACAACGCCCAACTGCATTTCACCTCGGTAAGCGTGATCTGATTAAGCTTTTTCCGATGTAACGAAACGGAACAACTTCCAAACAGCCCGATCTCGCACCAAGCTATTTCATATCTTTGTGACCGTTGTAGAAACACCTGGCCGGTCACCGCTCCAGAACAGACGATGGCGTTCAAGAGGCTGGCGAGCGGCTGCTACATTCGGACCCGGATTCGTGTCGGCTACAGCAGGTTTACCGACGGAACAAACGTTAGGTTACCGCTGTCACTATCGAATAGTAATAATTACGTACCAGCGCGTTAGTAACTTTGTGTACCTTCCTGCTTTCCTAAATAATTTTTTTCTCAGGAAGGTGTTCTTACCTCACTATTTGAACTACTCTCTTACTGATACTACACTCCTGGAAATTGAAATAAGAACACCGTGAATTCATTGTCCCAGGAAGGGGAAACTTTATTGACACATTCCTGGGGTCAGATACATCACATGATCACACTGACAGAACCACAGGCACATAGACACAGGCAACAAAGCATGCACAATGTCGGCACTAGTACAGTGTATATCCACCTTTCGCAGCAATGCAGGCTGCTATTCTCCCATGGAGACGATCGTAGAGATGCTGGATGTAGTCCTGTGGAACGGCTTGCCATGCCATTTCCACCTGGCGCCTCAGTTGGACCAGCGTTCGTGCTGGACGTGCAGACCGCGTGAGACGACGCTTCATCCAGTCCCAAACATGCTCAATGGGGGACAGATCCGGAGATCTTGCTGGCCAGGGTAGTTGACTTACACCTTCTAGAGCACGTTGGGTGGCACGGGATACATGCGGACGTGCATTGTCCTGTTGGAACAGCACGTTCCCTTGCCGGTCTAGGAATGGTAGAACGATGGGTTCGATGACGGTTTGGATGTACCGTGCACTATTCAGTGTCCCCTCGACGATCACCAGTGGTGTACGGCCAGTGTAGGAGATCGCTCCCCACACCATGATGCCGGGTGTTGGCCCTGTGTGCCTCGGTCGTATGCAGTCCTGATTGTGGCGCTCACCTGCACGGCGCCAAACACGCATACGACCATCATTGGCACCAAGGCAGAAGCGACTCTCATCGCTGAAGACGACACGTCTCCATTCGTCCCTCCATTCACGCCTGTCGCGACACCACTGGAGGCGGGCTGCACGATGTTGGGGCGTGAGCGGAAGACGGCCTAACGGTGTGCGGGACCGTAGCCCAGCTTCATGGAGACGGTTGCGAATGGTCCTCGCCGATAGCCCAGGAGCAACAGTGTCCCTAATTTGCTGGGAAGTGGCGGTGCGGTCCCCTACGGCACTGCGTAGGATCCTACGGTCTTGGCGTGCATCCGTGCGTCGCTGCGGTCCGGTCCTAGGTCGACGGGCACGTGCACCTTCCGCCGACCACTGGCGACAACATCGATGTACTGTGGAGACCTCACGCCCCACGTGTTGAGCAATTCGGCGGTACGTCCACCCGGCCTCCCGCATGCCCACTGTACGCCCTCGCTCAAAGTCCGTCAACAGCACATACGGTTCACGTCCACGCTGTCGCGGCATGCTACCAGTGTTAAAGACTGCGATGGAGCTCCGTATGCCACGGCAAACTGGCTGACACTGACGGCGGCGGTGCACAAATGCTGCGCAGCTAGCGCCATTCGACGGCCAACACCGCGGTTCCTGGTGTGTCCGCTGTGCCGTGCGTGTGATCATTGCTTGTACAGCCCTCTCGCAGTGTCCGGAGCAAGTATGGTGGGTCTGACACACCGGTGTCAATGTGTTCTTTTTTCCATTTCCAGGAGTGTATAATGTACATTAAATGTATCCCGCACTTCAATTCAGTACGAAACGTATTCAGCCAATCAAGCATTACTTTGGTAAAATCTTTTCTTCGAATTTTCATATCTTAACCGGTAGTGTGTATCCATGGTGGCCTATAGTTTGTAGTGAAGGATTCACAGTGGGTCAGTGCGGTCCAACCCAAACTTCTAAGTACAGTCGTGAGTGATGGAGTGATACACATGAAGAACGTATGCTAGAGTTTCTTACATTTACTGTCCTCGTCATTAAGTGAGTTGAATGTGCGGAGAATGAATAAGTATATTCTCTTGGAACGTGCTGTCTCGGAATTTCATAAATAAAAATTTCAGCGAAGCAGGAGGTCTGGAATTGTTGAGTAATTCTAGGCGGCTTTCCTGATAATTTAATAAATAGATTACATAACATATAACTTTCCATACAATCTTCCCTATCTCTTCTGTTAGTTTAACTTGGTACGCATCTTGTATTAACGAAACATTCATGTCGGATTAGTTTTCTAAACCATACGCCTTATGGCCGGCCGAAGTGGCCGTGCGGTTAAAGGCGCTGCAGTCTGGAACCGCAAGACCGCTACGGTCGCAGGTTCGAATCCTGCCTCGGGCATGGATGTTTGTGATGTCCTTAGGTTAGGTAGGTTTAACTAGTTCTAAGTTCTAGGGGACTAATAACCTCAGCAGTTGAGTCCCATAGTGCTCAGAGCCATTTGAACCATACGCCTTATGAGTGAATCAGTTTCTCAGAATTATTTTACTGAATCTCTGTCTTGGAGATGTCTTTCCGGCAGATGCATCTACTTTCTCGTTCGATCTTTAGTCCCTCGACAGACAAAGCCCAAGATATTTACTACTCATGTCTGGTTTTAGACCACCAAACGTGCACTTAAATCAAGTGCATTTTACAATATTTGTAGTTTTCCTTCACCAGTGCGTGATAAAACGTTTATTTCTTTGTGATTCTTCAGTTCCTCCAGGCGTAAATAATGACAAATAGCCGGCCGGAAGTTTTTGACAAAGAGGTATCAAGTCCAGAATGAGATTTTGACTCTGCAGCGGAGTGTGCGCTGATATGAAACTTCCTGGCAGATTAAAAGTGTGTGCCCGACCGAGACTCGAACTCGGGACCTTTGCCTTCCGCGGGCAAGTGCTCTACCACTGAGCTACCGAAGCACGACTCACGCCCGGTACTCACAGCTTTACTTCTGCCAGTATCTCGTCTCCTACCTTCCAAACTTTACAGAAGCTCTCCTGCGAACCTGCAGAACTAGCACTCCTGAAAGAAAGGATATAGCGGAGACATGGCTTAGCCACAGCCTGGGGGATGTTTCCAGAATGAGATTTTCACTCTGCAGCGGAGTGTGCGCTGATATGAAACTTCCTGGAAGATTAAAACTGCGTGCCCGACCGAGACTCGAACTCGGGACCTTTGCCTTCCGCGGGGAAGTGCTCTACCACTGAGCTACCGAAGCACGACTCACGCCCGGTACTCACAGCTTTACTTCTGCCAGTATCTCGTCTCCTACCTTCCAAACTTTACAGAAGCTCTCCTGCGAACCTGCAGAACTAGCACTCCTGAAAGAAAGGTTATAGCGGAGACATGGCTTAGCCACAGCCTGGGGGATGTTTCCAGAATGAGATTTTCACTCTGCAGCGGAGTGTGCGCTGATATGAAACTTCCTGGCAGATTAAAAGTGTGTGCCCGACCGAGACTCGAACTCGGGACCTTTGCCTTTCGCGGGCAAGTGCTCTACCATCTGAGCTACCGAAGCACGACTGACGCCCGGTACTCACAGCTTTACTTCTGCCAGTATCTCGTCTCCTACCTTCCAAACTTTACAGAAGCTCTCCTGCGAACCTGCAGAACTAGCACTCCTGAAAGAAAGGATATAGCGGAGACATGGCTTAGCCACAGCCTGGGGGATGTTTCCAGAATGAGATTTTCACTCTGCAGCGGAGTGTGCGCTGATATGAAACTTCCTGGAAGATTAAAACTGCGTGCCCGACCGAGACTCGAACTCGGGACCTTTGCCTTCCGCGGGCAAGTGCTCTACCACTGAGCTCCCGAAGCACGACTCACGCCCGGTACTCGCAGCTTTACTTCTGCCAGTATCTCGTCTCCTACCTTCCAAACTTTACAGAAGCTCTCCTGCGAACCTGCAGAACTAGCACTCCTGAAAGAAAGGATATAGGGGAGACATGGCTTAGCCACAGCCTGGGGGATGTTTCCAGAATGAGATTTTCACTCTGCATCGGAGTGTGCGCTGATATGAAACTTCCTGGCAGATTAAAACTGTGTGCCCGACCGAGACTCGAACTCGGGCCCTTTGCCTATGCAGGGAGTTATTCGGCCTGACGTTGGTTGACAGAGTTGTTGCATTACCCCCTGAGGGATAGCTTGCTAAATTCTGTCAAATCGGCGCGTTAGATCCTGGTGGAAGAGCTCTACCTGTGATGCTCCAAACGTTCTCAGTTGGGGAGACATCTAGCGATGTTACTGTCCACGCGGTTTGGCAAGCACCAAGACAACCAGTAGAAACTCCCGCCTTGTGCCAGCGGGTATTATCTCGCTCAAGTATAAGCCCAGAATGGTCTGCCACCAAGGGCGGACAAGACGGGAAGTAGAATATCGTCGGTGTACCTCTGTGCTGTAAGGCTACAGCAGATGATAACGAAAGCGGTTCTGCTGTAAAATGAAATGGCGTCCCACACCATGTAAAGTTTATTCTAAAGTAAGGTATGTTGTTTATCTCTAACAAAGATCAGATACATCAAATGATGTGCTGACTTCGTATCTGATAACGTGTATCTGTATATTTACCTGGCCTTGTTTTAAAAAATCTGTCTACTAGTAAGAAAGCAACTCCAGTAAACCCTAACTAATTAAAACCCATGCTCAATAACGACAAATTAGAGGTAAGCAGATTCAGATATAAATCTTTCTACGGCCCTGTAAATGTGAATAAGTACAAAAGTGGTCTCTGTACGAAATCCATAAACTGTGTAATATAAATTTCTTGCCTCGTGTTGGTGTCGCCTTGGATAACGCGTTGTTCTGCTCTCAGCACTACTGAACTAAATACAGTTGCAAACGCTAAAGTGCAAGGTATTTAACTGAGGCACATTTAGAAACTATTTTGAATAACTGTAATATCTTATTGGAAAATCTTACCAAATTGTGAAACTGACATGCAATTGATAAGCCATATCATAAAAATTACATTTACGCGAACATATTATCTTTACAAAAAATATTACAAGAGAAAACGGGGTTACATACAAATCTGGTGTCATTCAAATTCGTTCTACAGCAAAATTGCGTACACTCGTACATTACCTTATTGTAGATGTAACAATATGTAGAAAGATTCTTCATCAAAATTTCGTTGTAATATTTGTAGAATTTTCTTAATTAATTTTACAGAAAATCTTATTTCTTCCATATATCATTAATACAGAACATTGAAGTTGTTACACTGAATATTTAATGCTAAGCGACTGCCCACTCCGGAGCATCGCAACACACACTGCCACCTACTGGCGCGCTACTCGTGCCACTCCCGGGCAATAACTGCCTACTACTGTCCGGCCTAACATAAGCCCTTTGTTACATTGTCTCAGTGATAGCTGCCTCTCGGCGATCTTTCACAAGTACAGCTTTGTAACAGATATATAGCTTATGGTCTTGGATAATACATTAAAATTTGCAATTTTCGTTTTCTGTACCTATTTCACAACCCTAAAGCCACCCTGACAAGAATTTGGCCGGGGTGTTATGGCTTGTAGCCATGACAAACCTACAAATTCTTAACATGAAATAGAAAAAGTGTTATTGAAATAAAGTAGTATATAAAATTATTTGTCTACATATACAGTTCCTCTAATCACAAGAGTGCTTATCAAAATTTACAGAGAGTAATTGACAGCGTTGTGCAATTGCACTAGAGTTGTCAAAATATCATCTAAAATTTACAAAACATTTTGTTACTGATTACTTATACCTAGAAGATACAAAATAGTGACATTATATCATGTGTGTAGTATTGAAAAAAATAAGATAATATTTACATTATTCATTGCAAAAAGTGATCATGTGCACCATAATTCTTGAAACGTATTGCACAGTGACAAATATACTGGCATATGGCTCATAAGGAACATATGGCTATAACCCTATTTAAAATGTCAGTATTAAATATATCATAACAAAGGACATAAGGTAAAGAGAATAGATTAAGGATGAAATCAGTATAGAAGTCAGTCATCGTTTAAGTTGAGGCTGATTTTGATGCACTCTCCACATGAAGTGTCCATAAACAGTAACTGCACCACATTATCAGAAGTGTAACTATAATAACTTATTTCGCTCAAAGTTCATTACACAAAGTCGACTAATGCTGTGTGTTGTGGTCTAGATCATCTGCAATAATGTGTGTGGGAAACCATAGTACCCATTATAGCTTCACCATCTGACACACTATAGTCTCACAGGTCCAATTCTGGGTGCAATGACACATATCATCGCTGCTGATGGTTTTTTAGAATATCGCTGATAGCATGTTATTGGTATTGTCACATGTCGTTGCAGATGTGTGCATAAGTTGATTATTCCATGACGATGTCGTTGGACAGGATTGTAATAGAATGATTAACTGGTTATGTTAGGTACTAACGTTTGGAAGTATGACCTAAAGAGCATCTGACAGTCTGGTATATCATATGTCAAAATCATGGCTGTGGCAGTATGAAACCATACACAACTCCCATATTGTAAGCTATTAATCGCTAATATCATATTCATAAGTAATGACACTTAGTACAAAATGTTGGCACACTCCTAGTTTGGGGCAGACTGAATAATTTACCATGGAAATCAAAGAAAATGTTTATAGCTAAGCTAGTAATCTGTGAGTGAGAACTTGTCTCTATGATCAAATAGACTCTGTAGTATTTACAGCATTAAATCATATAGTATCTAATATCTAATTATACAAATGTATACAGTGAATTCCTGAAGGAGATTCATTAAGATGCTTGAACTTACAGATAGTAAGTGGCAGCATGAGGTGTATCATACAAAGGAGATCATAAAGTAAGACACAAATGGTTCAAAAAAATGGCTCTGAGCACTATGGGACTTAACATCTGAGGTCATCAGTCCCCTAGAACTTAGAACTACTTAAACCTAACTAACCTAAGGACATCACACACATCCATACCCGAGGCAGGATTCGAGCCTGCGACCGTAGCGAGCAAGATACATGAGTGGTAGATAATATGTGCCAAGCTAAGGCCTACAATGCATAGAAAATCATAGCAATGAAGTACATGGAATAGTACAATAAGCGACAACTCGTGGCCATAATATGTTGAAGTTTTCATTGGTAAGTGGCAACAGAAGGCCTAACATACATAGTAAACACTAACAATAAGATACATGCATGATAAATAATAAGTGGCAAGCTAAGGTCTACAATGCATAGTGCTCTCCCTCAAGTAAATATTTGTAGCATAAATTATCAGGTATTGCGGAGCATGCATTTCTACTGGGATATGGATGGTATTATGGTAAGGAAAAGTGCACTTTGTAGCGGCAAAACATAAATTGTAAGCGTCTGTAGTTATGCATCATTAGTCCATACAAAAAATACAGATGAAAATTTGTGATCACATTGCTAATCTAAATTAGTGGCAAAATAACATAGACATTCGAAAAGGCTTATTAACTAGAAGCAGGATGTGCTAGTGCATTAAAGTAAACCACGAGAGAATGACTAATGAAGATTTTGAATCTGTAAAGTGCAATTAGATATTAGGCTGTAAATGCGAGAGGCATATACTAGAAACACAAAAACATATTATTATCTATGGGTCATCAGAAAAAAATGAACAGTGTAAGAAGTGTATTACACCTTGTGGGGCGGTGGGTGGAAAATTTTAATTTCTATTGTGTTGTTGCCATTCTCAACACAAGCTAACTACAATGTTGGCAACCAGAAAGTGATTAGTGAAAACGTGATGCCTGCAATTAAAGTTCACTGTGCCCACTCTGATGGAGAAATAAAGTTATTGATCATTGAAGTTCATTACGCTCAGGATTTAAGATGGTGTCTGGGATTCATAGAAAATGTAGTTCACTATAACAGTTTTCTCTATATTCTGAAAACGATAAAGCGTAAAATTCCAGACAAATAAGTGTTTAACTAAGCAATGCTACTATCGGCTATTGTACTATCAGAGCTGTTCAGTGTCTATTGCGCAGTTCCTGTTACCCCTAGATAACGAAACCGTTATTGATGTAAATGTTCAAAGTGAATGCTCGCCAAAATTTGATGTTAATACACATCAAACGCCACGCTAGTAATTGTAGAAGGTCTGTCCTGCGGCGACACGTGGAAATACGACACAGGTAAACTGAGAATAAATCACTGAGGTCGTTCCACAATTAACACTTTACCCCAATGCGAACTCAATGTGACATGCATACCGAGTTACGTAATACGGCATCCAAGACTGTTCCTTGCAACTGCACAAACGCGACGTGGCTTCCGACACGGAGTGCGCACTGAAAAGAATCAAGAAGAGAACAGGGGCCTGACTCTAGCTCGCAGCGCTTTTATTTATATAGCCGCGGTGCGGACCGCCGAAGGGACAGCAGACAAAATTTGCATTCCTAACTAGCTGCTTGGGCTAGTAAAGCACCACTTCAAGTTACTAAATAATTAATTGCTTCATTCACTGGAGGCCAATGAAGTTCTCAATTTAATTGTGCAATCAGCACACAGGTAAGTATCTGTAATAAAATTCTCATGTGGCTAGGCTAAATACTTTTGGCGACAGATTTATTTCAGTTGCACTGCACGCAATAGATGAGCTCTGAACTTGCCCTTTGTAGAGACGCTACATCTACAGTTTTATAGCTACCTTTTGGAAACTTCTCACGTCTTTGTTATTATAGCGTATCCCCATTCCACCTAAATCTAAACATCCTAGCTTTATCTAATCACTTACTTAATCTATCTTGCTTCCGTACTTTTAGGACACAAAAACAGAAAAACATGAATTTCAATCAAAATATTACTTTGTGAGATCCAGCATACTGTTTCCATTAAATTACAATGAAAAAGAAATCCGAATATAAAATTTGAATTTTCTAGCTCCTTCCTGTTTCGCCAATGATTTTTACGTAAAACGTCCAAATTTCAAAAACTGTTAAAGTTACTAAACTGAAACTTAACACATTCTCATTTTAGCATCACTCCTGACATGCTATTAACTTTTCAGATTATTTTCTTTAATTTTACGGTATTGCGCAACATTCGTGACGTAATAGCTAGTTACAGCGAACTATGCTGGCACACAGTGGAAAGCATATGGATTCTATACGGAGTGAGTAGGCTGCTTCCCTACAACCTAGTCACTTTCCTCAAAATTATTCCTAGTGTCCACAATTAATTAAGCAAATAAACCTTGAAATATTGTACATACAACCACATTATAAAGAAAAAATCAGAAAAATAGCATCATCTTTATATATCTCATAGAAAAATATTCATTCATTTCATACAATCTCTATGGTATCAGCATGTAGCATGCTATTAGCACCTACCATCATCATTAATAATCTTAACCTAAGTTGTTATGACAAATTGCTTAGTTTCTGTGGGCTCTGCTGAAAGAAATGGTTAGTAAGCAAAGAAAGAGGTACATTCTGAGTAGTGTTTTTTCTTCAGGACCTGGAGAAAAAATATTAGTTCGTGAAAGTAAATATTTGTGCGCCATTTTGTTTGTTTTATGTTCCTGCATTTCTGTCTTATTTTCATTGGTGGCGTGATTCATGTGCGAATTTAGCACTTAATAAAGGCATAATATCCCAGTTGGTATAATTACATAGCACATCAAAATCTGGAACAAGAACTATGAGGATGAGTGTACAGTAATAATAAAAATTACAATGTGAAAAAGGGTCTTAATCCTACATAACATAATCTAAATAAAGGCACAGTAACACATCAAAAGGGCTTAGAAAATAGATAATACATGTTAATAGCATAAGACACAGCGCAAAGAAAGTTAAGGTAGAAAATCCATGTAAATGAAATTAATATTATGTCGATTTGTAACAAAACTGCTAACTGGTGCGTCATAGTAAGGAGAAAAGACAAAGTTTGCTCAACAAATTTTTTTTTTAAATTAGAAACATGATGTTTGCCTATGGACATACTTGTTCACAACACTTCAATATGAACGACATATAGGTGTGGTATACTAGTAATCTTGTATGGTCTGGAATAAAGAAGTTCAAACTTGCTACATCGATTTCTTCCTTTATTCAACAAATAATTTGTGTGTACCAATATTTTCTGTCCGGCATGGAAGTCGCAAAAATTACTCACCTGTTTCTGTAATTTCTTGCTGCACTGTGCTCCTCGTTTAATGTTGTTAAGGGCAGTGTCAATGATTTCATGGTGGCATAATCGACATGATTTTGGAGAAGATACTATTTCCATAATTTTGTTTGGTTGTTCTACATTTTTCAAAGTAAATTACGGAAATAACATTGTTGATTCATTAGGAGTGGAATCGATGACATCTGGAAATGTTCAAATGTGTTTGTCCCATTTAGTACGTTTTTTGTGGCAATTTAGCAATTTCCTTAAACTTTCTGAGGAGTTGAAAGATGCATGACATCGGGATGTACAAATAGGAGAAATATTTATAGCTCTTAATGTGTGTGTCAAAATCACTGATTGAACCTGTGACCCGTTATCCCAAATCACTGATCGAACCTGTGATCCGTTATCAGAATTTACCTTATGGACATGACCAACCATGTGGCAAAAAATCTTTAGTAAATGCGGCTGGTACAATTTTGGTGGTTAGTTTGAGTAGTAGCATAAAGGTGACAAATTTCGATGTAAGTTCAACTGCAACAGAAATATAAAAAAAATGCACTGTTTGTCCTTGCTATTGATCCCAAAACATCTACAGCGGCCATGTGACTTGATTTAATGGGATCAATAGGATACAGTGAAGCAATATGGGATGTAGAGGATGATTTTGCTCTTTGACAAATCTTACATGGTGCCAGAACTCGATGTATGCGTTTCTCAGTATTATTGAAACAGCAGTTCTATCTGTGAATAAGAAAACATTTTCGAGAATCATAATCAGCGTAGCTTAGACGAACAGTCCACGGGTATACTGCCGGTCCATAGTGTCCAACGGGCACAATATTTCGGCGATCAGACATGTCGCCGTCGTCAGGTGCGCTGACGAACTGAGCTCCTGGGGGAGGGCGGCCGATTTAAATCCCCTCCCCCTGCGGGCCGCTCTCTTCGCCGTCCGCGCCCGCGCGCCGGCGGTCGCGAAGACGTGGGCGTCGGAATCTGTCGTAGCGTCGATGTGCTTGCTACGTCCGCCCTGGTCGCCATTTCGTACTTCTTGCTGAGAGTCTTCCTAATTACATTCAATGCCGGGTCCCAAGCCTTGCTGAGATTGTAGCCGCAATCTCGGTTGATAAGATCTTTCCTGGTGCGAATTTCGATAGCCTCCCTTGTAACGCTGTTCCTATATTTGGAGGTCTGAGCCAGGATCTTGGTACGCTTATAAAAACTCGTGTTTCTCGGACAAACAGTGCTCTGCTACCGCCGACTTATTTGGATATTTCAGTCGAGTGTGCCTTTGATGTCCTCGGCAACAGTCTTCGATGGTGCGTACTGTCTGTCCGATATAAGTCTTCCCACAGTCACAGGGAATTTGGTATATGCCGGCCTTCCTCAAACCGAGGTCATCTTTTACACTTCGCAGTAATGCCCGTGTTTTATTGGGCGGGCAAAAGACGGTTTTAACTCGGTGTTTCTTTAATATACGGCCGATTTTCCCCGATAGTGCGCCATTGTACGGAATAAAGGCAGTGGCTACCTCTTCTTCCGTGACTTCATCCGTCTCCACAGGTTGTGCTGTGGTGGTGGGACGGAGAGCGCGTCTAATCTGCCATTCCGAGTACCCGTGTTTTTGGAACACGGTTTTGAGGTGTTCCAATTTCTGGGGCAGATTCTCTGCGTCTGAGATGCTGCCCGCCCTGTGTACTGGTGTTTGTAGTACTCTATTCCTCTGAGAAGGGTGGTGGCAGCTGTCTGTGTGCAGGTACAGGTCAGTGTCCGTTTTCTTCCCGTACAAACCGTGGCTCAGGGTACCGTGGACTGTTCGAGCAAGAAATACGCCGGGAGAAACTGAAGAATCTCAGCGTAGCTTAGATGCTCATACCAAGTCAATTTACCAACCAACTCTTCTGGGGTGCATAAAAACCAATTGTCGCTTTAAGGGCGAGATTGGTGAAACAATATTATTACGAACTATGCAGTTGATCCTGATTGTTGTGTTATTTATGTAGTGTCAAATGAGTTTGATTTCTTTCCAAATACAATCTTTGTCCTATTCCTGGCTATATCCTTTAATGAAGAAGAGATAAAATTTTCAAATTGAATTGCTCTGTGTGTCTGCCACATAGAAAGTGTCGAAATTTTGTAAAGGCCCAGACAACACATAAAGCCTCTAGTTCGGTAAAGGGGAGATAAAATGCGACTAGCAACTGCAACGTTCTTGAATACTATCTTACCATCTTCTTGTATTTCTTGAAAAATATGTGGGCCAAATTCTGTCTTGTAACCTGCGGCAACTGAAAAATTCTTTGTAGGGTCTGAATGTGATAAAATTTGTGCTGTAAGTAAAGCAAGTTTGAGGCTCGTGAATTCAGAATGTGCTTTCTCATCGCATGACCACACAGTCATGTTGCCAGTGAACTGACACGATCTTGGAGTATCCAAAGCAGAATAGTGAATAAATTTACGAGAAAAGTTTATAAGACTGAGGAAACTGCGAAGTTGTTTTTTATTAGTGGGTACTGTGATGTCACGTATAGCCTGAAGTTTTCCGGTATCGAGCGCAATACAGTCGGCCAAAATAATATGTGCAAGAAACTTGATTGATGCTTGACTGAAATGAGATTTTTTAAGATTGACTGATAAACCTTGTTTGAGAAATGTTTGCAGTAATGTGTGAAGAATATTGTCGTGTTCAGACCAACTGGGATCAGCAATGAGAATGTTGTCAACATACATTGTAATTCTATCTTTCAATGCTTGTGGAAGTATTGTATTCATGGCTCGAATGAATGCAGTGGAAGAAATCGTCAATCCAAGTGGTAATTTACAGAACTGGTAACAACTGTCAAAGCACAGGAAGTCCGTATACTTCCTGCAGTTAGGGTCCATATTTGAGATACAAACTCGAATATATAGAGGTACCATGAACTTTTTCTGTGGATCATCAGTTTCCTTCTTGATGATATCATTAACTTGGTGTGAATTCAGAACCAGTCGTAGTAAGCTGTCTTAATTAACAATGTGTAATGGGTTGAAGTATTAGCTAACAGCTAGCTCAATAATTCCTTGTCCATGCATCGCTTGAAGCTCTTCTTTTAGCTGTTGTCTGCACGTGAAAGGAATAGAATAATGCTTAGCTTTAAATGTGTCATGTAGCTTTACCTGAAATTCATATACAAATTCATTAATTGGTCTGGGAACGTTATCAAATACCTGAGAGTGTTGCAGTAAGATATCATCTAATTGTTGTCTATCATCGTCCATAGTAACTTGGCTTTGACGTATCTTTCCATTAATTGTTTGTGCTGCATAACAGTCGAAATCATCTGGTAGATCATTATTACTGTGAAAATACGTATCTGTAAAATTTTTTTGCCAAATGGTGTTTTTGCATGCAGAAATAAGCTCAGTACGGTTAATGTCTTCTTTTTCTGACGAAAACGTGTTTTTAAACTCGAGAGCCAGTTTTGTCCGCCATTCTTAAGCATCAAATATGAGTTCTCAGAATCAATAATCGCTTCATACGTAACTAGTAAATCCATGCCTAGCATTACATCAGTAGTGGAGAGGGGAACAATCCAGAAGTTCGAACAGAATATGATACATGCAGTTGAAAATGATAAATGTGTCTGTTGCTTGATATCGACCCCTTTGTCGGAAACAGATCCTCTTATTTTAGTTTTGCTTAGCGGAAATGTTGTGCAAGATTTATCATGGTTCCATTTACTAAAGGCTGTTTCATTAATCACCAAGACAGGTGAACCAGAATCAATAATTGCTGTAAAGAAGTGTGTTCCTGTTACAATCTCCATTACAGGATGATAAATGGTTTACCGCGTTTGGTGTTTCTCCTGTAACAACGTGTCTCTCATGTCGTCAAATGTTATTACGTTATCACTAACTGCATGAAGACGTTGTGAATTCTGTTCTACATTGCTGGAAGATGCAAGGGATGTATTTTCTAATCATGTTCTGTTTGGTTGTAAATTTCATTTGGGATCCTGTTGCGGCATCTCAACTATCTGTACTGTTCTGTAACTCCCATTGGTGTAGTTTTGTTGCGGATGAAAGCGAACATCGGGCTATTTAAAACAAATTGTTGCTACTGAGGTTGACTTTGGTTTTGAAAAAAATTGCTGTTTCCATAATTTTGTTGAAAATTCTGATTATGATTTTTGCGTTTATTATTGAGAGAGTTGTTCTGATACGGTACATTGCCGTGCGAGTGCGACGAGAGGTTTCTCTGCACGCAGTAAGAGCTTTGCGTCGGCGCATAATTGCCGTGTTGTGGTGTGGCCACAAAATTCGGCGGTGGAACGCTGAAGTCAGTTTGACCTTGGATGCTGTATTGTTGATCCATGTATCCGAGTGCTTAGTTTTGAAGCTGGACATGAGGTAGCAAACCTTGATTTTTATTACTATGTTGGTATTGTTGCTGCTATGGCTGGAATTGATTGTTGTAATGATGCTGTTTCTGGAAATTTCTTATTAACGAATGAATAGTCAGAAATTTGAATTTCAAATAGTTGTAGCAAATTGCGAAAAGCGGAAATTCTTTCCTTTTGTTTGCTAGTTAAAAGTGATTCTCTGAGAGATCGTGGCAATTTAGAGATGCAAAGTTGTGTTAATGCAGATTGGCTATAACGTTCTGTAGTGTGCTGATTTTGTCGAACCATATGTTGAAAAAATTGCGTTATTGTCGAAAAGTTCGAACTTTCAAAATTCGTAGACCAATTAATTGGTCTTTTATGCCTCTTTGCATTGTCTCAGACCAGTAGGCGGATAAAAACGCAATCTGGAACTCTTCTACTGAATAACATTGTCTAGCGATCGGTCTCACATGAGTAGCCAGTTCGTTTTCCAAAAAACTGCCGATTTATGGGTGACAGGCCAATTAGGCGGTAATGAAAATGAGAACTGCTGTATCCAGTCCAAGGGATATATTTCTGATATATTGTTTCTAAGGACTTTAAATTTGTGAAGTGAGAGAAAATGATAATAGTCAAAACCATCTTGTCTTACATGTTGTACCATCTTGTATTGTATGTTGCACAGGTTGGCTGCTGTTAAAGTGCGTACTTGTTGTTGTGTGTTCAGTGTCTTCTTCTCGGACACACTGTGATCTACCAATATTATGTGCCAAAGGGGAACTGCCAAAATGTTGTGTTTGTTGTGACTGTGAGTTACTGTTCCTTTTATTGAACGTGGAGAAATTCTTAATCGAAGCACCGTCCTGATGTAAACTGTTCATTTTCTCGCCTAACTTGTTGTTGTGTGTGCCAAGCTGATTAATGGCATGTTGCATAGCTTGATGTTCCTGTGAACGTGTAAATGGTATAGGTGAAGTGTCATCAGATTTAGCATAATTCTGATTTTCCATAGCTCCTATCTTGTAGGCAGGGCATCATATTTCTCAGTGAGCGATTGCATCTGAGCTGTAGTGTTGGAATAAATAGTGTCAATATGTTTCTGTAGCTTACGTCCGCTCTTTGGCAGATTTTAATGCGTCCGAGTCATTTTCGAGTTCTAGCTGCACGATTCTATATGTGATGGTCTCTAAATCGTCTGTGTGTTTATCTTCCGTGCTTTGAAGACGAGTATTGGTTTCTGTTTAGTGTTCGCTTAGATCGGCTTGGATCTGTATGTTCGTATCTTGCACGGTTTTTAAGTTCACCGGAAACTGTGTTTATATTGTTATCTACATAAGTTTTAACCTGACTAACAATTTTCTTACAATCTTCCTGTCGTTCTGTATTTAACATTTGACGAAGCTCTTTGACTCTTTCGTCCTGTTGTTGTGTAAACTGCTGGTAACGAGTGTTATATGCTTCAATGTGTTGCTTTGCACTCATTAAGTTTACTTCCTTGTTCTGTGAAACTTCATTCATTTGTTGTAAGATGGATTAAATATCGCCACGCAATTGATTAGTGGTGTCACTGCATTGCTGAGCTACTGATTTAATCTCATCACTTAACTGTTTTGATATGTTGTCTTGTTTTTCAGATATTTGATTAAAACATTCGTACCTACTATTATTATATTGTTGGAGTATCTGATAGAGGGGATCTTTTCCTGTCTGAACTTCACTTAGTTTTGTACTATGAATATTTTGTTGCACGATAGATGATTCATTGATAGTCCTAGAAACATCATTACTTAACTTTGGATTAGAATCGGATGTAATGGGTCCGGAATGTATTGTGCTTCAACTCGTATCTCGTGTTGTGTGCGCAATTGTGTGGTCTGTGGTCACCTCTGTTTCCTTGGTATTAAAACTGACACTGTGTGTTTTTGTAACTTTTGCACTCTTAAAGTGGTGTTTCAGCGGCTTCCGATTCAGCGGAATGTGCCGTTTGATCGTTCGCTTTACTCGGCCATGTTTATTTGAGAAAATTTGTTCATTAGGTACTAATGATGTGCGTTCATTGTCTGCTGTACGCTCCACAACAGGAAATGAAATATTATCAGAATCTGTTTACATGGCAGTGAAGTTGTTCTGTGCATTCGACATATTATTAGTTTCTGTTACATTAGCACGCAACGGACTGTTCACTGTTTAGCGCGGCATACTCAGTTAAGAAATTTAATGGACGAACAATTACCAAGAGAAAGACAATGAATGGCAATAGAACAGAGCCAAAAATTTGCCGTTGACTGTTGAAAAAAAAATTAGTACAAATTAGTAAATGCGTAGCCCCAAAATTTCTGACTGCACTTATTACTATTCAAATAGGAGGAGAACCTAAGTCTCACTATGCTGTAACCAAAAGATTCTCAAACAGTTACCATCCTGGCCATGTGTAACTTTATGTCTAAAGTAACGTATGATATTTATGTCGAACAAAGAACAGTTACATCTACTGGTTACGTGTATCTGTACATGCACCTGATCCAGTTTTAAAGAACAGTAAGAAAGAAATACCGGTAAACCTAAACTAATTAAAACTTATGCGTGATAATGACAAGTTAGAGGTAAGTACGTTCAGATCCACTCGATCTTACTACAACCCTGTAAATCTGAATAACTAGAAAAGTGGTTCCTATGCGAAAACCAATAAACTGTGTGAAATAGATTTCTTACCTCGTATTGTTGTCGCCTTGGATAACGCATTGTTCTGCTCTCAACAAACTAACTACATTTTCAAAAGCTAAAATGCAAAGTATTGCACTGAGACATTTAGAATTTGTTTAAATAAAAACGACTTGGAACTGGAAGGCGGAACATGAGTGAAGAGAGTCACTGTAATATCTTACTTGAAAATCATACTGCATTGTGAAACTGACTTGCTATTGTTCAGCTATATCACAAAAATTACATTTACGCAAACAAATTATTTTTACAAAAAATACAATAAAAAATTTGGGATTATATACAAAGAAACTCGTTCAACAGCAAAAGCGCATACATGCGTGAATATTGATTATCCTGCTGTAGAACGGTGTAACAATACGTAGAAAAAATGTCGAAAAATACTTCATCGAAATTTCGTAATAATATTTGTTGTCATGATAATATTTGTTGCATTTTTTAAATAAATTTTACTTCAAATCTTATTTCTTCCATATATCATTAATACACTAACGGTCATTAAAATTGGTACACCACGAAGATGACATGCTACAGACGCGAAATTTAATCGCCAGGACGAATATGCTGTGATATGCAAATAATTAGCTTTTCAGAGCATTCACACAAGGTTGGCGCCTATGGCGACACCTACAACGTGCTGACATGACGAAAGTTTCCAATCGAATTCTCATATACAAAAAGCAGTTGACCGGCGTTGCCTAGTGAAACGTTGTTGTGATGCCTATGTAAGGAGGATAAATGCGTACCACCACGTTTCCGACTTTGATAAAGGTCGGATTGTAGCCTATCGCGATTGCGGTTTATCGTATCAAGACATTGGTGCTCGCGTTGGTCGAGATCCAATGACTGTTAGCAGTATATGGAATCGGTGGGTTCAGAAGGGTAATACGGAACGCCGTGCTGGATCCGAACGGCCTAGTATCACTGGCAGTCGAGATGACAGGCATCTTATCCGCACGGCTGTAACGGATCGTGCAGCCACGTCTTGATCCCTGAGTCAACAGATGGGGACGCTTGCAAGTCAACAACCATCTGCACGAGCAGTTCGGCGACGTTTGCAGCAGCATGGACTATCAGCTCGGAGACCATGGCTGCGGTTACACTTAACGCTGCATCACAGACAGGAGCGCCTGCGATGGTGTACTCAATGACGAACCTGGGTGCACGAATGGCAAAACGTCATTTTTTCGGATGAATCCAGGTTCTGTTTACAACATCATGATGGTCGCATCCGTGTTTGGCGACATCGCGGTGAACGCACATTGGAAGCGTGTATTCGTCATCGCCATACTGGCGTATCACCCGGCGTGATGGTATGGGGTGCCACTGGTTACACGTATCGGTCACCTCTTGTTCGCATTGACGCCACTTTGAACAGTGGACGTTACATTTCAGACGTGTTACGAACCGTGGCTCTACCCTTAATTCGATCCCTGCGAAACCCGACATTTCAGCAGGATAATGCACGACCGCATGTTGCAGGTCCTTTACGGGTCTTTCTGGATACACAAAATGATCGACTGCTGCTCTGGCCAGCACATTCTCCAGATCTCTCACCAATTGAAAATGTCTGGTCAATGGTGACCGAGCAACTGGCTCTTCACAATACCCCATTCACTACTCTTGATGATCTTTGGTATCATGTTGAAGCACCATGGGCAGCTGTACCTGTACACAACATCCAAGCTCTGTTTCACTCAATGCCCAGGCGTATCAAGGCCTTTATTACGGCCAGAGGTGTTTGTTCCGAGTACTGATTTCTCAGGATCTATGCACCAAAATTGCGTGAAAATGTAATCCCATGTCAGTCCTAGTATAATATATATGTCCAATGAATACCCTTTTATCATCTGCATTTCTTCTTGATGTAGAAATTTTAATGGCCAGTAGTGTACACAACACTGAACTTGTTACACTGAATATTTCATGCCAAGCAGCTGCCCACTCCGGAGCTTCGGAACACACACTGCCACCCGCTGGCGCGCCACTCCTGCTACCCGCGAAAACCACTCCTGCTGCTGCCCGACCCAACACAAGCTCTTTGTTGCACATATTCTGTCTCAGCTATAGCTGCCTCGCAGCGTTATTTCACGCGTACATCTTTGTAATAGATATATCGCTTATGCTCTTGGATACAATGTTTAAATTTACAATTTTCATCACATGTAGCTGTTTCAACCACAATTCTTGCTTGTCGGGCCGTTTGGTGGGCGCCAGTCAGATTGGTACCCCACCGCTGTCTGGGGCGTCTGAAACAGTTATCATTTGACTGGCTGTAGCTGTACATCACCTCTACCTATTTCCGTACTATTCACATAAATTCTTCGTGGTTTGTCGCTTTTTTTTTCTTTTTGAGTTTATTTCCTGGTAACAGTTTGACTGCAGGCTTATTGAAATACCACGTCACTATATTGTTGTTGTTGTGGTCTTCAGTCCTGAGACTGGTTTGATGCAGCTCTCCATGCTACTCTATCCTCTGCAAGCTTCTTCATCTCCCAGTACTTACTGCAACCTACATCCTTCTGAATCTGCTTAGTGTATTCATCTCTTGGTCTCCTTCTACGATTTTTACCCGCCACGCTGCCCTCCAATGCTAAATTGGTGATCCCTTGATGCCTCAGAACATGTCCTACCAACCGGTCCCTCTTTCTTATCAAGTTGTGCCACAAACTCCTCTTCTCTCTAATTCTACTCAATACCTCACCTCTTTCGTTATATGATCTACCCATCTAATCTTCAGCATTCTCCTGTAGCACCACATTTCGAAAGCTTTTATTCTATTCTTGTCCAAACTATTTATCGTCCATGTTTCACTTCCATACATGGCTACACTCCATATAAATACATTCAGAAACGACTTCCTGACACTTAAATCTATACTCTATGTTAACTAATTTCTCTTCTTCAGAAACGCTTTCCTTGCCATTGCCAGTCTACATTTCATATCCTCTCTACTTCGACCATCCTCCGTTATTTTGCTCCCCATGTACCAAAACTCATTTACTACTTTAAGCGTCTCATTTCCTAATCTAATTCCCTCTACATCACCCGACTTAATTCGACTACATTCCATTATCCTCGTTTTGCTTCTTTTGATGTTCATCTTATATCCTCCTTTCAAGACACTGTCCATTCCGTTCAACCGCTCTTTCAGGTCCTTTGCTGTCTCTGACAGAATTACACTGTCATCGGCGAACCTTAAAGTTTTTATTTCTTCTCCATGGATTTTAATTCCAACTCCGAATTTTTCTTTTGTTTCCTTTACTGCTTGCTCAATATACAGATTGAATAACATCGGGGATAGGCTAGAACACTGTCTCACTCCCTTCCCAACCAATGCTTCCCTTTCATGCCCCTTCACTCTTATAGCTGCCATCTGGTTTCTGTACAAATTGTAAATTGCATTTCGCTCCCTGTATTTTACCCCTGCCACCTTTAGAATGTGAAAGAGAGCATTCCAGTATTCCAGTCAACATTGTCAAAAGCTTTCTCTAAGTCTACAAATCCTAAAAATGTAGGTTTGCCTTTCCTTAATCTTTCTTCCAAGCTAAGTCGTAAGGTCAGTATTTCCTCACGTGTTCCAATATTTCTACGGAATCCATACTGATCTTCCCCGAGGTCGGCTTCTACCAGTTTCTCCATTCGTCTGTAAAGAATTCGTGTTAGTATTTTGCAACTGTGACTTATTAATCTGATAGTTCGGTAATTTTCACATCTGTCAACACCTGCTTTCTTTGGGATTGGAATTATTATACTCTTCTTCAAGTCTGAGGTTATTTCGCCTGTCTCATACATCTTGCTCACCAGATGGTAGAGTTTTGTCTGTACTGGCTCTCCCAAGACCGT
This sequence comes from Schistocerca nitens, assembly GCF_023898315.1. Classification (NCBI taxonomy): domain Eukaryota; kingdom Metazoa; phylum Arthropoda; class Insecta; order Orthoptera; family Acrididae; genus Schistocerca; species Schistocerca nitens. Next base: position 598,135,457 of record NC_064621.1, read on the forward strand.
CCGTAGTTCTAATGGAATGTTGTCTACTCCCAGGGCCTTGTTTCGACTCAGGTCTTTCAGTGCTCTGTCAAACTCTTCACGCAGTATCATATCTCCCATTTCATCTTCATCTACATCGTCTTCCATTTCCATAATATTGTCCTCAAGTACATCGCCCTTGTATAGACCCTCTATATACTCTTTCCACCTTTCCGCTTTCCCTTCTTTGCTTATACCTGGGTTTCCATCTGAGCTCTTGATATTCATGCAAGTGGTTCTCCTTTCTCCAAAGGTCTCTTTAATTTTCCTGTAGGCAGTATCTATCTTACCCCTAGTGACATAAGCCTCCACATCCTTACATTCGTCCTCTAGCCATCCCTGCTATTTATTTTGCACTTCCTGTCGATCTCATTTTTGAGACGTTTGTATACCCTTTTGCCTGCTTCATTTACTGCATTTTTATATTTTCTCCTTACATCAATTAAATTCAATATTTCTTCTGTTATTCAAGGGTTTCTACTAGCCCTCGTCCTTTTCCGTATTTGATTCTGCTGCCTGCATCATTTCATCCCTCAAAGCTACCTATTCTTCTTCTATTGTATTTCTTTCCCCCATTCCTGTCAATTGTTCCCTTATGCTCTCCCTAAAACTCTGTACAACCTCTGGTTCTTTCAGTTTATCCAGGTCCCATCTCCTTAAATTACCACCTTTTTGCAGTTTCTTCAGGTTTAATCTGCAGTTCATAACCAATAGATTGTGGTCAGAGTCCACATCTGCCCCTGGAAATGTGTTACAAGTTAAAACCTGGTTCCTAAATCTCTGTCTTACCATTATATAAACTATATGATACCTTATAGTATCTCCAGGATCCTTCCATGTATACAACCTTCTTTTATGATTCTTGAACCAAGTGTTAACTATGATTAAGTTATTTTCTGTGAAAAATTCTACCAGACACCTTCCTCTTTCATTTCTTACCCCCAATCCATATTAACCTACTATGTTTCCTTCTCTCTCTTTTCCTACTCTCGAATTCCAGTCACCCATGACTATTAAATTTTCGTCTCTCTTCACTACCTGAATAATTTCTTTTATCTCATCATACATTTCATCAATTTCTACATCATCCGCACAGCTAGTTGGCGTATAAACTTGTACTACTATAGTAGGCGTGGGCTTCGTGTCTATCTTGGCCACAATAATGCGTTCACTATGCTGTTTGTAGTAGCTTACCCGCACTCCTATTTTTTTATTCATTATTAAACCTACTCCTGCATTACCCCTATTTGATTTTGTATTTATAACCCTGTATTCACCTGACAAAAAGCCTTGTTCCTCATGCCACCGAACTTCACTAATCTATATCTAACTTTAACCTATCCATTTCCCTTTTTAAATTTTCTAACCTACCTGTCCGATTATGGGATCCGACATTCCACGCTCCGATCCGTAGAATGCCAGTTTTCTTTCTCCTGATAACGACATCCTCTTAAGTAGTCACCGCCCGGAGATTCGAATGGGTGACTATTTTACCTCCGGAATATTTTACCCAAGAGGATGCCATCGTCATTTAACCATACAGTAAAGCTGCATTCTCTGTGAAAAAATTACGTCTGTAGTCTCCCTTTGCTTTCAGCCGCTCGCAGTACCAGCACAGCAAGGCCGTTTTGGTTAGTGTTACAGGGCCAGATCAGTCAATCATCCAGACTGTTTCCCCTGCAACTACTGAAAAGGCTGCTTCCGCTCTTCAGGAACCACACGTTTGTCTGGCCTCTCAACAAATACCCCTCCGTTGTGGTTGCACCTACGGTACGGCCATGTGTATCGCTGAGGCACACAAGCCTCCCCACCAACGGCAAGGTCCATGGTTCATGGGGGGATGCAATGAAGTATCTGTGAAACGCTACTGGTTTTCTCATTATACTGAACACGCTGTACGACTAAAACATCTTGGGATATTGTATTTCAAAAGGCAGGTTTTCCCCAGTATCATTACAATTTCGCTAACTGTTTAGAATGTAATGGTCATGAGGCTCCAGTTAGTGAGAAAAACGCAGTGGCAAGATGAGACGTAGAGGGAGAGTGTACTGGTATCTTACCTGGAGCACGCTAGCCAAGAACAAGCTAGTTTGTTTCTATAGTACACAACCAACCAATACGTGCACATTCAGAACTCGAATAACACTACATCACCACACTTACTTTAAAGCTCCCTGACAGATTATAACTCTACGTGTGACAGATGCACGAACGAATTTCCCGTCGTTTCGCGAGGAGGCTGAGAAGGTAAGCAATCCACGCACACACCCCTGCCGAACTAAAAGCTTCAGTTAGCTAATGCCTGCCGTTGTCTACTTATAACTTAACTATGTACACTTTTCTGAAATCTGTAGTCCGTGGTCGCTCTAGGACGAAGAGTGGTTTGATGTAATTCTCTACGCTAATCTAACGTTTTCAACCGTGTGTGTCTCCGGATAACTACCGAATCCTATACTCATTTGAACATGCGTATTGTAATCAAGTCTTGTTCACTCTCCAAGTTCCGCCCGTTACCAACTTCACTCTTCGTTGGTGACCTAGAATGTGTACTACCAACCTATCCCACCTTTTGTTCAAAATTTTAATAATGCCTTTCTTCCCGATTGATTCATCACCTCTTCAATAGTTGTGCCGTCTAATCATCTTATTTTTATATTTCGTCTGTAACATCACATACTCTGTTCTCTTACTGTCTGAAGCATTTATCATCCCGTTTCACTTCGAAACAAGGCTACACTCTAGACAAACATCATCTGAAAAGACTTCCTAACGCTTAAATTTATGTTAGATTCCATTCCGTTCAATTGATTTCGCAAGTGCTTTGACGTCATTTCAATGCCCAAAGCAAACTTGTTTCTTACTTTATTTCTTCTTCTTGAATTCAAATTCCCTTCTCATATTTCTCCTTGGTTTCCTTTACTGCTTGCTCAATGTACAGATTGAATATCATCAGAGACAGACTACAGCCCTGTTCTTTTCAACAACTGCTTCACTTTCAAGTCTTAGACTCCTATAACTCTGCATTCTGGTTTCTGTAAATGTTTTACATATACATTTCGCTCCCTCTATTTTATCTCAGCTATCTTCAGATTTATGGAGAGTGTATTAAAGTCAACACTGTCAAAAGCTTTACATTTGCTGTATTTACGACTACACGCTTACCCTATGGGTCGTAATTGAAATCTGTGACGGAATTCTTCGTGTCACATTTTCAAGCAGAACTAATACAGTCACAGCCATTAGAAGGAATATCAAATTTCTATATTTACGAAATACGTGGCGCAATATGTGGCTCCTTAATACTTAGACACAACTGAGATTGTAATCTCTTTTAATCACTCCACATTTAAAGACAAATTTTGCCTTAAATCTGTCCTCTTAATACACACACACACTACTGTCTTTCAGGCTATCTGGAATATTATCAACCTTGTTTCTCCCTTATTCAGTTACACCTCATACCCTAGAGCTAAAATACACTACTGGGCATTAAAATTGCTACAACAAGAAGAAATGCAGATGATAAACGGGTATTCATTCGACAAATATATTATACTAGAACTGACATGTGATTACATTTTCACGCAATTTTGGTGCACAGGTCCCGCGAAATTAGAACCCAGAACAACCACCTCTGGCCGTAATAACGACCTTGATACGCCTGGGCATTGAGTCAAATAGATTTTGGATGGCGTGTACAGGTCAGCTGTCCATGCAGCTTCAACACGATACCACAGTTCATCAAGATTAGTGACTGGCGTATTGTGACGAGCCAGTTGCTCGGCTACCATTGACCAGACATTTTCAATTGGTGAGAATTCTGGAGAATGTGCTGGCCAGGGCAACAGTCGAACATTTTCTGCATCCAGTAACGCCCGTACAGGACCTGCAACATGCGGTCGTGCATTATCCTGCTGAAACGTAGGGTTTCGCACGGACCGAATGAAGGGTAGAGCCACGGGTCGTAACACATGTGAAATGTAACTTCCACTGTTCAAAGTGCCGTCAATGCGTACAAGACGTGACCGAGACGTGTAACCAATGGCATCCCATACCATCACGCCGGGTGTTACGCCACTATGGCGATGACGAATACACGCTTCCAATGTGCGTTCACCGTGATGTCGCCAAAGAAGGATGCGACCATCATGATGCTGTAAACAGAACCTGGATTCATCCGAAAAAATGACGTTTTGCCATTCATGCACCCAGGTTCGTCGTCGAGTACACCATCGCAGGCGCTCCTGTCTGTGATGCAGCGTCAAGGATAACCGCAGCCGTGGTCTTCGATCTGATAGTCAATGCTGCTGCAAACTTCGTCGAACTGTTCGTGCAGATGTTTGTTGTCTTGCAAACGTCCCCATCTGTTGACTCAGGGATCAAGACGTGGCGGCACGATCCGTTACAGCCATGCGGATAAGATGCCTGTCACCTCGACTGTTAGTGATACGAGGCCGTTGGGATCCAGCACGGCGTTCCGTATTACCCTCCTGAACCCACCGATTCGATATTCTGCTAACAGTCATTGGATTTCGACCAACGCGAGCAGCAGAGTCGCGATACGATAAACCGCAATCGTGATAGGCTACAATCCGACCTTTATCAAAGTCGGAAACGTGATGGTACGCATTTCTCCTCCTTACACGAGGCATCACAACAACGTTTCACCAGGCAACGACTGTCAACTGCTGTTTGTGTATGAGAAGTCGGTTGGGAACTTTCGTCATGTCAGCATGTTGTAGGTGTCGCCATCGGCGCCAACCTTGTGTGTATGCTCTGAAAAGCTAATCATTTGCATGTCACAGCATGTTCTTCCTGTCGGTTAAATTTCGCCTCTGTAGCACGTCATCTCCGTGGTGTAGCAATTTTAATGGCCAGTAGTGTATCTTATGTATCTGTTAAAATTAGCAAATAAAAAGAGTTTGTCCAGACGGCGAATGTAATCTTTCACCTGGCGCAGTTTAAGCTAACAAACTATGGACAGCACTGACGTGTCGGTAATGTTATACCACAGTGAAAGAAGAATCTTGTCATACACGTAGAAAAAGTGCTGCGAACTCGCCATTCGTTGACGTCCATTTTCGGCAGAGGTTATACACACGAAGAGATTTCGTTAAACAGTTTTTAACTGCAAGTATGTAGGGAATCCTGCTGTGAAACAGTGGCAAGAGAATTTGTACTCATACACTTCATAAGAAACACAGTCTAAGACAAAAAGACTGAAGAGAACGACACACCACGATGGGAATAATCCGAATGGGACGGATGTACAGACGAACAAATTATTACAATTTCCGAAAAATTGGATAATTTATTCGAGGGAAAGAGTTTCCCAAACCGAGCAGTTGAACAACGCGTTGGTCTACCTGTGGCCCTTCGGCTTGGCATAGATTGACATACTTGGTGGATGTCCTCTTGGGAGACGTCGTGCCGAATCCTATCCAATTAGGGCGTTAGATCTTCAAAATGCCGAGATTTGGTGCACCCTGCCCATAAGCTCCAAATGTTCTTATCTGGGAGAGATCTCGCGACCTTTCTGAAAGGGTTTGGCAAGCACGAAGACGAGCTGCAGAAAGTCTCGCCGTGTGTGCCCGGGCATTATCTTCCTGAAATGTAAGCCCAGGATGGTTTGCCACTAAGGCTAACAAAACTGGGCGAAGAATATCGCCGACGTACCGCTGTATTGCAAGGTTGCTGCGGCTGATAAGCAACGGGATCCTGTTACGAAATAGAATGGCACCCCAGTCCATGACTCCTCCTTGTCGGACCGTAAGGCGGGCGACAATCGGGTTGGTGTCCAGCCGCAATGCACGGCGCCTCCAGACGCCTCTTCGCAGGACATCGGAGTTCAGTTCGAAGCGAGGCTCATCACTGAAGGCAGTTCTACTGCAGTCAATGAGATTTCAGGGTGAATGTGCCCGACGTCACCAAAAACAGGTTTGTAGGTGTACAGAGGTCAATGGTAGTCAGCGTAAGGTGTGCAGTGAACGCAGACACGAGCTATTGATGCTCCTTGTGGTCGCTGAAGCACTACTTGCAGGACGTATCGATGATTGTTATGGGTCCGGGGCTCTGAGTACCTCTCTGACGACTGACAGTGCTTCACGTTCTATAGTCACTCTAGGCGTATCGTTTCTTCCTTAAAGCTTGTGTTCGGCCATGGTTCTCCCATTCCTGCCAACATCATCGAATAGTGGTATCGCTCCTATTCAAATGTCGAGCAACTCGCTCCTCACTCAAACCGACTTCTTTGAACCAACTACACATCCTCTCTCAAATGGTGACATCCACGTTTATTGTCCATGCACCTGTCTGCGAAGCATAGTGACTGTGCAACTGAGTATACGTAAGGAAATTCGCAAAGAGCTTGTGCCCTTGTACCTACCCGACTCTGCTTATTTTCCTTGCCAGCTGCGCATTTAAAGTGCCCTAGAGTGTCATACATTTATCCATTCGCCCCAAAGTTTACAGTTTTGCATTTTCCGTCGATACCTGAATGAATATCAATTAGTGGTCCAAATGGCTCTGAGCACTATGGGACTTAACTATTGAGGTCATCAGTCCCCTAGAACTTAGAAAGACTTAAACCTAACTAACCTAAGGACATCACACACATCCATGCCCGAGGCAGGATTCGAACCTGCGACCGTAGCGGTCGCGCGGTCCCATACTGTAGCGCCTAGAACCGCTCGGCCACTCCGGCAGGCATTAATTAGTGAGCAATTTCCATAACGCCTTTGTGACTCGTCGTTGTTTTTTCTGAATTTTCCGCATTGCATGTGTTTGAAAACGTCCCTTAATCGGCATCGGTTCCCAAAGTAAACGCAGCCCTGAAAGTACAGCTAACGCAAAGAACCGAATCGTTTCGTGTATTTATAAAACTGAAACTGGAATTCAGGGGAAACCATGACGCGTAGCATTTTCCCCCTTTCAAAGACCTAATTCATCAAAGAATCGTACAGGATTAAGATACCAACAACTGCGGTTCACTCTAAATCCCAGGGCATTGCAGGTCAGAAGTTTGCCTCTTAGATTCATGATATACTTGAGTGTGAAGGGCGTCAAGTGCTTTGTAGTATTTCATCCCCAATTTCATTTAAAAATCTCCTTCTCTTTTAACAGTGCTTTATGTTTTAGCCGTTATTATGCGAGAAGATTGCACTTGCTACTTTTTGGTACGGAGTGTTGTGCAGGTAGACAAATTCGGCTTCTTCGGTCGTAGAATGTTTCGGTAACCGTTGTAATCTCTACCAATAATTCCTAATTTCGGCTGCGTAATGGACGTCAGCTGCGAGCGCTCACCAGGCAGCTAATGGACCGCTCACACATCACACCGCTGCGCGCTGAGACGCAAATGACTCGCATCCATCCGTTGCGTTACGTGTAGCATTACAAGAGATATGGAATGGAAACCGATGATGCATGAATATCAAGTACGTATAACGAGACAGATTAATCAGATGGGGTAAACGAGCAATAACCCCCCCACCACCAGTGCTGTAATTTGACGTGGCTGCCAAAACCATACCCTGATGTTGCTGTTAATGCCTGTTTTGAGGTCTATAGACTTTTGCGGTGAGAGTCAGTTTCAGGAAAATTCTTACTACTCACCGAGTCATACTGCAAGCGCTGCAGAGTTTCTACTATCATTACACATACCCTTCGTCAATATTATGTACTACTGACCCGGTGGCACTGGAACTCCAGTACCAGTAGAGGTCCCACAGTATTGCCATGTATACCTACCCACATTACTTCCACGACGAGTCAAGAACGGCATGCAATTGGTGTTGTAATACCAAGATGGAGTGAGTGTACAAACTGTGTAATAGACAGTGGTTTTAATTTGATTTTTGTTTTCACTATTAGATAATCAGGCAGAGACCACTGCAGTGATACAGAAAACGCCACGCCATTCCTTGCGAGACTGGGAGACACTCTGTCAAACTTTCAGAAAGATATCATCCAAACAATCAAAAAGATAGCAAAGCGCAGAGTCAGCTTAAAAGCTCATGCATCCATGTTGCTGACAAGAATAATGTACAGGATATTCGAAAAGAAAATTTACGAGCTGTGAGATGACGAACAACTTGGCTTTAATAAAAGTAAAGGTGTTGTGTAAGCGTTCGTACACGATAGTAAGGGATGGTGGACTTGCAGAGTTTGTGGCCGCCCTCCGCTGGTCTGCTGTCTTCGACTTCTCTGACGTAACATATCGATGTTGTTATCCACTGTATGTGCCCGACTTTTCGTTATATCTACACATCAGATTGAGCAGCCACAAACATATTCACTATAACGGCGGCTAAATTTCGGGTTTTAATACTAACAATTAATGTTAAGTTTTTGCTCAGTCGATCGCCCTTCATTTGTTGCTGCTTTACTGAAGACAAGTAGTAAATAACGTCTTCGGATGTTACTTATTATTTACTAATACACACGCTGTTGCGGAAATCACTTTATTTTTTTTTATCTACGATATCTGATAATAATTAAATGATCATGAATGATTGCGTTTTGCGTATAGGGAAAAGGAGGTTTGACCTTACAATTACTCTCAGCAATTACGGCAACTAAAAGTCCCGTGATTTTTATAGTTCGTCACTCAAAGATTTTATAGCAAGGACTATGGTCCATTACTATACTTAGATTCAGTCATTCAACTTCATACGCTTTTACTTTCACAATGCTAACTGCCCAGTTACGTTCTTATATTCAGTTTAACGTCCCTTCGTATAGTCCGCAGATTCTATTATCGGTTATTCGGCATGTAATAGAATTTAATACTGAGCGCTACTTTTTCTCGCGCACACAATTCCTCTGATATTCTTAGTCCGCGACATTACGGCAAAAGTCTGTTCCGTATAAATTAACTATAGCCAATTTTCTTTCAGTTTAACAGAAGTGCCCTTATCCCTCCCGTAGCATATCATATGGAAATGCCCGCTATATCGCACGCCGCAGCTACCTATACATATTCAGAGCGCAGAAAACAAGACAAGAGATCTAACTATACCCGCACATAGTTCATATAGTAGAATTTAGAAACAAAACTAGCCGGATTAAACCTTCCATGATATCCCTGAAGCGCTATTTTGCTGAGAAATTAAGCATCGGTAATTTTAATAAAAACTTTTCAGTGCTATTCATTACTTCCGATATTATCGATCACCTCCCCCCTATACGAAAATATATCGTTCTCAATTAAAAGAGCGGTTCTAACTTGTATACCAAGTGTCGTCGAAGGAAAGTTGGACAGGAGCAGAAACTATTAGCGAACGGATTGATACTGTAAACAGAAGATTTACTTAACGCATATTTCTCCAAGCGAACAAAGACTCAATACAAACAATGGTGCAACAAACAGAGTCCAGCTCTCTCAGTTTCAAAAAAGGATGAAGCACGACGAAGGTGTCGTAGCTTAGTGGCTCCAAGAGCAAGAGGGCAAGTGGCTGCCGCTGGCCCTCATGCACTGCGGTGGCAGATGTTGCAGCGTGTGGCTCAGCAGACGCGCACCATTGGCTCCACCAGATCCCGCGTGTCCACTAACGGCGTCAGACGGAAACTTGCCCCTGCGTTACCAAACTTCATGCGCCGTGGTGTAGTATCGAAACGTCATCCACAAAAAAATACTAGAATGGTGTTCTGATGTTGCTCTTCGTAATGGAAACGAGGCTTGAATAAAAACATATTCACGCTTCTTGTCGACCTGGAAGAACCGTCCGACAACTTAAAATGGATTAATACGTGCAAAATGCTCGGAAAAGTCGGATAATATGGAGTAGCTTATGTATAAGAACCAAGAGTGAAATTAAGACTGGGAGACCAAGAAGGAGGTGCCCGTTTCGAAAGGGTAAAAGACAGGGATGCAGTTTTAGCCTCTATTGTGCACTCTATAAACCAAAGAAGCAATGATGCAAATAAAAGAAATGTTCAGGAGTGGCATTATAATTCAGGGTGTCAGGATATCGAGGATAGGATTTGCTGATGACATTTATATCTTTAGTGAAAGTGAAGAAGAATTTCAGGATATGATGAATGGAAAGAACAGTGAGTTTTACGACACCCCATCCCTGCGAAACGCTGAACCATTACGTAACCTCTGATGACGGAAATGCTGTCATTTCAACACAACACTTCAGTTGCTCTCAGTTTTATTACGCTGAAGAGCCAAAGAAACTGGTACAACTGACTAATATCCGCGATCACGCGGAAGTGCCACAACACGATGTGGCATGGACTCGACTAATGTCTAAAGTAGTGCTGGAGGGAATTGACACCGTGAGTCGTGCAGAGTTGTCCATAAATCCGTAAGAGTACGAGAGGGTGAAGATCTCTTCCCAATAGCACGTTGCAATGCATTCCACATTCGCTCAATATGTTCATGTCTGGGGAGTTTGGTGGCCAGTGGAAGTGTTTAAACTCAGAACAGTGTTTCTGGAGCCACTCTGTAGCCATTCTAGACGTGTGGGGTGTCGCGTTGTCGTACTGGAATTGCCCAAGTCCGTCGAAATGCACAATGGATATGAGTGGCAGGTGATCAGACAGGATGCTTACGTACTTGTCACCTGTCAGAGTCGTATCTAGAAGTATCAGGGGCTCCATATCACTCCAACTGTACACGCCCCACAATATTACAGAGCCTCCACCAGCTTGAGCAGTTCACTGCTGACATGCACGGTCCATAAAATCATGAAGTTCTCTCCATAGCCGTACACGTCCATCGGCTCGATACAATTTGAAACGAGGCTCGTCCGAACAGGCAACATATTTCCTGTCATTCGACAGTCCAAAGCCCGTATCGATGATGTTTCGTTGAATGATTCGGACCTCAGCACTTGTTGATGGCCCAGCATTGACATCTGCAGCAATTTGCGGAAGGGTTCCACTTCCGTCACGTTGAACGATTCTCTTCAGTCATCGTTGGCCCCCTTCTTGCAGAATCTGTTTCTGGCCGCAGCGATGCCGAAGATTTAATGATTTGCCGGATTCCTCATATTCACGGTACGCTCGTAAAATGGTCGTACGGGAAAATCCCCACTTCATCGCTACCTCGGAGATGCTGTGTACCATCGCTCTTGCGCCGACTATAGCACCACGTTCAAACTAACGTAAATCTTGACAACCTGCAATTGTAGCAACAGTAACCGGCCTAACAACTGCGCCAGGTACTTGTCGTCTTGTATAGGAGCTGCCGACCGCAGCGCCGTATTCTGCCAGTTTACGTATCTCTGTATTTGAATATGCATGCCTATACCAGTTTCTTTTCTCCGTCAGATATACGAAATCTCCAGTACGACACCATTTTGGTTGATACTGTGTGCTGGATAGGGACGTGATTCTGGAACTTTAACCTTGAGCGGGCAAGTGCTCCACCGATTTAATTATCCAGACACGTCTCACTAGGCGTCCTCAGAGCCTTACTTCCATCAGAATCTCTTCTTACTTCTTCCAGAACTGCTAACTGCGCGAGATATGAAGAGGGGTAGGATGGGATGGAGAGGCTGGTGTGTCGTGCCTGGATAGCGCCTTCGGTAGAGCACCTGCCCTTAAGAAGGAAAGGTCCCACTTTCTAGTCCAGGTCAGGAACATAATTTTAATCTGGCAGGAAGTTTCAAATCAGTACACGCACCGTGAATATTTATACCGGATACGTCATGTCTTTCAATAGGAGATCATCGAAATACACTGACGAAAAAAACTGCGACGCCAAGAAGGAGCTGTGCAACATAAAAGAAACTTGGTTGGTGTGTTTCTACATCTGGAAGATGTTGTCTATTCCAATTTCGCACCAGTCTCATAAAGCGGCACTAGTAGCGCCAATATGATGATGTAAATCAGGTTTGCTTTAAATTTACGCTGGAGATAGTGAGCGATAGTTACCTTTGATGTTGAACGTGTGAGCTGATGTTAATCAAGAATGCCTTTAAGGCGCCACCTCACAGAGTTTCAATGGGGTCGTATAATAGGGCTATGAAAAGCTGGATGTTCCTTCTGCGACGCTGCATAAGACTTGGCAGGAGTGTGACCACCGTACGTGGTTGCTGGCAGTGGTGGTCACGGGAATGTTCGGCCTCAAGAAGACGCGACTCTGAACGGCCACGTAGCACTACCGAGAGAGAAGAACATTGTGTTCGGCGTATGACTCTGGCGCATAGTACTGCATCAACAGCAGCAATCTGAGCAGCAGTTGACGCCACACTGACACAATGAAGTCTTACAAATCGGTTACTACCAGGACAGCTCCGAGCCAGACACCCTGTAGCGTGCGTACCACTGCCCCAAACCACCGCCATTTGAGACTTCAGTGGTGTCACACGAGAGCTCATTGGAGGGCGGGGTGAAGGCCGGTACTGCCTCGGTGTCAGTAATGGCCTTTGTTGGTTAGAAGGAGGTCAGTTGAGGGCCTGAAACCAACACGTCTGTCCGCTAGGTACACTGGACCTACACCTGGAGCTGGAGCTACGGTCTGGGATGCGATTTCGTCTGAGAGCAGGGGCACGCTAGTGGTTACCCCACGCACAGTGACTGCAAATTCATATGTAGTCTGGTGATTCGACTTCTTGTGCTGCCATTCACGTACAGCATTCCAGAGAGTGTATTTCAACAGGATAACGCTTGACCACATACCGCTGTTGCAACCCAACATGCCCTACAGAGTGTCGACATGTTGCCATGGCCTGCTCAATCACCAGATCCGTCTCCAATAGATAACATACGGGACATAATCGGACGACAACTCTAGCGTCATCCATAAATAGCGTTAACCGTTGCTATACTGACCGGCCAAATGCAACAGGCGTGTAATTACATTCCCCAAACTGATATCCGGCCCCTGTAACACATGGATGCACGTTTTCACGTTTGCATTCAACATTCCGATTATTAATGTACCTAGTATTTCACATTTGCAGTGATTTGCAAGAAATGTTAATCACTTAAATATGTTAGCTAAACAAATTTATTCCCGAAATTTCACTGCTCTAATTTTCTGGTGGTGCGACTGTCTTTCGGTCAGCGTAAATCTATTCGAGTGAGGTACCCTACATCCAACGGGCACTCTGACCTCCCTCGGTACGGCGAAGTATGCAAGCCTGCCTGTTACACAGACATCAAGAGCCTAACCACAACTTACAAGGAGACCATCACACCTGTTAATCACGCATCTTAACGAGGCGCACGTATGAAATAGAGGGACCTGTTCCTAGTACCTATCTAGCGCTTTTTAATGAGGCGACTCCCAGTTTGCAAGGAAATCAATGTTGAACTATTATGAGTGTCTCCTGAGTCTGTAACGTTAATTGTGTGTCGAGAGGGCGACCGTACTGCAGTGTCAGAGGTTTGGGGTCACCATATTGGTGGTACGAGCTCATACCTCACCCGTGTACCTTTTCTTAAATTTCATCCTATAGAGTATCATCAAACAGTTTGTTTTACGCAAAGTTATTAAAAAATAGTCATTTTCACCACTGTAATGTTATTGATAAAACAATAGCTAAAGCAAACCGTCTTTCCGTGTATTCTGTTTCTCATAGAATCGCCGGCCGGTGTGGCCGTGCGGTTAAAGGCGCTTCAGTCTGGCACCGCGTGACCGCTACGGTCGCAGGTTCGAATCCTGCCTCGGGCATGGATGTGTGTGATGTCCTTAGGTTAGTTAGGTTTAATTAGTTCTAAGTTCTAGGCGACTGATGACCTCAGAAGTTAAGTCGCATAGTGCTCAGAGCCATTTTTCTCATAGAATCGATTACAGAATTGACTTGCTCGGTATTCTTTGCATCATTTGCTGTGCTAGAACAGAATTCCGGATGGTATTTGTCGCAGAAACAACCGAAACACCAAGTTATAGAGGACCATGCAAATTTCAAAAGGTACTGCCCTGCAGGCACACGGGTTTTAAAGCTGCGATACCAGAAAAGATAGTTCATTTAGATTCAAAAAAACTGTTTTTCTTTTATCACCTTCGATGCGATCCGCGCGTATTTGATCACTGCTGTGAATGCAGTAGCACTAAATAGATGCAGAATTAAAGAATGTATTTTTATGGAATCTTCCCCCGCAACTACACTCCTGGAAATTGAAATAAGAACACCGTGAATTCATTGTCCCAGGAAGGGGAAACTTTATTGACACATTCCTGGGGTCAGATACATCACATGATCACACTGACAGAACCACAGGCACATAGACACAGGCAACAGAGCATGCACAATGTCGGCACTAGTACAGTGTATATCCACCTTTCGCAGCAATGCAGGCTGCTATTCTCCCATGGAGACGATCGTAGAGATGCTGGATGTAGTCCTGTGGAACGGCTTGCCATGCCATTTCCACCTGGCGCCTCAGTTGGACCAGCGTTCGTGCTGGACGTGCAGACCGCGTGAGACGACGCTTCATCCAGTCCCAAACATGCTCAATGGGGGACAGATCCGGAGATCTTGCTGGCCAGGGTAGTTGACTTACACCTTCTAGAGCACGTTGGGTGGCACGGGATACATGCGGACGTGCATTGTCCTATTGGAACAGCAAGTTCCCTTGCCGGTCTAGGAATGGTAGAACGATGGGTTCGATGACGGTTTGGATGTACCGTGCACTATTCAGTGTCCCCTCGACGATCACCAGTGGTGTACGGCCAGTGTAGGAGATCGCTCCACACACCATGATGCCGGGTGTTGGCCCTGTGTGCCTCGGTCGTATGCAGTCCTGATTGTGGCGCTCACCTGCACGGCGCCAAACACGCATACGACCATCATTGGCACCAAGGCAGAAGCGACTCTCATCGCTGAAGACGACACGTCTCCATTCGTCCCTCCATTCACGCCTGTCGCGACACCACTGGAGGTGGGCTGCACGATGTTGGGGCGTGAGCGGAAGACGGCCTAACGGTGTGCGGGACCGTAGCCCAGCTTCATGGAGACGGTTGCGAATGGTCCTCGCCGATACCCCAGGAGCAACAGTGTCCCTAATTTGCTGGGAAGTGGCGGTGCGGTCCCCTACGGCACTGCGTAGGATCCTACGGTCTTGGCGTGCATCCGTGCGTCGCTGCGGTCCGGTCCCAGGTCGACGGGCACGTGCACCTTCCGCCGACCACTGGCGACAACATCGATGTACTGTGGAGACCTCACGCCCCACGTGTTGAGCAATTCGGCGGTACGTCCACCCGGCCTCCCGCATGGCCACTATACGCCCTCGCTCAAAGTCCGTCAACTGCACATACGGTTCACGTCCACGCTGTCGCGGCATGCTACCAGTGTTAAAGACTGCGATGGAGCTCCGTATGCCACGGCAAACTGGCTGACACTGACGGCGGCGGTGCACAAATGCTGCGCAGCTAGCGCCATTCGACGGCCAACACCGCGGTTCCTGGTTTGTCCGCTGTGCCGTGCGTGTGATCATTGCTTGTACAGCCCTCTCGCAGTGTCCGGGGCAAGTATGGTGGGTCTGACACACCGGTGTCAATGTGTTCTTTTTTCCATTTCCAGGAGTGTATTTCTCTGTTAGTCTTAAGCAAGTCGGGAGCAGTCTCAATTTTTTTTTCATGAAAATTTCAACCTGTCTGTGAAAATAAACATCACAGTGTTGGCAAAATGGAGTGAATTTGGGTGGTATATCATTTACAGTGGAGGTGCATTCTCATCTTTCATTTACAAAGATTTGATCGTAAAATGTCTGATCAGTATACTCTCCTTGTGAGTCAGTTCGTCAATTCTTTTCGAAAAAATCGACCAAATGTCCGGTATGGTTCTTGTATACGCAATAAAACTTAAGGGAACATATTTCTTGCCGATATTATAGTAAACTGTTCTCTGAAATAATGAGCTATCTGGTTCAAATCTGTTTTCGCTCCTTGTTCCGCAAGGTATCTATTGCTCGTCAATTGGTATATGTGTTTGTCTATAACAAAGACAACGTTAATTATGTTTAATTTCGCGGAATGAAGTGAAACTTACAGTGTAAATCATACAAAGTAACTTTGACTTCGCTTCTCAATTTACATTACCGATAACACAGAAATTGTTTCTCATCTTCAACAGATGCAGGTTGGACGTCCGAGACTTCATGGACTGTGTCGCAATGCAGCTGTAGAAGGAAGCTGAAACAGTCAACGCTGAAATCAACTTCAGTCACGTTGCCGAATACTTAGGTAAGCATTAATTTATGAAACAAATATGCGTGCGCCTTTTTTTCTGGAAAAACTGGATCGTTTCCATAATAAAACTGAACTCCATCCAAACAGACTTCGGAAGGCCCAACGGTACCCACCAGCCCCATGTCGTCCTCAGCCGGATAGGCGTCACTGGCTGCGGATATGGAGGGGCATGCGGTGGTCAGCACACGGTTCTCCCGGCCATTGACAGTTTTCGCGACCAGACGTTTCCATAATGCTAGACATAAATTTGCCTGTCATAATCGTCATAATAAATTACACCACCATTATTATGATCTGATATTCGACAGCTTTATCGTCGAGCATTCGCCACCCTCTACATAATATCAGGCATTATTTAGTGAAGTTTTACGTTTTGGGAATATATCATTCGAGTAATCGGTATGTACGCATGTTACCTGAATACGTAAGAGGCATAGATTTGTTAACACTCCTTTGCACAGAAAACGTTGCTCTCTTAAATTCAGACTCGATTAAAATGTCCTTACTGCTGTGAAAAGCACTAGCCTTTTTTTTAAAAAAAAAAAAAAAAAAAAAGAAGACACTAAATTACTCGCTCAATTTGCTGACGAAACCTGTAACAGTCGTTGGCAAATGATATGTCCACAATACGTTCCATCTTATTTTATATTTCGTAGAATCTTCGAAAAGGTGTCACTGTTTCTTTTTATTTTCGTTTTGATGTCGGCAAAGGTTATCATGAAGCATCAATAATTCATGAACACGAGATGTTGCTTAAAGGTACAAGATAATTGAACTCAACTCACATTTATATGATGAAGAAACATTTCAAATGGTAACCCTTAAATATATCAACACAATAACAGAATAACACAGCGTCTTTCACACAACAGTTTTTTATATATCACCGGTCCCACTCCGATAGAGTCTATAAAAAGAATGTTTAATGCAAACTTACTACTTGTTTGAGTAAAATCATCTTGGTTTACAAGCCGTGTCATTTCGGATGAAACCCTCGAGCTTTCGCTGGCTATCTCTACTATCGTCGTCAGCAGCAAAATCACTGACTTGCACTTCAGTTCCTCGTCTGGGGCGGGCTGGCAGCTTCATAGGCGCTGCTCTTCAGCCGAAAGGCATACATTATACAATAGAAAACATTTAAAATAACATAATGGAGAAAATATGGCGGTACATAGATATAAAAAGGGTGAACATTATGGATCAGCCGAAAGGCATACATTATACAATAGAAGACATTTAAAATAACATAATGGAGAAAATATGGCGGTACATAGATACAAAAAGGGTGAACATTATGGAAGAGAACAGATAAAAAGGTGGGCAACCGTAAAATGGAGATAGAAACCCCAAGAAACTAGGGAAAGTGACATATAAAATGAAAGGTAATCTGACTACAAAATGCAGATCATTCTAGAGCTTACCGAATTATGACACATGGTACCGAATACGCATTTTAATGGAACTGTTAACACTGATTTATGGCACTGAAAAGAGCCTTCGAAGAATTCTTTAACGACATAATATGTGTTGAACTTTAGTGTTTGACTTCTCATCAAACAGTAACAAGATAATAGCGCCGAAAACTATTGTACCGGTGACAGGAGAAGAGGTTCCACAAATAACGTCCTTACTGTACCAAATCTGAGCAAACACGTCACTGAGTTACGATTCGTGTGTTTATTGTTGTGACTGTGTCTGCCTGTTTACCTGAATGGTAACGTGTCTGCCGACCATGCAGGGGGCCCGGGTTCGATTCCCGGCCGGGTTGGAGATTTTCTGCGTCGTGTGTTCTCATCGTCATCGACACGCAAGTCGCCCAATGTGGCGTCGCCTGAAATAACATTTCCAACACGGCGGCTGAACTTCCCCGGACGTGGCCAGCCGCATCAAGTGTTCAAGGTACTGAACTTGAGCACTCATACAAGCTATTAAGCGTTTCCAAACAAACAATACTGAATGGTGAATTTCTTCTGAGCCTGTCGGAGCACAGGTCCGTGTTGTACGGCACTTCATGTTCTCGTGCGCCGTCGATGTTCCCTTCTATTTTTTTATCTTGGCATTTGAGAAGGACACAAACAGCAGTAGAAGGCGAACGCAGCATCGCTCCACGTTAGGAGCCAAAATACAACGACGTCAGAGGTAGCTGCGGAGAACCCGGAGTGATACAATATTTCCCGCTCGTCAGGATGTGCTCGAGTCTTCCTGGGGCGTTGTGTGGTCCTTAGAGACAAATGAGAAGTGCACAAAGCTGCAGTCGAACCAGCTGTTAACATAAACACAGACCTTTATTTAATCATTAAACTTGGCGCTACCATGACAGTAAACAAGTCTTTAATTGAAAAATATAATCATCTCGTTGGGGAAGTTTTATTAGACCAGATCGCATGAATTACATATGTGACGACTAGTTTCGGCAAACTTTAATTGCCACCTTCAAACTTGAAAGAATATTTTAAAATTTACAACAGTATTTTTTACGGTCTTTTACATTCTAATTTTCAAAGTACATTTAGAAGAACATTTTTGAAAAGCTGTGTGTTACATACCCTTGACTCACATCAATTTAGTGTCACTGTACATGGAGCAGGTGTCATATAGCCCTGACTATATGGGAACTTAACTGTAATGTAGATATAAATAATTATGGAACATCCAACATCAGAAGTACAATAAAACGTATCTGACGCACGCATAACTCGCTGGAGCAGACTCGCAAGTGGCGCGTCAGACATCCGATGATAAAACCGTGTAAGTGGGCTGTTTAGGGTTTAATGTCGGTAACGCAACGTAGTCCTCTGTATGAAAATCGCTGACTGCGCTGTGTGCAGCTTGTGGCTGGTTGGCATTGTTGGAATATTCTCTATTGTAGTGTTGGGCAGCTGATGTGAACAGCGCGTAGCGTTGCGCAGTTGGAGGTGAGCCGCCAGCAGTGGTGGATGTGGAGAGACAGATGCCAGAGTTTTGAGAGGTTACTATATGCGGACGATCTGGACGTGTGTCCGCCAGAAAAAGGAAATCTGTAAAGATGGATGTCATGAATTGATATATATATATATATGATGACTTTTGAACATTATTAAGCTAAATACATCGCTTTTTATCTGTCAAAATCTTTCATTTGCTAACTTTGCCTATCAGTAGTTAGTGCGTTCAGTAGTTAGAATCTTTTATTTAGCGGGCAGTATTGGCGCTCGCTGTATTGCAGTAGTTCGAGTAACGAAGATTGTTGTGAGGTAAGTGATTCATGAAAGATATAGGTTATTGTTCGTCAGGGCCATTCTTTTGTAGGGATTATTGAGAGTGAGATTGCGTTGCGCAAAAAAAAAAAAATATTGTGTGTCAGTTTAGTAATGATCAGAATAATTAAAGAGAGAACTGTCTGAGTACGTTCAGTTTACTCAGCTGCCTCTGTATCAAATAACGTAGGACGTTTACCAGCACAGTCATTCTTAATTTTTCTAAGGAGACGTTTCAACCGTACATGTGGTACAATTCATAAAAGTCGATGTTAAAATACATTTTGCATACAAATGTTACTTGCTCTGTCCGCGGTGACAGCAGACGACCCAATAGTAGTCAACCAGATTATACTAAGTTACGGAGTACCACCACGTGGCAGCAGGCAGCTACTTAATTACTTAGAGAACCTTACAGATACATGTTTTCCACGTTTGTATAATATATACAATGATGACAGTACTCTACAGTTGTAAGGTCTTTTTCATAATATTTTAAAACAATATGAATTCAGTTTCTTATTAAGAGACTAGAAATGACCGTGTCAGGTCGCTGGAAATAGATGCACAACTTAAAAGCAGACAATCCAAGTTACTAACACCTTTTAGAAATATCATAAGATAATTCGCCAGATTTCATAGTGAAAACTGCAACTGAAATGGACTGCACGTGTGACAGCAAGCGGCTTTCTAGGAGACACTTGGTTGCCAAATTATTTTACATTACTGCACGTTCAGAGACCGTGAATAGTTACAATTAGAAGAAGACAGCCCTCGGTCACTAACTTTTAACGAATTAACCGGGTTTAAACACTGCTAGGAGTGTCTTCCTCAGAATTTAAACTAAAGAATGGTCTATAACTTGGTCACAGAATTATGACTAAAAACGTATGATGCAAATTATAAGTACAGAATTATCGGGAAAGACTGGCAGTACTTATATGTCATTTATAAAATAATAAATATGCCAAAAGGGCATTAGTCACAAAGATATTTAAAATAATGAAAACTGATGGCGAGCCACTAAGGGCTGCTCATTACTTGCGTGGTGCAGGTTGTAAACGGACTTCGTTCTGTTATCAACAGACCATAAATTCACTTCCACGCAACCTTTATAGTGTTTGTATGTTCGCTAACACTATGACAGTAGATTAAAGGCTGGTTTCGTGCTTACTGGCAAGTTTGACGTTGTTGTGTCGGCTACTCTGGGAGTCAGCACTGACACAAACAAGGAAGGAGACAAGTTGCATTGGCCGGTGGCAGGAATCCAAAGTAGTCTGCACAAAACACTTCCTAACTAAAAGAAAACTTTATATCTCTATTAAGGGAAGGAGCAATACTTAACTTCTTGTGCCTGCTGCGCCTCCTAAATGCAATTACTGTTATACACCATTACTACTCGCAGAATGCAGGCTAAGTAACGTCTTCCTATTACTCAGTAATGTTGCTCTCGAAATCTGCGACCAAACTGGGCAGACCAGCTTTTTTTTTTCTTTTATTGTGATTTCAATCATTCCCCTGCCCCATATGGGCAGGGGAGGGCTGTCAGTGGCACAATCCGCCGCTCTTCAGCCGAGTGAAATGACAACTTAAAATAAGAATAAAATGTTACATACATAAGGCGATAAATGGGAACTTAAAACATAATAACAGGAGAAAATGGAGGTAAAAAATAGACTAACAGGGAGACGTTCATGGAGGACAGTTAAAAAAAGGTCACCAGAAATTTAAAAAACACAGTTGGCGATTCTTCGGCAGACCAGCGATGGGTGGGCTGGTTAAATCAGCGTTGACAGGGGGGGGGGGGGGGGGGCTGAAGCCTGTCTTCCTGGAGGTGTGGCGCTGGCCTCTCTTTCCATTGGCGAGCGAATCAGCGCCCTCTCGATGACGTTTTGTGGCGCCGTGCTGGTCGGTGTGCAGTCGGTGCTAAAGCACTGCACAGACGTACACAGAAAACTTAACTACTACAGAGTTATAGACAGTGCATTTGTACCACGCAGCGTAATCCGTGACATGCTGTTACAATCAGTATGAGAATTTATTTAAAAATGCAAGGTATACTATTATTCAGAATACAATGTGTCTGTAGCGGACAACAGATGAAATCGTTTACAACAGTGGTCGTCAAACTGCAGTCCATGGGTAGCATGCAGCCAAAATCAATTATTTTTGCAGCCCACAGTTCTCAACCGTATTATACAAGATGCGTCTAAAAAGTCCGGTGAATGGTCCTAGAAAATAAAGGAAATAAGAATTAGAAACAAAATACCCATACTGGTCTTCAAAGTAATCACCATCAGGTACAAAACACTTTGGGGATCGTTGTAAAGCTGTCGGATGTTGACAGCGAGCACTTCTTTGTGGAACCGCTCGAAGCACCGCGCAGCGTCTGTGAAGCCTTTAAGACTGGGAAACATAAAGAGGTGTATTGGCGCCAAATCTGGACAATAAAGAGGGTCTGCAAAACAGTCATGTTGGGTTGAGTGAGAGAGTTGAGCGTGTAGACGTTGTGGGTATCCAGTAACGCACGTCAGAAGTTTGTTCTAGCTAATGATCGTTACTTTGAAGGTCAATATAGGTATTTTATTTCTAACTCTTGTTTCCCTTAGCTTCTGAGAGCATTCATCGAATTTTTCAGGCGCACCTTGTACGAGGTTTGCCCAGAAGGTAATGCACGGCATTTTTTCTTCAACAATTCTTTATTGAACATAATGAGAGTTACACACACGAAAGAATGTTGTTTTATCTACACACCCTGTTTTTCTATGTAATCTCCATTGCACTGTACGGCCTTCCTCCAGAGCGAAACAAGGGCGTGTATGCCTTGTCGGTACCAATCCTTGTCCTGGTGGTGGAATCAGTGCTTCCCTGTGTGGATCACCTCCTCGTCATCCTCAAAATGTCTTCCACGAATGGCATCGTTTACTGGCCCAAACAAGTGGAAGTCCGAGGGGACTAGGTCAGTGCTGTAGGGTGGATGGGGTAATACTGTCCAACCCTGTTTTGCGAGGCGTTTAGCAGTCCTCAGACTTGTGTGGGGCCGAGCGTTACTGTGAAACATCTCCTGGATTGCTGTGGCGCCGAAGTCGCCAGAAGCGCATCTTCACTTTTGTTAATGTGTTGATATATGGTTTCCACTTGTTTGGGCAATTAAAGGATGCCGTTCGTGGAAGACATTTTGAGGACGATGAGGAGGTGATTCACACAGTGAAAGTACTGGCTCCGCCACCAGGACAAGAATTGGTCCCGCCCCTTGGCGTCACATCAGTGAATATAAAAAAAAAAATGGTTCAAATGGCTCTGAGCACTATGGGACTCAACACCTATGGTCATCAGTCCCCTAGAACGTAGAACTAGTTAAACCTAACTAACCTAAGGACATCACACACATCGATGCCCGAGGCAGGATTCGAACCTGCGACCGTAGCAGTCGCGCGGCTCCGGACTGAGCGCCTAGAACCGGTAGACCACCGCGGCCGGCTCAGTGAATATCACACCTTCACAGTCCCAGAAAACGGTGATCATGACCTTACCGTCGGAAGCAGTTGCTTTTAATTTTTTCTTCTGTGGAGAACGGGAATGGCGTCATTCCATTGAGTATCGTTTTGTTTCGCGCTCAAAATGGTGAACCCAGGTTTCGTCACCTATCACAATCCGGGACAAGAAGGCCTCCCTCTCAGCTTCAGGACGTTGCAAAAAATCAGGACAAATGTTTTTTCTGTGCGATTTGTCATCCACCGTTAGACACCGCAGGACCCATGTTGGACACACTTTTGAATATCCGAGAATGCACATAACTGCATCCACACTTCCTTTGCTGAGTCGTAATGCGTCTGTCCTCGCGAATGACAACATCAGCAGGCTGCAACAAGTCAGGAATGACAGCCGTGGCTGGTCTCCCCGACCGCTGCAAATCGTGGAGCTCCGCCTAACCGCCTACTGGTGACGTCACCCTCCGTGCCCAGCGACTAACTGTACTTCTGTCGACGGGAGATGCTTCATAGACTTTGCACGAGCGTTTGTGAAAATTCCCCACAGTTTCTTTCTCTGCAGTGAGAAATTCAAAGACAGCACTTTACTTGTAACGAACATCACCTACAGACGCAGTTTTTAAACTGTCCTGCAGCTACGCTATCTGTCGGAAGTGACGGAAACTTGGCGCGCTGACTCAGGAGGCTTCAAATACACTCCTCGAAATGGAAAAAAGAACACATTGACACCGGTGTGTCAGACCCACCATACTTGCTCCGGACACTGCGAGAGGGCTGTACAAGCAATGATCACACGCACGGCACAGCGGACACACCAGGAACCGCGGTGTTGGCCGTCGAATGGCGCTAGCAGCCCGCCTCCAGTGGTGTCGCGACAGGCGCGAATGGAGGGACGAATGGAGACGTGTCGTCTTCAGCGATAAGAGTCGCTTCTGCCTTGGTGCCAATGATGGTCGTATGCGTGTTTGGCGCCGTGCAGGTGAGCGCCACAATCAGGACTGCATACGACCGAGGCACACAGGGCCAACACCCGGCATCATGGTGTGGGGAGCGATCTCCTACACTGGCCGTACACCACTGGTGATCGTCGAGGGGACACTGAATAGTGCACGGTACATCCAAACCGTCATAGAACCCATCGTTCTACCATTCCTAGACCGGCAAGGGAACTTGCTGTTCCAACAGGACAATGCACGTCCGCATGTATCCCGTGCCACCCAACGTGCTCTAGAAGGTGTAAGTCAACTACCCTGGCCAGCAAGATCTCCGGATCTGTCCCCCATTGAGCATGTTTGGGACTGGGTGAAGCGTCGTCTCACGCGGTCTGCACGTCCGGCACGAACGCTGGTCCAACTGAGGCGCCAGGTGGAAATGGCATGGCAAGCCGTTCCACAGGACTACATCCAGCATCTCTACGATCGTCTCCATGGGAGAATAGCAGCCTGCATTGCTGCGAAAGGTGGATATACACTGTACTAGTGCCGACATTGTGCATGCTCTGTTGCCTGTGTCTATGTGCCTGTGGTTCTGTCAGTGTGATCATGTGATGTATCTGACCCCAGGAATGTGTCAATAAAGTTTCCCCTTCCTGGGACAATGAATTCACGGTGTTCTTATTTCAATTTCCAGGAGTGTAGTACATACGTAACGTTTCGCATTCGTAGCATTGTTTTCGACTGAGAAAAAAAAAACGAGGTGCACTGCTTTCTCGGCAACCCTCGTGTAATAATATACATCTAGCACCTAACTGCCGAATTCAAGAACGTCAACTAACATTAAGAGATTCTTAAGAGCGCGGTTTTCCTGCTCAGTAACAAACAAAAATACGGAGACGGTAATATTTTAAGATGTATTTAATTTTAACTGATGTTGATGAATTCGGCCGTGAGCTAAGAAAAGTTGGCCGCTTGACACAAGAGCTATGGCGGAAGTAGCCCGACCACTGCCGGGGGTAGAGGATTTGAGAGGGGGGATGTTTCATTGTTTGTCTTCCAATACTGATAAATCACGCGCGTGCGTGACTTGTACCTATGAGCTGCTATGGTATACATTTTGACATGGAAGTAATATGGATTCGTGCGTATACATTGTACGATGATCATCTTAAAACGCGGTCCATATTTGTCGCAAGAAATATGAAATTAAATTAAGGCTGTTATAATACAACAAAATGAATGGAAAAATGACATTCAGAACATTTAGTAAAAGTTTACTATTATGTCTCATCTTGCATAGTGCATTTAAATATAAGAACATTTACTGTTATTAATCAATCACCCGGTGATACAAACAACGCAACATTTCGTCAGGCTATTCTAATGTCATAACGATTGTGGTTGCACAGGGTGGCAGCGACCTGAAACGAGGAACAATCAACAGGAAGTGTTCCAAATGGTAAAAAGAAAAAGGGAAACGATGATTCGGTTTAACGTCCTCTCGACGACGAGTTCATTTGAAACGGAGCTCAACCTCGGATTGTGTCAATGATGGGGAAGGAAATCGGCCGTGCCGTTCCAAAGGACCCATCCCTGTTTTTGCGTGGAATGATTTAGGCAAATCACAGAAAACATAAATCTGGATGGTCGGACGCGGGTTTGAACCGTCATCCTTCCGAATCCGAGTCCAGTGTGGTAACCAGTGCACCACGTCGCTCGATGTTCGAATGGTGAGGACTGTCAACGATCAGTACCTACTAGCCGACGTGCGGGTTTTCGCGCCCCTACCATAGCTATGGTTCGTTGATAGTTCATAGCATTCTAATTTATGTAGGTTAGCAATGAATAAAGAGATCGGTACATATGGGCCCCAGGTGTCGCTCCCCCATTCTCAGTATGGGCTGTTGAGCAATAAAGTTTGAGGACCAGTGATCTACATTTTTAAACAATATAATCAAGGGAGGACAACGTTGGTGGAATTTAGGACCGTGTTTTGAGATACCTTACCACAGTCATTTCTTGACTCTTAATATAAAACATCGTTTTAAATTGGTTTTAAAACATTATGAAAACGATATTACAAGTGTAGAGTACTGTATCATTGTATACAGGCTGCAACAAAAATGTGCGACACAAATTGCAGGACACGTTCCTCACACGTACTCGATGAAATTTTGTTACACAAACACGGGTCCGGAAACGCTTTGTTTCCGTGTTACGACTCACTGTCTCCAACTCATTAATCGTGGGAAACACATAAGAACAGAACGTTAGAATCATGGGGAACGTGCACTCTTGGTGACATCTGGTTACGTTGTGCACCGCCAGTGTTTTGTTTTACATGTTCTTGTTGCCATGCGACGTTCGCCATTGCGTGTTTGCAAGGAACGTCAATTGTTCGAGCGATCAGTGGGACCGTTGCAAGCACACGGGTTACTACGTAGAGCCAGTCACAGACCTGGCTCGAGCAATGGCAGTCCACACAATTGCAGAAATGGCAGGTGCCCATTTCTTGTATGGATTAACTAAAGGCAATGGCGCTCGCACTCGACGTTTGTACTGGGAGAGATTTCCAGGACGAAGGTGCCCCGACAGAAAAACGTTTGAAGCCATTGATCGTCGACTTAGGGAAGTTGGAGCATTGAAGCCTGATACTCGCGACCTGAGAAGACCTAGAGGGACGAGGACACCTCAACGGGAGGAGACAATACTTCATGCAGTTGACGACGACCCTAGTGCCTGTACGAGACGTGTAGCTGCAACCCTGAATGTTGACCACGTGACTATCTGGCGAGTGTTACACGAGGAGCAGCTGCATCCGTACCCTTTCCAGCCTGTGCAGGTACTATCAGCAGCTGAGACTCTCACACGGCTACTCTTCTGCGAATGGTTTATTCGACAAAGTGTCAACCCTAATTTTAGTGTAAATGTGCTGTTCACAGACGAGGCGCCTTTTCAGATCAGATTGTAATTTTTCACAGTCGACATGTATGGACAGACGTCAGTCCTCAAGCAACTGTTCAAGCAGGTCATCAATAAAATTTTTAGGTCAGTGTTTGGGCCGGCATTATTGGTGACTGTTTGGTAGGGCCTTGCTTTCTTCCACCCAGGCTCAACAGACGAAGTTATCTCATTTATGGGGTCATTTGAAAGCCTTGTGTATGGAATCCCAGTACAAGATTTTCAGAGTCCCTGTGCTCGTACTATGGAAGGCTGCGAAAGAATACGCAATACTCCAGTGATACATGAGCGAATCCGTGGTTCACTACGACGGCAGGTTGATGTATGTATCAATGACCACGGAGGCTATAATGAACATCTTCTGTGAAGTAGAGTTGCACGTGGCATGCTGGTGCGTTCGGTTCGTGTGTGTTTCCCATGATTGATGAGCTGGTTCAAAATGGTTGAAATGGCTCTGAGCGCTCTGAGACTTAACATCGGAGGTCATCAGTCCCCTAGAACTTAGAACTACTTAAACCTAACCAACCTAAGGACATCACACACATCCATGCCCGAGGCAGGTTTCGAACCTGCGACATTAGCAGTCGCGCGGTTCCGGACTGAAGCGCCTAGAACCGCTCGGCCACGAGGCCGGCGATGAGCTGGAAAAGATGAGTTTGAACATAGAAACAAAGGGTTTCCAGACAGATGTTCATGTGACATAATTTCTTCGTCTACGTGTGAGGCATGTATAGTCCAATTTGTGCCGTACATTTTTCTTACGCCCTGTATATTATATAAACGTGGAAAGAAAGTACTGTTGGACCGTGCGACGTCAGCTGTCACCAAGGACAGAGCAAGTAACATTGGTATACAAAATGCATTTTAACATCGACTTTTTTGAATTTGTTCCACATGCACGGTGTTATCATTGGGTGCCTGACGCGACACTTACGCGTTTGCTCCAGCGAGGTATGTGTACCTCTGATACATTTAATTGCACTTTTGACGTTGGATGTTCCATAATTATGGTTTCTAATATTACAGTTCCTCTATATCCAAGGTTATATGAGACCTGCACCACATACGGTTAAGGGTAAAATCTTCCTTTGAATGTACGTTGAACATTAGAATATAAGAAAGCGTTGAAAATGTTATTGTAAATATATATAAAAATTCTTTCAGATTTGAATATGTCAATTATAGCTGCCGAAAATAGTCTTCCACATATAGTGAAGTGCCATAGAAACTGGTCTAGGTATGTGTATTGAAATACAGAGATATGTAGATAGGCAGAACACGGCGCTACGGTCGACAACGTCTATATATGACAACCAATGTCTGGCGCATTCGGTACATCGGTTACTGCTGCTACAGTGGCAGATTACGAAGATTTGAGTGAGTTTGAACGTGATGCTATAGTCGGCCCACGAGCGATGGGACACAGCATCTGCAAGGTAGCTGTGAAGTGGGGTTTTTACCGTACGACCATTTCATGAGTGTACCGTCAATAACAGAAATTCGGAAAAACATCAGATCTCCCATATCGCTGCGGCCAGAAAAAGATCCTGCAAGAACGGGACCAACGACGACTGAAGAGAATCGTTCAACAGACGTCCGACCCTTCTGCAAAACGCTGTAGATTTAAATGCTGGGTCATCAACAACTGTCAGCGTGCGAACCATTCAACAAAACATCATCGATATGGGCTCCGGAGCCGAAGGTCCACTCGTGTACCCTTGATGACTACACGACACAAAGGTTTATTGCTCCCCTGGGCCCGTCAGCACCGACATTACTCTGTTCATGACTGGAAACATGTTGTCTGGTCGGACGAGTCTCGTTTCAAATTATGTCGAGTGGATGGATGTGTTCGGGTATGGAGATAACCTCATGAATCCATAGACCCTGCATGTCAGCAGGAGACTATTCAAGCTTGTGGAGGCTCTGTAATGGTGTAGGGCGTGTGCAGTTGGAGTGTTATGGGAGCCCTGATACGTGTAGATACGATTCTGACAATTGAGACGTAGATAAGCACCCTGTCTGATCACCTGCAGGCATTCAATTCCATTGTACATTCCGACGGACTTGGACAATTCCAGCAGGATAATGCTACACCCCACACCTCCAGAATTGCCACAGAGTGGCTCCAGGAACACTCTTCGAGCTTAAACATTTCCGCTGGCCACCAAACTCCCCAGTCATGAACATTATTGAGCATATCTGGGATGCCTTGTAACGTGCTGTTGAGAAGACGTCTCCACCCCTTCGTACTCTTACGGATTTATGGACAGCCTTGCAGCACCACTTCAGACATTAGTCGAGTCCGTGCTACGTCGTGTTGCGGCACTTCTGCGTGCTCGCGGGGGCCCTACGCGATATTAGGCACGTGTGCCAGTTTCTTTGGTTCTTCAGTGTATGTAATTCCTATGTTCTGTGCAAATAAAACTTCTCCAACCTGAAGATTAAATTGCTCATGGTAAGAGATTGCTCTCCTGCCGAGGATGTCTGGTAACCGTAAGTCCTTAACTATTCCATCCGACTAACTGCGACTGACGGGCTGAGGGCGGACTCCGACAATGGCGAGCGTTCCCGTGGAGGCGACGGCAGCATTCTGGATGCGTGGGTAGGGCCAAGCAGGCGAAGGTCCGCGGGTCGAGGCCCGGCGGCGGCACAGTTACGGATAGGACTCCGAGGCTGTGTCAGCGGAAATCGTAGCCACAGCTGACATACGGTAGGCGCCGTGGCGAACATTCCGTTCTCGGCTGTACTGTAACAACTGTGACGTCCCTTCTTTCCTTCTTCACTCGCCGGGAAGAGACGCGACTCGTAACGATGTTCGTCCCCGTCGGTGTGACGTGGAACAGCACCTGTAACTCTCGTAAGAACACAACTCTTCTCGTGGTTTCGAAATATTCTGTTATCTGTCCGCAAGAGACTTCTCAGTTTGTGCGAACTGGTAAACTGCAATCGTTTATTTTTATTTTTATGTCCGGTTAGTTCTGTGATGATATAAAATCTTGATTCTTGATTTCTTCATTACGGTCGTTTTTCACA
The DNA here is from genome assembly GCF_023898315.1 of Schistocerca nitens. Taxonomy (NCBI): domain Eukaryota; kingdom Metazoa; phylum Arthropoda; class Insecta; order Orthoptera; family Acrididae; genus Schistocerca; species Schistocerca nitens. Next base: position 598,165,281 of record NC_064621.1, read on the forward strand.
TCATACATAGCGAGGATGAAAATTTTCTGTCTACTATTCCGTTGCTTTGCCGTTGTTACGTCCAGTTATTAACAACGGTCCGAGGTAACTCCAGAGATAACTTATGTTGGAGTAAATGATTTTTTTTAATACGCCGTAATACTGGTTTAAACTAATCACTCTTCACTGTCCATTATTCATGTACTCACTTAGTCACTTAAAATGTTTAAAGAGTTAGGCGACAAGTAAGATTTACCTTTTGACTCAGATATTATTGTTCTTTCTGTAATTAATTGTTTGTCCCTACAACACACGCGAACCGATATGTCATTCAAGATTAACTTCAGTTCAGTAATCGTGAAACTGACGACAACTTTTGACTAACCGGTGTACTTGTCTTTCTTCGTGTCTTCGTTTTATTTTGTCCTACTCAAGACTACGAATTGTTTTTCTGTCGTTGATCCATTGCTCTCAAGATTTGTAACTGTTCGTCAGTACGAAGGCTAAGTCCGACAAACCAATATCATTCATCGAAGTCTAACACTCGTCTTGCTATACCGTCGCGTTCAGAACGGTAAAGATTAACTTTCATCAGTCGAATGACTGAGCAATATTTCACACTCTACCTCACTAATTATCAAACTTCCAATACTGAAACAATCTAATAGCCTTTGCGTCCAGACAACTATCGCTAAAGTACTCTAGAGCGACTGAAGAGCAACTAACTAACTGAATCATTTCCATATCCGAGTTGCATTGTAGTCGCATTGAATTTCCTTTTCGATGCGGCTACAGCTCTCTTCCATGGTAAATGTTATCTGTGACTGAGTTTTTTCTTGGATTTAACCTTCGTTCATATGATTTTGAATTTATTCTATAGATGTTTGATAAAGAATGTGTGATAATGCTTTCCTTTTATCTCCCCTTTTTGTATGCTATTCTCAGTATTTGGGCGTTACACAACCTTCTCGCCGAAAAAAACAAGTTGGTTTGTCGAGGAACCCGTGGTGCTCATAGCACCACTCATGTCTACGTTTCAACATCCGTTCCAGCACGCTAGTTGTACACAACTCAGGACTGTTATTGACCTATACAATTTTCCTTCATTAGACGGTTTGTTGCGTTTTATTATCGGCACTATTCGTGAAGTCATCCAATCAGGTTGTTTTGCTCCAAACATTATTAAAAAGGCTGCAGAAACGGCACTTCCCTTCCTGCCCTGTTTAGGCTAGTATGCGGTAATACACACTGATAAACCGAAACATTGTGACCACTGACCACCATGACGTTGGATGCCGTCTGGTGGCGTTGCAGGTACGCGACGCGGTAACAAAAGTATGCACGCGAAGAAGACATGGACGGTGAGCGAGCATATGGGCTGAAAATGGGGAAATCCATTGAGATAAGACTTTCACAAAGGGCAGATGGCCGGAGTGGCCGTGCGGTTCTAGGCTCTACAGTCTGGAACCGAGCGACCGCTACGGTCGCAGGTTCAAATCCTGCCTCGGGGATGGATGTGTGTAATGTCCTTAGGATAGGTTTACTAAGTTCTAGGCGACTGATGACCTCAGAAGTTAACTCGCATAGTGCTCAGAGCCATTTGAACCAAAGGGCAGATTATTATGACGTAGAGCCTGTAAAACGAAACCGGCGAAGACGGCCGAATGTTCACGTGCTACTGTCGTTAGCATCAATGGAAAGACGTAGAAGGACGGTCAAACTACCAGTAGACGCTAAATGGTTGGACGTCCACAACTCTTCACAGAACATGGGGTTCGGAGCCTTGTCTGCGCTGTAAAGTAGAATAGATGGTGACCTGTGGCATCTCAGCCGAAAGAGCGCCATGCTGGAGTTTCGGAACACATCGTACATTGTTGATCAAGGAGCTTCGCAGCAGACCACCCCTACGTGTTCACATGTTGACACAATGACATCGTCAATTACGACTGCAGTGAGCACTGGGCCACCGGAATTCGACTGTCGATCAGTAGAAACTCTCGGCCCTACGGATGAATCGCATTTTTGCTTCATTAGGTCGATGGTCGTCTCCGCAAACGCCGTCATTCAGGTGAACGGCGGCTCGAAACGTGCAGAGCGCCGCGGATGCAGGCTGGTGGGAGCAGTATTGTGCACTTTCGTGGGACCTGTGGTACTAACCGAAAACATGCTGGCAGCTGCTAACCATCTGCATCCCACTGATGAAATCTTCTCGGGTTAGCAGCCGAGTGGTGGCGTCGTCTTGTCGTAACGTTTCAATGAGTTTCGTACCCATCATCTTCAATAAGTTGCGTACCAATCATCTTCAATGAGTTTCGTACCCATCATCTTCAATAAGATGCATACCAATCATCTTCAATAAGTTGCGTACCAATCATCTTCAATGAGTTTCGTACCCATCATCTTCAATAATTTGCGTACCAATCATCTTCAATGAGTTTCGTACCCATCATATTCAATGAGTTTCGTACCCATCATCTTCAATAAGTTTCGTACCAATCATCTTCAATGAGTTTCGTACCCATCATCTTCAATGAGTTTCGTACCCATCATCTTCAATAAGTTGCATACCAATCATCTTCAATGAGTTTCGTACCCATCATTTTCAATGAGTTTCGTACCGATCATCTTCAATAAGTTGCGTACCAATCATCTTCAATGAGTTTCATACCCATCATCTTCAATACAGTTGAGTACGAATCATCTTCAATGAGTTTCGTACCCATCATCTTCAATGACTTGCGTACCTATCATCTTCAACGAGTTTCGTACCCATCATCTTCAATCAGTTGCATACCAATCATCTTCAATGAGTTTAGTACCCATCATCTTCAATAAGTTGCGTACCAATCATCTTCAATGAGTTTCGTACCCATCATCTTCAATAAGTTGCGTACCAATCATCTCCAATGAGTTTCGTATCCATCATCTTCAATGAGTTGCGTACCAATCATCTTCAATGAGTTTTGTACCCATCATCTTCAATGAGTTGCATACCAATCATCTTCAGGGAGTTTCGTACTCATCATCTTCAATGAGTTGCGTACCAATCATCTTCAATGAGTTTCATACCCATCTTCAATGAGTTGTGCACCAATCATCTTCAATGAGTTTCGTACCCATCATCTTCAATGAGTTTCGTACCCATCATCTTCAATGAGTTGCGTACCAATCACCTTCAATGAGTTTCGTACCCATCACCTTCAATGAGTTGCGTACCAATCATCTTCAATAAGTTTCGTACCAATCATCTTCAATGAGTTTCGTATGAATCATCTTCAATGAGTTTCGTACGCATCATCTTCAATAAGTTGCGTACCAATCATCTTCAATGAGTTTTGTACCCATCATCGTCAATAAATTGCGTACCAATCATCTTCAATGAGTTTCGTACCGATCATCTTCAATAAGTTGCGTACCAATCATCTTCAATGAGTTTCGTACCCATCATCTTCAATTAGTTGTGTACCAATCATCTTCAATGCGTTTCGTACCCATCATCTTCAATAAGTTGCGTACCAATCATCGTCAATGAGTTTCGTACCCATCTTCTTCAATGAGTTGCGTACCAATCATCTTCAACGAGTTTCGTACCCATCATCTTCAATCAGTTGCATACCAATCATCTTCAATGAGTTTCATACCCATCATCTTCAATAAGTTGCGTACCAATCATCTTCAATGAGTTTCGTACCCATCATCTTCAATAAGTTGCGTACCAATCATCTTCAATGAGTTTCGTAGCCATCATCTTCAATGAGTTGGGTACCAATCATCTTCAATGAGTTTTGTACCCATCATCTTCAATGAGTTGCATACCAATCATCTTCAGGGAGTTTCGTACCCTTCATCTTCAATAAGTTGCGTACCAATCATCTTCAATGAGTTTCATACCCATTGTCAATGAGTTGTGCACCAATCATCTTCAATGAGTTTCGTACCCATCATCTTCAATGAGTTTCGTACCCATCATCTTCAATGAGTTGCGTACCAATCACCTTCAATGAGTTTCGTACCCATCACCTTCAATGAGTTGCGTACCAATCATCTTCAATAAGTTTCGTACCAATCATCTTCAATGAGTTTCGTACGAATCATCTTCAATGAGTTTCGTATGAATCATCTTCAATAAGTTGCGTACCAATCATCTTCAATGAGTTTTGTACCCATCATCGTCAATAAATTGCGTACCAATCATCTTCAACGAGTTTCGTACCCATCATCTTCAATCAGTTGCATACCAATCATCTTCAATGAGTTTCATACCCATCATCTTCAATAAGTTGCGTACCAATCATCTTCAATGAGTTTCGTACCCATCATCTTCAATAAGTTGCGTACCAATCATCTTCAATGAGTTTCGTACCCATCACCTTCAATGAGTTGCGTACCAATCATCTTCAATAAGTTTCGTACCAATCATCTTCAATGAGTTTCGTACGAATCATCTTCAATGAGTTTCGTACCCATCATCTTCAATAAGTTGCGTACCAATCATCTTCAATGAGTTTCGTACCCATCATCTTCAATAAGTTGCGTACCAATCATCTTCAATGAGTTTCATACCCATCATCTTCAATAAGTTGCGTACCAATAATCTTCAATGAGTTTCATACCCATCATCTACAATGAGTTTCATACCCATCATCTTCAATGAGTTGCGTACCAATCATCTTCAATGAGTTTCGTACCCATCATCTTCAATGAGTTGCGTACTAATCATCTTCAATGAGTTTCGTACCCATCATCTTCAATGAGTTGCGTACCAATCATCTTCAATGAGTTTCATACCCATCATCTTCAATGAGTTGTGCACCAATCATCTTCAATGAGTTCCGTACCCATCATCTTCAATGAGTCTCGTACCCATCATCTTCAATCAGTTACGTACCAATCATCTTCAATGAGTTTCGTACCCATCATCTTCAATGAGTTGCGTACCAATCATATTCAATAAGTTTCGTACCAATCGTCTTCAATGAGTTTCGTACCCATCATCTTCAATAAGTGGCGTACCAATCATCTTCAATGAGTTTTGTACCCATCATCTTCAATAAGTTGCGTACCAATCATCTTCAATGATTTTCGTACCCATCATCAACAATAAGTTTCCTACCCATCTTCAATGAGTTTCATACCCATCATCTTCAATAAGTTGTGTACCAATCACCTTCAATGAGTTTCGTACCCGCCATCTTCAATAATTTGCGTACCAATCATCTTCAATGAGTTTCGTACCCATCATCTTCAATAAAATGCGTACCAATCATCTTCAATGAGTTTCGTACCCATCATCTTCAATAAGTTGCGTACCAATCATCTTCAATGAGTTTCGTGCCCATCATCTTCAATAAGTTGCGTACCATCATCTTCAATGAGTATCGTGCCCATCATCTTCAATAAAATGCGTACCAATCATCTTCAATGAGTTTCGTACCCATCATCTTCAATAAGTTGCGTACCAATCATCTTGAATGAGTTTCATACCCATCATCTTCAATAAGTTGCGTACCAATCATCTTCAATGAGTTTCGTACCCATCATCTTCAATAAGTTGCGTACCAATCATCTTCAATGAGTTTCGTACCCATCATCTTCAATAAGTTGCGTACCAATCATCTTGAATGAGTTTCATACCCATCATCTTCAATAAGTTGCGTACGAATCATCTTCAATGAGTTTCGTACCCATCATCTTCAATAAGTTGCATACCAATCATCTTCAATGAGTTTCGTGCCCATCATCTTCAATAAGTTGCGTACCAATCATCTTCAATGAGTTTCGTGCCCATCATCTTCAATAAGTTGCGTACCATCATCTTCAATGAGTATCGTGCCCATCATCTTCAATAAGTTGCGTACCAATGATCTTCAAAGAGTTTCGTACCCATCATCTTCAATAAGTTGCGTACCAATCATCTTCAATGAGTTTCGTGCCCATCATCTTCAATAAGTTGCGTACCAATCATCTTCAATGAGTTTCGTGCCCATCATCTTCAATGAGTTGCGTACCAATCATCTTCAATGAGTTTCGTGCCCATCATCTTCAATAAGTTGCGTACCAATCATCTTCAATGAGTTTCGTAGCCATCATATTCAATGAGTTGCGTACCAATCATCTTCAATGAGTTTCGCACCCATCATCTTCAATGAGTTTCATACCCATCATCTTCAATAAGTTGCGTACCAATCATCTTCAATGAGTTTCGTACCCATCATCTTCAATAAGTTGCGTACCAATCATCTTGAATGAGTTTCATACCCATCATCTTCAATAAGTTGCGTACCAATCATCTTCAATGAGTTTCGTACCCATCATCTTCAATAAGTTGCATACCAATCATCTTCAATGAGTTTCGTGCCCATCATCTTCAATAAGTTGCGTACCAATCATCTTCAATGAGTTTCGTGCCCATCATCTTCAATAAGTTGCGTACCATCATCTTCAATGAGTATCGTGCCCATCATCTTCAATAAGTTGCGTACCAATCATCTTCAAAGAGTTTCGTACCCATCATCTTCAATAAGTTGCGTACCAATCATCTTCAATGAGTTTCGTGCCCATCATCTTCAATAAGTTGCGTACCAATCATCTTCAATGAGTTTCGTGCCCATCATCTTCAATGAGTTGCGTACCAATCATTTTCAATGAGTTTCGCACCCATCATCTTCGCCAGAAGATCACATACATCAGCATCCCTTAATGCTTGATATCTTCCCCGACGGCGATGTCATCTTTCAACAGTATAACTGTCTGTGTGTCGGAGCCAGAACTGTGCTACAATGCTTTGAAGACCATTATAGTGACCTAAGGGTTGCTGTCTCGGCGACCAAATTCGCCTTATGTAAATCCTATGGAACCCATCTGGGTCGCTATCGGGTGCGCAAATCAGTGGCCCCTTATTTACGAGGATTACGTGACCTGTGCGTAGAGATTTGATGCCACATACCTCCACAAACCTAGCTACAAACTGTCGGATCCCTGTAATGCAAAATCATTGATGTATTTCGTTCCAAAAACCGACAAACAAGCTGTGAAGGAGGTGATCACAATGTTTTTGCTCTTCAGTGAATATTGTCAAACCCTGACGCACGAACCTCCCCAAATAACAGGGCTCTGTTGAATTCTGCAATAGTAAAGTACTCGTTCAAGAAATGGGCTCGTTCCTCGTCTTCTTCGTCAGTGAGTTGTCCAGTTGCGTGTTTTGTCAGGCGTTTCAGGAAGTGATTCACTAATGTGTTCAGAAGCGCGTTTCCGGTATTGTCGTTTCAGGCTCTACGCATGCCCTTAATTCATTGCTAGATGATGACCCTGAAGATCATTTTGTAGCCTATCGCGATTGCGGTTTATCGTATCGCGACATTGCTGTTCGTGTTGGTCGAGATCCAATGACTGTTAGCAGAATATCGAATCGGTGGGTTCAGGAGGGTAATACGGAACGCCGTGCTCGATCCCAACGGCCTCGTATCACTAACAGTCGAGGTGACAAGCATCTTATCAGCATGGCTGTAACGGATCGTGCAGCCACGTCTTGATCCCTGAGTCAACAGATGGGGACGTTTGCAAGACAACAAACATCTGCACGAACAGTTCGACGAAGTTTGCAGCAGCATGGACTATCAGCTCGGAGACCATGGCTGCGGTTGCCCTTGACGCTGCATCACAGACAGGAGCGCCTGCGATGGTGTACTCGACGACGAACCTGGGTGCACCAATGGCAAAACGTCATTTTTTCGGATGAATCCAGGTTCTGTTTACAGCATCATGAAGGTCGCATCCGTGTTTGACGACATCGCGGTGAACGTACATTGGAAGCGTGCATTCGTCACCGCCATACTGGCGTATCACCCGGCATGATGGTATGGGGTGCCATTGGTTACACGTCTCGGTTACCTCTTGTTCGCATTGACGGCACTTTGAACAGTGGACGTTACATTTCAGATGTGTTACAACCCGTGGCTCTACCCTTCATTCGATCCCTGCGAAACCCTACATTTCATCAGGATAATGCACGACCGCATGTTGCAAGTCCTGTACGGGCCTTTCTGCATACAGAAACTGTTCGACTGCTGCTCTGGCCAGCACATTCTCCTGATCACTCACCAACTGAAAACGCCTGGTCAATGGTGGCCGAGCAACTGCCACGTCATAATACGCCAATCACTACTCTTGATGAACTACGTTATCGTGCTGAAGCTGCATGGGCGGCTGTACCTGTACACGCCATCCAAGCTCTGTTTTACTCAGTGCCCAGCCGTATCAAGGCCATTATTACGGCCAGGGGTGTTTGATCTGGTTACTGATTTCTCAGGATCTATGCACCCAAATTGCGTGAAAATTTAATCACATGTCAGTTCTAGTATAATATATTTGTCGAATGAATACCCGTTTATAATCTGCATTGCTTCTTCGTGTAGCAATTTTATTTTTCAGTAGTGTAGGAATTCTTTTGGGTTTATTAATTCATTGGTGTGACTTTTAGAGTCGGTGAGTGACGGGGATATAGTGGTGCTTAAAACGTCGACTCATTTTGTATGCTTTTCCAGAACAAGCTGCATATTTCCCCGAATGTATACACCACCCTCCAACAAGATTTAAATACAAATTCCTCTGTTTCTTGTTAGGACGTATTTCACCTATTAGTGTACACCTAAAAAGGGCCACCATTTCATTTAGCTAGAGGACCGCAAAGACGTGGAGCCTCGGAAGCCCCGTACATGATCCTACTTACAGACGTGAGTTTTACTACTGAGTTCTGGGAGAACTTCAAAGCTCTGTCAGTCTGCCATTACCCGAGTGGTGCATCTGCATCCCAGCCGATGTATCCTCGCTCTAATGGCGTCCTTCGTACAAAGGAACCTATCTGACGGTCATCACCATCTTGGCGAAAATTAATTATTATAATTTTAACCTGAATTACACAGTTTTTATGTTTCACAACAAGAGAATGTATTTATGTTCTACTTCCCTCAGGTACCGACTAAATATTCCGTACATGTTGCTGATTATAAACTGAAACAATGAAATGATAATTAAATAGACACCCTAGCTGCAAGCAGGCGTTGATACACTTCATTGGGGACATGTTGAAAATGTGTGCCCCGATATCCATCTGAGCCACCGCGGGCACAGAGGATAGTGCGTCTGCAGGGCCTTATCCCTTGCACGCTCCCCGTGAGATCCACATTCCCAACATGTCCACAACACTACATTCGTAGTGCGCCTAATAGATGTTTGCCCATCATACTCATTACTCGTGGCAGATTAATCTACCAAGTCCCGTACGAGTTCGGGCATAGCGTGTGCGTTCGCACAAGAAGGTCAAAGGCCGGGAACACATATTTTTTTAACTATATATATGACGGTAGTATCTGTTCCCGAAAGAACAGTTACCGTGGATGACCATGCAGCTTTGCTAGAAATGAAATGATAATTAAATAGACACCCTAGCTGCAAGCAGGCGTTGATACACTGAGACAAGTTACATTCAGTTTTACATCGTACAAATATACTTCCGTGCCTAACGTAAATCTAATTTCAGCTACCCACTCCCCAGTCTCTACCTACTTCTCTCTTTCTCTCCCCACCTCTCTCTCTCTCTCTCTCTCTCTCTCTCTCTCTCTCTCTCTCTCTCAACCCCCCTGCACCCTGCTTCTCCCGTCTTAGAGACGTCCAAGAAAACGTTCTGCTGCATTAATTAATAACTTATTTGCTGAACAAAAAGCTTTTCCAGGCTGTACAGAGCTTACAATAAATATTAGCTTCCTCCTTCCTGTTTCCTGCTTCCTGCTTCCTCAGACTGTTACCTAGATGAGATATTTTGGATACCTATGATTATAAATAAGGTATTTTTAAGATCGAATCGGCTCGCGGCGTTGAAATTACATCTTCGAGACATTATGTAATAAAATACGGATTGCTGTTGTAGTAGTAGCTTACTGTTTTTATTGCGATGGCTCCATTTCGGTTAAATTGCTGTCTTCAAACAATTTGCGGAAGTTACATAATATTTTTTTAATTTTATTACAATGCTGGTTAATCGTATTTTGGGATATACAAATTTGGTAGTTACGCCCATACACGACCAGTGGTCTCTGTCACTCTGTACAGCATTACAAGGTGGTATAGATGTAGGACTCTCAAGCTACAAGCTGTTTTATGGTCTACTGCTGCTGTTAATCACTTTTTCAAGTAATTTTTGTAATCTGACGTTTTATCGTCAGCTTTGACAGACTAACAGTTGTGACAGTTGACCAAAAATGCGTTATATTTTATACATTTGCTGTGCTGGATTGATGTTATGGTTTTAGGCTGTATGTTCGGCCTTTGTAATCGATATCTCTGTGCGTAGTTGCTTATGTCCATCCATTACATTTTGTTAGAAACTAAATAAAATTTTGTATGAAACGTTTGTGTTTCGAGTCTGTTTATTTATTTGAAATGTCATTGGAGAGTTATAGTGTGCGTATGCTGATTTCTCTCTCTGATAATATTTTAAATGAAAATTATGTATTAGATAATGTCTCTGCAGGACAAGTTTCTAACTATACAGTATTTCGCTGACAAAACCGGCAGAGCTTCGCAATTGCTAAACATCTAAGGAACTGGATAAACATCGTAAATCCTATCCCTCTCTCTGGCCACATCCTTCCCTCTCTCTTTCTCCATATGTCTCTCCTCTACCTTCTCTTTCTCTTTCTCTCCACCCTCTCTATGTCCATTCCTCGCCCCCCCCCCCCAAAAAATGTCTGTTCTGTTACCGCTCTCTTTTAACTTGAGCCTTGTTTATTGTTATTGCAAAAGAACATTGATAGAGAATTAAAGTACCTTGAAGTGAATAAGTATATTCGTTGCGACGATTGGCATCTAGAGTATGAGAGAGACCTCTCCAACTGCTGAATCTGTAAGGATAATAATTTCAGTGACAGTTATTCGCATTGTATTAATCTGAAAATGGTTAGGATTACGAAGTTTTTGGACCAGCCAGACTGCGTAATAGTATTATAATCGTAAGCCCACAATTAATAAAAACAACATTTTCATTTTAAAAAAAAGCCCATAATTCATATATACATTGTCGTTTAAAAAAATATATACTACCTATGTCCCTCTGAATGTTTATTAGTGTATTGAAATACATCGGTCAAGAAATATGTGTAGGGGAAATGTTCTTTTATATATATATAACCATTAAAAATCTATGCAGCCCATGTCTGTCCGAATGTTCGTTAACATATCGTGTAAAAGTTTGAAGTAAACCATTGAAGAATTTTCGACATTTTTGGTTACAAAATTAAATGACTTGTCATATATATATATATATATATATATATATATATATATATATATATATATATATATATGTAGCCTATGTCTATCGAAACTTTTATTAGTCTCGCGTAAAAATTTGAAGTAAATCGGTCAAAAACACATCGATATTCTTGCTAATAATGTTGCCTGTGAATATAGTACATATATGTATTTATATCACAAATAAATATCTAGCCTATACCCCTCCGAATGTTTATTAAGATGTCGTGTAAAATTTTTGTAATACGTTGTTCAACTACTTTTCGAGATTTTTGCTAAGAACGTTAAACAGCGGCTTGTCATTGTATAGCAATATAGATTGAATATCTGGTGTGGAGTATTAAAGTAGATGTGTTTATTTATGCAATAGTAAAGTAGCTCTTGCTGGCTCAGTTTGCGACCCTTTAAGATATGAGATGTCTTTACGACCTGAAAGCGGCTGCGACTCGCTAGGAAGGGACGGGGGTGGGCTGCTGAGAGTCAGCGCTCCACAGCATCTGGCTCTGAGGGAGGCTGCCCCAAGACCACTCACCAGCCACTGCGACAAGAGCCGTAAAACTACCGTAGGCGACCGTAGCCTGTCGTGAGTAAGCCTACACTACGGAAGTTGTCCTAGTAGCTTTGGCCAATTAAGACTGTAACGGCTTTACTTGTACGTTAGGTGTGCTGAATACTTGTCGGGCGTTATCTGATTTCGGTCGCTTTCTTTATGTATGTAATCAATGTCTTACTAGAGCCCCTGGAAATCAGAAGCGGTTAACCGATTAGAAACTGAGTGTAGATGTATTAAGAGCCGCATAACCCACGGAGCACTTTTGTTCCCCACACTTATCTTAGTGCCTGGTCCTTAAAAATAAACACTGTTTATAGCAACATTGGAACTATTATTGTTTAATTCACCTTTTATTCGTAAACTGTTGATTTGAAACGAAATAGAAAGAAGTTGTAGTTAAGATAAATAAAAAGGTACAAAGTTATATAAGGCAGAAAACTCAATTTTCTGAAGGCAAGGTAAAATTTTAAAAAACATTCAGAACGAAATTTTCATCAAATATCGCTTCAGTACTCCATCGAGCTTACATAAAACATGCTTCCTTTATTTCTAAACAACTTTCGAATTTATAACTCTGGAAACTCTGGTCTTTGCTGATGGTGAAGAACGTTCGAATGAGTACAAAATAAAAACAATAATTGTGTAGATTTCTTGCATTTGTGCACGTAAACTGTACTAGCATCAAAGCTTATTTTTTTGGTTCATAAAGGCGCAGTAGTTATGCAGTCAACTATTGTTTTTACTTATAAAATGCAGTTTATATTTTGTAAGGATATAAAATTCACAGTGGACTAGTACTGAACAATGTGCTGTTCTAATTATGTGCAAAACAAACAAACAAACAATGAGAAGTCGTCGGCTCCCAGATCCTCTCTCACACAGGCATTTGAGTTTCTTTCCCTAGAAGCGCTGTCACTACTACCGGTAATTCTACCATTTACTAGGCTGATTATGTACTATACTGAGACTACCGAACCGTAGTCTTGGAAGAGCGCAACAACGACTGATGAACTCTTGCATAGAGCAGAACCGGCACGGAGTGACGTACCACTATCTGTCATCCAAGATTAATTTGGCTCCATGCCCGGCCAGCCTAGAACAATATTGTTGCTGCCAGAAGCGATAACACTAAGAAAGGGGACGGCCTCAGCCACGACTAACTGATTCGGCTCATATTCGTCATGTCGCTTGCTTACAACCTAAAATAAACCACTCTAAGATATACTGGCTCAACACACCACGTTTTTGACAATACCACCCCTAAAAGTCATGACCTAAAATCGACTGAAAATTGAAGGACTAATGGATAGTTCAAAATTTAGCGTTTTTCATCACCAAATATGAGGCTCGGAAACGCATATTTTTCTGTAAATCGAGGAATGAAACTTTTTCGACTGTCGCTTACTATTAGGTAAATCCTCTTCAACGAAAGTGCCGTTGGACGTAGCGACCATATGGAATTACACTCCAATAGTCAAGAAGAAGGAGCGACCATATCCGCGGGTTGTTGTGTTCCTTTCGTCGCATCTGTGCAGGTAAGTTCGTTCTACGGTATCAGCTGACTCATGTTCTTTTGTTTTTTAATTGCTATTATTTCGTAGTCATTGCACTTACAAAAAGCCAATTTAGTCAGGAATGTTAGATGATTAGCAAGTATTTATACACTAGCAAACAATAGGGATTTGGTTAAACAATAGCGTGTTTTTGATTCGTTTTTATAACCTCTGCACTCTGCGAAAGAGCGCATACGTCGAGTGGAGAAAAGACTGGGCTTATTATATTGCGCTGCAAGATTTATTTCCTTTTTGATGCGTCAAATATGCCGATAAACTACCGGAGGAAAATCCGTCCCAACAGTCCTTGGACGGCCCAACGGTACCGACCGGCCGCCGTGTCATCCTCAGCCCACGGGCGTCACCGGATGCGGATATGGAGGGGCACGTGGTCAGCACACCGCTCTCCCGGCCGTATGTCAGTTTACCAGACCGGAGCCGCTACTTCTCGATCAAGTAGCTCCTCAGTTTGTCTCACAAGGGCTGAGTGCACCCCGCCTGCCAACAGCGCTGAGGAGACTGGATGGTCACCCATCCAAGTGCTGGCCAAGCCCGACAGCGCTTATCTTCGGTGACCTCACCGGAACCGGTGTTACTACTGCAGCAAGGCCCTTGGCTCTCCGGAGGAAGACAGACAGAAAATCATGGAGAACACGGAAGGGGCAACGGACCAAATGTTATCGGGTAGGATGAGTTACTTGAAAGCTCCAAGAACATTCAATATTTCACAAAGTACCTTACAAGAGTAAAAAAAAAAGTCATGCCAGATCGACTAACTTCTAACGAAATGGCAATGAAAGGGCGATTAGGACCATTCCATTCATGTTTTAGGAACGACAAGAAAATGGATTAGTCGATCATACGTTTACGCCTTATTTATTTATTTATTTATTGTTCCGTGGGACCACATTAAGGAGAAGTCTCCATGGTCATGGAACGAGTCAATACATGAAATTATAACACGATTGTAGAAACAGATAAAATGAAACATAAGAAACATATTCAGGCGACACGTCATTAGTTTAAATAAGGAAAAACAAGAATGTAACACTGGAATTTGCTTAATTTTTTAGCTCTTCCAGGAGCTCCTCCACAGAATAGAAGGAGTGAGCCACGAGGAAACTCTTCAGTTTAGACTTAAAAGCGTTTGGGCTACTGCTCAGATTTTTGAGTTCTTGTAGTAGCTTATTGAAAATGGATGCAGCAGAATACTGCACTCCTTTCTGCACAAGAGTCAAGGAAGTGCATTCCACATGCAGATTTGATTTCTGCCTAGTATTAACTGAGTGAAAGCTGCTAACTCTTGAGAATAAGCTAATATTGCTAACAGCAAACGACATTAAAGAAAATATATACTGTGAGGGCAATGTCAGAATTGCCAGACTTTTGAATAGGGGTCGACAAGAGGTTCTCGAACTTACACCACACACAGTTCGAACAGCCCGTTTTTGAGCCAAAAATACCCTTTTTGAATCAGAAGAATTAGCCCAAAAAATAATACCATATGACATAAGCGTATGAAAATATGCGAAGTAGACTACTTTTCGTGTTGAAATGTCACTTATTTCAGATACTGTTCTAATGGTAAATAAAGCGGCATTTAGTTTCTGAACAAGATCCTGAAAATGGGCTTTCCACAACAGTTTACTATCTATCCATACGCCTAGGAACTTGAACTGTTCCGTCTCGCTTGTAACATGCCCATTCTGTCTGATTAAAATAGCAGTTCTTGTTGAATTGTGAGTTAGAAACTGTAAAAACTGAGTCTTACTGTGATTTAGCATTAAATTATTTTCCACAAGCCACGAACTTATTTCATGAACTACATTATTTGATAATGTTTCAATATTACACACAAGATCCTTCACTACCAAGCTGGTGTCATCAGCAAACAGAAATATTTTTAAATCACCTGTAATACTAGAAGGCATATCATTTATATAAATAAGAAACAGCACTGGCCCCAGCACCGATCCTTGGGGAACGCCCCATTTAACAGTGCCCCATTGGGACTGAACATCATTACCACTCTCAATATTGCGGAGAATTACCTTCTGCTTTCTGTTCTTAAAGTAAGAGGCGAACCAATTGTAAGCTACTCCCCTTACTCCATAATGTTCCAACTTCTGCAGTAATATTTTGTGGTCAACACAGTCAAAAGCCTTCGTTAAATCAAAGAAAACACCTAACGTTCGCAACCTTTTATTTAATCCGTCCAAAACCTCACAGAGAAAAGAGACTATAGCATTTTCAGTTGTTAAGCCATTTCTAAAACCAAACTGTACATTTGACAGCAATTTATGTGAATTTAAATGCTGCAGTAACCTTGTATATACAACCCTCTCGATAACTTTAGCAAACACCGATGGCATAGAAATAGGTCTATAATTATCAACATTATCCCTGTCTCCCTTTTTATAAAGTGGCTTCACTACCGAGTACTTTAATCGGTCAGGAAACCGACCACTCCTAAAGGAAAAGTTACACATATGGCTAAGTACTGGGCTAACATACACTCCTGGAAATGGAAAAAAGAACACATTGACACCGGTGTGTCAGACCCACCATACTTGCTCCGGACACTGCGAGAGGGCTGTACAAGCAATGATCACACGCACGGCACAGCGGACACACCAGGAACCGCGGTGTTGGCCGTCGAATGGCGCTAGCTGCGCAGCATTTGTGCACCGCCGCCGTCAGTGTCAGCCAGTTTGCCGTGGCATACGGAGCTCCATCGCAGTCTTTAACACTGGTAGCATGCCGCGACAGCGTGGACGTGAACCGTATGTGCAGTTGACGGACTTTGAGCGAGGGCGTATAGTGGGCATGCGGGAGGCCGGGTGGACGTACCGCCGAATTGCTCAACACGTGGGGCGTGAGGTCTCCACAGTACATCGATGTTGTCGCCAGTGGTCGGCGGAAGGTGCACGTGCCCGTCGAACTGGAACCGGATCGCAGCGACGCACGGATGCACGCCAAGACCGTAGGATCCTACGCAGTGCCGTAGGGGACCGCACCGCCACTTCCCAGCAAATTAGGGACACTGTTGCTCCTGGGGTATCGGCGAGGACCATTCGCAACCGTCTCCATGAAGCTGGGCTACGGTCCCGCACACCGTTAGGCCGTCTTCCGCTCACGCCCCAACATCGTGCAGCCCGCCTCCAGTGGTGTCGCGACAGGCGTGAATGGAGGGACGAATGGAGACGTGTCGTCTTCAGCGATGAGAGTCGCTTCTGCCTTGGTGCCAATGATGGTCGTATGCGTGTTTGGCGCCGTGCAGGTGAGCGCCACAATCAGGACTGCATACGACCGAGGCACACAGGGCCAACACCCGGCATCATGGTGTGGGGAGCGATCTCCTACACTGGCCGTACACCACTGGTGATCGTCGAGGGGACACTGAATAGTGCACGGTACATCCAAACCGTTATCGAACCCATCGTTCTACCATTCCTAGACCGGCAAGGGAACTTGCTGTTCCAACAGGACAATGCACGTCCGCATGTATCCCGTGCCACCCAACGTGCTCTAGAAGGTGTAAGTCAACTACCCTGGCCAGCAAGATCTCCGGATCTGTCCCCCATTGAGCATGTTTGGGACTGGATGAAGCGTCGTCTCACGCGGTCTGCACGTCCAGCACGAACGCTGGTCCAACTGAGGCGCCAGGTGGCAATGGCATGGCAAGCCGTTCCACAGGACTACATCCAGCATCTCTACGATCGTCTCCATGGGAGAATAGCAGCCTGCATTGCTGCGAAAGGTGGATATACACTGTACTAGTGCCGACATTGTGCATGCTCTGTTGCCTGTGTCTATGTGCCTGTGGTTCTGTCAGTGTGATCATGTGATGTATCTGACCCCAGGAATGTGTCAATAAAGTTTCCCCTTCCTGGGACAATGAATTCACGGTGTTCTTATTTCAATTTCCAGGAGTGTACATGGAACAATACTTCAGTATTCTGCTAGATACCCCGTCATATCCATGAGAGTTCTTGGTCTTTAGTGATTTAATTATTAACTCAATCTCCCTCTTGTCAGTATCATGGAGGAGCATTTCAGGTAACAGTCTCGGAACACTTTTTTCTACGAGCGCTATATGATTCCCTGTTGGGACTAGGTTTCTATTTAGTTCACCTGCTATATTCAGAAAGTGATTATTAAATACTGTACATATATGCGACTTATCAGTAACACGGACATTCCCACTACGCACTGATTCTATATCCTCGACCTGTCTCTGCAGACCAGCCACTTCCTTTACGACCGACCATATGGTTTTAGTTTTATCCTGAGACTTAGCTATTCTATCTGCATACCACATACTTTTTGCCTTCCTAATAACTTTTTTAAGCACCTTACAATACTGTTTGTAACGGGCTGCTGCATTTAGATTTTGACTGTTTCTAACGTTTTGATGTAATTGCCACTTTGTTCTACAAGATATTCTTATCCCTCTAGTCAGCCACCCAGGCTGCCTGTTTGTGCTAGTACCCTGTTTTGAACATTCTAACGGAAAGCAACTTTCAAAGAGGACGAGAAAAGTTTTGAGGAAAGCATTATATTTATCGTCTACTGTATCAGCACTATAGACATCTTGCCACTCTTGCTCCTTGATAAGGTTTACAAAGGTTTCTACAGTAACTGGATCAGCTTTCCTAAAAAGTTGATAACTATATTTAACATGTGTTGCAGCACAAAAATGTTTTAGAGTTAAAATTTGTGCATAATGATCTGAAAGGCCATTCACCTTTTTGCTAACAGAATGCCCTTCTAGTAATGAGGAATGAACAAAAATGTTGTCTATAGTTGTTCTACTGTTCCCTTGCAATCTCGTTGGAAAGAATACGGTTTGGATAAGATTATATGAATTAAGGAGGTCTACCAGCAACCTTTTCCTTGCACAATCACTTATACAATTAATATTGAAGTCACCACAGATAACTAACTTTTTGTATTTCCTATAAAGTGAACCAAGAACCTCCTCTAGCTTTAGCAAAAATGTTGTGAAATCGGAGTTTGGGGATCTATAAATAACAACAGTTAGAAGTTCAACTCCACTAAATTTAACCACACCTGCACAACATTCAAACACCTTTTCAGTGCAGTACTTTGAAACATCAGTTGACTCAAATGGGAGACCGTTTCTCACATACATGGCTACTCCCCCACACCGCAAAGTGCTCCTAGAAAAGCTGCCAGCCAACCTGTATCCTGGTAAAGGAACCCTCTGAATTATCTCCTTATTTAAGAAATGTTCAGATATACCAATAATTTCAGAGTCAACATCTATAAGTAGTTCACTAACTTTATCTCTAATGCCTTGTATGTTTTGATGAAATATACTAATTCCCTCATTAATCGGATACCTAAGCTTTGTCGAAAGTGGTTTCTTTGTTAGAGAGACTTCCCTTAAGCAGGAATACCTGTCAGCTGACTTCAATCTAAAAAAGGTACAGCTCTAACACCCACAACTACCGGAATTTTCCCATGAGTGATCCCACCACCCCCACCTATGCTGTCACCTATAAGCTTTGCCAACCTCCCCTTTCCATACCTGTTGAGGTGCAGGCCATGTCTAGTGAAGCCCGTCCTGCTGATAGACTCCACCGACACCACTGAAATGTGACTCATGCCTTCTGTCATTAGCGCACCCCCAAGTCTCATGTTATTACGCCTGACGGCTGTATTAAGATGAGGCCGATCGTGACGCTGAAACAGTTCCACGAAATGCACATTCGTGTTGCCAGTCTGAGTGGCTATCTTTTCCAGGTCACCATCTATGTCATACTCCCCATCCCTATCAATACTATTACCAGCCCCACCCACAATCACTACCTGATCCTCTTTTGTAAAATCCCTACATAACCCCCCTATGTTAACAGTCACCTGAGCCAATCCTGCATTAGGCTTCACAATGTTGGTGACCTGGTACTCACTCCCCAAAACTTCCTGCAACTGCTGGCCTACACCTCTACCATGAGAACTACCTAACAGCAGAACCATCTTCTTTCTGTTAGACTTTGCAACTGTCCTAGCCACCGTAACTGCTGAGGTCTGCTGCATACTTCCTACATCTACAGCTACTAGAGATTCCTCTCCACTAGACTGACAGTTGGTCAAATCTAACACCAATAGTAAAACTATCTGAAAATCTCCTTCTCCTAGCAGATCTCTTGCCAACAGCCAGCTCCCATTCCCCAACCCCCTTCTCATCCTATCTAGCTCCTCCTGTGCGTTTTTCAACTGCACGGGAAGGGCACAGATCTTACGCACCTGCTCCTCTATCAACTTACTCTTGCTACATAACCTGCAGTTCCAGGAGAGGATCTCACCAGAATGCCCACTGGCTTCCCCACTGCATTCCCCCCAGTGAAAATACTTCGAACAAGTCTCACACCGCAATCCACTACTCACGAACCTTTTTGATTCATGTTCGAAGATGAGTGTACGATCTTACAACCAAAAGTAATTTGAAGCATAAATTCAACGACCAAACGAAGATGACTGCAACGGACTGGTTGGATTCAACTGTGGCAAATCCCTTTGCTGGCCCGACGAAACCTACAGTGGAGCAGATGAGGCATGTTCCTTTACAAGTGAATTTTGTAAATAATATTGTCAATTAAATTATTTTTCAATTAATATTTCTCCTGATTTTCCATTTTTATAAAGTTAATATGCATACCCGCTCTTACACCACTATTGGGATAAGACCGGCTGATTTGACTTCTTCTGTAAAAGTACGTCTCATTAAAATTTTCAGGACTAACATATTGTACCAATTAAACAATGATTACTCTTGCTAAATCTGACAATCTCTATGTTAAATAATTTAGCTCCAGAGGGCCTTGGAGTATTAGCTATCCGGTCATCTCCCACTTTCCCATTTAGGGGAGTTAATAGGGTAGTACATCAATAAGGAATAATAACAAGGTAGGCAAATAAATTTCTCAAAGTGCTTGGTTTAGTAAAAAATTAAAAAGTTAATCTTGCTCGCTTTACAGTGAGTCTTAGATCTACTCCGCTACGTATCTTCAGATGCGTTCGAGCAACTAGATAGATGATACACGTCGTATTCGGAGCAAATTTACTCGTGGCACAAAGAACATCTGATGAGTACAATCTGCATGCAACTACATTTTCCTTCCGAAGATCCGTCGAAAAACCTGTTCGGTTTATACTTAAATTTTTTCCTGGAATTAATTTTGATGCATACCACGCATACCTACTAATTTCGAAGTGGAAAAAAATAAAAGTTAAGAAAACTTGTAGAATGCATCTCAGAATCGATCAGAGGTTCCGTGTTTCCCAGACAAATGCCTTTATCGCTACGCCAACGGCGGTTTCGTTCAACAACGTTTACCTTATGGCTACATAAGCGGCAGTCGCATAAGACGTTTCTCCTCGATTTCTATGAAAATATGCTTGCAGACCATATATGCAATGAAGTGACAAAAAGTCAGCATCTACATCTACACCGATACTCTGCAGTCAGCTTCAGATGCCGGTTCTCTAAATTATCTCCATACGTTTCTCCCTCCAGGGATTTCCATTTGAGTTCCCTAAGCATCTCCGTAACACCTGCATGTTGTTTGAACCTAGCAGTAACACATCCAGCAACCCACCTCTGAATTGCTTATATGTCTTCCTCTAATCCGACCTGGTACGGAACCCAAACACTAGAGCACTATTCAAGAATACGTCGCACCGTCGTCCTATATGCAGTCATCTTTACAAGTGAACCAGTCTCCAAAAATTCACCCAATAAACTGATACCAACCATTCGCCCTTCCTACCACAGTTGTCATATGCTCGTTCCACTTCATATTACTTTGCGACGTCACGCCCAGATATTTAAACGAGGTGACAGTGTCAAGCAGGACACAACTATTGGTGCATCCGAACACGAAGAGTTTGCGTTTCCTACTAATCCGCATTAACTTACATTTCCTCTACGTTTAGAGCCCGCTGCTATTCAATACGCCAACTAGAAATTTTGCCTATGTCATCTTGTATCCCCCTACAGTCACTGAACTTCGACACCTTACCGAACACCACAGGATCATCAGCAAACACTGGCAGATTGCTGCCCACCCTTTCCGCCAAATCATTTATGTACATAGAGAATAATAGAGATCCTATCACACTTCCCTGGGGAACTCCAGACGATACTATTGTCTCTGATGATCATTCGAGGCCGAGAGCAACATATTGTGTTCTTTAACTCAAGAATACTGGAATACTCTCTTTCAAATTCTGAAGGTGGCAGGGGTAAAATACAGGGAGCTAAAGGCTATTTACAATTTGTACAGAAACCAGATGGCAGTTATAAGAGTCGAGGGGCATGAAAGGGAAGCAGTGGTTGGGAAGGGAGTGAGACAGGGTTGTAGCCTCTCCCTGATGCTATTCAATCTATATATTGAGCAAGCAGTAAAGAAAACAAAAAAGTTCGGAGTAGGTATTAAAATCCGTGGAGAAGAAATAAAAACTTTGAGGTTCGCCGATGACATTGTAATTCTATCAGAGACAGCAAAGGACTTGGAAGAGGAGTTGAACGGAATGGACAGTGTCTTGAAAGGATGGTATAAGATGAACATCAACAAAACCAAAACAAGGACAATGGAATGCAGTCGAATTAAATCGGGTGATGCTGAGGGAATTTGATTAGGAAATGAGACACTTAAAGTAGTAAAGGAGTTTTGCTATTTGGGGAGCAAAATAACTGATGATGGTCGAAGTAGAGATGATATAAAATGTAGGCTGGCAATGGCAAGGAAAGCGTTTCTGAAGAAGAAAAATTTGTTATCATCGAGTATAGATTTACATGTCAGGAAGTCGTTCCTGAAAGTATTTCTATGGAGTGTAGCCATGTATGGAAGTGAAAGATGGACGATAAATAGTTTGGACAAGAAGAGAATAGAAGCTTTCGAAATGTGGTGCTACAGAAGAATGCTGAAGATTAGATGGGTAGATCACATAACTAATGAGGAGGTATTGAATAGAATTGGGGAGAAGAGGAGTTTGTGGCACAACTTGACAAGAAGAAGGGACCGGTTTGTAGGAGAGGGAGACCAAGAGATGAATACACTAAGGAGATTCAGAAGGATGTAGGTTGCAGTAGGTACTGGTAGATGAAGAAGCTTGCACAGGATAGAGTAGCATGGAGAGCTGCATCAAACCAGTCTCAGGACTGAAGACTACAACAACAACAACTTAAGAAGTCTCCGAGCCACTCACATATCTGTAAACCTTTTCCATATACACTTTCCGGAAATCTATAAATGTGGAATCTGACTCTTGCCCTTCATCCATAGTTTGTAGTATATCCCGTGCGAAAAGGGCGAGCTGAGTTTCGCACGTGCGGCGCTTTCTACAACCATGCTGATTCGTGGACATAAGCTTCTCGATCTCAAAAAAATTGGTTATATTCGGAATGAGAGTATGTTCAAGGATCGTGCAGCAAACTGATGTTAGTGATATTGGTGTCAGATTTTGAGGGTCATAGGTTAGCGATAGGCACGTATACACATGCCGGTAGTATCGCGTACGCAAGGTATAAAAGATCTGTTCATTGATGGAGCTGTAATTCGTACTGAGGTGATTCATATGGAAAGGTTTCCGACGTGATTATGACCGCTAGACAGGAATTAACAGACATTGGACGCGCAATATTACCTGGAGCTAGGTGCATGGGACATACGGCTTCGGAAATCGTTAAGAAATTCATTACTCCAGATCCACAGTGTCAAGAGTGTACCTAGAATACAAAATTTCAGGCATTACCTGTCACCACAGACAACGCAGTGGCCGATGGCCTTCACTTGACGACTGAAATCAGCAGCGTTTGCGTAGAGTTGTCAATGCTAACAGACAAGCAGCACTGCTTCACACAACGTCAGATATCAATGTGGGGCTTGGGACGTACAACGAACGTATCCTTTAGGGCAGTGCGGCTACATTTGGCTTTTATGGGGAATGTCAGCAGATGACCGATGAGAGTGCCTTTGCTAAGAGCACGGCATCGCCTGCAGGCCCTCTCCTGGACTCCTGGACACGCGACCGTATTGATTGGACCTTAGACGACTGGAAAACCGTGGCTTCTTCAGACGAGTATCGATTTCAGTTGGTAAGATCTAACGGTAGGCTTCTAGTTTGGCGCAGACCCCACGAAGTCACGTATCCAAGTTGTCAACAAGACACTGTGCAAGCTGGTTCTGGTTCCATAAAGGTTTGGGCTGTGTTTACATAGAATGGACTGGGTACTCTGGTCCAACTGAACCGATCTTCTTCTTTCTTCTTTATCGTCGCCTTGTCCCACGTTACGTAGGGTCGGCGTTGCTCTTCTGGACCTTTCTGCTGCATAGTACTCTATTCATTGCCTCTTCCTTCTTCCATCCTTTCTCCCTTAGGTCCCCAGATATTTTATCCTTCCACCTCATCTTCGGTTTTCCTCTCCTCCTCGCTCCTTCAGTCTTTATATCTTCAACTCTGTTTCCGATATACTCTTCCCCTTTTCTCTGTAAGTGTCCGTACCACCTTAGTCTGCTCTCTTGTATCTTTTTCCCCATGGGTCCCACTTTCACAGCTCCTCTAACAAATTCATTTCTAATCCTGTCCTTCCTTGTTACCCCACACATCCACCTCAGCATCCTCATTTCCGCCACTTCCATCTTCCTTTCCTAGGCTACTGTGATTGGCCATGTCTCTGCCCCATATATCATAGCAGGCCTTACCACCGACTTGTACACTTTCCCTTTCAACCCAATGCTCACCTTCTTGTCACACAACCCTCCACTCATTTTCCTCCAGTTGTTCCAACCGCAATTTATTCGGTGTTGTATCTCGCTTTCCAGTCCTCCGTCCCTCTGCATGTACGACCCCAGGTATTTAAATTTGCGGACCGATTTCAGCTCATCAACCTGAATATTGCAATACCTTACCTGAACATCCGTCAATGCTAAATATTCTGACTTTGTCCTGCTATTTTTCATCCTTCTTTCTTCTAGTGCCTTCCTCCAATCCTCCAGCTTTTCATCAAGTCTGTCGATGCTCTGCTCACAAAGAACCACATCATCCGCAAACATCATATTCCACGCCGCTTCCTTCTTCACATCTTTCACCAGCACACCCATAATCAGATCAAGAGGTAGGGACTAAGCGCAGACCCTTGATGTAACCCTACTTTTACTGGAAACTCCTTTGTCATGCCACTTCTACTTCACCCGTGTCATTGCTCCTCTGTACGTTTCCTTCACTAACCTCACATACTTCTCTGGCACGCACTGCTCGCTCATGCTTCTCCATATTTCGTCCCTTGGGACTCTGTCATATGCTTTCTCCAAAGCAATGAAAGCCATATGTAGATCGGCTTGTAGCTCCCCGTGTCTCTCCACTATCCGCCTTAGTGAACCGATCATTGACAGGAAATGATTATGTTCGACTACTTCGAGAACATTTGCAGCCAATCATGTTCCCAAACAGCGATGGATGACAATGCGCTGTGTCACCAGGCCACAGTTGTTCGCGACTGGTTTCAAGAAAATTCTCAGCAATTCGAGCTAATGATTTGGCTGTCGAGGTAGCGCGACACGTATCCCATCTAATTTTAATGGGACACGATCGAGATGTCAGTTCGTGCACAAAATCCTGCATCGGCAAAACTTTCGTAATTATGAGCGGCTGTAGAGGAAGTATAGCACAATATTTCTGCAGGGGATCTCTCAACGACTTATTGAGCCCATGCCACGTCGAGGTGCTGCACTACGCCGGCAAAAATAGGTGCAACACGATATTAGAAGGTATCCCATGACTTTTGTCACCTCAGTGTACGATGAAAAATGTTCAGATTTGAATTGTCTGTCGATTCCGTTAATATTGGCGGCGTGAGGGGGGGGGATGAACAAAACATATTAGAGTCCATTATTTTAGGTTTTACACAAGCTACCTCCCAAATACGAGCCACATCGACGGCTCGTGTCTCAGACATTCCTCTTGTAAGTACCAAATTTTGCTCCCTGCACGCGTCCGAATCTCCTACTCGGATTGAATCCATAAGATGCAAAACGACTATTGGTATCGTACTGTGGTCAGCAGCTTTTTGCAAATGTTGAATTGGTCCCCAGTCTTCTGCTTAAGTAGCACGATTAAGTAACAGCTCAAGTACGTTACCATCTAGGTCAAAGTTTAGACAGCGCACAGCTTTCCTCACTCAGGTTAACCGACACCGGTGACAATAACAGGGGACGGGCCCCAAAGTTGCCATATCAAGGAAACGGCAGTCGGTATATAGGCCAGGAAAGAGAAAGTTGCCAGCGAGGAAAGTTGCTCCCGCTCTTCGCTCCGTATCGGAAGAGAGCGCGGCGCTCCAGAAGCCGGCGAGCAGACCGGGTAACAGGATCAGCGCGCTAATCCCGGCCTGGCTCGTGGATTAGGCCCGCGCATCGCGGCAGGCAGCGACTCAGGCCGGCACACATTCTGGGCCAGCCGGTCGCAGTTACTGCGGCTGCCGCCTCTCATCACAGACCATGTGAGCTCACACCGACAAAAGCCCGATCCATGTCTTCTCCCAGAGACAAGTAACAGTAAGATCTTCGTCAAAGTAGTCATCCACAGAGTACTGCAGTCTCTGCCGATAACCAGAGCAGTAGACGTCATCACTCTAGTAACTAGTAAAACGCATGCCTGGCCTTCACGGTCAACCGTAGAAATATCGAATGTTGACATGTGTGTGAATCCGTAAGGGACCAAACTGCTGAGGTCATCGGTCCCTAGACTTACACGCTGCATAAACGAACTTATGCTAAGAACAACACAAACACCTATTCCCGAGGGAGGATTCGAACCTACGGCGGGAGGGGCCGCGCAATCCGTGGTATGGGGCCCTAAACCGCTCGGCCACACCGGGCGGAGTAGATATTTACAGGTGGCGGCGAGGGGGGTGGGGTGGCGGCAGCGAGGAGAGGCAGGGGAGGGTAAGATTCTAAAATTGCCATTTTTTATATAAATGAGTTGCTTAGTTTCGAGACGTGTCATCCAGCAAGAATTTAATTTTGCTGATTTTATACATTATAAATGTTTTGTGAAAGCCTGCGACTGAAAACAATTGGCCTGATTGTAAATAATTTTTCCTCTACCAGTCACGATTTTCTTTTATTCATATTTTACACGACGCGTTTCGGCAATGTTTCCCATTTTCAAGTGCGATTTCTCTGTGTAGTATGCCGTTATTACGTAATGTTTTTGATGTATGAGGTACCAACATTGCATAAAAATGGGCTAGTACACAGAGAGAACGCACATAAAAATGGGAAACATTGCCGAAACACGTCTTGTAATACGAGAAAATCATTAGAAAGGTTACTTAGAAACAAACTTAATTTCGTAGTGACACAAAAAATTTATTATATCCCAACAGAACCGATGGCTATTCGCTCACTTTTAAAAGCGTCGCCTTAATAACATTCTGTAATGTATAAAATCTCTGTACTCCGGCTTTCAGAGCCGGGGGGGGGGGAGGGGGGAGGAGGAGGAAGAGGAGGAGGGGGTCATTCTAGCCCCGCCCCCTCTCACACTCCGACACACAATGCCCCCCTTACATAAAACATATGCTAGCCCCTTAATACAGATAGGCTACTTTACTAATCACGCAGTACCTGATGAGAGAAGTACGATTGGAACAATTCGCAAGACGGCGAATGATTTTGATTCAAATGATTCAAATGACTCTGAGCACTATGGGACTTAACATCGGAGGTCATCAGTCCCCTAGAACTGAGAACTACTTAAACCTAACTAACATAAGGGCATCACACACATCCATGCGCGAGGCAGCATTCGAACCTGCGACCGTACCAGTCGCGCGGTTCTTGACTGAAGCGCCTACAACCGCACGGCCACCGCGGCCGGCGGAACTGATGACCTCAGATGCTAAGTCCCATAGTGCTCAGAGCCATTTGAACCATTTTTGTAAGCAGTCTCTTTAGTAGACCTGTTGCATCTTGTAAGTGTTCTGCCAGTAAATACACTCCTGGAAATTGAAATAAGAACACCGTGAATTCATTGTCCCAGGAAGGGGAAACTTTATTGACACATTCCTGGGGTCAGATACATCACATGATCACACTGACAGAACCACAGGCACATAGACACAGGCAACAGAGCATGCACAATGTCGGCACTAGTACAGTGTATATCCACCTTTCGCAGCAATGCAGGCTGCTATTCTCCCATGGAGACGATCGTAGAGATGCTGGATGTAGTCCTGTGGAACGGCTTGCCATGCCATTTCCACCTGGCGTCTCAGTTGGACCAGCGTTCGTGCTGGACGTGCAGACCGCGTGGGACGACGCTTCATCCAGTCCCAAACATGCTCAATGGGGGACAGATCCGGAGATCTTGCTGGCCAGGGTAGTTGACTTACACCTTCTAGAGCACGTTGGGTGGCACGGGATACATGCGGACGTGCATTGTCCTGTTGGAACAGCAAGTTCCCTTGCCGGTCTAGGAATGGTAGAACGATGGGTTCTATGACGGTTTGGATGTACCGTGCACTATTCAGTGTCCCCTCGACGATCACCAGTGGTGTACGGCCAGTGTAGGAGATCGCTCCCCACACCATGATGCCGGGTGTTGGCCCTGTGTGCCTCGGTCGTATGCAGTCCTGATTGTGGCGCTCACCTGCACGGCGCCAAACACGCATACGACCGTCATTGGCACCAAGGCAGAAGCGACTCTCATCGCTGAAGACGACACGTCTCCATTCGTCCCTCCATTCACGCCTGTCGCGACACCACTGGAGGCGGGCTGCACGATGTTGGGGCGTGAGCGGAAGACGGCCTAACGGTGTGCGGGACCGTAGCCCAGCTTCATGGAGACGGTTGCGAATGGTCCTCGCCGATACCCCAGGAGCAACAGTGTCCCTAATTTGCTGGGAAGTGGCGGTGCGGTCCCCTACGGCACTGCGTAGGATCCTACGGCCTTGGCGTGCACCCGTGCGTCGCTGCGGTCCGGTCCCAGGTCGACGGGCACGTGCACCTTCCGCCGACCACTGGCGACAACATCGATGTACTGTGGAGACCTCACGCCCCACGTGTTGAGCAATTCGGCGGTACGTCCACCCGGCCTCCCGCATGCCCACTATACGCCCTCGCTCAAAGTCCGTCAACTGCACATACGGTTCACGTCCACGCTGTCGCGGCATGCTACCAGTGTTAAAGACTGCGATGGAGCTCCGTATGCCACGGCAAACTGGCTGACACTGACGGCGGCGGTGCACAAATGCTGCACAGCTAGCGCCATACGACGGCCAACACCGCGGTTCCTGGTGTGTCCGCTGTGCCGTGCGTGTGATCATTGCTTGTACAGCCCTCTCGCAGTGTCCGGAGCAAGTATGGTGGGTCTGACACACCGGTGTCAATGTGTTCTTTTTTCCATTTCCAGGAGTGTAGCAATCCTCGGTTTGCTTCTATATTATCCGGTGATCGTTCCAATTAATGTTATTTGTATTTATAATTCCTAAATATTTATTTCAATCTACAAGCTTTAGATTTGTGTGATTTATCGTGTAATCGATAACTTTCGAGCGACATAACATCATTCCTTTTGCTGCGAAACATGTTTTAGCCTCTGTAAAGTCTAACTTACAAACACACATGCGTAACATCGCGCCTTAACAAGGCGACAGAAATTTCCTTAGATAGTGGGGTAAACTTTCTGGTGACTTACAATTCAACGGCCGCAACAACAGCACAAAAAGGAACAGCAATCAAAGTACCTTTACTTCGTGATTTCTTGCTCAATCTACAAAAAGAGTTACATAGCTAAATTTCTTTCATCGAGTTTTTCTACTTTGACGGCATAGGTTCATTTTAAAAGGCGAAGTTGATACCTGTAACTTGATTATTAATGAAGCTGCGGAATCTCAATGCTGGTTTTTCTTTTCCATGAGCCCCTGGCCACTTTCCATCTAGATGGAAGCATATTACGAAAGTCTTTAACAGTTTAATAACAATCTCAGCTGAAAAATTTAGACTCCTTACCCAGTGTACTTCATGGAATATTAATATTTTGTGCCTTATTAAAAATACTAACCATAGAACGTCGTCAAAGTGTTCAACTGATTTTTGTGTTTTCTTCTCTTACTAGAGTGGCAAAATTGAGCTGGTAATAGATGACTTCAATAAGCAAGTCATTCGTTACAAAATTTGAGATTTTTATGCAGTGCCGGAAGCTGTACACATTATAAGGAAGCAGCTGCCAGTTTTGCGACGTAAGGTAGAGAAGAGTTAAGATGGTACTCACCGAAGAAAATTTTGAAGTCAGTGGGCTTCGTGTAGAATAAGGTTCAAATAAGAGATTGGTGGTACTCGACTACGAATACATTGTTGATGATTAACCCGATTCCTGTAAATATGAAAGCCATTATAGAATCAAGAAAAGAAATATTTCACCTTGGCAAATCTTGACTCGATATTAATTTAAAGTACAGCAAATGCTAGCAACAGGTGGAGGAGTTAGGTGCTACGCGTCGGGCAAGTGCCTCTAGAAGGTTAATAGTCACCGCTCTAGGATTTTCTGACAGAAATTCTCCTTCAGTTCTCTGCTAAATCGGCCCAAGCAGATTACTATGGTTAGATAAATTTCACTGTTTTTGGGAAATGATGATAAGAACTGGTATTGCCAAATCTTTGCCCTTATTCAGTTGTCTCAGATAACGCATCCTATCACAATGTTATAGGACAGTTTTGGCGAGTGCTTCTTCTGCTGCCATGTGGAACTCTTGAAAGTTGGTGTTCCGAGACAACTACATCACATGCAGCTACAGAGAACAAGCCAAGATGAGAGTGAATCACTATTACATCATCAAAGACTAAAGTCTCAACGAAGATTATGAGAACCAGTGCGCCATACATCGATTCTGTTTTCAGTCACCTGTGCAATGTGTCTTTCAGGCCTCATCTGCTTAGTGAAAGGAATTTATAAAACGGGTGAAAGACATAACGTAGAACAGTTACTGGCTAGTTCCTTTGCTACCAGTATTTCCATAGGTTTTTGAGAAAGCCACATACAGAAGATTAGTGGTGCATCTTAGTACATGTAATTTGATGACAGACTCGCAGTTTGGGTTCAGGAAGGGAGTATCCACAGAAAACACTATTCTTTTCTGTGAGAGGCACTAGCAGGACTAAACAATAGGCTGATCGTCGGAGGTACGTTCCTCGCTTTAGAAACGGGATTTGATAACGTGGACCATACGACACTTTTGCTTAAGTTGGAAAATAATAAGGTGGTCAAAGCAGCGCAGCAATGGTTCACTTCATATGTGGAAAGAAAGAAGCAGAAGGTTGTCTTCCAGTGTCTACAAACAGGGAAGATGTAGGAATCTCACTGGAGTGGTGTAAAGTGGGTGGTTTGACAGGGTTGTTTTCTGGATCCATAACTTTTCTTAATAATCAGTGATCTTACCCTAAACATGAAAGATGACACAAAACTGTTCTCCTTGCAGACGACACAAGTACTATTATGAAAGACGTAAGACGTAATACAAATGGTGTTGCTAATAGGCCGGTCAGTAACATCAGCACGCAGGTTTCAGACAACAGATTAACGCTAAGTTATCACAAAACGTTGTGCATACCGTTTCGCTCACGGAACTCTTATAAAGGCGAAATTTTACTGTCCGAAGGGGGCAGTCAACAGGACTAACGGCAGATAAAATAATTTACCAAAATATCACTTTCGTGATTTTGTGTAGAAACTAAATGACGCTGTCTTCACTTAAAGAAAGAACTTAAAATAGTCGTCAGTCTCTGAGAGTGAAACATGAACATTAACTTTCACTTATCTTGTACGGTGTTGTATTTTGGAACAACTCTGTGCTATTTAAGAATATTCTTAGCCCAGAAAAGGCAGAGTGACCTGCGTAGCCAATTCACGAAATTCGTGTATGTCTTTTTTCAGATGTCTCGGAATTCCAGTTCTGTCATTCTTCTACATATATTCAATCACAGGATTTGTTGTTTTCAGTATTGACTCATTCAGTAGTAATTCAACGTTCATACAATCAACAAATGAAGTGACATGCGCCGTGATCAGTGAAGAAAACCTAACACCCAGGTAGACAATGAGCAAAAGGATTATTGCTAGCAGAATAAATTCACTCTCCTTTGACTAGAAGCACAAATTAAAAAGAACACAAAAATAGTTTATCAGTCGAAGTCTCTTTCTAACTAAACACTTCTGGTAGTTCAAGTCAAAGTTTAATTGTTCACCTAGAATGGCTAATTCACAAACATACGATAGAGGAAAAGTCTCAAGGACCGCACAGTGAGAGTCTTTAAGCAGTATCATAGTAACGAGCCGAGACACCACAGCTTCGGAGACACGAGGTCCCAGAGGCCAAGACTTGCATAGCCAGGACGTGTTGGTGGATTGACGTAGCTCCGGAAGGCTGTGACCACCTGTTGGATGGCTGGCTGGATACAACTGGCGCATACGATCCGGGCGACGACATAGTAACTGGCTGGCGGTTGAAATACTCGCGAACCATTTGCGGCCACGTGATGTCATTGGAGAGTAAACAGATCTGCGCTAGCTACGCGTCCTACAGGCAATACCACTGCCATCTATGGTCTCCGGAAAGGTTGTGTACAACACGGATTGCTATTGTTATTGCTGTGCCGAGACACTTGGTTTTGCGTTGTTGTGGCCCCAGCACCCTTGGGCATAGCAACCCCCGGGGACAGTACGGCCATGATGGTGGGCTATGACTTCTACATCTACAGGGTGTTTCAAAAATGACCGGTATATTTGAAACGGTAATAAAAACTAAACGAGCAGCGATAGAAATACACCGTTTGTTGCAATATGCTTGGGACAACAGTACATTTTCAGGCAGACAAACTTTCGAAATTACAGTAGTTACAATTTTCAACAACAGATGGCGCTGCGGTCTGGGAAACTCTATAGTACGATATTTTCCACATATCCACCATGCGTAGCAATAATATGGCGTAGTCTCTGAATGAAATTACCCGAAACCTTGGACAACGTGTCTGGCGGAATGGCTTCACATGCAGATGAGATGTACTGCTTCAGCTGTTCAATTGTTTCTGGATTCTGGCGGTACACCTGGTCTTTCAAGTGTCCCCACAGAAAGAAGTCACAGGGGTTCATGTCTGGCGAATAGGGAGGCCAAGCCACGCCGCCTCCTGTATGTTTCGGATAGCCCAAAGCAATCACACGATCATCGAAATATTCATTCAGGAAATTAAAGACGTCGGCCGTGCGATGTGGCCGGGCACCATCTTGCATAAACCACGAGGTGTTCGCAGTGTCGTCTAAGGCAGTTTGTACCGCCACAAATTCACGAAGAATGTCCAGATAGCGTGATGCAGTAATCGTTTCGGATCTGAAAAATGGGCAAATGATTCCTTTGGAAGAAATGGCGGCCCAGACCAGTACTTTTTGAGGATGCAGGGACGATGGGACTGCAACATTGGGCTTTTCGGTTCCCCATATGCGCCAGTTCTGTTTATTGACGAAGCCGTCCAGGTAAAAATAAGCTTCGTCAGTAAACCAAATGCTGCCCACATGCATATCGCCGTCATCAATCCTGTGCACTATATCATTAGCGAATGTCTCTCGTGCAGCAATGGTAGCGGCGCTGAGGGGTTGCTGCGTTTGAATTTTGTATGGATAGAGGTGTAAACTCTGGCGCATGAGACGATACGTGGACGTTGGCGTCATTTGGACCGCAGCTGCAACACGGCGAACGGAAACCCGAGGCCGCTGTTGGATCACCTGCTGCACTAGCTGCGCGTTGCCCTCTGTGGTTGCCGCACGCGGTCGCCCTACCTTTCCAGCACGTTCATCCGTCACGTTCCCAGTCCGTTGAAATTTTTCAAACAGATCCTTTATTGTATCGCTTTTCGGTCCTTTGGTTACATTAAACCTCCGTTGGAAACTTCGTCTTGTTGCAACAACGCTGTGTTCTAGGCGGTGGAATTCCAACACCAGAAAAATCCTCTGTTCTAAGGAATAAACCATGTTGTCCACAGCACACTTGCACGTTGTGAACAGCACACGCTTACAGCAGAAAGACGACGTACAGAATGGCGCACACATAGACTGCGTTGTCTTCTATATCTTGCACATCACTTGCAGCGCCATCTGTTGTTGAAAATTGTAACTACTGTAATTTCGAAAGTTTGTCCGCCTGAAAATGTACTGTTGTCCCAAGCATATTGCAACAAACGGTGTATTTCTATCACTGCTCGTTTAGTTTTTATTGCCGTTTCAAATATACCGGTAATTTTTGAAACACCCTGTACATGGATACTCTGCAAATCACATTCAAGTGCCTGGCAGAGGGTTCATCGAACCACCTTCATCATTCTCTATTATTAAAATCTCGTATAGCGCGCGGAAAGAATTAACACCTGTATATTCCCGTACGAGCTCTGATTGCCCTTATTTTATCGTGGTGATCGTTCCGCCCTATGTAGGTCGGTGTCAACAAAATATTTTCGTATTTGGAGGAGAAAGTTGGTGATTGGAATTTCGTGAGACGATCCTGTCGCAACGAAATACGCCTTTCTTGTAATGATTTCCAGCCCGAATCCTGTATCGTTCCTGTGACACTCTCTCCCATGTTCCGCGATAATACAAAACGTGCTGCCTTTCTTTGAACATTTACGATGTACGCCGTCTGTCCTATCTGGTATGGATCCCACACCGCGTAACATTATTCTAAAATAGGACGGACAAGCGTAGTGTAGGCAGTCTCCTTAGTAGGTTTGTTACATTTTCTAAGTGTCCTGCCAATAAAACGCAGCCTTTGGTTAGCCTTCCCCACAACATTTTCTGTGTATTCCTTCCAATTTAAGTTGTTCGTAATTGTAATACCTAGGTATTTAGTTTAATTCAGGGATTTTAGATTAGACTGATTTATGGTGTAACCGAAGTTTAACGAGTTCCTTTCAGCACTCATGTGGATGACCTCACACTTTTCGTTATTTAGTGTCAACTGCCACTTTTCGCACCATTCAGATATTTTTTCTAAATCGTTTTGCAGTTTGTTTTGATCTTCTGATGACTTTATGAGTCGATAAACGACAGCGTCATCTGCAAACAACCGAAGACGACTGCTCAGACTGTTTCCCAAATCGTTTATATAGATAAGGAACAGCAAAGGGCCTATAACACTACCTTGGGGAACGCCTGAAATCACTTCTGTTTTACTCGATGACTTTCCGTCAGTTACTACGAACTGTGACCTCTCTGACAGGAAATCGCAAATCCAGTCACACAACTGAGACGATATTCCATAAGCACGCAATTTTACTACGAGCCGCTTGTGTGGTACACTGTCAAAAGCCTTCCGGAAATCCAGGAATACTGAATCGATCTGAAATCCCTTGTCAATAGCACTCAGCACTTCATATGAATAAAGAGATAGTTGTGTTTCACAGGAATGATGTTTTCTAAACCCATGTTGACTGTGTGTCAATAGACCGCTACTTTCGAGGTAATTCATAATGTTCGAACGCAATATATGTTCTAAAATCCTGCTGCATATCGACGTTAACGATATGGGCCTGTTATTTAGTGGATTACTCCTACTACCTTTCTTGAATATTGGTGTGACCTGTGCAACTTTCCAGTCTTTGGGTACGGATCTTTCGTCGAGGGAACGGTTGTATTTGATTGTTAAGTATGGAGCTAATGCATCAGCTACTCCGAAAGGAACCTAAGCGGTATACGGTCTGGACCAGAAGACTTGCTTTTATTAAGTGATTTAAGTTGCTTCAGTACTCCGGGGATATTTACTCCTACGTTATTCATGTTGCCAGCTGTTCTTGATTCGAATTCTGGAATATTTACTTCGTCTTATTTTGTGAAGGCATTTCGGAAGGCTGTGTTTAGTAACTCTGCTTTGGCAGCACTGTCTTCGATAGTATCTCCATTGCTATCGCGCAGAGAAAGCATCGATTGTTTCTTGCCGCTGACATACTTAACATACGACTAGAATCTCTTTGGATTTTCTGTCGGGTTTCGAGACAAAGTTTCGTTGTGAAAACTGTTATAGGCATCTCGGATTGAAGTCTGCGCTAAATTTCGAGCTTCTGTAAAAGATCGCCAATCTTGGGGAGTTTTCTTCTGTTTAAATTTGGCATGTTTGTTTCGTTGTTCCTGCAACAGTGTTCTAACCCGTTCTGTGTAGCAAGTAGGATCAGCTCCGTCGTTTGTTAATTTATTTGGTGTAAATCTCTCAATTTCTGCGGATAATATTTCTTTGAATTTCAGCCACATCTGGTCTACACTTATATTATTAATTTGGAATGATTGGAGATTGTCTCTTAGGAAGGCATCAAGTGAATTTTTATCTGCTTTTCGCTTATTTTTGGAGTATTTGGGGATTACAATATCGGTTCAAATGGCTCTGAGCACTATGTAACTGAACTTCTGAGGTCATTAGTCCCCTAGAACTTAGAACTACTTAAACCTAACTAACCTAAGTACATCACACACACCCATGCCCGAGGCAGGATTCGAACCTGCAACCGTAGCGGTCGCGCGGTCCAGACTGTAGCACCTAGAACCGCTCGGCCACACCGGCCGGCGATTACAATATTTAATCTCGCTACGACAACTCTGTTCACTAATCCCTGAATGTCCCATAAGATTTCACACACATTTGAACATTTGAACATAATCCCTGAATCGGTTTTGATGCTCGTTATTAACTCAGGATTATTTTATGCGTACCTCCGGAATTAAACTTGTGTTTTCTCCAACATATCGAGGGTAAATTAAAGTCACCACCAACTATAATCGTATGAGTCGGATACGTGTTTGAAATGACAGACAGCCACAGGAGAAAAACCATGTATTCCTAGGTAACACTTCCTTAAGCGTTGTACAGAAAGGTGTGCACTGTTCAGTAGGTTTCCTGCAAAACTGAAGATACACTCCTGGAAATGGAAAAAAGAACACATTGACACCGGTGTGTCAGACCCACCATACTTGCTCCGGACACTGCGAGAGGGCTGTACAAGCAATGATCACACGCACGGCACAGCGGACACACCAGGAACCGCGGTGTTGGCCGTCGAATAGCGCTAGCTGCGCAGCATTTGTGCACCGCCGCCGTCAGTGTCAGCCAGTTTGCCGTGGCATACGGAGCTCCATCGTAGTCTTTAACACTGGTAGCATGCCGCGACAGCGTGGACGTGAACCGTATGTGCAGTTGACGGACTTTGAGCGAGGGCGTATAGTGGGCATGCGGGAGGCCGGGTGGACGTACCGCCGAATTGCTCAACACGTGGGGCGTGAGGTCTCCACAGTACATCGATGTTGTCGCCAGTGGTCGGCGGAAGGTGCACGTGCCCGTCGACCTGGGACCGGACCGCAGCGACGCACGGATGCACGCCAAGACCGTAGGATCCTACGCAGTGCCGTAGGGGACCGCACCGCCACTTCCCAGCAAATTAGGGACACTGTTGCTCCTGGGGTATCGGCGAGGACCATTCGCAACCGTCTCCATGAAGCTGGGCTACGGTCCCGCACACCGTTAGGCCGTCTTCCGCTCACGCCCCAACATCGTGCAGCCCGCCTCCAGTGGTGTCGCGACAGGCGTGAATGGAGGGACGAATGGAGACGTGTCGTCTTCAGCGATGAGAGTTGCTTCTGCCTTGGTGCCAATGATGGTCGTATGCGTGTTTGGCGCCGTGCAGGTGAGCGCCACAATCAGGACTGCATACGACCGAGGCACACAGGGCCAACACCCGGTATCATGGTGTGGGGAGCGATCTCCTACACTGGCCGTACACCACTGGTGATCGTCGAGGGGACACTGAATAGTGCACGGTACATCCAAACCGTCGTCGAACCCATCGTTCTACCATTCCTAGACCGGCAAGAGAACTTGCTGTTCCAACAGGACAATGCACGTCCGCATGTATCCCGTGCCACCCAACGTGCTCTAGAAGGTGTAAGTCAACTACCCTGGCCAGCAAGATCTCCGGATCTGTCCCCCATTGAGCATGTTTGGGACTGGATGAAGCGTCGTCTCACGCGGTCTGCACGTCCAGCACGAACGCTGGTCCAACTGAGGCGCCAGGTGGAAATGGCATGGCAAGCCGTTCCACAGGACTACATCCAGCATCTCTACGATCGTCTCCATGGGAGACTAGCAGCCTGCATTGCTGCGAAAGGTGGATATACACTGTACTAGTGCCGACATTGTGCATGCTCTGTTGCCTGTGTCTATGTGCCTGTGGTTCTGTGAGTGTGGCCGGCCGTGGTGGCCAAGCGGTTAAAGGCGCTACAGTCTGGAACCGCGCGGCCGCTACGGTCGCAGGTTCGAATCCTGCCTTGGGCATGGATGTGTGTGATGTCCTTAGGTTAGTTAGGTTTAAGTAGTTCTAAGTTCTAGGGGACTGATGACCTTAGAAGTTAAGTCCCATAGTGCTCAGAACCATTTTCTGTGAGTGTGATCTTGTGATGTATCTGACCCCAGGAATGTGTCAATAAAAGTTTCCCCTTCCTGGGACAATGAATTCACGGTGTTCTTATTTCAATTTCCACGAGTGTAGATAAGGAACAGCAAAGGGCCTATAACACTACCTTGGAGAACGCCTGAAATAACTTCTGTTTTACTCGATGACTTTCCGTCCATTACTACGAATTGTGACCTCTCTGACAGGAAATCGCAAATCCAGTCAGACAACTGAGACGATATTCCATAAGCACGCAATTTTACTACGAGCCGCTTGTGTGGTACACTGTCAAAAGCCTTCCGGAAATCCAGGAATACTGAATCGATCTGAAATCCCTTGTCAATAGCACTCAGCACTTCATATGAATAAAGAGATAGTTGTGTTTCACAGGAACGATGTTTTCTAAACCCATGTTGACTGTGTGTCAATAGACCGCTACTTTCGAGGTAATTCATAATGTTCGAACGCAATATATGTTCTAAAACCCTGCTGCATATCGACGTTAACGATATGGGCCTATTATTTAGTGGATTACTCCTACTACCTTTCTTGAATATTGGTGTGACCTGTGCAACTTTCCAGTCTTTGGGTACGGATCTTTCGTCGAGGGAACGGTTGTATTTGATTGTTAAGTATGGAGCTAATGCATCAGCTACTCCGAAAGGAACCTAACTGGTATACGGTCTGGACCAGAAGACTTGCTTTTATTAAGTGATTTACGTTGCTTCACTACTCCGGGGATATTTACTCCTACGTTATTCATGTTGCCAGCTGTTCTTGATTCGAATTCTGGAATATTTACTTCATCTTATTTTGTGAAGGCATTTCGGAAGGCTGTGTTTAGTAACTCTGCTTTGGCAGCACTTTCTTCGATAGTATCTCCATTGCTATCGCGCAGAGAAAGCATCGATTGTTTCTTGCCGCTAACATACTTAACATACGACCAGAATCTCTTTGGATTTTCTGTCAGGTTTCGAGACAAAGTTTCGTTGTGAAAACTGTTATAGGCATCTCGGATTGAAGTCCGCGCTGAATTTCGAGCTTCTGTAAAAGATCGCCAATCTTGGGGAGTTTTCTTCTGTTTAAATTTGGCATGTTTGTTTCGTTGTTCCTGCAACAGTGTTCTAACCCGTTCTGTGTAGCAAGTAGGATCAGCTCCGTCGTTTGTTAATTTATTTGGTGTAAATCTCTCAATTTCTGCGGATAATATTTCTTTGAATTTCAGCCACATCTGGTCTACACTTATATTATTAATTTGGAATGATTGGAGATTGTCTCTTAGGAAGGCATCAAGTGAATTTTTATCTGCTTTTCGCTTATTTTTGGAGTATTTGGGGATTACAATATCGGTTCAAATGGCTCTGAGTACTATGTAACTGAACTTCTGAGGTCATCAGTCCCCTAGAACTTAGAACTACTTAAACCTAACTAACCTAAGTACATCACACACACCCATGCCCGAGGCAGGATTCGAACCTGCGACCGTAGCGGTCGCGCGGTCCAGACTGTAGCGCCTAGAACCGCTCGGCCACCCAGGCCGGCGATTACAATATTCAGTCTCGCTACGACAACTCTGTGTTCACTAATCCCTGAATTTCCCATAAGATTTCACACACATTTGAACATTTGAACATAATCCCTGAATCGGTTTTGATGCTCGTTATTAACTCAGGATTATTTTATGCGTACCTCCGGAATTAAACTTGTGTTTTCTCCAACATATCGAGGGTAAATTAAAGTCACCACCAACTATAATCGTATGAGTCGGGTACGTGTTTGAAATGACAGACAGCCACAGGAGAAAAACCATGTATACCTGGGTAACACTTCCTTAAGCGTTGTACAGAAAGGTGTGCACTGTTCAGTAGGTTTCCTGCAAAATTGAAGATATTTCGTTATACATTGCAAGTATTTTAACTCAAGGTGAAAGTTTTCCTTGTGGAACATTGCTTCTATTCTGTAGGGCAGTTCTTCGCAGTAGTTGAGAACGTGTCTCTCTAATGTGTTATTTATTCGTATACTCTCTTTTTGGGTTTTAGTAATTCTTTGTCTTTCTTTATAAATTTTCTAATTAGTAATCTGTAAAGAGTGTGCTGACTTGCTCCGTGATAAAGTAGCTTATACTTGCAAGGTCCCACCTGATAAATAAATAAAATAACTACACCATGAGTGTAATTGAACTTTCCTGGATAAAATAAAAACTGTGTTCAGGGAGCACACTATATCTGAGGATGTGTCTGCAGGAAGTCTCAATAAACTTCCAAATCCTTCCTTGCTGCCTCTC
This sequence comes from Schistocerca nitens, assembly GCF_023898315.1. Classification (NCBI taxonomy): domain Eukaryota; kingdom Metazoa; phylum Arthropoda; class Insecta; order Orthoptera; family Acrididae; genus Schistocerca; species Schistocerca nitens. The sequence continues at coordinate 598,205,457 of NC_064621.1, forward strand.
CCTGGAGGTTGCACGGGGCATTATCGTAAGGTAGCAACTAAAGAAAGAGTACCGGCTGAACGGCGGTGTTATGGAAGATGCCGTCGACATCGTCGTTTGTAATGAAGACATAGCTGAATCCAGGGACGATGACGTATAGGAGAACTCCAATACACGTGATGCAGTTGATTGATTTGTCCCTGGTTTGATACTTTTTGTTTGCCTTTAACATTTTACGTTGTATGTATATGATGTGTAGTAAAAAATTAATGTTTATCAAGAATATTATACTATTATCTTTTACATCCATATTGTTGGCTCAAGTTTCACCATTATATCACGTGACAAACACTTAATTTTTGTAATTGTGTGTGATCACAAGCAGAATATGAAAACAATAATAATAAGAATAATAATAACAAGATAATAATAATCTGATGTGCGCGCAGGGTCAGTGCAGAGTAGAGCATACATCTAGAAATAGGACGATCAGCCATGTGGAACACCCCGTGAACTCGGCGGAAACGGTGGCCTGTTGATGTACCCTCATTACCTGTACAATGAGTCTCTCTTAGCGGACTAATAATGACATGTTCAATCCAGAAAATAGTATTGAACGTGTTCCCGACATCTTCTGTCGAAAATTTCTCTCACTTGATTGTTTGTTCCTGTATGTCACCCCCACCTCACAGCTAAACAGGCGAATACCGTGTTGCAAAATTCCCATTTTCTTTGTAAATAGACACAATACAAAATTTTGTTCATAGATTTTCGTGCTGTTAGTACGCAAATATTCGTGGTGTGACGTCCGAGTGACTTTTCCTCTACCAGCATAATGATGCAACACGTCTACTTAAGGTAGACTTGGTTTTCCTGGCGAAACCTGTTTCGTCATAAGGTTCTGGTTGATGTTTCACCTGTTCAAAGAATGTTCAGCTCTCGTTCTGAAGTGAATATCCATGACCTGAGTCGATGCGGCGATGCCGTGATGGATTCCGACAAACACACTCCTCACTGACGAACAAGAAAACCCCATAATATCCGCTACTGCCGCGTGTATGCATCAGGATTTTCTTTTATTTTCATCTCACTAAAGAATGTGACTAGATCATGTTGTTGTGAATCTCTTAGCAAATTTGTTTTTCTTCGTGGTCTACAGTAAAAAAACAATTTTTTTAAAGTAAAAAAAAAAGAGACGTTTGGTATTTTTGGCAAGCTCACCATTATCTTCATCTCGGAGTAGCATTAGCACCATACATTCTCAATTATTCGTCGGATATATTCCAACCTTTGCCTTCGCCTACAGTGTTGTCCCTCCACGGTTTCCTCTCGTACAATGGAAGCTATTCCTTGATGTCTTATCAAAAGTCCGATCATGATTCCCCTTCTAGTTGGTGTTTTCTACATGTCCTTTCCTCGACAATTCTTTTCTTGTCGTGTATGAGAGCTGTGCCTAAAATAGCTAGCTTCACATTTACGTCCACATATATACACACACCACAAGCCACGGTATGGTCCTTGGCGGATCGCACCTCGTGGCGCTACTGGTCATTTCCTATCCTGTTCCATTCGCAAATAGAGCGAGGGAAAAACGACTGTCTGTATGCATCCGTACGAGCCCTAATTTCTCCTACCTTCTCGCTCTTTACGCGAAGGGTACGTTGGCACCAGCAGAATTGTCGTGAAATCACCTGAAATGTCGATTCTCTAAACTTTCTCAATAGTCTTGCGAACGTCGTCTTTCCTCCAGGAATTCCCACTAGAGTTCAAGAAGCGTCTCCGTAATACTCGTGTAATGGTCGAACCTACCGGTAACGAATCTACCAGCCCGCCTCTGACATGCTTCGATGTCTTCCTTTAATTCGACCTGGTGGGGATCCCAAACACTCGAGCGTTACTCAAGAGTGGGACGCACTAGTGTTCTATACGCGGTTTCCTCTACAGATGAACCATATTTTCCTGAAATTCTCCCAATAAATCCGCCTCCAGTACTGCCTACTGCCGGCCTTACCTGCTCGTCCCGTTTAATATCGCCTTGTTACTTTAATTACTTTACGTCTAGATATTTAGTCGACGTGAGTGTCTTAAGCTGTATTCCAGTATTGTGGGATTATTTTTCCTATTCATCTGCAATAACTTATATTTTTCTATACTTACAGCAAGCTGCCATCCATCACACCAACTAGAAAATTTGTCTTACTCGTCTTGTAAGCTCCTGCCTTCATTCATAAGCAAACAGGAGCAAACTGTTGTTCTCTCCGTACGTTAGATCTTTTTCGTATATAGAGAATGAAGGCGCTCCTATCGCACTTGCCCAGGGAACTCCAGACGATACCCTTGTCTCAGATGAATAGGTTGTATTACTTAAGAAGTTTTAGAGCCATTCACATACCTGAGAGCCTATTCCATATCCTCGTACCTTCCTTAATAGTCTGCGGTGGGAAAACACGTGAAATTCTTTCCGGAAATGAATGTATATGGAATCTGCCTGTAGAGTGTAGGTGATTGTAAAAAAAATGACTCTGAGCAATATGGGACTGAGGTCATCAGTCCCCTAGAACTTAGAACTACGTAAACCTAACTAACCTAAGGACATCACACACATCGATGCCCGAGGCAGTATTCGAACCTGCGACCTTACCGGTCACGCGGTTCCATACTGAAGCGCCTAGAACCGCACGGCCACCCCGGCCGGCTGTAGGTGATTGTAATTGATGCTTGCATAGTGTAGTGTCTTTGTGCTGTGTGGTGAAAAGAGAGGGGAATCCATTATCAATAAATAGCCGACTTTTCTAGAATAGTATCATGGGGACGTGCGTGCTTAACATCCCTATCTGACGAACGGATCTCCATCAACGTTGTCACATGCTCTCACTCCATGAGACACTGCGAATACGTTTGACAATTAATCCAGGAAACAGAAGCAAAGTCTGGTGACGAAGAACTTTACGCCACCAACACTCCTTGACAGCCACATACTGGCAGTGATATTGCTTACCAGCTCTGGGATTTTTCAGGTCGAGCGCCATTGCACATGTGCGCGTTAGCGACCTAGGCTGCGGAGCAACAAAAATGGTTCAAATGGCTCTGAGCACTTTGGGACTTAACATCTGAGGTCATCAGTCCCCTAGAACTTGGAACTACTTAAACCTAACTAACCTAAGGACATCACACACATCCATGCCCGAGGCAGGATTCGAACCTGCGACCGTAGCGGTCGCGTGGTTCCAGACTGAAGCGCCTAGAACCGCTCGGCCACTCCGGCCGGCTGCGGAGGAAGAGACATATCTATTACTGCTGTACTGATTCCTGCGGTTTTTAACCTGTTTGCAGTCTTTCAAATCAATAACTTTCTACGAGAAGATTCTGATGAACATGTTAGTATAAATTGCAGAGAAAATCGAAAGAAGTTTTATACCAGATTTAAAGTTATTGTTGATACAATCCGCCTATGTAACCGCTGTAGATGTTTGTTACTAACATAGCTGAATAGCGACATTTAGTTACAAGCTTGGAAAGAAATGCTCAGACTCTACTTGGTGTAGGTATTATACATATTTTCGGAAACGAATGTTTGTTGAGATGTAGGACATTTGGTCCCATCTGTTAAAACTACAGAAGATTCTCAACGTGCTTACCGCTCATTCTTACACATCCTTCGGCCATCCTCCTCAAAGAATCATAAATTGCCGAGAACACACATGGCGACCCTCGGATTTTAGCACCTGATCTTAAAATCTGGTGATCCTAGATTATACCACATGCATTTACAGGAACAAAGCAAATATAAAATTCAGTCACTTATTAATTCACTAAAGAATAAAAACTCCCACGGGTGTGACGGAATCTCAAGTAGGATTATGGAGATCATTGCACTATATAATAGGTCTCTACTCTGTCTCCTGAGCTAAGTATCTGCCAGCCATTCGTTTGTGAAACCATTTTATAAACAAGGAGAAAGATCTAAGCTATATAATAATTTTGCAACCAATGTTACCGAAAGTTTTTCCTACCTCATTCTAGCTTCCTCAGCACCTTTAAAAATTTTCGCGAAACATTGTACTATACGAACAAATTTTGCGCTCTTTGTAGCTTGCAACCCCCTTCCCCCTCAACTGCCATAAGCTTCCGTAACTATACCTCGCTTACACCAACTGGTCCATCGCTGTAAATCGCTTATGCTCATCCACTTCCACTTCTCAATTCTCAGTCACTACTCAGCTCGACTCACTGTCATTATTTCTTTTTGTCTCTCTAACTGTCACTCCCCCTGTCTCACAGTTACAGTCTCCTTAGTTCTGTCCTGTCACTACTGTCTCCTCTTGGTGTCTCTTACTGCTCCTATCCTATTCACTCATTCCTATTGCTGCAGCCTCTTCTCACAGTTATTATCTCTGTTTTCCTCGTTGTCGTGTCACAGACACTGTCTCTCGTTAGCGCTGACTCTAGTCAACTTCCACTTACTGCTTCTCTTTATTCCTCTCTCAATGGTACTGTTTTCCTCAATCTTTCCCTGGCACATTGTCCTGACATTGTCAACTACGTTCCATTACCAACTCGCTCCTTCCATAGCACAACCACTGTCTGCTACCTGCTAGTATTTATTGCTTTTCCGTCCCTTCCCCACTGCCACTGTCCCCCTCTCTCTCAGCATAAAAAACTGCGATTTTTGGGTAAATTTTTAAAGATGCTGGGGAAGGTAAAACGAGCCCGCTGGGAACCCATTTTTAAGTCAGTTTTTAAATAACGAGGAGCATATTCGTCTTTTTGTGTACCGATAGGAGCATTTTTCCGCCGTTTCCCTACTTTTTCCTGCTACAAAAAAATGGTTCAAATGGCTCTGAGCACTATGGGACTTAACATCTATGGTCATCAGTCCCCTAGAACTTGGAACTACTTAAAACTAACTAACCTAAGGACATCACACAACACCCAGTCATCACGAGGCAGAGAAAATCCGCGACCCCGCCGGGAATCGAACCCGGGAACCCGAGCGCGGGAAGCGAGAACGCTACCGCACGACCACCAGCTGCGGACTTTCCTGCTACAGCAAGGCTTGACACTCGTATGACAAGAACTTCATGGGTCAGTCCAATTTTGATGGTTTAATTATGTGAAATTTACCGGATTTTACATCCACAAAAATTCTGCATGCGCTTCAGTAGTACAAAATGGGGTTCCCAGAACCCTACTGACGATAAAGGAGACACCTTATAGCATATTTCCTTGTGCTACGTCCTTCAATAAACCGTGTTTTTGCATCACACCGTTTTTTATGTGCGTATAAATCGCGTAAAAGTAGCGTAACTTTGAACGTCTATATCTCGGGAAAGGATAAAGATATCAAGAAAATTTTCAAGACTGTTCGAGATCGGGAAGTTAGTAATTCGCTGTGCATAGCCGTCTTAGAATCTGCGGTCTCGGTTTTGGTATAAAATGAGCTGAAAAATGTTTTCTTAGGTTTTCTGACAAACCGCCCATAAACTAATAAAGACTTTTGAAAACGAAGATTGCATTTACAGATAAATAGCTAGAGAATATACTGCAATAATTTGAGGAAGATACAGTTTTCACTAAAAGCATTTAAATACGAGTACTCCAGCAATGAGCGAGAACGGTCATTGCATCTATCACTACCATATCTCAGGTCCATTTAAGCAAATTCTGAACGTTGTGGTGCAATCTTTCTTGTACGTGTAATGTTGATACAACAGACGTAGTGCGGCAGGGAGTGATACAGATGTATTTATCAAAATTTGCAGTAGATATGCAGACTACGAAAACACATTGCAAAGAAAATGTATATCTGGGCTTGGAGAAAACTTCTAGCTATCGCTAATTTTTCCGTTATTTTTCTGCTACTTTTTCGCTTTTTTATTTAGTCTAAATTCATAGTGATCAGTCCTCAATAGACTGTCTATCCCATTCAACAGGGACTGTAATTCTACACGACTTCGACGGAGCATAGCAATGTGAGCAGTGAATCTTATTATTTCTGTTCAAAATGAACGTCAGTCCTCAACTCTGAATCTTTCTTTTATTTCTTCCTTTCCATTTCCCATATTCAGATTGAACAGTGTAGACAATGACTGCTTATGCCTTCCTTGTGTTCTCCTTTAGTCCGAGCGCATTTCTCTTTGTCTATCGTTGGTTTTTTCCCTTTTTCGCCCTTGTAAATGCATTACCCTCGTTTCCTCTTTTTCCGTATGCCTAGCGTCTGAGGTTTTCAACGTCTTCCATCACTGTGTATAGTAGAAGACTTTTCTACGTCGACAGTCCTATGATGGGCTTCTAAGTCACAAAATTAGCGAACAGTTCCTTCCTTACCTTCGGTCAGAGAGCTGACGAAACTGCTGGCTGTCGAGAAGGAAGCTCTGTCCAGGACGCCCCGCCCCCCTACCACCGTGACGTGTTCCCACTACACACCCTCGCCTCTGCCCCCACCACCTCTTCCACGCGCAAAGCCACGATGACTTGGCGGCCGATTGCGTAACGCGAATATCCGGTAACCCAATAAGCGGGACTCGGAGAACACATGTAACGCAATTATCCCAAATGTGGCCCACGGCGGCTTCTTGTCTTTTCAAAAGGCCTCCTGGTAGCTCACGTCGCCCTCCTTCAGTCGGTGTCCACATGGCGGCGCTCAGTGCGACACAAAGAGAACAGTACAGCCACTCACTTCCTCGCAACACAACTTTGTTTTCCCTCAGTTACAGGAATTCAAACGTTACTGACAGCAATCAGCGATAATAGGTAAGGGCAGCGACGCAGAGGTGAAAAAAACTGCTCAAAACAATATAGGGATCAGATTAGATCTGATGCATTACATAAAAAACTCGTAATCGACACTGGATTCACACATTTCACGTACTGCATTTTACTGATCTAGTGTATCTGATCTCCATATACACTACTGGCCATTAAAATTACTACACCAAGAAGAAATGCAGATGATAAACGGGTATCCATTGGACAAATATATTATACTAGAACTGACATGTGATTACATTTTCACGCAATTTGGGTGCATAGATACTGAGAAATCAGTACCCAGAACAACCACCTCTGGCCGTAATAACGGCCTTGATACGCCTGGGCATTGAGTCAAACAGAGCTTGGATGGCGTGTACAGGTACAGCTGCCCATGGAGCTTCAACACGATACCACAGTTCATCAAGAGTAGTGACTGGCGTATTGTGACGAGCCAGTTGCTCCGCCACCATTGACCAGACGTATTCAATTGGTGAGAGATCTGGAGAATGTGTTGGCCAGGGCAGCAGTCCAACATTTTCTGTATCCAGAAAGGCCCGTACATGACCTACAACACGTGGTCGTGCATTATCCTGCTGAAATGTAGGGTTTAGCAGGGATCCAATGAAGGGTAGAGCCACGGGTCCTAACACATCTGAAATGTAACGTCCATTGTTCAAAGTGCCGTCAATGCAAACAAGAGGTGACCGAGACGTGTAACGAATGGCACCCCATACCATCACGCCGGGTGATACGCCAGTATGGGGATGACGAATACACGCTTCCAATGTGCGTTCACCGCGATGTCGCCAAACACGGATGCGACCATCATGATGCTGTAAACAGAACCTGGTTTCATCCGAAAAAATGACGTTTTGCCATTCGTGCACCCAAGTTCGACGTTGAGTACGCCATTGCAGGCGCTCCTGTCTGTGATGCAGCGTCAAGGGTAACCGCAGTCATGGTCTCCGAGCTGATAGTCCCTGCTGCTGCAAACGTCGTCGAACTGTCCGTGCAGATGGTTGTTGTTTGCAAACGTCCCCATCTGTTGACTCAGGGATCGAGACGTGGCTGCACGATCCGTTACAGCCATGCGGATAAGATGCCTGTCATCTCGACTGCTAGTGACACAAGGCCGTTGAGATCCAGCACGGCGCTCCGTATTACCCTCCTGAACCCACCGATTGCATATTCTGCTAACAGACATTGGATCTCGACCAACGCGAGCAGCAATGTCGCGATATCATAAAAAGCAATCGCGATAGGCTACAATCCGACGTTTATCAAAGTCGGAAACGTGATGGTACGCATTTCTCCTCCTTACGCGAGGCATCACAACGTTTCACCAGGAAACGCCGGTTAACTGCTGTTTGTGTATGAGAAATCGGTTGGAAACTTTCCTCATGTCAGCACGTTGTAGGTGTCGCCACCGGCGCCAACCTTGTGTGAATGCTTTGAAAAGCTAATGATTTGCATATCACAGCATCTTCCTGTCGGTTAAATTTCGCGTCTATAGCACGTCATCTTCGTGGTGTAGCAATTTTAATGGCCAGTAGTGTAGATACATGCGTGGAAGACAGTATTAGCGCTAATGGGTGACAGGGAAATAATATGAAGGAAGTGATGAACTCTTCTCGTGTGATCACCTGAGTGGTGGCGTCGTCTTTTCGCAACTGTTCAAAGAGATTCGGACCCATCATCCCCAAGCCTCAGGATCATAGGTACGAAACTCATCGGAAAGCTGCGAAAAGACAATGTCACCACTCGGCTGATCACCCGAGAAGAGTTCATCACTGGAATATGACGAGAAACCCTGCAATCGCATTATAAATAAGCTCTTATAGATATGTGGGTGTAGCTTAGTCGGTAGAGCACTTGCCAGCAAAAGTCAGAGCTTCCAGGTTGAAGTCCCTGTTAGGCACACAGTTTTAATCTGCCAGAGGGTTTCGTATCTGGTTTAGCTCTTATTTAATAAACAGAATGCAGAAAGTTACCACTTAGTGTTAGTGTAATACAAATATCATCTGAATGGAGAAATGACAGTGGAACTCTTACGGGGTTCAATCGTGGGCCCAGTACTGTTCCTGCTGTATTTTAGTGATCTATTTTATTTGAATTAAGAGGCATGGTTGAGAACGTAAAATGGGAAAACCATACAGTAGATCTCCTTAAAAGTCTACAAAAGTAATTGCCAACTTTGGCGATATAGAATTCAGTTTGCCTATTTTCATTCACTGATATCTTATGGCATAATATTCTGAGGTAACTAATCACATAGCCAAAAGTATTCGTTGCACAAAAGAAAGTTATTATGTGTGGAATTCATATATGTACATCTTCCAGGCAATTCTTTAACCACCTGGTAATATTAATAACAGGCTCACAGCGCATTTAGTTAGTTACGAAATTTTTTATCAATAGTCCAAATGAATAACTTCTCACTCAGCAGAGAAAACAATGAAAAAACGTTAGAAGCAATACAACTCACAGCCAAAAACAGTGGGACAACACACATAAACACTGAAGCGCCAAAGAAACTGATATAGACATGTATATTCAAATACAGAAATATGTAAACAGGCACAAGATGGCGCTGCGGTCTCGAAAACCTATAAATGACAACAAGTGTCCTTTTTTTAGATCGGTTACTGCTCCTACAATGGCAGATTATCAATATTATGTGAGTTTGAACGTGGTGTTATAGTCGGCCCACGAGCTATGGGACACGCCATATTAGTAATCCGGTAAAACGTCAAAAATCCGACATCGCTATGTCCGGAAAAAGATCCTGCAAGAACGGGACCAACGACGAACGTGGAAGAAGTGCAACCCTTCCGCAACTTGCTGCACATTTCAATGCTGGGTCATCAACAAGTGTCAGCGTGCGAACCATTCAACGAAACATCATCGATATCGGCTTTCGGAGCCGAAGGGCCACTCGTGTATCCTTGATGACTGCACGGCACAAAGCTCATCGCCTCACCTAGGCGTGTCAACACCGACACTGGACTGTTGATGACTGGAAACATGTTGCCTGTTCAGACGAGTCTTGTTTGAAATTGTATCGAGCGGATGGACGTGTACGGGGATGGAATCCGTGCAAGTCAGCAGGGGACTCTTCAAGCTGGTGGAGGCTCTGTAATGGTATGGGGCGAGTGCAGCTGGAGTGATGTGGGACCCCTGATACGTCTTGATACGACACTGACAAGTGACACGTAGGAAAGTCCATTGGGCATTCCAACGAACTTGGGCAATTCCAGCAGGACAATGCGACACCCCACATGCCCAGGATTGCTACGGAGTGGCTCCAGGAAGACACCTTTGAGTTTAAACAACTCCACTGGCCACCAGCCTCCCCAGACATGAACATTATTGAACATATCTGGGATGCCTTGCTATGTGATGTTCTAAAGATACCTCTACCCCGTCGTACTCTTACGGATTTATGGACAGCCCTGCAGAATTCATGGTGCCAGTTCCCTCCAGAACTACGTCAGACATTAATCGAGTCCATGCCACGTCTTGTGGTGCTACTTCTGCGTATCCGCGGGGGCCCTACACGATAATAGACAAGTGTACCAATTTCTTTGGCTCTTCAATATAGCACTAAGAGTGAACCACAAAATCAAAACAGTTAAATAAAAATGAAAGCCAGCAGACAACACAAACATTACAAAAGCCCAAAAGCAACTCATGCAAGGAGTACAAACAAAACAGTAAACTCATGACATGACAAAAAATAAATTGTACACTTTGACATACAAACACAAATCATCACACGGAATAGCAAATTTATGGAAGAAACACGGATTACATACTGCTTACAGAAAGTGAAACATACTCCTGTGACATTTACAAACACGAATAAGCAAATCAGGCAGTTACCACATAACAAGTATATACCACTTAAAATGTCAAGAATGCAGACCACTGCATCTGGGAATGACAGTTAGGAACCCTAAAACTGGGTATAAAGAACATATAAGAAGTTGGAAGTACAAAAAAGCCATTCTACCTTTGCTGAACACCTCATGAAACATGGACGTAATCATCTAACATGGAACAGGATATGAAAATTATTAAAGTGGAAAATTACAACAGAAAACTCTAATAATTACTGGAAAACTTTCACGTAAAAGAGTCCTTTCAATGAACAAATAAATAATTAATGACCACATGAAGATAAGCAACAAGTCACTAATGATGTTAGCCGGCCAGGGTGGCTGAGCGGTTCTAGGCGTTATAGTCTGGAACCGCGCGACCGCTACGGTCGCAGGTTCGAATCCTGCCTCGGGCATGGATGTGCGTGATGTCCTTAGGTTAGTTAGGTTTAAGTAGTTCTAAGTTCTAGGGGACTGATGACCTCAGACGTTAAGTCCCATAGTGCTCAGAGTCATTTTTGAACTAATAACGTTAGCCGCTGAATAATAGACACACATGTAATACATAACATGACTAAATAATAAATTAATTTCTCGCTCTCTCTCTCTCTCCCTTTCGATCATAACCACACACACACACACACACACACACAACACATGCACACACGTAGCAAACAAGCAAATATCAGACTACATATAGACATTATGCCACAAAAATAGATAAACAGACAGCGATAATTGGCAACACTTCACACTATAAATACACACACATAACACATAGCTAAAAGTGGAAGTGAAGTGTTCAAAAAAATTAGTTGGAAAAAAAGCCGAAAGTTGGCCACTTAACAGAATACAGACTAACTAAAAATGACTCCACGATAGCACACGCGGGATAATAACATGAGGAATCGTCAGCAAAAGGTGTGCTGCAAAAGTTGTTTCTCATCTAATAAAATAAAAAAGACAAGATAATAATGAGAAAACATTTAATGTAATAACATATTTTAATTACGGTCATCACATACACAAAGTAAACATGCATTACAGCCCACTGAAGATGCTTTGAAAATTGGCACAAAACAAACTACCTTTCACTTTGTTGCGAAGACAGGGTACATCTCCAAGAATCCAGTGGAGTTTGTGAATAACAGAGATAGCAACATGTACAACACCAGGATAAAAATGATCTGCATTAACTTTTCATGGATCTATTTTTGGCAGAGAAGTGTTGAAATATGCAGATAATAAAGTATTTTTCAATCATTTCCTCATTTTCTTATTGCCTTTGTCCCACTGCATCGCGGGGTCTGCTTTGTTACTATGGATTTGGCGATGTTAGTGTCAGAGGGTGGCTGGATGCCCTTCCTGTCGCCACCCCACACCCCCTGGGACGGAATGAGTGTACCCCTGCTGTCTGCGTCTAGTGTAGGCCATGAAATACTGCGAACGTTTTCAAATGTCTGCAAGTCGTGTAACTGAGTCTTGATGTGAGGACCATCTCGGTGTTCACCTAGTGGGATGTGGAAAACCGCCTAAAAACCACATCCAGACTGGCCGGAACACCTGCCCTCGTCGTTAATCCTCCGGGCAGATTCGATCATGGGTTAGCGCGCCTACCAGAGTCCAGGAAGCAGCGCACTAGTGCTCCCAGCTAACCTGGCGGGTCATAAAATTCTTTTTCAATCTAGCTATGGAAATAAAATGTTTGACAGATAGCAGCCGTGTTTTCAAAACTAGACTGAAGGTGCTTCTCCTTAATATCTCCTTCTATACCATAAAAGAATTCTTGAACAAAATAAGCAGTCACTTTTACACTGAAGTATTTGTAAATGGTCTCCTTGAAGTCTACATTTAGTTTTTCTGCACACTCTTCGTCTCTCTCTGTCTCTCTCTCTCTCTCTCTCTCTCTCTCTCTCTCTCTCTCTCTCACACACACACACACACACACACACACACATACACACACACACACACACACACACACACACACACACACACACACACATTCTGTTGTCGCATTCGACATCATAATGTTTGCTGTGAATATGATCTATGGAACAACAAAATAAATAAATGTTGATAATATTCAACTTACTGTTCCCATCACATATCGAGTAGGTAATGCAGTGGCCTTCTGTAAGTGACATGTATATGTTTTATAAGTAAGGAGGAGGAGATGGAAGCAGAGAGGGGGGCAGAGAAGATGGACAGATAGGAGACAAAGAGGGGAAGGTATAGGGGAGTACTGGGCAGGTGGGAGAGGAGGAGGAGGAGATGGACAGACAGAAGGGGGAGGGACATGTGGCCAGAGAGAGGGCGTGAAGAGGAAGAGGAAGAAATGGAATTACATTGAGAGTGGGGAGCAGGATATGGACAGACGGAGGTGGGAGGATGATGTGGACAGAGAGACAGGTCAGGAAGACATGGGCACAGATGTGGGAGAACGATCTGTGTGCAATACTGTACATGTGTTGGAAGTGTTGTGGCGTAACAAGCCCGCTACGCCACACTGAGAAGGAAGCCGAAAGGCACGCGTACACACACGCCGACTGGCGTCAAGTCTGGAACAGGATACGTAATGACTGCTATAAAGAAAATACGTAGCTTTGGAATATACTTAACTTTTAATGCTTCCTTTGGTACATCTCTCTTGACTATACAAATGAGACTCGTAAGATACATGCACTGTGACAATTGGCGCCTTGCTAAGTCGTAGCCATTAACTTAGCTGAAGGCTATTCTAACTGTCTCTCGGCAAATGAGAGCAAAGGCTTCGTCCGTGTAGTCGCTAGCAACGTCGTCGTACAACTGGGGCGAGTTCTCGTACGTCTCTCGAGACCTGCCGTGTGGTGGCGCTCGGTCTGCGATCACACAGTGGCGACACGCGGGTCCGACATGTACTAATGGACCGCGGCCGATTTAAGCTACCACCTAGCAAGTGTGGTGTCTGGCGGTGACACCACAGGAAGCATACACTAACTAAACCTCTAACCCTCTAAAATCCCCAATGTTTTTCGATGTATGGGATAAAAATAAACTGCAGATGGAAACTCGTCTCCAAAACTGTCATTCACCAAAGCAACAGAAAATTGTAACTATAGGAGACAAGGCCTGTCTACGCAGCAGCCAGCTCCATCTTACCCACTGGTTATTTTGGCAATCACTCGTGAACACTGAATGACAAACAACATTGCGAGACGTTACACCTACAGTCGTTCCTCGTACAAAGTCACGTTTGCTGCCAAAGCGGTCGCTTACTGACAGGCGCCGGCGCCTACAACTTCGATGCTCTGCAGCTTCTTTGGACGCCGTTTCTGGACACGTGTCCTTTCCTCGATTTGTTCCTCAAAACATCCTCTACAGCCCCTCGAAGTTTGTTTCCACATTTCTGGGATACTCTGTATACATTAAGGCCACATACAGTCTGAAAAACTTGTAAGGGTCTTGCAGTGTAGGCTGCGCTGAGAAATAATTGTTAAGAAAAAAATTCAATACACTGCGCCGTTTCCGAGTCAGTTAGCATTGAAGTTAGCCAATCAGGCTGTTACGCGAGGAAGTTCAAGCGGCCCACCAGATACAATTAGTGTCACTTGTTCACATAGCGCAGAAGATAGCGTAAGAGACTGCTCAGCCTTTGGTTCTGATTCGATTCTTACTACCGTCCCAGGTCCAATTTTTGTATCGCTCTAACGGTCCATTTTAGAGCACAGAACAAAGAACTCGTTTGGTGACACCGTCTCTGGCGGACTGCTTGAATTTGCGCGCGCTACGCTTGACTGCTAAAGTTCAACGATAATTAACTCGGAAAAGGCGCAAAACATTGTATTTTATTTTTAACAATTATTTCTCAGTGCAACCTACCCAGCAACAACCTTACAAGCTATTCAGACTGTTCCTGACAGCCCTACATAGTATATACATCTAACGTTTTGATAGTTGTTTTAATGCTACGGGTGTTCTACATAGCCTCTCCTTAATCGAGTACAATGCACAGAACGTTCATAAAATGATGTAAAGTGTCGCAAAAGTCCTTCTTTAGGATGTGCAATTCATGCATCACATTGGCTTGAATTGCGGTCACGTTGTCAGAATTTTCACGCCTCATGTGAATTCCTGCGAGTTGTCATTTTGTGGTAGGTTCATATTGATAACATCAATTTTTGTAACCAGTAATGATTTTTCCACAAAAGAATTGCTCGCATTTAGCATTTAAGACACTGCCAGCATGGTTGTTTTTGTTCGGGAGACAAAGTGTGCAGCATAAACTTAGCACACACTTTTGTATTCTTCAAAATGATCTGTATAACGTCTTGAACACTTGATTTAGAGATTTTGCTCCATTGGGATTTGTGATACAATAATATTAACACACTGTAGTAGTTCGTCCACAACTGCCGGCTCACAACTGACTGGTCGAATGCATATCTGTTGTTTACTGTTATTTGTTCAAGGTTCCACCGTAGTTACTGTGCTGACGTCGCTAATACTCCGAGAATAAAATGAGTCTAGGAAGTTTTTGAATGGATATGTATGGTGTTAAAAAAATATGTTTACAGACTTTGGGGACAGTGTGCTGACAGCAATACAAAAAAAGTCTAGTAAACGTGGGCTCTAGAATGCACAGCTTAACAGTGAAACATACCATGATCATCCAGAACATTATGACCAGGTACCTAGTACCCGGTATGTCCACCTTTGGCATGGATAACAGCGACGACGTGTCGTGGCGTGGAAGCAGTGAAGCCTTGGTAGGTCGCCGGAGGCAGCTGGCACCACATCTGCACACACAAGTAACTGAAACGTTCTTCTACTAGGGAATAGGGAAATAGTAGGAAGGACTGGACCGCTTTTGTTATCACTCGTTTTATTTAACAACCATATCAACAAATTCCTTTAGAACAACAATATCTTAATCCTGACTACTTTAGCTAATAAGAACAGTAAGTCACAAGAATTTAGTGAATCTGCTACCTAAGTCTTTTTTATGAAACGAAGTCTATCTCATCATCATCATCATCTTGGACAGTTTCCAGCCACTGGCTGGGTCAGTCGGGAACACAAGCCTCTCCATCGTGTTCTGTCTTTCCACCATTCCCCCTCTTCCACCTTCGTCCAGTTCTCCCCTCTTCTCGTCACACATTCCTTCACTCCCTTCACCCATCTATCTCTTGGTCTTCCTCTGGGCCTCTTCCCCTCCAGTTGCAGATCAAACATCCTCTTTGGAATTCTTCCCTCATCCATTCTCTTCATGTGTCCATACCACTGCAGTCTTGATTTTTCTATCCTGTCCTGTACTGGTTCCTCCTTTAGTCTTTCCCTCACATACACATTTCGCAATCTGTCTCGTCTTGTTACACTCAACCTGCTCCTCTGGAACTTCATTTCACTAGCCTGTATTCTACTTTTGTCGCTTTTGTGCATTACCCATGTCTCACTTCCGTATGTCAATATGGGGACAAAGTAGGTTCGGTATATAATTCCCTTGGATTTCTGTGGCACCTCCTTGCTCCAAATAAGCCCCCTAATGCATTTGTAGAACTGCCCTGCTTTTCTGCACCTTTCATTTATTTCCATTGCGTTTCCCCCCTTACTTTCAATCATGCTTCCCAGGTACTTGAAGTTCTCTACCACTTGTAGTTTTTCCCCTCCACAAGTTATATCCACATTTGGCCTATTCTTCTTCCTTGTTGTGACAATTATTTCACTTTTCTTTGCAGAGAAATGCATTCCATATTGTGCTGCCGTTGCCTCCCATACATCTAACTGCTCTTGCACCTCCTTCTCGCAATTTCCCCATAACATCAGGTCATCGGCAAAAAGCACTGCTTTCATTTTATGATCTCCAATTGCATCTGATACTTGCTGTAGGATTTCATCCATAACAATAATAAACAATAAGGGCGAAAGTGCACTTCCCTGTCGCAGCCCATTTTCCAGCTTGAACCATGCAGTACGTTCCCTCCCCATTTTCACACAACTCTCACTTCCCTCATACATTTTTCTGACTTTTCGTGTTATCTCTTCATCTATCCCTTTTGCGTTCAGCACATCCCAGAGCTTGTCCCTACAGATACTGTATACGCCTTCTCAATATCTCAAAAGGCCATGATTAAGTCCTTCCCGTACTCATAGTGCCTTTCCTGCAGTTGCCTTACCGCAAATATGAGGTCCGTTGTTGATCTTCCCGGTCTGAAACCGTACTGCTCCTCTTGCAGTCTACAGTCTATCTCATATATAACAAAATTTTAAAACCACTGACAATTATGCACCTGAAGGCTTAAATTAACACACGATATTTCTGACTAGTCTTCGGACACTGAGAACTGATTTTCTCGAAAACATTTCCCTAAGTAACGACCTGCCAGAGATGCACCCAATAAATAGCAGGATGAAGTTAATCCAAAGGCACTTGTTTCACACTCAAGAGTCAATCAATATCGCTAAGGCTTACTAAGGTTTCAAACTTCGACACCAAGGCCCAGTAACACAACTAGTCAGCGCAAGGTCTTAAGAAGAGTAGCACAGCAACAACCTTTCACAATCGTATGTTGCTCTTGAGACAAGGTTTAATAAAAATAATAAATATAATAAAGACCGAAGTAAACATAATTAGCGCCAGAATTAATTAGCGAGAGTGACGCCAGGTCGCTGAAGGCAGAACGAAAACTTAACTTGGAGAAGCCAAGGCGGAAGGCGGCAGTTCGTACAAGACCCACTTCTCGAGCTTCGACCCGGAGTCACCCCGTACGCAGTATTTCACAGCCCCGGTACCCATAGGTGGAAAGGTAGCGCTTACCCCAAAACACCAGCCAGCCAGCAGTATCATTTAACAAGTGCACAGAACAGGCGCGCAGGGGCAATGTAAAAAAATGTTAGTATTAAATAACAGGTTAAATTAGTCACTAATAAAACGGCACACTGCCTTTACCCTTCTACGAATGAACTACACAGGCAAGGTACAACCAAGTGCGCAAATCTTACGAATTACCTTAAGGAGAATTGCCTGCTATTAAGATATTAAAAAAAAACTTACAATTACTAGCAAAGCCAGCGGGCACTCCAATATTAGTCACAATTAAACTACGTGAACTCTTACGCCCCACTGTTGAGTGGAAACCGCAACGAGCACGATTCTGAAAATTTCATTATAATCTTTACTGGGGCTCGCTGCGCTAAGGCTACCAAACACTCGAATGCAGTATATTTGATAAACAGATAACGGCCTTGCAGCTGATTACGTATTACATCAAACAACAATTTCCCACGAGCTGTCGGAGGCACGCTCGTGCATTATATCAATATTTAATACCTGTCTTAAACATCATGAACTCTTCATAGGAACACCTTTACGTCCATGTTAACACCCATGCGCTTACAATTACCATAAGTGAGGTAGCAGCCCTCAACACCTTCACACACATTCCGAAGTACAATCTCACTTAACTTTTCGCTGACGTCCGATATGGCTCGCGTCGGGGTACAGCAGGCGGGAATAAGGCAGCGGACGACCGTAGACAGCCGTGACCTGAACTAGCAGCACGCAACTCGAGGCAGCAACAAGCCACCTCACAGGCGACAGGAGAGGCTCTCCACCAAGCTGCCCCATAGACGTGGTCGTTTCCCACTCCACTACAAGCGCACTCCGGCCTCAGGCAGCATCGAACGCCAACTGTCCCGTCGTTGGCGAAAGCCTCCAGTTAACTCCCCCGGCAGGGACAAGGCAGCCAAAACTCAGTACGCGCCACAAGCAAAGATAAGAGAGCGAAGGCGAGGTACTTGCAAATACGGCTCAGTCACCTAATTCCCATAAATTCCGGGGCAGAGGGCTATGAGCTCACATCCCAGATGTGTTCGATCGAGTTCAGGTCTGACGAGCTGGGACACGGCACATCAACTGGAACTCGCCACTGTGTTCCTCGAACCACTCCGTCACACTCCTAGCCCTCTGACAGGGCACATTATTTTGCTGAAAAATGCCGCTGCTGGCGCGGAACATGATCATCATGAAGGGGTGTACTTGGTGTCCAATCAGTGTACGATACTCTTTGGCCGTCATGGTGCATTGCACGAGCTTCATTGGACCCATGGATGCCCACATGGATGTTCCCCAGAGTATAATGGACCCATGACAGGTTGTCTCCGGCCCGCAGTACAGGTGTCAAGCACCTGTTCCTCTCGAACACGACGAATTCGCGCTCTCCCATCGACATGATGAAGAAGGTATCGGGATTCATTAGACGCTGCACCGCCCCATCAGTGCCCCAACCTCCAGTGTCGATGGTCACGTAACCATTTCCGTCGTAGTTGCTGGTGTCGTGAACATCGGTACGTGGATGGATCGTCGGTTGCGAAGGCACATATTTAGGAGTTTTCGGTGCACTGAGTGTTCAGACACCCTTGTGCTCCGCCAAGAATTAAAGTCTGATGTTAGTTCAGCCATATTTCGGCGCCTGTCCTGTTTTACCAGTCTACCCAGCCTTCAGCGTCCGACATCTCTAATGAGGGGAGGCCGCCCAAGCTCACGCGGTCTGGACGAGGTTTCGCCTCGGTTGCGCCACGTGTTGAAGACATCACAGCACTCCTTGAACACCCGACAAATCGTGCAGTTTCCGTGATGCTCGTGATGAGCCTCTGGGCCATCACAATCTGCCCTCGGTCGAAGGCAAACAGATCGCGCGCCATCCCCATTCTACACTCGGACAGCGCGCTCACTGATACTGGATGTACCGTGCGTGTGTCAGACCAGCAGTCGTTCTTCGCCAGGTGACGATGCTGCCCTCTGGACGGGATTATATCGATAGTAGGTCGGTGGCCATAATGTACTGGCTGAAAAATTTATGTCTTCTATTGAATGAAAGTTTTTGCTTCTATCATCGTATATTTTCACCTGCGTCAATTTTCGCTGCTAATGATAATAGTGTATAGGAAAAATTAACCAACGTATAGATAATGCTCCAAGGAACAGAAAATGTGACTTTTTTCAATAGAACCAATATTTATGGAGCTTTCGGTACTTAGAAGAACATACAGACAACTGATTCGTACGTGATATATCATATTAAAATGTTCTCATGGAAGTGTTTCGTCTTAACGAAGGACTTAGGTCGGAAAATGCACAAAATGCTTCTTTAGTCACCGAAAGCCAAACAGGCTTATTTGTAACTGTGGAGATATCGGATTTACTTTCGGATCGACCGTCAGCGATACTTGGCGAGTGAAAATAAACGAATGAGGCTCACTTTGGTCTGTGTTGCCAACATAAACTGGGATAGGTACTGCTGCTAGCTTTCGCACACGTATGCTTGTTCTGGCTATTATGTGGCGGCGCGGTTTCTTCTGCCTTCACACTAACATAGGAAATATTCACCTCAGTTAATTCTTCAGAAGCCTGACCTGCTCCTCAGCTGAGAAAAGATGTAAAAGAGCTACCTGCACTGCAGGTGTCGACAGGGTGCACATGTGTGTTTAACTATATTATACTTTTTAAAGTTAGTGTTACCAGGTCTGGCTGTAACTACTAAATAAAGCAAAGCTCTTGTATTAAAACACCTTTCCTGTATTTTCACTTTGTGTACATACACTTGCTACCAAGCCCGTCCTGGCTTATGGTTCCAGAAACGAAAGAACGAAAATAAGCACAGTTCTTACTAATCCTTTTCACACTTACAGACCAGTCTCTCCCTATCTCTCTCTGTCTCTCTCTCTCTCTCTCTAGTATCCAGTTTAAGGTTTTAACGAGCAGATAACCACGTTTGGACTCAGGACGTTCGCACTAATGACTACTCGGCACGCCACACGAAACTGGTACACTCTGAAAGAATATTTCAGTTCTCAGTAAAGAGTCGGACATTTTCGAAGACGTCATTAACGAACGATCACAAGCTTTTACCGACAAATCAAAATCTCCAAATTACGATGCTAGAAAACATCAGTAACTTATTGTCCCAGGTCGTATGCAATTAATATTTATTTTTATTTCATACCAAAATGCGAAAGTACCAGACAAATTTCTTCTTCGCTGACTTGGGTGCAAACTAAACTTAACAACGAAGAAGTTATAAACCGAAAGATTTTAATCAGATTGCAGTCAGCTCAAGATAGATAACCTATAGTAACAGATGTTTACAGAAGCTGTGGAAGATGGCCACGCAAACAAACGTATTATGGACGCCTGGTCAGGTATTTCCAAGTGACTTCTACATGAAGTTTAGAAGGATACATCTCAATCTGCTTAAAACTATCCAGCATATAAAGTTTAACAATACTTGCAGGTCAAATAATTATACCTAAATATATTAATATACAGGTCAAAAACAGTTCCGCAAGTGCACAAAAAACGAAACAAATAGCTCAAAAAATTTGGCTAAGCAATGAAATCAAGTCTCTTTATGCCAAAAAGCAAACCCTAAATTGGGAACTATATAAAGCACATCTTAATCTTACGAGTGTTCTGAATAAGTAGCTTGCAGACCAAGTTTATAAAGAAAGAGCTGTTTTTAAACTAAAACAATAAAAAATTGTACAAACGTGTGTATCCAATTTATAGAACAATCACAGAAGATGCTTTGTAAATAAAAGCGAAACGCGTCTGCTATAGTTATTTTTAGTCAGATTGCAGCCAGCTCAAGACAGATAACCTATAGTAACAGGTGTCAACAGCTGCTGCGGAAGATGGTCACGCAAGCAAACGAAAGATTATAAGTTCTACAGAAGGAATCACAGTGACTGGAGTCGCATTGACCCACAGAAACTGCCAGCACAGGTGTACTAATATACATAGTCCGTGAGGAATCTGATAGAGGCTTCCTTTTGCAGTCAGATAAACATAGCAGGTGGACTTTTATTACACTACTGGCCATTAAAATTGCTACACCAAGAAGAGATGCAGATGATAAACGGGTATTCATTGGACAAATATATTACACTAGAACTGACATGTGATTACATTTTCACGCAATTAGGGTGCATAGATCCTGGTAATCAGTACGCAGAACAACCACCTCTGGCGTAATAACGGCCTTGATACGCATGCGCATTGAGTCCAACAGAGCATGGATGGCGTGTACAGGTACAGGTGCCCGTCCAGCTTCAACACGATACCACAGTTCATCAAGAGTAGTGACTGGCGTATTGTGACGAGCCAGTTGCTCGGCCACCATTGATCAGACGTTTTCAATTGGTGAGAGATCTGGAGAATGTGCTGGCCAGGGCAGCAGTCCAACATTTTCTGTATACAGAAAGGCCAGTACAGGACCTGCAACATGGGGTCGTGCATTATCCTGATGGAATTTTGGGTTTCGCAGGGATCGAATGAAGGGTAGAGCCACGGGTCGTAACACATCTCAAATGTAACGTCCACTGTTCAAAGTGCCGGCAATGCGAACAAGAGGTGACCGAGACGTGCACCCCATGCCATCACGCCGGGTGATACGCCAGTATGGCGATGACGAATACACGCTTCCAATGTGCGTTCACCGCAGTGTCGCCAAACACGGATGCGACCATCATGATGCTGCAAACAGAACCTGGATTCATCCGAGAAAATGACGTTTTGCCAGTTCGTGCACCTAGTAGGTTCGTCGTTGAGTACACCATCGCAGGCGCTCCTGTCTGTGATGCAGCGTCAAGGGTAACCGCAGCCATGGTCTCCGAGCTGATAGTCCATGCTGCTGCAAACGTCGTCGAACTGTTCGTGCAGGTGGTTGTTGTCTTGCAAACGTTCCCATCTGTTGACTGAGGGATCGAGACGTGGCTGCACAATCCGTTACAGCCATGCGGATAAGATGCCTCTCATCTGTGGCTGTGATGCGAGGCCATAAATAAATAAATAAATAAAATAAAAATAAAAAGTAAAAAAATCGTTTAAGGTTGATTGAACCGCTGGTCAAACAAACAAATGGAAGAGGAATCTTTGCTCGCCATTATTTTTACCATCCTCAGACGAGTTTCCTGTAATATACTGAAAAATCAGCCTTTCTGTACAGACGAATCGTTGTAGAATCAGGACATTTTGATCCCACTGATGCGCACGTTCACAGAGACTGTCTTTATTTTGGTTTCAGAGCGGTGTGTCGTGTGTCGCAGGAGCAGCGCGGAGCAGGGCAGCAGCATGGGGCCCTCCGAGTCTCAGGAGCAGCTGCTGGGCAGCAACAGCTCGCTGGGCAGGGAGTCGGTGGCGCTGCAGCCGCCGCCGGAGGCCGCGCTCACCTCCGTCGAGAAGAAGTTCCTGCTGTTCGCCGAGCGCGGAGACTGCGCCACCGTCAGGAGGTCGGTACTCTCCCTCTCTCTCTCTCTCCCTCTCTCTCTCTCTCTTCGTGGAACAGACTTCCTCGTGTTATGCGCGAGTTTAGAAAAAGCTAAATTCTGATTTATTGTCGATGGTGAAGCGTTGCGCATTGTTGTGGCGCGTAAGCCAAGCAGTCTCTAAGAGGGTCAGATGAGGAAATGTTTCTGGGAGGACGTTGACTGGCGGAGACCCGAGGTAGCAGATTTAGAGTAAACTGTCTTCGACATTAAAATAGAACAATGGAAAATAATGGTAACTTACACACATAAACTGAAGATATGTAAACCTTTTGCATGTAAGATTTGCATGTAAGATTTTACAAAGAGTACGCGAAGGAACTTGCCCCCCTCCGCCAGACCGTAGGTCTGTAGAAAAGCGTAGCGTTCCAAAGGATTGGAAAAGGGCACAGGTCATCCCCGTTTTCAAGAAGGGACGTCGAACAGATGTGCAGAACTATAGACCTATATCTCTAACGTCGATCAGTTGTAGAATTTTGGAACACGTATTATGTTCGAGTATAATGACTTTTCTGGAGACTAGAAATCTACTCTGTAGGAATCAGCATGGGTTTCGAAAAAGACGGTCGTGTGAAACCCAGCTCGCGCTATTCGTCCACGAGACTCAGAGGGCCATAGACACGGGTTCACAGGTAGATGCCGTGTTTCTTGACTTCCGCAAGGCGTTTGATACAGTTCCCCACAGTCGTTTAATGAACAAAGTAAGAGCATATGGACTATCATACCAATTGTGTGATTGGATTGAAGAGTTCCAAGATAACAGAACGCAGCATGTCATTCTCAGTGGAGAGAAGTCTTCCGAAGTAAGAGTGATTTCAGGTGTGCCGCAGGGGAGTGTCATAGGACCGTTGCTATTCACAATATACATAAATGACCTTGTGGATGACATCGGAAGTTCACTGAGGCTTTTTGCAGATGATACTCTGGTGTATCGAGAGGTTGTAACAGTGGAAAATTGTACTGAAATGCAGGAGGATCTGCAGCGAATTGACGCATGATGCAGGGAATGGCAATTGAATCTCAATGTAGACAAGTGTATTGTGCTGCGAATACATAGAAAGATAGATCCCTTACCATTTAGCTACAAAATAGCAGTCAGCAACTGGAAGCAGTTAATTCCATAAATTATCTGGGAGTACGCATTAGGAGGGATTTAAAATGGAATGATCATATAAAGAAGACCGTTGGTACAGTAGATGCCAGACTGAGATTCATTGGAGGAATCCTAAGGAAATGCAATCCGAAAACAAAGGAAGTAGGTTACAGTACGCTTGTTCGCCCACTGCTTGAATACTGCTCACCGATGTGGGATCCGTACCAGATAGGGTTGATAGAAGAGATAGAGAAGATCCAACGGAGAGCAGCGCGCTTCGTTACAGGATCATTTAGTAATCGCGAAAGCGTTACGGAGATAATACATAAACTCCAGTGGAAGACTGCAGGAGAGACGCTCAGTAGCTCGGTACGGGCTTTTGTTAAAGTTTCGAGAACATACCTTCACCGAAGAGTCAAGCAATATTTTGCTCCCTCCTACGTATATCTCGCGAAGAGACCATGAGGATAAAATCAGAGAGATTAGAGCCCACACAGAAGCATACCGACAATCCTTCTTTCCACGAACAATACGACTGGAATAGAAGGGAGAACCGATAGAGGTACTCAAGGTACTCTCCGTCACACACCGTCAGGTGGCTTGCGGAGTATGGATGTACATGTAGATGTAGATGTAAGATAATATACAAGTTAGTATAAAAATGCCAATTGAAAAAGGAACTTTGTGTGGTATATGATGACAGGGACTCTCTTTAGTTGCTTTGGAGTACATTTTGCATTCAACACGTGTCTCTTCTCATAAGAAAGTAAGAAGCACGATAACTTCTATTCTTCTCCACATAACATACTGAAAAAGAAATATGGACACGTTTTTATAAGCCTTCTCCGTATGACAGGAAGCTGAAATTAAATGTTTAATTCATTCCAGCGTCAGCGCCAACGAGGCGGCTGTACTTCGGAACACAAGCCTACGTCTTTCGTTTAGGAAATATCGTCACCTAAAACAGTACCGGTAACCACTTACTGACACACTCGTCAGCAATTGCTTCAGACACAGCTGCCGTGTTGGCACTGTCCTCATTAGAGAATGGTGATGTGTTACGACGGTAGAATTTTGTATAATGCGAAGGGAATGGCTGGGGAGTAGGAGGGGGGAGGGGGAGGTCGGAGGGGAGATGCGAAGCCAACAGAGGCTTGATTTTCGAAGCTAGAGGGGAGAAAGGAAGAGTATCTGTCAAATGTGATGGTAAGAAGTGGGAATCCAATTACTTATTTACGGTAAGATAAGACGTGGAATGTATTGGGATGAAGACAGGGAGATACGAGTATATGGGAGTAGAGGAGTTTCAGCAGCCGAGATTCATTAAGGAATGAAGAGGCAATGCTACGTTTTTGATCCAGATTTTGGGATGTATAGAATTTCTAAAGTTGTTCTAGGAATTTGAAAAGTGTTGGAAATATCTACCAAAAAATGGGCTTGGAATTGGTGGACAGATGCATGACGTTTATGTACTTTCAAACGTCAGAGAGCATGGGAGAGATGTGATCTATTATGCTTTCTCGGCGTGACTGATTGTCAGCGTATTTCCGGGTGACCAAACGAGTCATTATTTGCATTTCTTGCACAATATTTCGATGACCGTAGCAGGCATCTTCTTGAGGTGCTGTGAGCTCTGCTGTCATGTGTGCTCAGTGCTTGGAATCCAGCCAGACTGTGGCCCGCTGCCACACTCGCTTAAACTATGTGGTCTACACAGGTCTTTCTACTTTTCTTTAATGGAGTTTTTATGTTATTCACTAATTGCAACAATTTATAAACTGTTAATGATTTTTACGGCCATAGAGAAACACCGAGCGAGGTGGCGCAGTGGTTACCACGCTGGACTCTCGTTAAGGAGGACCTAGGCACTAGCAGCGGTCGTGACCCAACCGCCATCCACCACAACCGCCCTACAGCGTCCCATTGTGTGATGTTCTTCCTGCCTCGCTAGGACGAAACCCAGTTGTTGGGTGTTCCAATTACCTTCCCTAGTTGGCTGTAATTCATAAGCATACCAAGAGCAATCTATGTCAGTGTCAGACCCAACACATGAAATACGGATCTGGTTCCCATCGTTTTCTATGTTTTTGGAAACTAAGCTTCAAAAAAGCAAAATGGCCTTTTCGTTGAACTGTCATCACATTTCGACTTCTTTCTACTATATCAACTAGTTCTTTTCTTAAAAGTACCACACTGGCCGTTCCCGTTGAGCTGTGACACTCTCTACAAGCACCGCCGCCCTGGCACTGCTCCCAATCGACAGCTGCCCCCTCATTCAGCACAGACGGCCCTTGTCACGTGTTCCGCTGATACCTACCGTTTTCCGGCAGCGGTTCTCCGATAGCGTCTTTGTTTCGCAATCCAGTCTAGTTTTCTTTCTTTAGTACTTTACGTGTCCGTTTCATTTTTAGTTTGGCGCGTTGACCGAAACTCAAGCAGTGCAAAAGCAAGCTACAGAATATGTCGCTGGAGGATCAGAGAACAGACAGAACAGGCTAACTTGAAAATAAATCACCTGGAAAGGAAAAGAAGAAAATATTGAGGTGAGTTGATAGTGAATGGAGACCTTCACGGTTAAAGGCAGCGTAAGATAGACTCCACAGAAGCTGTTTATGAATATTTCTCCCAGAAATTCCATATAAATGGTACGAACGGGAAACACTCTTGAAACTAGAAAACTCACTTCTTAACATGTCACCTCCTTACATGCCTGTTGTGAACATATTTAGTTTCATCTTTTCATTAATTCAACCTTTCCAGATTATGTAACTATATATCTTGTTAAATATAAAATTAACCGTGAGCTGAAATTATTGACAGATCTCTGTCAGGCCTGATTGGTAAGTTTGGGATCGAAGACGCTATGACATCGCTGAAATAAGCATTTTCATGTAACTACACTCCTGGAAATGGGAAAAAGAACACATTGACACCGGTGTGTCAGACCCACCATACTTGCTCCGTACACTGCGAGAGGGCTGTACAAGCAATGATCACACGCACGGCACAGATGACACACCAGGAACCGCGGTGTTGGCCGTCGAATGGCGCTAGCTGCGCAGCATTTGTGCACCGCCGCCGTCAGCGTCAGCCAGTTTGCCGTGGCATACGGAGCTCCATCGCAGTCTTTAACACTGGTAGCATGCCGCGACAGCGTGGACGTGAACCGTATGTGCAGTTGACGGACTTTGAGCGAGGGCGTATAGTGGGCATGCGGGAGGCCGGGTGGACGTACCGCCGAATTGCTCAACACGTGGGGCGTGAGGTCTCCACAGTACATCGATGTTGTCGCCAGTGGTCGGCGGAAGGTGCACGTGCCCGTCGACCTGGGACCGGACCGCAGCGACGCACGGATGCACGCCAAGACCGTAGGATCCTACGCAGTGCCGTAGGGGACCGCACCGCCACTTCCCAGCAAATTAGGGACACTGTTGCTCCTGGGGTATCGGCGAGGACCATTCGCAACCGTCTCCATGAAGCTGGGCTACGGTCCCGCACACCATTAGGCCGTCTTCCGCTCACTCCCCAACATCGTGCAGCCCGCCTCCAGTGGTGTCGCGACAGGCGTGAATGGAGGGACGAATGGAGACGTGTCGTCTTCAGCGATGAGAGTCGCTTCTGCCTCGGTGCCAATGATGGTCGTATGCGTGTTTGGCGCCGTGCAGGTGAGCGCCACAATCAGGACTGCATACGACCGAGGCACACAGGGCCAACACCCGGCATCATGGTGTGGGGAGCGATCTCCTACACTGGCCGTACACCACTAGTGATCGTCTAGGGGACACTGAATAGTGCACGGTACATCCAAACCGTCATCGAACCCATCGTTCTACCATTCCTAGACCGGCAAGGGAACTTGCTGTTCCAACAGGACAATGCACGTCCGCATGTATCCCGTGCCACCCAACGTGCTCTAGAAGGTGTAAGTCAACTACCCTGGCCAGCAAGATCTCCGGATCTGTCCCCCATTGAGCATGTTTGGGACTGGATGAAGCGTCGTCTCACGCGGTCTGCACGTCCAGCACGAACGCTGGTCCAACTGAGGCGCCAGGTGGAAATGGCATGGCAAGCCGTTCCACAGGACTACATCCAGCATCTCTACGATCGTCTCCATGGGAGAATAGCAGCCTGCATTGCTGCGAAAGGTGGATATACACTGTACTAGTGCCGACATTGTGCATGCTCTGTTGCCTGTGTCTATGTGCCTGTGGTTCTGTCAGTGTGATCATGTGATGTATCTGACCCCAGGAATGTGTCAATAAAGTTTCCCCTTCCTGGGACAATGAATTCACGGTGTTCTTATTTCAATTTCCAGGAGTGTATAACCATCTTTCCGCATTCCGAACTTCACTCCACATAGAAAAGCTTTTCGAATGTTAACCTTGTTTCCACATAGCGTAAATATTGTATATTTTGTGTAACTTTCTACCACTGTTACAACCTTCAAATTTCCTTGAGTGTCGCACTTCGTGCGACATACACTGTCTCCTACTTGATGACTTTGCTCCAGTAATGCTCCGTCTAATAAAAGTTTTGCTTGTCCATCAGACTGCTGGATGAATACAAGGAACAGCCAGAGATCCTCAACATCAACTGTGTCGATCCTCTCAACCGGTCGGCGCTCATCGCAGCTATCGAGAATGAGAACATCGAACTTATCCGCATACTTCTGGATCGAAATATCAGAGTCAAGGTAGGTCGACTAGAACACACCCAAGAACACTGTAGACTTTTGGATTTCACATTGCTGCTCAAGAGAAGACCCATCTTTTTACTTTAGGAGATAACTGACCATTGAATACGGATCCTACAATTTGGTCGGTGCACATCTCTGTGAGACATGTACTGTAAGTCCTCGGACGATCTTGGTTTGCTGTATGAAACAATGTTCACATATATAAGATATATACTCCATCCACATTTTATGAACTTCAATGTCTATATTAGTATACCGCCAACCAGAGGCACAGTCCAAGTTGTAGGTGGTCCGTGGACGACAATGTACGGTAACAGTACGTTCCAAAAAGCCATACGCGAAAATGTGATTTTTCAAGTGGTCATATCTCGGGGTCTATTGATCACAGAGATAAGGAATCAATTTTTTGGATAGACCTTGGTGTAGTGACCATTTGTATACCTATCGGAATAACGGACATACTGTAGCTATCCTACGGTACAGGGCGAAAATTTGAATATTACACACTTCCTCCAGCCCAGGCAAACTGAGTAAATCGGTTGGTTCTATTGTAGTAGGTGTGGTCTATGATGGACCTAATGCAACTTATGAGCATCATATTCCAGTTCCATACAACAAATAGTCACGTCAACATTTGTGTCGCACATGAACAAGAGTCAGTAAATAGGGTACAATGCTTCAAATTTTTGGCCTTACACGTTGATGAAATCCTGAACTGACAGAAGTATATTACTGACTTGGCAAACAAATAAGTTCGGCTACTTTTGCTCGTGGTATAAGTCCTAGTCTTTGAATCAAACGAATCAACCTTCTCAAATTTTTTCCTCACTTCCACTCAATAATGTCTTATGGAATAATTTTATGGGGTGACTCATCACTTAGAAACAAAATACTGATCGCTCTAAGACAAGCAGTAGGAATAGTACCTGGTGTTCAGCCGCCGACTTCGTGCAGGTACCTCTTCAATAAGCTAGGCATTTTAACTGCATAATCATAATACATATATTCGCTGATGAAATTCATCATAAATAATTCATCACAGTTTGAGAGGAATAGTGATGAACACTCTACAATATTAGAGGAAAAATAGCCTTCATTATCGACCATTAATGTTGTCAGTGGTTCAGCAACGAGTTTAATTTGCAGCAACAAAAATGTTTAACCATTTGCCGAAGAACGTAAAATATTTGACAGGTGGCAAATCAAGTTTTAAATGTAACCTAAAATCATTTCTCCTGGATAACTCCTTCTATTTCATTGACAAATTTCTATTTAAAAATTGGTAGCCTATGAAGATAAAAAAGAAGAAGATCTAGTTTTTAAGAGTTGTTTCATGAGCAGAACTAAAAACTAGTGTGTTCATTAATATTAACATTAAACCTGCACACATATCCTTTAAACTGACTAGTCCCATTTCGATACAAGAATGGTTCAAATAATGTATATAACAAGTAGCTATCTAACTAATTTATGTGTTCTGTAATAAGAAACATGTTATGTATCTATAAGGAAAGGTCCTAGGAAAGCAAACGTTAACAGAAAATTAGAATAATTAATTGCAGTTTTCATATAAGTATAAATAATGAATGTCGAAATATTTGATTTTGATGTGCAATAAAGCATGTGCTTAACAGCTGCAGTTCGAAAAGTCTATTAAAAACACAATAAGTAGCAAGTTATTTGAAATTAGTTTGCAGTGGAACAAATTGATATGGAATTTTTGTTGTACATTGTACTGATAAGAGACCACTTTGCTTATGAAGTTTAATGGTCATTCGTCTGTGTGGTATGTCGAACGTCTGATCAGAGTACAAGAATGTGGTCACTTGCACTCTAATCTACTAAGCCTTATTCTAACTCGCATAGTAACTGCTCCACTTACCTGTTTATCATTTCCAGGATGCGCTGCTGCACGCCATTAAGGAAGAGTACGTGGAGGCCGTGGAGATGTTGCTGGAGTGGGAGGAGATGATCCATAAACCCGGAGAACCCTATGTGAGTATACGTAGGCTCATATATCTCTATGTCAGCTGCCTCGTGGCACTCAGCCCGACATTTGAAATAGAAGTTCAGTTTAGTATGAAATTTCAGTTCTCAGGTATTTCTAACAGTTTCGCTGTGCTTGCAAACGTTACTTTGACTGCCGTATGTGATGAACAGTTCATGACAAATTGCAGGTAGCTATATATTAATGCGAAGCACTCTCTAGCATTTGCAACTACTCAGACATCTCTCCGTTTATGAGTTGTCACTACATGACTGCTTCATTTTTTGCAAGTTTACAGCTATATTTGCTCTATTTTACATATCGATGACTTTGCTTACCCAATTAACAACATATTCTTCTTTTGCATTTAATATTCAAGTGTTCTAAGTAACTGTAAACATTCCAGTTTAATGATTCGTACATTACACCAGGGATGTGTTTACTCAAAGATAATATCTGGCCGATTTAAGTAACATGGAGAGGCATAACATTTCCTTGACGAGAAATAACGATATGGTAATTACAATTCAATAGTTTAAATACGGTACAGACGACGGTAATATCGAAACAAATATTGTTACTGTTGTACGAGTATCTAATGCATAGGAAAAATTTGATAAATAATAATAAATGATTCTTCAAAGCAGCAGTTTCACATGGTTTACCAGATTCTGTAGCACAGTGATCATGATAAAGTATTTAAATTGAATGTTAGTTTATCTATATTTTTAATTAGTTACTTTTAGTTGTTTCCAAAGTTGTGGTCTAACGTATAATTTTCGTTCTCACGAATTAAAGATCCTCACTGCATTATTGGTGGTAGTATACGGCTATTCACCATATCTCATAACCTTAGGACTTTTTAATTGGTAAATTATGGTATAAAAACATCTATGAGTATGTAACCACGGTTATTGATCCTCGGTGTAATTCGCACTGACTATCTAAAAGTGCAGTTCTTATCCTTAGTCATCACTGTCTACAGTGCTTTAGTTTGTACGTCTCTCCATCATCATTTATAATTATCCGTCCCCTCTGCGTTCCCTCATTCTACACATTGCTCAACCCTATTCACTTTTATCGGCTTAAATTAGAGCTTTCACTATCGCTTTTTCTCTCTCTCTCTCTCTGCCTCTGTCTCTGTCTCTCTCACTCCCCCCCCCCCCCCCCCCTCTCTCTCTCTTTCTTTCTGTGCTGTCTGACGCACAAACGGTGGACAACCACGTGCATTATTACTAAAAACAACCAAAGTTTTCTAGAGTTGGTTTTGTTTTGCTATGATTTTTACTCTTTCCTTTAAAAATGTATAGACATTAGAAACATTTTGTTCCCCGACGATAACATAGCACGCTGTTTTGGAAAGTCTGCACACATGGTATAAACGTTAATCTAAGAATTTTTCACGGAAGCTGTAAGTATTTCGTTGTACGCATGTCTCAAGTGACAGGACGCATTAGCCATATCCATAGGCAACGAACTGAACAGCACACCATACTGTTTGTGTATTTTTAGTAGACACTTTCAGGAGGTTTTACATGCATACCGTTACATTTATACTCTACATGTCATCACAGGGCATGTGATGGAATCTAAGATCACCGGAAAAACAATTAGTTACCCCAGTGAGTATGCACAGATGAGTCGTTAAGCCTTTACATAGCATAGCAATCAGTGAGACATTTACGTTTCAAGGAGATATTGCCGTCAACATAGGCAAATGTAAAGACGTGACAGGGTGGCGAAATGGGTCATATGGTGTGTGAAGTTGCTGGATTTGATGGTGCTTCGCGGCGGACAGATCAACGTGTCAACAGGCAGTGGTGTAACACACGTGGTCACGGAACATGACGAGAGAGTTGTGGTCGAAAAAGTTCCTGACTGAGAGGAACGGCTTGTGACTCAAAATCGCTTCAAAGCCTTTTAAGAATTGTCGCAGGCAATGATTGAACGTCCATCCCAACCTGCTAGCGAGGGAAAATTGCGACGGGATCTGCGTCCAATGAACATTCGCAGTCGGTCACCTCGCAAGAGGCCATTGCTCCTCCTGTTTTTCAGGACGACAACAGCGAAGCTCATCGGGCTGGAAGAATTTGCGACTGTTTTGCTGAAAACTGCCCCACCCTATTACGTCTCGACTGGCCTGCAAAATCACCTGATTTGAACCCCACAGAAAATCTTTGGGAGGTGTTGGAACAGCGGGTAAGGCGCCGACATTGGTGTCCCCGCAATTTGGTGGCTTGATTTGGTGGCTTAACTTGGATGTGACGTACCTGCGCAACCTTGTGGACTCACTCACTAGGCAGGAATGACTAATTTCCTGTCTTGTGAGCTTATTACAACACATCAGAATTAATTTCCCGTCACTTATATTGCATTCGCGAGTGGTATGTAGGAAGAAATTTTATGAGTACCCTGGGGAATCAGTTAGAATGTCTCATCGCAACAGTAAAGTGGAGAAAGTAGTATGATATTTTGCTTGAATTGCAACAAGGGCTCTGGCTTGTGCCAGTACAGCTGTCAGTTACGCACAACGACTTTCTTTCAGGCTCTCCCACTGGTGTATTGAAACTTTCTGTGAGCTTTTCACACAACAAGCAAGTAGACGACTGTACGCATCGTTTAGTCTACCTTTTTATAGTTTACAAACATAAACTAAAGTACAATGTGGACAAAAAAGAGTATACTTAGAAGAATAATAGGAGCTATTTGAGGTGCAACTTGCAAGGGGCGCCCTTGAGTTCGGTTTTTGGCTACGCCTCCTAAAGATTGGAGAGAAATGCGCAACAGGTTTGTCATCGCCATCAGGAGCACAGTTGTCCTGGTCTAGTCAAGCAAGACTGTTGTGGGCTGTTGTACATCCCACCAAAAAGTAACAGTCCAGATCGTTAAAGACGCTGATTCGTACGGCCCCCCTTCTTGTGAGGAGAATTTCTAGAGCAGTCGTTACTAACGTTAGTGAAACAAACCTGCACGAGATCAAACACCAACCAAAAACCCCAAGTTTGGAAGGTAGGAGACGTACTGGCGGAATTAAAGCTGTGAGGACGGGGCGTGAGTCGTGCTCAGATGGTAGAGCACTTGCCCGCGAAAGGCAAAGGTCCCGAGTTCGAGTCTCGGCCCGGCACACAGTTTTAATCTGCCAGGAAGTTTCAACCCCAACGAAGTTTAACACCTAACTAGTCTTTAAATTTAAAAAAATTGCCTTCTCAGTTTTAAAATGGTATAATGTAAATAGTATTTAGTTAATGTTCGAGCAAATAAAATTCGCGTCTTTTGCAAATTTTTTTATGAAACCAGAAAATAATAAGTCAACATAATAGGCGTTATTCTTGATTTTTAACACACTTTTCTGTATTCGATTTGACAAAAATTAATGTAGATCTTAAGTAAAGCTCTAGGATCATTCAGTTCCTTGCTTTTGTTGCCACTAATGCCACAGCCGATAGCACATTTTTACATCTATTAGCGTTAGCCAACTGAATCAGTATTCTTCAGGCTTATTCCAATAATCACATACACCGTCACCAATTATTTGTCTAAACATTTCAGTTACTGTGTTATCAAAACCTTTTCGGGCGTGGTGTCTTTTATGTGTCTCAGAAGTTGTTCTGTGATTCGAATTTCACTATCAGAAAATATTCATTTATTAATTGGAAATGGTGTTAAAACTTAGGAATTTCCTTGCCGCTTCCTCCAGTCAGGATAATAGATGGTAGTGGAATTCATTACTAACGACAAATGCAGACTGCTACACGTGAATGCAGAGCAAATGAAGTAAACAAAAAAGTGAAAGTGCAGTGAGGTGGCTTTGGTAAAAAATAGGTATTTTGAAACAAAGCTAACAATGTTCTTAAAAGGCAAGTTTACAACCAGTGTGTATCACAAGTTTCTGTTTATGGTAACGAGACACTTTTAATGTGAAACCCACTAAAAATTCAGTGTTAGTAGAAATAAATGGAGTGGTACGTCATGTGAATTGCTGTCAGAGATAGCAATAAAAAGACATAGTTCATGAACACACAGGAGTGGAAGCAGTAAATACACTGAAGTTCCAAAGAAACTGGTGTAGGCATGAGTATTCAAATACAGAGATATGTAAACAGGCAGAATACGACGCTGCGGTCGGCAACGCCTATGTAAGACAAGTGTCTGGAGCTGTTGTTAGATCGGTTACTGCTGTTACAAAGGCAGGTTATCAAGATTTAAGTGAGTTTCAACGTGGTGTTATAGTGGGCGCTCGAGCGATGGGACACAGCATCTCCGAGATAGCGATGAAGAGGGGATTTTCCTGTACGACCATTTCACGAGTGTACCGTGAATATCAGGAATCCGGTAAAAACATCAAATTGCCGACATCGCTGCTGCCGGAAACCTGCAAGAAAGGGACAATGTCGACTGAAGACAATCGTTCAACGTCACAGAAGGAGATCCCTTCCGCAAATTGCTCCAAATTTCAATGCTGGGCCATCAACAAGTGTTAGGGTGAGAACCATTCAACGAAACAGCATCGATATCGGCTTTCGGAGCCGAAGGCCCACTCGTGTACCCTTGATGACTGCACGACACAAAGCTTTACGCCTCGCCTTTGCCCTCTAACACCGACATTGGACTATTGATGACTGGAAACAATTTGCCTGGTCGGACGAGTCTCATTTCAAATTGTGTCGGGCGGATGGACATGTACGGGTAGGGAGACATCATGACTCCATGGAACCTGCATGTCAGCAGGAGACTGTTCAAGCTGGTGGAGGCTCTGAAATGGTATGGGGCGTGTGCAGTTGGAGTGATACGTGCAGATACGACTCTGACATGTGACACGTAGGTAAGTATCGTGTCTGATCACCTGCCTCCATTCGAGTCCATTGTTCATTCCGACATACTTGGGCAATTCCAGCGGGACAATGCAACACACCACACGTCCAGAATTGCTACATAGCGGCTCCAGGAACCTTCCTCCGAGTTTAAACACTTCCGCTGGCTACCAAACTCTCCAGACATGAACATTATTGAGCTTATCTGGCATGCCTTGCAACGTTCTATACAGAAGAGATCTCGACCCCCTCGTACTCTTACGAATTTATGGACAGCCCTGCAGAATTCATGGTGTCAATTCCCTCCGGCACTACTTCAGACATTAGTCGAGTCCATGCCACGTCGTGTTGCAGCACACCTACGTGCTAGCGTGGGCCCTAAACGGTATTAGGCAGGTGTACCAGATTCTTTGGGTCTTCAGTGCATAACAGCAATAAATAACATGAAGGTGGATGAGGACGTGACGAGGAGGTGTTTCCTACTAAACTGGACGCGATAAAAAAAGATCTAGGTAACAATCTAATGGAAAGCGATTATCTCACATAAGGACACATGCAGTAGAATGGATGCTTACAGCTGAAGCCCATAGTGAATGGAAAAATCCGGAAGATTCGATTGTTCAAAAGTGGATACCACATGACTGATGATAACGATCTAATAAATAGTAGAGTCCGGCGAAACAGCGACAACATCACAACCGCACCCTTTCACCCTTTTAGTTTGTACCGCACAGAAAATTTCACAGTCCTCTTTTCCCCAAACGGTGCAAATGCTCCTATGTTGAAAACTACTGCTGTAGAGTGAAGTTTGCCATGTTAGAGTGTCTACCCTGCACCCCGGTGGCTTTATGTAGATAGAGCTGGAAAGGAGTGGACCACCTGCTGTTCCTTAGTGGAAAACGCCACGTTAAAGCGACTACGGCGCTTACTGTTGGCAGAGCTGGGAAGCAGTGGACCGCTCCTCGTCGACCTTCACGCCCGACATCACGCCACTCATCCTGGCGGCGCACATGAACAACTACGAGATCCTCAAGATCCTGCTGGACCGCGGCGCCACGCTGCCCATGCCTCATGACGTCAGGTAGGCGCAGCCACGGTCCGACCAACAGGTGAGGCGGTGCTGGTGACTGTATGTGCAGGGCGCTCAGTGCCCAGCTCACCAGAACCCTTTCTCTACCGAATGGATAAAAATGTGATTTTTTTGTGAAAAGTGTACACCAAAAGGTGTAATAAAAAATGTAATTCTCAGTCAGCCTGCGATATTCTTTCTGTCATACCCACACTTTCGCATATAAGGTCAAAAGACAGTTTGTCTGAAGCCACAGCCAAAAGAATATAACTGGGAACTGCGTCAGGTTGATAAAAGGGAATTCCACGTATAGAGCCATTTTAGGCACTTGCATGTCAGCTTCTGCACGGCATGTTTTTCCATTCAGTCTGGGAAGTACAGTCATCTTCAGATACACATATTCACTGTTTACAGCCATTTTCACATACACGTGTTATGACGGTAGTAAGCACTACGCACTGAAAAATTCGCTGAAAATGATGGAAATATTTACATAGTTTGTGTTGGTGCTATTCCCCGATTTTTGATAGAAAAAGTTAGTTTTGACTGAATAGTTAGCTCGAGCCCTAACCTGCTATGGCACGAAAAAATATGTATTTATTACACCCAACACTCAGATTAATTGAGCGGCCTCAGAGGCGTGGCTAGTCTCAATGTTTGGCTACGTTTTTCCCCATAGGTAGCCAGCACACACTGAATTTTCAAGCTGAAATAAAATGTTGTTGTTGTAGTGGTCTTCAGTCCCGAGACTGGTTTGAAGCAGCTCTCCATGCTACTCTATCCTGTGCAACCTTCTTCATCTCCCAGTACCTACTGCAGCCTACATCCTTCTGAATCTGCTTAGTGTATTCATCTCTTGGTCTGCCTCTACGATTTTGACCCTTCACGCTGCCTTCCAGTACCAAATTGGTGATCCCTTGATGCCTCAGAACATGTCCTACAAACCGATCTCTTCTTCTAGTCAAGTTGTGCCACAAACTCCTCACCAATTCTATTCAATACCTCCTCATTAGTTATGTGATCTACCCATCTAATCTTCAGCATTCTTCTGTAGCACCACGTTTCGAAAGCTTCTATTCTCTTCTTGTCTAAACTAATTACCGCCCATGTTTCACTTCCATAAATGGCTACACTCCATACAAATACTTTCAGAAACGACTTACTGACACTGAAATCTGTACTCGATGTTAACAAATTTCTCTTCTTCAGAAACGCTTTCCTTGACATTGCCATTCTACATTTTATATCCTCTCTACTTCGACCATCATCAGTTATTTTGCTCCCCAAATTGCAAAACTCCTTTACTACTTCAAGTGTCTCATTTCCTAATCTAATACCCTCAGCATCATCCGATTTAATTCGACTACATTCCATTATCCTCGTTTTGGTTTTGTTGATGTTCATCTTATATCCTCCTTGCATGACACTGTCCATTCCGTTCAACTGCTCTTCCAAGTCCTTTGCTGCCTCTGGCAGAATTACAATATCATCGGCGAACCTCAAAGTTTTTATTTCTTCTCCATGGATTTTAATACCTACTCTGAACTTTTCTTTTGTTTCCTTTACTGCTTGCTCAATATACAGATTGAATAGCATCGGGGAGAGGCTACAGCCCTGTCTCACATCCCTTCCCAACCACTGCTTCCCTTTCACGTCCCTCGACTCTTATAACTGTCATCTGCTTTCTGTACAAATTATAAATAGCCTTTCGCTCCCTGTATTTTACCCCTGCCACCTTCAGAATTTGAAAGAGAGTATTCCAGTCAACATTGTCAAAAGCTTTCTCTAAGTCTACAAATGCTAGAAACGTAGGTTTGCCTTTTCTTAATCTTTCTTCTAAGATAAGTCGGAGGGTCAGTATTGCCTCACGTGTTCCAACATTTCTACGGATTCCAAACTGATCTTCCCCGAGGTCGGCTTCTACCAGTTTCTCCATTCGTCTGTAAAGAATTCGCGTTAGTATTTTGCAGCTGTGACGTATTAAACTGATAGTACGGTAATTTTCACATCTGTCAACACCTTCTTTTTTTGAGATTGTAATTATAATATTCTTCTTGAAGTCTGAGGCAATTTCGCCTGTCTCATACATCTTGCTCACCAGATGGTAGAGTTTTGTCAGGACTGGCTCTCCCAAGGCTGTCAGTAATTCTGATGGAATGTTGTCTACTCCCGGGGCCGTGTTTCGACTTAGGTCTTTCAGTGCTCTGTCAAACTCTTCACGCAGTATCATATCTCCCTTTTCATCTTCATCTACCTCCTCTTCCATTTCCATAATATTGTCCTCAAGAACATCGCCTCTGTATAGACCCTCTATATACTCCTTCCACCTTTCTGCTTTCCCTTCTTTGCTTAGAACTGGGTTTCCATCTGAGCTCTTGATATTCATGCAAGTGGTTCTCTTTTCTCCAAAGGTCTCTTAAATTACGTTTGTATTCCTTTTAGCCTGATGCACTTACTGCATTTTTGTATTTTCTCCTTTCATCAATTAAATTCAGTATCTCTTCTGTTACCCAAGGATTTCTACTAGTTCCTGTCTTTTTAGCTACTTGATGCTCTGCTGCCTTCACTATTTCATTCCTCAAAGCTACCCATTCTTCTTCTACAGTATTTCTTTCCCCCATTCCTGTCAGTTGTTCCCTTATGCTCTCCCTCAAACTCTCTACAACCTCTGGTTCTTTCAGTTTATCCAGGTCCCATCTCCTTAAATTCCCACCTTCTTGCAGCTTCTTCAGTTTTAATCTACAGTTCATAACCAATAGATTGTGGTCAGAGTCCAAATCTGCCCCTGGAAATGTCTTACAATTTAAAATCTGGTTCCTAAATCTCTGTCTTATCATTATATAATCTATCTGAAACCTTCTAGTATCTCCAGGGTTCTTCCATGTATACAACCTTCTTTCATGATTCTTGAACCAAGTATTAGCTACGATTAACTTCCGTGAAATCTTCTCGGGTGATCAGCCGAGTAAAGGCGTCGTCTTCTCGCAACGTTTCGAAGGGTTTCGTACCCATCATCTTCAAGCGAAGTGTCGAGATGCTGTGTTGCGCGGTCCTATAAAGGCTGCTGGACCAGTGACTGATTCCGGGCGCCGACCAATCAGGTACCTGCGGAATCGGCCGCCGCGCCAGTGGTGGGGGGTTCGCGGCGCGGACCGGGCGTCGAGTCCCTGCCGGTTCCTAATACGTCTGTGGCCGCTACCGTCTTCGTGCCGGAGCGTTCTCTTCTAATTTTAGTTATTGCGGGATTCCACGCTGTACTAAGTTGGAAACCAGTGTCTCGATTGATCAGGTTGCTGTTCAACCGAATTTCTACAGCCTCTTTAAAAAACTGAATCCCAAAATCCTTTAGCGTCACACAGCTTCTTCGTACCCTCAAAGAGGAAGGTGTGTCCTTCGTTAAGGCTATGTTCCGCTACCGCCGATTTTTCTGTCTGACCAAGGCGTACATTTCTAATGTTTTCCGAGCGCCTCTGCGTGATGCAGCGCTGCGTTTGTCCGATGTATTTCGTACCACATTCACATTCAATACTGTATACACCCGGAGTCTGTAGTCCTAGGTGGTCTTTGACTGAGCCAAGTATGTCCTTAATTTTACTTGGGGCATGAAAAATAGTCTTGATGTTGTGTTTCTCCAGAATGCGGGCAATCTTGGCTGTTGGCGGTCCCGCGTATGGTAGAAATGCCGGGCATCTGGTCTCATCTTCTTCTTCTGGTGTGTCTACCTTCCTGCTCTTGTGTAGGGCGCGCGAGATTTGCGTCTCATTATAACCGTTGCTGCGGAAGGTCTTCCTTAGGTGTTGTAACTCTGCAGGTAGGCTGTCATCATCACAGATAGACTTGGCCCTGTGCACAAGTGTGTTAAGCACTGAGTTGCGTTGTGCTGGGTGGTGGCAACTCTGTGCATGAAGGTATAAATCCGTATGTGTCTTCTTCCTATACACAGCGTGACCCAAGGTGCCATCAGGGTGCCTCTTGATTAGGATGTCAAGGAAGGGCAAGCTTCCGTTTTCTTCCACCTCCATGGTGAATTGTATTTTGCTGTGTATGCTGTTGAGATGTCGCAGGAAGTCTTGCAGGTTCTCTCTGCCATGTGGCCACACGACAAAAGTGTCATCCACATATCTGTAAAAGGCTTTAGGTTTCAATGGGGCGGTGTCCAGGGCTATGTCTTCAAAGTGCTCCATGTAAAGATTAGCGATGCCTGGAGCTAAGGGGGACCCCATGGCTACACCATCCACTTGTTCATAAAATTTGCCTCCACACTTGAAGTAGGTGTTTGTTAACACATGCCGGAACAGCTTTATTGTGTCCTCACTAAAGCGTGTTTCGAGCAGCGCTAGGGGGTCTTCCAGCGGTACTCGTGTGAAGAGTGAGGTGACGTCAAAGCTGACAAGAAGATCTTCTTTATCCAGGCGAAAGCCTTGTAGTACCTTCACAAACTCCGCCGAGTTCTTGACATGGTGCTCACAGTGACCCACGATCGGTTTGAGCAGTTGTGCTAGGTACTTGGCTAAACCATATGTCGGTGAGTTGATGGTGCTGACTATGGGTCGCAATGGAACTCCGTCTTTGTGGATCTGTCGTATCCTTGTCCAGTTGCTTGTAGGCAGTATCTTGTAGCAGTGAGTTTATCTTCTGCCAATAATCTTCTTTCCTCAGTATCACCGTGGCATTGCCTTTGTCAGCAGCTAGAACGACAGTGTCCTCATCCTCACGTAGGGCCTTAAGAGCCTTCCATTCAGCAGACGTTATGTTGTTCTTGGGCATTTTTGCCTTCTCCAGGACCCTGCACGTCTCTCTCCTAACTTCCTCAGCTGCCTCCGTAGGGAGGCCGCGCACGGCTTGCTCGATGCTGCTGATAATGTCTCGCTTAGGTAGTGTCCTGGGTACTGGAGCAAAGTTAAGTCCCCTCGACAGCACTGATATTGTGGTCTCGTCCAGTTCTTTGCCTGCCAAATTGATGACAGTCTTGGCATTAGTTGTGTGGTCGGCCTGTTGCCGTGCTCCAGACAGTCTGGTGAACTTGCCACATTGTTTTTCCGTGGCTTTTCTCTTGTGGATCTCACTGCTTGCATATGTGTTTCCGTCGATCCACTCCCATGTGTGTGGTGGGACT
Source organism: Schistocerca nitens (assembly GCF_023898315.1). Taxonomy (NCBI): domain Eukaryota; kingdom Metazoa; phylum Arthropoda; class Insecta; order Orthoptera; family Acrididae; genus Schistocerca; species Schistocerca nitens. The sequence goes on from NC_064621.1 coordinate 598,247,142, forward strand.
GGAAAAGGACGTCATCAGGAAGCTGTACGCCAGAGCACCGGCACCACCACGGCTATATGGGCTCCCTAAGATCCACAAAGACGGAGTTCCATTGCGACCCATAGTGAGCACCATCAACTCACCGACATATGGTTTAGCCAAGTACCTAGCACAACTGCTCAAACCGATCGTGGGTCACTGTGAGCACCATGTCAAGAACTCGGCGGAGTTTGTGAAGGTACTACAAGGCTTTCGCCTGGATAAAGAAGATCTTCTTGTCAGCTTTGACGTCACCTCACTCTTCACACGAGTACCGCTGGAAGACTCCCTAGCGCTGCTCGAAACACGCTTTAGTGAGGACACAATAAAGCTGTTCCGGCATGTGTTAACAAACACCTACTTCAAGTGTGGAGGCAAATTTTATGAACAAGTGGATGGTGTAGCACCCCCCTGGCAGCACCTCCCCTCTCCGTTTCGGACGTGGCAAATAACACAGCAAAAAGTGCCACCCTACACAGAACACCAACATCCTCATACATAGTCAGTACTTGCAATCCCACCCCTCCTAACCTCGTCCTACCCCCGCTCCTGCTTGCCCACGCCACCAACACACTACCTGAATTCCTTGAAACCATGAAAAATGGCAAGCAGACGACCCGCATGCCGACCAAAATCCTCCCCAAACCCACCCCCTCGTCTCAGTCCTCCACCCGTTCCAAATACCTTAAATCCCCCCCAGACAAGTCCACCACATCAAAGCAGCGGCGTGACAGGAAGGACAGGAAGGAGAAGCACTCCAAGGGGAAGAAGCAATCCACCACCCCCACCCTAACCACTCCCACACCCTCCGAGGAGCCTGCGCCCCCGACAGTACCTGTCGTCGCTCTGGGAGGGGACCAGGAAACACCAGCACTGGAAGGGAACCGCGTAACCGGGCAGGATTCGGATGGTTTCGTGCTGGCGAGGAAAACGTTTCGCCAGCCGAGGCTTCCGCCAGCCCGGGGAGTGGAACCCACCCCAAACAGATTCCAGGCGGTTGCTGAGGAGCCAGAGGCAACAGAAAAAACAACAGAAACACAGAACCAAGTCTCCCACCACCTCCCCCCGATTGTCGCAGAGTTTTCTCAAAACTACGAGGAGCTCTTCGAGTTGCTCAAGACAGAAATCGGGGGAGGCAGTTTCCAGGCAAAACCTGCCGGTGGAGACAAAATAAAAGTCACAGTACACACACTAGAACACTACAACACAGTCAAAACACTATTCAACACAAGAAGCATACCTCACTACACTTTCCCAACAACAAAGACACGAAACAGAAACATAGTTATCAGAGACCTTCCAAGACGAGTGTCCCCCCAGGCAATCAAAACAGACCTGACTGCCCAGGGGTACGTCGTCAAGGTGGTACAACAAATGGGCAGCATAGACAGTAAGTGGCCGCTGTACCAGGTAACACTCCCTGACATACCTCAAAACAAGAGGGAGATTAAGATGGTCCTGGCAGTCCCTGTCACCACGGAGCCGCTGCGCCGTAAAAACAAGACGGTGCAGTGCTTCAGGTGTCAGGGCCTGAACCACATCGCTGCGCACTGCAACATGCCAGTGAGATGCAGGAAGTGCGCCGAGGCCCACGACACTAGGACATGCACACTCAAACACACGGACCCACAAATAAGGTGCGCGCTGTGTGGCAAAAACCACACAGCGGGTTACCAAGGTTGTGAGGTCCACAAGAGACACTCACAGCAGGCAAAGGGCGCAAAGGCCGCCCCCCACACACGTAAACAAAACACGACAAACCCAACCAGTCACACAAGAAAACAAAATACAACAACACACACAGACAAGGCCTGGGTAAAACCAAGGCCGGACACACCGAGGGCGACATATGCGGAAGTGGTTTCTCCTCCGAGGAACCATGAAAGCGTGGCCCAATCATCACAACACCAGACACTATCACGAGAACAACACCGGGAAACACACAGCATCAACGACCAGGTCCACCATGATGGAGGAAGCTCTAGGGAACCCCACACACACTCCCCCCCCATGGATCAGTTGTTAGGCGTAATGGTGCAGACCATGAACCTCGTCATGGAAATGATGAAGGAATTCAGGGAAGCCCAGAAGCAGAACACACAGATCCTCGTCGCCCTTCAGGCAACAGTCCAGCAGTCGCTCCCCTCTGCGACTTCCTCAGCAGTTTCAAAACCCCATCATGGATAGACGACCAAACATCCATGGCCTGACAATGTGCGTCTTTAACGCAGACGGCATTGTTAACCAAGAGGTCGAGTTCAGAGAACTCATGAAGGAGTTCTCCATCGACATATGCATGATGGGGGAAACCCACTTAAAACCGGGAACAAAAGCGACAGTCCCCAACTATGTTAGCTATCGCAAAGACAGGCCAACCCATGGCGGTGGAGTGGCCATATACATAAAAAGAGGGATCCCCCACCACCAGGTATTCTTACCAGCTACCAATAAAATCGAAGCAGTGGCAGTGGAAGTAGCCACTGCCACTGGACCCCTAACAATCGTTGCAATCTACCGACCCCCACAAGACCAGATAGATGAGGAAGACATAGCTACTCTAGGGCAAATTGAAGGCAAACTCATAATAGGGGGCGACTTCAATGCCAAACATCCTGATTGGAATTCTAGAGTAACCTCCAGAGCAGGCGCCAGATTGCAACAACTAGCGCGCAACCACCATTTCGAAACATGGGGTCCAGTCGAGCCCACACATTTTCAAAAAAATGGAGGCAGGCCCGACGTGTTAGACATAGCTCTCACTAGGAGGATTACGGGGTTTGTGACCGCGAGGACGATCAACAGAATGTCCTCCGACCACAACCCAGTGATCCTAGAGGTCGACGTGGGAGAATGGGTAGCACTCCCACGGTACCAGACGTCTTACAAACGTACAAACTGGGAGCGATACCGAGAAACTGTCGCCTCTGATATCGCTCGCGCTCCGCCACCTACTGCCGAAACAGTAGAACAAGCGCTACAAGACCTAACAGGTACCATTCTGCAGGCAGCAGAAGAGGCCACCCCCCCACAAAGGGATGGCCCGCCGCCGCAAATACAGCTCCCGGAACACTTGCTAGCTCAAATTCGACATAAGAACAGAGTGGCAAAAGAGTGGAAGATAACCAGAAACCAGGCCACAAGGAGGCTGCTCAATCGTCTACAGAGAGAATTGAAGGTAGCGCTCAATGAGCACAGAAACCAGCAATGGCAAAACCGCCTCACAACCCTCAAAGTAGACGATCACACACTTTGGCAAGCAACCAAACAATTCACAAAAAGACGCGCTAGAATGCCGCCACTGCACGGCGAGCGGGGTATGGCCTACAGCCATGCTGAAAAGGCCAACGCCCTCGCCGACACTTTCGAGAAGCAGTTTCAAGCGGCTGAACCCCAGGATGATGAGCATGAAAGAGTGGTCCGTCGTCAACTGGCTGTCTTCCTCAATGCTGAGGAGGACCCAGAAGACGAACCCACAATTTTTGCCCCTGAAGACGTGGCAAAAGTAATTAGGTCCCTCCCCTCCAAAAGGGCGCCAGGACATGACAAAGTCACCAACCAGTTGGTCAAAAACCTCCCACCCACGGCGATCGAACACCTCGCGAACGTCTTCAACGAGATTACTCGTACCCGCGAGTTCCCAGCTTGCTGGAAACACGCGGAATTGGTCGCAATACACAAACCAGGGAAAGACCCTCTATTCCCGCAGCACTACAGGCCGATTAGCCTCTTGCCAACTCTCAGCAAGATCTATGAGCGCCTCATGCTAAGACCCATACAAGAACATATTACCAGAGAGCAAATTCTGCCGGATTTCCAATTCGGATTCCGGCAGAACCACTCTGCCCCACAACAGATCATGAGAGTGGTTGAAGCGGCCACAGAGGGCTTCAACCACAGAGGCTACTGCGGGATAGTGCTACTAGACGTAGCCAAAGCCTTTGATTCAGTATGGCATAGAGGGCTACTCTACAAGTTGTACACACAAGGGTTTCCCGGGAGTATAGTTCAGCTGATCAAGAGCTACCTCACCAATAGGACTTTCTCCGTCAAAGTAGAAACTGCCACCTCCACCAGAAGGCGTATTCGTGCTGGGGTGCCACAGGGATCGGTCCTGGGGCCCGTATTGTACAGTTTGTACACTGCGGACACTCCAACGGCCCCCCTGGTGCACACTGCACAGTACGCTGACGATACAGCCTTCTACACGAGAAACGCGAACAAGGACCTGGTCATCCGTAGGCTACAAAGGGTTTTAGATGACACAGAAACTTGGGCCCGTCGCTGGCGAATCACCATCAATTCTGAAAAGACGCAGGCAATGCTGATTACCCGTAGGCTCGGAAGGCGCGAACCTCCTCAACGCCCCCCCTCCACCTTCACCTAAACGGAACCCAACTCCCCTGGCGCAGAACCGCCAAGTATCTTGGCGTAACCTTGGACTCTCGTCTTACGTGGAAACCCCACATAGACGAGGTCCATAGGAAGGTCTGCGCCAGAATGTCCATCCTGTACCCAATCCTCAACTCATCCAGCTCCCTATCCTGCTCAGTAGGAGTGAACGTTTACCAGGCCCTGATCCGGCCAGTCATGGAATACGCGTGTCCTGTCTGGGGATACGCGGCGAAGCAGCACCTGGACACTCTCCAGAGGCTGCAGAACCGCGCCCTCAGGAGGGCACTGCGTTTACCCCTTGGATTCCCTATCGACGATTTGCATGCCGCTGCGGAAATCCCACTCCTGAGAGAGCGTTTCCAAGACCTGGCAAGGGCCTTCTATGAAGGTACTTCCAGGTCGGGAAACGCCCTCATCCATTCCCTAGGTCGGTATGACATGTCCCGCGATAAACACAATCGCCCCATGACGATCTTTGACGACTAATTCGAAGAGAAAAATCCCAATACCCATTCCCAAATCCTGCTCCTACCCCAAATACTACAAATATCTCGCCAAACCTCAGGCAAGTACCAGAATCACACAGAACAAACATCACAATCTCACAGACATCCAAAAAGTACAGAAATAATCACACACACAAGCACACAGGGGAGTAAAAGCCGCAAGGCTACAAACTCCCCCTCACACTTCCCCAAAGAGGGGAAAGTAATAGATGTGAGCAGCAGCAGCAGCATCTCGACACTTCGCTTGAAGATGATGGGTACGAAACCCTTCGAAACGTTGCGAGAAGACGACGCCTTTACTCGGCTGATCACCCGAGAAGATTTCACGAATGGAATACGCCGAGAAAGTCTCAAATCACATTTAGCTACGATTAAGTTATGCTCTGTGCAAAATTCTACCAGGTGGCTTCCTCTTTCATTTCTTAGCCTCAATCCATATTCACCTACTACGTTTCCTTCTCTTCCTTTTCCTACTGTCGAATTCCAGTCACCCATGACTATTAAATTTTCTTCTCTCTTCACTACCTGAATAATTTCTTTTATCTCATCATACATTTCATCAATTTCTTCAGAGCTAGTTGGCATATAAACTTGTACTACTTTAGTAGGCGTGGGCTTCGTTTCTACCTTGGCCACAATGATGCGTTCACTATGCTGTATGTAGTAGCTTACCCGCACTCCTATTTTTTATTCATTATTAAACCTACTCCTGCATTACCCATATTTGATTTTGTATTTATAACCCCGTATTCACCTGACCAAAAGTCTTGTTCCTCGTGCCACCGAACTTCACTAATTCCCACTATATCTAACTTTACCCTATCCATTTCCCTTTTTGAATTTTCTAACTTACCTGCCCGATTAAGGGATCTGACATTCCACGCTCCGATCCGTAGAACGCCAGTTTTCTTTCTCCTGATAACGACGTCCTCTTGAGTAGTCCCCGCCCGTAGATCCGAATGGGGGACTATTTTACCTCCGGAATATTTTACCCAAGAGGACGCAATCATCATTTAATCATACAGTAAAGCTGCATGCCCTTGGGAAAAATTACGGCTGTAGTTTCCCCTTGCTAGGAAAAAAAGTAAAACATAAAAAACAATGCAGGCAGATATTGTGGTGAAATTTAAAATATTAAGTCACTCACGTTGATTTATGATTTGAACAAGTAGTTTATTTCCATTTTTCCACGAATAGTCTTCAGTATATTGACTAAACACTTAAAACGCAGTCTGAGGGGCTTTTACACACGCGCGGTTGTTAATAACTGAAGCTAGAACACATCACTACAAATTCATATTTCGCGGTCACGGCACTCGACAGTCTATTCACAGTTCACAAAAATACACTGTTGTCTGCTGTCCTAAACCACTATATTACACTTAACTTGATCGAACATCGCTACATACATACTTGTCTCCGATCGTGGCTACCAACCCAATACTATCTACAGACGGGTGGCACGTCGGGCTCTTAGCGTCGCTCAAACTCAACTCCCCAAACAAGGCCGCCCTGTACACCCTCGAAACGACTGCCTAACTCAAAACAACGACTGACAAAGAGATTATGAATATTCTGAAACTACACACAAAACAGGCATGATACATTAAAAGTATGGTATAACAATTTAAAGTCAAATTTTTTGTATCTGCCACCGTTTTTTCACAAATAATGTTATTGTGGCATGATTTTGGTTTCCCCAGATTTTTGATACTAAACGTAAATAAACAAATAAAAATACATACTTATTTACTCACTTACTTCTTTGAACTTTAGAATGCTGCCGACAGTTTCGTCTCTTTAAAATTATTTATTACCAAAAAATTTCTCTCAGTCGAATCCCTTATTCCGACTTCTCAATCAAAATTGGTACATGTTCTGCTAAATAGGGTATGATTCTTCGCTGCAGCTCTGCCAGCCGCATCCGGAAACACTTTGTTCATATTAATCGGCCAAAGCATTGCCGAAATATTAGCTTTTGAACTTCCATAAATTTACAATTTTTAAGGCAACAATAACTTTTAAACTATTTTAGATTTTTGTGGCGCGTCTAGATAATTTAGCTTTACATATTTTTCTGTCCATGAGTGCCAACTCGCATCTTCGTGTCACTCTTAGTTCTGTTTCTATCAATTTCTGTTTGGCATATAAATTCCTCCAAACGCGCAAACACGGTCATACACTCCACTGCCAAGTTTCCGCATAATCGCTAGCTGCTCGCCACGACCCCATAGCAACCGCCAGCCACGTGCTCTGCGGCTGAAAACTGCCGCTTTAATCTCCGCCTCCCCCCTCCACAGCTTGTACGCTCACAATGTTCTCCGTATACATCTGTTCATCTTTTAAGTTTACTCATGTGTATTCTACAACTTAAAAACTTTTAAAGCGCTAAACACAATATATAACATGGTAACATAATTTACATGGTCATCTATTAAATATCTATGACGTTCATATTTATCATAATCATTTAAAAGTCTTCAGGCATATCAACAAATCAGAAAATGATACAGAGAGAATAGTGAACGAACGGTTTAAGCACTATAAATACTTACATTATTGAGCGAAATAGAGGTAGATTAGCTTGAAAAGAATGATAATGATTTGAAGTTTATCATGCAACAATAGAAGAACTTCATAAATCATTAGGAGAAATTAAACATAGAAAATCTACTGATATTGATGGAATAAATGCAGGATTATTAAAGTGTAGGAATATGATGACTGATTATCAGCCGTAGCTCTCGTACACTGGTGTTGTTCCGCTCTTGCAAGTAGGTCCAACTTATGTATTACATATCTTATTACTGTGTCGCTGTAAATGAAACTTTAAGACATTCTGATGTATTAACATCCGTCATACGAGGGTAATCCCAGAAGTAAGGTCTCCTATTTTTTTATAAGTACATACACCTGTTTATTTCTAGAACGGTTTACATCAGTTTACAGCTTGAACATTTAGCTATTTTCCGACATAATCACCATTTCTGTCGATGCATTTTTGTAGACTCTGTGGCAGTTTTTGTATGCCCATGTCATACCAGCTCGCAGCCATGCTGTTCAGAAAGTTATGAACAACTTCTTTCACCTCGTCGTCGGAGCTGAATCACTTTCCAGACAAATGTTCTTTTAACTTAGGCAACAGGTGATAGCCACTGGGCGCCAAGTCAGGAGTATAGGGTGGGTGGGTGATTATGTTCCACTGAAACTGTTGCAGGAGAGCAACGGTTTGCCGAGCGATGTGTGGGAGAGCGTTGTCATGGAGAATGTGTACGCCCTTGCTCAACATTCCTCTTCTCTGGATCTGAATTGCCCGTTTGAGCTTTTTCAAGCGTTAATTGTTGTCCCAGTGGGCATAAAGTGGACCAACAATACCTCTTTCCGATCCCAAAAAAAGGTTGTCATGACTTTACCGGCACACTGTGTTTGAATTTCCGCGGCTTTGGCGAAGAAGGATGTCGTCACTGGCGTGATTGTTGCTTGGTCTCAGGTTTAAAGTGGTATGCCCAGGTTTCGTCACCCGTGACAATTGAATCCAGAAAGTTGTCCTGTTCGGCTGCAAGGCGGTGAAGAAATGCGCGGGAAGGATCAACTCGTTGCCACATGTGATCCTCAGTCAGCATGCGTGGCACCATCTCGCGCACACCTTCCGGTAGTTCAATGTTTCCGTTAAAATTCTGTGAGCGGTGCTTCGGGAAACCTCAGGAGCCAACGTGAAGAGATCATCCAGGATGATCCGCCGATCTTCACGCATGCTTTGCTCAACCTTCAACACTGTCTCCTCAGAAACTGACGGTCTCCCGCTCCTTTGTTCGTCGTGAATTTTGGTCCGATCAGCTGCGAACTCTCTACACTACTTACGAACATTTTTGACATCCATGCACGACTCACTTCCGTCAATTGGCGATGGATTTCAATCGGCGCAGTGCCCTTTGCGTTCAAAAACCGAATAACTGCGCGCAATTCGAACTTGGCGGTAACATCGAACGGGAGCTCCATTCTCAACGGCTGCCAAGCCAAGACTGAGCGCCTCAGCGCGGCGTGCGCATGTTTACACACAGCGCGTGAAGCATTCTTCATAACAGTGTGACGAATTGCCACACATAGTTCTGTACTTACAAAAAAATAGGAGACCTTACTTTTGGGAATACCCTCGTACTGTAGCTAGGTAATTTTTATTTCAAAAATCATGTACAGTGATAGTGTCTGTAAACGCTACGCTCGTGTTTGTTCTCTTATTGTCTCGCTGTTCATACGTACCGTGAAAATGGATGATACTGCTTCATGTATCGTAGTGAAACATGCACGCGGAACACCGTCAATGGCGAGAAACAAGTTGTTGTTAATGTTTTCCAAAGATTACAGGGAAAAATCAGCTTTGACGTTTTTCGAGAAACACTATGTAATAAAAATAAAGAAAAGTATTAAATTTACATGCGTGGCGTAATCGGCAGCGTCGCAAATTGGTAATCGTGTGTGGTTGCGGGCGGCGGTTTACAGCTCGTGGTCTATAATTTTTTTTTGGCGGTCTGAGTACCTAAATCATTTAAATATGAAATTCATAAAATATATCTTAGTTAACCTATTGTTAAACACCATTTTCAAAGAAATATGCATGTCTTCTAGCGTCTAATTACCTTCCACACGGACAATTCTGGTTTTCGTCACAAATACACATTCTTATTTATCGACATTTTATAAATGATTGTTGAAGTTAAGAAAACATTACACAATTAAATTTTTTTGAGAGAAATGAAGAATCAAATATTGTTTGTTTGAATATGCACATTGTTTTGTAGGACAGATATGGTCTCACACGAACCTGAGTGGTAAGCTTCATAGAAATATGGAAAACAACAATTTTCACGGCGTCGAGCACACAGCGCTGCATTTTTACAGTCTTCGCCTTAATACTGCAGTCTGTACCCAATAGAATTGATCTGGAGTCAAGTTAAGGGACTTGTCGCGATAAATAACAAGACATTTAAGCTGCCAAACGTGCTGAAAGTAGTGCACGATGCTTCGTGACACGTCACTGGCGATCGATGGCAAAATGCAGAACAGCACGCCATAAAAGAGGAGGGGGAATATGGAATTTCTGGTGGCTTGGGATTCTGTTGAAGATCGCCTCGTTATCAACGTAGCAATACTGAATGTAATCCTCGGAGTCCGATGTGGATGGAGTTCAGAGATTACCCAACGACTGACTGTAATACCTTCAGTGGCTTCAATATTTAACTACGTGGTGAAATCCCAGCAGTGTAGCCTTAGGCCGCACGTAACTCATGCAGAAAAATTACCCTTTTCAAAATCAGGAATTTTCATCACTTGTTTTCAATCCGGTCACCTAAGAAGCGTATCGCCTGAATTTTGCCAAAAATTGTTTCTTCTGTTTAAAAATTAAATGACGTTCAAAGCTATATTGTTCTCAGCTCGTCTATTTTCACGCTTTTATTGCAGCTGTTCACATCACTGCAGATTAGTTGGATGAGTTACCTGGCCAGTGCTGTCCAAGATAAACGTGCCGGTAAAGCTGCTGCCCGTATTATCTCTGTGTCAATGCAGGTGTAACGCACAGCATAAAACGTATCATCATTATCCTACTTGTCTCTACTCGAACCTGCTTCGGTTTCGTGACACGTGAAACGAAATCCAATGGGGTTCCAGCAAAAGCGAAAGAATACATAGTGTAACGAAACTTCCTGGCAGATTAAAACTGTGTACCGGACCGAGACTCGAACTCGGGACCTTTGCCTTTCGCGGGCAACTGCTCTACCATCTGAGCTACCCAAGCACGACTCACGCCCCATCCTCACAGCTTTAATCCTGTCAGTATCTCATCTCCTACCTTCCAAGCTTTACAGAAGCTCTCCTGCGAAACTGCAGAACTAGCACTCCTGAAAGAAAGGATATTGCGGAGACATGGCTTAGCCACAGCCTGGGGGATATTTCCAGCATGAGATATCCACTCTGCAGCGGAGTGTGCGCTGATATGAAACTTCCTGGCATATTAAAACTGTGTACCGGACCGAGACTCGAACTCGGGACCTTTGCCTTTCGCGGGCAAGTGCTCTACCATCTGAGCTACCCAAGCACGACTCACGCCCGGTCCTCACAGCTTTACTTCTGCCTGTATCTCGTCTCCTACCTTCCAAACTTTACAGAAGCTCTCCTGCGAACCTGCAGAACTAGCACTCCTGAAAGAAAGGATATTGCGGAGACATGGCTTAGCCACAGCCTGGGGGATGTTTCCAGAATGAGATTTTCACTCTGCAGCGAAGTGTGCGCTGATATGAAACTTCCTGGCAGATTAAAACTTGTACCGAACCGAGACTCGAACTCGGGACCTTTGCCTTTCGCGGGCAAGTGCTCTACCATCTGAGCTACCCAAGCACGACTCACGCCCCGTCCTCACAGCTTTACTTCTGCCTGTATCTCGTCCCCTACCTTCCAGACTTTACAGAAATTCTCCTGTGAAGACAGGGCGTGAGTCGGGTAGCTCAGATGGTAGAGCACTTGCCCGCGAGTTCGAGTCTCGGTGCGGCACACAGTTTTAATCTGCCAGGAAGTTTCACATCAGCGCACACTCCGCTGCACAGTGAAAATCTCATTCTGGAAACATAGTGTAACGTTGACATGAGATTCATTCTTCTGATGAACGCCAGTGTGACAGACGCCCGGCGCCGTGTTCCGCTTGTCGGCAGGTGCGGCTGCGACGAGTGCGTGGTGTCGAGCGAGGCGGACTCGCTGCGTCACTCGCAGGCGCGCATCAACGCGTACCGCGCTCTCACCGCCAGCTCGCTGATCGCGCTCTCCTCCCGGGACCCGCTGCTCACCGCCTTCGAGCTCTCCTGGGAGGTGCGGCGCCTCTCCCGCATGGAGAACGAGTTCCGCGACGAGTACAACGTGAGTGCGCCGCCTCGCCTGCGACGCCAAGCAGCGGCATCAGCAGCCCAAACTTTCTACTGGCCTTCTTGCTGGAAACAATACTGCCACTTACAGGGAATTCTTGTCATTGTTGTTGTGGTCTTCAGTCCTGAGACTGGTTCGATGCAGCTCTCCATGCTACTCTATCCTGTGCAAGCTTCTTCATCTCCCAGTAACTACTGCAACCTTCATCCTTCTGAATCTGCTTAGTGTATTCATCTATTGGTCTCCCTCTACGATTTTTACCCTCCGCGCTGCCCTCCAGTACCAAATTGGTGATAACTTGATGCCTCAGAATATGCCCTACCAACCGATCCCTTCTCCTTGTCAAGTTGTGCCACAAACTCCTCTTCCCTCCAATTCTATTCAATACCTCACCTCATTCGTTATGTGATCTACCCATCTAATCTTCAGCATTCTTCTGTAGCACCACATTTCGAAATCTTCTATTCTCTTCTTGTCCAAACTATTTATCGTCCATGTTTCACTACCATACATGGCTACACTCCATACAAATACTTTCAGAAACTACTTCCTGACACTTAAATCTGTACTCGTTTTTAACAAATTTCTCTTCTTCAGAAACGCTTTCCTTGACATTGCCATTCTACATTTTATATCCTCTCCACTTCGACCATCATCAGTTATTTTGCTCCCAAAATAGCAAAACTCATTTACTACTTTAAGCGTCTCATTTCCTAATCTAATTCCCGCAGCATCACCCGATTTAATTCGACTATATTCCATTATCCTCGTTTTCGTTTTGCTGATGTTCATCTTATATCCTCCTTTCAAGACACTGTCCATTCCGTTCAACTGCTCTTCCAAGTCCTTTGCTGTCTCTGCCAGAATTACAATGTCATCGGCGAACCTCAAAGTTTTTATTACTTCTCCATGGATTTTAATACCTACTTCGAATTTTTCTTTTGTTTCCTTTACTGCTTGCTCAATATACACATTGAATAACATCAGGCAATGGCTCAACCTTGTCTCACTCCCTTCCCAATCACTGCTTCCCTTTCATGCCCCTCCACTCTTATAACAGCAATCTGGTTTCTGTGCAAATTGTAAATAGCCTTTCTCTCCCTGCATTTTACCTCTGCCACCTTCAGAATTTGAAAGAGAGTATTCCAGTCAACATCGTCAAAATCTTTCTCTAAGTCTACAAATGCTACAAATGTAGGTTTGCCTTTCCTTAATCTTTCTTCTAAGATAAGTCGTAAGGTCAGTATTGCCTCACGTGTTCCAACATTTCTATGGAATCCAAGCTGACCTTCCCCGAGGATCGTCTTCTACCAGTTTTTCCATTCCTCTGTAAAGAATTCGCGTTAGTATTTTGCAGCTGTGACTGATTAAACTGATAGTTCGGTAATTTTCACATCTCTCAACACCTGCGTTTTTTGGGATTGGAATTATTATATTCTTCTTGAAGTCTGAGGGAATTTCGCCTGTCTCATACATCTTGCTCACCAGATGGTAGAGTTTTGTCAGGACTGGCTCTCCCAAGGCCGTCAGTAGTTCTAATGGGATGTTGAATAGTTAACACTAATAGTTAACATTAATATAACAACGTCATTCAACTGCCTGTCCCTACAGGCTTTATGCAACCTGCAACACCTTCAAATACCACAGGTAAGACTTTTATATTTTCTCCCTCGACATGCGCAAATGACCTGGATCTTTCCGTAGGAAATTTAATGTAGTTACATTTTATATTGCTATCTATTTCCCCTAGAGGCTGTAGTTTCTGAATTATTCGAGAAAAACGTACAAAACTGATCTTTAAATGCGTTTTTCTTGAAAAACTCGAAAACTGTGGCGCCCATCGAAAACGTATCACAGTACAAAATTTAACTACATTAAACTTCCTACAAAAAGGTGCTGCTCATTTTTTTTTCTGTAAGATTAATAGACTGCACATAGCTAGCAGGAGAATAGGAACATCTTGCGGGTGCTTATTGAAGGCGTTGCAGGTTGCATAACACCCAAAGGTAAGGGCAACTGCTGAATCAACCTTTTCCTCCTTAGACTCGTCAGGCGCATTTTCTTTGGTGTTTCGGCACATAATTGCAATTTCATTTCTCTAATGTGTAGCTGAAGACAGCCCAAAAACATTTCTCATCACATCTTTCATGCTATGCCCAGTGTCGACAGATATCTGTTAACAGAACGTTAAAACACCTTAAATAAGCAGTACTGTAGCTGCCATGGCCCACGTTGACTCCTACTGCCTTGCAGCAACACTGCTCAGTTGCTACTGCAATACTTTTTTTTAAAAAAATGTTCCTGTTCATACATAACGATAAAAGGAATATAGCGCTAGACTAATTTCGGACCGCTCTATCGAATAGGCACATAAAGTTCCAGTTCATAAATCATTTTGTTTATACTTGAGAACAAACCGACCTTCTCGACGCTAGGCGTCGCATGGAAAGGCCTTATGAGTGCTATTCTTTGGAATGACTCCAGCTACAAATCGGGAAAAACTAAATTCCCAATATCTGCCGAAACGCCAGAGAAAATGTGTCTGACTAGTGCTTGGAGGGACAGCAAATTGCTTTCCAATAAGGCAGTACAAACTGTAATATGCCTATCTGGCAGCTTAAAGGGGCAACAAAAATTTGATTTTCAATTTTCCGGGTAATTATTGAATTTAAAAATTTAAAAACCTGTCATAGTCTACTGATTAAGAGGTATAATCTGATTTTAAAAATTTAAGACGTAGGGAAAGTGTTGCAGCTAGGAACTGGCTGTTTTTCTCGAGGCAGATAAATGGCATCACAGGAAATACCCGGATTTTATTCATAAAGTGTTTGAGAATGAGAGCACTAAACCAATTCCAACACACTTTACACATACTGTATAACCAATATAAGTAATCAATATAAGTAATTAATAGTAATAAGTTCGTAGCGTTTTTGTTTGCGTATTGGTATTCTCGTTGCCACAGGTTCATTTATCGACCATAATTTTTTATTTGTTCTTCACTGTTGCTATTTTAGTTTATATATTGTCATTTAGAGATACTGCCTGGAGATATAGACACTAGAAAATGAAATGCTAAGTGAAGAAATCGGAACATTTCCGACATTGTCATCTGTTTGAGTTCAATAGAGGGGCGACAGTAGCGGGGGTGACCAGAAACATTTCGGCCGCGTATGAGGATAATCCCATTGGACAGAGCACAGCAATAAAATGGTTTTCTCATTTTAAGGAAGATCGTTTTGACATTAGTGACTCTCAGCGTTCAGCAAGACCTTCGACGTCTAATGAAGATCGTTTAAACGCATTAATCCACAATGATACTCGAGACCTGGCAAGTGTGATCGACTGTGCTTTTTCCACGGTCGTGCGACATTTGCATGCAATGGGGAAGGTTCAAGAAACGGATGTATGGGTACCGCATGCTCTGAGCTAGAATCACAAAAATCGGCGAGTAGCCGCTTGCTAGTCATCAACTGGCTACTGAACAACATCGACCATTCCCATTTCGTATCGCTACGTGTGGGTGTGGTCTTTGTGGTAACATAAGGAATGTCTGAGCCCAAACAAAGTAACAACTCCCAGTAAAAAGAGGTGTGCGCATCCATAAAAGATATTGTTATGCATCTGGTGGAACAGCGACGTTATGGTGTACTACGAATTGCTTTTCCGCGATGTAACGATCACTGCTGACATTTATTGTCAACGAATGAAACGTCTTCCAGACGCAATCCGAGAACAACGACCAGGAACGCAGCGCGAACTTATGCTAGTCTACAATAACGCCCACACGCATTCTGCTAGACTGATAAAAACATTATGCAGGAGTTGGTTTGGGAACTCATTCCGCACCCACCTTATTCACCTGATATTGCACCGTCAGATTTTCACCTTTCCCGCTCTCTATAGAACAGCCTTCGGGGAACTTCATCTCCAGTTGAAAAAGCGCTGCCTCGCGGAGTGGCCTCGCGGTTAGAGGCGCCACGTCACTGACTGCGCGGCCCTTCCCGCCGGAGGTTCGAGTCCTCTCTCGGGCATAGGTGTAGGTGTTGTTCTTAGCATACGTTAGTTTAAGTAGAGTGTAAGTCTAGGGACCGATGACCTCTGCAGTTTGGTCCCTTAAGAATACACAGATCTGAACATTTTGAAAAAGCGCTCCGAACATGGCTCGACGACTTCTTCGCCTCAGAACCAGGTGATTTCTACAGCTGCCAAGTCACAAAATTACGCCCGTGTTGGAAGACTATTGTAAAACGTGAAGGAGGATATGTTACTGATGACTAAAGCCACTGTCATGTGTATTTGTTGTGTTTATTAAATGTACGGAAAACCGCTACGAACTTCTGCACCAACCCAATAATAACACTCGAGGCTCTATTACTTACTGAGCGCTATTTACGAAATTTAAATCTCCAACTTTCTCATCAGAATTCGTAAATATTTTGTTGACACCTACCTACGTAGGAAGAAATGATCACCATAATAAAATAAGAGAAATCAGAGCTCGAACGGAAAGATTTAGGTGTTCCTTTTTCCCACGCGCCATTCGAGAGTGGAATGGTAGACAAGTAGTATGAAAATGGTTCGATGAACCCTCTACATCTACATCTACATCTACATACATACTCCGCAATCCACCATACGGTGCGTGGCGGAGGGTACCTCGTACCACAACTAGCATCTTCTCTCCCTGTTCTGCCTATATGCCTCTGTACGAGCCCTAATCCCTCTTATCTTATCTTTGTGGTATCCGAGACTTGTAAGTTGGCGACAGTAAAATTGTACTGCAGTCAGCCTGAAATACTGGTTCTCTAAATTTCCTAAGTAGCGATTCACGAAAAGAGCGCCTCCTTTCATCTAGAGACTCCCACCCGAGTTCCTGAAGCATTTCCGTAACACTCGCGTGATGATCAAACCTACCAGTAACAAATCTAGCAGCCCGCCTCTGAATTGCTTCTATGTCCTCCCTCAATCCGAACTGATAGAGATCCCAAACGCTCGAGCAGTACTCAAGAATAGGTCATATTAGTGTTTTATAAGCGGTCTCCTTTACAGATGAACCACATCTTCCCAAAATTCTACCAATGAACCGAAGACTCTCCGCCTTCCCCACAACTGCTATTACATGCTTGTCCCACTTCGTATCGCACTGCAATGTTAAGCCCAAATATTTAATCGACGTGACTGTGTCAAGCGCTACACTACTAATGGAGTATTCAAACATTACAGGATTCTTTTTCCTATTCATCTGCATTAATTTACATTTATCTATATTTAGAGTTAGCTGCCATTCTTTACACCAATCACAAATCCTGTCCAAGTCATCTTGTATCCTCCTACAGTCACTCAACGACGACACCTTCCCGTACACCACAGCATCATCAGCAAACAGCCGCACATTGCTATCCACCCTATCCAAAAGATCATTTATGTAGATAGAAAACAACAGCAGACCTACCACACTTCCCTGGGGCACTGCAGATGATACCCACACCTCCGATGAACACTCACCATCGAGGCCAACGTACTGGGTTCTATTACTACTCTGCCAGGCATTTAACTGTGAATTGCAGAGTAACCATGTAGATGTAGATGTAGATGTATATAATGAATGCGTAGTTGCCAAAGTTAATTTGGGCGCGAAAAATAACTTTCGGCTCTGGTTTACGAGATTCGTAAGGTCCTAGGTAGGCAGGGTCAGAGGTTTTTTGCAGCTGCAAGTCGTGAAGCGTGCTGGTTACGTTTCAGCGAAACGTAATCGCAGTCGGCGGCAGCACCTCGCTTTGAGGAGCAGCCAGCGCAGCGCAGCGCTGAATAATTGAGGGAGGCGTGGGAGGCGCGATGGCACGCCGCGCCGAGCACGGCGACCGGCCCGCCGGCCGCTCTGCACGCCACGTCGGCTTTGGCAGGCGCGCTGCCGCGGCGCGAGGTGGGCGTCAGATAAACGCTCCGCTGAAATGCGAGCGCCGAACGGAACGCGACATCCGGCGGCCTTTCGTGCCTCTGTCCGCGTTCTTGTCAACTACGGCACTGCAAAAAATTCCTTTACATACTGAGTGACGAATAATATCGGGAATTGTGCTTACGACTGCCTCGAGTTTCCTATTAAATTCCAGGTTAATTATAGCATGGCAAAGAACCGACTAGATAATAAACAATTCTTTCCACTTACTGTACAAAAATATTAATACGACAGTGTGGTTGTAAGAAGGAAAAAAACTGTGGAAACGTGGAAGCTCTTTTTACAAGATAGACCGAGGTGACAAAAGTCATGGGACAGCGACATGCTCATGTACAGTTAGTGATAGCATCGTGTATAAAGTATAAAAGGGCATTGGATTGGCGGAGCTGCCATTTATACCCAAGTGATTCACGTGAAAAGGTTTCCACGTGATTATGGCCTCACGAAGCGTACTTAAATGCGAGATGCTTTTAATAATTTCCACAACGAAATTCTCTCTCGAAATCTGTCAGAAAACCCAAAGAGATTCTAGTCATCATAAAGCACACCAGTGGCAAAACACATTCAATACCTTCACTGCGCGATAACAACGGTGAAGTCACTGATGACAGTGCCACTAAAGCAGAGTTATTAAACACGGTTTTCCGAAAGTCCTTCACCAAAGAAGACGAAGTAAATATTCCTGAATTCTAATCACGAACAACTGCCATGATGAGTAACATAGAAGTAGATATCCTCGGTGTAACAAAGCGCCCGCATCTCGTGGTCGTGCGGTAGCGTTCTCGCTTCCCACGCCCGGGTTCCCGGGTTCGATTCCCGGCGGGGTCAGGGATTTTCTTTGCCTCGTGATGGCTGGGTGTTGTGTGATGTCCTTAGGTTAGTTAGGTTTAAGTAGTTCTAAGTTCTAGGGGACTGATGACCATAGATGTTAAGTCCCATAGTGCTCAGAGCCATTTGAACCATTTTTTGTAACAAAGCAGCTTAAATCACTTAATAACGGCAAGGCCTCCGGTCCAGATGGTATAGCAGTCAGGTTCCTCTCAGAGTATGCTGATAAAATAACTCCATATTTAGCAATTATATACAACCACTCGCTCACAGAAAGATACGTACCTAAAGACTGGAAAATTGCTCAGGTCACACCAATACCCAAAAATGGAAGTAGGAGTAATCCGCTGAATTACAGGCCTATATCACTAACGTCGATTTGCAGTAGGGTTTTATAACGTATACTGTATTCGAACATTATGAATTACCTCGAAGAAAACAATTTATTGACATATTGTCAGCTCGGATCCAGAAAATATCGTTCTTGTGAAACACAACTAGCTCTTTGTACTCATGACGTAATAAGTGCTATCGACAGGGGATGTCAAATTGATTCCATATTTTTAGATTTCCAGAAGGCTTTCGACACCGTTCCTCACAAGCATCTTCTAATCAAACTGCGTGCCTACGGAGTATCGCCTCACTTGTGCCACTGCATTCGTGATTTCCTGTCAGAAAGGTCACAGTTCGTAGTAATAGACGGAAAGTCATCGAGTAAAACAGAAGTAATATCCGGCGTCCCCCCAAGGAAGCATTATAGGCCCTCTATTGTTCCTGATCTATATTAACGACATAGGAGACAATGTCAGTAGCCGTGTAATATTGTTTCCAGATGATGCTGTCACTTACCGTCTTGTAAAGTCATCAGGTGATCAAAACGACTTGCAAAATGATTTAGATAAGATATCTGTATGGTGCGAACAGTGGCAGTTGACCCTTAATAAAGAAAAGTGCGAAGTTATTCCCATGAGTACTAAAAGAAATCAGCTAAATTTCGATTACGCGATAAGTCACACAAATCTGATGGCTCTAAATTCAACTAAATATTTAGCGATTACAATTACAAATAACCTAAATTGGAACGATCACATAGATAATATTGTGGGTAGAGAAAACCAAAGACTGCGATTCATTGGCAGAACACTTAGGTGTCTACCAAAGAGACTACTTACACTACGCTTGTCCGCCCTATTGTGCAGTACTGCTGTGCGGTGTGGGGTCCGCATCAGGTGGGACTGACGGATTGCATCGAAAAAGTACAAAGAAGGGAGCTCGTTTTGTATTATCGTGAAATAGGGGAGATAGTGTCACAGACATGATACGTGAATTGGAGTGGCAATCTTTAAAACAAAGGCGTTTTTCGTTGCGACGGGATCTTATCATGAAATTTCAATCACCATTTTTCTCCTCCGATTGCGAAAACATTCTGTTGGCACCCATCTACATAGGTAAAAATAATCAACACGATAAAATAAGAGAAATCAGGGCTCGCACGGAAAAATTTAAGTGCTCGTTTTTCCCGCGTGCTGTTCGAGAGTGTAACGGTACAGAGATAGCATGAAGGTGGTTCAGTGAACCCTCTGCCACGCACTTTATTGTGAATAGCAGAGTAATCACGTAGATGTAGATGCAGAGTTAACAGCCCTTGTACGCGGAATGGTAGTTGGAGCTAGAAGCATGGGCCATTCCATTTCTGAAATAGTTAGATAAATCAATATTCCAAAATCCACAGTGTCAAGAGTGTGCCGAGAGCACCAAATTAAATGCATGACCTCTCACTAGGGGCAACGTACCGGCCGACGGCCTTCACTTAAAGAGCGAGAGCAGCGGCATCTGCTAACAGACAAGCAATAATGTGTGAAATAACCGCAAGTAGGATAGTGCAGGTAGGACAGTGCAGAGCAATTTGGTGTTAATGGGCTTGGGAGCAGACGGCAGATCCAAATGCCTTTACTAACAGCATGACACCGCATGCACTGTTACTCCTGGGCTCGTGACCGTATCGGTTGGACCTTAGGCGACTGTAAAACCGTGAGCTGGTCAGATGAGCCCTGTTTCAGTTGGCAAGAGCTGACTGTACGGTTCGACTGTGATGCAGACTTCACGGAGCCTTGGACCAGGATTGTCAGGAAGACACTGTGCGATCTGGTGGTGGCTCCATGACGGTGTGGACTTTTGTTTACGTGAAATAGATTGGGTCCTCTGGTCCAACTGAACTGATCCTTGATTGGAAATGGTTACGTTCGGCTACTTGGAGACTATTTGCAGCCATTCATTGACTTCGTGTTCCCAAACAACCAAACAACGATGGAATTTTTATGGATGGCAGTGCACCACGTCACCAGGTTACAATTGTTCGCGATTGGTTTGACGAACATTCTGGACAATTCGACCGCATCATTTGGCTTCTCATGAATCCCATCGAACATTTATGGGACATAATCGAGAGATCAATTCGAGCACAACATTCTACATCTGCTACACTTTCGCAATTATGGAGGGGTATAGAGGTATCATGGCTCAATATTTCTGCAGGGGAAGTCCAATGACTTGTTGAGTCAATGCAACGTTGAGCTGCTGCACTACGCTGGGAAAACGAACGTCCGACACGATACGAGCATGCATCCCACGACTTTTGTCACCTTGGTATATAAGATACGCCCAAATTAGAAGGACACTACTAGTGAAAATATTCTAATCGCACTTCATGTAGAACAACTATAACTATACATAACTGCCACTGACATTGACACATTGATTGCACCGCGTACGAAGGGAGAGGATGTCTTCAACGTAGAAACCCCTTGATTCACGACGGATCCAGTTTTTTTACAGTTCCTGCACTTCCTTGTCACAGCTGAAACCCTGACCTTCAAGTGATTGTTTTAAGGGCCGAAGATATGCAGGTCACTTGGGGAGATATCAGGGCTGTAAATAGGATATTCCAAAATCTCCCATCGAAATTCTTGAAGGAACTCGAGGGTATTTTTGGTCACATGTGGCCTAGTGTTGCTCAGGAGAAGCGCCGTACCATTCGAGAGCTGGTCCCCGCGTTTGTTTTTACTGGCATGTCTCAGCTTCAGCCACGTGCTGCATTGCTGTTCAGCGTTAACTGTTGCACCCAGTGGTACCCAGTCGATGAGTAGAGGCTCTGCGTCGTTGAAAGGAAACTGAGAATCACTTTTCCGTCCTTCGGGACAGAGTGGGCATTTTTGAACGAGGGGAGCTAGGATGGCGCCAGTCCATTCTCACCCATTTGGACGCCAGGTCGAAGTGGTGACGCCGCGTTTCATCACATGGCACAATCCGAGCAATGGAATCCGTTCCTTGTTCCTCGTACCTCAATAGCGTGGTCAGGCAAGCATGCATTCTCGCCGTTTTCTGATTTTCTGAAAGGTGCGTCGGCACCACTGTGCACGAACTTGGCCGTTACGAAGCTTCTCGTGGATTATCCGATGCACGTTGATTTGCACATCGAGAGTTCAACAGCAGTGTCTCGTGTAGTGATCAGACGATTCATTCGTATGAGCTCCTCCACGGCCGACAACGTGCACAGGCCCATGACGTGGCATATTCCTAATTTTTACGCGTCCCGCCTCCAGGAATATGGTGCACAGTGCGAGACACTGCCCTCTGAACACCTCTTTCATCCTGCGATAAACACGTGAAGCATGCTCCTCCTCCGCGCGACGCTCTTTGTGCTGATCGGGAGGAATCCGTCTTGCAACGAAATGCTGAAACAATTCTCCAGAAATGAGTAAATTGCTGCGAAGCCGTTAAGTATATTTGTGCAACTGGGAGTACCACGTCATCTCTTGGCAGACACATTCACTCGCTGGCATTACATACAACGCCGCTACGGCGAAAGTCTGCTTTTCAGTTGGGGATACGGTACGGTCACGGTAACTGTACCTCATCTTACGCACGTGCGTATACTAGCGAAAAAGGAAAACTAACCAATATGGAACAACTGTCGTATGTGATTACAATTGCAGCTTCAGTATCTTCAATATGCTGCTGTAGCAACAGTACGGCACTGCAGCCGCGAGTGGAGGGGACCACGGCTCCAGTATCTGTTCACTCTGGGTTAATTCTGTTCTTGAAATTTGTGTCAGTCTCAATACTCGATTTGAAAGGTACAGTGTTGTCACTCTCTGCTTCCCATTCCTTTCAAATTCATACTTACCTCTTGAATCCAACATACTTTCCGTTTATCGTTCACAAGAAACACCAGTATCTGATGCGTCAATTCATTCTGTTCCATTCTACAGATGTTTATAGAAAACATAGTTCTTTTTATACGATTATACACTGAAGCGCCAAAGAAACTGGTAAAGGCATTCTTATTCAAATGCAGAGATATGTAAACAGGCAGAATACGGCGCTGCCCTCGGAAACGCCTATGTAAGAAAACAAGTGTCTAGCGCAGTTGTTAGATAGTATACTGCTCCTACAATCGCAGGTTATCAACATTTAAGTGAGTTTGAACGTGGTGTTATAGTCGGCACACGAGCGATGTTACACAGCATCTCCGAGGCAACAATGAAGTGGGCATTTACCCATACGACCATTTCATGAGTGTACCGTGAATATCAGGAATCCGGTGAAACCAAATCTCCGACATCGTTGCGGCCGGAAAAAGATCTTGCAAGAACGGGACCAACGACGACTGAAAAGAATCGTTCAACGTGGCAGAAAATTGCTGTAGTTTCTCACACTGGGACATCAACAAGTGTCAGCATGCGAACCACTCAACGAAACATATTCGACATGGCCTTTCGGAGCCGAAGGCCCACTCGTGTACCCTTGATGGCTGCACGACACAAAGCTTTACGCATCGCCTGACAACACCCACATTGGACTGCTATGACTGGAAACATGTTCCTGTTCGGACGAGTCTCGTTTCAAATTGTATCGAACGGTTGGACGCGAACGGGTATGGAGAGAACCTCATGAATCTATGGACCCTGGATGTCAGCAGGCGACTTTTGAAGCTGGTGGAGGCTCTGTAATGGGCGCGTGTATTTGGAGTGATGTTTCTTCTCCACGACCCTGACAGGTGACACGTACGTAAGCATCCTGTCTGATCATCTGCACCGGTTGATGTCCATTGTGCATTCCGACGGACTTCGGCAATTCAGCAGTACAATGAGACACCCCATGCGTCCAGAATTGCTACATGGTGGCTCCACGAACATTCTTCCGAGTTTAAACACTACCAATGGTTACCAAGCTCCACAGACATGAACATTATTTAACATATCTGGGATGCCTTGCAACGTGGTGTTCAGTAGAGATGCCCCCCCCACTAGCAGTACTTCAGACATAAGTCGAGTCCATGCCACGTCGTGTTGCGGCACTTCTGCGTTCTCGCGGGGGCCCTACACAATATTAGGCAGATGTTCCAGTTTCTTTGGCTCTTTAGCGCACACTTCTAGGTTCTCTCGTTTTCTTTTCATGAATCGTCTATTCTTCGTCGAGACTTCCTGCTGCGTTCATGTTTGGTAATGTCATGATTTTAATTGCTCGAATGGTTCTTCTGTTATGAATGTTCATAGTTAGTTTATACACGGATTTTATCTTACTATCGAGCGAGGTGGATCACTGGCTAACACACTGGACTCGCATCCGGAGGGCGATGGTTCAAACCCGCGTCCGGCCATCCAGACTTAGGTTTTTCCGTGATTTCCCTAAATGGCTCCCGGCAAATGCCGGAATGGTTCCCTTGAAAAGGTCCGCCGATTTTCTTCCCCATCCGTGTCACATCCTAACTTGTGCTCCGTCTCCAATGATCTCAATGTGCCGGCCGTGGTGGCCGAGAGGTTCTAGGCGCTTCAGTCCGAAACGTTAAACCCAATTTTCCTCCCTTCTTTTTTTATCTTATTCATGCTCAGATAACTTCATTTTTTCTCAGTCATAGTCTTGCCTACTCTTCTAGTTATTATATCTCACTACCTTCTCCATTTTTCATACATATAGGAACTGTCTTAATATCCGTGATATTTTGCCTTAGCCGAGTGGGCCGTTTGGTTAGTGGCCGCTTCTAACAATTCCAATATGATCACAATATCGCCTGCAAACACCAAACAGCTTATCGGCATTGTATTTCTCTTGTACTCCACTCACATTCCAAACAATCCTGTCATTTATCTACACCATTCTCTGACCGCTTTATCACACTCAGTTGAAGAGTAATGTGGAGAGGGCGTCCCCTTTTCTGGTGCTGAGGACGTGATAGTCTTCTTCTGAACTTGAGGTTAGGTGTCGTCTTAGTTATGTCCAAGTCATCGCCTTCAAAATTTTGAAAAATGGTATTCTATCTATTGAACCATAAGTTTTTTTCGCCCATGAATCTGAGCACTAAAATCTTGCTCCTGGTGTTATTAGGCAATTATCAGTTTCAAATTCAAGATCTGTTCTGCGAATGTTCTGGCTTTTCTGAAACCTCCCTGGTATTCATCAGTTTCTGCACTTATCGGCTTTTCCACTCTCTTCAACACTGTTTCCATTGATAATATCTTATTAGGCAAATGGTATAGCGATATTTCTCTATAATTCGGAAGTAAGATTCCCAGTTATCACACTTCTGGAAGCTACTTTCTTCCCTTAATACATTTGTAAGCGACGTCGAAATCTTTTTCTTGTTTGTGTATGTCGAGAGTTCTGCAATGATCTCATCTATTCCAGCAGCTTTATTCACCTCCAAGGAATTAATGATGTTTTTAATCTCTTCGACGATTAGTAGTTCCGAGTCTGTATTTGGGTCTCTCCAGTTATAAATGAATCTCTCAAAAACACTTGGCGAAAATTTGTTTTGTCACCTTACCTTACCGCACTTTATCTTCATTGTTCTTGAAACTTACGTTTCAGAGAAATTGTTTGACTGACTAAAGTATGGTTCCTGAAGAGGCACAGCACGTTCTTCACTAGTTGCAGGGGCAGCAGTCTGGACGAAGGACTGATCTGGACTTGTAACATCATTCAACATGGCCTTTCTACTGTTGATACTGCGAACGGGTGGAATGTAGTGGAATTAAATCAGGCAGTGTTGACGGAATTACATTAGGAAATAAGAGACTAAAATTATAAGACGACGTCTACTATTTAAGCAGAAAAAATAACTGACGTCGGAAGAAGTAGACGGGACATAAAATATAGGGTGAGAATAGTACGAAAAGTGTTTATGCAAAAATAAATTGCTGGTATCAAATATAAATTTAAACTTTAGGAAGTCTGTCCCGAAAGTGTTGATCAGCAGGGCAGCCTTATAAGGAAGTGAAACGTGGACGATATGCAGTTCAGACAAGAACAACATACAGTCTTTTGAAACGTCGTGCTACATAAAAATACCGATAATTATACGGAATAATGGATAACTTATGGCGTGATACCGAATAGAATTAGGGAGAAAAGAAATTTGAAACATAACTTGATTAAAAGAAGGGGTCGGTTATTACGGCACATCCAAAGGCATCAAGGAATCGTCGGGTTGGTAACAGAGCGAAGTGTGAGAGAGAGTAAAAGTTGCAGGGAACTGTATCGGAGCAGACCGTAGACTTAAGATCGCAACAACAGCAACAATAACTGTATGTAGTGGATAGAAGTCTATATCTACGTGTGTATGAGCGTGCGCACATGTGTGCATGTGTGTGTGTGTGTGTGTGTGTGTGTGTGTGTGTGTGTGGCTCTAAGCACTATGGGACTTAACATCTGAGGTCATCAGTCCCCTAGACTTAGAACTACTTAACCTAACTAACTTGAGGACATCACACACATCCAAGCCCGAGGCAGGATTCGAACCTGCGACCGTAGCAGGAGCGCGGTTCCGGACTGAAGGCCTGCAACCACTCGGCCACAGCGGCCAGCCTGTGTGTGTGTGTGTGTGCGTGTGTGTGTGTGTGTGTGTGTGTGCGGGGACGCGCCGGAATAGCATTAGAACCCCGTGAGCTATTTTAACCAAGCTTTGTACGAGTATGAAGAAGTGTTTGAAAAAGACACTATGGGCTGAAAGGAAGGGTGGGATAAGGCACCGCTAAATGTGGAGGTTTATGTCTGGCATGGTGGAATATAAAGTTTGATGCTACACACTGATATTAAATTAGGGATACTTATGGATTACAATTACGTATAACTTATATTAGAACGACCACGTAGATAATGTTGTGCGGAAAGCGAACCAGAACATCTAGAAAATGCGACAGGTCTACTACAGAGACAGCCTACACTACTCATGTTCGTCCTCTTCTGGAGTATTGCTGTGTCAAGTGGGATTCATGTCAGAGAAAATTGACGGAGGAAATCGAAAAAGTTCAAGGAAGGGCAGAAAGTTTTGTATCATCGCGAAATAGGGGAAAGAGAACCGCCGATGTGATATGCGAATTGGGGTAACACGTTTTTTATTGCGGCGTGAACTTCTCATTAAATTTCAGTCACCAACTTTCTCGTCCGACTGCGAAAATATTTTATTGACTCCCGCCTTCATAGGGAGAAATGATCACTGTAGTAAAGTAAGAGAAATCAGAGCTAGCGCGGAAAAAGTCTTCTTTTCTCCCACGCACTGTCCGAGCTTAAAATAGATTGAAGGGGTTCGATGAACACATTCCCAGTCACTTAATTTTGAATCGTAGAGTAATCATGTAGATGTGATGTAGACGTAATTTTATGTTTAATTTTTTGTCTCTTACCCTACGTGACTTTCTTAGAAGTTGTGTGAGCCGATATTCAAATTATTTAACTACAACAATAAATGAGCAATTTCAACACTTTACTGGTACCAGCACCAAGAACAACTGCACCTATCGAAGCTGTTAACGGCAGAGGACTGAAACAGGTGACACTTTAGACACGCTTGATATTTTTAAAAACGTGAGAAGAGATCACATCATGTCTCGAAACGAAGAAACCTATATTTTTTCTATGTGTTGTAATGTGACACCACAATCTTTATCACCCTGTGGGGTGGAACTGTACTTCAAGGACACGGGACTGATGCCTGTACCGGCTGTCTTTTACAGGAGATGCGGCAGAACGTGCAGGAGTTCGCCACGTCGCTGCTGGACCACGCGCGCACCTCTCTGGAGCTGGAGATCATGCTGAACCACAACCCTGGAGGGGAGAGTTGGGAGCCGGGCGAGAGGCAGACCCTGGAGAGGCTCAAGCTGGCCATCAAGTACAAGCAGAAGAAGGTGAGCTGCAGTTACAAACACAATACAGTGACCATCAGGTAGAAGAAGGCGAGCCCTGAGCGAAAATACGAGCTGACCGGTAAGTATGCAACACGACGAAGGTGAACTCTAAACAAAGACGAGCAGGCGAAGGTGAACTGCAAATATAAATACGATCACCAACGTATCAAGTTCAGAGACTGTCAAAGATCACAACTGGAAATATCAACTTCCAGATGTGGCTAGCATATTTACAACACGTCTCAGATCTCATATTTCAGATTCCTCCCTCCCTCCTGTCCATCACCTCCACCCACTTCGTCACTCTCCCTGCAAAAGCTTTGGTGATTTAGGTGACCGCTATTTCATTAACAGGTTCCAAAGAAGTTTTCAACCATTTTTCGTGTTGTTACGAAGTAGTTGCAAAGTAGTTGCAAAGTAGATGCTTATTGACTCCGTATGTAGATACCACAGCAATTAGTCACTTATTTTTCGACTCATATTCAGCGTATTTATCAGTCAAATGTTTCAAAGATGATGTCGCATACCACCAGGCGAAAACATTTTTGTGTTTTAAATAAAACAAAAATTTCCGTTACAAAATCAATAATCATTAAAAGACATCGAGATACATAATTTTTGTCAAACTTTAATTCCCACATATGATTTTATTGTGGAAATAAATAACTCAATTTGGAGGAAGAGAAACGTATCGCCGACATCAGGAAAATCATAGACGAATCTAAAAAATGGTTCAAATGGCTCTGAGCACTATGGGACTTAACATCTGAGGTCATCAGTCCCCTAGAACGTAGACCTCTTAAACCTAACTAACCTAAAGACATCACACACATCCATACCCGGGGCAGGATTCGAACCTGCGAAAGTAGCAGCAGCGCAGTTCCGGACTGAAGCACCTAGAACCACTCGGCCACAACTGCCGGCTCAGACGAATCTACTGAGAAATAATTTTGCATCCATAGGTATAATTTTCACCCATAATTATGTAATAAACGGTTGCGTTTGGAGATTCCCTGACAGGTTTTTATATTTTAACACCTGTCACGATACTCGGAAGCCCCACCATGAAAAGATCGTTAGGTCTGGAGTTTGAACTTTCATCGTCAACCTGGTGACAATTTCGCAGCCGATAAACTATTAATGTTGTAATGCGAGATTACAGATACATATAATTTCTTCTGAGCTGACTGGCTTACTTGGAAATGAGATATTAGCTTCTAACGATTAACTCTCTGCTTTCTAATATGCCAAGTCTACACTCCTGGAAATTGAAATAAGAACACCGTGAATTCATTGTCCCAGGAAGGGGAAACTTTATTGACACATTCCTGGGGTCAGATACATCACATGATCACACTGACAGAACCACAGGCACATAGAGTAAGGCAACAGAGCATGCACAATGTCGGCACTAGTACAGTGTATATCCACCTTTCGCAGCAATGCGGGCTGCTATTCTCCCATGGAGACGATCGTAGAGATGCTGGATGTAGTCCTGTGGAACGGCTTGCCATGCCATTTCCACCTGGCGCCTCAGTTGGACCAGCGTTCGTGCTGGACGTGCAGACCGCGTGAGACGACGCTTCATCCAGTCCCAAACATGCTCAATGGGGGACAGATCCGGAGATCTTGCTGGCCAGGGTAGTTGACTTACACCTTCTAGAGCACATTGGGTGGCACGGGATACATGCGGACGTGCATTGTCCTGTTGGAACAGCAAGTTCCCTTGCCGGTCTAGGAATGGTAGAACGATGGGTTCGATGACGGTTTGGATGTACCGTGCACTATTCAGTGTCCCCTCGACGATCACCAGTGGTGTACGGCCAGTGTAGGAGATCGCTCCCCACACCATGATGCCGGGTGTTGGCCCTGTGTGCCTCGGTCGTATGCAGTCCTGATTGTGGCGCTCACCTGCACGGCACCAAACACGCATACGACCATCATTGGCACCAAGGCAGAAGCGACTCTCATCGCTGAAGACGACACGTCTCCATTCGTCCCTCCATTCACGCCTGTCGCGACACCACTGGAGGCGGGCTGCACGATGTTGGGGCGTGAGCGGAAGACGGCCTAACGGTGTGCGGGACCGTAGCCCAGCTTCATGGAGACGGTTGCGAATGGTCCTCGTCGATACCCCAGGAGCAACAGTGTCCCTAATTTGCTGGGAAGTGGCGGTGCGGTCCCCTACGGCACTGCGTAGGATCCTACGGTCTCGGCGTGCATCCGTGCGTCGCTGCGGTCCGGTCCCAGGTCGACGGGCACGTGCACCTTCCGCCGACCACTGGCGACAACATCGATGTACTGTGGAGACCTCACGCCCCACGTGTTGAGCAATTCGGCGGTACGTCCACCCGGCCTCCCGCATGCCCACTATACGTCCTCGCTCAAAGTCCGTCAACTGCACATACGGTTCACGTCCACGCTGTCGCGGCATGCTACCAGTGTTAAAACTGCGATGGAGCTCCGTATGCCACGGCAAAATGGCTGACACTGACGGCGGCGGTGCACAAATGATGCGCAGCTAGCGCCATTCGACGGCCAACACCGCGGTTCCTGGTGTGTCCGCTGTGCCGTGCGTGTGATCATTGCTTGTACAGCCCTCTCGCAGTGTCCGGAGCAAGTATGGTGGGTCTGACACTCCGGTGTCAATGTGTTCTTTTTTCCATTTCCAGGAGTGTATTTCTCGTTTATTGATGGAACTGACTTTGCGGCTGGGGGTATCTGTGGATTGTTGACCTACTTACAGCTCTCAACCCTTACTTTTCATTTACTTTCAGATAGAACAACCATTGTGGTAAGTCTGCATATTTATACGAGGGTCGTCCACAAAGTATGTTCCGTTTCTATTTCTACCCGCGGCAGCGCTACGATCGCAGTTCCGAGCAAGCGCGTCAGTTACTCTGACTCGAGGAGAAGGTATGTACGTCATCTTCAGATCGCTGCTGCCGACGTGTGCTTTATAATGCTTCTTTATAATGTCGGCCGCAATTGAAAATGCCACTGCGTGTGAAATCAGATCTGTGGTTCGTTTTCTAAATTCGAAGAAAGATAAACCAAAGGAAATTCATCGGCAAATCTGCGAGGTTTACGGACAAAATACTATGGTTAGAAGATGGGCCAGACTGTTCAATGAAGGACGTGATCAATTGCACGATGAAGAACGAAGTGTACGCCCGTCTGTGGTTAGTGATGAACTGGTTCACACAATTGAAGATTGAGCACAACCGTAAGTTTATACTTAGTGCCCTTGCTATGGAAGTTCCGCAAATCTCATGAAATTGTAACTGCAACTGAAATTTCGAAAACTTTGCTGACGTTGGCTACCCCATATTCTTATTGAACAACACAAACAGAACGGATGGGCAGTGCACTTCAGTTTTTGACACGCTACAATGAAGAAGGCGATGGTTTCCTTTCTCGGATAGTCAAGGGGGCTGGAACTTGGGTATCGTACGACACCCCTGTAACAAAACGGCAATCAATGGAATGGAGGCACACTTTATCCCCAACGAAGGTTAAGCCTAAGCAAATCTTGACGCCTCGAAAAGTCATGTGCACCGTTTTTTGGGACAGGAAAAGCATTTTGCTGCTTGATTTCTTACCACGAGGCCAAGCAATCAATGCACATGGTTACTGCGAGACCATTAAGAAATTGCGCCGCGCAATACAGAACAAGCTCCAAGGATTACTGTCAAAACGTGTTGTTTTTTTCCACGATAATGCCCGACCTCTCACGGCGAATGTGACCAAACAACTCTCACGGGAATTTCACTGGGACGCGTTTGATCATCCTCCGTACAGCCCGGACATCGCTCCTAGCGACTTTCATCTCTTCTTACACCTAAAATATGTCAACACTTCAACGACGATGACGAGCCGAAAGAATGTGTTACCACATGGCTGAATACACAGGCGGCAACCTTCTATGAAGAAGGTGTAGAAAAACTTGTGCCACGCTATGACAAGTGCTTACAAAATTTCGGAAGCTATGTAGAAAAGTAGTTTAACAGTTGTAGATAATTGTACAATAAAAATTTTTTTGGATCTGTACACGTGTGTTTTATATAACCAAACGGAACTTACTTTGCGGACATATCTCGTATATCTCACGGTGTAAAACAAAATGGTACTTAGATGTTAGAAGTCTTCCGAAAGAGCACTATCTGCAAGCTACATCCTCAAATTAATGTCGGCTCTGGTACATATGTTCATTTCCTACAGTGAATGACTGATCCTTCAAAAAAGATAATAAAGATGCTGCCGATCCATTTGAAACTGCCTGAGCTATAGGCCTCAACGCTAGGCTCCTGTGTAGCAATGGTGTTCGGTGGATGATAAAATACGACAAACAGTGTCCGTCACCACAGTACGACGATCCTGGACCAATGATGCGTGCGCTTCGAAAGCATTCGGCCAGACCCAGTGAAACCGAGTTTGGATAACTGCATCCATATCATCGAGTTCTCGGTGTGTAGGTCCATTCTTCCCATTTCTGCTGTATGCCATTGAAATAAACTGCCCTTATCAGACAATCCAATTTCCTTTTACATTTCAGAAGAACCTGAAGCACTTTCCTTTATCAGTTTTATAACATTTTCCTCAAATATGAACAGAGAGGCCATTCTTTGTTCACTTATTCTACCAGTTGTGCATGTTTCTCTTTTAGTTATATTGTCTGTCGCGCAACCTTCCTTTTTCGCCTGTTCTTTACTTGTGTTCTGCCACGTCCCTCTTTCTCTCCCTCTTCCGTCACCTCCTCTCACGCCAATTTCTAACAAGGACCTCAGGCAGATCTATCAACTTGTAATTTATCATTATTAGTCATACTTTTAACAATTTTTTTTCTTATATAGCTATTTTTTATTAAAAACTTGTGTCATAACTATTTATGAGTGTTAGATTCCAGACAAGATGTAAAACGTCTTATGTAGGGCATAATCGATATAATGCAAAATATGTTTGGTTAGATCTAAGAGACGGTCTAATGGTCCGAATCTTCACAGGATAAATAAATCAGGAAGTATTTCCTTTCTAGCACCGTCATTGCTCCAGCCTCATTCTGATCAACAATCTTCTTCTTCTTCTTCTTCTTCTTCTTCTTCTTCTTTATTGTCGCCTTGTCCCACGTCACTTAGGGTCGGCGTTGCTCTTCTGGATCCTTCTCCTCCATAGTTCTCTATCCATTGCCTCGTCCTTCTTCCATCCTTTCTCCCTTAGGTCACCGGATAGCTTACCCTTCCACCTGATCTTCGGTCTTCCTCTCCTTCTCGCTCCTTCAATCTTTATATCTTCAACTCTGTTTCCGATATACTCTTTCCCTTTTCTCTGTAAGTGACCGTACCACCTTATTCTGCTCTCTTGTGTCTTTTTCCCCATAGGTCCCACTTTCACAGCTCCTCTAACAAATTCATTTCTAATCCTGTCCTTCCTTGTTACCCCACACATCCACCTCAGCATCCTCATTTCCGCCACTTCCATCTTCCTTTCCTAGGCTACTGTGATTGGCCATGTCTCTGCCCCGTATATCATAGCAGGCCTTACCATCGACTTGTACACTTTCCCTTTCAACCCAATGCTCACCTTCTTGTCACACAACACTCCACTCATTGTCCTCCAGTTGTTCCAACCGCAATTTATTCGTTGTATCTCGCTTTCCAGTCGTCCGTCCCTCTGTATGTACGACCCCAGGTATTTAAATTTGCGGCCCGATTTCAGCTCATCATCCTGGATCTTGCAAGACCTCATCTGCACATCCTTCAGTGCTAAATATTCTGACTTCGTCCTGCTAATTTTCATCCCTCTTTCTTCTAGTGCCTTCTTCCAATCCTGCAGCCTTTCCTCAAGTCTGTCGATGCTTTGCTCAGAAAGAACCACATCATCCGCAAACATCATATTCCACGGTGCTTCCTTCTTCACATCTTTCACCAGCACATCCATAATCAGGTCAAAGAGGGTGGGACTAATCGCAGACCCTTGACGTAGCCCTACTTTTACTGGAAACTCCTCTGTCATGCCCACACTACTTCTCACCTGTGTCATTGCTCCTAAGTAAATTTCCTTCACTATCCTAACATACTTCTCTGGCACGCACTGCTCTCTCATGCTTCTCCATATTTCGTCCCTTGGGACTCTGTCATATGCTTTCTCCAAATCAATGAAAGCCGTATGTAGATCGGCTTGTAGCTCCCCGTGTGTCTCCACGTATTATCAACAATCCTCAGATAATAATTGTTTTTGGCATGTTAGTGTAGAGTGCTGTGCTTTGATGACACGTGCGTGTGTGTGTGTGTTCAGTTCGTGGCGCACCCGAACGTGCAGCAGCTGCTGGCGGCCATCTGGTACGAGGGCCTGCCCGGCTTCCGGCGGAAGAGCATGGTGGGCCAGCTGTTCGAGGTGGCCAAGCTGGGCTCCATGTTCCCCGTCTACAGCATGATCTACATGATCGCACCCAACTCCAAGATGGGCCTCTTCATGAAGAAACCCTTTGTCAAGTTCATCATACACTCCGCCTCCTACGCGTTCTTCCTTTGTGAGTATACGGGTTTGCATCGATGTGTCTCCAAAAACTACTTGTCAGAGACTTAGCGTAATCTATAAGGATTTTTCTACAGGTAGTAAAATACAGCACTACCACTTACTTTCCGAACAGGAATAGGTAATTTAATTTCCTGTCTTTGAGACTGTGTTTTTATTATACTTCACAGATGTGGTATTATTTATTTATTTATTGCTTACTCAACAAAAGCAAAACGAGGTTAATGGAATGTAGTCGAATTAAGTCTGGCGATGCTGAGGGAATTAGATTGGGAAATGACACACTTAAAGTAGTTAAGGAGTTTTGCTATTTGGGGAGCAAAATAACTGATGATGGTCGAAGTAGAGAGGATATAAAATGTAGACTGGCAATGGCAAGGAAAGCGTTTCTGAAGGAGAGAAATTTGTTAACATCGAGTATAGATTTAAGTGTCAGGAAGTCGTTTCTGAAAGTGTTTGTATGGAGTGTAGCCATGTATGGAAGTGAAACATGGACGATAAAGAGTTTAGACAAGAAGAGAATAGAAGCTTTCGAAATGTGGTGCTACAGAAGAATGCTGAAGATTAGATGGGTAGATCACATAACTAATGAGGAGGTATTGAATACAATTTGGGAGGAGTTTGTGGCACAACTGGACAAGACGAAGGGACCGGTTGGTAGGACATGTTCTGAGACATCAGGGGATCAAAAAATTTAGCATTGGAGGGCAGCGTGGAGGTTAAAAATCGTAGAGGGAGACGAAGAGATGAATACACTGAGCAGATTCAGAAGGATGTAGGTTGCAGTGGGTACTGGGAGATGAAGAAGCTTGCACAGGATAGAGTAGCATGGAGAGCTGCATCAAACCAGTCTCAGGACTGAATACCACAACAACAACAACTCAACCTGATCAGATTAGGGCCTTAAGGGCCTGTCTTACATCTGACCAAGAACAACACGTAACAAATATTTCAAAAAAAAAAACATAGTAATAAGAGTCGTAATAATATTAACAATGATAATATTAATACTGGCAATAGTTGACACTAATAAAAATAATAATAACAACGATAATCATAATAAGAATAATAGTGAATGGCATAAGGAATTATTTAAGTTATTTTAATATATTTGAGTTTATGATTAGAGCCGGCAGTTGTGGCCCAGCTTTCTAGGGGCTTCAGTCCGGAACCGCGCTGCTGCTGCGGTCGCAGGTTCGAATCCTGCCTCGGGCATGGATGTGTGTGATGTGCTTACGTTAGTTAGATTTAAGTAGTTCTAAGTTCTAGGGGACTGATGACCTTAGATGTCAAGTCCCATAGTGCTACGAGCCATTTGAACCATTTTTGAGTTTATGATTAGAGTTAGCAGAAGTGAAAAGAACGTAGATGAAGGAGAAGATTGACACGACAGTGACAGTAGAAGGTGGGAAACAAATAGAGAACTCTGCTGACAAGAGCGGGGGGCGGGGGGGGGGGGGGAGGCGAGTTTTGGGGCAGAGGAAATTTATGAACAGGGAGACTAAGCTGCGGATGTGAGTGCTCTGAGTGTGGGGTAGATGGCCATCGTGATAGAAGGTGGACCATTAGTTGTCTATTGAAGCTTCAGCAAGATTTGGTTTCTCTGATATTTTGTGGAACATTGTTTCAGAGTCGGGTTCCGGATACAGAGAATGATTTAGAGAATATGGCAGTGTTTTGTGCTGACACAGAGAGGATTTTACCGTGTTGAAAGCGGGTGTTCCTGCCGTGCTGTAGTGTAAAAGTTGGCGATAAATAAGAGACATTGCAGTGATTGAGAAAACGTTAGAGCAAGCACAGGGTATAATGGTCTCTACACTTATTGGCACGTAGCCATCATAATGGTTTGTAGCAGGAGTCTTATAGCCGAAAAAACGAATGTTTTTTATTTCAATCTTTGATGACAATATGAATTCTTTAGACGATGACCGATTTCAGTTCGTAATGACCATCCTCAGATCTTTTCTACACCATGTCCTAAAGTGTGATTATGCCATAATACCATCGTCATGCTATGCTGATTATATTTATATGTTTTGACGATGCCATTATGGCCTTATCACTTTAGGACATGATGTAGAGAAGATCTGAGGATGGTCATTACGGACTGAAATCGGTCATCGTGTAAAGAATTCATATTGTCATCAAAGACTGAAATAAAAAACATTTGACAGTATTGGATCACTGTTTGTATACGCGACCATGTCGCAGTTGGTGAAAAAACGAATGTTACAAATGTATCGTGCGCAAGCATTCATCGCCAGTTCCAACCTGCGTGAGCTTTCGTATGGAAGTCCTTGGAGAATAGCATCGCCATAGTCGAGTATAGCGAATATAAGTGATTCTAAAAGGTTCTTTTTAAGCTCGAAAGGAAACACTTTTTTATATTTCTTTAGTGAGTGAAGTGACGCTGACACATTCTTACAGTTTTGTGTTCAGTCCAGTCTAGGTGATGGTCCAGAATTACTGCCAAGTAATTTGCAGCAGAAGAAAACGTTATTTCTGTGCCGTTCAGGATAAATGGTGGAAGAGATTCTCTGTATTCAGGGGTAACGAGTCTATTATGAGCGACTAAGATTGCTTGTGTTTTGTGGTTCACGCAATTTCTTGAATGTCATCTGTTCGAAGCGGGGGAGAGCATATTATATGCAAGCTCTAATCTTCGAGGAAACAGAAGTGCTGAACACGAGGAAATGAAGCAGTCCCTTAATATTCCTGCAGGGGAGGGCCGTTCAAGGTACCGCTCCATGGAACAGCGTGAGTCCGATCTTTCGAGCCTAGAGCGCGGAGCACACGGCTGTTCTCGCAACAGCGACAGCCAGGCGGCGCTGCGGAAAGCTGACATATTGTCCTTTTGTGAAAAGTTGTGGTGTCGTAAATAGAAGACAGCATATAAAATTGTTTCTGCACAAGTAAATGAAGACTCTGGTGAGCAATTAGGGATATGCATACTAAGGAAACCGTAAAAAGGAACCGCAATCCTAATTAAACATGTCGAACATTTAATCAAGACGCTTATTACGAGGGCAGTTCAATAAGTAATGCAACACATTTTTTTTCTCGGCCAATTTTGGTTGAAAAAACCGGAAATTTCTTGTGGAATATTTTCAAACATTCCCGCTTCGTCTCGTATAGTTTCATTGACTTCCGACAGGTGGCAGCGCTGTACGGAGCTGTTAAAATGGCGTCTGTAATGGATGTGCGTTGCAAACAACGGGCAGTGATCGAGTTTCTTTTGGCGGAAAACCAGGGCATCTCAGATATTCATAGGCGCTTGCAGAATGTCTACGGTGATCTGGTAGTGGGCAAAAGCACGGTGAGTCGTTGGGCAAAGCGTGTGCCATCATCGCCGCAAGGTCAAGCAAGACTGTCTGATCTCCCGCGTGCGGGCCGGCCGTGCACAGCTGGACTCCTGCAATGGCGGAGCGTGCGAACACACTCGTTCGAGATGATCGACGGATCACCATCAAACAACTCAGTGCTCAACTTGACATCTCTGTTGGTAGTGCTGTCACAATTGTTCACCAGTTGGGATATTCAAAGGTTTGTTCCCGCTGGGTCCCTCGTTGTCTAACCGAACACCATAAAGAGCAAAGGAGAACCATCTCTGCGGAATTGCTTGCTCGTCATGTGGCTGAGGGTGACAATTTCTTGTCAAAGATTGTTACAGGCGATGAAACATGGGTTCATCACTTCGAACCTGAAACAAAACGGCAATCAATGGAGTGGCGCCACACCCACTCCCCTACCAAGAAAAAGTTTAAAGCCATACCCTCAGCCGGTAAAGTCACGGTTACAGTCTTCTGGGACGCTGAAGGGGTTATTCTGTTCGATGTCCTTCCACATGGTCAAACGATCAACTCTGAAGTGTATTGTGCTACTCTTCAGAAATTGAAGAAACGACTTCAGCGTGTTCGTAGGCACAAAAATCTGAACGAACTTCTCCTTCTTCATGACAACGCAAGACCTCACACAAGTCTTCGCACCCGAGAGGAGCTCACAAAACTTCAGTGGACTGTTCTTCCTCATGCACCCTACAGCCCCGATCTCGCACCGTCGGATTTCCATATGTTTGGCCCAATGAAGGACGCAATCCGTGGGAGGCACTACGCGGATGATGAAGAAGTTATTGATGCAGTACGACGTTGGCTCCGACATCGACCAGTGGAATGGTACCGTGCAGGCGTACAGGCCCTCATTTCAAGGTGGCGTAAGGCCGTAGCGTTGAATGGAGATTACGTTGAAAAATAGTGTTGTGTAGCTAAAAGATTGGGGAATAACCTGGTGTATTTCAATGCTGAATAAAACATCCCCTGTTTCAGAAAAAAAAATGTGTTGCATTACTTATTGAACTGCCCTCGTACAAATGCCAAACAGATTTTCGAATTCAAGAAAACATTGCCAGTAAATAAAGAAGGACAAAATGAATGTAAACACGCAGTAAATACGAAAGTTAATGGACCTTGGCAAACCGCAAGGCAAAACTAAGAATCTGAATAACAAAGAAAATATAATAAATTTATCCACTTCAATTTTCTATTGCTCCTTTCTACATTTATTTACTTTCTCTGCATAAGAGCTTCAATGTTGCGAATGACTGATTTAGCACAGCTGAGTTTGAAGCCCATTTCAGGCGATAATCTCATATGAAGGATCTCAGTCCTCCTTCACCCCGTTTCGTTAAGGAAAATAACTGGTCACAATTGTATGTTGATCCAAACAGATTAAGCATCCGTGCTGCATGTCTATGAAGTTTCGGGTAACGCTTCTGTGACAAATGTTTGTAAAAGTCACTTAAAGTCTTTCTGCTTCAATTATGAAACGCACTGAAGGTCTATGATTTAGATTTGGGAGGGATAGCTTATAGAATCGACGTCCACAGAGTACGGACTAGCAAAATTTCCTGAACCTGTTTCCAAGCGCGAAATATTAGTGAATATTCTCTCAAATTAATTGCGCAAGTTTCTTAAAAGATCTGTATACTCTCCAAAATCTGCAACAACGGCAACGTTTGTTAATGCTGACAGTTTCGGAAAGTAAGAGACGTTTCTAGCCTCCAGCTGCCTTTCTCAGAGCGACAGTATCATCATAAATGCCTTTATTTTGTCACAAAACTGGATGGTGAGAATAGCCTTCCATTAAAGTGACACAAACAAGTGGCGAAGATGCCCTATCACATCAGTTAAAAAGGCTAAATCACAAATCCATCTATCATCCGACAGTCCAGAAACACGTTCATTTCCATAAATGGCGATTTTTCTTGGCACTGGTCCATAAAGCGGAGCCAGATATCCTCACAGTGATATTCACAACCGGCATCGTCCAGAAACGCTTTGAACCAGCGATGATTGACTTGTTCCTCATCTTAAATACTAGTATGTTCTTCTGCTATTCTCTAGCCTCTACCCCGTACCTTCACAAGGTCGGTTTATTAATTTCACATTTGGCATTGTTCGTGGTAGAGAGTGGTCGGATGCGCACGACAAACCGATGTAGTTGGGAATAAGTGACGAATGCTGGTACAGACACTATGTGATCACAAGTATCCGGACACCCCCAAATACATACGTTTTTCATATTAGGTGCATTTTGCTGCCATCTACTGCCAGGTACTCCATATCAGCGACCTCAGAAGTCATTATACGTCGTAAGAGAGCAGAATGGGGCGCTCCGCGGAACTCACGGACATCGAACGTGGTCAGGTGATTGGATGTCACTTGTGTCATACGCCTGTGCGCGAGATTTCCACACTCCTAAACATCCCTAGGTCCACTGTTTCAGATGTGACAGTGAAGTGGAAACGTGAAGGGACACGTACAGCACAAAATCCTACAGAGCGACCTCGTCTGTTGACTGACAGAGACCAGCGACAGTTGAAGAGGGTCGTAATGTGTAACAGGCAGACATCTATCCACCCCATCACACAGGAATTGCAAATTGCATCAGGATCCACTGCAAGTACTATGACACTTAGGCGGGAGGAAGAAAACTTAGTCTTCGAGGTCGAGCGGCTGCTCATAAGCCACACATCACGCCGGTAAATGCCAAACGACGCCTCGCTTGGTGGAAGGAGCGTAAACAATGGACGATTGAACAGTGGAAAAGGTTGTGTGGAGTGACGAATCACGGTACACAATGTGACGATTCGATTACAGGGTGTGGGTATGGCGAATTCCTGGAGTGTGTGTTGCCAACAGTAAAATTCGGAGGCGGTGGTGTTATGGTGTGGTCGCGTTTTCAGTGGAAGGCGCTTGCGGGGCTTGCACCCCTTGTTTCTTTTTTTTTTTTTTTTTTTCGTGGCACTATCGTAGCACAGGTCTACATTGATCATTTAAGCACCTTCTTGCTTCCCACTGTTGAAGAGCTATTCGATACCTCTCCTCAGTGCAGCACTCCGTGAAGAATGGCCTGCCATTCCTCAAGAAACCTTCCAGCGCCTCATTGAACGTACGCCTGCGAGAGTGGAAGCTGTCATCAAGGCCAGGAGTGGGCCAACACCGTATTGAATTTCAGCATTACCGATGGAGGACAGTGCAAACTTTTAAGCCATTTTCAGCCAGGTGTCCCGATACTATTGATCAGAAGGTGTATATTTCCTATTAATTAAGGAGGTGAGACCCAGAAGCTCGCAGGAACTTTGGAATTTAGTGAGAATGGACGTGGCTCTTTTTGACAAACTGCTGTAGATCATACATAAGAAACCCACTCAAGTGATATAGTAATCTGAGAAGCCATTTCACCTAGCCAGAAATAAGAATTAAACCAATTGCTTATACATTTTATGATCGAAGTTTCTTGCCAA
Organism: Schistocerca nitens; assembly: GCF_023898315.1. Classification (NCBI taxonomy): domain Eukaryota; kingdom Metazoa; phylum Arthropoda; class Insecta; order Orthoptera; family Acrididae; genus Schistocerca; species Schistocerca nitens. Next base: position 598,288,278 of record NC_064621.1, read on the forward strand.
CTATTACGAAGCTTTTTCTTCCTGGCATGCTTAAATGAAGCAAAAGAAGCAATGAAATCATTAGACGTCATGTGTCGTCTATGGAGTACCACGTATATAAATCTAGGGTCACACTTTTAAAGTTATAGGCCTATTTATTCGTAAATAAATGACTGTCATGTTGCCTTGTGATACAGCGGGTAGTGAGCATCATAAAGACAATTTTTCTCACTTTACGCGTGGATTAGGTCACTCAGTTCTCCTTTGTTGCATTTCATTTCTAGAATACGAAGTAATCAGCAAAATGGTTCAAATGGCTCTGAGCACTATGGGACTTAACATCTGAGGTCATCAGTCCCCTAGAACTTAGAACTACTTTAACCTAACTAACCTAAGGACATCACAAACATCCATGCCCGACGCAGGATTCGAACCTGCGACCGTAGCGGTCGCGCGGCTCCAGACTGTAGCGCCTAGAACCGCTCGGCCACTCTGGCCGGCCAGTAATCAGCACAAAGAATTCTTTTCGCAGCAGCAATACATAATAAGGAAAGTCCAACAGCAAAAAATAATGCACTTGCTTCATTATCGTATCACATTTATGAAAATTACTCACTGAAAAATGTGCAGAAACCCTAATACGAAACCCTGGCGTGCGGTGTCTACAATAAAAGTAAACTAGAAACAATAACAAGCACAATAATAAGAAAGCACACTAAGAATAACCCCTTCTGCGCGTACGTACGCTATGACCGTCAAGAGCAGATTCGTACAGTCACAGGAATTCGGAACTGCTATCGATCGCTGTGCGCCGATAATGTGTCTGATAATTTTCTTAAGGCCGGTTCCAACTAGAGCGCTTTTCATGGCAATGGCAGCGGCAAACCTTTCTCCATGGAGTCGCAGCGGCACGCGCAGTTGGCGTTCGCATCTGAAGTGACAGACGCTAGTCATAACCAATGGCACCGAGCGAGGTGGCGCAGTGGTTAGACACTGGACTCGCATTCGGAAGGACGACGGTTCAATCCCGCGTCCGGCCATCCTGATTTAGGTTTTCCGTCATTTCCCTAAATCGCTCCAGGCAAATGCCGGGATGGTTGCTTTCAAAGGGCACGGACGACTTCCTTCCCCGTTCTTCCCTAATCCGATGAGACCGATGACCTCGCTGTCTGGTCTCCTTCCCCCAACAAACCAACCAACCATAACCAATGGCAGAACACAGCTATAGGCGGGTAACCAATGAAATCCGCTTCCTAGCTGGCATCTCAAAAAGAGGGAAGCAAATCAGTATGGTTCAGAACGTGAGTTGAAACATGCTGCTGAAGTACTTTTAAATTAGTTCATGTTCTCCGTACATTGTACGTTAATGACTGCTGCAAGTACAGCAGTGCATGTGATTAACTGTACTGTGAAATATAAAGAAGTTGGGTAAAGACATGCCTATTTTTTTAAATTTTCTTTATGATTTGTCCTTTCACATATTTCGTTATTAATGTTTTCTTATTTTACGGTCAACAGATTTTATGAATTAACATTAATGCTTGTTCTATATAGTTATGTAGTCGACAACATTTAGATAACCAATCGCTCCAGACCAACTTGTTAGGGTCTCATAACAACTTTTAACATTGCCGTTTTCTGTACACAGATGCATGTTGCTACAATGACAGTACACTGCTTCTTATTCAGTAGGCATACATTTTAAAAACTCTGCAAGTATATTGTTGAAGCGATAAAGTTAATAGTTTAGGAATGAAACAGGAAGCTGCCTGGTGGAATGTTACACAGAACGCAATTTAATCATTGCTAATGCTTGGTTTAAGGATCACGCTTGCCCAGAATAGATATGGAGACACCAGAAGGTGTCAGAGTTTTATATAATAGTACGCCAGGTTTTTGCAGCTAGATTTTAAACTGCAAAACGTTTGAAGGCGGACATGTGGACTCTGCTCATGATTTATTGACTATGAACTGCAGATAAACTGACAAGATTCCAAAAAGATACGAAATTAAGGAGATGGCACCCAGATAAATTGAGAGAAACAAAGTTTTTTGAACGTTTCAGAGGGAGCATTAGGCAATGTTAGACTGAAACAGGAGAGAGGAATACAATAGACAACGCGTGGGTAGCTTTAAGACATGAAATATTGAAGGCAGCAGAGAACCATATAGGCAAAAGATAACATCCAGTAGAAATCCATGGATAACACATAATGTATATGATTTAAATGACGAAACGAGAAAGTAGTATAAAAAAGGCAGCGAAGGAAGCAGGCAAAAGGGAATAGAGTCTAAAAATGAGATTGACAGAAAGTGCAAAATGGCAAAGCAAGATTGGCTAAAAAGATGCATGTTTGACTCTAGAGAGGATAAATATCGCCTATACCAGGAAAAAAAGGAAAGAGGAGCATCTATATGAGTATCAAGAGTTCAGATGGCAAGCCAGATCTAAGCAAGAAGGAGAGGCTGGAAGGAGGAATTGATACGTAGATGGGGGCAGGAGGGGGGGGGGGGGAAGTGGGTGCTGTACGAAGGAACTGAATACACTGAAGATTGACAGAAAGTGCAAAATGGCAAAGCAAGATTGGCTAAAATATGCATGTTTGACTCTAGAGAGGCTAAATATCGCCTATACCAGGAAAAAAAGGAAAGAGGAGCATCTATATGAGTATCAAGAGTTCAGATGGCAAGCCAGATCTAAGCAAGAAGGAGAGGCTGGAAGGAGGAATTGATACGTAGATGGGGGCAGGGGGGGGGGGGGGGGAGTGGGTGCTGTACGAAGGAACTGAATACACTGAAGGTATCTGGGTTAAATCACAAATACAAATCATTTGTACAACCTGTACAGACACCAGGCTACAGTTTTAAGTGCTGCAGACATGAGAGTGAACTTGAGAAGGCGGAAGTATAGAGGATATAAAATGCAGACTGGCAATAGCAAGAAAAGAGCTTAAGAAACAGAAAATTTTGTTGACATTGGATATAAATTTAAATATAAAGAAATCTTTCCTGAAACTGTTTGTCTGGAGTGTAGCCTTATACGGATGTGAGATGTGAACAATAAACAGTTCGTTCAAGAACAGAATAGAATCTTTGGAGATGTGGTACTATGTAAGACTGCTGAAGATTAGATGGGAAGATAGTTCAGTTTATGAATAAGAACTGAATAGAACCGGTGAGAAAAGGAATTTATGGCACAACTTGTTTAAAAGAAGGGATTACTTGATAGGGCACATCTAGATACATCACGGAATCGTCAAGTTAAAACTGGAAGGAAGTGTGTGAAGTAAAAATTGTAGACGGAGACCAAGGCTTGACTACAATAATCATATCCAGTTGCTGTATGTTGCAGCAGTTGTACAGAAATGAAGAGACTTGCACCGGATGCACTAGTGTAAAAATTTGTACCGAAAGACTCTTTGTGCTGAATATCACAACTAATAAATTGTGAGACGAATTGGTTATTGCAATCTAGCACCATGTAGTAGTACCTTAACTAGATTGGCTGCATGTTTCACCATTACACACTTACTCACACACACTCTCTCTCTCTCTCTCTCTCTCTCTCTCTCTCTCTCTAGTACACATCACTAGTCAAGTACATATCGTATACATCCTAGTTACTACTTACTAACAGCATTAACTAAGATAATATTTACAAATAAAAATGACACATTAGGACGGTCCTATGCAGAGTTAAGCACATGTCTGTAACATAAATTAATTGTTCCATCATTTACCATGCAAACGTTTAGCTACACAATTTCTGCTATTGAAGACGATGTCAAATTGTTTCTTGCACATGATTCGAATCACTGTTACATAATACAAACTGGGTCTTATGCCGCTTCTAGATAGAACAAAATTATAATTATTTTTCTTTGTTCGACTGTGGTATGTTATGACTAGGAACAGTACATAAAGGTTGCTCTTGTCATCTTGTAATGTACTGTATTTATTGTCTGCAAATGATTGTACTGAATTACTGCATTGGTCACTCTACATACTGTATAATTACCCTGCAATCATCAATTCCTTCCCGAATCAACAACCAACAACTAACTATTTACTGTCAATGATTTTAGAATGCACTGGAAGGTCTCAAACTTTGCATGAGTCATATCTTCATGTAGTGCCCTGTACATATTGCAATACATATTTTGTGCTGAGGAACTTCTTATGTTGATTCCAAATATCATGCAGTCATGCGCAGACCGATTAAAGGGTGCAATAATTTCATATTATACTATTTTTAATTTTTCATTCAGGAAAATAGTGTTTGCTGTACAGAAACGTGTAATAAGCACAATATGCGATGCCTGCTCTATAACCAAAGCCCTTTATAAGGTAGACATACTGACAACTGCCTCAAAGTAGGTTGATTCTTTTATGAAGATTCCTGTCACCAATAAATAGGCAGAAAAATTCGTTGTTATATACAGGGTTATTACAAATGATTGAAGCGATTTCACAGCTCTACAATAACTTTATTATTTGAGATATTTTCACAATGCTTTGCACACACATACAAAAACTCAAAAAAATTTTTTAGGCATTCACAAATGTTCGATATGTGCCCCTTTAGTGATTCGGCAGACATCAAGCCGATAATGAAGTTCCTCCCACACTCGGCGCAGCATGTCCCCATCAATGAGTTCGAAAGCGTTCTGGCACGTTTCTTGGTAGAGGAGGTTTAAACACTGAATCTTTCACATAACCCCACAGAAAGAAATCGCATGGGGTTAAGTCGGGAGAGCGTGGAGGCCATGACATGAATTGCTGATCATGATCTCCACCACGACCGATCCATCGGTTTTCCAATCTCCTGTTTAAGAAATGCCGAACATCATGATGAAAGTGCGGTGGAGCACCATCCTGTTGAAAGATGAAGTCGGCGCTGTCGGTCTCCAGTTGTGGCATGAGCCAATTTTCCAGCATGTCCAGATACACATGTCCTGTAACGTTTTTTTCACAGAAGAAAAAGGGGCCGTAAACTTTAAACCGTGAGATTGCACAAAACACGTTAACTTTTGGTGAATTGCGAATTTGCTGCATGAATGCGTGAGAATCCTCTACCGCCCAGATTCGCACATTGTGTCTGTTCACTTCACCATTAAGAAAAAATGTTGCTTCATCACTGAAAACAAGTTTCGCACTGAACGCATCCTCTTCCATGAGTTTTTGCAACCGCGCCGAAAATTCAAAGCGTTTGACTTTGTCATCGGGTGTCAGGGCTTGTAGCAATTGTAAACGGCAAGGCTTCTGCTTTAGCCTTTTCCGTAAGATTTTCCAAACCGTCGGCTGTGGTACGTTTAGCTCCCTGCTTGCTTTATTCGTCGACTTCCGCGGGCTACGCGTGAAACTTGCCCGCACGCGTTCAACCGTTTCTTCGCTCAATGCAGGCCGACCCGTTGATTTCCCCATACAGAGGCATCCAGAAGCTTTAAACTGCGCCGAATGGAGTTAGCAGTTGGTGGATCTTCGTTGAACTTCGTCCTGAAGTGTCGTTGCACCGTTATGACTGACTGATGTGAGTGCATTTCAAGCACGACATACGCTTTCTCGGCTCCTGTCGCCATTTTGTCTCACTGCGCTCTCGAGCGCTCTGGCGGCAGAAACCTGAAGTGCGGCTTCAGCTGAACAAAACTTTATGAGTTTTTCTACGTATCTGCAGTGTGTCGTGACCATATGTGAATGAATGGAGGTACAGTGAATTTATGAAATCGCTTCAATGATTTGTAATAGCCCTGTATTACACGATTGTTGGACATGCATTGGAATCAGTGACAGCCATTTGATATCTGAGGGAATGTGTAGGGAGCTGTTCAAAATGGAGAGACCACATAAATCAAATCCAGGCTGAGATTCATTGAGAAAGTAGTCAAGAAGTTACGTTCACCCACAAAACAGGTACAATAATGTGCAAATTAACTGGGACAAGCTCATATTTTACAAAGGATTGGAGTTGGTTAGTTGAAACCAACTTTATCCTCCCAATTGTTCGACTATTGGCGTGTGTTATTTCTGTGTTCTCGACAACAAAACTTCGTGTTTGTGTTAAAATCAACATTCCACCTCAGTAGCTGGCAAAAGTAGTTGCTATTCATGAATATAAAACTAGGAGAAACATTCCCTCTGTTGTTGGTGTGGGAAAATGTAGTGTTTCAAGAGTTACTAGGGCATATAGTGATACTACCTCATTGCCTCCAAAGAGGAAAGACAGATGTGGACGAAAACAATAAAGCACCCTTAGAACTGACAAAAATCTAATTAGAAACTCTAGAATTCATCCTTACATGACGAGTAACGAACTTAGAGAGATTTATTGGCTTTTGGAGTGGAAATTACTTCTTCAACGGTACAGCGCAGACTTAATGATTGTCTGCAGACGGCAAGAAAGTCAATAAAGAAGTAATTTCAATATCTGCCATGAAAGAAAAGCGGGCGGCTTGGACCAAAATATATAAATCTTGAACCTCCAGTGATTGGAATCGTGTTATTTACACTGACGAGTCAAATTTTATCGTTCGTCAGACGAAGTACCGATGAGGAAGTGAGACATGAACATCTGGAACAGATTGTAAAACACGCTCTCAAAAAATGTTTTTGACTGTGTTAGTGCTGGCACATGTGTTGATAATTCAGCAAGGGACTGGTTAACAGCATTGCTGGTTTTAAGGATATTGCAATAAAAACATTAGTGAGTGCCCAAGTGTGGTTCATGGACTTGCAACATTATCCTCAAGACTCTTCAGTTGTGATTGTGCACCCATACAGTCGCAATGGATGGCTGCTGGGCATCTGCACAAGAACTAAAAGTGGGGTCGGCACATTTGGTGGCCCATTACTATCACAGTCTCTACAAGGACTACAATTGGGTCTGCACATTTAGTGGCCCATTACTATCACAATCTCTACAAGGACTACAGTGGGTCTGCACCTCTGGTGCCCCATAACTACCATAATCTCTACAAGGACTACTGTGGGTCTGCTCTGTGGTGACCCACCAATTCTACCAATATTCTTCAAGACTTCGACTAATTCTGCTGTGGGTCTGCTCTGATGTGCCACATTACCAATCTCCTCAACTGAAATCTTCATGTCAAGAGACAGCATTATATTTCTGTGGGGAGGACAACACTACCTCTACAAGACTGCATGGTGGTCCGCTACTTACGTGTGTTTTTATTTTACTGCTCAGCCTCTGTGCATAAAACTGGCGTAGACTTCTCTTCTACTAAATTAGAACTGTCTTTACGGACTGTGAGGAGAATTTTTACTTTACTGACAAACAGCACATTGGTTAATCTTTGTGTGCATCTGATCTATATGATATTGTTAATATAAAGAAATTTTAACAACTTAGTCTTGGCCATTGCCCAAAACACTTGGAAAATTTTTTGAGGGGAGCAGGGGGCTATGTAAGTAGCCTGTTTATATTTCTGTACGTTGGCAGCGCTATAGACTGTAATTAATATCGCTGACAGCACTCTGCGCCCTCTGTGGTTGGACAGACTAGCAGTTAGCAGTGAACAGCGAGTGGATACCTTGGACATGTGTCCATCATGAGGACTCGGTGTTGGTAGGACATGCATTGTAAAATGAAGATGGATGTAGTTGGTAATGTTTGGGTAGTGGAATTATTGACGACTATATAATTTTTGGAACTGGATGTCACATGTATAAGGTAAAATCTGCTAAATACATTGTTTGCTCTTCAACAAAAATCTTTCGTTTGCTAACCATAGTAATTAGAATCTTTTTATTTAGCTGGCTGTAGTTGCTCTTGCTGTAATCGCTGTCGTTCGAGTTATGAAGATTTTCTGTGATGTAAGTGACTTATGACAAAGTGTGTGTTATTGATAGGATTTCTTCCAATCCAGGGCCATTCTTTTGTATTAATTATTTGAAGTCATTGTCGCTACAGAGCAGTCAGGATACGCTGCGCTTGTATATTGTGGGTAATAAATGAACGGGTTAATTTTGAGTTGTTTTTGTCAGGGAAAATTCTCCTGGTCAGTGTTGAAATGATAATAATATGTAACAAGACAGAAGGTTCAGTTTCACTCAGCAGTTTAAGTACAAACTAAGACGTTTCACCTATTCAGTTATTTCAGTAGACTCAAACTAAGAAGTTTTAGAGTCACGTAGTCAAAAAAGTCTTTGACCAATTGTCAGGTGAAGAACTGAATAGATAGTAAAACTTACTGAACGTTGTTAAATGAAAATTATTGCACGTAAAAAATTAAAGGTAGCTGAAGTTGAATGTGAAGGACAATCATGTTAATAGTCAGCATGTTACGTATTTTTCATTGAAAAAGTACATTGTCATCGTAACTTAACCGTCACGTTCTGTATCATGGCTAGATATCTCAATGACAATCATGGAAACACTCAAATAATTAACCATACAATCTTTGGATTTCCAAGTTCAATGACATCACATTAATTCGTAAAAGTGGTATAACATTACAGTAAGTGATCTATCTTTGAAATATCGGACGCAATTCGTCTGTTCCGATACGCCAGACTCGAATTTATCACTAGAGACCCCGTGTCTACCCGAGAAAATGAAGGAGCCGAATATATTTGACTTTGTTGTTGACGATTTACTTTAAGTCGAAACCACTTTCGTAGTACCTCCAGGTTCGTAATCCCAACTCTGCAGAAATTTCCATTGTGCATTTAACTGCAACAAATTAAGACGTAGCTGTTACAGTAATCTTTATGATTTATTACTGCTTACGGCTACACTTGTGTATCAAAGACAATGACGTATGTGTGCTAACAGTTCCCAGAACTACCACACACGTAGGATTTACAAAACACGTCTGTCTCCTACCACACCTGATAGGCGACACCCTCCTTCTTTTTCCGTGCCAAATATGTCGCACCTGTCCACTAACACAATTGTTACATATTAATTTCTTTATGCAGATTACTAATAATCTTTCAAATTAGTCTTTAACACAAAACAAATGTTGTCAGCTTTAATGTAGTTATTTCACTTCTCTGTAATGATCGTATTCTGTATAAATACAAGTTAGCGTTACCCTTTTCAACAGTTCAAGTAATTGTTCTCGGTAGTTTTTGTTGATACTAATAAGGACAAAATTAGTTTTTATTTTGCTGTCGTGACTTATTGTTACAGTGTTACAAAAGTCCAAATATAATGTCAGTAGCAGTATTTGTGTGAATTATGTGTTTTTCAGGATTTCGATATGAGACGCAATTTACGTAATTAAAATTTGAATTTCATCGCAACTCAACAGTTTTGACGTAATCTGAAATATATTGTGTTTATTCCAGTCTCTAAAGTTTCACTGCGATAATAACTCTTTATCAATACGTAAATTTTGAAGATGGGTGTTCCATCAGATTATGTAAGAATTTGTATTCCTAAATTGTTTGATTGTCTCTTCGGTTTTTTACGCAAGGCGTGGTCACTGAAAAAATAAATCAATTATTAGCCACAAATAAACGGCCTTTCCAGTTCAGTTATTACTGATTTCTCCTTCTTAAGCTTACTGCAATTAATTAAAGCGAAAAATAAACACGAACGCGTTTCGCTTTTATTTACAAAGTATCTTCTGTGATCATTCATGTTTCTACCTGTTGTTCACATATTCTGAAAACCATTGCTTTTTCCTTCGTTTTTAGTGGAGGATGAGATAGAAAGAAACTTCGTTCTATATTTGCACTCGGCAGTTTTTTGCTCTTTTTAAAGAACTTTTCCTCTGCCTTTCAAAAAAGGTAAAAAACTGCCAAGTGCAAATGTACAAGGAAGTTTCTTCCGACCTCAGCTTCTGCTAACAACGAAGAAAAAAGCAGCTGTTTGCAGAATATCTGAGCAAGAGGCAGAAACACCAACGACCACAGAAGATGCTTTGTAAATGAAAGCTTAACGCATCTGCGCTAAACTTCTCTTTACTTCATTGCAGTAAGCTTATGACAGAGAAACTAGTAATAATTGATTATAAGAGCTGCTGCGGAAAACGGTTATGCAAACAAATTAACACAGAGGTGACAAATGTCATGGGATGTGTAGGGAAGCAGCCTACTCACGCCATAGTAAATTCACATCAGTCTTTCCATTGTGTGCCAGCCAGTCCGCTGTAACTAGCTCTGACGTCATAAATGTTGCGCAATACTTTAAAAATCAAATAAATAACCTAAAATGTTTCTAGCATGTCAGGAGTAATACTAAATTAATATGTGTCGAATATCAGTTCGATAACTTTAACCATTTTCGAAATTTGGACGTTTTTCTGTAAAAATCATTGGCGCAAAAGAAAAGAGCTAGAGACTTCAAAATTTATAATTAGATTCCTTTTTCATAAATATTTAATAGAAACAGTCTTCTGGATCTCACAATTTAAGATTTTAGTTGAAATTCAATATTTTCTGGTTTTTGTCTTAAAACTTAAGGAAGCAAGATAGATTAAGTGGGCTAATAAATAAGGCTAGGATGTTTATATTTAAGTAGGTTGGAGATCCGCTATAACTATGAAGATGTGAGAAGTTTCATTTGAATACCTATAAAACTATAGCGATAGCGTATCTCCAAAGGGCCAGTTCAGAGCTCGTCTACTGCGTGCAGTGTAATTAAATTAATTCTCTCGCCCAAAATATTTAACTTAGCCACGTCAAAATTTTATTATCAATATTTACCTGCGTGCTGAATGCACATTTCAATTAAGAGCTTCATCGGCCATCAGCAAGAGAAGCTATGATTTATTAGGTAACTTACAGTGGTGCATTACTAGCCCAGCGGCTAGTCGGGAGAGCCGATTTCATCAGGCGTTCCCTTAGCCGTCCGCACCGCGGCTTTATATACACTCCTGGAAATGGAAAAAAGAACACATTGACACCGGTGTGTCAGACCCATCATACTTGCTCCGGACACTGCGAGAGGGCTGTACAAGCAATGATCACACGCACGGCACAGCGGATACACCAGGAACCGCGGTGTTGGCCGTCGAATGGCGCTAGCTGCGCAGAATTTGTGCACCGCCGCCGTCAGTGTCAGCCAGTTTGCCGTGGCATACGGAGCTCCATCGCAGTCTTTAACACTGGTAGCATGCCACGACAGCGTGGACGTGAACCGTATGTGCAGTTGACGGACTTTGAGCGAGGGCATATAGTGGGCATGCGGGAGGCCGGGTGGACATACCGCCGAATTGCTCAACACGTGGGGTGTGAGGTCTCCACAGTACATCGATGTTGTCGGCAGTGGTCGGCGGAAGGTGCACGTACCCGTCGACCTGGGACCGGACCGCAGCGACGCACGGATGCACGCCAAGACCGTAGGATCCTACGCAGTGCCGTAGGGGACCGCACCGCCACTTCCCAGCAAATTAGGGACACTGTTGCTCCTGGGGTATCGGCGAGGACCATTCGCAACCGTCTCCATGAAGCTGGGCTACGGTCCCGCACACCGTTAGGCCGTCTTCCGCTCACGCCCCAACATCGTGCAGCCCGCCTCCAGTGGTGTCGCGACAGGCGTGAATGGAGGGACGAATGGAGACGTGTCGTCTTCAGCGATGAGAGTCGCTTCTGCCTTGGTGCCAATGATGGTCGTATGCGTGTTTGGCGCCGTGCAGGTGAGCGCCACAATCAGGACTGCATACGACCGAGGCACACAGGGCCAACACCCGGCATCATGGTGTGGGGAGCGATCTCCTACACTGGCCGTACACCACTGGTGATCGTCGAGGGGACACTGAATAGTGCACGGTACATCCAAACCGTCATCGAACCCATCGTTCTACCATTCCTAGACCGGCAAGGGAACTTGCTGTTCCAACAGGACAATGCACGTCCGCATGTATCCCGTGCCACCCAACGTGCTCTAGAAGGTGTAAGTCAACTACCCTGGCCAGCAAGATCTCCGGATCTGTCCCCCATTGAGCATGTTTGGGACTGGATGAAGCGTCGTCTCACGCGGTCTGCACGTCCAGCACGAACGCTGGTCCAACTGAGGCGCCAGGTGGAAATGGCATGGCAAGCCGTTCCACAGGACTACATCCAGCATCTCTACGATCGTCTCCATGGGAGAATAGCAGCCTGCATTGCTGCGAAAGGTGGATATACACTGTACTAGTGCCGACATTGTGCATGCTCTGTTGCCTGTGTCTATGTGCCTGTGGTTCTGTCAGTGTGATCATGTGATGTATCTGACCCCAGGAATGTGTCAATAAAGTTTCCCCTTCTTGGGACAATGAATTCACGGTGTTCTTATTTCAATTTCCAGGAGTGTATAAGAACGCTGCGCGAGGAAGGAAGGCCCCAGTTCTCTCCAGACGCTGAATAGCACGCCATCTGTGTCGGGAGTCGCGTCGCGTCGGTATCATTGCTACAAACAGCCTCGGATGCCGTATTAAGTTACTCGAGATACGCGTAACCATGAAATCATTTTCGAGTGAAGTGTTAATTCTGGGTTGACTTTAATTATCGATCTTCAGTTTGCGTATTGTCGTATTTTCACGTGCCGCCGCGGGACAAACATTCTACCATTAGTTAGCGTGGCGTTTGATGAACCTTATCATCAAATTATGGCGAGCATTCATTTAAACATTTAATTTGGACATTTATAGTTGCTTCAGTGCATTAGACTCTGAACTGCTCTGTTAGTTAGATTGTGTGGATTCTTTTGCTTTCATCTGCGACTTTCAGGATACAGAACGTTTTTTTTTTTTTCACGACCGTTTTTTGATTATAAATCCCAGACAATCTCCTAATTCGTCAGAGCTATAAGCTGTAACTATAAGTGTATTCTCATGATGTATTCACTTATGATGATGATCATCATCATCATCATCATCATAAGTGTATTCTCAGATGAAGTGGGCACTAGGAATTCTAATTACAGGCTTCATGTTTTGCTAATCAGTTTCTGGTTGCCAATATTGTAGTTAGAGAGCCAGTGTTGAGAATGGCGAAAGACAGCATAAATAACATTCTAAATAATAGGAACATTTTTAAACAACATTATTCCACCTGCCGCCCCACATATGGATAATCGGCCGGGAAGTGTTTCAACATTCAAACATTTATGCAACAGTAAATAATAATTCCACCTGCCGCCCCACAGATGGCGACATGTACTTGTACAGATGGCGGTAGTATCGGGTACAAAAGGTACAAAATGGCAATGCATTGTCGGATCTGTCATTTATGATTCATGTGAAACGGTTTACGACATCATTATGACCGCACGACAAGAATTAATACACTTTGAACGTGGAATGGTAGTTGGAGCTAGATTCATGGGACATTCCATCGGAAATAGTTTGGGAATTCAATATTTCAAAATTCATAGTGTTAAGAGTTTGCCAAGAATATCAAATTTCAGGTATTACCTCTTACCACGGACAACGCAGTGGCCAACTACCTTCACTTCACGACGGATAGCTGCGGCGTTTACGTAGAGTTGTCAGTGCTAACAGACAAGCAACATTGATTGAAATAGCAACAGAAATGAATGTGGGATGTACGAAGAACGTATCCGTTAGGACTGTGTGACAAAATTTGGAGTTAATGGGCTATGGCAGAGGACGACTGACACGAGTGCCGTCGCTAACAGCATAGCAGCGACTCTCCAGAGCTCGTGACCATACCGGTTGGATCCTACACGACCGAGAAACCGTGGCCTCGTGAGGTGAGTCCCGAGTTAAGTTGGTAAGAGTTGATGGTAGGCTTCAAAGGTGGTGCAGGCCCCACGAAGCCATGGACCCAAGCTGTCAACAAGGCACTGTGCAAGCTGGTGGTGGCTCCATAATGGTGTGGACTGTGTTTACATTAAATGAACTGGTTCGTCTGGTCCAACTGAACTAATCGTTAACTGGAAATGGTTATGCTCGGCTACTTGGAGACCATTTGCAGCTATTGATGGACCTCATGTTTCCAAGCAACGATGGAATTTTTATGGATGACAGTGCACCATTTCACCTGGCCACAGTTGTTAGCAACTGGTTTGAAGAACATTCTGGACAATTGGTGCGAATGATTTGGCGACCCAAATCGCCCGACAGGAATCCCTTCGAACAGTTTTGGGACATAATCGGGAGGTCAGTTCACGCACAAAATCCTGCACCGGCAACACTTTCGAAATTATGGACTGCTATAGAGGCAATTCTGCAGAGTACCTTCAACGACTTGTTGAGTCCATGCAAGTCGAGCTGCTGCACTACTCCAGGCTAAAGGAGGCCCAACAGGTATCCCTATACTTTTGTCATCTCAGTGTATTATAGCTTCCAAAGATAATGTGTTTAGCTACGTAGATCTTTGTAAACGTTGTTGTAATCGCTACATGTCAGGAACGTTTCTTTCATTTATCACTACGCGAGAATGTTAAGTGAATATTACAAAACTCTGTAAGAAGAAATACCAAAGATAATAATCTGATGTGCATTCCTTCATCTGTGGCTTACAGTTGATGACAACTGAGCGCACAAAACCGTATTCTAGTTCCCCCATCACGGCAAACAGTATTGTACGATCTGATACACTGCCTTAACCTTCCGTTGCTCGCGCGGATGACACTCGTCATCCGCATGACTTTCCCCCTCAATTTTGTCTGACACGGCTGGATTGAGTTCGCGCCATTTTCAGCTGTTAGCTACAATCATTGTTGTCTTTCAGTTACGAAAGATACATTGCTTATGAAACATTATTATAGTCTGGAGGACACTTGTCATCCGCGCGAGCTCTGCTGCCATAATCTGAAACAAAATAAGTCTGTATTACTTTACTGCTTTCCTTTCATGTGCATAAATTTAGACGTATTGAAACTGATTGCAGTTACCTTCCATGTTACGTAGTATTCTCTTTATTTTTAAGCTATGGAAGAAATGCAAAAGGCAAAAAACCTCGGGCAGAGTTTAGTAGAGATCCTAATGCATGGTAGGAATGGTTCAATGAGCTGAGTGTTAAAGATGCTTACAGTGATAACACTGACTCAGAGACTGAGGATTCTGTTCATGAAGGCGGTCATGATTCAGGAACAGAACAAGAAGTGTCAGAAAATTATGAATATGAATCACAGGAAGAAGTAACTCAGGACGATGCATTTCTTTAGGGAAATATGGAATAACTGGACGGAGGAAAAATAAATATCCTACCGGTGTTAGAAGCAAATCTTGTAATTTTATTGCGCATTTGCCTGGACCAAAAAAATGAAGCTCGTATAAAAGAGACACTAATATAAATTCTCAATTTGTTCTTGGATGAAAATATAATAAGGGTTATCGCAACATGCACTAATATGTACATCAATTAAGATTGTGGTAACTTGTCTAGGGAAAGGGACGCTAAAGAAACAGATGCGATAGAGATCAGAGCTATCATTGGTTTGTTATATCTATGTGGATTTTTGAGATGTTCTAGGAAGAGTATATCTAATTGTGGGATAACTCAAAGGGAAACGGACTTGAACCATGTTATTTATGCATAAGTGAAAACCGATTTATGTTTCTATTGAGATGTCTGAGGTTCGATAACATCCGTGATAGAGGTGTCCGCAGAGTGATTGATAAGTTGGCTGCTATCAGAGCTGTCAGTGGGGTACTTGAACTATTCACGAACAATTGCCAAAAATATTTTTCACCGTGTGAATATCTTACCGTCGAAGAACAGCTTTTGGCATTTAGATGGAAACTGCCCATTCAGGCAATATATTCCTAGCAAACCAGCAAAGTATGGGTTAAAAGCGTTTGCTTTGGTTGATGTAAAAACCGCTTAGACTTAGAATTAGAACCGTACGTCGGTAAGCAATAAGAGGGACCATGAATGCCTGTAATTCAGCTGAAGATGTTGTTCTTCTTATGTTCAAACTGTTTCAAACGTTAGAATATGTTATACTGTGTACAAATATTAAATGTATTATATTTAGATTTAATAAAAAAATCATAAAACCAGTCATAAAGACCGTTCAAAGTGTACAAATAGACCGCTTGCTTTGTGGATAACACCAGTCATCCGCGCGAGTGACGATTTCACGAATTTTCGCGCGAGTAAAAATCGTAGAGGGAGACCAAGAGATGAATACACTAAGCAGATTCAGAACGATGTAAGTTGCAGTAAGTACTGGGAGATTAAGAAGCTTGCACAGGATAGAGTAGCATGGAGAGCTGCATCAAACCAGTCTCAGGACTGAAGACAACAACAACAACAATAGAGGGTTAAACATTGTCGTAGTATCCGATACACAACAGTCTAATCCGTAACAAGTATAAGTTTAAAGGGACGTAAAACCTGGCATTCAGAATTACGTCCTCATGCAAAGTGATGTAAAAATGCCGCAGTAAGTAACTTCTAGTGCAATGCAGTAGGTAGAGTGTGCTGAGAGAAGACTGTGTGTTTGTGTCGCAGCACTGCTGGGGCTGGCGTCGCAGCGCGTGGAGTTCATGCTGATCGAGTGGTTCGGCAACGACTGGCTGCGCTCCATCCTGGCAGAGTGGAAGCGCAAGGAGCGCGGATCGCTCCCGGGGCTCGTCGAGTTCGTCATCATCATCTACGTCTTCAGTGAGTGGCTCCACCCCGCCCGGCCAACATGGCGCTTCTTCGCGTTGCTAACCGGAGGTCCCATGTGAACAAGGAACGAGAAACCTAGTCGGGTCACCGGATTCACCAGCCTCTGCTTCACCCTGTATCCTTGAGGGGCAATAAAATAAGGGCAGTGGTCTGCGGAACATCCCACGGGTTGTTAACACTAGCCTTCCGATCCGGAGTCACTCATTCTCCGCTAAATAATACTTGTCCTTACGAGGTTCAGGGACCCAATGCCAGTGCAGTCACCAAGTAAATATTCATAACATTGTTGGTTATATACCTGGGTCCCCCAAATAATAGATAACAACGTGGAGGCAGACGTCCTCAGACCACGACAATAGACTAAGAAAAACAATATCAGAGAGATACAGTACAATTACTCTAAATAAAATGTAGTATGATACCGGCTCCTGTAGTGTAACGACGTATAGTTTTGTATAAATGATTTTCTTTTGACATATGACCATATGCAGACTTCGTCACCTACGTCAGTTACAACACACTTCAAAATTATTTAAATTCTTTTTAAATTGTCTCTAAATGGTTCTTGAACGAAACTGTAAAACCTCATCATTTGAGTCGTATGGTTTGCGCAAACTTTTTCTCAATTTAGATGTCGTTTTGTTTCTTCTCAGAAGTTATATTAATGCATGTTATCTGATTTAACAAATATTGGAACCACATTGAATAAACTTTCAAGATTCAAACTCGCGATGAATATTGTCAAAAATTAATACTCATGTGAAATAAATCAGTCATCCTTCTTCCTTAATATAATTCTTCATAAATAAATTCTCGGAACACGTATTTAAACTTTTGTAGTATACAGTACTTTATTATCTTCATACATATAGACGTGAACCTGAGCCTTGACAAGAGAGGACTGAACATTTACAACATGAATAAACTTTCTATGACGTCATTGTTGTAGAAACATTACAAATTCTTATTTTTTCAGTTTTTAGAAGCACGACGCAACAACTCGGTTTCAGGATCTTCTGCTGCTCTTTGGCTGTCGACCCGCGACATATAGTGGCCAGCAATTTTCTCTCTGGTCCCGGCAGTGAAGATGCTGTCTCCGTTCGTTGAGCCGCCCTCTTCGTACATGAAACATAAAAATAAATACAAAACTTTAGATAATTCACAACAATTACAAAGATTACAAAAAATACATAAACAAAACACTAAATTAAACTTATATTCACCTGCAAACTGGGCTGACACTGGTGGATGGGTGACGCTTCAATTTCGCGTCCCACTACACCACTAACACTGTAACACCAACAATTAATTAAATTTTACTTATAGTGCGTATACTCTCTAGAAGGAAAAATTCTCGATAAAATTTGAAGGGAAATTGGGGATATACAGGGTGCAAAATTTATTACACCGACCTAAACAACAGCAGCTTTAACCCGATTCGGCATCGAGTCGAGCTAAGTTTAGAAATCTTTTTCTGACGCTTTCTAGTAAACGTTTCTTTTTTTCACACCAGGATAACACGTTCTTGTTACAAACAAACGTCTCACAAATGCGACTTCTAAATGAGAAACGCACTGCTTTGTCTTTCCTCGTGTAAAGAGCGATTCAGCTGCCCCCATCGATGTTGTTTTGCACAGCCCGCAATGTCAAATCTAGCCTTGAAAAATCCACGTGCCAGATTTTCATATTCTCTCGCTCGCTGAACACTATCTGTCAGTCCCACATGAAAAATGAACAGGACCTCTTTGTAGGAAACTTCATGAAGTTAAATTTTATACTGGGGTACGTTTTTGCTAGAGGCTGTAGTTTTCGAGTTATTCAAGAAAAGCGTACAAAAGTGACCTTAAAACGCACATCCCAATCCCACACTGAGCCCCATTGCTCAGGATTTCTAGTGTGTTGTTCATGTCCCTCCCTCCTACCACTGAACAAAAATTTGCGACTCCACGGATTATTTCCCACATTGATGTTCTCGTAAATTTTACCTAACAATTTGTCAATTTTAACAGCATAAAATAAACAATTACATCCTTGTTTTCGTCAGACCTTCTGGCTACGAAACAACAGTGGTTGTAACGGTTAAGTTTGGATCGAATTGTCAACGTAATTCATTTTATCCTAACGTTTACAAAATTCGTTTTTCTTTCATTACCCTCACGACCACGTTAAAATTAATAATGTTAACGAATTAGCTGACTATACTGATAACATAATGTCCCAATTAAGAGAGACCAAAAAACTGGAAATTTTTGTACAGTGGTAGGAGGCAGTGCCACGAACAATACACTAAGAATCCTGATTGGTGAGGAATGAGTGTGGGGATGGATGTGCGTTTGAAGCCCACAGTTACACGTTTTTCTTAAATAACTCGTAGACCGTGGTCCCCAGTAATTAACTACCAGTATATTAAATTTCCTACAAAAAGGTGCTGTTCATTTTCTCTCTAGGACTAATAGTTTGCGCGTAGCGAGCGAGAGAATATGAATATCTCGTGAATGGTTTTTGAAGGCCGGGTATAACATTGCGGGTTGCATAAAACGGCGGCGGAAGGAGCAGTCGAATCACCGTGTATAGAATTCAGATAGCATTGTTTTCACTAGCTTTGTCAGGTTGCACTGAAATGCTAATCATTTGCATATCCAAACATGTACTACACTTCACGCCAGTTTATCTTTTGTTGTATGCCACTGCATTTACGGTGTTGCACTTTTAATGACCAGCGATTCAGATATGTAATTCAAATACCTTAATTAAACACAGATTCTGTCATAGTAACTCTCTCTCTCTCTGTCTATTTCTCTCTCTCTCTCTCTCTCTCTCTCTCTCTCTCTACTTCTGGGAATTTCAACAAAAAAGAGAAACGTTGTGCTCACAACTAGTTCAAGTCCTTCCTTTCAAACTGGCAGTACAAGAAAATCTAAAAGATTGAGTGCCATCACTATAAAGGAACGTACTGCGAAACTCTTTCATATTTTATACGATGCCACTTACCAGCAATCCAAAGAATATATGTTCCAGCACTGCAGTCATGTAAACAAAATACGTTCTAACGCAGCATCAGAGCAGGTAGAGAATTTAATTTGCTTTTTAACTCAAGTGAAGATTCTAGCATCTACTCACTAACAAAGTGTTTCGCTGTTCTACATAGTCAGAAACTCTTACCATTCACGAGCCAGTTCTTCTCCATCTGTGCTTTCTATTGCGATTACGAAATGATCCTGCTTTTCACCACAAATTATTGTTTTGACTGATGATCGCACTCATGATGGGTATATGATTCTGGTATTTCCTGAAGGACCCAGATCATTGTACTACGCCAGAGTTAGGTGTGATCTGACTTCTCCATGTGACTGTTCATACGAAAGATAGTTACGGTCTGGTTTCAATGTACATATGTAATTTTTACATAACTTATAGATTTGGCGGACTTTTTACAACCGTTAAGGCTGTTCGATGATTGACAGCATTACATAATGATGTTTTAACGAGGAATCTGTTTATGACGGCTTGCGTAAATAAAGAAGTCCACTGGAGCTGTGGCAGATTTATTTTCTGAAATACTGCTCACAACTCGTTCAAGTCCTTCCTATCAAGATGGCAATAGAATAAAATCTAAAAGATTGAATGTCATCGCTATGAAAGAACGTACTCCAAAACTCTTTAATATTTTATACGATACCATCTATCACCAACCCATAGAATTTCACCTGTAGATTTCACGACACTCTTTTATTTACAAGAAGCACTGAAACTCATTTACAGCCAAAGTAAATAAAGGCACATAAAAAACCGTAACTGGTTGTAAATGTTGGTGAAATCCAGAACGAATGAGCTTCAGATAGATACGAACGAAAGGCGGAAGGTTTGTCATGTTACAATTAATGGTATGTAACATTAATGAAACTTCCTGTCCACCGTTTGTAGGACTTCGTGATTACGTAAAAATGGGAAAAGGCTATTTACTGCTTCAGTATGTGGCTCGTTTCATGTACTTTCTACTTAAATACTCACAGGTATCTACGATGTCGTGTGCTGATAGAGAGAAATAGAGAGACGTAATCTATTACAAAGAAAAATAAATTCTATCTGTAAAGTTTCGGCTGCATCGTAGATTTTTCGCTACAAAGTCGGCATAAAGTTATAGCAAGTATTTCGTATTAATGAGTAATTTAATTATGAAGCTCTTTAACACAGTGGTTACACAAAGCAGTACAGCGGTTACAGAACAGACAAATCAAAACTTTGGCCCGTCGTTGGCCGCTGTATACCCGATGAGCAAGCTTTGTAATGTCTTTGCGCCGCTTTTTCCATTCCCTCTTCGACGCAGCCGTAGCTCTCGCATTCGCTCGGCACTGGACGTCTACGTTTCAGCATCCTTTTAGTGGAGGCCTTTTCTCTGAGTTGCGTCTTCTATAAATCCGAACATATGTACTAATCGTATAGGATGTCATTTTTTATTATTTTGTAATTTTTATTTTGCTCCTACTTCAGTTGTATTGCGGGAATATTTTAATTGTGTCATTTTGGTTCCTGGTAGAGCTCCGCAAGCTCTTCACAATGACATCAAAATCCGTGTCCTACCTAAACGCGGTTCTGCGCTACACCAATTTACAACTTTAAACAAACCAATTTGTAACAATTACGCGCACCTGCCTACACTGGAACGATGACGTCACAGACAAATATCGCGTGACAAACACATACAGACATGATCCATCCATTCTGGGCGCAGCAACTGTGTACACGTTATTAGTTTCGTAGTTACCAGATACTCAAATCTTATGGTATTTTGCCACTCAAGAAAGTTCCACCGACGAGCGAATGGACGTTTTCACGCCTAAAAGAATACAGAAGGATAATGACATGCCTTGCCCTATGTAGTTGTATAGAAACATAAAAAAGTCTAAACTCGCCCATGATTATACACACAATATGGGTATGGTTTTTGAAATGCCAAATGCAATTTGCCGCTTTAAATGTTAGGTTTGTAATTAATCAACAACATATCGTCAGTATCTGAAATAACCAAATACACTCCTGGAAATTGAAATAAGAACACCGTGAATTCATTGTCCCAGGAAGGGGAAACGTTATTGACACATTCCTGGGGTCAGATACATCACATGATCACACTGACAGAACCACAGGCACATAGACACAGGCAACAGAGCATGCACAATGTCGGCACTAGTACAGTGTATATCCACCTTTCGCAGCAATGCAGGCTGCTATTCTCCCATGGAGACGATCGTAGAGATGCTGGATGTAGTCCTGTGGAACGGCTTGCCATGCCATTTCCACCTGGCGCCTCAGTTGGACCAGCGTTCGTGCTGGACGTGCAGACCGCGTGAGACGACGCTTCATCCAGTCCCAAACATGCTCAATGGGGGACAGATCCGGAGATCTTGCTGGCCAGGGTAGTTGACTTACACCTTCTAGAGCACGTTGGGTGGCACGGGATACATGCGGACGTGCATTGTCCTGTTGGAACAGCAAGTTCCCTTGCCGGTCTAGGAATGGTAGAACGATGGGTTCGATGACGGTTTGGATGTACCGTGCACTATTCAGTGTCCCCTCGACAATCACCAGTGGTGTACGACCAGTGTAGGAGATCGCTCCCCACACCATGATGCCGGGTGTTGGCCCTGTGTGCCTCGGTCGTATGCAGTCCTGATTGTGGCGCTCACCTGCACGGCGCCAAACACGCATACGACCATCATTGGCACCAAGGCAGAAGCGACTCTCATCGCTGAAGACGACACGTCTCCATTCGTCCCTCCATTCACGCCTGTCGCGACACCACTGGAGGCGGGCTGCACGATGTTGGAGCGTGAGCGGAAGACGGCCTAACGGTGTGCGGGACCGTAGCCCAGCTTCATGGAGACGGTTGCGAATGGTCCTCGCCGATACCCCAGGAGCAACAGTGTCCCTAATTTGCTGGGAAGTGGCAGTGCGGTCCCCTACGGCACTGCGTAGGATCCTACGGTCTTGGCGTGCATCCGTGCGTCGCTGCGGTCCGGTCACAGGTCGACGGGCACGTGCACCTTCCGCCGACCACTGGCGACAACATCGATGTACTGTGGAGACCTCACGCCCCACGTGTTGAGCAATTCGGCGGTACGACCACCCGGCCTCCCGCATGCCCACTATACGCCCTTGCTCAAAGTCCGTCAACTGCACATACGGTTCACGTCCACGCTGTCGCGGCATGCTACCAGTGTTAAAGACTGCGATGGAGCTCCGTATGCCACGGCAAACTGGCTGACACTGACGGCGGCGGTGCACAAATGCTGCGCAGCTAGCGCCATTCGACGGCCAACACCGCGGTTCCTGGTGTGTCCGCTGTGCCGTGCGTGTGATCATTGCTTGTACAGCCCTCTCGCAGTGTCCGGAGCAAGTATGGTGGGTCTGACACACGGGTGTCAATGTGTTCTTTTTTCCATTTCCAGGAGTGTATTTCTAATGTTGTCCTTCATTTTCACATTTTTGTAGCCTGCTTTCAATTGCTAAGGGCCTGTGATGATGATGATGAATATTTTCTGACGAATATTTAGCCTCGAAACAGTTTCTGAACAGAATAATTGAATACAGAAGTCAACTGCAGCTCTGAAAGATTTTTTTCTTGAATTATTGTTATCTGCTGTCGATAACCGACGGTATTTCCCATCAAGACGGTAGAAGGCCGTGAAGTTATGATTAACTTTATGGATACCAAAACCATAAAACTTCATATACGACAAAGTTTGCAAGACAGCAATATTCAGCTGGTACGTGATACAATTGTGTGTGCCCACAGGTCTCATGTGGTGCGAAATAAGGTCGCTGTGGGGCGGCGGGCTGTTGGAGTACATAACGGACCTCTGGAACATCGTCGATTTCATCACCAACATTTTCTACATGCTGTGGATAGCTCTCCGCTTCACTTCGTGGTACATCGTGCAGGTAAGTGCAAGGCCTTTATGCAAGAGTCGGAGACATTAGCAGACCAACAACTCTATTTTGACATCGTTATCACACCTCTTCCCGGACCTAGCGAGTCTTGCTGAGTCTTTTGTGTGCCGGGCCGATGTCACTGAGTTTTGCCAAAATTTCAGCCGGAAAACTTCTTGCCACCGCCAGAACATGATGTTGATTTTTGGAAGATGCTCCCAATATGACGCTTAGTAAAAAGAAAGAAGGTACAGCAGGATCTAAAGTCGCGTCAACTTCAATGTTATTCGAAACGTAACATAAGCAGCGAATGTGAAAGAAAATCGTCCGTGTTTTTTTCAAAAGAATCATCGGTTCAAATGGTGCAAATGGCTCTGAGCACTATGAGACTCAACATCTGTGGTCATAAGTTCCCTAGAACTTAGAACTACTTAAACCTAACTAACCTAAGGACATCACACACATCCATGCCCGAGGCAGGATTCGAACCTGCGACCGTAGCAGTCCCGCGGTTCCTGACTGAGCGCCTAGAACCGCTAGACCACCGTGGCCGGCAGAATCATCGGGTCATCGCGACCTTCGCCATAAGACTTTTAGAAAATAAAACACAGGAAATCGAAATCTGGAGATTTGAACCACTGACTTCCCGAATGAGAGTCCAGTGTACCAACCATTGTGCCACTTCGCTGGACAGGGCCTCAAGTGTCATGGTGAAAGATGTTGTCCGCAAGTGTCAAAGTAACAACTATTAGTACAGGCATTCTCCCTCCTGAATGAAGTGGCTGCAGAGGGAATTACGTGCAGGCGGTAAGAAAATGGTTCAAATGGCTCTGAGCACTATGGGACTTAACATCTTAGGTCATCAGTCCCCTAGAACTTAGAACTACTTAAACCTAACTAACCTAAGGACATCACACACATCCATGCCCGAGGCAGGATTCAAACCCGCGACCGTAGCAGTCCCGCCGTTCCAGACTGCAGGGCCTAGAACCGCACGGCCACCGCGGCCAGCGCAGGCGGTAAGAGCATAAGGTGGTCACAATATAACGTTTCCCACAAAGAGCTTTTTGGAATTTTGTATCAACCTGTTTTTTTTTGGGGGGGGGGGGGGGGAGAAGGGGGGGAGCCATCAGTCTTCAGACTGGTTGAATGCGGCCCGCCAAGAATATCTCTGTTGTGTCGACCTCTGCATCTCAGAGAAGCATTTGTACCTAAAGTCTTTCAGTTCTTTGTTGGATATATTCTCATCTTTGTTTTCCTGATAATGTTTTACCCTCTACTGCTTCCTTAGGTATCATCGATGTTATTCCTTGATATCAGGACATACATCTTATCATTCTTTCCTTTCGTAGGCTCAGTTTTTCCAGTTGTTCCTCTCTTCGCCGATTCTGCGGATGACCTCTTAGACTCTTATCCCAACAGTCCACCTACATTTATCTACAACATTTATCTACAGCACCACGTCTCAAACTCTTCGATTTTCTTCTTTTCCGATTTTTCCACAGTCCCTCATTCATTTCCATACAATACTGTGCCCTAAACCCACATTCTGAGAAATTCTTTCCTCATATCAAGGCCGATGTTTGATACTAATGGTAAGCTTCTTTTGGCCAGGAATGCCCACTTTTCCAGCGCTGGTCTGTTTTTTCTGTCCCCCTTTCTTCGTCTGTCACGTGTTGCTTCGAAGACAGCAGAATCCTTCACCAATTTTTATGTTAAGTTTATCGCTATTCTTATTTCTCCTACTGCTCATTCCTGTAGTCTTTCTTTGCGTTACTCTCAATCTATAGTGTGTGCTCCTTAGACTGTTCATTCCGTTCAACAAATCTTGCAGTTCTTCCTCACTTTCGCTGAGAACAGCCATGTTGCAAATGAAACTGAACAGTGGTTTGTGTACCACTGCCGTCAATAATCTTAAAAATTCCGAAGGTATGTTATACGCATTCCTTCCACCTTTTTTGATCGCAGGTCTGCCGTAGTTCTGTATTTTATTAACCCTCGTCGCCATTTTTGTAAAGGCCTCTTCGCTACTGTTGTGGTCGCCGAGCTGCCACTGTTGTTAAGGCAGACCGAGTTTGTGAGTTCGTGAAACGATTTCTGGTGCAGTACACTGCTAAGACAATTTCTCCCTGCCACTATTACACAGCTAAGCCCCAGGGTCATGTAAGAGGATAGGAGAATGAAGGGTCTACAACACTCCAACAAATTAGTAACAAAGTCACACAAATAAGTTAAAATGTTTACTTATCTTTGTGACTCGTTGAATATGAAGCCTGCAACACTGCATGTAATATAACACAGGAAAGGCCCTTAATGGCTAAGTACAAATAATCGTAGGTAAACTTCACAGTACGTAGCAAATGCCATTTTCAACAACTGTCTGTTCATTTCTGAGAGTTCACTAAACGACGTTTCCTGTCTAAGTCAGCCCCGGACGATGATCTATAACCAAGTGGACGAGAGCTGCTCTTCTGTCTTCCGAGTAGGATTATCCGTTGTTGTGCAGTCACTGACGGATTATACTAGGCCGGCAATTGGCCGAGGCGAAGTCGATATCTTCATCCTCAGCGCCGCCCGCGACGTTGTTGGAACTCGCACAAGTGACGAGTCTCTATGGCACTGGCATCAGCTCGCATCTCTGCGCCTGTGGTGCTTTTTGCCCTGTCTCCGTTTTGTTCGGATGACACAGCACTGTTCATCTCTGCGTGGGTCCGCTGTGTCTACCACATGCACCTCTTTTCCTTCTTGTATCGCATAACACCGTCCCTCCCCCTTGTAGATGGCTTCAATGTACTCTACTGGTCATTAAAATTGCTACACCACGAATATGACGTGCTAAAGACGCGAAATAATACAGACAGGAAGAAGATGCTGCGATATGCAAATGATTAGCTTTTCAGAGCATTCACACAAGGTTGGCGCCGTCGGCGACACGTACAACGTGCTGACATGAGGAAATTTTCCAACCGATTTCTCATAAACAAACGGCAGTTGACCGGTGTTGCCTTGTGAAACGTTGTTATGATGCCTCGTGTTAGGAGAAGAAATTTTGTACCATCACGTTTCCAACTTTGAAAAGGTCGGAATGTAGCCTATCGCGATTGCGGTTATCGTATCGCGACATTGCTGCTCGCGGTGGTCGAGATCCAATGACTGTTAGCAAAACATGGAATCGGTGGGTTCAGGAGGGTAATACGGAACGCCGTGCTGGATCCCATTGGGCTAGTATCACTAACAGTCGAGATGACAGGCATCTTATCCGCATGGCTGTAACGGATCGTGCAGCCACATCTCGATCCCTGAGCCAACAGATGGGGACGTTTGCAAGACAACAACCATCTGCAACCAACAGTTCGACGACGTTTGCAGCAGCGTGGACTATTAGCTCGGAGACCGTGGCTGCGTTTACCCTTGACGCTGCATCACAGACAGGAGCGCCTCCGATGGTGTACTCAACGACGAACCTTTGTGCACGAATGTCAAAACGTCATTTTTTCGGATGAATCCAGGTTCTGTTTACGGCATCATGATGGTCGCATCCGTGTTTGGCGACATCGCGGCGAACGCACATTGGAAGCGTGTATTCGTCATCGTCATACTGGCGTATCATCCGGCGTGATGGTATGAGGCGCCATTGGTTACAAGTCTCGGTCACCTCTTGTTCGCATTGACGGCACTTTGAACAGTGGACGGTACGTTTTAGATGTGTTACGACCCGTGGCTCTACCCTTCATTCGATCCCTGCGAAACCCTACATTTCAGCAGGATAGTGCGCGACCGCATGTTGCAGGTCCTGTACGCGCCTTTCTGGATACTTCTAATGTTCGACTGCTGCCCTGGCCAGTACATTCTCCAGATCTCTCAGCAATTGGAAATGTCTGGTCAATGGTGACCGAGCAACTGGCTCGTCACAATACGCCAGTCACTACTCTTGATGAACTGTGGTATCGTGTTGAAGCTACATGGGCAGCTGTACCTGTACACGCCATCCAATCTCTCTTTCACTCAATGCCCAGGCGATCAAGGCCGTTATTACGGCCAGAGGTGGTTGTTTTGGGTACTGATTTCTCAGGATCTATGCACTGCACCCAAATTGCGTGAAAATGTAATCACATGTCAGTTCTAGTATAATATATTTGTCCAATGAATACCCGTTTGTCATCTGCATTTCTTCTTGGTGTAGCAATTTTAATGGCCAGTAGTGTACTATTTATACGTATCCGCTCTCTCTCCTACAATTTTAACAGTAGAACTGTTCTTGCATTCTCTATGTTGGCACCTTTTCTTTTATATTCCTCGACTTCTGACTTTTCTGTGATCTGATTCATTCCTTTCAACAGTCATTACTGCACATTTTGGCTGCATCCATTTTGTCTTGGCTTGCCATTGCCTCATGTTTACTTCATTCCTAACGGACATAGCGAAACGACTCTGACTTAACATTGTACAACATTCTATAACGCTGCAAACGGGTTTGTGTGCTGGTTCATCACTTTGTTCTAGTCTGTCACATGTAAATATGGCAGTTTGCTCTGGACGTGTTCGAGTCTAGTGGGTTATTCGATGAATCGCTGTGAACGTCAGTCGAACAGATAATCGAATGTAATGCTTCGTGAATGGAGAGTTATTTCGTGTCCACTCAGTGTGCATATCAGCACACACTGTTTTTTTTTTTTCATCCGTTGTTACATCGATGGCTCCATAGCTGTTCTTGTGGCATGATAGGTCGTCAGAACGCTGCTTTAAAGTTTGCAATTTATTTCATGTGAGGCAGTAGGAATTTTCCACATCAGCTCATTCGAGGTCTCGATACTATTCGTGCATCTGTGTGAGAAATTCGGAAAACAGCGCCCATTTGGTTATTAACGGACCTCTTATTCTTTGTTGTACTTCTTAGTACATCATCCTTGAAGCACCTTCTCAACGTAATTTTCTGCAACATAAATGCACTTGTTGCCGTGGTTGAACACCTTCTGTGTTTCCTAGTTTCAGAACGCTGTTATCAATTACCTTAACCACTTTTTGACACAGCTTGAATAAACGTTTGCGATACACTGAGACAATAATCATTTTTTCATTTCTCGAAAGAGGTAAGAATCACAAAAGCAAAATCTGGGGTGAATTTTGTTGCAGTCAAACAACTGACAATAATCTTTTCAAAAGTTATCCACTTTTCATGTAACAAGTATGGCAGCATGTCATGTGACAAAATTATGTCACGTTCTTTATTTTTAACTATCTTCGAGTTTTTCACCTGTCGCTATACACTGTTGACAAGATTTAGAGCCTCGTTATCAAAACTGAATTAGCCAGACGCCTATTTTGTCTTAAAAGATAGTAGCTATAACCTCTTTCTGAAAACAATGTCACACAGTAATTCACAGAATTCTGTGATGAACTAGTGGGAGCCCATTCAATTCACTGGTTTTGTTTCGACGATCACGCACGAAACGCTCATCTCGTGCCTGTAAGAATTTAATGGGTAAGGTGACCACTTTGGTATGCATATTGAAACTAGAATGTTTCAACTCATCTTCTCTTGGTCGTATGGTCATCAGAAAGAAATTTTGGCAGTTAACGAGCAACAGACGTGTGATAGTCTAATCTTCCAGTTATTACGTCGCACAAAACTGTGCGCATAACGTAAGTCAAACGTTCCAGTAATTCCGTAGCAGCCGATTGTCCTCGCTTTGCACGGGTTCTTAGACAATACTTTACTCCTCGCCTGGCCGTGTGAATTACTTGGTCCGTTCCGAGACAGCATAACAGTCTCTCCACAAACTACACAAATTTCAGTTTCAATATCTAGGGATTACTAATATTTTAATGTCTCGCAAACGAAAACTCAGTGTCTGCATGTAGGCTACTTCAGTGTAGTCTAGTTTTTTGATTGCAGCAGCCATTCCCTTTATCACTCAAACTAGAACGTCACCAGTGATCCTTCTACTCGTTTCTACCGGATACGTACTACGTAACTGACGTGTGTTAGATGTCTCTACGTTTGCTTTGTCTCGTGCACAATGCAGGCGGAAATTACTTTTCAAATTGTTCTCGTGAGGAGCAAAGAAGTCATTTACTGTCAAAAAAAGATGAAAGGTAGTTGCGCTGCTACCGCTCACTACAAATAATGTAAGATAAACTATTAATTTCCCCCCCTTTGACACACTTTCTCTGTGTATTAATTACTCTTATATTTATCTCTGTGTATTAATTACTCTTATATTTATCTTTGTTAGTTATCTTTAAGTATACTTTCGAAGTATAACACTTTATTGTGGTTTTTTTTCAATTTAGTCTCACAACACATAAAAATTATCGTTATCAGAGAAGGCGTAACATTATCTTGGACACATTCACACTGATATACTGTAATCATCTAATGCCTACATTTCTGAATTTGGATCTTAAAAAAAATCCTATGGTAAATCACAACTTTAAGCAATTTTAGATTGGGGACGAAGGGCACACCGATAAAACTAAGGTTTAAAAAAGTTATTTTCAGTTGTTGAAACAGAAGAAATGAAATTAAGCTGGTGTAGCCCTGGGCAATAGGCTGCTCCTTACTCACTCAGTTAAGCATATATATCTCAGGACAGGGTACGTTCATAAGAAAAACAATCAGGGACACCTCTGTTAGTGTGTAGTATTCCGTTTCTAAATGATGAAGGTAGCTTTTCTGTCCTGGTATGGCCTCACGAGACATCGAATAAGTAGAGAGGTTGTCCTGATCTGTGGCCGGTAACTTCAGCACAGAACTAACGGACATTTGTTGAAGGACATCATTTTAACACAATCAGTTACTTTTAAAGTGTTTAATAGGCAATCCGGTGTTCGGATGTAGAACGCAGCGTCGGCTGCATCTGATTCAGAGAACAACGAATAATTGCAAGCATAGCGATATTTAGAACATAATAATTTAATACATAACGGCATTACTTACATATCATATCTAAGACTGCTGTGATTTAGATATCGAAGACATAGAATTATTCGTTGTCCTCCAGATGCCACTGACGACGGGTTCTGCAGCTCATGGTGTTTACAAGATCACTTTTAACAAAATTTACAAGCATACTAGGTTCTGACGATGGAAAACTATCAGAAGCCACACTCCATTCCATGCACACATCCGCCACACGACAATAAGTCCAACACCTGAACGAACTGTGGCTTGGCAACAGGAAGTATCCATCGCCACATGTTGTTCCCGACGCACTCGCACACTACCATCAGCGTGTAACAACGCTGACAGCGACAAATTGCCTCGGGCAATCTATTTACAGGCATAGAGCATCCAACAGCTGTGTTCCTGCGTCCACGCTGTTCCTTATGCTGCATGAAGCACTTGGAACATCTGCAACGAAAAGATTGAGATGGTTGCTTCAGCAGTACCGAGGCAATGATTCTGCATAGAATAGCAGCGTACCAGTTGTTATTTTTCAGCACTGAATTGGAGAATGATTCAGCGTGTCCCTCCTATCCGTTATTACAGTCAGTCTACAGAAATTCCTGCTATCAGCGCATGGTTGCCCATGTCAGTAGACTCTAAGGTGGCAGTTTTACTCGTTTAATGCCTTAGGTGTTGTGACAGGTAGACTGAGTGTCCCTTGCGTCAAACAGCAACCGTGTGACCACGATGATACGTGCGGTTGTCTTGCCCACCCTCTGACCATACGTCACACCGATGGCATTAGCATGTACCACAACAAGCGCTTCGTCTCCAACACAGTGTCTCTAACTCAGTTTCTCGCGACTGTCTAATAAAACGAAACTGCGTATCATTCGGATGAGAGAAAACCTTTCAGAATCTGAGCGATGAAATGAATTCTTTAAGATCGATGGTGAATGTGTGTGTTTGTGTGCCACAGCGGGAGTACAGCCAGGGCATGGAGCCGTGGTACCCTCGCGAGAAGTGGCACCCCTTCGACCCCATGCTGCTGTCCGAGGGCGCGTTCGCCGCTGGAATGATATTCAGGTGAGCCCTGGTCTCACATCTCCCTTCCAGTTGTCTATTATATGTGAACAAGCGGTTTCGAAACTCCTAGCTCTTTCTTCCCTTGATCCCATTTTCAAATTTTCTCTGGTGTAAGTACATGGTAAGCATTACACATGTAAAATTTGTAAATTACAAAACCTAAATCAATATGACTGAGCTGTTTCTTACTCCTCCCCTTCCAAACACTAGCTCAGCTGATCTGTGTCTACAGCTACACTGCAATGATAGAAATTGTTACAACAAATTACGCTGCACTTGAGAGTGGCATTTGGGTATGAAATGAAAGTAGTCACATTGTCTTAAACTGCGCTTGACTGTGGCGTTTGCATATTCAATAAAAGGAATTACAGTGTCTTAGATTGCAGTTAAATGCGGCAATTGCATATTCTATGAAAGGATGTGTAGCAATGACTGCCAGAACTAGAGGATTAGTCACAAACAGCTATTTTTATAAACAAAAGATCCTTTTGGACCACAGCTCCACAAATGCAATTTACGAATTTCTTTTACTCGTGAAAAGTAAATAATAATTTGCCCATTATAGCAAGATTCTCAGAGTTGTAACCACGATTTTAAATTGTGGTTGCTATGAGACAAACGGAATTGGCAATCGGATTTGGATGAAAGATGTGCATTTTATCGGGTGAAGTAGGGATGGGAAAAACCGACCGGCTACATCTTAGTTCTGAATAATCGGTATCTTTCGCTATTTATGTAGTCACGGTTATAGCCGTTTTTTCATTGTTTACTGAAAACACCGACGTATCTATTTACTAAAGGAGCAGTGTTAAAATTTTTGGTTTTTAAATAAAACTTTTTTAGAAAACGAGTAATGTTCATTTATAAAATTTCCATTGTTTAGAAATAGTTTGTAACACAAATTGTCAAAAGCAATCAGCACTATTTTAATAACAACGTCTACAGTTAAGAAACAGCAACAAACATACGACATACG
This sequence comes from Schistocerca nitens, assembly GCF_023898315.1. Classification (NCBI taxonomy): domain Eukaryota; kingdom Metazoa; phylum Arthropoda; class Insecta; order Orthoptera; family Acrididae; genus Schistocerca; species Schistocerca nitens. The sequence continues at coordinate 598,320,671 of NC_064621.1, forward strand.
AATCGGTACAGCACTGCAGAGACAACAACGTAGCTGTTGCCGTTTGACGGTACATATGTACATACAGTGTGTGAGACCTGCCCCACTTGGTCTTTATGGTAGTTTCTCACTGTCGATCTAGGACATCAGATATATAGCACAATTGTACCATTCCTAGTTTGGAAGTATTTACGAAGTGCGATAGTAATGAAGTACAACGCTTCATTGATTTAAAAGATTAAGAATTGGAGGAGTCACAACAAACTTGCGACATCATGTAAGGTAAAAAACAATTTTCCTTGGAAGAGAAGGCACCTTTGACTGATATAATTTTGTTGACATACTATAAACTCCCCCCCCCCCCCCCCCCATGAACCATGGACCTTGCCGTTGGTGGGGAGGCTTCCGTGCCTCAGCGATACAGATGGCCGTACCGCAGGTGCAACCACAAGGGAGCGGTATCTGTTGAGAGGCCAGACAAACGTGTGGTTCCTGAAGAGGGGCAGCAGCCTTTTCAGTAGTTGCAGGGTCAACAGTCTGGATGATTGACTGATCTGGCCTTGTAACACTAACCAAAACGGCCTTGCTGTACTGTTACTGCGAACGGCTGAAAGCAAGGGGAAACTATAGTCGTAATTTTTCCCGAGGGCATGCAGCTTTACTGTATGGTTAAATGATGATGGCGTCCTCTTGGGTAAAATATTACGGAGGTAAAATAGTGCCCCATTCGGATCTCCGGGCGGGGACTACTCAAGACGCGTTCTACAGATCGGTGCGTGGAATGTCAGATCCCTTAATCGGGCAGGTAGGATAAAAAATTTAAAAGGGAAATGGATAGGTTAAAGACAGATATAGTGGGAATTAGTGAAATTCGGTGGCAGGAGGAACAAGACTTTTGGTCAGGTGAATACAGGATTATACTGTAAATACATAATAAAATAGGGGTAATGCAGGAGTAGGTTTAATAACGAATAAAAAAAATAGGAGTGCGGGGAAGCTACTACATACAGCATAGTGAACGCATTATTGTGGCCAACATAAACACAAACCCCACGCCTACTACAGTAGTACAAGTTATATGCCAACTAGCTCTGCAGATGATGAAGAACTTGATGAAATGTATGATGAGATAAAAGAAATTATTCAGGTAGTGAAGGGAGACGAAAATTTAATAGTCATGGGTGACCGGAATTCGAGAGTAGGAAAAGGGAGAGAAGAAAACATAGTAGGTGAATATGGATTGCGGCTAAGAAATGAAAGAGGAAGCCGCCTGCTAGAGTTTTGCAGAGAGCATAACTTAATCACTTCCTAACACTTGGTTCAAGAGTCATGGAAGAAGCATACCAGGTTTTAAATTGTAAGACATTTCCAGGGGCAGATGTGCACTCTGACCACAATCTATTGGTTACGACCTGTACATTAAAACTGAAGAAACTGCAAAGAGGTGGGCATTTGAGGAGATGGGACCTGGTTAAACTGACTAAACCACAGGTTGTACAGAGTTTCAGGGAGAGCAAAAGGGAATGGGGGAAAGAGATACAGTAGAAGAAGGATGGGTAGCTTTGAGGTATGAAGTAGTGAAGGTAGCACAGGATCAAGTAGGTAAAAAGACGAGGGCTAGTAGAAATGCTTGGGTAACAGAAGAGATATTGAATTTAATTGAAGAAACTAGAAAATATAAAAATGCAGTAAATGAAGCATTCAAAAAGGAATACAAACGTCTCAAAAATAAGATAGACAGGAAGTGCAAAATGGCTAAGCAGGGATGGCTAGAGGACAAATGTAAAGATATAGAGGCTTATCTCACTAGGGGTTAGAGAGATACTGCCTACAGGAAAATTAAAGAGACCTTTGGAGAAAAGAGAACCACTTGTATGAATATCAAGAGCTCAGATGGAAACCAGTTCTAAGTAAACAAGGGAAAGCAGAAAGGTGGAAGGAGTATATAGAGGGTCTATATAAGGGCTCTGTCCTTGAGGAGAAAATTATGAAAATTGAAGAGGATGAAGATGAAGATGAAATGGGAGTTACGATACTGCGTGAAGAGTTTGACAGAGCACTGAAAGACCTGATCGAAACAAGGCCCCGGGAGTAGACAACATTCCATTAGAACTACCGACGGCCTTGGGAGAGCCAGTCCTGACAAAACTCTACCATCTGGTGAGCAACATGTATGGGACAGGCGAAATACCCTCAAAATTCAAGAAGAATGTAATAATTCCAATCCCAAAGAAAGCAGGTGTTGACAGATGTGAAAATTACCGAACTATCAGTTTAATAAGTCACAGCTGCAAAATACTATTGCGAATTCTTTACAGACGAATCGAAAAACTGGTAGAAGTCGACCTCGGGAAAGATTAGTTTGGATTTCGTAGAAATATTGGAACACGTGAGGCAATACTGACCTTACGACTTATCTTAGAAGAAAGATTAAGGAAAGGCAAATGACTCAATGGCTCTGAGCACTATGGGACTCAACTGCTGAGGTCATTAGTCCCCTAGAACTTAGAACTAGTTAAACCTAACTAACCTAAGGACAGCACAAACATCCATGCCCGAGGCAGGATTCGAACCTGCGACCGTAGCGGTCTTGCGGTTCCAGACTGCAGTGCCTTTAACCGCACGGCCACTTCGGCCGGCTTAAGGAAAGGCAAACCTACGTTTCTAGCAGTTGTAGACTTAGAGAAAGCTTTTGACAATGTTGACTGGAATACTCTCTTTCAAATTCTGAAAATGGCAGGGGTAAAATACAGGGAGTGAAAGGCTATTTACAATTTGTACAGAAACCAGATGGCAGTTATAAGAGTCGAGGGGCATGAAAGGGAAGCAGTGGTTGGGAAGGGAGTGAGACAGGGTTTTAGCCTCTCCCCGATGTTATTCAATCTGTATAGTGAGCAATCAATAAAGAAAACAAAAGAAAAATTCGGAGTAGGTATTAAAATCCATGGAGAAGAAATAAAAACTTTGAGATTTGCCGATGACATTGTAATTGTGTCAGAGACAGCAAAGGACCTGGAAGAGCAGCTGAACGGAATGGACAGTGTCTTGAAAGGAGGATATAAGATGAACATAAACAAAAGCATAACGAGGATAATGGAATGTAGTCGAATTAAATCAGGTGATGCTGAGGGTATTAGATTAGGAAATGAGACGATTAAAGTAGTAAAGGAGTTTTGCTATTTCGGAAGCAAAATAACTGATGATGGTCGAAGAAGAGAGGATATAAAATGTAGACTGGCAATGGCAAGGAAATCGTTTCTGAAGAAGAGAAATTTGTTAACATCGAGTATAGATTTAAGTGTCAGGAAGTCGTTTCTGAAAGTGTTTGTATGGAGTGTAGCAATGTATGAAAGTGAAACATGGACGATAAATAGTTTTGACAAGAAGAGAATAGAAGCTTTCGAAATGTGGTGCTACAGAAGAATGCTGAAGATTAGATGGGTAAATCACATAACTAATGAGGAGGTATTGAATAGAATTGGGAAGAAGAGGAGTTTGTGGCACAACTTGACAAGAAGAAGGAACCGGTTGACAGGTCATGTTCTGAGGCATCAAGGGATCACAAATTTAGCATTGGAGGGCAGCGTGGAGGGTAAAAATCGTAGAGGGAGACCAAGAGATGAATACACTAAACAGATTCAGAAGGATGTAGGTTGCGGTAAGTACTTGTAGGTGAAGAAGCTTGCACAGCATAGAGTAGCATGGAGAGCTGCATCAAACCAGTCTCAGGACTGAAGACCACAACAACAACAACAACAACTATAAACTTGAGATAATAACTGGCTCCTTAATTTTGTGGTTGCTTAAAGACGAAAAACTGGTACAATCCAAAAATGAGGATGTAGGGAAGTCATGAACTTGTGAGCGTACGCTCTCGCTGAAGCACTGCCAGTCTCCTTGATATCCAGATCCTTGCTGGAGACAATGAGACTGGTTTTAACCACAATCTCGTCTTAATATCGATCGAGGTCTCCTACTCCTTCACTTTCATTAGAATTTTTCAATCCTTTTTCGAACTGTTTATTGCTGGAAATACTAGCAATAAAACAAACCGAAAAACTGTTATTTCAGAAGCCGGTTATTTTGAACGGTTTTAACATTCATGTTAAACTGTGTGACGTAACGGGCGAGTTGTGGTGCCCTGAAAATATTCTAAGTTTGGAGTTGGCGGGGCCGCACGGGAGCAAGAGGGGTAGCCCCAGCCTGCGGCCATGGCCAACCGCATGGCTGGGAATTCCATGTTGACACTGTGTCAAGGACTCTGTTTTGTGGAGATTTGTATACCGGGAGTGCCAAAGATGCCGGACTTAGTGAAACCATAAAGGCAGACATTTCATGTAGAAATTAATAATAGCCAGAGGAATCATGATACCTTAAAAAGAAACATGTACATTACCATTATTTGCACGATGATTCTGATGGTGTGATTAGTATTTGACGGTAAATTGTACAAGTAACACCCAGCTACGAATTTCCAAAATCTAAACGGTTCATCCGCTTTTGTAGAATGACGTGTCTTTAGAAAGTTATTAGTGTAAACCTAAATTGGTATGAATTGCAGGCATGTAACTTGAATAGTACATGAGTTATTGGAGATCAAAGTGGCCGATTACTATTGATCGCGTCAGGCCGTAAGTACTCCACAGTTACACAAAAAAACGGTAGCAGCATGCTTATAAATATATATTTATTCGTCTATGATTTGTTTATATCCGATATACACTATACATGAAGAAATTGTGTTTTAGGAAGCACAGAGACATTAGGCTACTGGCCTACTTTTACTTCTATTCCTTTGATATATGTTTATTTAATTTGTTTATATATTTAATGTGTTAGAGCGTGTTTATGGACCAGCCATAGGAACATTTATTTAACTTCAAGTTATATAAATGCAAATCCACTATTTTGGATGTATTTCAATATGTTTGTGAGTGTTCGTTGGCTTGGAGACATGGCAGGAGCGCTTTAGCCAATCACAGCGCTCGTTACTGCGGTAGGCGACTACCGAAGTCATTGGAGAGACTGTATGGAAGTGGGGGAGCAGCATTGGGTGCCACAGGACACAGAGGAGGGCTGGACAGGAAGGCGCGACGGACGGCCGCAGGAAAGACCTGGAGGGTGTTGAGTTTTGCGCGTGGTCGCGGCAGATAGAAATATTTCGTAGTGCCGATGTGGTATCGATAGCTACGATGCCACGGCGTAGGTACAAGTTGTTAGGTTGGCACTACGACATCGACACCGACGACAGCGCCATCTAGCCGGCGCTGTGCAGCTCTAGAAGCGCCGCTCCAGATTCTGCCCATTTGATTCCGAGTAGACGACCAAGCAACATTGTTTCTATTTCGTAGTGGGCGAGCTACTACACATTTTGCGTGTGTAACTTCTGTGAGCTTTGAAACATCTGGCTTCGCACCTACGTGCTCCTCAGTGCAAAGTTACGTGTGTCATTGATTAATATTCTCTGTTAAATGTACTTTCACGTAAAAAACTGTACCGACAGTTTTACCTCACCTGCTCCTACTAACTTCCTACATTCGGCCTACCCTTCAGTTTACAGGAGCAGACCCACGCGCCGCCTACCAGGCGGGATACAAAAGCCGACATGTGCACTTGTGAGATTTCCGTGGCTTCTGCAGTGAAGACGTAGTATGCATTTAGAAGTGAATATCTCGCGAGCTATGTTGTTGTTCATAACTAATTACGTGAAGGAAGAATCTATTGTTTCCCTGTTATTCAACTTATATTTTATTTAATTGCTGGACCATCGACACCAATAAGTGTTTTACAGTAATAATTGGCATTCTTAAAGGTACTTCTGCTATCGTACTCTTCATTTAAAGTCGTTAAAATAGTACCTGCAGATTTTATTTAATTGCAATGTTTCATTTATAAATTTGTTAGATTCAAAATTCGCAATTGCCGAGTCATAGGAACCTTCGACCAATCGATTCACATGTATACTACTGGCCATTAAAATTGCTACACCACGATGATGACGTGCTACAGACGCCAAATTTAACCGACAGGAAGAAGATGCTGTGATATGCAAAGGATTAGCTTTTCAGAGCATTCACATAAGATTGGCGCCGGTGGCGACATCTACACCGTGCTGACATGAGGAAAGTTTCCAACCCATTTCTCATACACAAACAGCAGTTGACCGGCGTTGCCAGGTGAAACGTTGTTGTGATGCCTCGTGTAAGGAGGAGAAATGCGTACCATCACGTTTCCGACTTTCATAAAGGTCGGATTGTAGCCTATCGCGATTCCGGTTTATCGTATCGCGACATTGCTGCTCGCGTTGGTCGAAATCCAATTACTGTTAGCAAGATATGGAATCGGTGGGTTCAGGAGGGTAATACGGAACGCCGTACTGGATCCCAACGGCCTCGTATCAGTAGCAATCGAGATGACAGGCATCTTATCCGCATGGCTGTAACGGATCGTGCAGCCACGTCTCGATTCCTGAATCAACAGTTGGGGACGTTTGCAAGACAACAACCATCTGCACTAACAGTTCTACGACGTTTGCAGCAGCATGGACTATCAGCTCGGAGACCATCGCTGCGGTTACCCTTGACGCTGCATCACAGACAGGAGCGCCTGCGATGGTGTACTCAATGACGAAACTGGGTGCACGAATGGCAAAACGTCATTTTTTCGAATGAATCCAGGTTCTGTTTACAACATCATGATGGTCGCATCCGTGTTTGGCGACATCGCGGTGAACGCAGATTGGAAGCGTGTATTCGTCATCGCCATACTGGCGTATCACCCAGCGTGATCGTATGGGGTGCCATTGGTTACACATTTCGGTCACCTCGTGTTCGCATTGACGGCACTTTGAACAGTGGAGGATACATTTAAGATGTGTTACGACCCGTGGCTCTACTCTTCATTCGATCCATTCGAAACCCTACATTTCAGCAGGATAATGCACGACCGCATGTTGCAGGTCACTGGATACAGAAAATGTTCGACTGCAGCCCTGGCCAGCATATTCTCCAGACCTCTCACCAATTGAAAACGTCTGGTCAATCGTGGCCGAGCAACTGGCTCGTCACAATACGCCAGTCACTACTCTTGATGAACTGTTGTATAGTGTTGAAGCTGTATGGGCAGCTGTACCTGTACACGCCATCCAAGCTCTGTTTGACCCAATGCCCAGGCGTATCAAGGCGGTTATTACGGCCAGAGGTGGTTGTTCTGGGTACTGATTTCTCAGGATCTATACACCCAAATTACCTGAAAATGTAATGTCAGTTCTAGTATAATATATTTGTCGAATGGATACCCGTTTATCATCTGAATTTCTTCTTGGTTTTAATGGCCAGTAGTGTATATTCATATTGTATACTGTAGAGTCACCAGTATTTGGCTTGTAATGCGGCAATTACGTATCCCATCCACTAGACAACGAAACCAGCCAAAACTTTAAATATTTCAACTTTTAGTCTGAGGGCCCGCAACTGGAGACGAAGAAAACTGTTATAACCGACTACCGGTTGTTTCACCTATAATCGTCTTCCCTAGGGCGAAGGAAGGAAGAAGTAAAGAGGATAGGGTTTAACGTCCCGCCGACATTGAGGTCATTAGAGACGGAGAACAAGCTCGGATTTTGTCCCGGATGGGGAAGGATACCGACCGATCCCTTTGAAATAACGCATCCCAGTATTTACTTGGAGCGGTTTAGGAAAACCACTCCCCCGGAGTGGGAGTCCAGTGCGGTAACCACTGCGCCACCTCGCTCGGCCCCTGGGGCGATGCCGGGCTGTTGTTGACTCAGCACGCTGCTGTCAACCGGCCGTCGGTCGCGGCGGTGGCCGAGCAGTCGTCGTGGCAGAACGCGTCTCTCAATAGTGGCCGGAACTGGGTGCCTCAGCGCTGGCGGCGGTGACACTCACAACCCATGTCTCATCTCCCGGCTCTCACCAGGAGGTGTCCTCTGTGCCGTCTCGATGACGTGTGTTCTCCTTACTGCCTCAACGACGCGTCCCCCGGGACGATATTTTCACGTTCTCCAGAGTTCTTTCTCTGGGCGTCACCATACACCCGATGGATAGCTTATGTTCTTCTTCTGTCCAGTAAAATTTATGTTCAACATCCTTGTGATATATTTTTCACCTCCCACATTTCTCGCGCCAAGAAAGGAAGAGTATATGCACGTTTACTGCAGCTGAAATTCCTTCACTGCACAAACTCCATGTAGCCAGTTCAGAACAGAAGTTCTGTCTCCTGTCAACTCCTCTGTTAAGTTCCCATCTACCTTCCAACGTCTCATTTCACTCTGTATTGGCAATGTAATGGTTATTGTTCCCGTAAATATCTCAGCAACAGGGCACACAGATGTTAAAAAGAGTATTTCTAACAAGCGTCCCTTCACCTGGCAAAATGTATGTCGTCCGTTTCAAACTGGTATCCCACGTCCTGTGGAGGCGTCCAGCTGTCACATCCAGCCCAGCATCTGATATCACCTCCTTGTCTGCAGTCTCACAACGTGCGTCAACGCCTCTCCGTATCTTCTCAACAGCAGAGACCGCCCACCAGGTGGCAAGAGTTTTTATTCCCCTGGTGTACAATATCTACATCTACATACATACTCCGCAATCCACCATACGGTGCGTGGCGGAGGGTACCTCGTACCACAACTAGCATCTTCTCTCCCTGTTCCACTCCCAAACAGAACGAGGGAAAAATGACTGCCTATATGCCTGTGTACGAGCCCTAATCTCTCATATCTTATCTTTGTGGTCTTTCCGCGAAATATAAGTTAGCGGCAGTAAAATTGTACTGCACTCAGCCTCAAATGCTGGTTCTCTAAATTTCCTCAGTAGCGATTCACGAAAAGAGCGCCTCCTTTCCTCCAGAGACTCCCACCCGAGTTCCTGAAGCATTTCCGTAACACTCGCGTGAAGATCAAACCTACCAGTAACAAATCTAGCAGCCCGCCTCTGAATTGCTTCTATGTCCTCCCTCAATCCGACCTGATAGGGATCCCAAGAATAGGTCGTATTAGTGTTTTATAAGCGGTCTCCTTTACAGATGAACCACATCTTCCCAAAATTCTATCAATGAACCGAAGACGACTATCCGCCTACCCCACAACTGCCATTACATGCTTGTCCCACTTCATATCGCTCTGCAATGTTACGCCCAAATATTTAATCGACGTGACTGAGTCAAGCGCTACACTACTAATGGAGTATTCAAACATTACGGGATTCTTTTTCCTATTCATCTGCATTTAGAGTTAGCTGCCATTCTTTACACCAATCACAAATCCTGTCCAAGTCATCTTGTATCCTCCTACAGTCACTCAACGACGACACCCTTCTGTACACCATAGCTCTAATATAGAAAAAAACATTTTTAATCCTTTCGATGAATAGACCCTTGAAATCCACAAAACAACACGAAATGCAACAATTAAGTGTACACTAAAAGCAACCTGACCAGTTGTCGCTTACGGCATAATGAGATGGATGCCATGCACATTGGACAACTGGCTATGCACTGTGGGTGGCGTTCCAACAGGACAACACAGGAGGGTAAGCAACGGCTCGAAGTAACGCTTCCCAATGATAGACAAGCTCCTCTAAAGGCCAGCAGTGTTTTTTCGTGGCGCTAATAGGCCTTCAGTCCAAAGATCAGAGCGAACCACACATACTCACTGAGTTAACCCTTCAGCTCTACCTAAGTATAATGAAGTCTTTACATAAGTTTATTTCTGTTTATTAAAATTGTTGTTTATTGTTTGCAAGCAATTAATTCCTTCTATGCCCTTACATATTACTTTATTTTAATTGATATCACTGTGAACACATCTCATAGCTGTATATGTTATGTAACAGTGAACTGATAAAGTCCTTTCTCATACCCATTCACACTAACAAAACACTTTTGTACCGCCCGGGACAACTGTGCCAACTAAATCACGTGTTTCCCTCGTTTGTCACCGTAGATTACTTCACAGTCCACACAATATCGAAAATATGGAATGATCTTTCGTCAATCTGGAAGGTTTTTCAACTTATGGACATGAGTGCAATTAACGTATTTTATGTTTACAAAAGAAAAAAATTAGTATTACAGTTTAATGTCTCATTTCGGTTGAAAACTATTTCAGTTGGAGACGATGGGGTGTTAAGTAGACAGTGTTCGTAAAGCATTTTAGGCATACCACGGAAAAACTACATCATGATGGTGCGATTAAGTTTTGAATCCCTTGTTTCCCTATAATAATCGCGACACTGATTGTCTATGTTTCAACGACACGAGAAACCTAAATCTAAATTTTATTCGTTCAAACAGACTAGTAGAATTTGTACAAGTTGATGTGACGAGACAATGTGTCAAATGCAGCTCAAGGAAATGAAAACGAGCAGGATACATTAAGTATTTCATCGAACCATAGTAAACACAGTCATTACGATAATATACACTATGTGATCAAAAGTATACGGACACCCCCAAAAACATATGTTTTTCATATTAGGTGCATTGTGCTGTCACCTACTCCCAGATACTCCATATCAGCGACCTTAGGAGTCATTAGACATCGTGAGAGAGCAGAATGGGGCGTTCCATGGAACTCACGGATTTCGAACGTAGTCAGGTGATTGGGTGTCACTTGTGTCATACGTCTGCATGCGAGATTTCCACACTCCTAAACATCCCTAGGTCCACTGTGTCCGATGTGATGGTGAAGTGGAAACGTGAAGGGACACGTTCAGCACAAAACCGTACAGGCCGACTTCGCCTGTTGACTGACAGAGACCTCCGACAGTTGAAGAGGTTCGCAATGTGCAATAGGCAGATATCTATCCATACCATCACACAGAAATTCCAAACTGCATTAGGATCCACTGCAAGTACTGTGACAGTTAGGCGGGAGGTAAGGAAACTAGGATTTCAGAGTCGAGCGGCTGCTCATAAGCCACACATCAGGAGAGTAAATGCCAAACAACACCTCGCTTGGTGTAACGACCGTAAACATTGTACGATTGAACACTGGAGAAACGTTGTGTGGAGTGATGAATCACGGTACACAATGTGGCGATGCGTTAGCAGGGTGTCTATGGCGAATGCCCGGTGAACGTCATCTGCCAGCATGTGTAGTGCCAACAATAAAATTCGGAGACGGTGGTGTTATGGTGTGGTCGTGTTCTTCATAGAGGAGGCTTGCACCCCTTGTTGTTTTACGTGGCACTATCACAGCACAGGCCTACATTGATGTTTTAAGCACCTTCTTGCTTCCCACTATTGAAGAGCAATTCGGAGATGGCGATTGCGCCTTTCGACACGATCGAGTTCCTTTTCATAATGCACGGCCTGTGGCGGAGTGGTTACCCGGCAATAACATCCCTGTAATGGACTGGCCTGCACAGAGTACTGACGTGAATCCTATAGATGTTTTGGAACGTCGACATCGTGCCACAACTCACCGACCGACATCGATATCTCTCCTCAGTGCAGCACTCCGTGAAGAATGGGCTGCCATTCCCCAAGAAACTTTCCAGCACCTGATTGAACGTTTGCCTACGAGAGTGGAAGCTGTCATAAAGGCTAAGGGTGAGCCAACATCATACTGAATTACAGCATCACCTATGGAGGACGCCACGAACTTGTAAGTCATTTTCAGCCAGGTGTCCGGTTACTTTTGATCACATAGTGTACTAGGTATATTACGAACATAACTGCGTGCTTTTCAACACTGACTGGAATAATTATTGGTAAAGACCACCTGATAAGAAGCGAAATGTCTCATAAAACCTTTCCTTGACTAGCACTATTTTCGCAAGTGTAAGAGTAGTTTATATTGAACTCTTGGGGCTCCACATTTGGTGCCAAATTTATAGTGTAGCCATTGTTAGCCACACGCTGGGAGAAATCATGTAGTAGCCTTATTTTTTATTAACTGTCTGTAATGGTTGCTGAACGTCAGATCACTGAAGGTTGTTCACAGGCGTAGAACCAAGTTGTATGAAAGAAAAGCTACATACAATAAAACAAAAAAATTCTTTATTAATTTGTATTTATAGACATAAAATCATTGACTGGTAAATCACAGAGCGATTCACTTGGAAAAAAGATAATTTATACGTATATTATTCCATAAAATCTGAATGCAACTCTGTGTGGTGATATACAGGATACAGTGTAATGGATGGTTGTTTCTTCTGATGCAGCCAGGCAGCTTTTTTGCAACATCGCCAGTCAATTTGCCAGCAAATAACGGCAGTTAGCCAGTCAGGGGAACCACCATTAGACGAAGACAAAAGCAGATATCTCGGAGAATTAGATGACGACAGATCGGTGATGAGAGACATCAGTCAGACATACGGTTTATCTCTCTCTCCAATTTTTTTTAACTGTCCAGCCTCCTCTGTTCCATACCTTCTGCAACATCGACTTTAGTCAGTTTTGTGCCGTAATAAAGAAGTAATCTGTTTTTTCACCAATGGCCATAATGTTACGGGGCCCTTGAGATTTCTTTACTCTTCCCTGTTTGCTAGAACTTCTCTAACGCACTGGTCGACAGATCGACCTATGCCACTCGGGCAACACGGCATGGACAGATGTAACAGTAGGCTCAAATTTAAATTTTCACCAGGCAGTTATCAGCACCTCGTGGTGTCTAGTGTCCTAATACGTGCTCACACTACAAATAATTGTGGAGGGTGAGAAATGCGGCCAGTCACAGCACTTTTTGCTACAGCAAGTTGTGGGATTGAGCAGGTATCGATGGAGGAATATTGATCACGCCGGCAGATGACGAACTAATGGCTGCCTTGCAGAAGGATTTATGGCTATCTTGTGTAACTCAGTCTTCGCAAGTTGCTATTCATACCAGTAAAAGAACAAAACTGATATTAGTAGGCAATATTAGCATCTTTACACAGTTTGCTTACAAAACGCGATCATCGACAGAAAATTCTGTTTACCCTCTCCTGTGTAATGTTCAGAGATATTAAAAAGTACTTGAAGACAGTGAGTAAAGCTTTGAGAGATTAAAAGAGCACTTGAAGACTCTGAGTACCTTCTTTGACTGAACAAAACCAGTTGATTCTAGGCACCACACTGCATTGCAGCAGCAGGCGTAGATGAAACGCTAATGCTGCTTTCTTTCTGTGAGCTATATTTGAGAATTCGTTCAGTTACCAGGTGTCTTAGACCTAGTACCCTCCCAGGATCCAAAAAAACTAAATGGAACCGTATAAAATCTTAGAAAATGTTTCAAGTACCATGTACGCCATCTTTAGATGGCCTGGTTTTTATTGGTATCTAGTAGTAACTTACTTTAAACAATCACGCACCCTGCAGATATTTACTGCTGCTTCCAGAACTCGTAACCTGCTCCGTTAAGTGGGACGCCAGATGTTTTTTTTTTCTCATAATGAAGAACTCTCGCAATATGAAAGCGAATGTAGCGGTAAGGTTGCCATCTTTATAATCTTCTGTTTCCCATCTCTAGCGCACTGCGGCTACGAAGCAGAATCCGCGATTCGCTACAGCATGACTGGAAGCTTACTTCATTGGGTGTGTTACTATCTAACAGAATCAATACAAACGAATCAATATCAACTAATACCGTACAATCATTTTATGTTTCAAGTATTTCTCCCACACTGCCCGCAAATGTACTGCTCTGAACAATTGCTCTTTTTGGGACTGTCATGTGCTGCAGCCCCACCAGAAAAATTTTAGAATTAATTGGGGCGCTGTTGCCTGCCTGTTGCAGTTTCCTGAAGTTGGTGCACATCTTCAGCGTCAACCCGCACCTGGGGCCTTTGCAGATCTCATTGGGCCGTATGATCATAGACATCATCAAGTTCTTCTTCATCTACACGCTGGTGCTGTTTGCCTTTGGGTGTGGTAAGGTTCCTCCCCACTGCCTTTAGTGTAGTCGCTCCATATCTCTGCTCTACAGTTGCACTGTGTATATGTACATTTGGAATCAAAAATTCAGTGACAAGCTACCGTGATACGTACATATACGATTTTTCAAGGAGTTTACTTATATATGTCTTATATTCGATGCGTGTGCGAAGAGGAAACACTAGAACCACTAAAGTTCACTTACAAATTTCCCCAACCCAGTGCAATTATTTAACGAAGTTTTGGCATTTGACGATAGTAACACGAATGTATCCATGCTAAGGGCTCATGAAACACAGTTTACTGCTCCTGCTTAGAACGTTATCTTACACATAATTTTAAGGAGGTGGGACTGACAGCTTCTAAATATTTTTGAAAAATCATGATTTGCACAATATGTTACTACGCATTTACTAGTTTCATTGATAAATTACCTTGTTATGGTACGCTATTTACAATGGTCTGGTTGGTATACCTCTGGTTTACGTTAAGAAAAATAAAAGCCAGTAATATATCACGATTTCCTTGTATTTTTGAGCGAATCGCCACTCCAAGTATTGCTACAAAGAAGATTCCTAACCTTCGTGTTCAGTTCTTCCTGTTGACCCTGATTAGCGGTGTAGCGATGTGTCACTACACGACCCACGACATGTGGAAGTCTTTAGTTCATTCTTTCAGTGTCTTTCCATCCCCAATGAATCCCATCCCTTTGAAACACAAATGCAATTGCTCTTTATTTTTCTAAATTTTCAACACCACCGTGCATAATCTCTTAAACTCTACAATAATTTTCATTTTATGTTAGTTTCATTATTTATATTGATAATGTTCTCAATTTCTTTCAAAGCATCAAAAAAATTCTTTGTTTCCACATTTTCGAAATCTGAGAATATCAAGTTTCTGTCAGTTACTCTCACCCTTTAAATAACTATAGCTTTGCACATAAAGTAAACATATTTTCATATAAAGAAAACATCCACTTAATAGTATTATTCGTATCCAAACAATCGTTTCAACAGTACATAACAGTAACAGTTCAACTGGTCTTAATTCAATGACAGACAAAGTATGGTCAGTCCTTTTCATTTAATCATTAGTCGCTACATCTACCCAGAGTAGTCCTTTTGTTGAAGCACTAACCGCCCGTACACTTCTCTTCAGATTTCCAACCACTTAATTCTACTAACTAAAACTAATCATTCACTAAATATATTTATCTAACAGTTCTACTAGATAATGCTTCAAATGTAAACTTAACTCTTACAGTACTTCCAACCCAAGACCAATTTTTACAACAATTATATCTTGAACTCTTTCCTCACTGTCTTGATACATTGTCAATGACTCACAACGGTACAAAGATTAAAGTTTCAGCCATTTTTATTTTGGCCGGTAATGACAGCTTCTTTCCTTTAACAACCTGTTTAATTTAATTTTAGCGTCTTCTCCAACTTGTACCCTTTTTCTCATTTCCTCAGTGCAGGAACTGCTTTTAATTACTATAGATTCTAAAAATGTATATTTGGCAACTTCCTGAATGATTTCTCAGTCTACCACATAAGTATTCATTCCCTCTATCATCTGCTTCAGAGCCAGACAGAAGCTACTCATCCCCAATCTTTTTAACTTTTACTCCCAGCAACAGCTTTACTAATATGAAGCGTTCTTCTTCATAGGGATCGGGTTTCCTTAGCCTTTCCACTTCCCATATATTGCTGACGTTCTTTCGACTAATTTGCGGAAATTTCACTGAGAAACCCTTAGGCATCCTCCATACCGTTCTGATCCCTCCCCACGCGATTTCCACATTTTTGATGCCCCGAGGGAAGATATTCGTGGCCACAGATTTTCTTTGGATGAGGAGGTGAATGTCGCGTTAGAATCATTGTTCTGTTGGCAACCACAAACATTTTCCATGAAGACATTGACCGTCTTGTCTCACAGTGGAATAAGTATATTTACAGTTATGGCGATTACTTTTGAAATAATAAATAGATTACTTACTATTTTCCTTCTTAATCGCTTTCATTGAGCTGCCTATTACAGCGTTCTCACATCCAATAGTCTATTCACCCTTTCCTTCCGATTTTTCCTTCTAGGTATGTACGGTTTCCATTCTGCTATGTTCTTTACAACTTTCCCTTGATGTGGATAAACCTGATGATATGTCTTAGGATGAGGAACATCATCTACCTGGTACGATCCTTGGTAAATGACGAAGAATTCTCATACATCTGCATCAATTTTCTTAAACTTCTTATGGCTTCTGACCAGAACGAAATCTCCAATCTCATATTTCGTTCCCTTTATTTTTGATCGTATCTCTGTTGCCTCCTCTTTATCTTCTTGTCTGTGTTACTTTTCATTAGCTTCTTCTCACCTTCTCAGCTCATTTCTTTACACAGTAGGTAATCCATATTTTATTCTATTAGAGTTGGATCCCTATCATCCATCATTACATCTCTAGGCGTAAAATTTTTACTCTCATAAACTATTTTATTTAGTTCTCCTTCACTATCCAATATAACATTCCTCCAGGTACAAAGTCTTTTGCTGCAGCATGTCCTGCACAGTTTACCTATCTCCCTCATACCTCTTTTAGCAAGATTAGTTGCTAGATGGTAAGGTGAAATACTACCATTTTTACATCACTGTGTGCCATCTCTTCCTTCCATATCTTTGACGTAAATTGGATCTCATTGACTGCTACCATCCATTCTGGTTTGCCATATTTTAGAAAGGAATTCGTGTTCTTCAGTCTGAGAACAAGTGCAGTTCTTACTTTCTTTAGAGAATACAACTTTATAAATTTCGAAAACACATCAAGAACTACTGAAATGTGACAAAATACACTTCTTCATTTGAGCAAGGAACAATATAAATACACTACAACTAGGTCCAATACATACTCTGAGTGAATACTCCAGTTATTCATAACCTTCACCTGCTGACATCGGTAACACGATATAATCTGGTCCCTACCTATTTCAATCGTATTTCTGAAATGGACAATTTTTTCCATTATGATTACAATTTCTTGGGACCCACATGATAACACTAACACTATTTTCTCTATACACGTCTTTGGCCGATGGATCAACTATTGCTCTGAATTTTTTCTTTTCTTCAAAACAATACTTCATTGTAAAGTTTGTAGCATTTCTGTAATTCGACTTACCTCTTTTACCAGTATTACTTATTGTTACGTTCAAAGTTTAGACTTACTTGTGGTTTCTCTTCATGTTCTTGAAATTTCTTTTCAGTTGTGCAGTCACAGGGACATTTCTCACATTAAACATTTTTATATACCCACCTTCTCTTCCACAATCTTTATCATCTTTAATAGTAAATGATAATGTTGACAAAGCATCTGTTTTTCTTTTGGTTTCCTTTTATACACACAACCCACATCTAAGTTGTTGAAAGAGCAGTGTCCATCTATTCAGATGTCTGTGCATCAGTATATAGTCCTTCAAGAAAGTTTATGCCTTTTAATCAGTGAACTACAGAGTCTAATTCCCCACAGATAATAATAGAACTTCTAGAATTCCCGTACTATCGCTAAAGCTTCCCTTTCAGTTGTATTATAGTTCTTTCACTTTTTGATATAAGATGGTTGATTGGTTTATTTGGGGGAAGGGGATCCAACAGCATGGTCATCGGTACCATCAGATTAGGGAAGGATGGGGAGAGAAGTCGGCTGTGCCCTTTCAAAGGAATCATCCTAGCATATACCTGAAGCGATTTAGGGATATCACAGAAAACCTAAATCAGGATGGTTTGAACCATCGTTCTCCCAAAGGCGAGCCCAGTGTGCTAATCACTGTGCCACCTCGCTCGGTGATAAAATATAAGTCTCAAACACTAGAGTTTTATGTTCTTCCATCTTTCAATTATTTGTTAATAGGGAGAGTTCTGCTCAAATTTCAACTCTGCTATAGTCACTTCTGAGACAGAAAGTTTGTGTCAAGTCTATGTGGCACAGTCTGTTTTCCTTGGCCAATTCATCCTTCAAATCATCAAATGGTTTTTAGCTCTGCTCGCTCAATACAAATGTTAAACTTTAAAAGATTCGTTAAATCTTGGTTTTTAAAAGCTTGAGTGTGTAAGTATTTTCAGTAGAATCTACATATTCCTAAAAGAAATTTCAATTGCTTTTTGTTCCAGGTGGGGGACACTCTTTAATAGCTTTACTTTTATCAGGGTATTTTTTAATTTTTTTCTCTGATACAGTGTCACCAAGAAATGTCACTCTCTTTCTCATAAATTCTAATGTCAAACGATTTAAAGTCATGATTCGTTTTAACAAAGCTGTAATGCTTCTTTCAACTAGGAACAATGTTCCTCCCAAATTGCTTTAGTTATTAATATTCCGTGGTCAAATCTCTATACCGAGCCCTTAAGAGCACAGACATTAATATATTCAATCCACAAGTAGATTTTTAAATTGGTGACATTTGCCACCAAATAGGAATGCTGTGTACTTCCTATCTTCTTTCACCAGTGGTTCTTGCCAGTAGCAGACGTCACATCTAAAGTAGTCAGGAATTTACCTGGAACTTTCTTATACTTTTGTCAATGTTTCCTGGTCGATCAGTTTATTTTGTACAATAGTATTCAGCCTCATATAATCAAAAACTAATCGCACATTCCCACCACTTTTTCCTACAACCATCAGGGAAGTTTTACATTTGCTGAGACTTTGTTCAATTACTCACCACTTCATCATCTCCTCCGGTTCTTTAGCTAATGCTTTCTTTTTCACCACTTGCACAGGATAAGGCTTAAAAAAATCGGATCATTTTGTATGATCGTCAAATGAAATTTGTAATCAAACACTTGACAAGATCTGTCTAAGCATACCTTCAGTTTTTTCCTTATTAGATCTTCCAATTCTGCTCTTTGTTCTTGTGATACTTCTGTAATTTGTTACATCCTCTCTTTTTCTTTGGCTGTGGTCTTATTTTCAACACTTTCTTCCATGTTTTTCAAATCATCCCTTTCTTCAGTTTAGTAACCCATGTGCATAGAGCTGATTCCATTTTTTCCCAAAACCAGTTCATTAGCTGTAATTATCTTTACAAAATCTATTTTATACACTTCTACTTTTCTTTTCACCTTTAAACAGTTATTTTCTCGGTATAATTCACGTTTATTCCTCATCAAAAAATTCATACATAGTATTATATTCAGTCAGTCAAGCTATACAAGAAATCTATGCTCAAATTCTAATTCTCCTACTTGAAATTAGAAGAAAATTTCTTTCCTGATGAGATTATACAATTTTCTGAAACAGCTCTAATCTGACTACCACTATCCTGTAGATCATTCTCCTTCTTCTGAAAAATCGTATTTTCTAAAATATTTACCTCTTCTTCTGACAGCTATTTATTCATTTTTTTATTTTTTGTTTCATTTATTCCTTTTCCTTCTAACAAACTTCTAATTGTGTCTAAATTTGGATTAACCCATTAACCTCTTTAGGTAATTGTCCTTCATTTTCCACTGCGTATCTCTTGTGATTGCTTCTTTGTCTATTATCGTTGTCATGTATATTCCCTTCGCTGCTTACTCCTGTCCTTCCGTTAATTTCTCTGGAAACTTTTAACAATGGTAGTTTTATTCGGCTGAATATATTTTGGTCACTTTCGTACTCCTGCTTCAGCTGAGCTCTTTCTACAGTGGTCTTTCGTTTCTGTATATTCCTTCTTCTCTATTAAATCCACTACTTCCTCTCTCATACCACCTTTCTACCTCTATTATCCTTCTCAAAAACCGATACAAATCGGATCCCCTTACACTCTCATGTTTCCTGATTTCAGATGGAAGTTTTCCATATAGGTGATGGGTTAGATCTTCTTCTTTTATCAGCTGATCTAAATGTTCCAACAGTTTACATAATCTTTCACGACATCCTTTCATACTATTTCTAACATCCCTTCTATATTTAGGGTATTTCCTAAATTTTCGTCTGTTTTTCTTCTTCTGGTACCAGTATTTACTCCCAAATTGTCTCGTAAATTCTTCGAAAGTTTCACATTCTTTTAATGGTTTGATAGCCCATCCGCTTGCATCTCCCACCAACCTTTGTTTTACTGTTCTTCTTATTCTCCAAACAATCTTCAGGCATATATCTACTACAATCCTCCATAAACACGACTGGGAGTGCAGTTCCCTTTTGGTCAATCTTTTGGTCCATGACTGCCATGTTATTGCATCCACCTATACAATTGACTAACACATTACTTATAAATTCATTCCTTCCTAATTTATTCATTTTTCTCTAGCTAATTTTATTTCACTTTGAGTTTCCTCCTTTTCTGAATTGCAGACACTTACTTCATTTGCTACTCCTTCCCCAGTTCTTCGAAACCTTTCTTAACTTGTTTCTTAAGACTGTGTGTCTGCTGTCTGTGTGCAGATTCACACTCCTCATTATCAGTTTTATCGTTCTTAACCTGTTTGACTTGAATATCGGTTTTTTCTTCTTCTTTGTCTGTTCTTGCAGTTAGGCCAGTCAACACCAAATTTAGGTCCTTGGACAGGCTATGTTTTACAACTTCTGTTTTCCCATGTGTTGCTGCCTGATTGGGTCTCCCATTGTGCCATTTATTTCCGTCTTTATCTCCCATATAAAAGCGTTTAAAGATTTCTACTGAGCATCCAGTTTTGAATTTAGTATTCCAATATCTCTCTTCAGAGACTCAGATTATACTGCTGACTTCACTTCTGACTTTGTATACTAATTGTTAGACTTTATTTCTGACTTCAAACATTCCGTAATGGTACACACAGCAATTATTGCTTCTGTGGATGACTCTGACATATTACTCATTTTTAGTTGTTGACCTTGTAGCTCTTCCAGACATACTTATTGTGAGTCTTCACTCTCCTATAACCCTGGGGGTTCCTTCTGTATTTTCGATTTTTCCTTTTTGTCAAATTCCCCTTCATCTTCCTCCTTAACAACATTTATGTGACTCATACTGAGTGCTCACTACAAGCGTCTGCTAATGGATCAGAAATATCTACCTATTCCCTCTATTCTCTTTTTTCATATCCCGCCACTTGCTCCTTTAAATATCGACACTGAATACCTGTTTCTTTAACATTTTAAACATAACTGGTTCTTCCTGTAGGTCCTAATTACTGCTGTAGCAACTCCTCACTTACGCCACCAACCACACGCTGCAAATGACCAGTGGTCGCTCGCTAGCCTTTCGCTTCACAGTGTGGTGGATTCTTTCCTTCAGAATAACAATCCGCTCCAACTGCCCATCTGCCTTTCAGGTCAGGCTATCCCCTGGAGGTCACTCGTGTTTCCTTCACCTCCCCACACTAAGCACAGCTTGAGAAGATTTTGTTCTGTTCCTAATTCTGAAATTTACTGGTTTTACTAAGGTCAAGTAACATATAACAATAGCTTTTCACACCGACACTCTGCATGCAGAATTTAAAATCCTTAACAGCGTATTTATATTATTTGGACTGCAACTGACACCAAAAAGCGAACTGACGTTGCAGAAAACGTCAGACCCTTGCAAACCACATACATTACAGACAACATGCTTCCTAGACTCTACTACAAGCGCCCAGAGCAAAATTATTACAAGAATATGCAATAAATGTTTTTTCTTTTTGTTTTTAAATTACAATGTGTTTCCAGTTTTTATCTTGAACATTTGTGTGAAGATAAGTCTACCGTTGAACAATTCGAACATCAAAGCAGATACCGTCTTGAATAACAGCTTAATAGGTTGACAAAAGCTGGTGACTGCACTTTCATAAGATGGCCACCGATTTCGTATTACACAGGTTTCTTACTAGTTGCTGATTTCTTGACTTTTAGCACTGGGAGAACTTCTTCCTATGTGCTTCCCTGTCGAGGTATTCTGTGGAATTGAGTGAGGTAATGCAAAGTGTCATTAGTTAGTTTTAGCCGAATGGCTACGTATTCTCCGATAAAGTCACATAGATACTGCCCACACGAATTACAAGCTCTGGGCGTTTTGCAAGCTACATGAGGTCTGACTGTCCATCGAAAGGATTCAAAAACTTCAGTTTCTCGTTCAGTTAACATTACCTCTATGCTGTCAGCTGCTTCTCGAGAATCTGTTCTTTAGAACTTTGACATCATCACTAATCCCTAGCTACTTAACGGAGTCCCAGCATCTCAGTTTCTGTCATGTAACGAATCGCTGCTGGATTTAGCGTTACCTATGCTCGTGAAGGTTAATGATGTGTAACTAACGCCATATAGAAGCAATCGTTGTTTTGTAAGCACTCTAGCATATTACGAAAGTCGTACTTACCGTGACTTCCTTACTTTGCAATACCACATTAGTTGTACTGTCTTGATAACCAATGCGTTTGTAGCACGCACATAGGTAAAATTTTACGTCACTATTACTAGTAACTTTTGAGCAGCGCAGTTTTCCTCCAAGCTTATGTTAGCAACTCATGGCATCCCATCGGTGTCTCTTTCTTGGCTGCCTTCCGTCCACGCAGTTTCCTGCTGACGTCAAGGAAGAACCTCATTGGCTCCCTACCCGTAGCTAGTCTTACGCGTCGTGAGTCACATACAATAAAACAATTTTATGGTAACATTCAAATTTCAAACTACAGTGTTCTATAGGAAGAAACTTCAGCCAATCAAGTTCGTCCACTACCACTCACCTACAGCAGGCGTTCAATGATCATAATTGAAAATGAAATATCGTCGAAATTTCAGCCGACTACTGACAAAGGACTGCACTGCATTACCCTCGTCTCTGGTTACACTCTAGCAGCCACAGATACATTACAAATGGTAAGCTACTTTATTACAAACAACATACTTCGTTCAGAGAATAGACCATCCTCAGCCATCTACGTAAAAGGAAGAAGATCGTAACTAGACACACTGATCGCAAACAAAACGAATCGTTATATAGCTATACAATATTTCTCCATAACATATACTTACAAAATACGTCAATTATAAGACATGTGTCACATCACGAGAACTTGTTTCTACACTGAATAGCCAAAGAAACTGGTACACTTGAATAATATTGTGTAGGATCCCCGCTAGCACGCAGAAGTGCCGCAGCACGACGTGGCATAGACTCGACTAATGTCTGAAGTAGAACTGGAGGGAACTGACACCATGAAGCCTGCACGGCTCTCCATAAATCCGTAAAAGTACGAAGGGGTGGAGGATTCCTCTGAACAGCACGTTGCAAGGCATCCCAAATATGCTCAATAATATTCATGTGTAGAAACTTTGGTGGCCAGTGGAAGTGTTTAAACTCAGAAGAGTGCTCCTGGAGTCACTCTGCAGCGATTCTGGATGTGTCACGTTGCTCTGCTGGAACTGCCCAAGTCTGCCGGGATGCACAATGGACATGATTGGATGCAGGTGATCAGACAGGATGCTTAAGAAAGTGTCACCAGTCAGAGTCGTATCTAGATGCATCACGGGTCCCACATCACTCCAACCGCACACGCCCCACACCATTACAGAGCCTTTACCAGCTTGCTTTGTGTTGTGCAGTCTTCAAGGGTACACGAGTGGGCCTTCGGCTCCGAAAGCCCATATCGATGATATTTCGTTGAATGGTTCGCACACTGACACTTGTTGATGGGCCAGTATTGAAATCTGCAGCAGTTTGCGGAAGGATTGCACTTCTGTCCCGTTGAACGGTTCTCTTCAGGCATCGTTAGTCCCGTTCCTATAGCATCTTTTTCCGGCCGCAGTGATGTTAGAGATTTGATGTTTTACCAGATTACTGATATTCGCGGTACACTCATGAAATGGTCGTATGGGAAAATCCCCACTTCATCGCTACCTCTGAGATACTGTGTCCTATCGCTCGTGCGCCGAGTGTAACACCACCAAACTCACTTAAATCTTGATAACCAGCCATTGTAGGAGCAGTAACCAATCTAACAACTGCGCCAGAGCCTTTTTGTCTTATACAGGTGTTTCCGACCGCAGCTGCGTATTCTGCCCGTTTATACGTATATCTCTGTATTTCAACAAGCATGCCTATCCCAGTTTCTTTGGCGCTTCAGATGGTATATCAACGCTAAAGATCACCTGCATCAAAACCATAACATTTGCAAAAGCACCAAAGTATCTCATAAGGTAATAATTTGAAGAGGTGTAGCATATGGATGGACTAAATTGGCGTAAGTTGCTCTATCACAAACAGTATGGAAGATTGTAGACCCCATTCCAAAGACGTCCCCTCTGAATAAATGACTAGTCACATAATACGTATCTCTGCTTCAAATGAAAAGTTAAATACCATTTACAACCTCTGAACATCTGTCATCATAGTAGTTGAAAATTAATGTAACTAGACCATTAAAATTATAAGCACATTGTAATATAAATAGGAAGACTGAATGAAGAGCTTTACAGAAATTCTTCCTATATGCTACTCATTTCACTGAATCTTACCAAGCATTATACAGGATACTAATTTTGCATTTACCTATAAACATCTCTTTCAAATTCTAAAGGTGGCAGGGGTAAAATACAGGGAGCGAAAGGTTATTTACAATTTGTACAGAAACCAGATGGCAGTTATAAGAGTCGAGGGGTAAGAATGGGAAGCAGCGGTTGGGAAGGGAGTGAGGCAGGGTTGTAGCCTGTCGCCGATGTTATTCAATCTGTATATTGAGCAAGCAGTGAAGGAAACAAAAGAAAAATTCGGAGTAGGTATTAAAGTCCATGGAGAAGAAATAAAAACTTTGAGGTTCGCCGATGACATTGTAATTCTGTCAGAGACAGCAAAGGACTTGGAAGAGCAATTGGACGGAATGGACAGTATCTTGAAAGGAGGATATAAGATGAACATCAACAAAAGCAAAACGAGGGTAATGGAATGTAGTCGAATTAAGTCGGGTGATGCTGGGGGAATTAGCTTAGGAAATGAGACACTTAAAGTAGTAAAGGAGTTTTGCTATTTGGGGAGCAAAATAACTGATGATGGTCGAAGTAGAGAGGATATAAAATGTAGACTGGCAATGGCAAGGAAAGCGTTTCTGAAGAAGAGAAATTTGTTAACATCGAGTATAGATTTAAGTGTCAGGAAGTCGTTTCTGAAAGTATTTGTATGGAGTGTAGCCATGTATGAAAGTGAAACATGGACGATAAATAGTTTGGACAAGAAGAGAATAGAAGCTTTCGAAATGTGGTGCTACAGAAGAATGCTGAAGATTAGATGGGTAAATCACATAACTAATGAGGAGGTATTGAATAGAATTGGGAAGAAGAGGAGTTTGTGGCACAACTTGACAAGAAGAAGGAACCGGTTGACAGGTCATGTTCTGAGGCATCAAGGTATCACCAATTTAGTATTGGAGGGCAGCGTGGAGGGTAAAAATCGCAGAGGGAGACCAAGAGATGAATACACTAAGCAGATTCAGAAGGATGTAGGTTGCAGTAGGTACTGGGAGATGAAGAAGCTTGCACAGGATAGAGTAGTATGGAGAGCCGCATCAAACCAGTCTCAGGACTGAAGACAACAACAACAACATAAACATCTTGACACCATTATTTTCAGCCAGTTCAGACATAGTAAAATGGTTGACTTCAGACCTGTGATACATACATGATTTGTCTGAAACTCATGTCTTCTGTCTGGAAGTTCATTTTTGCTGTTTCTCGTATGTTGTTTTTCTACTCCAAGCTACGGCTCTCAGTCTTCTTCCCTTAACAGGTAACATAACTATTCATCCTTAGTTTTTAATTTCCTCCCATAGACCCTCACCACATTTTTTTACTCTGTCCAATGTAGAAAAGGTAGTACATGAGGCACTTGATATAAATCGGGTTTACATCTGTTTTCGTGTCACAGCAGAAGGACGAATATATGTTGCTATAAATTTCAGTTAATTAGTATAATTCTCATTGTGCTGTTGTGGTCTACTTTTACACAGCTATCCACACTAATCTATCTCGTGCAAACACCTTCACCTCTACGTAACTGCTGCAACAGACGCTTATTTTGAACCTGCTTGCCGTAGTCAAGCTTTGGTATCCCTCTACAACTGTTTACCCTCACATTTCCATCAATCGGCAAATTGGCGATTCCTTGATGCTTCAGTCTATGACCTATCAGTTAATCGTTTCTTTTAGTAAAAGCCGGCCGGAGTGGCTGTGTGGTTCTAGGCGCTACAGTCTGGAGCCGAGCGATCGCTACGGTCGCAGGTTCGAATCCTGCCTCGGGCATGGATGTGTGTAATGTCCTTAGGTTGGTTCGGTTTAAGTAGTTCTAAGTTCTAGGCGACTGATGACGTCAGAAGTTAAGTCGCATAGTGCTCAGAACCATTTTTTTTAGTAAAACTGTGCCACATATTCCTTTTCTTTCCTCCAAATTTCGATTTTGTACCTTCTCTTTAGCTATCAAATCTACCCACCTGATCCTCATACTTCAAAAACTTCTACTCTCTTCTTGTCTGAACCGATTGTCGTCCACGTTTCACTTCTCTCCAAGGTGACACTCCAGATAAATATCTTCAGGAAAGCCTTCCTAACAGTTAAACTGATATTCGATGTCAACAAATTCTTCTTTTCAGAAACAAATTCTTTCCTTGGTATAGCCAGTCTGCATTTTATACCCATTCTACTTCAGCTGTTATCAGCTTTTTTCAGATCAAACAGAAAGTATCATCTATTACTTTTAGCATCTCATTTCCTAATTAAAATTCTTCAACATTAGTTGACTTATATCATTACATTCCATTATTCTCGTTTTACTTTTGCTGATATCCATCTCATAACATCGTTTTGAGAAGATGCCTTCCTCTTCCATCACTGACACAATTACAATATTATTGACAAACTCGAAATTTCTGTTTCTTCACGCTGAGCTTTAATTCTCTTTTGATATTTATCTGTGCTTTACTTTACTGTTTGCTCAGTGTACATTGGAGATGGGCTACAGCCTTCTCTCACTCATTTCTCAACTACTGCCTTCCTTTGACGTCCGTCAGTTCTATATTGAGTTAAACTGTCAGCCAATTCTTTTCCCGTCTGATGAAACCGATAACAGAATTTACTCTATGGTAACAATAAGTCAGTTGAATAACACAACAAACTCTCAGCTTTTCACGAACCACATCTGGACTTCATCTATGTTGTTAATTGTATTTTTCCTCAAATTTTCAAGTCCTTGTTGGACACACTGACTTTCAAATTTAGGTAGTATTTCCTCTTGTTCAAATACTTACAACGTAGTTTCTAACTTTTCAGTCCCTTCCAGGTTCTCCAGCTCTTTGAGAATAGTTCCGACAATAGTGGAGTCCTTTGTCTCCATATTCGACTATATGCAAGTGTTGGCCAAATCGGTTACTAATTTCTGTCTGAATATACGACGGCTTTTCGGAAAGTAAGGAACGATAGGTCGCGAAATGGAAACCACAGTGAAAATCAAAACTTTTTTTTTTTTTTTTTTTTTTTTTGCAGGTGTTAGCTACTCCTTCTAGCTACTTCTCTACACAGTCGCCGCTCAGACTTAAACATCTGTCGTAGCGTTGTACCAACTTTTCAATTCCCTCGTTATAGAAGACAGCCGCCAGTGCTTTTCGACAATTTTCTACTCTGGACTGCAGCTCGTTGTTTACGTCAAAATATTGTCTTCATAACCAGCTGTTCATTTGAGCAGAGATGAACCTCAGGAGTAGCCAATTACGGGCTGTATTGAGGGTGATCAAACACTTGCCATCGGAAACGCTGCAGGAGCGTCTTCATTGCCCCGGCACAGAGCGCCCGAGAATTGTCGTGGAGAGCGCACCGCGTGACAGTTGTGTTCTCTGGATTGCATAGCTTCAGGCTAAATTTTTCGCCAGGCACTCATGCTTGACGGGAGACGCTAATTTCTAGCCATCTTTACGTTCTCACTGTGAGCTCAGAACTGAAAAGAGCGACATGGTACGATCGACGGGCGTACTAGACACAGTGCCGAACGCATCTGTGCAAAGCTTCAACAGACTTTCAATGTATTTTCCATTTCGCAACCGATAGCTCCTTACTTTCCGAATAACCCTCGTAATTTAGTCCTTGGCGCACTGTGGTACTAAATTCTTCTCCCAATGTTTCAGGTTTCCTTTGTGCTTTCACTTTGTCATTTTCTCTGCGTTCACTTTCTTTGAATTTCCCTGTTTCCAAATTCACGTTCCTGTTCCCTAAACTGAGCCAAAAGTGCTTGTACACTTTCTAATTCTCTCTTCGTGAATCGTTTGCAAAACTTATCACAGTAGATACATAGGTAGATGAGCCACCTGATATAACATTCCTTACAAATTACTCGAATGCTTAGTGTTTGTTACGTTGACTACTACTCATTCACACGCCTAACGGTCCAATTACAGTGCCTGACTCCTTGTCTGACATGGGTTCCTCGTACTGTTTTTCAAGTTAACATTCAGTTCAGCCACATATGCTCATTGCAGCCATCCACTTCAACCAGGTTTTTGGTCTTCATTTGGTTAGCAAATTGTTCAGGGCAGTATGAAAGTGACTGCATAGGTTTTGGCACACTTACACCGCTAGAGCTATTATGAGTGAGCAAACCACACAGAATATTGTTTGCACAAGTACGAATAACAATTTCAAAATCAAAAATTTATTGATTCCAGGGGATAGCTATGGAAAACTGATATAAGCGCGTTCGTCGAGGTTATCAGTCCTTTGCGTTTACCAACCCAGTATGATATTAAATCTAAGGCTGGGTTGTTATTCACACAACTAATGACGTAAGTTGAACAAATTCAACCCTCATGCGTTTCATAGAATGTAAAAAGAGAATGTAACTTATGATTGACAACTGAAGGTTTTTCGAGCTGCTGTCGTGACTCAAAATCTTCCTCTACGCAGAATCAGCGTGTGATTTAGAGAGCATTCAGGCAACGTACATTAAATCCTTGTTTCTGTTTATTAATGCGCAACACACTGACCACCAAGCTTGAAATTTAAACTTGTATTTTCAAGTAACAAATAAATAATTATTCCTACTAATTTTGGTCTTATTGAGTATCTAATACAGAAAGTTAACGATCTTCATTATTTTCCCCTTCATTATCAAAATAAGCTAACATTGCTCTCATGGCACAGTTATAAGTTGATGAAATTTCGTTTTTGCTCATAGCTCGTTGCCATACACCAGAAAGTTTCCAACGCCTTGGACACTTGAAAGTCGAAGAAAATGACCTCTTACTGTCCCAGGTAAAAGCGCCTATCTTAAATATGACCTGATAACACTCAGATAACTAACTATCACTCTTTCAGGACATGACCACAATAATGAACTAGGCTGCTATTAACTATATTAACTCAAGTTTTTGTTTTGAGAACACAATGGATTTGTGCGGTAGTAACTCATAATGTAATGCAGTAACGCGCCCTATGCAGCACAGCAATATTTGAGAATAGTCAGACATATTACCTACTACAGGCAGTGTCTTAAAAAGACCGAGCCCTTATTGTACAGTTAAAACCCTTATTTGAGTACATATAACCACTATATGTTTCGTTGTATGTTTATTTTCAACATTAAACTTTCATCAGTGAGTATGAAATTGCAGGGCCTGTGCTGTTCAGAGAAATAATGCGATGTTCCTTCGGACAATCGAATTTCCCGCTCTACGCGCTTTGGCTATCCGTGCACAACTCATGGCTGGATCCAGACTTCCATATGCAAGCGTGTCTGAAGGAACATCGTTCTTCTTGACAACAAAGGCACTGTAATACCGTATATATCCGCCGATACCGCACAGCGACATTCAATTAAAATGTGCTCGCCTGTACGGAAATTACATAATGTATGTTGGAGTACACGTTGTGACCCAGGAACGAAGACATATGGAAGTTTGGGTCAGGCAGTAAGTCGTGGACGGATAGCAAGAGCTGCTAAGCCGATCACTGGCGTGAAGCGGAAAATTTGGTTTCAATCCTTGTCCGGCACGTATTTTCATTGTCGTTATACCCTTATGCAGCTGACGATTGTTCGCATTCGTAACTGGGAATGCATTTCATGTATCAGTGAGTTCAGTCTTTGATTTTTAAATTTCCGATATACATTAACATAAAGTAACAATCTCAAAAAAAAAATTCCACCTTTATCTTATCAGCAGTAATGCCGAGGTCCTCCTTAATACCTGTTTCTGTTCTTATTCCATAGGTATGAACCAGCTGCTGTGGTACTACGCGGACCTGGAGAAAGCAAAGTGTTACCACCTGCCCAGCGGACTGCCGGACTTTGATAACGAAGAGAAGGCTTGTGCCATATGGAGGAGATTTACCAAGTGAGTGCACGTATCGTACACGTAGTACAGACTCGATCGACCGCGACCGCTCGCATAGCGGAGCAGCCGGTGTGCCCTCCGCCTCTGTCCCACGCCACGCGAACCATCCGTTGCCTACCCTGGGGGTAACTGGCAACGCTGCGGTAAGTGGCACGTCAACCCACTGTTTCTGCTTCTGACACCCCCTCGAAAAATTTATAAGCTCGGAAAACTGTCGCTGTCACATCTTAATGTAATATTCGTCACGTGTACTATACGCCACTCATTATGAACACTGTAGTGGCTAAATACATTTACCGTACTTATACTAACATGAAAATCGTGGACAAATGTCGTACGCTCACACTACAGACAGAGGCGACAGAGTGACTACCTGTTTCCTTAGGTGCTATCATTTGTTTATTGTAACTTATTTTTAGTTAGCACAACCGTTTATTACACTAATTATTTCAAGGTCCCTGTAGATGACGTGCTGCATTAATGTGTTGGCTGCATTTGTACCTGTTGGAAGTTTCTTTTCGCAAACTATTGATACACTCAAAGCCTGAATCCTTTGCTCTGGAATTTGATGCAGATATCCTTCTCACAATAGTATTTTACTTTTAAGCTCAGTGTGTCTTTGTTTTATAAGTTTTCGGATGCGTCTGTTTTTACTAACTCACCGCGTGTCATTGTTAAGTGCCATTTCCTTGTTACCTTCTTTTATAAATACTATCTTTCTCACATTTGATAAATATCCACATTTCTCTGCCATATAGCACCAACTGACAAGTAATTATACAGTATGTTAGGGTTATAAGTGCAAATATTATAATTATTGGTACCTTAATATGTAGTTGGTATTTCTCTGCATCTAAAACTTTTTCCAGAAACGCATCACACAATTTCTTACCTAATTTTTTTCGCACAATCATAACTGCACTGTGAAGTGGACTACGCCTGTCTGTATAGACTAATTGTTTTGCATCCACGTGTCCACACTTCAACACCTCACTTGTTGCCCAGGGGAAAATAAACATTAATGGGTTGCTCTTTCCACGTGTACTTGGGGATACTAACAACCTAAAAACATACTACTCCTAATAGCTATAATTATTAGTCCGCAAATGTAGTAAATACTGATGTAATGTTGCTCAATACACTGTCCTCAGTCACCAATAAAAATATGTGCCCTAACCTCCTGTTACTGTCATGTTTGTAAAAAAGTACAAAATTAAGAACTTGAAGGCATCGTGATTCTGATCCGCACATTCATGGCATTGGTAAATACAGGTTCACACTTTGCCTCTCCTACAGTCCAAAAAGTGTCCATCATACCAACAGTAAGGAACATTTGTCCCAACCAGTTTCACCACATCCTTCTCAGGCCGCCTAACTGGAAAGTCTTTCGTGTCCGTGCACACTGGCACCTTGCCTTCGTGTATTTAAGTGTATCTTATAAGTGTAGCTGACTTTAATGGCTGAGTGTGTAATGTGGTGTCATGATGATGAGAGGACAGAGAGGGTGAAACTCAGTGCCGTCCCACAGCCTACTCCTCTCTGATAACACAAAGAGGGCCGCCGGTCTCCGACGGGCAGACCTCCGCCACCAGCGTCACGTGCCCCCACTCGATGAGACATTGCAGACAGATTTGGAATTTAATCCACGACTATGGCGCAAAGCCTGATGTTCAAGAACTTATGCCATAGCCCTCCTCTCCTTTGCCGTAGAGCGAAGGGAAAGCAGCCAAGAGCACGCGATGTAGCCAGATGGACACCCATCTAAATACTGGCGACGTCCGACATTGCTTAAGGGAGGTAGGATGTCAAACGGGCCGACTTGGAGCAGGAGAGGCATCACAGGATCTTTTAATTTCTACTGTCTATACTTTTACAAATAAATTCATAAAACTTTGTCAGTATCACCAGGAAGGATTCAGGATTCACACTCATTGCAGTGGAAGTTCGAAAACATAACAAAATAATTTTATTTACGTGTGAAATTTCATCATTTTTTCACTTACTAATGGCTGCATTTGTTGCTATAGGTACACTTTTCTTCATAAGTTAGAGAGATTCTTCGATGAATTTTGCACAGCATACATACCATACTTACAGGTGCATTAAACTCTAGAATTTATTTAATTAATGAAAAAACGAATGATCTGTTGTATTTTAAACCTCATGTTTAGAAAAAAAACACAAATTTTGTAGTTAATTACCTCAATTTTTACCACAGTTGTTAATAGATTTGGAAAATTCTAGAGCTTCATACACCTTTAAGTGTGGTTTGTATGCTGTGCATAATTCATCGAACCATCTCTCTTACTTATGAAGAAAAGTGTAACTATAGCAACAAATGCTGCCATTAGTAAGTGAAAAAAATGATGAAATTTCACATGTAAAAAAAATTACTTCGTTATGTTTTCGAACTTCCACTGATATGAATGCGGATTCTGAATCCTTCCAGGTCATGCTGACGAAGTTTTATGAATTTATTTGTAAAAGTATAGACAGTGGATATTAAAATGTCCTGTGGTGCCTCTCCAGCTCCAAGTCGGCCCGTTTGACGTCCTTTTTTTTTGTCATCAGTCTACTGACTGGTTTGATGCGGCCCGCCACGAATTCCTTTCCTGTGCTAACCTCTTCATCTCAGAGTAGCACTTGCAACCTACGTCCTCAATTATTTGCTTGATGTATTCCAATCTCTGTCTTCCTCTACAGTTTTTGCCCTCTACAGCTCCCTCTAGTACCATGGAAGTCATTCCCTCATGTCTTAGCAGATGTCCTATCATCCTGTCCCTTCTCCTTATCAGTGTTTTCCACATATTCCTTTCCTCTCCGATTCTGCGTAGAACCTCCTCATTCCTTACCTTATCAGTCCACCTAATTTTCAACATTCGTCTATAGCACCATGTCTCAAATGCTTCGATTCTCTTCTGTTCCGGTTTTCCCACAGTCCATGTTTCACTACCATACAATGCTGTACTCCAGACGTACATCTTCAGAAATTTCTTCCTCAAATTAAGGACGGTATTTGATATTAGTAGACTTCTCTTGGCCAGAAATGCCTTTTTTGCCATAGCGAGTCTGCTTTTGATGTCCTCCTTGCTCCGTCCGTCATTGGTTATTTTACTGCCTAGGTAACAGAATTCCTTAACTTCATTGACTTCGTGACCATCAATCCCGATGTTAAGTTTCTCACTGTTCTCATTTCTACTACTTCTCATTACCTTCGTCTTTCTCCGATTTACTCTCAAACCATACTGTGTACTCATTAGACTGTTCATTCCGTTCAGCAGATCATTTAATTCTTCTTCACTTTCACTCAGCATGGCAATGTCATCAGCGAATCGTATCATTGATATCCTTTCACCTTGTATTTTAATTCCACTCCTGAACCTTTCTTTTATTTCCATCATTGATTCCTCGATGTACAGATTGAAGAGTAGGGGCGAAAGGCTATAGCCTTGTCTTACACCCTTCTTAATACGAGCACTTCCTTCTTGATCGTCCACTCTTATTATTCCCTCTTGGTTGTTGTACATATTGTATATGACCCGTCTCTCCCCATAGCTTACCCCTACTTTTTTCAGAATCTCGAACAGCTTGCGCCATTTTATACTGTCGAACGCTTTTTCCAGGTCGACAAATCCTGTGAAAGTGTCTTGATTTTTTTTTAGCCTTGTTTCCATTATTAGCCGTGACGTCAGAATTGCCTCTCTCGTCCCTTTACTTCTCCTAAAGCCAAACTGATCGTCACCTAGCGCATTCTCAATTTTCTTTTCCATTCTTCTATATATTATTCTTGTAAGCAGCTTCGATGCATGAGCTGTTAAGCTGATTGTGCGATAATTCTCGCACTTGTCAGCTCTTGCCATCTTCGGAATTGTGTGGATGATGCTTTTCCTGAAGTCAGATGGTATGTCGCCAGACTCATATATTCTACACACTAACGTGAATAGTCGTTTTGTTGCCACGTCCCCCAATGATTTTAGAAATTCTGATGGAATGTTATCTATCCCTTCTGCCTTATTTGACCGTAAGTCCTCCAAAGCTCTTTTAAATTCCGATTCTAATACTGAATCCCCTATCTCTTCTAAATCGACTCCTGTTTCTTCTTCTATCACATCAGACAAATCTTCACCCTCATAGAGGCTTTCAATGTATTCTTTCCACCTATCTGCTCTCTCCTCTGCATTTAACAGTGGAATTCCCGTTGCACTCTTAATGTTACCACCGTTGCTTTTAATGTCACCAAAGTTTGTTTTGACTTTCCTGTATGCTGAGTCTGTCCTTCCGACAATCATATCTTTTTCGATGTCTTCACATTTTTCCTGCAGCCATTTCGTCTTAGCTTCCCTGCACTTCCTATTTATTTCATTCCTCAGCGACTTGTATTTCTGTATTCCTGATTTTCCCGGAACATGTTTGTACTTCCTCCTTTCATCAATCAACTGAAGTATTTCTTCTGTTACCCGTGGTTTCTTCGCAGCTACCTTCTTTGTACCTATGTTTTCCTTCCCAACTTCTGTGATGGCCCTTTTTAGAGATGTCCATTCCTCTTCAACTGTACTGCCTACTGCGCTATTCCTTATTGCTGTATCTATAGCGTTAGAGAACTTCAAACGTATCTCGTCATTCCTTAGTACTTCCGTATCCCACTTATTTGCGTATTGATTCTTCTTGACTAATGTCTTGAACTTTAGCCTACTTTTCATCACTACTATATTGTGATCTGAGTCTATATCTGCTCCTGGGTACGCCTTACAGTCCAGTATCTGATTTCGGAATCTCTGTCTGACCATGATGTAATCTAATTGAAATCTTCCCGTATCTCCCGGCCTTTTCCAAGTACACCTCCTCCTCTTGTGATTCTTGAAGAGGGTATTCGCTATTACTAGCAGAAACTTGTTACAGAACTCAATTAGTCTTTCTCCTCTTCCATTCCTCGTCCCAAGCCCATATTCTCCTGTAACCTTTTCTTCTACTCCTTCCCCTACAACTGCATTCCAGTCGCCCATGACTATTAGATTTTCGTCCCCCTTTACATACTGCATTACCCTTTCAATATCCTCATACACTTTCTCTATCTGTTCATCTTCAGCTTGCGACGTCGGCATGTATACCTGAACTATCGTTGTCGGTGTTGGTCTGCTGTCAGTTCTGATTAGAACAACCCTGTCACTGAACTGTACACAGTAACACACCCTCTGCCCTACCTTCCTATTCATAACGAATCCTACACCTGTTATACCATTTTCTGCTGCTGTTGATATTACCCGATACTCATCTGACCAGAAATCCTTGTCTTCCTTCCACTTCACTTCACTGACCCCTACTATATCTAGGTTGAGCCTTTGCATTTCCCTTTCCCGATTTCCTAGTTTCCCTACCACGTTCAAGCTTTTGACATTCCACGCCCCGACTCGTAGAACGTTATCCTTTCGTTGATTATTCAATCTTTTTCTCATGGTAACCTCCCCCTTGGCAGTCCCCTCCCGGAGATCCGAATTGGGGACTATTCCGGAATCTTTTGCCAATGGAGAGATCATCATGACACTTCTTCAATTACAGGCCACATGTCCTGTGGATACACGTTACGTGTCTTTAATGCAGTGGTTTCCATTGCCTTCTGCATCCACATGTCGTTGATCATTGCTGATTCTTCCGCCTTTAGGGGCAATTAATTGCCCACCCCTAGGACAAGAGAGTGCCCTGAATCTCTATCCGCTCCTCCGCCCTCTTTGACAATGCCGTTGGCAGAATGAGGCTGACTTCTTATGCCGGAAGTCTTCGGCCGCCAATGCTGATTATTTATCAAAATTTAGGCAGTGGCGGGGATCGAACCCGGGACCGAAGACGTTTTGATTGTGAATCAAAGACGCTACCCCTAGACCTCGGGTCTACCCTCCTTAATTTCGTTCGGTGATCTGACAAGGGCCGGTGTATTCAAAGAAGAAGGCCAATGACAGCAAATATGTAATAAATGTATATCTTTAAGAAACTAGATTAAATAGCTTTGTGTTTCCCAACCTAGCTGTTACAACAAAAAAAAGCACTCCGCCGTCAGGCCACGAGTGGCCTACCGGGACCATCCGACCGCCGTGTCATCCTCAGTGGAGAATGCGGATAGGAGGGGCGTGGGGTCAGCACACCGCTCTCCCGGTCGTTATGATGGTATTCTTGACCGAAGCCGCTACTATTCGGTCGAGTAGCTACTCAATTGGCATCACGAAGCTGAGTGCACCCCGCAAAATGGCAACAGCGCATGGCGGCCTGGATGGTCACCCATCCAAGTGCCGACCACGCCCTACAGCGCTTAACTTCGGTGATTTCACGGGAACCGGTGGATCCACTGCGGCAAGGCCGTTGCCAACTGTTACAACAAGCACTAACTAAAGAGCTTAGTTAAAGATGTTGTACTCTATTGTCTGCTGTCTTCAAAGCTACTGTTCAGAATACTTTTGACAACTATCATCAGTATGTAACACAGATAGGGAGTCGAACTACATTTTGTTTTAGTTCTTCATTATTTAAATTAGAGCAGGCTGTCGATCTACTCAATTGGCATCACGAAGCTGAGTGCACCCCGCAAAATGGCAACAGCGCATGGCGGCCTGGATGGTCACCCATCCAAGTGCCGACCACGCCCTACAGCGCTTAACTTCGGTGATTTCACGGGAACCGGTGGATCCACTGCGGCAAGGCCGTTGCCAACTGTTACAACAAGCACTAACTAAAGAGCTTAGTTAAAGATGTTGTACTCTATTGTCTGCTGTCTTCAAAGCTACTGTTCAGAATACTTTTGACAACTATCATCAGTATGTAACACAGATAGGGAGTCGAACTACATTTTGTTTTAGTTCTTCATTATTTAAATTAGAGCAGGCTGTCGATCTACGCAGGGAGAAACATTTTTTTTTTGTATATATGTGTGGTATCTGTTCTGTCAGACAGTGTATTTGTAGGTATGACTCCCTTGACAACTTCAGTGTAGATGCACAATAGGGTCGGACCCTCTTGCGGAAGTACAGACTCGTCGCGGGCGAGTAGGTGACTGGACAGTGGACGCTACTAGCGTGTGGCAAATTGAGGATTTGGGCAGCGTGACCACATGGCCGAAGCAGTTAAGGCAACCGCTCGCGTTACGCGGGAGATCCGAGTTTGAGTACCAGTCCACCATAAATATTCAACTTTCGTCATCGGATTATTTCGACGCCGCATTGTGGCTGGAATAGGCCTCTCTTTTGATATTTAAACGTTTTTCTGTTGTATTATGCGAGTTCCCAGAACAACTGTCACCGAATAAATCAGCCACTGTAATTGATAAAGGGTCACGCAGCAGAAGAGCGCTCTCTTTGTCCCGTTGACACTGTGAGTAACCTCTTAAATACACTTATCTAGATTAGTGGGCTAGTGAATGAAGTAAATTTATCTCATACACAGACCATTTCTCTCTTGACACGTGTTAGAAGCGCTGCTCAGCTTTCAATCTACTTAGTACTCTTCCAGTTGACTCAAATAGTGGACTATAGTTCAAAACGTGTCACAAATATAACGTTCAGTGACACGAAACTGTGGCTGGTATCGACTACGTTTTATAAAAAAATTCACATTTTATTTCATTAAAGACAACCAATCGTAGTTCAACATATCCAGACTGCAGTAAAATGACTTCCTTGAGTGAAATATTAAATGATTAATTTCTTACAGCGTTTTAGGAAATATATATATTTTTTTATGAACTGTCAACGGAAATGTGAGAGAAGAGCTTCATAGTTAGACCTCTAGCTCATTTCTAAGGCCATTTCAGTGTGATTTCA
Organism: Schistocerca nitens; assembly: GCF_023898315.1. NCBI lineage: Eukaryota > Metazoa > Arthropoda > Insecta > Orthoptera > Acrididae > Schistocerca > Schistocerca nitens. The sequence continues at coordinate 598,358,632 of NC_064621.1, forward strand.
ACGAGATACGAACCTCATCTCTGGCAATGAAAGGTGAATTTTATTCGCTGAAAGGTGCTCTGATTTAATTGACCTTGACACCCCATTTACATCATAACACCGTTTCTTCAATAGTAAGTTGAAACCCTGCTGATGACGCTGGACTTCGGAATATACAGTGGTGATTAATTAAAATTCTTTAAGATAAACGGCGAGATTTATTATTCAACGTTGATCGCACTGCCTGATATCACCAAAAAACTGTCTTTATATAGAACTTACCACAAAGAGTGAGGTCCGCGATATTGAAGTTCATCATTTCATCGGTTTGAAAACAATTACAAAAATTATGCATTAATATAAGTCAGACGACTTTTACTTTGATGCTGCCGAAAGATACTTACATCACTACGCCAGATTTAAAAAAACCGCGCCGAGCGAGAGATTTGCACACAGAATTATACCTAATGTAATGACAGAGTATTTTCTGCCGGTTCGCTAAAATTTTCCTATGGTGATTTCCAGTCTGTTCGAGACGTCACAGTCACTCTTCTGGGCAAGTTTTGGATTGGTTGACCTGATGAACTTCGAGCTGGTCGGCATCAAAAGTTTCACGAGATTCTGGGCCCTGCTGATGTTTGGTTCGTACTCTGTCATCAACATCATCGTGCTGCTCAACATGCTCATCGCTATGATGTCCAACTCCTACCAGATCATTTCGGTAAGTGCCGCCGGACCGCCTACTACAAAATCAGGTAACTCTGCCAAGTATTCGCTGCTAGCAACTCTTAAATGTAGTCTCGGACATTGATCGCATCGTACTGGAAGAAAAAGAACCACACTAGTAGCAATAACAGCCCAACCCTCCGCCCCAGGGCCACAGTGTCTGCAGTAAGAGAGCTGAGCTAGTGAGGGGGCAGAGCAGAGCGTCTTCTCATTCGCCTGTCACAGTGCCGGAGCTACGATAGTAGCTAGCGTTACCCTCTACGATGCATCGATCAAAGCCAATATTTTGTCCTGCCGAAAAGGAAAGACCCCGTACTGACTCAGTGCTTGCTCAACTTCGTCAGTCTGCCACCCTAGCATTACCGATTATAGTGGTCTTAATGATATATTTAGTTCATATTTCTTCTTCTTAAAGTATTTGTCCAACTTACAATATTAGCATACGAAATTAATCACGCATATACGCAGATTTCAACCGTGCTTAGTGAACGGATCTTCATTCGTTTCTGAGACATTTACAATTAATTAATATGCCTGTCACGGCGCGAGTATAAGTAAATCATGTCATTTAATACGCAAATTTAACCTTTTTTCTCAACCAAAATTTATAAGACAACTACTATCTTTGATGATAATTCATTAACAGATATAAATTCTCACTTATCGGTATATGAGACAGTTGTTATATAGGTACACCATATTGTCTTTCAGTGCAGTTATCTTGCGTGTGTCAGTTATCTGTAATTTACAGTTAATTAGTTAATTAAGTAATTAGTGCTGTTTCTTTGCGATTATCCAAATTTGACTACACTCTCTGCTTATAGCGCTCGTTCTCATCTACACATAATTAGCTATATTCATAACATGTATAGTTCTGAAGTTATAATAAAAACACTGTAATTAATGAATTTGTTGCTTTGTGTCTGAATTACTCTTTAATTACATGTTGGACAAAACAGTTGATATATTCAATATGATTCTGCGTCTCGGTAGTTCCTATATCAGTGATGTGAAAATTTGTCTTTGTGTGAATTGTTTCACCACTGTCCATGGACGTAGCGAGGAGACGTCAGCGATGGCAGCCGCACCCCTCCACTAGAAAAACATCTTAGACAACTGAATTCCTATCGCTCTCCGGCAAACAGACAGTTTTATCACTTTAAACAGAGCTAAAACACGTAATGCGAGCACAACCAGAGCTATTTGTCGTGAAATCTCAAAACCATTCCGTCATTCGCCTCCAAACTAAGATGAGTTGCCCTCCCCTAGCTCAGCTCCTGAGTACGCTGTCCCTGTGGTAAATGTGGATATGATACCCACTAACCTACTAACCACCCTGGGCATTCTCAGACTCCGACCACGCGATCGCTCAGTAGTTAGCGCCCATTTCGGACAAAGTACCTGCACAGGCCGTTGCTCGTTTGCCGACCAAGATGCGACAATACGCGTCATGTTTGGGTAGGGTAGTATGTTGTGGTGAGGAACTGTCCCCAGTGAAATCCCTGTGGGCTACCGACACCTGATAAAGTCAAAATGGTGTAAAGTAGAATGTATATGTGACCAGGAACTGCCGTAATTTTAGTTTTCGTACCGTGTTCCAAATACAGTAAGAACAATGACCGTGTCTATAAATAGAGTTGGATGATGTATGCAGTGCACTTACCGATTATTACTGCATACATCCAGATAGTATTTCACCATGTACGACAATCCTTTTTTTTTTCACTTCACGCTGATGTCAGTAGCCCACCTACACTCTTAAACGTGTCGTGTTGTAATGTCGATAACTGGTCAGTTGTACAACAATACGGGTCTCAGATATAGAGATTTTCTGCAAAATGAGATTTATATTATTCGTATGATCTCCGACATCATCCATTCACCCATTTTCTAATACAGGGCGTTTGAAAATAATGTATTGCACAAACAACACGTTAATACATCACGCAAATGCTGAGGCACATTAAAATATTAAAACTTTCTTTGACCAGTGGCTACTAACTGAATATATGTCTTTATATATTGCTATATTATTTGCCTCCAACAAAGTTCTTATTGTCCACACTTCAATAGTCTTGGTAGTGAATGAGCTGTTCCTTGGGATCACAGAACGCGGCCAGTGATCACTTGCTTGGATGTCACCACGCAGCTCTCGCACAGGGGTGACTCAACTTGGTAATCGATGAATTCCTGCCTCCGAATTACCTATTGCAAATGAAGGAAAAACAGTATCACTAGAAAGTTCATGTGATACACTGCAGATTTACCACTGTTGTTGGTTTTGGTTACAAGATTGGGCGTGCTCATTCAGCATAGTGGGTCCTCTGCTCATTCCATCTTTCAGGTAACACATCATCTGAATACAAACAGCTTGACTGATAGATCAGCCGCAATGGTTACATTTGTTGGCGATCAAGGTGGCCGAACCCTAGTCTGGTATATTTTTTTCTTGGTGAGTTTGGTGAAAGGTGAAATTCACCGGTGAAAATTATATAAAAGGCTTGAATTAGTCGCTCTAAAAATGAGTAGTGCTGTCCTCTTATAGAACACCAATAAGGTTTCAGATAACCTAGACGTCACGTTTTGAAAATGAGATGAAAAGTGCATTGAACCATTTCAATATACAGACAGTTCAAAAATGATTTTCAGATTTCACAAGACTGCACATTTTACATGAATGGGGACAGGCCTTGGTTTGAATTACAACGCACGTATCTAAACTAAAAGTTTACCTTGGGGCCAGTGGTTGCCGGCGGTGGACTCCCTGTTGCTGCTAGCTCGGTGGCTCTACATCTACATCTACCTCTACATCTACATAATTACTCTGCAGTCCACAGTTAAGTGCCTGCTGGAGGGTTTACAGAGGGTTCATCGAACCAGCCTTAAGTTACTTTCTACCGCTCTACTCTCGAACAGCGCGCGGCAAAAACGAACACTAAATCTTTCTGAGCGAGCTCTGATATCTCTTAGTTTAGTTGATGATCATTTCTCCCTATGTAGGTAGGAACCAACAATACATTTTCACACTCTGAAGAAGAAACTGGTGATTGAAATTTCATAATAAAGTCCTGCTGGAGCGAAATTTGCCTCTGTTTGAATGAATGCCACTCCAAATCCGTTTATCATGTCTGTGGAACTCTTTCCTATTTCGCGATAATACAAAACAAGCTGCCCTTCTTTGATCTTTTCGATGTCCTCGTCAATCCTATCTGATGCGGTTCCCATACCTCACAACAACACTCCAGAAGAGAGCGAACAAGCGTAGTATAATTAGTCTCTTTAGTAGACCTGTCGCATCTTCTAAGTGTTCAGCCAACAAATCGCAGTCTTTCGTTTGCTTTCCGCACGATATTATCTATGTGATCGTTCCAGTTTAATTGTAAACCTTAAATATTTATTTGAGTTTACACGCTTTTAATTTGTATGATTTATTGTGTAAATGAAATTTAACAGATTCTTCTTAGTGCTCATGTGGATGACTTCACACTTTTCGTGATTTACAGACAATTGCCACTTTTTTGCACCAAACAGATATCCTGTTTGAATCATTTTGCAATTAGTTTTGATCACCTAATGATTTTAAATGATGGTAAATGACAGTATCATCTGCAAACAGTGTAAGAGGACTGCTCAGACTGTCTCCCAAATCGTTTAGGTAGATCAGTAACAAAAGAGGGCCTATAACGCTTCCTTGGGCAACTCCAGATATCACTTCTGCTTTACTCGATGTCTTTCAATCAATCATTACCAACTGTGAACTTTCTGACACGAAATTACCAGTCCGGTAACGCAACTGAGACGATACTGCATAGGCACGCAATTAATTAGAAGTCTCTTGTGAGGAACGGCGTCAAAAGTCTTCTGGAAATCTAAAAATATGGAATCATTTTAACGTTCTCTGTCGATAACACCCATTGCTTTACTTTACTTTACTCCGTCCGAACAGGCCACGGAAAGCGCAACAGTACTGACCAACCGCCATATCATCCTCAGCCTATTGGTGTCACTGGATGTGGCTATGGATTACTTCATGAAAATAAAGAGTTGTGTTTATTTGTCAATAAATTGTTGTCTTCGAGGTGACTGATAATGTTCGACCACGGTATATGTTCTAAAACCCTACTGCAAATCGATGTTAGTGATTAACCAGCCGAGATGGCGACGGTACAGCAAAAAAAGGCGTTTAGTATCCTCTGTTTCAACAGGTACAGTTCAGTTATGGCTGTGCAGCGTTATTTTCGTCGGGAGTATAGACTGCACCTATTACAAAGCAGAGCACTCATCGATGACACCAGAAATTTCAAGACAAAATAGACATGTTTCGTAAAAATGGTTCAAATGTCTCTGAGCACTATGGGACCTAACATCTGAGGTCATCAGTCCCCTAGACTTAGAACTACTTAAACCTAACTAACCTAAGGACATCACACACATCCATGCCCGAGGCAGGATTCGAACCTGCGACCGTAGCAGCAGGGTGGTTCCGGACTGAAGCGCCTAGAACCGCTCGGCCACAACGGCCGGCTCATGTTTCGTACGCAACACTCACCAAACACTACTGGATCCTTCTGGATAAGGCACGGTTCAGCATCACTTAAACCGTTATTATAATCACAGAGATCAGCTTAATTAGATAAGCTTCGACGACATTCCATAAAGCCAAATTTTTTAAGTCTGTAATTCATTGTTGCAACTGGGGTAGCAGAGTATAACACCACACTGCAGGTTAATGTGATTAGCATACACCCTGATGTATCGAAGGCTATAGGTTCGAAACTCGTCGAATGGAGGGAAATTTTTATTATTTCTAAATCTAATCAAGAGACTTTATTATTGTTATTCAGTCAACTGATTACATGTAATTTTTTTATTTGTGATACTTTGCCGTGTCATTTTTATCATCATATTGATTTCCTTATTTGCACTTTCTTTCTTCCTACCATTCTTTTTTCATTTAGAATTGCCTGTGTCGCCTATAATTTGCAACCAAGTGCCAACGAGGATTGCTCATCGGTTGGTAACACTCGGCTCGTGTAGCCAATGCGAGGATAGTTCCAGGTAACCAATGATAGCGAGAAATGACAGCTTGCTTTTAGCGCTGAAACTGGAATATTTCTGTTTTGAGTTTGCTCACAGAGGTTAGCTTTAATCGCAATGAACAAAGTGATCGTGATTTTAGTTATGCAACAGACTGCTGACTGCCGTTTTTTCGGATACACTGCATATCACGACGATGTGGATAGTACAGGACATGAGTTTAAATTTTGGGCAACAAAACGAGCCATCTGCCGCAGTTCAGTCATAGGTCACATAATATCAGCTGTCGACAGAGCATCTCGCATTTCGGTCATGGCCTTACTGCCACCTCTTGCAGAACCATAACAGGAAACAACTTTTCTTCTACCATGCATGTTTGGGCTGAACTGATAGCAACATTCAGCTACAATACCAGAACTTCATTCTACCTGCAATTTTTGTGTAAAAGATTTACGCCAATTTTTTTATGAAAATATGGATACAGCAATCACGTATCTGGATATGTTGGTGATCTGGTTTTTTCCTAGATTGAGAGAAACTACCGAAAATTTCATTTTTCAACTGGAAGGAGCACCATTACACTGGCACTTTAATGTAAGAACATTTCCTCATAGTGAATTCCCTCAATGTTGGATCAGGCAAAAGGGAGGGGCGGATTCACATTGCACCACTGGTCTCCAAGGCCACCCGAACATTTTATATAAATACAAAGGGCGTTCAAAAAGTTTTGCACAGTCGCCTCTAATTTTATTTTTTTTTTTTTTTTTTGAAGGAGGAGAACGAATTTTTTTGTGAACGTACTTGGAACATTTAGCTATATAGTGAGCCTACTCAGAGTAGCCTCCATCAGCTGTGACGCATCTGGCCCAACGTTCTTTCCATGATGTTAATGCACTTAGGTAAAATTCTGGGGATTGACTTTTACATCATCGCTTGACACAGGAAATAAGGTCTTTTTCACTATGAAATGTTTTACCGTGTAGGTGGGCCTTCAGACGACCAAAGAGGTAAAAATCAGACGGAGCCAAGTCCGGACTGTAGGGAGGATGAGGAAAAATTTTCCAACCCATTTTCCTGATTTTCTCCTGCGTCATAAGGGATGTATTTCGTTTGGCATTGTCATGGTGTAGTCTGATGAGCTAACCCTGAAGCTGTAGTCTGCGGGTCTTGCTGGCACGTTGCACCTTGTCCAATGACAAACAGTAGCGGTCCCGGTTAATTTTGGAGCCAGGTTCGAAAAGGTTAATGAAAATGACACCACACTGATCCCAGAAGAAGGAGGCCATCACCTTTCGGCCCGCTGTTCGTGAAAGTCTTGGTTTCTTCTTCCGAGGGGAACCCGGGTGACGCCACGCCATGGATTGGGTTTTTCTCTCAGGTTCGGACAAAACAACCATGTTTCAGCCTGGGTAATGAGGACGTCAAAACACTGTTTCCACTCTTGCATAAAGGTCTTCATGAAACCCTCCCACACGTTCTTTCTCATCGTTTCCATTTCTCTTGTCAATAATCCAGGTACCCATCGTAGACAGGTTTTTGTACCAGTGATACCACACTACGCAATTAACAAACGAGTCATTTCAGCAAGTTGTCGTGTCGTCACTCATCTGTCATTTTGGATGATTTGATCAATGGTTTCCTTATTCGGATCACTCACTGCCGTTGATGGTCTACCGCACCGTGCAGTGTCCAGTAGAGAGAAATCACCTTCTTTAAGCCTCTGCAACCACCGCTGGATACTGCTGCGATTCACTGTTTCCTCCCCATAAACAGGGAGCAACTTCCTGTGAATCGATATGGCAGAGTAATCGCCAGTCTTGAAGAGGAACTTCATCACCGACCGTTGTCGCAATCTGACATTTACTTCACAGTCCATTATGGCTCACCTGTAAATAAAAGAAAATACTTTCATATACCAACTTATAGCTGGATGCTCCAAGTATGTTCACAAAAAATTTCATTCTCCTCCCGCAAAAAAAATTAGAGATGACTGTGCAAAAGTTTTTGGACGACCTTTGTATATATATGTTTTAAGTAGGTCTGTGACAGACTATCTCTGTGTCTGCCCTTATATTGGATCTGAGTGTGAACGACGACGAGTTGTGTATCGTCTAAACGTTTGTCGTCCTTAGGGGGAGGCCATACTGAACGTCTGTAAGAAGTAAGTGAAACCTGGACTCTCAAACTAATTTTAAAATGTATGGCAATGTTTATGTGCATGGGTGTAAAATACCGGTGTCAAATTCGAAGATTCTTTTGAAAACAAAAGCCTTGTAGTCTTATATTGAAATTCACCCCAAGTCTGTATCCAAATTCATGTATAAGATATAGTCTTGTGCAATCGGATGAATCTTTTTGCAACACCCTGTAATATTAGCGTGTTTATGGACTTTTGCGTTGTTTTTGATCATTTTTATTGGTTTCTTTCACACTGAACATTCCTTAAGCTGTAACTCTACACCTGCTGCAAACTGGACACACGGCTGTATGAATTTACAACTGCAAACCGCCCGTGCAGCCTGTTTGTGGTGGTCCCGCAGGAACGCGCGGACACGGAGTGGAAGTTCGCCCGCAGCCACTTGTGGATCAGCTACTTCGAGGAGGGCGACACGGTGCCGCCGCCCTTCAACCTGGTGCCCACCACCAAGAGCCTCGCCAAGGTGTTCGGCTGCGGCTCCGGCAAGCGCCTGTCCACGTCCACCAAGGTGAGCCAACTGAACCTACCGATACCTCGTGTCTGTTTTTAACTATGACGAGATACTTTTGTGGCCTGTAATATCAAACGTCTGCACACAGAGGCACCACAGAACACTAGCAATACTTGTGTTGTCTCTATATTACTGTTTGGAATGTAGGTTGTCGTGAAAGACTGATCTGTGGCGTAGCTCATAGTGTAGGTTAGGATGAAATGAGACACTGTGTATTGGCGGAGCTAAGGAACATAAGGTAATTGGAGCAACTATAATGAGATATATTGTACATGTGGTGCTCTGCAGCTTGCAAATACTGTAAATACATTAAAGTTACATATATACTCACCATATATACTCACGTAAACTGCTCAGTGCAATGTACTTCTTATTTCTTATTTATTGTTGTACTAGTGTCGGGCACATAACCACCTTTAACGGCATCATTTATATAATTTGCTGATAAAATTGATGCAATTCTTCATAATTTTATTTTAGTACATCTACATTTATAGTCCGCAAACCACCCAGTGGTGTGTGGCGGAGGGCACTTTACGTGCCACTGTCATTACCTCCTTTTCCTGTTCCAGTCGCGTATGATTCGCAGGAAGAACGACTGCCGGATAGCCTCCGTGCGCGCACGAATCTCTCTAATTTTACATTCGTGATCGGGAGGTATAAGTAGGGAGAAGCAATATATTCGATAAATCATCCAGAAACGCACCCTCTCGAAAACTGGACAGCAAGCTACACCTCGATACAGCGCCTCTCTTGCAGAGTCTGCCACTTTGCTCAACATTTCCGTATCGCTATCACGCTTACCAAATAACCCTGTGACGAAACGCGCCGCTCTTCTTTGGATCTTCTCTATCTCCTCCGTCAACCCGATCTGGTACAGATCCCACACTGATGAGCAATACTCAAGTATAGGTCGAACGAGTGTATTGTAAGCCACCTCCTTTGTTGATGGACTACATTTTCTAAGGACTCTCCCAATAAATCTCAACCTGGCACCCGCCTTTCCAACAATTAATTTTATATGATCATTCCACTTCAAATCGTTCCGTACGCATACTCCCAGATATTTTACAGAAGTAACTGCTACCAGTGTTTGTTCCGCTATCATATAACCATGCAATAAAGGATCCTTCTTTCTATGTATTCGCAATACATTACATTTGTCTATGTTAAGGGTCAGTTGCCACTCCCTGCACCAAGTGCCTATCCGCTGCAGATCTTCCTGCATTTCGCTGCAATGTTCTAATACTGCTACTTCTCTGTATACTACAGCATCATCTGCGAAAAGCCGCATGGAACTAGGTCATTTATATATATTGTGAAAAGCAATAAATTATTTCTGATGTTATGCAGTTAGCAAGAAGCAAAATGTACTTCACAATGTTATCAGCAAGTATCCTTGATATTAGCTAAAAAACAATATACATAAGATGCCACTGAAGATGGAATAAATAAGGAATAAAAAACACATGCGTAATACGACATCTCAGTAGCTGTATTTGATCACCGGCGCGTATTTTACTCTATTTCGATGACGTTCTTGGTCCAAGCTGACGGCTGATTTTGGCAGGTTTAGTAGTTTCCTTCGTGTGAAATTCCGACCAGAGATAGGACGAAATATTTGGCTTGAGTGTCACATCTACGTCGACGTCACCAGAGGCGGAGCACCACCACAACTATACAGGGAAGGGGCAGGATGTCGAGCCAGAATTACTACAGGGATCACGCCAGAATACGCTTAAAATGGTTCAAGAAAATTCCGTGTGCTGAGCTTAGGGATGGGAAAGTTTACGTGCACAATTCATATATTTAGACTCCAGAAAATCCGCTTGCCACAGATTCTTATGACCATCAACGGCAGCCGACATTTACCATCTGAACCGTTGTCGTCCATAGCCAATTAATTGCATTAAACAAGATGAGTCTCAGGTGATGAAACACGTCTTTCATCACTTGAACTCTTCAGAGTAGCAAAACGAACCTCTCAGCAAACAGTAGTACGTAGAAGATCATTTAATTTTAATGCTCTGTTAATATACCTTATATCGGTTATACAGTATTAACTGAGATATTGTAACAAGTATAGGCTTTTAATGTAATGGTATATTATTAACGTAGAAGATCATTTAATTTTAATGCTCTGTTAATATACCTTATATCGGTTATACAGTATTAACTGAGATATTGTAACAAGTATGGATTTTTAATGTAATAGTATGTTATTAACGGGATTTGAAACCCATTGAAAATAAGAGTAAATTGATACAATGCTTGTTAACGTCGGTGTTAAGGGTTTCTGATAATATTCTGTTACCGAGAGTTAAAGGGGCCGAAACCTCGTACTGCTATGCAGACAACGCCACACTGTGGCCTCGTGCCACGTTTTGTCGTCATGTTGCGCAAGGCGGTAGGCACTCCTGTAAGATCAAATAAATACACTCATAGAGAAATAAAAATTCGACGCAACGCGAAGGAATTATCCAAATGGCACAGAAATCGGTAGATGTGATGTACATGTACAGACAAACAAATGATTGTAATTTCAGAAAAATTGGATGATTTATTCAAGAAAAAATGTCCAAATGTATGTGAAATCTTATGCGACGTAGCTGCTAAGGTCATCAGTCCCTAAGCTTACACACTACTTAACCTAAATTATCCTAAGGATAAACACACACACACACATGCCCGAGGGAGGAACCGAACCTCCGCCGGGACCAGCCGCACAGTCCATGACTGCAGCGCCCAAGACCGCTCGGCTAATCCCGCGCGGCAATTTATTCAAGAGAAGTAGTTCATAAACTGAGCAAGTCAATAATGCTTTGGTCCACCTCTGTCACTTATGCAAGTAGTCATTTGGCTTCGTGTAGATTGACAGAGTTGCTGGAGGTCCTCCTCAGGGATATCGTGCCAAATTGTATCCAGTTGGTGCGTCAGATCGTCAAAATCCCCAGTTGGTTTGAGGGCCTTGCTCATAATGCCCCAGACGTTACCAATTGGGGAGATACCCGGCGACCTTACTGGCAAAGGTCGCTTTTGGCAACTACAAAGACAAACGGTAGAAACTCTCAGCCCTTGATGTGTGCGGGCGGACATTATCTTGTTAAAATTTAAGCCCACTATGGCTTGCCGTGAAGAGCAACAAAACGAAACGGGGCGTAGAATATCGCCCACGTACCGTTATGCTGTAAGGGTCCCTCCGACTGGTTTTAGTTATCGACCTCACTTCATATTCTACATCTACATCTACATTTATACTCCGCAAGCCACCCAACGGTGTGTGGCAGAGCGCACTTTACGTGCCACTGTCATTACCTCTCTTTCCTGTTCCAGTCGCGTATGGTTCGCGGGAAGAACGACTGCCGGAAAGCCTCCGTGCGCACTCGAATCTCTCTAATTTTACATTCGCGATCTCCTCGGGAGGTATAAGTAGGGGGAAGCAATATATTCGATACCCCATCCAGAAACGCACCCTCTCGAAACCTGGACAGCAAGGTACACCGCGATGCAGAGCGCCTCTCTTGCAGAGTCTGCCACTTGAGTTTGCTAAACATCACCGAACGCTATCACGCTTACCAAATAATCCTGTGACAAAACGCGCCGCTCTTCTTTGGATCTTCTCTATCTCCTCTGTCAACCCGACCTGGTACGGATCCCACACTGATGAGCAATACTCAAAAATAGGTCGAACGATTTTTTTGTAAGCTACCGCCTTTGTTGATGGACTACATTTTCTAAGGACTCTCCCAATGGATCTCAACCTGGCACCCGCCTTACCAACAATTAATTTTATATGATCATTGCACTTCAAATCGTTCCGTACGCATACTCCCAGATATTTTACAGAAGTAACTGCTACCAGTGTTTGTTCCGATATCATATAGTCATACAATATAGGATCCTTCTTTCTATGTATTCGCAATACATTACATTTGTCTATGTTAAGGGTCAGGTGCTACTACCTGCACCAAGTGCCTATCCGCTGCAGGTTTTCCTGCATTTCGCTGCAATTTTCTAATGCTAATTTATAGACCCTGCATGTCACCAGGGGACTGTTGAAGCTGGTGGAAGCTCTGTAATGGTGTGGGGCGTGTGCAGTGGGAGTGATATGGGACCCCTGATACGTCTAGATACGTCTCTGACAGGTGACACGTACGTAAGCATCCTGTCTGATCACCTGCGTCCATCCATGTCCATTGTGCATTCCGACAGGCTCGGGAAATTCGAGTAGGAGAATGCGACACGCCACACGTCCAGAATTGCTACAGAGTAGCTCCAGGAACGCTCTTCTGAGTTTAAACACTCCCTCTGGCCTTCAAACTCCCCAGACATGAACGTTATTGAGAATATCTGGAATGCCTTGCAACGTGCTGTTCAGAAGAGATCTGCGCACCCTCGTAATCTTGCGGATTTATGGACAGTCCTGTATGATTCATGGAGTCAGTTCCCTCCAGCACTACGTCAGACATTAGTCGAGTACATGCCACGATCTGTTGCGGCACTTCTGCGTGTTCTCGGGGCCCTACACGATATTAGGCAGGTGTAGCAATTTCTTTGGCTCTTCAGTGTATATGACCAAGCAGATAACGTTGAAACTTCCCGAAGGCTGTGTGCGGATGAGGCTTTTGTGTACAGAGAAGTCATATGTGACGTTAAACACAAACCTCCTCCTCCTCCTCCTTCTATACGGAGAAGTCAGAACGCTAGAAAATTGCAGATAAATGCAAGAAGACCTGCAGAGGATCGACGCTTGGTTCAGGGAACGGCAATTGACCAGCAATATAAACAAATGTAACGTATTGCAAGCACAGGGGCGAAAAGACGCTTTGCTGTATGATTACACGACTGCAAAACATTCACTCGAAGCAGTTACTTCCGCAAATTATCTAGGAGTATGCGCACGGAGCGATTTGAAGTGGAACAACCACATAAAATTAATCGCCGATAAGATAACTGCCAGACACAGACTCATTGGAATAATCCTCAGTAAATGTAGTCCATCAAGATAGGAAGTAGCTTACAAAACACTCTTTAGACCAGTACTTGAATATTGCTCGTCAGCTTGGGATCAGTACCATACAGAGCTGATAGAGGAAACTGAAAAGATCCAAAGAAGAGCAGCACGTTTCGTTACAGGTTCATTTAGTAAGAACGGAAGTCTCACGCAGATGCTCAGCCAACTCCAGTGGCAGGCGCTGCAGGAGAGGCGTTCTTCATCACGGTGTGGTCCACTGTCAGAGTTCTGAGAGCGTGCGTTCCTAGAAGAAAGTCAGCCAATACCTTGCTCCCTCCCGCACGTATCTCGCGCAAAGCTCATCGGTTCGAGCCCACACAGAGGCTTACCAGCGATCGTTCTTCCTGCAAATCATTCGTGACTGGCACAGGGGAAACAGGTAGTGACCCTGGTACATGAAGTGCCCTCCGCCACACGTCGTGAAGTGCCTTGCATGGTATTACACAAATGTAGATGTATGTCATAAGTATATTTCACATCTATACAAATGTTACAACCAGCTGTTTGAGTGAGTTAACTGATTCTAACTGTGAATCACTGATAGTATAGTCATAAGACACTACGTTTCTTTGTTTTGTAAACAGCTCAGTTTTAGTATTTTGTTCAGTTAAAGAAAGTTTCAAATCTTTGCACCACTTTGAATCTCATCCCGAACTGTCTGCGTATTTCCGTGTAGCCTTTTTTCAGATAGTACCTTATTACGGATAAATACATCTTCTGCAAAAGTCCAGCTTTACAACTCTAGCATAAATTAATGACCTCGATTACAGAGGGAAATTGATAGGCAACGGTTCTTTTCAAGCAAATTACGGTAAAAAGGAAATTGAATAAGCATCCCAGTTGTGGAGCTAATAATAACCTGCGACAAATAGAAGTTAGGCATGAACATAACTTTAACGAATTATAGCGAACCCAGCTTTCACGGGAGACTCAAAACATCAAGCTGCTTACATTCTCTTAATAGCACCATAAGAAGGAAAGATCTGGCATACCTAACGCCTGGAAATCAAACTCTGACATATATTTATAAATCTTCATAAAATATGACATGGAATACATTTTCACGTATAACCAGGAGACAGGAAAACAAAATCTAGAATGTTTAGCAGCCACCTTCTTTCGAATCAGTCAAGAGGCAGTCTTTAATTCAAGGTTTTATGTTAATAAATACTAGTACAAATAATCCTGATTATGTGATGGTGGTAAGTTGCTATCGGACCAAGCTGCTGAGGTCATCCGTCCCTAGGCTTACACACTACTTAATCTAACTTCAACTAACTTACGCTGAAGACAACACACCCACCCATGCCCGAGGGAGGACTCGAACGTCCGGCGGCGGGGGGGGGGGAGTCGCGCGAATCGAGACAAGGTGCCTCGCACCTCAAACCGCACGGCTACCCCGCGCGGCTAATCTTCATTACGTCGACGATATTCAAAAAAATGGTTCAAATGGCTCTAAGCACTATGGGACTTAACAGCTAAGGTCATCAGTCCCCTAAACTTAAACCTAACTAACCTAAGGACATCACACACAGCCATGCCCGAGGCAGGATTCGAACCTGCGACCGTAGCAGCAGCGCGGCTCCGGACTGGAGCGCCTAGAACCGCACGACCACCGCGGCCGGCGTCGACGATATTGTACGCTACACTTACGGAAGAACTGGCCGTTTTATCCTTCTTTCTTCTTCTTTTTATTTTCTTACTTTTTTTCTGTGGCTGTCTGATGTAGGATCCTGCGTTTATCCTGCGTTTGGTTACATCTTTGCTGAATCGTTTAATGTTGCTACTTTTAAGAAATATTCTTCCAAATAATGACGCTGGTCGTATATTGTTGTATTACTCCTATTATGAACTGCGCTCAGTCTAGGATGTTTGTCTATAGTATACTAATTAAAAATATTTGCAGTGCACAAACTCCGCAAATACACTCCTGGAAATGGAAAAAAGAACACATTGACACCGGTGTGTCAGACCCACCATACTTGCTACGGACACTGCGAGAGGGCTGTACAAGCAATGATCACACGCACGGCACAGCGGACACACCAGGAACCGCGGTGTTGGCCGTCGAATGGCGCTAGCTGCGCAGCATTTGTGCACCGCCGCCGTCAGTGTCAGCCAGTTTGCCGTGGCATACGGAGCTCCATCGCAGTCTTTAACACTGGTAGCATGCCGCGACAGCGTGGACGTGAACCGTATGTGCAGTTGACGGACTTTGAGCGAGGGCGTATAGTGGGCATGCGGGAGGCCGGGTGGACGTACCGCCGAATTGCTCAACACGTGGGGCGTGAGGTCTCCACAGTACATCGATGTTGTCGCCAGTGGTCGGCGGAAGGTGCACGAGCCCGTCGATCTGGGACCGGACCGCAGCGACGCACGAATGCACGCCAAGACCGTAGGATCCTACGCAGTGCCGTAGGGGACCGCACCGCCACTTCCCAGCAAATTAGGGACACTGTTGCTCCTGGGGTATCGGCGAGGACCATTCGCAACCGTCTCCATGAAGCTGGGCTACGGTCCCGCACACCGTTAGGCCGTCTTCCGCTCACGCCCCAACATCGTGCAGCCCGCCTCCAGTGGTGTCGCGACAGGCGTGAATGGAGGGACGAATGGAGACGTGTCGTCTTCAGCGATGAGAGTCGCTTCTGCCTTGGTGCCAATGATGGTCGTATGCGTGTTTGGCGCCGTGCAGGTGAGCGCCACAATCAGGACTGCATACGACCGAGGCACACAGGGCCAACACCCGGCATCACGGTGTGGGGAGCGATCTCCTACACTGGCCGTACACCACTGGTGATCGTCGAGGGGACACTGAATAGTGCACGGTACATCCAAACCGTCATCGAACCCATCGTTCTACCATTCCTAGACCGGCAAGGGAACTTGCTGTTCCAACAGGACAATGCACGTCCGCATGTATCCCGTGCCACCCAACGTGCTCTAGAAGGTGTAAGTCAACTACCTTGGCCAGCAAGATCTCCGGATCTGTCCCCCATTGAGCATGTTTGGGACTGGATGAAGCGTCGTCTCACGCGGTCTGCACGTCCAGCACGAACGCTGGTCCAACTGAGGCGCCAGGTGGAAATGGCATGGCAAGCCGTTCCACAGGACTACATCCAGCATCTCTACGATCGTCTCCATGGGAGAATAGCAGCCTGCATTGCTGCGAAAGGTGGATATACACTGTACTAGTGCCGACATTGTGCATGCTCTGTTGCCTGTGTCTATGTGCCTGTGGTTCTGTCAGTGTGATCGTGTGATGTATCTGACCCCAGGAATGTGTCAATAAAGTTTCCCCTTCCTGGGACAATGAATTCACGGTGTTCTTATTTCAATTTCCAGGAGTGTAACTTATGTGAATCTCACGAAGTCTTCGCCTAAAAGGTTGACAATATGTCTCAATAGGAAAACGGTACATCAGAAGGAGGTCACAGTGAATACAGTAACACAACAACTAGGGTTAACCAGCCAGATACACAAGTTAGGTTAAAGGTCGTGTAACAGCGTGAAACTTAAAAAACGAAAACTTCTAAACTCAATCACTGCGAATGATGCCAGCCACATATATAGCTAAATTATTGTTTGTGTCGAACGTCAATGTGTTTCATAAAAAGGTATAAGCGCAGTGCCTGCCATGTGCGTCACATTGGTTTTTAGGGGTATACTTGTAGATGTAGATGTTGGCGTAAGCAAATCCTCGTCGCAGTCTTCTTACGTAACCGACAACAGCTAATCGTATCACTTCCTGAACACTGTTTTGGCTTCACAGAAAACAACGTGCGATGCCGTATACATCTCTCTATGTCTTAACGATCGCTTTCCCAGTAGCTTTTCTGTCTTCACTACGAGCTCGTCGTCATCACCTGTCTATCCGTACATCCAAGAGCGCGTTATGCCATTTTATAGTTCCGGAGTGAACTTCAGCCTGAATGACGTAAGTTATTTAAGTTTATTGCCTTTTTTAACAATGAACATTCAGATTTAGAAGAAATTGCTTAGGAATCGACTCTGAATTTTCGATTAAACCTTAATTAAATAATATGCAAAGACGGGAGGTAAAGTATTTTATTAGCTTACGATCTACTATGTATTTTGCTCACTTAGGTTAATTTACAACATTTCACACTTACATGTTACATTCATGAGCATCTGTCCTTGAATATATTACACTACGGAAAGTAGTAGTGACGGTACATGCGACATGTTTTTAAATGTGCCAGTTGTTTGCTGTACACCTGTTGCTGTAATCAAATGACAGTCTGTGTAATTAAGCAGAGAAACATAAAAAGCTCAGTAGACTAATATTAGTCCACCTCATAAAAGAGCACGCCGGTCACTTTGGAGCACGTGTGTACGTGTCGCACGACTGGTAACAGTCGGTCGAGTGACCCTCCACCACTGACCTAAATCGTGGCGGTCAAGTGACGAGTATATGCCAATCGATTCTTTAGAATTAGTGCATCAGGATGGATCAACGTGGAATCGTGTCAGAATGGCAAAAAGGAGCTACCATATTTAGACATTCCCACAACCACACCGCGAATGAAGTTGTCCTATTTTTGTTGGTGTATCAATGCCGTCTGTTCAGTGTGTCTACAAGGAATGGCGTACCACTCGCAGCCATGTAACACGGCGCAACAGCAGTAGTCGCAAAAAAGTCCTCACCGACAGCGACCTGAGATAAAAGTCACGCCTTGATAATCTCAATGATTTTCAAACCTGGCAGAGATTTCTGCAACCAGTGCACGTAAGTTCATCTCAAGCTGTTTCCGAGCGAACACAGCGAAAGGAACTGCGAGCAGTGGACACATCGTATAGTGGATATCTCGCAAAAGGCCATTTCTTTCAGCGGCACTTCACGATACATATCTCAAATGGGCCGTACAACATATAAATAGCAGTCAAATGAAAACAAAACAGACGGATAAAAAGTAAGTTAAATCTTTACTTACCAATGAAATTTTCACTATGTAGCGAAATGTGCACTGATACGAAACTTCGTGGGAGATTAAAACTGTGTGCCGTACCGAGACTCGAACTCGGGACTTCGCCTTTCGTGGTCAAGGGGGTAAGTGCTATACCATCTCTTTTTCTTTTTTCTTTGGCATTTTGTTCGTTATATTTGGTCGTAGCGGACGTCAAATGACATGCGTAGCAGTTCGTTGTTGATCCCTTCACTCAGTTTTTTTTATTACAGAGATCAGCCAGCTCTTTGACAGAACAAGCTGAGCTACCGTGCCAGCCACCAGCAGAGCTACCCAAGCATGTCTCACGACTCGTCCACACAGCCTTAATTCCGCCAGTATCTCGTCTCCCACCTGCCAAACTTCACAGAAGCTCTCCTGCGAGCCTTACAGCACTAGCACTCCTGCAAGAAGAGATATTGCGCAGACTTGGCTTTACCACAGCCTGGGAGACGTTTGCAAAATTAAATTTTCACTCTGCAGCGGAGTGTGCGCTGATATGACACTTCCTGCCAGATTAAAACATCCCCCAGGCTGTGGCAAAGCCATGTCTTCGTAATATCTTTTCTTCCAGGAATGCCAGTTCTGCAAGGTTCGCAGGAGAGTTTCTGTCAAGCTTGGAAGGTAGGAGACGAGGTACTGGCGGTATTAAGGCTGTGAGGAGAGGTCGTGAGTCATGCTGGGGTGACTCAGATGGTAGAGCACTTGCCCGCGAAATTCGAAGGTCCTGCGCTCGACTCTCGGTCAGGGACACAATTTTAGTCTGACAGGAAGTTTCAAATATTTTATTATTTCGGAAGTGATCCCCATAACTGTTGATACATTTAGCCCATTGTGAGACAAACCGCTCAGTGCTTTCATGAAAAAATGTTTACGGTTGCTTATGGAACCATGATTGTACCCGGGAATGCAGTTCTTCGTTCGAATGAAATCTACGGCGAATTTCTTCAGGGCTCTAAAAATATGGAAATTGCGTGGAGAGAGAGGTCGGGACTTCACGATGGGTGAGTAAGGGCTTCCCAGCGAGATGTCTGCAGCGTAGTCGAAACAATCTTCGCAACGTGTGCAGGGGCACTATCCTGAAACAGAAAGGCGCCGTCCGAGAGCCCGTTGCCCAATGGGTCTCTGTAACACAGCGGCACAATTAACACAGAGCGGTACGTGGACACTTTACAAAAACTGAAGCGCGCCTTCAGGTCCAAGAGCCCAGGAATATTAACGGACTGCATCATTGGGTTGCAGGATAAAACCTTCCCACATGTTTCCTAGGTTGTTCCAATTACACTGCAGAAGTTTCGCTGGGAAGTCCTTACACATCCTCCTAACCGCCCGCATCTCTCCGCATGCGATTTCCGTAATTTTGGGGCCTTGAAGGAAAACATTCGTGGCCGTCGATTTGCTTCTGACGAGGAGGTGCATCAAATCATGATTCAGTTGGCAAACGCAAAAGTTTTTCCACGAAGGCATTGATCGTCTTGTCTCACAGTGGGACAAATGTATTCAGATTTATGGCGATTACTTTTGAAATAACAAAGAGTTTACTTATTTTTTCCATACGCCTCGTTTTCATTCGACTGCTCCTTACAGAAGCTGTACAATAGCTGGCTGGAGATGTACCGTGAGGCCGGACTAGCTTCCATTTTCCCCCTCTTCAAATGATGCAGTGTGTCTAGTGCACCGACAGCGCAATGAGATGTTTAATCTACAGTGTGGTGGAGGCTATAGGTCAGCTCGGAGGTCGTTCTGTGACGTACTTGAGGCATTTCTCATACCATGACTTCTGCTCACTTTTCCAGCTTACCGCCAACACGAACTTGAATTTTATTTCAATATTCTCCTTGATCAAGTATTGTACTGATTGTACATCTTCATGATGAGTGTATTGTAAACACTCCCGTCTTGCAAAACAGCAGCAACCGTGTTTACAGGACCGCACGCGTACACCGTTCTTGGTCTGAAAAACAGTTAGGTACGTTATGGTACCTCGATGGATCCACTTAGTCATCAGATCTCAGTCCCATATCCACTACTCGCCATTAAAATTGCTACACCAAGAAGAAATTCAGATGATAAACGGGTATTCATTGGACAAATAAATTACACTAGAACTGACATGTGATTACATCTTCACGCAATTTGGGTGCATAGTTCCTAAGAAATCAGTACCCAGAACAACCACTTCTGGCCATAATAACGGCCTTGATGCGCCTGGGCATTGAGTCAAACAGAGCTTGGATGGCGTGTACAGGTACATCTGCCCATGCAGCTTCAACACAATACCTCACTTCATCAAGAGTATTGACTGGCTTATTGTGACGAGCCATTTTCAATTGGTGAGAGATCTGGAGAATGTGCTGGCCAGGGTAGCAGTCGAACATTTTCTGTATCCAGAAAGGCGCATACAGGACCTGCAACATGCGGTCGTGCATTATCCTGCTGAAATGTAGGTTTTCTCAGGGATCGAATCAAGGGTAGAGCCACGTGTGCTAACACATCTGAAATGTAATATCCAGTGTTCGAAGTGCCGTCAATGCGAACAAGAGGTGACCGAGACGTGTAACCAATGGCACCTCATAACATCATGCCGGGTGATACGCCAGTATGGCGATGAAGAATACACG
Organism: Schistocerca nitens; assembly: GCF_023898315.1. Taxonomy (NCBI): domain Eukaryota; kingdom Metazoa; phylum Arthropoda; class Insecta; order Orthoptera; family Acrididae; genus Schistocerca; species Schistocerca nitens. The sequence continues at coordinate 598,379,681 of NC_064621.1, forward strand.
CTTCAAATGTGCGTTCACCGCGATGTCGCCAAACACGGATGCGACCATCATGATGCTGGATTCATCCGAAAAAATGACATTTTGCGATTCGTACACCCAGGTTCGTCGTTGAGTACACCATCGCAGGCGATCCTGTCTGTGATGCAGCGTCAAGGGTAACAGCAGCCGTGGTCTCCGAGCTGATAGTCCATGCTGCTGCAAACGTCGTGGAACTGTTCGTGCTGCAATCGTCCCCATCTGTTGACTCATGGATCGAGACGTGGCTCCGCGATCCGTTACAGTCATGCGGATAAGATGCCTGTCATCTCGACTGCTAGTGATACGAGGCCGTTGGGATCCAGCACGGCGTTCCGTATTACCCTCCTGAACCCACCGATTCCATATTCTGCTAACAGTCATTGAATCTCAACCAACGCGAGCAGCAATGTCGCGATACGATAAACCGCAATCGTGACAGGCTACAATCCGACCTTTATCAAAGTCGGAAACGTCATGGTACGCATTTCTCCTCCTTACTCGAGGCATCACAACAACGTTTCACCAGGCAACGCCGGTCAACTGCTGTTTGTGTATGAGAAATCGGTTGGACACTTTCCTGATGTCAGCACGTTGTAGGTGTCACCACCGGCGCAGCCTTGTGTGTATGCTCTGAAAAGCTAATCATTTGCATATCACAGCATCTTCTTCCTGGCGGTTAAATTTCGCGTCTATAGCACATCATCGTGGTGTAGCAATTTTAATGGCCAGTAGTGTAAATTACGTTGAACTATTGGTGACAGTAGGTACATCGCAGCAATCAGTATCCCGCGATTTGTTAGCTCTACGGTATCTAATCAACGAGTAGCTCCGGTTGGCTGTGGAATACTTGGAGAATCTTGTAGGCACACCCCCTCGGCAAACTGAGACCACTGTCAAGGCTAGAGGCCGTGTGAGGGTGATTCCGCTAGGGGAGACTAATTTTTGTCCAGTGTGTGTAAAACAACAGAGCACACTATGCCGAAATTCTTGTTTCATAGTCCACTTTCAGGTTAAAAGAAAGTAATGAGAATGCGGAGCACTTTTCTCTGTCAAGTCGGAGGCCTAGATGGACCCGTTCTCGCTCTCCGTGAGCCAGGGCTCGGTGTCTGCCAGACAGTGATACGCTGTGCCGTGTTGGCTGGTGTGCAGAAAAAGTCCCGGGAGAAGGCGCTGGAGCGGCACGACACGGTGATGCACCTGCTGGTGCGCCGCTACGTCACGGCCGAGCAGCGCAAGCGCGACGACTTCGGCATCACCGAGGACGACGTCATCGAGATCCGCCAGGACATCTCCACTCTGCGCTACGACCTCATCGACATCCTGCGCACCAACGGCATGACGACGCCCAACGTCGACATGCAGGAGTCAGCAGGTTTGCTCAGCACCCACGCTTTTATTCTTCTTCTTGTTTCGCGCAGGCTAACAGTACCGTGCCATTCAACGATGCTCTTTGGCATGGATCTCGACGCTCGTCCAGTAGTTGCGAATCCTCCGGCTGTGCTGTTTCTTCCCCATCTTTGTCCAAAAGGCACCTGTCTTGTATCTTGGTGATTTGTGCTGGAACCTTACTTGCTTAAACATTCTCCTAGGAGATGCCCAGTCCTTTAAGTCTCTTCCTGTACCTCCCATTTCCTATAGATCTTTTATCACTTCTTTCAGCCAAGGTGACTTGGTCTTCCTATTTTGCCAGAATGCGAGAAGCTGGTTAACCTTCTGGGATGCATCCTGCAGGCTTTTCCACACATGGCGGGGGGAATATGATGTCGATGGTGACTTGGTTAAGATAGCTACTCAAACTGGTGGCATTAATGTGCATTTCGTGCAACTGTTACAGCATCATGATCGGCCTCACCTTAATGCGGTTGTTAGGCGTGTTAACGTGGGGCTGGGGAGGCAGAGGTCGTGTTTCACATCTCAGTGGTGCCAGTTGGGTCTATCAGTAGATCGGGTTTCACTAGGCATGGCCTGCACCTCAATAGGTATGGGAAGGGGAGGCTGGGTAAGCTTATAGGTGACAGTGTAGTGGCTGGTGGTGGTGGTGGTGGTGGAGATGGTGGTGGTGGTGGTGTCACTCATGGAAAAATTCCCGTAGCACTTGGTGTTACAGCTGCACCTTTTTCAGATCGAAGTCAGTTGATAGGTATACCTGCATAACGGAAGTCCCTCTAAGGGCTCACCTTCAGAGGATGTAATGTTTCCAAGTAGAGAAGGAATTAGCATATTTCATCAAAATATAAGAGGTATTAGAGATAAAGTTAGTGAACTGCTAATAGATGTTGACTCTGAAATTATTGGTATATCAGAGCACCACTTAAATAATTTGATAATTCAGAGGCTTCCTTTTACCAGGCTACACATAAGCTGGCTGCTTCTCAAGGAGTTCCTTTCCGGGTGGGGGAGCGCCTCCCTATTCCAGCGGTATCAAAAGTGAGTGATACTTCGACACGAAAATTAGTCTACTTTGCTTATTTTCATTCGCTTATGTCGTATGGTATTATATTTTGGGGTAACTCTTCCCATTCTACAACGATATTTTTGGCTCAGAAAAGGGCGGTTCGGGCAATAAGTGGTGTGAGTTCACGAACCTCTTGTCAGCCTCTGTTCACGAGTCTGGGTATTTTGACATTGGCCTCTCAATATGTATATTCCTTATTGTCGTTTCTTGTTACCAATACTAGTTTATTCCCTAGAATAAGCAGCTACCAAAAATCAAACCTGCATTTGGATCGGACTTCCTTAACTGTTGTGCAAAAAGGTGTGCAGTATACTGCTGCATCCATTTTCAATAAGTTGCCACTCGAATTCAAAAATCTTATCAGTAATCCGTGCGCTTTCAAATCGAAACTGAAGAGTTTCCTCATGGGTCACTCCTATTCTGTCGAGGAGTTCCTTGAAAAATTAAGCTGATTCTTATTGCATTGCTGATAGCGTTTACTTAAACTTATGGACTGACTTTTTTCATGAACATTTATTTTTATCTGTTATTACTTTTATGCTGTAATTTCATGTGCTGACACGTTCCATGACCTTGGAGATTTGCTCCTCAATTTGGTCCTACGGAACTTCACGTGTAAATAAATAAAAAAAATGGCTAGACGTCTCTTCAGAGCCACATCAGTGATTTTTCACAGCGTTCGTAGATCTCTTGGTCTCCTTGTCTTGTACATTCCTTGACTGGTACCGGTATTTCCCTCATATCTTTGTTCCCTGGATTTCAAGTGTGTTTGTCACACGCTTCGTGTTCAGTACTAGACACTCTAAAGCATACAGGACATTAGGGCGAATGAATTTCTGGTAGTGCTTCACTTTTGTGTTGTGGGAGAGAGATTTTTTTGTTATAGGTGCTCTTTGCCAATTGGTATGTCAGTTCCAGCTTGTTAATTCGAGTTAATAATGGTATTCATTCGGAAAGATTGTGTTCTACCCAACCTTCCAAGCATTGCAAAGTGCTGGTTTTCTTCGTTTCTCCCTGCTCCAGGCGCAGTGTGCAAGGACAATCACCGCTGTTGTGATGTACGGTTCTTTTTGTTAAGCGACATATTTAGCTCTAAACTTTGCTGCTTACTGTTTGAGAACACTGACTTACTGCAATGAATTAGACGGAAGTGCCACCCTGTCAGCAAATGGCAGGCGATCAGCATTGAGCCCATTGCGTTTCTGCCCGACAAATACCATTTGGAAGTCACTGCCTAGCTAACTCCTTCCGCCGTTTTATCATTACCTTTTCCAGTGCTCAATTAATACTGCTGTCCTGATTTCAAAATTTTGTTGCAAGTGTTCCTCTTAACTTCACTTCGTAATCTGGTATTGTTTAAAGTCTGCTGGATAAAATACTGGGTCTTCTGGTTCACTCCTAGTTCCAGCAGGATCTTCATGAGACTCTATCTATCATTCGAGTCCTGCAACTTCCTAAAATCAACAAAGACGACGACATACTTCTTACCAGCTATTTTCGCTTTTAGCAGTACTGACTTCAGACTGAGCACCTGTTTGGTGCTAGAGCTATATTCCCGTCTACATTTTAAAGTAAAGACTTGGTAGACTTCATTTAAATGTTCTGTAGAAATTTTTGATACTGTTCCTGAAGACTTGATCCAGCTGTGTTAACTGGCCCTTAGTGCGGTGCTGCTTTATTCTGCTAACGGTTCTGCAGCTAATTCGCGCAACTCTATGAATTTATCCCTGTTGTCATGTATCTCTTGCAAGTTTCATTTCAGCCATTCTGTCTGTCTTCGCATCACCACTTAATCATAGGTTGTTGTCCACCAGGCACAAGCAGGTTTCTTCTGTTTTGCCCATGAAGCTGTCTCTGTTGCAACTTTCACTAGCTTGTTCCTTAGTCCCTCAATTTATCCTAATTGCTACATTCCACTGCTTCCAATTTCTCTATGAGCTGTTTACAAGTTGAAAGTTTCTGTAAATCACACTTATCAAGTTTGACTGACGGTTTTCTTAGTGTTCCTGGGTAGAAATCTCAGTTTTATTTTGAAGACATAGTGATCTGAATCTAAATTTGCTCCATGTAATACTCTGACATATGATTCTATGATACTGCTACTTGATCTATCTGTTATTCTCCCAAGAGGAGGTTGAGTGATGTCCAGGTCTTTTAAATAATTACTACTAAAAACAGTCTTGATCACGATTTATTTAACAAGGTGACCGGTTTCGACCACTACTGTGGTCATCTTCAGACCATTGAGTAGGAACCTCTTTCTGTTGGAGAATCACTACTAGTAGTAGTGATTCTCCAACAGAAAGAGGTTCCTACTCAATGGTCTGAAGATGACCACAGTAGTGGTCGAAACCGGTCACCTTGTTAAATAAATCGTGATCAAGACTGTTTTTAGTAGTAATTATTTATAAGACATTGATCACTGCTGTTCCCGTATTGCATTCAAAAGTAATCCAGGTCTTTTGTTTCAGCTGCTAATCGCTTGAAGTCCGTTGGGTTCACTACCAAGTTGAAAGCCTTACAGAGTCCCATTAGACATCCTTCATCCCAGTTCGTCCGTATGTGCGCTGGGTATTCTCCCACAATGTCTCTAAACTTGCGCTCCTTTCCTAACTGGGAATTGGGATGATCAATTACAATGATCTGCAATATTTCTACACACATCAAAAAAAGTTTTGCATCACCTCGGTTCCGAGAGTTCCGGAACCTGTACAAAAAACTGGAATAGAGATCAACATAAACATCATTTCCACACTTTCTATTGCTCATGGAAACCACGGCATGCATGTTGTACCACCATTCAGAGAGACCTTCAGAGGTGGTGGTCCAGATTGCTGTACACACCGCAACCTCTAATAACCAGTAGCATGTCCTCTTGCAATTGATGCATGCCTGTATTCATCGTGGCATACTATCCACAAGTTCATCAAGTTCCAGATTGTCCCACTCCTCAACGGCGATTCGGTGTACATACCTCAGAGTGGTTGGTGGGTCACCTCGTTCATAAACAGCCCTTTTCAATATATCCCAGACATGTTCGATAGGGTTCATGACTGGAGAACATGCTGGCCACTCTATTCCAGCGACCTCGTTATCCTGAAAGAAGTCATTCACAAGATGTGCACGATGGGGGCGCGAATTGTCGACCATGAAGACGAATGATGCTGCCGATATGGTTGCACTATCCGTCGAAGGATGGCATTCAGGTATCGTACAGCCGTTGCGGCGCCTTCCATGACCACCAGCGGCGTACGTCGGCCCCACATAATGCCACCCCAAAACATCAGGGAGCCTCCTCCTTGCTGCACTCGCTGGGCAGTGTGTCTAAGGCATTCAGCCTGAGCGGACAGCCTCCAAACAGGTCTCTCACAATTGTCTGGTTGAAGGCATATGCGACGCTCTTCGGTGAAGAGAACGTGATGCCAAATCTCAGCGGTCCTTTAGGCATGTTGTCGGGCCCATCTGTACCGCGCTGCATGGTGTCGTGGTTGCAAAGATGGACCGAGTCATGGACGTCGGGAGTGAAGTTGCGCATCATGCAGTCTATCCGCACAGTTTCAGTCGTAACGCAACGTCCTATGGTTGCACGAAAAGCATTATTCAGCATGGCTCCTCCGAGCCATAATCCGTAGGTAGCGGTCATCCGTTGCAGCAGTAGCGCTTGGGCGGCCTGAGTGAGACATGTCATCGACAGTTCCTGTCTCTCTCTGTCTCCTCCATGTCCGAACAACATCACTTTGCTTCACTCCAAGACGCCTGCACACTTCCCTTGTTGAAAGCTCTTCCTAGCACAAAGTAACAATGCGGATGCGATCGAACCGCGGTACTGACCGTCTAGGCATGGTTGAATTACAGACAACACGAGCCGTGTACCCCCTTCCTGGTGGAATGACTGGAACTGATCGGCTGTCGGACCCCTTCCGTCTAATTCACGTTGCTCATGCACGGATGTTTACATGTTTGGGCGTGTTTAGTGACATTTCTGAACAGTCAAAGGGACTATGTCTGTGATACAATATCCACAGTCACTGTCTGTCTTCAGAAGTTCTGGGAACTAGGATGATGCAAAACTTTTTTTGATGTGCGTAATTATGTCCTCTAATTCTTCCCCAAAGTTTTCAATATTTTCAGCGTTACGTTTGTTATTCTCATGGATGCGCACATGAATGTTTACTACAGTGGGGATCTTGTAGGTCCACCAGAAGGTTAAAAGAAACACCTATGCTACTGGATGAGCTTAAGTCAAAACTGAATCCAGTATGTTACTGTTTATGATAAAACCAGTCCTCAGATGTGCAACATTCTTCTTTTTCCTTTGTCCTAGCTTGCGTTTCATAATGCGATATCCCTATGAATCTAAAAGATGTTCATCTCTACACTTTGTCTCCTGTATTCTTCTGAACAGTATCTTGTGGTGTGTCGAAGTGTGGTGTGTTTTAGTTTGCCCATTTGTGTAGCTAGTTATTGTTCAATGTGCCAAAGTATTTCTGATTTTATGACTTATTTTGTTGTTAGTGGTTTCAGAATACTTACCTGTATGTTACGCCAGTAGTGTCAACATCTTTATGTTCAAAAAATGGTTCAAATGGCTCTGAGCACTATGGGACTTAACATCTGAGGTCATCAGCCCCTAGAACTTAGAACTACTTAAACCTAACTAACCTAAGGACATCACACACATCCATGCCCGAGACAGGATTCGAACCTGCGACCGTAGCGGTCACGCGGTTCCAGACTGAAGCGCCTAGAACCGCACGGCCCATCTTTATGTATTTTGATAAATAATGTTCACAGTTTAGATGTGAATGTAACACTGTAACTTTTAATTAGAGGGTCCGTTGTGCCTTGCACCAGATTGGACACAAAGATCGAACTGTAGTAGTATTTGGGCTCCAACTGGGGTGCAGAAACAACAGACGACTCTGGAATACATACTGATTGGCCGTTTCATTTTGTATTATGGTAAAATACTAGGTTGTGATTGGGAGATGAAATATGTGTGTGTTGGCTTAGAAGCACTCAGATTGTCGCATTTCCGAGAAAGTGGCACCGCTTAGGATGCAGGAGATGGGGGAAAGGGATGGGGAATGATGACGTCATTCCATAGAGCTCTCCTTGCCACAGTCCTCCGGCTGCCACAGTCGAAAGAATGGCCTGTGTGCGTATCTGACCCAGAAACCATACTGCATTCCTACTCTCCTCGTACATTATTCCAAACTCTTCTTCGTCTGTACAGCTAGTAGGCTTATAAATTTTTACCGTCGTTGGTGTTGGCACTGTATCTATCTTGTCTAAGATAATGTGTCCACTATGCTGTTCATAGTATCTTACCCGTACTCCTATTTCTTATCGATATTAATCATGCGGCCGCATTACTTCTATTTAAGTTTGTGTTGATAAGCCTGTACTTATCTGACCAGAAGTCCTGTTCTTCCTACAACTGCACTTCACTAATTCACAATATCACTAACTCCTATCTAATTATTTTTCTTTATCAGTTCTCTCTTATCTAGTTGAGTAAGGAGCCTAAAATTCCACACTCTGACCTGTAGTAGGGTGACCTCTGAATACTTTACCCAAGAGGATGCTATGATCATTAAGCCACACAGTAGATCTGCACATCCTTGGGAAAAATAGGTTTGTAGCTGTTTCACCTGTTCGAAGTAACCACATAGTAAGGCCATGTTGGCTAGTGTTAGAAGGCCACTGAAGTGGATCATCCAGACCAGTGACCCTGTCTCCCCGCTTTATCTGGCATCTCCACAGATATTCGTCCAATGTACGACGAGCTGCATGTCGAATGAGTTCCACTTTTCCAAGACGTATACTGCAAGAAGTCTGATCTCGATACACTGCCTCTGTGAAGGCAAGTGTGCAGATCATATATGACTCGAAAGCTGATGACCAGCACTATCTGAAACTGGGTTGAGCCAGTCGTTTTCCTACGTCAGCGTTCAGCCTCAAACTGTATTACACGAAACGACGACGCTAGTGCACAACACATCAGGTAGTCTGTAGATGTCACAAAAATGTGACTCCACGGAATATGATTTATCCTTTAGAAATCTTATATCTAGACCGAGCGACGTGGCGCAGTGGTTAGACACTGGACTCGCATTCGGGAGGACGACGGTTCAATCCCGCGTCCGGCCATCCTGATGTAGGTTTTCCGTGATTTCCTTAAATCACTGCAGGCAAATGCCGGGATGGTTCCTCTGAAAGGGCACGGCCGAATTCCTTCCCCATCCGTCCCTAATCCGATGATACCGATGACCTCGCTGTCTGGTCTCCTTCCCCGAAACCAATCAACCAACCAAATCTTATATCTCGCGCAGCGAGATGCGTCCATGAAAACGCTCGAAATGAGCGCGGGGAACCACGAACCGCGGTGGCTGCGCTAAAACACGCAGTGTTAATACAATCGTTTGAGCAGGAAGTCCAAAAGCGCGATCAGCGACAAAGACGGACTACCGGAGCACGACAGCGTGAGGAAATCACAACAGGAAATGCACGCGAACCGAGTAAACAAAGATCCGGTTTGAGTCCAGCGTTCGAATGACTCCAAGTTCTATGCGCCCGAACCAGGAAAGTTAGATTCCAGAGTCACTGCCCACTATACGAGGGTTGCACCGCATTTTTCTTCAAGAATTCTTTATTGAACATAATTAGAATTACACACATGAAAGAATGGTGTTCTACCCACCCACCCCATTTTTCTACGTAATCCCCATCCCGTTTTATGGCCTTCCTCCAGCGCGAAACAAGGGCGTGTATGCGCTGTCGGTACCAATCCTTGTCATGATGGAGGATACAGTGCATCACTGTGTGAATCACCTCTTCATCGTCCTCAAAATGTCTTCCACGAATGGCATCCTCTAATGGCCCAAACAAGTGGAAGTCCGACGGGGCTAGGTCAGGTGTGGCAGCCGTGGCTGGTCTCCTCGACTGCTGCAAATCGTAGAGCTCCGCCGAACCGTCTTCTGATGACCTCACCCTCCGTGTCCAGCGACTAACTGTACTTCTGTCGACATCAGATGCTCCATAGACTTTGCACGAGCGTTTGTGGATATTCCCCACAGTTTCTTTCTCTGCAGTGAGAAATTCAATGACAGCACGTTGCTTGTAACGCACATCACCTACAGACGCCATTTTGAAACTGTCCTGCAGCCACACTATCTGTCGGAAGTGACGGAAACTTGGCACGCTCACTCAGGGGACTTCAAATAATACATACGTAACGTTTCGCATTCTTATCATTGTTTTCGGCTGAGAAAAAAAAATGCGGTGCATCATTTTCTGGAAAACCCTCGTATATAACATTTACGCTACTTACGGTGGAGCCGGAGATTACACTTGCTCTCGGCCGCGAACAGATCCCCATCTGATATGCTTGGATCAGCTAGGAATATCAGTAGACTAAACTGAAAAAGAAAAAAATTAAACTACCAAAACTACAAACATGTTTTCAAAAAAAAGTTTGTGAAATTTGTGCTGGATGCCTTTCATATAAGACAAAAATTTTAGGTTTTCCGATTATAGTGTAGTTATGTCAGAAACGGCAACATCATTTGAAGGGAATGGGTGTCGCACTGACAAGAGGTTATAAGAGGAATAGCAAATAGAAGTTCTAAAAATGGTTCAAATGGTTCAAATGGCTCTGAGCACTATGGGACTCAACTGCTGAGGTCATTAGTCCCCTAGAACTTAGAACTAGTTAAACCTAACTAACCTAAGGACATCACAAACATCCATGCCCGAGGCAGGATTCGAACCTGCGACCGTAGCGGTCTGGCGGTTCCAGACTGCAGCGCCTTTAACCGCACGGCCACTTCGGCCGGCTTCTAAAAATGGTAATGAAGTGTAGTCAAACTCAGGTGATGCTGAAGGTATCAGACTTGGAAATAAGATACTAAATCAGTAAACGAGTCTTTCTTTTGAGCAAAATAACTGACGGCAGCAGAAGTTAAGAGGCTATAAAAATGTGATTGGAAACAGCAACAAAAGCGTTTCTGGAAAAGATAAATGTAAACACCTAATACAATGTACATGTTAGGCAATCTTTCTGAAAGTATTTGAAGTACAGTCTTATATGGAAGCGAAATGAGTACAGTAAAAAGTAAGCACAGAAAGGGAATTAAATTTTAGAAATTTGATGCTACAGAAGAGTGCTAAGAATTAGATGAGTAGATTGGATAATTAATGAAGAACTGGGGAGAAAAGAAATTAATGGTACAACTTGACTAAAAGAAGGGATAAATTCCTAGGATCGTTCTGAGACATACGGCAATCATCAGTTTAGAAATTGTGGAAAATTTGGGGGTTACAGATTGTAAAGTGAGACCGAGGTTTGGCTGCAGCAATCAGGTAAAATTGATGTATAAGTGGCAGGCAAATAGAAACGAGACAGATGGGGAAAAAAGTAAGCAAACTGTTTACTATTTCAAAATAAATTGCCATAACTGTTAACACATTTATCTCACTGTGAGACAGAACGGATAATGCCTTCACGGAAAAATTTTTGCAGTTGTCTACCCAGGCGTGAACCTCTTCCTTTGAAGCAAACAGACGGTCACGTATGTCCTCTTTAAGGGCTCCAAAAATATGGAAATCGCAGGGGGAGAGACTGTGACCGTATTGAAGATGTGTAAGGGCTTCCCAACGTAACTTCTGCAGCGTAGTCCAAAAACGCCCAGGAATGTAGACGGGCATTCCATTATGTTGCAGGATAAAGCCCGACCTCATGTTCCGAAGGTTGTTTTGACTAAGCTGCAGAAGATTAGATGGGAAGCCCTCACTCACCCTCCGCACAGTCTCGATCTCTCCCCATGCGATTCCCATATTTTTGGAGGCCTTAAGGAAGACATTTGTGGCCGTCTGCTTCAGACGTAGAGGTCCTCGCCTGGATGCAGTCGTCGTTCCGTAGATCAACAGGCCTCCTCGCTCTCTTGACTTCAATTATTGTTTAATGAACAAGCAATGAGCAAAGTTCGGCGTTTATGAACAACACGTCTATTTGCGTAATAATAGAAAATCAGCAAATGGCAGTTAAAAGCAATAAAATTTACTTAACTCAGATCTCGCTCACGTTAAATTCTTATTTGGTAGATTGTCTAGTTCTGTGATATCGCTTCCTACGAGAGGGATCGATTGTTGCTTTCATATACAGCGTGTCACAGTAATGTACGGCAAGAACTGCAGGAGACATACCTCACACGTAGACGAAAAAATTATGTTATGTAAACACAGGCCAGCAAACGCTTTGTATCCGAGTTACAACTCATTATCTGAAACTCATTAATGATGAGAAACACAAAAAACAGGACGACAGAAACATGGAGAACATGCACTCTGCCGGCCAGAGTGGCTGAGCGGTTCTAGGCACTTCAGTCTGGAACCGCGCGACCGCTACGGTCGCAGGTTCGAATCCTGCCTCGGGCATGGATGTGTGTGATGTCCTTAGGTTAGTTAGATTTAAGTAGTTCTAAGTTCTAGGGGACTGATGACCACAGAAGTTAAGTCCCATAGTGCTCAGAGCCATTTGAACCATTTTTTTGAACATGCACTCTTGGTGACGTCTGGCTGCGTTACGCACCGCCAGTCTTTTGTTTTACGTGTCCCTGTTGCCATGCGACGTACGTCGTTACTTCTTTACAGGTGCCATCCACAGTTCCAGCGATCATGACTACGACCGCTGCAAGCACACGCGCTACTACGTAGAGTTAATAACAGACTTGGCTCGTGCAATGACAGTGTACACAAATGCAGAGACGGCAGATGACCATTTGACGCATGGGTTAGATGACGACAATGGCGCTCACGCTCAACGTTTGTACCGGCAGTGGTTTCCAGGACGAGGATTCCCCGACAGAAAAACGTTTGAAGTCTCTGACGTCGACTTAACGAACATGGGGCATTTAAGTGTGATAATTTGTTTTCATTTGGCTTCCCCTTACATACACTGCAGCAGCTATGCGAAACAGACATGCACAAGACAGATTAGCATAGAGAAGTGCGTCAGTCCAGTGTTCAGAATGAAGACATCAACAACAGGATCACCTTTAACATCATAGTGATGCGGCGGCTCTAACTCGAAACATGTTTATACGTAACACACTAGTTGTTGTTGTTGTGGTCTTCAGTCCTGAGACTGGTTAGATGCAGCTTTCCGTGCTACACTAGCCTGTGCAAGATTCTTCATCTCCCAGTACTTACTGCAGCCTACATCTTTCTGAATCTGCTTAGTGCAATCATCTCTTGGTCTCCCTCTACGATTTTTACCCTCCACACTGCCCTCCAATGCAAAATTTGTGATCCCCAGATGCCTCAGAACATGTCCTACCAACCGGTCCCTTCTTCTTGTCAAGTTGTGCCACGAACGCCTCTTCTCACCAATTCTATTCAATGCCTCCTCATTAGTTATGTGATCTACCCATCTAATCTTCAGCATTCTTCTGTAGCACCACATTTCGAAAGCTTCTATTCTCTTCTTGTCGAAACTATTTATCGTCCATGTTTCACTACCATACATGGCTACATTCCATACAAATACTTTCAGAAACGACTTCCTGACACTTAAATCTATACTTGATGTTAACAAATTTCTCTTCTTCAGAAACGCTTTCCTTGCCATTGCCAGTCTACATTTTACGAGATCCTCTCTACTTCAACCATCATCATTTATTTTGCTCCCCAAATAGCAAAACTCGTCTGCTACTTTAAGTGTCTCATTTCCTAATCTAATTCGCTTAGCACCACCTGATTTATTTCGACTACATTCCATTACCCTCGTTTTGCTTTTGTTGGTATTCAACTTATATCCTCCTTTCATGACACTGTCCATTCCGTTCAACTGCTCTTCCAAGTCCTTTGCTGTCTCTGACAGAATTACAATGTCATCGGCGAACCTTATACTTTTTATTTCTTATCCATACCTACACCGAATTTTTCTTTTGTTTCCTTTATTGCTTGCTCAATATACAGATTGAATAACATCGGGGAGAGGCTACAGCCCTGTCTCACTATCTTCACACCCAATGCTTCCCTTTCATGTCTGTCGATTCTTATATCTGCCATCTGGTTTCTGTACAAATTGTAAATAGCCTTGCGCTCCCTGTATTTTACCCCTGCCACCTTAAGAATTTGAAAGAGCGTATTCCAGTCTACATTGTCAATAGCTTTCTCTACGTCTACAAATGCTAGAAACCAAGGTTTGCCTTTTCTTAATCTAGCTTCTAAGATAAGTCGTAGGATCAGTATTGCCTCACTTTTTTTTTTTTTTTTTTTTGTCATCAGTCTACTGACTGCTTTGATGCGGCCCGCCGCCAATTCCTTTCCTGTGCTAACCTCTTCATCTGATAGTAGCACTTGCAACCTACGTCCTCAATTATTTGCTTGACGTATTCCAATCTCGGGCTTCCTCTACAGTTTTTCCACATATTTCTTTCCTCTCCGATTCTGCATAGAACCTCTTCATTCCTTACCTTATCAGTCCACCTAATTTTCAACATTCGTCTATAGCACCACATCTCAAATGTTTCGATTCTCTTCTGTTCCGGTTTTCCCACAGTCCATGTTTCACTACCATACAATGCTGTACTCCAGACGTACATCCTCAGAAATTTCTTCCTCAAATTAAGGCCGGTATTTGATATTAGTAGACTTCTCTTGGCCAGAAATGCCTTTTTTGCCATAGCGAGTCTGCTTTTGATGTCCTCCTTGCTCCGTCCGTCATTGGTTATTTTACTGCCTAGGTAGCAGAATTCCTTAACTTCATTGACTTCGTGACCATCAATCCTGATGTTAAGTTTCTCGCTGTTCTCATTTCTACTACTTCTCATTACCTTCGTCTTTCTCCGATTTACTCTCAAACCATACTGTGTACTCATTAGACTGTTCATTCCGTTCAGCAGATCATTTAATTCTTCTTCACTTTCACTCAGGATACCAATGTCATCAGCGAATCGTATCATTGATATCCTTTCACCTTGTATTTTAATTCCACTCCTGAACCTTTTTTTTATTTCCATCATTGCTTCCTCGATGTACAGATTGAAGAGTAGGGGCGAAAGGCTACAGCCTTGTCTTACACCCTTCTTAATACGAGCACTTCGTTCTTGATCGTCCACTCTTATTATTCCCTCTTGGTTGTTGTACATATTGTATATGACCCCGTCTCACCCTATAGCTTACCCCTACTTTTTTCAGAATCTCGAACAGCTTGCACCATTTTATATTGTCGAACGCTTCTTCCAGGTCGACAAATCCTATGAAAGTGTCTTGATTTTTCTTTAGCCTTGCTTCCATTATTAGCCGTAACGTCAGAATTGCCTCTCTCGTCCCTTTACTTTTCCTAAAGCCAAACTGATCGTCACCTAGCGCATTCTCAATTTTCTTTTCCATTCTTCTATATATTATTCTTGTAAGCAGCTTCGATGCATGAGCTGTTAAGCTGATTTTGCGATAATTCTCGCACTTGTCAGCTCTTGCCGTCTTCGGAATTGTGTGGATGATGCTTTTCCGAAAGTCAGATGGTATGTCACCAGACTCATATATTCTACACACCAACGTGAATAGTCGTTTTGTTGCCACTTCCCCCAATGATTTTAGAAATTCTGATGGAATGTTATCTATCCCTTCTGCCTTATTTGACCGTAAGTCCTCCAAAGCTCTTTTAAATTCCGATTCTAATACTGGATCCGGTATCTCTTCTAAATCGACTCCTGTTTCTTCTTCTATCACATCAGACAAATCTTCACCCTCATAGAGGCTTTCAATGTATTCTTTCCACCTATCTGCTCTCTCCTCTGCATTTAACAGTGGAATTCCCGTTGCACTCTTAATGTTACCACCGTTGCTTTTAATGTCACCAAAGGTTGTTTTGACTTTCCTGTATGCTGAGTCTGTCCTTCCGACAATCATATCTTTTTCGATGTCTTCACATTTTTCCTGCAGCCATTTCGTCTTAGCTTCCCTGCACTTCCTATTTATTTCATTCCTCAGCGACTTGTATTTCTGTATTCCTGATTTTTCCGGAACATGTTTGTACTTCCTCCTTTCATCAATCAACTGAAGTATTTCTTCTGTTACCCATGGTTTCTTCGCAGCTACCTTCTTTGAACCTATGTTTTCCTTCCCAACTTCTGTGATGGCCCTTTTTAGAGATGTCCATTCCTCTTCAACTGTACTGCCTACTGCGCTATTCCTTATTACTGTATCTATAGCGTTAGAGAACTTCAAACGTACCTCGTCATTCCTTATTTCTTTCGTATCCCACTTCTTTGCGTATTGATTCTTCCTGACTGATGTCCTGAACTTCAGCCTACTCTTCATCACTACTATATTGTGATCTGAGTCTATATCTGCTCCTGGGTACGCCTTACAGTCCAGTATCTGATTTCGGAATCTCTGTCTGACCATGATGTAATCTAATTGAAAACTTCCGTGTCTCCCGGCCTTTTCCAAGTATACCTCCTCCTCTTGTGATTCTTGAACAGGGTATTCGCTATTACTAGCTGAAACTTGTTACAGAACTCAATTAGTCTTTCTCCTCTTTCATTCCTCGTCCCAAGCCCATATTCTCCTGTAACCTTTTCTTCTACTCCTTCCCCTACAACTGCATTCCAGTCGCCCATGACCATTAGATTTTCGTCCCTCTTTACATACTGCATTACCCTTTCAATATCCTCATACACTTTCTCTATCTGTTCATCTTCAGCTTGCGACGTCGGCATGTATACCTGAACTATCGTTGTTGGTGTTGGTCTGCTGTCGATTCTGATTAGAACAACCCGGTCACTGAACTGTTCACAGTAACACACCCTCTGCCCTACCTTCCTATTCATAACGAATCCTACACCTGTTATACCATTTTCTGCTGCTGTTGGTATTACCCGCTACTCATCTGACCAGAAATCATTGTCTTCGTTCCACTTCACTGACCCCTACTATATCTAGATTGAGCTTTTGCATTTCCCTTTTCAGATTTTCTAGTTTCCCTACCACGTTCAAGCTTCTGACATT
Source organism: Schistocerca nitens (assembly GCF_023898315.1). Lineage (NCBI taxonomy): Eukaryota > Metazoa > Arthropoda > Insecta > Orthoptera > Acrididae > Schistocerca > Schistocerca nitens. The sequence goes on from NC_064621.1 coordinate 598,396,173, forward strand.
CCACGCCCCGACTCGTAGAACGTTATCCTTTCGTTATTCAATCTTTTTCTCATGGTAACCTCCCCCTTGGCAGTCCCCTCCCGAATGGGGGACTATTCCGGAATCTTTTGCCAATGGAGATATCATCATGACACTTCTTCAATTACAGGCCACATGTCCTGTGGATACACGTTACGTGTCTTTAATGCAGTGGTTTCCATTGCCTTCTGCATCCTCATGTCGTTGATCATTGCTGATTCTTCCGCCTTTAGGGGCAATTTCCCACCCCTAGGACAAGAGAGTGCCCTGAACCTCTTTCCGCTCCTCCGCCCTCTTCGACAAGGCCGTTGGCAGAATGAGGCTGACTTCTTATGCCGGAAGTCTTCGGCCGCCAAAGCTGATTATTTATCAAAATTTAGGCAGTGACGGGGATCGAACCCGGGACCGAAGACGTTTTGATTATGAATGAAAGAGGCTACCCCTAAACCACGGGTATATTGCCTCACGTCTTCCAGTATTTCTACGGAATCCTAACTGATCTTCCCAGAGGTCGGCTTCTACCAATTTTTCCATTCGTCTGTAAAGAATTCGCGTTAGTATTTTGCAGCCGTGACTTATTAAACCGATAGTTCGGTAATTTTCACATCTGTCAACACCTGCTTTCTTTGGGAGTGGAATTATTATATTTTTCTTGAAGTCTGAGGGTATTTCGCCTGTCTCATACATCTTGCTCACCAGATGGTAGAGTTTTGTCAGGAGTGGGTCTCCCAAGGCTGTCAGTAGTTCTAATGGAATGTTGTCTACTCCTTGTTTCGACTTAGGTCTTTCAGTGCTCTGTCAAACTCTTCACGCAGTATCATATCTCCCATTTCATCTTCATCTACCTCCTCTTCCATTTCCATAATATTTATCTCAAGAACATTGCCCCTGTATAGACCCTCTATATACTCCTTCCACCTTTCTGCTTTCCCTTCTTTGCTTAGAACTGGGTTTCCATCTGAGCTGTTGATATTCATGCAAGTGGTTCTCTTTTCTCCAAAGGCCTCTTTAATTTTGCTGTGGGCAGTATCTATCTTACCCTTAGTGAGATAAGCCTCTACATCCTTAGATTTGTCCTCTACCCATGCCTGCTTAGCCATTTTGCACTTCCTGTCGATCTCATTTTTGAGAAGGAGACGTTTGTATTCCTTTTTGCCTGCTTCATTTGCTGCATTTTTATATTTTCTCCTTTCATCAATTAAATTCAGTATCTCTTCTGTTACCCAAGGATTTCTACTAGCCCTAGTCTTTTTTATCTACTTGATCCTCTGCTGCCTTCACTACTTCATGCCTCAAAGCTACCCATTCTTCTTCTACTGTATTTCTTTCCCACATTCCTGTCAATTGTTCCCTTATGCTCTCCCTGAAACTCTGTGCAACCTCTGGTTTAGTCAGTTTATCCAGGGCCCATCTCCTTAAATTCCCACCTTTTTGCAGTTTCTTCAGTTTCAATCTACAGTTCATAACCAATAGATTGTGGTCAGAGTCCGCATGTGCCCCTGTAGATGTCTTACAGTTTTAAACCTGGTTCCTAAATCTCTGTCTTACCATTATATAATCTATCTGAAACCTGTCAGTTTCTCCAGGCTTCTTCCATGTATACAACGAAACATGTTTATACGTAATTCACTAGTTGTTAACCTAGAATTGAGACTAGATACACATATTGAGAATTTACAAATCTCAAATTCTCATTATTAGACACATCTCCATTTAGTACCTTCTGTTACTTAAAGTACATAAGTACTTAAAGTACTTGTCCGCAAAACTTAAAATCACTTCTGAAAACTTTTCAGGAGCTAATAATGGTGCGATCAAATGATACCACAGTACTGAGAAGCTCTGCAGCGTAAGATGTCTGCCGGTTGCAGTACTGCAGTACTGCTCCAGCAGGAGCAGCAGCAGCAGCAGCGAGCGGCTGCGGGGTGTGCCGCGTCGTCGCACGTCGCAGCAGTGAGCTCTCAGGCAGGAAATCGGAAATAAATGTGAGCTCCGGAGGCGGAAGCCAGGCGGCGCGAGTTGTTTGACTTTCCATATTTCTGCCGACGACTGTGACAGCGGGTCGCTGTACCACGCGAGCTGCACGTCGCTGGGCAAGCCTTCCCTCTCAAACCGCTTCCTGCCCAGTGCTCGCTACGTGTCCGTAAGGTACATTTAAAGATACACTATACAGGCACTTTTTCTACCGGCACAGCATCAATAAACGAGGTGAAAAACAACATCGATACATGGAAGAAGCATCATCTGTGGAGTATGAATACTGATGCAGAACTCGTAAGCAATAGCACACTGGGTGCCATTTTACTTATATTACGTGAAAAGTTGAACATCGTTTATCGTGTGCAACCTTTATCAACTGACAAGAAGCCGCTGTAAGTTCCACTTTCAAAATAAGTGTTTCTATTTAACAGCTCAAATTTTAAGCAAAGTAAATAGTCACAAAGACTGAAAAACGTCTAATTCATGTACACAACAAGATACAAGTCATAGAATATTTTCTGTGATTTTACGTAATTTCAGAGATACAGCTTCACTGAATACTTTCTGCGGTTTTACTCAACCATACCTCACCGACACGGGGAACCCATTTGGACGGTCCTGCAACGGAACATCTTTTTTCCGCACCTGGGAAAAAGAACGCCGCGAGGTTTTTTCCAGTCCGCATTCGTAATCATGGTAACCACAATATCAACTTCACTGCGAGCTCGGAAACCAGTGATTTCCTGATGACTACGAATTTAGTAAACTAATTTTGCAAGTTGTCTCTTATGTCTTACTTGCTACCCACTTGGCAAATTTCCGGTCAGTTATTTCTAAATCACGCCATTCCCATCACTACTCCCACCAATTGAGGTGCAACATCATCCGGACAGTCACGAATTGGCCAGTCCCTTCGAAGGCCTTTTGGTTATGATAAAAATACTAGTCATTTTAGATTATTTCCCGTGTCCCATCCCACTACCAATCATAGGAGTGCTACGTATTTCTTACTCCTGCTGTTTTCTGGAGAGTGAATGACATATGTACCAAGTTTGCTTAAAACAGCTCAACACATTTAATACTTATACTGTCCATGTCACCTGTTCGAACAACTAGTCCCACCCCTATGGTCCAGTTTGCAACAGGACGGTTACCATTCACCTTAGCAGCCTCGAATACTACGGATTGGACACCTATTCATCGTTTTCGATTATTTTAACAAGTCACCTCTTTCCCATCTCTAGCTCTATCCTGACAGTTCTTATGGAGCTTTACACCTACCCAACCCCCCCCACCCTGGTATTTCTTCCAGGTAGTAAGTCATATTCGTACTATGTGGAAGATACTGGCCCAGGCGTTGCACAGTGATGTTCAGGTATCACTGCTTTCTCACCCCACCTCCAAAAATGGGAAGATCTTGGGACGGCTTACCCTCACAGTACTTGTCTTCTGGTACTATGACACACATGGATCAAGAATGGTTGAAACTGCTAGAGGCGTTCCGCAGGTATTCTGGAAGATACATACGTACACATATCCATTTATATATGTAGACTACACTGGACTGTCTGTTCCACAGTGGGCAAGAAGGGTCGCGTCATGGAGCGCCGGCTGCTCAAGGACTTCCAGATCGGCTTCGTGGAGGGCATCGTGAGTGACGCCATCCGCAAGGGCCCTGGAGGACCAAAGGACGTGTTCAGCAAGATCGCCAAGGCCATCGGGAAGCGAACCAGCTCCAAGAAGAAGGACTGGAACGCCATGGTGCGCAAGAACACCGTGGCGCGAGACCCCATCGGTTCCACGACGGAAGCGCAGACACGCCGCAGCAGCCGCCAGAGTTTACGCAGGTACGTTCCGCTCACTCCGACAAAAGAGCCCTCCGCCACACGTCACTTATCGACACTTCGGTAAGTACCGAGCAACGATAGGAATACAATGTATGAGGTCAGTGAGTTATGATCACAGTCTTAATGTCGCCTCCATATCGTCCTCAAGCGTGGGACGTCTTGTGAAAGTGTTGCAGTGGTCGTCGCGCACATACTGTCCGCTAAAGCAGTGTTGAACGGAGTGGTGAGATGTTCCATGGATCTGCTTCTCTCGTTAATCATTCACCAGGCCACCTCATGTTGCGGTGAGGAAAGTTAGTTTGTTCCCAGAGCCCACAATTTTGGGGTATTCTCTATCTCTATCGCTCGAGCAGTGTGGGCAGAGCTCAGCTGCTGAGGTCCCGGTTGCACCTGTAGTGCTCTTTGATTCGGAAGTGGACAGCGAATCCGTACGCGTTAATGCGCCGGGGTCGCTGCTGGACCGACCCTGTATCGAATCTGCCAGCCGGATTAACGACGAGGGTCGATGTTCCGGTCAGTCTGGATGTAGTTGTTAGGCGGTTTCCCCCATCCCACTAGGTGAATACTAGGATGACACCATAGTCCTGCCTCAGTTACGCGATTCATTAATGTTTAGAAAACTTCCGCTCACTTTCACATGAATAACGTTATACGCAGACAATAGGGGTACACGTATTCCGTCCCTGGGGGTAACGGGGTGGCAACAGGAAGGGCATTCGGCCGCCCCTTAAATTATCTATGCCGTCTCCATTAATAACTACGCCGATCCGCGCCTATGCGAGGTAAAAGCACAAAAAAAGAAGAAGATTCGGAAGTGGACAGTGACTTTTCATTACAACAGTATCAGGAGTGCCACTGAAGAAAACTATTCCCCAATATTGAAGGCCATTCGAATCGAAACATATTAAATACGTGAAAATGAGTCTAAGGTAGGAAAAATAAACTTATTTAACGTTTTTTTTATTTATTTACTCATTTCTATGCTGTTATATTTCACGACATTGTAATTATGTCAGAAATAGCAAACGACCTGGAAGAGAAGCTGAACAGAATGGACAGTATCTTGAAAGGATGACATAAGATGAACATCAACAAAAGCAAAACGAGGATAATGGAAAGTAGTCGAATTAAATCAGGTGATGCTGAGGGAATTAGAGTAGAAAATTAGACACTTAAAGTAGTAAATGAGGTTTGCTATTTGAGAAGCAAAATAACTGATGATGGTCGAAGTAGGGAGGATGTAAAAAGTAGACTGGCTGTGGCAAGGAAAGAGTTTTTGAAGAAGAGAAATTTGTTAATATCGAGTATAGATTTAAGCGTCAGGAAATCTTTTCTGAAAGTATTTCTACGGAGTGTAGCTATGTGTGGAAGTGAAACATGGACGATAAATAGTTTAGACAAGAAGAAAATAGAAGCTTTCGAAATGTGGTGGTACAGAAGAATGTTAAAGACTCTCACATAACTAATGAGGAGGTACTGAGTAGAACTGGGGAGAAGAGGAGTTAGTGGTACAATTCGACTACATGAAGGAATTGGTTGGTAGGACATGTTCCGAGGCATCAAGGAATCACCAATTTAGTATTGCAGGAAGCGTGGACGGTAAAAATACTACAGGGAGACCAAGAGATGAATACACTAAGCAGATTCAGAAGGGTGTATGTTGCAGTAGTTACTCGGAGATAAAGAGGCTTGCACAATGTAGAGTAGTACAGAGAGGTGCATCGAACCAGTCTCTGGACTGAAGAAGACAACAACATGTTTCACTCAACAACACATTTAAATATTTGATGTGCTCTCTTAGTTCTTTTGTCATAATGCTTTCACCTTCTAGAGAAAGTTAATTCTACGCTCTTCAGTCGCATTTTTGTTAAATTTGCTGTTAGATTTTACTTTAAATCGATGACTGTCATTTATACAGTAGTTTCGAATTTATATGTGAGCCTTATTGAGTACTCTAAGATAACTATTTCCTTAACATATTATTGAAGCGCTGTTAGTTGTTCTTTACTTTCGCTGAGAGGAAACCGTTAAAAGCACTTTTGGCCAACATATAATTGATCATTTTAATAAAGCTGTAGTGAAACTGGATGCGCCTACTTGTGAAAGAGTCTGATAACCTCTCGACATGCTGGTATAATCGTCCGTTTTATGTTCTACTTGTACTTCACTTCCTCTGAGCAGAGAAACACGAAGAACTTTGTTAAATTTTTCTGTCTCGATTTTATATATTTACAATTAGTGACGTTCATTTTAAAGACGGCATATGGTGCACGAGGCTAAATTATAGCGTTGTAGTGTCTTAGCTTTAGTAGTCTACCCAGGTTATCAATTTTATGTTGTATCTTTTCCGTTTATTGCTTTTTGTAATGTACACCATCTGATCAAAATTATCCGGACACCTATTAGTGGTTATCAAAATCGGGAGTGTACATTCTCCCCTTTTCCTTCATGACTGCTTTAACTCTGCTGCAGATACTTTGAAACCTCCCCTTAGAGAAATTTATGAATTACTGTGCTGGTAAACCCCTTACGTTATTTGATTTTCAAACAGCTGAGCAAAACTGAACGTACTCAGACATTTCTCTCTTTACTTATTCTGATCATCACTAAACTGGCATACAATATTTTTAGCGCAACGCAATCTGACTTTCAATAATCCCTACAAAGGAATGGCTGTGACTAACAATAACCTATACCTTCCATGAATCACTTACCTCACAAAAATCTTCGTTGCTCGAACTACTACAATACAGCGAGCGCCAATACTACCAACTAAATAAAGGATTCTAACTACTGAAGGCACTAACTACTGATAGACATAGCAAATGAACGATTTTGATAGAGAACAAACAATGTATTTACCTTAATAGTGTTCAAAGGTCATTATATATATATATATATATATATATATATATATATATATATATATATATATATATATATAAACAGTGGTGGATGTGGGAAGAGAGATGGCAGAGTTTTGAGAGCTGGCGATCTGGACGTGTGTCCATCAGAAAAACGAAATTTGTAAGACTGGATGTCATGAACTGATATATATACACTCCTGGAAATGGAAAAAAGAACACATTGACACCGGTGTGTCAGACCCACCATACTTGCTCCGGACACTGCGAGAGGGCTGTACAAGCAATGATCACACGCACGGCACAGCGGACACACCAGGAACCGCGGTGTTGGCCGTCGAATGGCGCTAGCTGCGCAGCATTTGTGCACCGCCGCCGTCAGTGTCAGCCAGTTTGCCGTGGCATACGGAGCTCCATCGCAGTCTTTAACACTGGTAGCATGCCGCGACAGCGTGGACGTGAACCGTATGTGCAGTTGACGGACTTTTAGCGAGGGCGTATAGTGGCCATGCGGGAGGCCGGGTGGACGTACCGCCGAATTGCTCAACACGTGGGGCGTGAGGTCTCCACAGTACATCGATGTTGTCGCCAGTGGTCGGCGGAAGGTGCACGTGCCCGTCGACCTGGGACCGGACCGCAGCGACGCACGAATGCACGCCAAGACCGTAGGATCCTACGCAGTGCCGTAGGGGACCGCACCGCCACTTCCCAGCAAATTAGGGACACTGTTGCTCCTGGGGTATCGGCGAGGACCATTCGCAACCGTCTCCATGAAGCTGGGCTACGGTCCCGCACACCATTAGGCCGTCTTCCGCTCACGCCCCAACATCGTGCAGCCCGCCTCCAGTGGTTTCGCGACAGGCGTGAATGGAGGGACGAATGGAGACGTGTCGTCTTCAGCGATGAGAGTCGCTTCTGCCTTGGTGCCAATGATGGTCGTATGCGTGTTTGGCGCCGTGCAGGTGAGCGCCACAATCAGGACTGCATACGACCGAGGCACACAGGGCCAACACCCGGCATCATGGTGTGGGGAGCGATCTCCTACACTGGCCGTACACCACTGGTGATCGTCGAGGAGACACTGAATAGTGCTCGGTACATCCAAACCGTCATCGAACCCATCGTTCTACCATTCCTAGACCGGCAAGGGAACTTGCTGTTCCAACAGGACAATGCACGTCCGCATGTATCCCGTGCCACCCAACGTGCTCTAGAAGGTGTAAGTCGACTACCCTGGCCAGCAAGATCTCCGGATCTGTCCCCCATTGAGCATGTTTGGGACTGGATGAAGCGTCGTCTCACGCGGTCTGCACGTCCAGCACGAACGCTGGTCCAACTGAGGCGCCAGGTGGAAATGGCATGGCAAGCCGTTCCACAGGACTACATCCAGCATCTCTACGATCGTCTCCATGGGAGAATAGCAGCCTGCATTGCTGCGAAAGGTGGATATACACTGTACTAGTGCCGACATTGTGCATGCTCTATTGCCTGTGTCTATGTGCCTGTGGTTCTGTCAGTGTGATCATGTGATGTATCTGACCCCAGGAATGTGTCAATAAAGTTTCCCCTTCCTGGGACAATGAATTCACGGTGTTCTTATTTCAATTTCCAGGAGTATATATATATATATATATATATATATATATATATATATATATATATATATATATATATATATATAATGACTACATGTAGTCGAATATATATATATATATATATATATATATATATATATATATATATATCAGTTCATGACATCCAGTCTTACAAATTTCGTTTATCTGATGGACACACGTCCAGATCGCCAGCTCTCAAAACTCTGCCATCTCTCTTCCCACATCCACCACTGTTGATATATATATATATATATATATATATATATATATATATATATATATATATATAATGACCTTTGAACACTATTAAGGCAAATACATTGTTTGTTCTCTATCAAAATCGTTCATTTGCTATGTCTATCAGTAGTTAGTGCCTTCAGTAGTTAGAATCCTTTATTTAGCTGGTAGTATTGGCGCTCGCTCCACCACTGCTGGCGGCTCACCTCCAACTGCGCAAGGCTACGCGCTGTTCACATCCAACTGCCCAACACTACAATAGCGAATAATCCAACAATGCCAATCAGCCACAGACTGCACACAGCACAGCCAGAGATTTTCATATAGAGCGCGACGTGGCGTTACCAACATAAAAACCTAAACAGCCTACTTACAACTTTCAATGAGGTTACTGAATGTCTATGGCGGAATGGCAGCCTGTTCTTCCTCAAGAGCCGACACCAGAGACACTGGTAATGCGAGACGCTGGGGTCTGGACCGAAGTCGACGTTACAACTTCTCCCAAAGATGGTCTATTGGATTCATGTCGGGACTATGGGTAGACCAGCCCGATTCAGGAACGTTATTGTCCACAGACCCTTGCCTCACAGATGCTGCTTCATGACAGTGTGCGATGTCACGTCGATACAAACATCCATCCTCTGCGAACTGTTCCTCTACCGTACGCAGTGCACAAAGTCGTAAAATGTGTTTGTTTCCGTACTTCAGTGCTGACAGTACATGTGTTGGCAGGTAATGTTTTCAAGGCATTTACCAAACCCAAACCCTTCCATTGGACTGCCACTGTGTTCGGAACGATACGTCACTCAAAATAATTCGTTTCCAGTGATCAGCTGTCCTGTGGCACCGCTCTTTGCACCACCTCAAGCGTCCCTCAGCGCTGACCACAGACCTGTGTGTGTTAGCTGCTGCTCCACCGTTGAACCCCATTCTACCTGACGCCCCTACACACAGTCGCTGTGGTAGCTGGACTGCTGGCTGAACTGTGGAACCCACGAGTGATTTCTTACGCTGATTTCATGCGACTTTTTTACAGCCATTCTACGCAAGGCTCGACAGTCTCTGTCTATCAGTACAGGAGATCTGTCTGGTGTTGCTTCAGCTGTGGTTGTTCCTCTGCATTTCTATTTCACAGTCACACCAGCACCATTCGACTCGGGCAGCTTTAAAGGGTCTAAACGTCCCTGATGGATTTGTTACTCGGGTGACATCAGGTGAGTCCATGGTCGAAGTCACTGACCTCTCCAGGCTGACCGATCCTGCTGTTTCGCTGCTCTGCTGACAACAAAATACTCTGCACCGTCTTTCATACCGACAGGTCCGCATCTCGCGATGAGTGGCCAATTCGTGTTACATGAGGTGTCCAGGTACTTTTGATCAAATAGTGTAGGTATCCTATTGATATTGGCCTTACGTTCTTTTGTGTGGCCGTTGACACAATAGATACCTGTACCAGGGGAAGCCAGAGAGAGGATGTTGTTTGGTGGCCAGTGTCCTGTACCTACAACACAACTACACACATTTGTTAACATAGTTCTTTACTCATAAGAACAAGAAGCTACCTATCTTTAAGTAAGTTGCTGTGCTACGAGCCCTTCCGTAATAGTCCACGTCAGCCTCACTGGTCGTGAACTACAAGTCCCACTATAAACACTACGCTCATAGCCAGTGACATGAACTGACAGATGCCAACTGGAATAGTAACTGACCTAGTAACTGAACTGACTGCGACTGCAGCTGACTGGGCTGACTGTCTGTGACTGACTGGGCTCTCCAGTCTGCGGCGGTGATCCGAATATTGGCGGTCGAGAGAGCGTTGGCAGCGCACTGCTTGCGAGTCTGTCTTTGGCCTCTCTCTTCAAGGACCACTTGATTCAGCGCCCACTATCGATCTTCTTGCAACCTATTTGCCGACCGGTGCGCTAGCGACAGCTTACATCAGCACACAGTTTAATATATAAGTTCTTTGATTTGTGTGAAGTAGCTCAATGTACATATTTTAAGTACCACTTTGAGCTAAGGTGCTACAGGTTGACGACTATTACGATATTGTGCACATCTTTCAGTGTTTTGCGTTTTTACACACAAAGTGTGGAATCTAGCGTCCGTTACAACTGAATGAGTTTTAATTGAATCACATTATGTTCGAATACATTACTGAATCCTGTGAGAATACTGAAAAATGTAAACGAAAATTCCTTTCGTAAGTACCAGCAACAAAATTAATCTTTTATTTCAATTTGTTTCAGTTATGAGATGATATTGTCTCGATGCTGCATTTTTCCATCCTGTAATTTTACAGTGAAAGTGTACAAGTAACTACAGTATGTAGAGCGGCTATAAGTCATTTGACAAGTGTCTACAGCTTCGGGAGCAGTCCTAGTTACTAACACAGAAACGGCGTTGAGTAGGCGGGAGAAATCATGTACATTCCGTTTTCAAACATTGTTGACATAGAAATGTGACTATTCTGTCCGACTGCCCCAGCCTCTGTTCAAAATGGCTCTGAGCACTGTGGGACTTAACATCTGAGGTCATCAGTCCCCTAGAACTCAGAACTACTTAAACCTAACTAACCTAAGGACATCACACACATCCATGCCCAAGGCAGGATTCGAACCTGCGACCGTAGCGGTCGCACGGTTCCAAACTGAAGCGCCTAGAAACGCCTCTGTCATTAAAGCATTGCGATGTGACACTATCGAAGTAGCTGGAGACTGTATTGCTTCATTTTCCTGTATTGTATTCAGTTTTACTGCGGTAAACTGGTTGATTAAGCAGCTCCTGATCCGTCGCGGACACTACATACGGTTCATTCTCGGAAAAGGACGCTCATTATTCGCAGAGTGACCTGTTTTCTTAGAAACCCACAACTAAATTATTGTCGTTTTTACCTAAATAGCATAGTTTTTAATGTTGGGCCGAGACCGTTTCGCCCGGCCGTCGTACGTCTGAACTGGAAACTTGTCTTCTCACGTCCTCAGACTTTCGTCTAAAATTTTCTACGAAAATCTGAGCGCGTTCCAATAGGCCTGCGTCATAATGACACCTGTTCGCATTCTCCTACTCTTCGCAGCGCGAGCTATTAGCATTTATAGCAGCAACTAGCAGCGGTGTAATGGCTAAGTGATTTAAACAAGATATCTGTATGGTGTGAAAAGTGGAAATTTACTCGAAACAAGGAAAAGTGAGAAGTCATCCACACATTAGTACTAGAAGAAAAACGCTAGATTTCGCTTACACGATAAATCACACAAATCTAAAGACCAGAGAGGACTGACGGAAGACATCGAAAAAATTCAAAGAAGGGCAGCTCGTTCTGTATTATCGTGAAATAGGGCAGAGAGTGCCACGGACATTATACAGGATTTGGAGTGGACGTCATTGAAACAAAGACGTTTCTCGTTGCTGCAGGATCTTCTCGTGAAATTTCAGTCACCGAAAATTTGAATTATCATATGACCTGGCACTTTCATATCAGAGTGAAGACCTTTCTGAATGTGAAGAACACCTAACGAACAGCCTTACTAAACTTTATGACTATTTTGAGACATGGTGACTGACACCAAATGTTTCTAAAACCGAGGTAAGCCTGTTCCACCTCTCTAATCACCTTTCATCAGCAAAGATCAGTCCACAGCTCGGCCCACTTGGCACAGCCCAAAATACCTGGGAGTCACTCTGAACAGAACTTTAACACACAAAAATCACCTTTCCAACTAGGCCAAGAAGATACAAACACGAGTGAAGCTTGTGAGAAAGCTGGCAGGCAGCACATGGGGAGCGACCACATCAGTTCTCTGAGGAGCATCCCTTGCACTGGTGTATTCTGCAGCAGAATACTGTGCGCCAGTTTGGCTCCGAAGCACGCACGTAGCGAAAGTAGAAGTCCAACTGAACTCAGTTATGAGAGTAGTTAGTGGTACAGTCCGGTCTACACCTACTTCCTGGCTACCAGTGCTTTCAAACACCTGACCACCAGACCTCCGTCGAAAGACTGCTCTTTGTAACCTCTGTCAGCAAGTTTTTGAAAACAACTCGATCCCTCTTCATGACGATTTGCTATCACTGCACAGGAAACGCCTCAAATCTAGAATAACAGCATATGAAATAGGAGTCCAAATGCTATCCACAGGATTCGACCAGGACGCAGAGTGGAAACGTGAGTGGCAAGCTACAAGAATCCGAAACCACGAACTTGTACACAGTCCAACAGTTCCAGCTCCAGGCTTCCACCAACCGAGGGAGGTGTGGGTGCAGTTAAACAGATATCGGACTGAAGAGGGCAGGTGCAAATACGACATGCACAAGTGGGGCTTTTCAAGTGACAGTGTGTGTGGCTGTGGTGACACCCAAAGAATGAGCCACATTGTGAATGAATGTCCAATCAGACGCTTCCCTGGTGGTATTGAGAAGCTCCATCAAGCATTGCACGAGGCACTCCGCTGGATCGAGTCCATCAACATATAACACTACCGTCTGCTACTGTTATACCATAACCTTAAAGTGGGAAGCATATCATAAAATGGAACTATTTTGTTAGAGTAACTATGGTATAAAGCAACACAGCAGTGTTACCCTCTGAGAGGAATTTTGTTATGTTGACCGTGTTGTACCTAACGGAGGTAGCTTATCGGAAGTGAAAGTCAGATTACGTAAATATTTAAACAGTAACAAACAATATTTTACCTATTTACACTATTCAAAGAATAAAGAAAACGGTCGTCAGCCTAATTAGGTATGAGAATGATTGACATTCTGGTTCATGAAAATAGGTATGAGTAATGCAATGCAATGAACTCTGGCACCTGAATACAGTATGTTCACGTTAAGGTTGGAGCTACCAGACCAGAGCAAACTATTTGCATGAATATAACCTTATAATACTACACACTATTACCTTCAGGGCTTATTCAAACTGGATGGTCTTTATAACTATACTATTAATATTCAATGTAGAATCATAAATTGGAGATAGGTTCAGTATTACTTTTCAAACATTTTCCTAGCTGACATAAAATTGTAAATGTAGTTCACTGCAAAATTATAAACTGGTCATAGGTTAAGTCTCTGTCAGCTACATACTTTTCTATTTAGAATGAAAGTTAAGTGGAATTGACTAATGGATTACTTCTCACTGTCTTTTGAATAAAGAAGTTACTGTTTTCATAGATAGTTGTCTTTCTATTAATCGTTATGTAGCATGAGCACAATAGACAAACTGTTGATCCTGTTACACCTTTAATATGCACTTTTAATACACAAGGGAGTCCAATATTGTACAGAAGTTCACTTCATAGGAAAGTATTTTAAACTAGCTATAGCTAAGTAAGTTTGTGCATTTGAACTACTTTCGGTGGAAGGGGGCCCTTAATCTTGACCACTGTAGCCGAGCATACTAAGCACACTTTCAATACACTAAAGAAACAAGCCCTTAACAAGTAGGAACATGTAACCTTCAACAGTATTAGTTGTCAACTCTTACTGCAGTAGAACACAACTTTATGTGGTTATAAGACAATAGCTCACCTTTGGTTGATTTTCAACAGAATGCACTGTGATCACTTACTAAGCAAAACTTTTTAAGTTCCAGTTTTGAGAACTTTCATTTTAGAAGTTAGTAACAAAATTTTAATAAGCAGTTTTAATAGAATGGTTCAAATGGCTCTGAGCACTATGGGACTCAACTGCTGAGGTCATTAGTCCCCTAGAACTTAGAACTAGTTAAACCTAACTAACCTAAGGACATCACAAACATCCATGCCCGAGGCAGGATTCGAACCTGCGACCGTAGCGGTCTTGCGGTTCCAGACTGTAGCGCCTTTAACCGCACGGCCACTTCGGCCGGCAGCAGTTTTAATAGAAAACTTATTTTCAGGAAGTATTATTCACTATATTACTCAGTTCTTTCAATAAGGGCACTCGGTAATCACTTTAGCAAGGGAAGGACCCTAAATGGTTGTGTGTCTAGGAATAGAAAATCAAGGTAGGTATAAGAGTTCAAGTATAAGTTACCTTATATTTGTGCACACTAAAACATCCAATGAGCTGATCCTTCACTGTACATTACTATAGTGTTCCATTACAGTGATTGCACAATGTGGTGGCGATTGCATGTTAGTAGGTGGATTTACAGATAGAATTGCTGGACTCTGTCGTTTCTTGGTGGCGATGATAGATACCAATTCCATAATAGTTCCAGCTCTCTATCCTTCCATCCAAGGCATTGGAAAGCGTCGGGAAAAGTCTTTCTCAAAACCTGCACAATACACAACTTTTACATGAGCAGTTGATAGTTTGGTAGCTCACCCCCGACTGACTCTTAGTTCCACCTTTTCTACCTACGCCAAACACATTTTGCGCACGCTACTAAGTTCCATTCCGGAGGGGAACCACACCAATATTTACGTACGAAATAACTTGAGTTCAAATGGCTCTGAGCACTATGGGACTTGACGTCTGAGGCCATCAGTCCCCTAGAACTTAGAACTACTTAAACCTAACTAACCTAAGGACATCAAACACATCGATGCCCGGGGCAGGATTTGAACCTGCGACCGTAGCTGTAGCTCGGTTCGAGACTGTAGCGCCTAGAACCGCTCGGTCACCCTGGCCGGCTCGAAATAACTAAGAACCCTAAGTAAAGGGCAGCAGTTTACATAACAGTAACCAAACATATTAAACAAAACAGAACATTTGCACATATTAACATTACTACAAAAAATTATTTAAACAAAATTACAATTTCACACAGTAAGTTCTGTCTCCCTCCAATTGATACAACGAATTTAAATGATAGATACACTACATTGCATAGAATCAAACCATTACATCAAAGTTTTTACACCGAAAAGAGTGAACACGTTTGTGCTATTAATGCAATCAAACAATATTTACAATATCTTAATAATAGAAAGTAGAACAGACAAAACAGAAAAATTTATGTCACTAGAGCTATGGAGCTCTGGTGTTACAAACATCCGAGTGTAGTGTGAGCCGTTTTAAAACTTGTGTACTGTATATAATTTCAGATGTTCATTTTTATATATACACTCCTGGAAATTGAAATAAGAACACCGTGAATTCATTGTCCCAGGAAGGGGAAACTTTATTGACACATTCCTGGGGTCAGATACATCACATGATCACACTGACAGAACCACAGGCACATAGACACAGGCAACAGAGCATGCACAATGTCGGCACTAGTACAGTGTATATCCACCTTTCGCAGCAATGCAGGCTGCTATTCTCCCATGGAGACGATCGTAGAGATGCTGGATGTAGTCCTGTGGAACGGCTTGCCATGCCATTTCCACCTGGCGCCTCAGTTGGACCAGCGTTCGTGCTGGACGTGCAGACCGCGTGAGACGACGCTTCATCCAGTCCCAAACATGCTCAATGGGGGACAGATCCGGAGATCTTGCTGGCCAGGGTAGTTGACTTACACCTTCTAGAGCACGTTGGGTGGCACGGGATACATGCGGACGTGCATTGTCCTGTTGGAACAGCAAGTTCCCTTGCCGGTCTAGGAATGGTAGAACGATGGGTTCGATGACGGTTTGGATGTACCGTGCACTATTCAGTGTCCCCTCGAAGATCACCAGTGGTGTACGGCCAGTGTAGGAGATCGCTCCCCACACCATGATGCCGGTGGTTGGCCCTGTGTGCCTCGGTCGTATGCAGTCCTGATTGTGGCGCTGACCTGCACGGCGCCAAACACGCATACCACCATCATTGGCACCAAGGCAGAAGCGACTCTCATCGCTGAAGACGACACGTCTCCATTCGTCCCTCCATTCACGCCTGTCGCGACACCAGTGGAGGCGGGCTGCACGATGTTGGGGCGTGAGCGGAAGACGGCCTAACGGTGTGCGGGACCGTAGCCCAGCTTCATGGAGACGGTTGCCAATGGTCCTCGCCGATACCCCAGGAGCAACAGTGTCCCTAATTTGCTGGGAAGTGGCGGTGCGGTCCCCTACGGCACTGCGTAGGATCCTACGGTCTTGGCGTGCATCCGTGCGTCGCTGCGGTCCGGTCCCAGGTCGACGGGCACGTGCACCTTCCGCCGACCACTGGCGACAACATCGATGTACTGTGGAGACCTCACGCCCCACGTGTTGAGCAATTCGGCGGTACGTCCACCCGGCCTCCCGCATGCCCACTATACGCCCTCGCTCAAAGTCCGTCAACTGCACATACGGTTCACGTCCACGCTGTCGCGGCATGCTACCAGTGTTAAAGACTGCGATGGAGCTCCGTATGCCACGGCAAACTGGCTGGACACTGACGGCGGCGGTGCACAAATGCTGCGCAGCTAGCGCCATTCGACGGCCAACACCGCGGTTCCTGGTGTGTCCGCTGTGCCGTGCGTGTGATCATTGCTTGTACAGCCCTCTCGCAGTGTCCGGAGCAAGTATGGTGGGTCTGACACACCGGTGTCAATGTGTTCTTTTTTCCATTTCCAGGAGTGTATTTCTTTGTTCTGCTAAATGTGTATTACTGTGATTGTTGCATACGATAATAATAATAAAAATAATCACCAACTTTCTCGTACGAATGTGAAATTTTTTTGTTGGCGCCCGCCTACATAGGGAGACTTGATGATCACAATAAAATAAGAAAAATAAGAGCTCACATGGAAAGATTCGAGTGACCGTTTTTACCACGCACACTGTTCGAGAGTAGAAGAGTAGCACTTACATGTAAACTGCAGAGTAATCGTGCAGATGTGGATGTAATACGGTCTGGCCCGCAGGTACATCATCGAGAAGCAGAAGGAGGGCCTCGACCCCGAGAAGCTGCTGGAGTACAACCCGCGGCTGTCGACGCTGACGCCGTCGGCGCGCGTCGCCTACGCCAAGTTCAAGATCAGCAAGATCCGCCAGGAGTACGACTCGGGCGCGCGCGGCAGCGTCAGCAGCGACACGGCGCGCGCCACCGTCGAGGACGAGGTGCGCGGCTCCGACGACGTGTTCGACGGCCCGATCAGAGGGCCGACCGCCAACGCCAGGCCCTCGGGGGGCGCCCCCTCCAATGCTGCCAACCGCTGGGCGCGCGCCGGCGCCAAGATCGCTTCCAACGCTGGCAACCGTAAGGCCACACCCTTGCACTGTTCATTAATAGTCACAAAAGACAACATTCCCTCCACACAGTCATTCTCTGTTTCTCACATATCACCACTGGAATGTTCAGGGTGTCACAGACCCTCTTTCTCGAAAACTGCCCCTGCAAGTTAAAAACGCTTACCCCAGCTCCCAGAATATTCCGGAAAATGGGCAACTGGTTATTTAATTTTTCCTTATTTGCATGCATACACCATATTTCATCCGAGAAAACGTGGGCTAATCATTCTTGCAAAAGACTGTTGGTCAATACGTCACGAGACAACATTCAGTGACTTACCTCGAACATTATTGTTAATTTATTTTTTGAGTACATTTTAGCACAGCTCTTAAGAAGCTGCCTTGCGTGCAGTAAACTAAATTAAAAAACCTAAAATCCACCCGAACAGGCTATCGTGGCCCTACGGCACCGACCGACCGCCGTGTCGTCCTCAGCCCACAGGTGTCACTGGCTGCGGATATGGAGGGGCATGTGGTCAGCACACAGGTCTCCCGGCTATTTTGTCAGTTTACGAGACAGGAGCCGCTACTTCTCAATCGAGTAGCTCCTCAGTTTGCCTCACACGAGTTGAGTGCACCCTGCTTGTGAACAGGGCTCGGCTCGGCGGAACGATTCGAAGTGGAATGATCATATAAAATTAATTGTTGGTAAGGCGGGTACCAGGTTGAGATTCATTGGGAGAGTGCTTAGAAAATGTAGTCCATCAACAAAGTAGGTGGCTTACAAAACACTCGTTAGACCTATACTTGAGTATTGCTCATCCGTGTGGGATCCGTACCAGATCGGGTTGACGGAGGAGATAGAGAAGATCCAAAGAAGAGCGGCGCGTTTCGTCACAGGGTTATTTGGTAACCGTGATAGCGTTACGGAGATGTTTAGCAAACTCAAGTGGCAGACTCTGCAAGAGAGGCGCTCTGCATCGCGGTGTAGCTTGCTCGCCAGGTTTCGAGAGGGTGCGTTTCTGGATGAGGTATCGAATATATAGCTTCCCCCTACTTATATCTCCCGAGGAGATCACGAATGTAAAATTAGAGAGATTAGAGCGCGCACGGAGGCTTTCAGACAGTCGTTCTTCCCGCGAACCATACGCGACTGGAACAGGAAAGGGAGGTAATGACAGTGGCACCTTTGGGTGGCTTGCGGAGTATAAATGTAGATGTAGATGTAGACCGGATGGGAACCCACCCAAGTGCTAGCCCGGCCCGACAGAGCTTAACTTCGGTGATCTGACGGGAACCGTTTTGCGTGCAATAAATAAACATTTATTCAAGAACTCGGGTAGTATGCCTCTTATGAGACGAGAGCATGTGTCTCAGATCAGTATCAAGTAGCCAGCTGCAAACGGACAGTGGGAAGAGTTGCCACTTGAAAGAGAGAACGAACATTGATTAATGGCGATATCAGTGCCAAAAATTCAGCACTTATTGATAATTAATTCTTAACTTTAGTAGTTAAATGTCAAAGACAGAGATCTTAAGGAACCAGTAACTATTAATTAATTAAGCCACAGTGCGATGTAAATATTCTTATTTCAGTATCGAACAACTGACTTCATAGATCGAAACGATTATTTCCAGTCGTACACGAATGTGTAAAAACTACAATTTAAAGTTTGCAGCACGTTCGGGGCTAAGTCAACACGTTCGTAACGGGTAGCCTTTCTATCTGACAGTAATGTGCAACACCACAATCAGTGCTAAGTGCGCACACCCGTTCTACGTTGCGTCATGTCTAGTTTTGTAATATTTTGAATTTACTGTAATTTGGAAACTTCTGGTTTTTATACGCAGAATGATTTGAATAGACGCTACTGTGTGATGGACGTTCGCGCACTTCTGCTTTTCGTACGCAGAATGTTGTGAATGGATGCTAGTATGTGAATGGACGTTTGCTCAGTATAAGGTGCCGAATAAAGGTAGTACCCTAAATTACCCTGACGCCAACCAGTAAATGGCAAGTAAGTGTTTGTGGGCATGAGTGTCTGTCAATCCGCCTGACGATTCGTTCTTAACTGCAACTCCTTCTATTCTGCTTGTTCACCAATCTGAATCATAAAATGGCTCTGAGCACTATGGGACTTAACATCTATGGTCATCAGTCCCCTAGAACTTAGAACTACTTAAACCTAACTAACCTAAGGACAGCACACAACACCCAGCCATCACGAGGCAGAGAAAATCCCTGACCCCGCCGGGAATCGAACCCGGGAACCCGGGCGTGGGAAGCGAGAACGCTACCGCACGACCACGAGATGCGGGCTCTGAATCATCCTGCGAAATGTAGGAAGACGTACAGAGGATCAATACTCGGAGGACAAGAGAGTGGAAGCTGCCCATCAACGCAAGTACTGAACCGTATTAAGCGTAAAGAAAGAGGAATTCGTGTGGAATTCTTATGAGGTAGACCCCTGGGAGCTGTTCAGCGTCCTCATCGGATAGTGTTTCCTTCTCCCACGCTCCACTGCCCTTTTCCATGCGGTATGTGAAAATCTTCCATTACGTTTATCTGTTGGGCATAGGTGACTGTTATAGGTTTTAATTCGGTATATATGGTGATGAGAGACGGGAGAGAGTGAAATTCAATTCCGATACACAGGCACATCTTTCTGAAAGCACAGAAGGGGGAGCAGACCTTACTGTCTCCATCTAACGAGCGGATCATCATTAACAATATTCCATGCCTTCACTCCGTGAGACTCTGTGGAGAGGTTTGGAATTTAATCCAGCAGATTGGCACGAAGGCTAGTGATCCGAAACTTAACGTTACCATCTGTACTACCCTTAGCGACAAGCTACTCTTGATGAAAATTTTTTCCACCAAAAAGATTCGAATCACCCACTTCCGAGTGGAGCCAAACTGCCCAGGTGTGCGTGTACGGAGATCGGTTACGCATTAACGGAAAATACACTGATACACCCTTTATAATCTGAGTGCGCCACTCAAGATCAACCGGGAACGCTCGCAATCGTAAAATTTCTAGAAGCTTTAGGCTATAGGGATTTAAAATGTAATGTCAACATGTTGCAGGAAGGACAGGTACCAGGCAGGGATACACTGTAAAAATTCTAAGGCAATGTTTAGTTAACTTGAGTAGTACCTCAGGAATAATAGAGAACATATAGAAGATTCAAAAGACATCTGCACGTTTTGCTATGGGATCGTTTAGTTCTCGTGAGAGTGTCACGGAGTAGGTCATCCACCTCTGGTGTTTTAGACGTTGTGTGTCATCCGTAAAGGTTCTGTAAACATTATTAGAAGGTCCTAACAACTTACTGCTTCCTTCCACATGTAACCGAAGAAATGACCATATGTACACGTAGCCAATTACTCTGCTGGTCCAGCAATCCTGAGAGAGTAGCGTATAGCTAAGCCGTTCACAGTCTATAAACTACTCAAATAAAGTTGCTTGGATAGCATAGTTGGCTAGCGAACAGCCGTTGAAAGGCCGGGGTTCTGATTAAAAATCCTAGTTTTACTCTGTAAAGTAATGTGACAACAACGTCGAGAGTGAAAGACTCAGGTCGCGCCTCCACACGCTTGCTGTCTCACACAGCTCTCGCAACCCCAGGCGACGTAAATGAGAAGAACTTTCCCCAGTTTTCGGACGAGATAAATGTTAACTGGCCGCTGAGATTTTCGTTGATTTCATATACAGTGACCGACAGTGCAAGGGGTCAGCAAAGTTCCTGCTACTAGAGGGATACGTGGTAGGTTTTCACTACAGTAATACACTACTGGACATTAAAACTGCTACACCAAGAAGAAATGCAGATGATAAACGGGTACTCATTGGACAAATATAGAAAACTAGAACTGACATGTGATTACATTTTCACGCAATTTGGGTGCATAGATCCTGAGAAATCAGTACCCAGAACAATCACCTCTGGCCGTAATAACGGCCTCCATACGCCTGGGCATTGAGTCAAACACAGCTTGGATGGCGAGTACAGGTACAGCTGCCCATGCAGCTTCAACACGATACCACAATTCATCAAGAGTAGTGACTGGCGTATAGTGACGAGACAGTTGCTCGGCCACCATTCACCAGACGTTTTCAATCGCTGAGAGATCTGGAGAATGTGCTGGCCACGGCAGCGGTCGAACATTTTCTGTATCCAGAAAGGCCCGTACAGGACCTGCAACATGCGGTCGTGCATCATCCTGCTGAAATGTAGGGTTTAGCAGGGATCGAATGAAGGGTAGAGCCACGGGTCGTAACACATCTGAAATGTAACATCCATTGTTCAAAGTGCCGTCAATGCGAACAAGAGGTGAGTGAGACGTGTAACCAATGGCGCCCCATATCATCACGCCGGGTGATACGCCAGTATGGCGATGACGAATACACGCTTCCCATGTGCGTTCACCGCGATGTCGCCAAACACGGATGCGACCATCATGATGCTGTAAACAGAACCTGGATTCATCCGAAAAAATGACGTTTTGCCATTCGTGCACACAGGTTCGTCGTTGAGTACACCATCGCAGGCGCTCCTGTCTGTGATGCAGCGTCAAGGGTAATAGTCCATGCTGCTGCAAACGTCGTCGAAATGTTCGTGCAGATGGTTGTTGTCTTGCAAACGTCCCCATCTGTTGACTCAGGGATCGAGGCGTGGTTGCACGATGCGTTACAGCCATGCGTATAAATGCGTCATCTCGACTGCTAGTGATACGAGGCCGTTGGGATCCAGCACGGCGTTCCGTATTACCCTCCTGCACCCACCGATTCCATATTCTGCTAACAGTCATTGGATCTCGACCAAAGCGAGTAGCAATGTCGCGATACGATGAACCGCAATCGCGATAGACTACAATCTGACCTTTATCAAAGTCGGAAACGTGATGGTACGCATTTCTCCTCCTTGCACGAGGCATCACAACAACGTTTCACCAGGCAGCGCCAGTCAACTGCTGCTTGTGTATGAGAAATCGGTTGGAAACTTTTCTCATGTCAGCATGTTGTAGGTGTCGCCACCGGCGCCAACGTTGTGTGAACGCTGTGAAAAGCTAATCATTTGCATATCACAGCATCTTCTTCCTGTCGGTTAAATTTCGCGTCTGTAGCACATCATCTTCGTGGTGTAACAACTTTAATGGCAAGTAGTGTAAGAACACTGATAGGCTTTAGGGGTAATACAGCAAGGAAATATTCTGAAATCAGAATGGAACAGTATTAAGCTGAGGGCAGCCTTCTCTGACTACACAGGCTTCATGAACTGTATCAGAACGAGGCCCGTGCAGTCGAGGTCAACTCGGGGATAGAATCATAAGTCCAGAGTACCAGATCAAGATGACAAAGGGGGAGGGGTGGAGAGAGGGGAGGGGGGAACTTGGATTAATCTTACCGCTCGGCTGGAATCGCTGGTCCACAATCAAATATCGAAAATACACGCACCCACCACGAGAACAAAATAAAACGGCGAGCGAACTCGAACGACGTTGCTATGTTTTGTTCGGAGAAATGAACAGCTGAAGTACTACTACTGCACGGCGATAAATGCCTGCAGTGAGAGGATGACAAGGCTGCAGCTGCGTGTCGGTCTCCAGGTTAAACAGAAAGGGGCCACGCGTGGTGATGGCCAGACCTTACATGGGTGACGGGCGCTACACTCTCGTAAGCCAGTGCCTTGAAAAAATAGTGCCGTTACAAACTACGTGGAAGGGCAACGGGCCAGAGCTTGCCTGCTTGGACACAGCAACTGTCCATATTCTTTTTGCCACAGAAGTTTCCTATCCTGTCTCAGGCTCAATAATCGAAACGGCTGGTCCCAATGTATCTCCACGCAGCCCACGAGCAAGAAGACGCTCGCTTGAAACTTAAACAGCAATTCTCGGCTGCTGCCATCTTGAGTAAAGTGTTAACTGCTCTCAGAATCATGACAACCGAAATCTGTTTCCAGATTTTTGTTCTTCGCTATGTTGGGAATGGTTACCGTAAAGCTTAGTTTCTCTCGGAATCTTAATATACATGGTGATTCACGAAAATATGCAAATATTTTAATACGTTATTCTACAAGTAAAACTAAAGAAAAAAGTTCATATAAACATAGGTCCGCAAATGTTTGGTTACGGAGTTACGGCTAATAAAAGATTTTGCCTGAAATTTAGCAACTTCGCTAGTATGAAGCCATCGCAAAACTGTATGAGGTTAAAGTAAAGCACGATTTCCATTTATTTTCTTGTTATTGGTCTGATGAATCTAATGAAACATGTCCCGGACGTGTATATGCAGTAGTTTTCCAAAACATTCAGAGAAGGGAAGATTATTTACAAGTAAATTTGTTTACTTTCCATTAAGAATGCAGAATCGTTTATGTCATTGTTGGCAACCGTTAGTGAGTTGTTTCAGTCGTTTCCTAACCTTCAAACGAGTTAGTTTTCTGTTCAGTGAAAGAACAGAATAACAATGAAACCGCATAGTAACTGTTGTAGTTTGGTATTAATAAAAGCAGATTATCTGACACATTCATACAGTTTCAGTTAACGTTATTACCATCGTTTTTCCAAAATTAAATTCTCTGTAACTTCTCTTGAAAACTTTATACAATTGTCTGGACTTTTAAAAAACAAACTGCACTAAGTAGTTAATAAATTAAATTTTACGAAATTACTTCTTTGCTTCTCTGGATGTTCTAGAAAAGTACTGCAGATACACGTCTGGGACACGTTTTATTACATTCACCAGACCAATAACAACAAAATAAATGGAAATCGTGCTTTACTGTAACCTCATACAGTTTTTCGATGGCTTCATACTAGTGAAGTTGCTAAATTTCAGGAAAAACCTTTTATTAGCCTTAACTCCGTAACTAAACATCTGCGAACCTACGCTTATATGAATCTTTTTCTCTATTTTTACTTGTAGGATAACATATTAATATATTTGCATATCTTCGTGAATCACCCTCTACATGAAATGTATTCGCAGTTCCGAATACGGTCAACCATCAGCTGGATAAAATAATGACGACAGTGAAAATTCATGCCGGACCGAAGGTCGAACCCGGATTTTTCGTTTTACGCGAGTAGCCTTAACGGCTTTGGCTCCCCGTGTACGGCTGGCGGCCAGACCCAAGCTTCCGTATGTGATCGTTCGTGCGTGACAACCTATATTCATACACACTTTGCGTGATTCCTATACAGGGGAGCAACTTTTAAATGAAAATCGCTCTTCGGTATCGGCGCAGAAATACGACACTGCAGTGCCTGTGTTGATCATGCACTCCTGCATGCATGTCCGAAGGAACAGTGAATCGTACTTCTGAACAACAAAGACATTGCAGTACCGCATTTATCTGCCGATACCGGGCAAGCGACTGTCAATTAAAATATTTCCCCTGTGCGGGAATATACCGGGTGATCAAAAAGTCAGTATAAATTTGAAAACTGAATAAATCACGGAATAATGTAGATGGAGAGGTACAATTTGACACACATGCTTGGAATGACATGGGTTTTTATTATAACCAAAAAAGTACAAAATTTCAACAAATGTCCGACTGATGGCGCTTCATCTGATCAGAATAGCAATAATTAGAATAACAAAGTAACACAAAGCAAAGCTGATGTTCTTTACGGGAAATAGCGCAATATGTCCACCATCATTCCTCAACAATAGCTGTACTCTAGGAATAATGTTGTGAACAGCACTGTACAGCATGTCCGGAGTTATGGTGAGGCATTGGCGTTGGATGTTGTCTTTCAGCATCCCTAGAGATGTCGGTCGATCACGATACACTTGCGATTTCAGGTAACCCCAAAGCCAATAATCGCACGGACTGAGGTGTGGGGACCTGGGAGGTCAAGCATGACGAAAGTGGCGGCTGAGCACACGATCATCACCAAACGAGATCTTTCACGCGTCTAGCTATATGGTTTTTTGTTTTTGTTCTAATAAAACCCCATGTCATTCCAAGCATGTGTGTTAATTTTTACCTCTCTATCTACATTATTCCGTAGTTTATTAAGTTTTCAAATTTATACTGACTTTTTGATCACCCGGTTCATAAAGGCGTACGAGTTCTAAATACGTGGTTGACGACATATGGTAGTTCGAGTCTGGGCCTAAGTCGTGACGAACAGTCTAATTAGTAAGCAGGAAAATCCGGTTTCATTCCCGATCTGACACAAATTTTCATTGTCGCCATTCCATTATACAGCTGAAGGTCGTCCTTATTCGCAACTGCGAATATATCTCATGTATTTCATGACATTCACTGGTTCGTACTCGACTCCTTCGTTTCCGGCCTTGCGGGCCACGGCACGTGGAGGTCCGGGGGACGTGGGTAACGCGCGCTGTTGCAGGCTGACGCCCGCCCCTTGCTGCGCAGCGCCGGCCGCCGCCCAGAGGCCCCGGCCGCGACCCGCGCTGCAGGCCAACAACGTGGCCAAGCCGGCGCCGCCCACGCCGTCGCCGCCGCCGCCCCCGCCGTCGACGCCGTCCCCGGAGCCGCCGGCGGTGCCGCCGCGCGACTTCCGGTCTCGCACGCCCATCCCCGAGGAGGAGGAGAGCTCGCCGCGCGGCCCCACGCCCACCTCGCCGCCACACATCGTCCTCGAGCGGCCGACGCCGTCGCCGTCCCCGCCGCCCGACGCCTCAGCCAAAGGTCCGTAAAACAGGCGCAGGTATGCCACTAGCAATACCGCTGCCAGCTTCTTCTCATTCTTCCATTTATACTTCACTCTGTGACCATACTTTTCTGTTTTAACTAGTGCTGTACAAGCCCCTGAGGTTACAGACACCATCTGAGACAAGCACAGTCATCATTCCCCGTCAGACCGATAGGTTTCGACACTGGATTAATAGCAAATAGAGGAATACTTTTAATGCTTCAGGTGTTCTACATAGTCTGCGCTCGCCCCCCCCCCCCCCGCCCCCCTACACACATGAGTACACCACACAGCAGCTTCATGCTTCATACATCTATGACACCATTTTCCAGAGTATTTCAAAAAGTAAAGCATTCAAGAGTAATTTTACGTTTAACCAGAAACATATTACTTAGTACATTATAGTTTGGATTCCAGACTGAGAATACAATCACTCACTGCATATATCATGTTACTCACTTAGAAAAAATTAAGTTTTATCGAATTTATCGCTTTACAAAAGACTGATTGGAATCATACTAAACAAGCAGAATGCAAAAAGTTGAGCTGAATAATGCAAACAATGACAGAAATAGAGAAGATTTTAGAGACTGGAAAGAACCTATGAAGTGAGTCCCACAAGGTTCAGTTTTGGGCCTACTTCTATTCTTTATGTATGTGAATGACTTTCCACTTGACACACTAATCGCAGACAATACCAGTGTTAAAATACTCCCCATTTATCAAAATCGACAGAAGAGATTCATAATACTGTTTTTCAATGAATTATTGAGTTGGTCTCTGAAAATGAACTTTGTAACATTCTTTTAAAAAATATTCTTCTGATTACATTGAATGAAAGTATAATGTTCTTTAAATATTATTGAATTAATGCATGACTGTGAACTGGATACAAAACTCAAGTTATCATGTAGCATGTTGTAAGTGCAAGTGGTGTAATTAATCTGTGTTATTGTTAGCAAAATCTTTATACAAACTCAGTTGGCAATGCAACTCCCAATACCATCAAAGAAATACAGTCACTGCAAAATACCTTCAGCCCTTTAGGCACTGAATCCTTTGGCCCTGTTCAAAACTGATAATAGTCCCTGAGCATATAACACATACATTAAATTCTCTTACCTCTAAAGGAGCAAAGGAGGATTGCTATATATTCTGGTCTCTCATAAAGATAATATAAAATATGCTAGCTACAGGCTCAGCAGTGTGCAATGATGGCCGTAATACTTTTAAATGTACATGAAATTCTTTTGGGTGATAAATGAAAACATTTAAGAAAAATCCAATGTCTTTGAAAAACATGTGGCCTGGACAGGGAGGCAGTATTGATTGTAGTAAATTACTGACACTGAGTTTTTAGTAAAAATTATATTCCAAAGTTAGTTTGCCTTTTCAAAACATCTAAGAATTGAAATTACACTACTCAGAAAAATTACATCATATTTACTATTTGACTGACAAACAAGGAGATTTAAGCAGCAATTATTATCTGACCTCACTAAAAAAGCGAAAATACAAATCATGAGATTACATATACCTTTGTTAACATATCTTAGAAATATTACAAATGGGGAATATCTTTTCATCAAATCAGTTTACCTACTTTCTGGGGTTACTAAACAATTACAAATTATCAGCCAATTCATCTACACTAACGTGCTGGCAAAACAAGAGTGATAAATATTTAACATCTTTACCTTGCCTGCATGAAGACTTCTGCTTACATGTTCTCATTATTCCACATTAATCTAATACTTAGTGGCATTACAGAGCACACCACAAAAACTGCCTACTCCATCCTCTTTCACTCACAGACAGTGTTACTTTTTAATGCTCTTTTGTGTTTTTACGGCTGGTACATTACATATACATAAATAACAGAAGCATACACAACACTGAGGAGCTGGTACAAAAAATTAAGGACATCATTGTACTCACAAAAGCCACATCACATCATTTGAGATCACATTGTAACCTCCCCACAATAATTTAAACTCATTAATATAAATATGATTCTAATTTAGTGTAACCTCAAAACAAAATTCTTTCACAGTGTAACCTCCCTACAAAATTCATTTACATTAACCTCCACACAAAATTCTTTCTGATTTAATCCAAGCTCAAAATTCATTCATATTTAGCGTAATCTCAAAACAGAAAATATTAACATAAATAATATTCACGTTTAGTGTAAGCTCAAAACAGAAAAATGTCTAAACCTCTCAACAGTAAAAATTATAATTATGTCGTTCACATTCAGTGTAACGTCCCAATAAAAAAATGAATTCAATAACCTGGTAATAAAACAATGTAACTAACCTCTCAATTAAATTGTCGCTCACTTATGACTTTTCAATAATTCACTGTGAATTTAACCTGGTATATTTTGGACGACAGCAGTGCTGCGCCATGGCCCTGAAAGATCATTCTGAATAAAAAAAGGATAAATTCTTACCTCAATGAAGTCGCCAGATATATCTGCTCTTACAATAAATTTTTCCGGCACAGCTCTGTGCAATGCTGGCCGACCTAGCTGTCATTTATGAAAGGAAGCAACTGATTTTTCTATTGCAATAATTGGGATGATCATGGATGGGAGAAATTAGTAAATTCTTTAAATTGAAATAAATGGTTGTTAAAAGTTACTTTTTATGAGGAAGATTATTATTACGAGAGTTTTAAAACATTTACATGCGACTTGAGATAACATTACTACATATGTGCGAGGCTGCTTTTTACCTTATACAATAACACTCAGGCTCCGACATCGCTGCACCGCGACCAGGCCAGCCAACACGATACACCATACCAGACCAGAGCAGACTCCAGACTAGCAACAACTTACTGCTACAGCTACACAGTTCCTACTGCAGTCAACACTGCTCTCTGGTCAGAGACCTTGTATATTGCAGGCAGCGCATGAGCAATACATCGAAATTACATCTGCTTGGATCTCTTACATAACCCTCCACTGGGGGGGGGGGGGGGGGGGCAAAAATTTGGCAGCGATGGTGAGTCAATTGGACTTGCCATGAGCAACAAATTTTTCTAAAATCTACTTAATTAACTAAGTTTACAGACACAGAGTACATACATATATATATAAGTGCAGAACATGAAATGAAATAGAGTGCACATGCACTGAGTACAGAACATATCAAGAAATGACAAAATGTATATGCAATGAGTACAAAACATATTAACAAATGACATAAAGTGCACATGCACTGTATATATCTCTATCATTTTACAAGAACTAGGATACGCAATGAGTACAAAACATATTAACAAATGACATAAAGTGCACACACACTGTATATGTCTCTACCATTTTACAAGAACTAAGAAAGGAAAGGGAAGGATTGCATCATGGTTGTAGCACAGTAGGTTGCACGTAGCTGCACTGAAAGTCCATATCTTTCTACATAAGCACAACAGCAAGTGAGACAATCTGAAGTTCTCTTCCCTGAAGTATTAATCAGTGTAGCCAAGACACTGAAATGTCGTATTAATATTCAATGTTATCATTTTGGTAGTACATTAGGTACACCAAGCAGTGGGACCATAATAACATCTCCATCGTTCAAGGTGGTGGACAGCATGATGTGTCAACATCACACTCCTGCAGAATTGATACTTTTTCACCAACGTAGAATTAGTGCAAAATCCTAATATAGTGCTCCATGATCATGAGGATGGACAGGACAAACGGATATTGCATTTGGGTCAGAAGGTGAAGGACATTAAGTCTTATGCTAGCCATCATAGAGAATTACACTAGTCCATCAACCGATTTGAGTAATTGTTGGCACTCATTGCCTAGTTACTAAACATTTCTGTACTATGTATGGAGTATTACAGAACATTATTCATAAGTCATCTGATTACACTAAATATTGGCACTCATTGGCCAGTTACAAACCATTTTTATGCATTATTCAGAAGTGATCATTCAAAGCAAGAGTTAATTAATGGCATAGCATTAACACAATTCATCTAATTATAGTAATCATTGGCACTCATTGGCCAGTTACAAACCATTTTTATGCATTGTTCAGAAGTCATCATCCAAAATGAGAGTTAATTATTGGCATAGCATTTATAGAGTATAACAAAAATATTATTTACATAAATTATTGGCATAGCATTTATGCATTATTACAAAACATCATTCAGTATTACTCAGAACTCATCATTCAAGTGACATAGGACATATTTAAAATGTAACACACTATAACTATTACTCAAGGTCTGTGGTCCAATAATACATAGATATAATGGATTTAATACATCTGAGAAATCTGCATTATATTTAGTACTATAAATATCTCTTAAACTAGTTGCATTATTTGGGACTGGTAATACATTTTTTTGTGCCAGCAATGCATTGCGTTGGGATCGGTAATTAATTGCTGGGGCATGAAAATATTTGCTTTTGACTTATTGCTGCAAATAAGGATTAGTAACGTCATTTGTCATGAGTCAGCTGTAGCAAGGTTATGAAACAAGTAGAGTATACGTGATCACATTCATGAATGACACACGCAAATGGGTAAAAAAAATGCAAGTACTAGAACAGGTTTAATAACTAACTGCTTATAGCACATTAGTTTCATTAATAGCTTCTCCTGGAAAAAATACAAAATGGATTATTCAGCTGAAAGAAGAATCACATATTATGCTGAAAAGTAGTGAACTTCGAATTAACAGGTAATGAAACGTGTACTGAATATGTATGTACTCTAGCTGTCCTTTCCAAAACATTCAGTCATTATACCATGCGATATAAGACATACTGTCAAAACGAACTGCAACAAATACTTAAATAACTGCATAGCATTTCTTAACTAACAGTAAATATATAAACATCATTATTCTCATCTGCAAAGAAAAACTTCATTATTCATATTACCATAACTTCATCACTATCATCAGCTGCAAAGAAAAACTTCATTATTCATATTAGCATATTCTTAATATAACTATTCATCATCATTCATTATCATTTGCAAAAAAGACACTTCATTATTCATTATTCATATTACCATTTACTTCATACAACTATTCATAGTATAGAGTTTCTTATTTCTAGCATATTTCATCACTAAAACTAAGATGTGTAGTTCTGTCTGACAGCCTGCATCAATCGCCTCGTAGTCTGAAAGAAAAAAAAATTAGTTAAGACTGCTGTCATACGATGTGTATAGTATATTCTTGTTAATGCTTGTTAATTCTTATCCATTTACTCTTCATCACAAGGTATTCCATTTTCTTTCGTTCATTCCGAAGGTCAAATTCCCATTTCATAGTAATCCACTGTGGTTTGTTTAATTTATTTCTTTTACACGTTATTTCTTTCTGAAAATGATGAATAAGGATTAATATCTTGCATTTAAATCATATACCCATTAAATAAAATCTTGTTTCTAGTGATATAATTAAGCATACAGCATAGCATGACAGAAAACGTATTATGTCAAAAACATAGACAGTTTTCAAGTGCAAAAAATGTACACAGAGTATCATAATGTAGTAGTAAAAAATTGTAAAATAGTCACGATGTTGAGATATCATAAGGCAAAATGTCAAAGTCAACTGGTGTTTGTTATATCTTAAAGATTTCGTAGTGTATACAAACAAAACAGGAAAACAATCATACATACACGAAAAATGGAAAATGTGCACGGTCTGATATATAACGACAAGAAAAGCGACCTGCTAACCTTATCTTGCCGGTCACTTGCAAAGAAAAAATACGATAATCATCAGTAAGTAGTCACATAGATAGAATTGCATAAGTGGTCATAAAATATGTAAGTTTATCTGGAAAAATGTGCACGGTCTGCTGTGTAACGACAAGAAAAGCGACCTGCTATCCTTACCTTGCCAGGCACTTACCAGGAAAAAATACGATAATCATCAGTAAGTGATCATATAAATATCTGCAAATGGCATTATAGTGCTACAAATCATAAAGTATGTTCATTCAATAAAGGGTTTAATATTGGAGACATGGTGATTGCCTTTACTTTTTCTGTTTCTCAAAGTTTCGACGTGTACTACATTGGGGTGAGGAATGCTGCGAATTCCATACGGACCTGCGTATAAAAGCTCAAATTTACTGCATCTACTCTTTCCTCTGTTGGATAAATAATGTGTGCATACTAATATCTTCTGTCCAATGTGAAAGTCACGGCGTGTACAAACCTGTTTTTGCTGTCTTCTCCGGCGCTCTGCGGCACGTTTGATGTTGTTCAGCACAATGTCAGTTATTTCATGGTGTCGTAGTAGACGAGATGTAGGAAAGGATACTAATTCTTTAATTTTGTTAGGTGGTTCAACATTTTTCAATACAACAGTCGGAGATAGCATAGTAGATTCATCTGGTATGGAGTTAATTACATCCTGGAATGACAGTATGAGTGTATCCCAATCAATATGTTTTTTATAGCAGTATATTCTACATAGTTTACCAATTTCTTTCATTAGTCGTTCACAAGGGTTCGAAGAAGCGTGATACCTGGATATATAGATCGGAGAAATGTTTCTTGTCCGTAACATATGTGTCCATATAGCAGATCGAAACTGTGGTCCATTGTCGGAAATTACTCTCAATACATGCCCTACATGAAATAGAAAATGTTTTACAAATGCTTTCGAAACAGATTTAGCAGTAGCTTTGCGTAACGGAGTGAAGGTAACAAATTTTGAAGTGAGTTCAACAGCAACAAAGGTGTAGCAAAAACCTCTATTAGATCTGGGAATCGGACCAAAAATGTCTACAGCGGCCATGTGTCTCAATTTAACAGGTACAATGGGATGTAACGGAGGAATATGTTAAGTCGTGTCTGACTTAGCTTTCTGGCAGATTTTACATGACGCTAAAACTCGTCGAATACGTTTCTCCATGTTGGCAAAATAACAGTTCTGTCTCAGTATAAGAAAACATTTTCTGGCTCCGTAATGTGCGTAACTTAAATGAGTATACCAAATTAATTTGTTAACCAGTTCGTCAGGAATGCATAGTAACCAGTTGTTGCTGTAACGGTGAGAGCGGCGAAACAGAATGTTATTGCGTACAGTGTAATGGTTTCTGATGGTAACATTATTCCTATCTTTCCAAAGGTGTTTAATTTCTTTCCATACGTTGTCTTTACTCTGCTCTTGTGCTATGTCTCGTTATGATGACGAAATAAAATTTTCAAATGCAACTTGTTGAATATACATGACGCTAAAATTTGCTTGGCAGAAGTTGGTTGCGATGTCTTGCTGATTGTTGCTGAGAGAACGGGATAGTGCGTCTGCTACAATATTTTGCGTGCCGGGAATATGAACAATTGTAAAATTAAATTCCTGTAAATAGAGTTTCCATCTCCTTAACCTGCCATGTGTAAATTTTGCTGAAAGTAAAAACTGTATAGCTCTATGATCCGTGTAAACGGTAGTGTGTCTTCCATAAAGAAAATGCCTAAATCTCGCAAATGCCCATACAACACATAATGTTTCAAGTTCTGTGACAGAATAATTTCGTTCAGCAGGTGACATAATGCGACTCGCAAAGGCGATGTTTTTAATTGCTGTGGAACCATCTTCTTCAATTTCGTGAAAAATGTGTACGCCTAAAGCGGTGTTAGAACTGTCGGTGGCAATGGAAAAATTTCTAGGAAAATCTGGATGTGATAAAAGTGGTGCATTCAACAAAGCTTGTTTCAGATTGACAAATTCAGACTGCGCTTGGCTATCCCAGGACTAAATAGTGTTTTTACCCGACAATTGACATAATCTAGGGGTGTCTAAAGCAGAGTAATGAATAAATTTACAAAAAAGTTAATTAAACCCAAAAAGCTGCGTAGCTGTTTCTTCGACGTAGGAACAGTAATGTCACGTAAAGCTTGAAGTTTTTCCGGGTCAGACGCAATGCCTTGTGCTGAAATTACATGTCCAAGGTATTTTATAGAAGTTTTGCCAAAGTGCGATTTGCTAAGATTAACTGTGAGTCCTTGTGCACGAAAAGTTTGCAACAGTTGTTCACGAATCAGATTATGTTCAGACCAGTTAGCTTCTGCAATAAGAATGTCGTCTACATACGTTGTGATTCTGTCTTTCATGCAAAAGTGTGTATCGGATGCCGTCAAAAGAAATAACATTTTCGTGAACAAGATTCTGTGTGTCAAAAGTATTGCTTGCGTTGCTGGAAGGTTCAATCTGTACTGTATCTAGTCAAATTCTTTCTGACGTGCTGTTATTCGCGGGAGGATGCTGTGGCATTTCAACTATTTGTACTGTTCTGTCATTTCGTCCTGGCGTATTACGTTCGGGATGATATCTACTGTCTGGTTCATTCATGATAATCTGTTGTTTCGGTTGATTATGCTGCTGGTAAGACCGACTGTTATTAAACGTACGCTGAAAACTGTTCTCTTTACTTTTACGTCTGTCATAATAATCGTTGCTATACGGCGCATTGCGATATGAGTTGAAATGGTGTGTTTTCTGTACGTAGTTATTTCCTTGTTGCTGTGCGTTACTGTTTGGCGGAGCCGACGCTATACGTGTAGGCGGCGAAACATTAAAGCTTGGTTGACCTTGCACATTACATTGTTGGTTAGGTATGCTAACCGGCTGGTTTTGTTGTTGTTGTGGGGAAAACCCTCTGTTGTTACCAAAATTTGTTTCCTGTTGCTGATAATTTTGTCGATACTGATAATTAAACTTTTGTCTGGTATCAAAGTTCTCGTGGTTGTCATTTCTGGAGCGTATAATAACTGTCACTTTCAGGTAAAACTTGTCGTGTCAGGTTTTCTTTACTCATCCTTAATCCTAGATAGATCGATAGTTGAAGAGCTGTTTTGATAGATATAAAGGATAGTAGAAGAGAAGGCAGCAGTGCAGAAAACTAAAGATGAAATAGCACTACTACGGCTCGGGGTCCTGTGCACGCTACGGCACATATTCATCGAAGTGTAATGAATCCCCTGAGGTCAAATACGCGCTGCAAATAAATTTTAGTTTCTGCATTACAGGCAATGCCGGTGAAAATTCAAAACCAAATTGTTGTATCCAGTCCAATTCTAGTTTCTGCGTTACAAGCAATACCGGTGAAAATTCAAAAGCAAATTGTTGTATCCAGTCCAATTCTAGTTTCTGCGTTACAGGCCAAGCTGATGAAAATACAAAAGCAAATTGTCGTATCTAGTCCAAAGGATGTATCTGTGTTCTGTCATTCTTACATACATTAAATTTTCTCAGCGATAGAGACTGTTTGTAATTAAAATCATCGTCTCTGAGTGTCTGAGCAGGTTCAGGATTGCATGAGACTCTATTTGTCTGTGTATGTTCGGAATCTTCTAAGTGATGTACTCTCTCTAAGTCACCTAAGTTTCACTGGCTGTGCGAGTGTGAGAAATATTATGAATGTGGCGTATGCTGTGCCGTGTTAGAGGGTGAAACATTTTTCATTTCTGTCACTTTAAAACGTTCGTCAATTTGGCTGTTCTGTTGTTCAAATTTCTTATCGACCTTCGCATCCGAAGTGCGTGAAAGTTCTGCTGACATTAATTTAAACTCGTCGCCTAACTGTGTTGCATTTTCAGAACATTGTTCAGTGACTGCACTACTTTCATCTCTAAGTAATTTCGATGTGGCTACACGTGTATCACGTAACTCTTCGCTACTATTCCTAGCACAAGCCTCAATTTCCTCACGTAATTGTTCTTTAGTATCATGACGTTGCACGGCAACGGCTGTAGGCTGTTCACTAAGTTGTTTGTTTTGTTCATTAAAGTTGTCGTGTTTTTCATTCGACTGTTTGAAACTGTTGTTTAGTTTTTCATTCCATTGTTTGAGATTTTCATTACATTGTTTGTACGATTCATTAAGTTTGTCCTGTTTTTCATTAAGTTGTTTGTACGATTCATTACGTCGTTTGAAAAGGTCGTCTTGTTCTTTCTTGAGTTGTAGTAATAATGCTACAACTTGATCCCAGCCAAAAATTAGTTGCTGTATTCTCTGTGCTGTGTGATGGTGTATCTGCATGTGTCACGTTTTGTGTAACCATTTGGTCATTGTCTGACTCGCTAAAAGGTTTGCCAATAGGACGTGCACTGTTGGTCACTACATCGGAATCAAATAAATCTGAGGTATTCTGACTATATTGTTCACCTTCGTTAGAAAAAATTATCTGTTCGTTACGTAAATTTTGCAAACCGGGTGTGTCAAACTGGGCAGCGATCATTGTATCCGAACGTGCCACGTCATCAATTGTTAAATTTACTGTGGACATAATTGAATTTGTTTGCCCATCATTAGGATTTAACTCAATACTAGTGGTCGGTACGCACTGATTATCAGTAATTGGAGGATCATCACTATTACACTGACTGTCGCTAGTATGATCGGTCAAATTATTCGAGTCAGCTTTTTTACTCATTGCACATCGTGATGTACTGTTAACAGTTTTTCGCGGCATTTTTCACAAATAAAAATTAAGCACAAAATGAAACAAAGACGAAGCAAAATGGAACAAACACAATTACAACAAAGAGCAATAAATTGCCGATGATCGGTGAAAGAAAGAGTAACAAATTAGTAAATGTGTTGCGCCAGATGCAATCTACATTTAAGTAAATAAGAGCACATGTATGACTACTTCTCAGAAATTCACAAAGAAAATACGATACTGGCCGGTTGTCGCCAAGTGTAACCTCCCC
The DNA here is from genome assembly GCF_023898315.1 of Schistocerca nitens. NCBI lineage: Eukaryota > Metazoa > Arthropoda > Insecta > Orthoptera > Acrididae > Schistocerca > Schistocerca nitens. Next base: position 598,433,183 of record NC_064621.1, read on the forward strand.
ACAATAATTTAAAATCATTAATATAAATATGATTCTAATTTAGTGTAACCTCAAAACAAAATTCTTTCACAGTGTAACCTCCCTACAAAATTCATTTACATTAACCTCCACACAAAATTCTTTCTGATTTAATCCAAGCTCAAAATTCATTCACATTTAGCGTAACCTCAAAACAGAAAATATTAACATAAATAATATTCACGTTTAGTGTAAGCTCAAAACAGAAAAATTCCTAAACCTCTCAACAGTAAAAATTATAATTATGTCGTTCACATTCAGTGTAACGTCCCAATAAAAAATGAATTCAGTAACTTGGTAATAAAACAATGTAACTAACCTCTCAATTAAATTGTCGCTCACTTATGACTTTTCAATAATTCACTGTGAATCTAACCTGGTAAATTTTGGACGACAGCAGCGCTGCGTCATGGCCCTGAAAGATCATTCTGAATAAAAAAAGGATAAATTCTTACCTCAATGAAGTCGCCAGATATATCTGCTCTTACAATAAATTTTTCCGGCACAGCTCTGTGCAATGCTGGCCGACCTAGCTGTCATTTATGAAAGGAAGCAACTGATTTTTCTATTGCAATAATCGGGATGATCATGGATGGGAGAAATTAGTAAATTCTTTAAATTGAAATGAGTGGTTGTTAAAAGTTAGTTTTTATGAGGAAGATTATTATTACGAGAGTTTTAAAACATTTACATGCGACTTGAGATAACATTACTACATTTGCGCAAGGCTGCTTTTTACCTTATACAATAATACTCAGGCTCCGACATCGCTGCACCGCGACCGGGCCAGCCAACACGATACACCATACCAGACCAGAGCAGACTCCAGACTAGCAACAACTTACTGCTACAGCTACACAGTTCCTACTGCAGTCAACACTGCTCTCTGGTCAGAGACCTTGTATATCGCAGGCAGCGCATGAGCAATACATCGAAATTACATCTGCTCGGACCTCTTACAACATCGATGTACACCAATTTGCCAAACACAGAAACCATCAACATCATCAAACAACAGTTAGAAGAATGGGCAGAAATTCCCAGACCCCACATAAAAGAAATAGCTAGAATTCTAAAACTAATCACAGAGCAAAGCTACTTCTCATTTGACAATCAGTTCTACTCGCAAGAAGGTGGGCTCCCAATGGGGTCACCAGTCATTGGACTTATAGGCAACATTTTTCTTAAGCACATTGAAAATAAAATATTTGAAACAATAGTATGACCCAAACAATATCAGATAATATAATGGCATCATATGCCTTCTAGATGAAACACCCCATTGTATCCAACAACTCCATAGTGATATGACCAAACTCTACCCAAAAAAAAATTCACCATAGAAATAGAAAACAACAAAATGTTGAATTTCCTTGAACTCACAACATACAGACACAACAACCAACACCATTTCTCCATATTCAGAAAAGTAACCACCACCAGCACAGCCATTCACAAACATTCTAATCATCCGATTCCACACAAACTAGCCGGTTTCCAATATATGCTACACAGACTGAACAAAATTCCGCCAACTGAAAGCAACTATAACAATGAATTACAGACAATTGGACAAATAGCTGTAGAGAATGAATATGATACAAACACTATAAATAAACTGAACCACATCATCATCATCATCATCATTTAAGACTGATTATGCCTTTCAGCGTTCAGTCTGGACATAGTCCCCCTTATAAAATTCCTCCATGATCCCCTATTCAGTGCTAACATTGGTGCCTCTTCTGATGTTAAGCCTATTACTTCAAAATCATTCTTAACCGAATCCAGATACCTTCTCCTTGGTCTGCCCCGACTCCTCCTACCCCCTACTGCTGAACCCATGAGTCTCTTGGGTAACCTTGCTTCTCCCATGCGTGTAACATGACCCCACCATCTAAGCCTGTTCGCCCTGACTGCTACATCTATAGAGTTCATTCCCAGTTTTTCTTTGATTTCCTCATTGTGGACACCCTCCTGCCATTGTTCCCATCTACTAGTACCTGCAATCATCCTAGCTACTTTCATATCCGTAACCTCAACCTTTTTGATAAGGTAACCTGAATCCACCCAGCTTTCGCTCCCATACAACAAAGTTGGTCGAAAGATTGAACGGTGCACAGATAACTTAGTCTTGGTACTGACTTCCTTCTTTCAGAAGAGAGTAGATCGTAGCTGAGCGCTCATTGCATTAGCTTTGCTACACCTCGCTTCCAGTTCTTTCACTGTGTTGCCATCCTGTGAGAATATGCATCCTAAGTACTTGAAACCGTCCACCTGTTCTAACTTTGTTCCTCTTATTTGGCACTCAATCCGTTATATCTCTTTCCCACTGACATTACTTTCGTTTGGGAGATGCTAATCTTCATACCATAGTCCATACATTTCTGATCTAGCTCTGAAATATTACTTTGCAAACTTTCAATCGAATCTGCCATCACAACTAAGTCATCCGCATATGCAAGACTGCTTATTTTGTGTTCACATATCTTAATCTCACCCAGCCAGTCTATTGTTTTCAACATATGATCCATAAATAATATGAACAACAGTGGAGACAGGTTGCAGCCTTGTCTTACCCCTGAAACTACTCTGAACCATGAACTCAATTTACCATCAACTCTAACTGCTGCCTGACTATCCATGTAAAGACCTTTAATTGCTTGCAAAAGTTTGCCTCCTATTCCACAATCTCGTAGAACAGACAATAACTTCCTCCTAGGAACCCGGTCATATGCCTTTTCTAGATCTATAAAGCATAGATACAATTCCCTGTTCCACTCATAACACTTCTCCATTATTTGCTGTAAGCTAAAATCTGGTCCTAACAACCTCTAAGAGGCCTAAACCCACACTGATTTTCATCCAATTGGTCCTCAACTAATACTCGCACTTTCCTTTCAACAATGCCTGAGAAGATTTTACCCACAACGCTGATTAAAGAGATACCTCTGTAGTTGTTACAATCTTTTCTGTTTCCATGTTTAAAGATTGGTGTGATTACTGCTTTCGTCCAGTCTGATGGAACCTGTCCCGACTCCCACGCCAATTCAATTATCCTGTGTAGCCATTTAAAACCTGACATTCCACTATATTTGATGAGTTCCGACTTAATTTCATCAACCCCAGCCGCTTTATTGCACTGCAATCTATTGACCATTTTCTCCACTTCCTCAAATGTGATCCTATTTCCATCATCATTCCTATCGCATTGTACCTCGAAATCTGAAACATTACTGATCGTATTTTCATCTACATTGAGCAACTCTTCAAAATATTCCCTCCATCTGCCCAAGGAATCCACAGGATTCGCTAACAGTTTTCCTGACCTGTCCAAAATACTTGCCATTTCCTTCTTACCTCCCTTTGAAGACTGCTAATTACACTCCAGAATGGTTTTCCAGCAGCTTGACCCAAAATCTCCAACCTGTTTCCAAAGTCTTCCCAAGATTTCTTCTCGGATGCTGCAATTATCTGTTTGGCTTTGTTTCTTTCATCAACATAACTTTCTCTGTCTACCTGAGTTCTAGTATGTAGCCATTTTTGATACGCCTTCTTCTTCCTTTTACAGGCTGCCTTGACTGTGTCATTCCACCAAGCTGTTTGCTTCATCCTACCTTTACATACTACTGTTCCAAGACATTCTTTAGCCACTTCTAGTACTGTGTCCCTGTACCTTGTCCATTCCTTTTCCAATGACTGTAATTGACTACATTCAACTAACTGGTACCTTTCCGAGATCATTGTTATGTACTTGTGCCTGATTTCCTTATCCTGAAGTTTCTCCACTCTTATCCTCCTACATATGGACCTGACCTCCTGCACTTTCGGCCTCACAATCCCAATTTCACTGCAGATTAGATAATGATCAGTGTCATCAAAGAATCCCCTGAATACAAGTGTGTCCCTCATAGCCTTCCTGAATTCCTGATCTGTTATTCTATAGTCAATGACAGATCTGGTTCCCCTGCCTTCCCAAGTATACTGGTGAATGTTCTTATGTTTAAAAAAGGAGTTTGTGATTACTAAGCCCATACTGGCACAGAAATCCATGAGTTGTTTCCCGTTCCTGTTGGCCTCCATATCCTCTCCCAATTTACCCATAACCTTTTCATACCCTTCTGTTCGATTTCCAATCCTGGCATTAAAATCACCTGTGAGCAGAACACTGTCCTTGTCCTTTACTCTAACAACTACATCACTGAGTGCCTCATAAAAACTATCCATCTTATCTTGATCTGTCCCTTCACAATGCGAATATACTGACACAATCCTAATTTTCTTGCTAGACACTGTCAAATCTGTCCACATCAGTCGTTCGTTTACATACCTTATTGCAACTACGCTGGGTTCCATTTCTTTCCTGATGTAAAGCCCTACACCCCATTGTGCTATTCCTGCTTTGACTCCTGACAGGTAGACCTGGTATTCTCCCACTTCCTCTTCTTTCTCACCCCTTACCCGAATGTCACTAACAGCTAAAACGTCCAGCCCCATCTTACTTGCAGCCTCTGCCAGCTCTACCTTCTTCCCAGAGTAGCCCCCATTGATATTAACAGCTCCCCATCTCATTACCATTTGTTTGCCAAGTCGTATCTTAGGAGTCCCTCGTTTGTTAGTTAGAGGAGGGACTCTGTCACCTCCAAAGGTCCGAGGCATTTTGCTCTGATTGTTGCCAGCATCATATTTAAAGTACCGGGAAGCACGTTGCTAGCCTTACTTGCCCCGAGTCCCATTGAGCTTTACCCCTAATGGTTGAGGGACTATCCGGTGGATTTGGTAGTCTTTGCCGTATGAGTACAAAGGTGACCACGACTCAGAATATGTCCGAGATACCCAGCCTTATTACAAAGTAACTGGTATCCCGACTGTCGGGACCACTTACTTGGCCACTCATACGTTGCCCGTAGTTCATGAACTAGGAGATGACTACAGGAACCCACACCATGAACCACACTGAACCACAAAATTAAACAAAATTAAAAAAGACATCCAACACACAAAATCCTTCTCACTAACTTACAAACACAAACGAGCACACATGGACAAGAAACACCCACAGCAACAAAGAAGTGGTTCACTGTTACCTACCACAACAATGCAGCCCATAGAATAGGCAACATACTCAAAAACAAGGGCTAAAAATAGCTTACAGGACAGACAACTCAACACAGAGGAAACTAAGGACAATCAACACAAGCACAGACAAACACAATACATCTGGTATTTACCAGTTGACGTGTCAGGACTGAAAATCAGTTTATGTTGGACAGACAAGCAGAAACTTTAATACCAGATACACAGAACACAGAAGAGAATTGAAAAGTCTCAGCTGTCATTCCACGTTTGCTGAACACCTTATGGACACCAAACATAGTGCAACAGATGTCAACAGTGATTTGTAAATTCTCAAATGCAGCAACAGCCCCCCACAAAAACTAATAATTGGAGAAAATTATCAAATGCAAAAAGCCATAGTTGAAGAAAAGGAAGTAATAAATGAATACATAGCTCTCCACAATGTAACTTTGTTCTCTGCCCTCAAAGAATCATTAGATAACACCAACCTACAGAATTCCCCCTCCACCCACCCACACACACACACACACACACACACACACACACACACTGCCAACAACATCTTCAACTGTTCCACTGTCCCCCATCTTGTTTTCACATGTTCAACTGTTCCATTGTGCGCCATCTTGTTTTTACAGCAGGTAAACAGTGACAGTGACAATACACAGAACTTGACAATGAGGAAGATGACAAAAAAAAGAAAACGAAAGTGAAACAAAATGTAAATACTCACACACACACACACACACACACACACACACACACCTCTGAGATATATCAAAACAATTGCCAGCGACATCTTCAACTGTTCGCCATCCTGTTTTCACAGCTTCCACTATTTCACTGTCCGCCATCTTGTTTTTACAGCAGGTAAACAGTGACAGTGGCATTGACAACTCAATACGTAGAACATGACAATGAGGAAGATAACGAAAAAAGAAATCGTAAGTGAAACATAATGTAAATACACACACACACACACACACACACACACAACCTTTCACATTAATTATTAATATCAGGCATAGGCAAATCAGTTTAGAAATCGTAATTTTGCATAAATATTTTACCTACATCAAGTTGTATACAGTTGCAGATGACAAACTGTAAAGAAAAACAGACACTGTAAAAACGTAATACAGTAGGCAAACAACACCATGTGGTAAGAAGGTATGAATACATAATTTTATGTACTCTTCAAGAATCTGTAATTACGATTTAGAAGCTAATATTTACATGTGTTTAGACAGTGAAGAATATTCCTTATGTTTAACAGCCATAATAATAAAAAAACACTGATGATGCTGCAACTGCAGTGGAACATGTCTGGGACAAAAACAAAATAGTGTTTTGCTTAAGGCGGACCCCACTAAAAAACACATGAAAGAGAACAAATATTTTTAAAAATTAAGTATTTTCGAATGTTATATATTTGTTTAGTTAAATAGGAATTTTTCGTACTTGCTGCATTAAATATGGATATTTAGTTGTTTTTAAAATGTTAATAAGTGCTGCTACATTATAAATTTATATTTCAGTAAGTTATCAGTTACTTCCTACGTAAATTTATTAAAGCTGTCTTTCTCTTCTCGCTGGTTTGCACACATCACCGACAATTCTATTTCAGTAAATGCTGATACGAACAGAAACCGTAAAAGATATATTTTTATAGTGTTTCGTAACTTAACCACTTGTTTTTTAAGAAAATACTGTCAATTGTCAGATCTTTTTACGATAAATATTTGTCGTCACTCGCTAACTTTCCTTGAATTTATTCCCATTCCATTGAGCGTTTCGGCATTCTGATCCAAAGTAACTATTAAAAAACGGCCTGTTCTTAGTCATGGACGAAAAACTTAACTGAAAGCTACTTATTGCAACTAAAAAAAATTAAATATCGAAACGCCAATAATACTGACGCAGGAGGTAGTGTGCTGTCACCAATAACGATTTAGCCATGGCAAAACTATTGAATGTTTCCTCTCCAAACTGAGTGGACCCGACTGCGTCGACCGTTTGCATTCGGTTGACGTGAAGGTACAGCCGACTCAATTGATTGTTTTCATTCCGAGCAAGACCGGTGCGCAACACAATCTCAGATTCCAGAGTTAACCAGTAAACAATCAAAGAGCAGTCTCAGAGAAAACAAATCCGCAGCGGTGTGCTGGCAGCTGCAGACTGCGCTGACCACCGGCAGCGTTGATGCAACCAAGACGCCCACTGCCAGCGACCGGGTTAACGCTGTGAGCCCCATGACGCTGTCTGCTGACGGAAGGTAGCGTCCATATCCATTACAATCGCTTTACTATTATCAGGTACCACTATATAGCAACTGCCTTCCTGATGACATCAAGCCATCTCTTCTACTGTCTCACAAGCTTCGGGTTTCGAAAGCCTTCAGTGGATCTAGCTGTTGAGTCCGTGCTTTCAAATTTGATAATTCCCATTGCCATTTGAGTCTAGAAACTCTCCCGAGCATACCTGGAACGTGCATTTTTCTTCTGCTACCAAGTAACGTCATGCACAGGTTACCATATTGGATTCGCATTCTAAAGGAAGCACGATCAAATCCGTGTCTGACCACCACGATTTAAGCTTTCCGTAGCTGTGCTAAATCGTTAAACATGAATGCCAATATGAAACCTTTCCTCGACGCTTTCTCATCCAAACTTATGCTCCGAGTCTATTAACCGCGTCATCGACGGCGCCTTAGACCAAAATCTCGCTTTTTCATACTTTTATCCTTACCAGCTCTACCCTGATGTTCCCCAGAATCTGACGCCCAGTATCCGTCTGAGCGTGGCACTCTGTGAGTATTCACCTGCGTCAGACCCAGTGATATTAGATCGTTTGTTTTTATTAGTAGAATACACGTCTAGCACACGATCGTTATCAGCTGTATTTCCACATAACGGCAACGGAAACCACAGTTAAACGCTTCTATAGATGTCCTTTGGTCTACTCTTGTTTATTTCCTACTTTAACTGTGTAAGGTTTGGAGGTCTCGTGGGTTTATTTTCCCGCCATTTCTGGGACTCACTGCCTCTATCATTTAGTGGAACTTGCTTCAGTACTCCGTTCATGTTTGGTAAGCGTGTTGCTGCAAAATGCTACTAATCTTCCACATGCATGACATGAACTCCAGATTTCAGGCGAAACCGCCCAACATGCACAGAGCAGCGTACTCGAGATCACAGTGATGAGACACTTCGCTAGCTGCAGTCTCTCTGGTGGCTGCTCTGTTTCCATACCCCACAGAAGCCAATCAGCACCCCAGAACTGACCAAATTGTATTTCTTAGGGATGTTAACCAGTGGATTCCATTTTTGTCTTTTACTTCTTGGCTCCATTCGTGTATCATCATATTTTTTCCATGGCGCCCAAAGTCAAAACACTGATTTTTCTAACGTAGCTGAAGTGCGAAGCTAATGAGGTGAGGTTAGGTTAGTTTAAAAACACAGTAATAAATACAACACGTACTTTATATTCACAAACAATACTGTTGAATACATTTAACGTTGACATAATTAATGCGAAGGATGAGTTTTCTCTACAAAACTGCTCGTATCTCGGAATCAAACTGGACACAGCTACCCTCATTTCCTGTTCCACGTTAATTTCCGCGCGATATTTACTCTTTATTACAGCGACCGCCAAAAAAACCAGCTTCGCACAGACAGGAAGTTCCAAATGGAATTATTGTCCATTCAGTTTTACAACTCAGCAGCAGATATTCATCGTTTACTATCATCCAAAAAGCATGAATTTTTATGTTGCCGAAGTTTCTTTTCAATGTACTGTGTCAAGATAGCCCAGTAAAATTTTGTACCTCTAATTAAGCGAATTCAGATGAAACTTTGCGTCTAACTGCGTCATGAATCCATATGGTTTTTTCGGTACTATTGCTTGAGTGGAGTTTTCGAATTATTTGATAAGCGGTGATAGGTCACATTCAAAAACAGATTTACATTAGAAAACAAAACAACTTCATTGAAGATTATAAAGTAGTACGACAGACGAAATCAGTCTTCAATAACATAACAATAAGAGTTACATATATATAAACAGATCTACTAAAGCAAACAGCAGAATATATTGCAAACACTGAAAAGGTGAAAAAAATTTAGAGACGGCTGTTGAAGCCGAGGCGCGAGACACTGCGAAACTATAACAGTAGTTTGCCAGAATATGCTGAATTAAATAAAACTGTTTACGAATGTCTCCCAGAGTATGTGACAAGGCACAGTCAAAATAAGAAGAGAAAACAATAAGAGTATGCAGACAAGATAAAAACATATGTGAAGGTAGCACAGCAAAGTACATGATAACAGAAAGGACAGTGCACAAAAATTCAACTCTTAATTTAAATGGCTTTATAGCTCAAGAAGTCAATCCGAGCACAGTAGTTCACAATTAAATAAACAGTATTTCGAATGTAGTAGCTGAGAAGTATAAAGCCATTGTAGGTATGGAGAAAGGAAAGACGGCAAAAGGTGACGGTATTTTAGTAGAAACGGTTAAAGCTGTTATAATAGTGTCTTGCAAAACTGTTTACAAAAAGTTTATGAATGACGGTTATTCCTCAAAACTGGATAATCTTGTAATTTTTACGGAATATTCCAACACTACTTTGACGAACATATACATATCAAAAATTTAGATATACGGTATTGAAGTTCCGCAATAATGTCTATTTTACAGTTCGCTATGAACCGGCTTTCGGCTTTCTAAGCGGACCTCAGATAACTTAAGATAGTCCACAAAGATAGTCCAGGAAGCATGAGAGGGAATTTACAGCTGTACAAATATTATTTTTCCAAAGATAAGTCACTTTTCACAACTCTGTATCTACACAAAAACACAAGCATAATAAAATTAACGAAGAAGCTTTGAACACATATATTTTTTACTATTTTATACCCAAAAATGAAAAGTATAAGAGTGCACGCTGCTGCTTTAGCAAGGGTGACTAATGAGACTGTGTTTCGTCATTATTCGGAAGTATAGGAGGGTTGCTGAAATGACATTGGTTTCACTTTGCCAACTGATGTTTGCCACAGCAATTTATTCAGCGAATATGAATTTACGAATTGCTCCCAGAGAAAGCGTAATTGTAGGTACAGTGATTAATAATAACAAGTTAGAATGCATGGGAGTGCGCCAGTAATGGACAGTAATTCGAGGTTCTTACTCTATGTTCATTTTAATCAAATTTTCAACTACAGTCAGTACTTGCAACACAACAAGTCATATTCTGACATATTTCTAAACATGAAGTACCTTTTCTCTCTCCAAGTTCTAAATTCACAACGACACCTTCAAAAAGTTAACTCAGTGTGGGCATCCAAAATAAGTTAAACCTCTGTGCATGACAGACAATACTGATGCAAACTCCAAGACCACTAACTGTAACTCACTCCAAACATTATCAGGCCTAATATTTTTACCTGAAAAATTACTGTGTCAGTAGCCACGTTATTGCTAAAAATATCTAAGCATTTACAGTCCATAGCCGGCGTTCATACTACGTCCAACTGCCAGACAAAGTGGCGCAAGTTTCTTTCCATTACACCCAAACTTATTCTGTCTGTTCTACCTTCACATACTCATTAAACAGGTGCTACGGTTACCATACATCCACCTGATCACTCAGTTCTCTCTCTGCAACAGTAAGCAATTCTTTCATAAGATTTAAATAACATGTAAAAATTTCGAAGTGATCTCTCGGTGAGCATCGATTTACGTGCTATACAAAAGTTGTTTATAAAAAAAAAAATAGTGACAGAGATATATGCTGTGATAGTCTAAAACGATTTATGGAGAATTCACTGCACTAATCGGCATCACTTAAGAAACTAGTTAGTTATTTTCCTTTTCCACAGAGCATTTGCACACTAAATCGTAATAATGTGCAAGAAGTCGTTTCACATTCAAATCACAAATTAATCTGTAAATATGTCTGCACACTTCATGTGATTTTCTTTTTTAAAGAAATATGCAGATGTGAGTTACTAACTCCTATCACCTCCTTTTACACATTACAGTAATAGATATTGTTCTACGAAATAGAAGGAATTGTCAAGGAGAAACATTTTTGGCTTGTTCTCATATTCTAGTTTGTTGTCTGTCAGAAATTTTTCGACACTGAGTAAGAATTCAAAAATTTTAGTTCCAGCATTGTGCATCCCTTTTTGTGCTAAAGAGAAACTCAGTATGGAGTAATGAATGTCATTTTTTCCTTCTGGCGTTGTAATTATGCACATCATTGCAACTTCTGAACTGCTGCGGATTCTTTACAACAAACTTCGTGAGGGAATAAGCATACTGTAAATCAGTAGGCACAATGTTCAACTCCTTAAACATATGTCTACAAGTTGATCGTGAGTGAGCGCTACTATTATTCTTACAGCACGTTTTTGAGCAACGAAGACTTCTTTTCGTATAACTGAGTTTTCCAGAACATTATTCTATATGACATTATCAAATGAAAATATGTCAAGTCACTGATTTGCCTGTCCCCAAGATTTGCAATGATTCTAATTGGAAATGTGGTAGAGCTAAGTTGTTTTAGGAGTTCCAGAATGTTCTTTTCGATATGGACACCTAAAATCTATGAAGTTACCATGCTATTTATTATTTCTCACCAAGCGTTACACTTATCATTGGTTTAGTAACCCTAGATGTGCATAATTGAATATATTGTATCTTTCTGAAATTGGCCAAAATAGAAAACCAGTCAATGATACTTTTAAGAACACTGTTTACCATTTTTTCTGTTTCTACAGGTAGACTTGCACTGATTACAATACTAGTGTCATCTGCAAAAAGAACTAATTCTGCTCATTATATTATAGCATTAGATGGAAGATCGTTTACATATGTGTGGGACAGTGGTAGACCTAAGATTGAACATTGAGGAGCGCCATAAGCGATTTCTCTCCAGTCTCAGTATCATCCCTGATTGCACTAGTCGAATTACTGAGTACAACTATCTGAATTATTTTGGTCAGATGTGATATCAACCACTGGTTGGCTTTCACATCAGTTCCACAAAACCTCATTTTATCTAGAAGAATAATGTGATTCGCACAGTTAAATGCCTTAGATGTTTGTTGTTGTTGTGGTCTTCAGTTTGAAGACTGGTTTGATGCAGCTCTCCAAGCTAGTCTATCCTGTGCAATCCGCTTCATCTCCGAGTAACTACTGTAACCTACATCCTTCTGAATCTGCCTAGTGTATTCATCTCTTGATATTCCTCTACGATTCCCCCCCCCCCCCCCGCCAATTTCCCCTCCAGTACTCAACTGGTGATTCCTCAGAATGTTTTCTACAAACTGATCCCTTCTTCTAGTCAGGTTGTCCCAGAAGTTCCTCTACTCCCCGATTCTGTTCAGTACCCCCTCATTAGTTACGTGATCTACCCATTTAATCTTCAGTGTTCTTCTGTATCACCACATTTCAAAAGCTTCTGTTTCTCTTCTTGTCTAAACAGTTTATCGTCCATGTTTCACTTTCGTAGACAGTTACATACCATACAAATACTTTCACAAAAGACTTCCTGACACTGCAGTCTATACTCGATGTTAACGAATTTCTCTTCTTCAGAATAGATTTTCTTGCCATTGCCAGTCTACATATTATATCCTCCATACTTCTACCATCATCAGTTATTTTGCTTCGAAAATAGCAAAACTCATCTACTACTTTAAGTATCTCATTTCCTAACCTAAGTCCCTCAGCATTACCTGATTTAATTCGATTACATTCCATAATCCTCGTTTTGCTTTTGTTGATGTTCATCTTATATCCTCCTTTCAAGACAATGTCCAGTTCGTTCAACTGCTCTTCTAAGGCCTTTGGTGTCTCTAACATAATTACAACGTCACTGGCAAACCTTAAAGTTCTTATTTCTTCTCCCTGGACTTTAATTCCTACTCCAAATGTTTCTTTTGTATCCTTTACTGCTTGCTCAATATACAGATTGATTGGGCTACAATCGTGGCTCACTCACTTCTGAAGCATTGCATGCCTTTCATGCCCTCGACTGTTATAACTGCCATCTAGATTTTGTACAAATTGTAAATAGCCTTTGTATTTTACCCCTGCCACCTTCAGAATTTGAAAGAGAATATACCAGTCACCTTTGTCAAAAGCTTTCTTTAAGTCTACAAGTGCTACAAATATACATTTGCCTTTCCTTAACCTATCGTCTATGAGAAGTCATAGGGCCAGTACTGCCTCATGTGTTCCTACATTTTTCCTGAATCCAAACTGATTTTCCCCAAGGTCGGCTCCTACCAGTTTTTCCATTCTTCTGTAAAGAATTCATGTCAATATGTTGCATCCATTACTTATTAAACTGATAGTTCAGTTTTTCACATGTCGACAACTGCTTTCTTTGACTTAGATAGGTTACAAAAAATACAAACTGGTGCTCTTTTGTTACTTAATACTTGTAAAATTTGTAGAGTGGAAATGTAAATGGCTTTCTCAGCACAGCAATTACTCTCAAATCCAAACTGTGACCCACTGAATATATTTATGTTGTTCAGATGGGATAATATTCTGCAACACATCAGCTTCTCAAAAATTTTGGAAAATAGTGTCAGTAGTGAAACAGGTTGTTAGTTACTGACATCTCTCCTGTCATCTTTTGTATAGAGGGATTTAACAGTGGCGTGTTGCATTCTCTCTGGAAAAATGCCTTGACTTAGTGATGTACTACATATTTCAGATAAGACAGGGTTTATTATATAGGAATCAATCTTTAGTACTTTGTTGGAAATGCTGTCAAATCCGGATGAGCTTTTATATTTTAAAGAATATATAATTTTCCTAATTTCACAGAGAGAAGCTGGTGAGACATATGTATGAATGAATTTTATGAGAGTTGCTTTTTCGATACGCTGCTGTGATTTTTCAATTCAACTGTTTGTCCTTATGTTTCCTATTATGTTTAAGAAATGTTTACCAAATATATTTTCTATCTGTGATGCTTGGTTCATAGCCCTTAGATTTAATTCAGTAATGATGTTATCCTTTTCTGTGTCCTGCTCTCCTGTCTCAAGTGTCACTTTACTTCATATGGCTCTACATTTGTTGGTGGAATTACTGATTTCTGAGATATTGTGCATGTTCCTTGTTTTTTTAATAACTTTCATCGGTAATTTTCAGTAGTTTTTGTAGTGTGCAACTACTGCAGGATGTCTAATTGTTCTTTGCAGCAGACTCATGTCCCTTTTGCTTTCATAAGGCACATTAATCCGACTAGTGATGCATGGTTTTTTACATAGCTGTTCAACGTCCTTTCTTATTACCTTATGTGGAAAGCTACTTTACAATAATGATATGAATTTATCATGGACAAGATTATATTGTATGCCAGCATTTGGTTCATCATAAATTGCATTCCAGTCATCTCGTGGAAACTATTCTTAAAGTGTTTGTCAAGGAATCATGAACTGTTCTAACTGATTTCCACTGAGGACTATTGACATTGAAAAGCATTACCTCATTTAGCCTAACTAAATGTGCATCATGATCAGAGAAAGCATTTGATACTCAGTATAAAGTTATTTTCTTCTTTTGAGCTTCATCAAGGAAAACATGCGAATGAAACAACAAACTTACTGTTAACCAGTCATTATTTAATTTGAAACTTCCTGGCAAATTAGCACTGTGTGCCGGACTGAGACTCGAACTCGGGACCTTTGCCTTTCGCGGGCAAGTGCTCTACCAACTGAGCTACCCAAGCAAGACTCACGCCCCCTTCCTCACAACTTTACTTCTGCCAGCACCTCGTCTCCTACATTCCAAACTTTACAGAAGCTCTTCTGCGAAACTTGCAGAACTATCTCTCCTGAAAGAAAGGATATTGCGGAGACACAGCTTAGCCACAGCCTGGGGGATGTTTCCAGAATGCGATTTACACTCTGCAGCGGAGTGTGCGCTTATATGAAACTTCTTGGCAGATTAAAACTGTGTGCTGGACTGAGACTCGAACTCGGGACCTTTGCCTTTCGCAGGCAAGTGCTCTACCAACTGAGCTACTCAAGCACGACTCACGACCTCTCATAGCTCAGTTGGTAGAGCACTTGCCTGCGAAAGGCAAAGGTCCCGAGTTCGAGTCTCAGTCCGGCACACAGTTTTAATCTGCCAGGAAGTTTCATATCAGTACACACTCCGCTGCAGAGTGAAAATCGCATTCTGGATTATTTAATTTATTTCTTCAACGTATTTCAAAGGTTCCAATCTCCATCATCAGGAGGATTTATTTGTTTTAATATGATGCGTGCATTTTGTGTTATGGTCTTAGTGTAACCTGTGGCTCTGTCTAGTAAAGAAAAAGAAAACACTATTTAGGAACACAGTTCTGTGGGTGTCTATGTTTAAAAACAGAACAAGTGCAAGTGTGCAAATAAAACAACTTCCAGTGGTCATAGGCTCTTTTCCCTGTCGTAATACATCACATACAAACTGTCATACCTTGTAAACAGAGATGGTGTCTAAAGACTGATAGGTGCAAGGAACATATAGCAAAAAAGAAACATTATTACAAACTACAGAGGTCATATCGCAAAACAAAAGCATTATTTCGTAGTAAATCTTAAAACATTGTGGAGAACTTTGCTTGAGTAGGTAAACAGATGTATTAGATTAAATATTTCAAGTGGTAGTGATACAAGAATCCTTTTCTGTCAAGTTTATGTAGCTTCGACTTTGTACTCATTTATGTAATGAGGTCACATGATGTAAACATTAAGTCTGTTGCCTATAATGGCATAGTTATAACTAAATAACAATTTAAGTTGGGACAAGAGATGGGGGATGAAAGGAGTGACAGAAGGAGAGTAAGGTTTTGGTTCTGCCAAGGAAATGTGTTTGTCAGGCTTATATCTGTTGCATGTTATAACAGTAAATGTTGATGTAATACATTGATAAGGAATATAGATACTCCAATAGAAATACTCTTAATAATGTAAAAATAAGTAAATAGTGTCAAGCTGGTATTTGGTACAAATCATTGGTTTTGGGACAGATTTATTAAGTTTTTTGTGTTAGACAAGTCAAATGTTCATTCAAAAAATATATCATGTGTGTGTGTGTGTGTGTGTGTGTGTGTGTGTGTGTGTGTGTGTGTGTGTGTGTGTAGGGATTCACATGTAGAGGATGGAAGGAGTGAATTAAAGAGAGTAAAATTGTTTTAGTCATGCTGGGCTATAGGCTGTTAAGATTAGATCTGTTATATGCTATAGGTAAGTAAAGGCTGAAGAAATACATTGATTATGCTTTAAAATAATATGCAGATACATACGCTGTTCATAGTATCAACACATAGATGTACTCTCAAACTGACAATGGAGTTCAGACTGTTGGTATATCTGTGAGTAGGGCCATTCCATTGTTCATCTGGTAAACGTCATGGAAACATAACTAATTATTTATAGTAAATATGAAGGAAAAGTTAGAGGCTCTCTCTGTCGCTCTTGTCTGTCTATGTGTGTATGTGTCACACATTGCAAATTTAATAATGTAGGCTGAAGTTAAAAGCAGGGATGGCGATATTGTAGGGTACATATACCACTTGTAATATTTAATCTAAAATATCTATTCATCTACTCAACGAATGATCTCTACAATGATTTAAAACGTATGACTAAATGATAGTTTTTGCTACATCTTCTTTGCACTTTTGAAATAGTGTTTCTGTTTTACTTCATGTTCTTTTCTCCTATCAGTTTCTAAGCAAGCTTTCTTTACTAAGTGTGATAGTTAATAGGCGATGTATTGCAACACAGAAAGGAGCCTGTGATCACTGAAGGTATTCTATTTCAGTTTTTTGTCGACAATGCTCTGTAATAATGTTTTGTTCTTGTCTTTAGGGTTACTCTAAAGTCGTAAAACAACACACATCATATTAACACAAATAAACCAACCTCATGGAGGTAGAAGCATTTGAAACGGGTTGTGGAAGCTGGTAACAGTAAATTTGTTGTTTCACTCAATATCTGTAATAGTCACGGTAAAGCCTAATGTAAATCTTCGCATTTAAAGAAAACATTGACGGTTACGGTCCAACTGTCATTAGCCACCCATTTTGGAAAGCTAACTATTGACAGCAAATCGAAGGGTTCAATTAAGTCTTCCAAATTCTATTTCCTGTGTGATCCATTGATACTTTATTGGTCACTATATCAATATTTGTTTCGGTTACATTAATTTTATAACAAAGTACGTAATCATATATCTTAAAACAAGAGAAGCTGCTAAAGATCACATTTTATCAATTAGGTTTCACACTGTAAATTGCCACTTAAAAATCTTCTTTCACATGATGTTCTTTTTTTCTGTAGCATAGCTTCTACATCCACATCTACATTTACAAATCTATATGCTTACTCCACAAGCCACCATACAATGCACAGTGGGAGGTACCCTGCGCCATTACTAGTCATTTCCTTTCTTGTTCCACTCGCAAGCACAGCGAGGGAAAAACGAGTGTCTATATGCCTCCTTATGAGCTCTAATTTCTCTTATCTTATCTTCACAGTCCTTACGCGCACTGTATGTTGGCAGCAGTAGAATCGTTCGACAGTCAGCTTCAAATGCTGGTTCTTTAAATTTTCTCGATAGTGTTCCTCAAATAGAACGCCGCATTCCCTCAAGGGATTCCTATTCAGTTCCCAAAGAATGTCTGTAAGACTTGCGTGTTGTTTGAACCTACTGGTAACAATTCTAGAAGATGGCATCTGAACTGCTTTGATGTCTTCCTTTATTCCGACCTGGTATGGATCCCAAACACTAGAGCAGTACTCAAGAATAGTTCGTACTACTGTCCTATATGTGGTCTCCTTCATAGATGAACTGCACTTTCCTAGAATTTTCCCAATAAATCGAAGTCAGTGATTCGCCTTCCCTACCACAGTTGAAATACTGCCGCATCTCTCTTTCATAGCACTGTTCTCATAACCAAATTTGATTTCCTTTGTTAACAATATCGATAACATTAAGCTACAGGAATATAAAACAATCTCAAGGTAGAAAAATAATGTACTGAATGAAATACAAATCTAGAAAAGAAGATAGCCATCAAACAACGGAAAACCACTTCGAAGAATTAATAAGTCACGTTAACTACTTTTGCAGTACTCGACGGTTGTAGGTGACTGAAAAAGAAAAATTAGTTCTTATGTATATTTGCATTCACTAATGAGTCAGGTAATCATTGTCTGGATAGCTCAATTTATAGAGATAATCAGAAAATTAATAATTATATGTGATGCTAATTTAGAACATCTTGCAGACACCTCTTCAAAACCCTTACTACTTTGTCGACAGTTTCACAGGGTGTACATGAAAGAGTTGTCAATATACATTCATTAATTTTCTTTGTCGCGACCAAAATTTCTCTTTCTTAAAAAATAGTGAAAGGTATGCATATAACTCTATACCACAAACAAACTCTAAGGCGAATTATACATGATGGTTGGCACTCCACCACATTTAAGTCACATTATTAGAACTGCACTGACCACAGTTTCTTGTGACAAGTGGATTGGTATTGTAAAATGGTACGAACAGAAAGAGTTTTCAGCTTTAAAAGAAAAACTTATAATTTTCAAAAGAAAGACGAAAATCATAATTATATTGAATTATAGGTCTTGTGCCTAATCTTAAAGTTATAATTATATTTACAACCTAGGAAAGCCTTTTATAACATAAAAAATAAAATCTTGGTACTTTTATTCATTCTGCAGAGAGGGCAGTATAAAACAGTAGGGTTAATCTTATTATTTTTCTGTTTATTGGCCTTTTTGGGTGAATAGGGACAGGTTAAAATCAGTTTTGAATTTTGAAGAACAACAAATAAAATTTATCCAGTTGAAAAAAAGTTTTACTCAGTACAGAAACTAAATATATTGCACGAATTGTGGTTTCTCATTTTGTTTTCCTTGTAAAAATTGTTATATCTCTAACTAGTGTACTGTAATTTTAAATTTATGAAATTGTTTGTTTGTTAATATACCAAGTCACTGACATCGTGTTTAAAAATGAAGTCTTTGAATCTACGAGTCGTATTCCTAGAAGTATTGGACAGCTTTCAAACAACATCTCGTTAAGTACATAATCACTTCTCATCTGTTAAAATAAACCTGTTTTAGCAGCCTTGTTTCCTCCGAAAAATCATCATAACCTTTGCCTTTTAGTAACGAATTTTACATGTGTGCAATCTAAATGACAACTAAATTTTTCCATATACTTTATTCACAGCATAACCTCCTGGGCTCAGAACAGTGCCACATGGTTTTTCGTTTATGTCAAATTCTTGGTATTCTGCTGAAGAAACACTGACGATTACTGTTTGTGTTCACTCGACAATTTCCGAAAAAACAACCTGACATTTTCAATTAGCCGAAACACAAGTATACTTTCAAACTGAACTTTTGGTTAATGAAATGGGACTGCAAATTTCCTTCTTATGTACTTGAGTTAAAATAACACAATCTAGGTTGGTACTTACAAATGAAGGTAGAGTGAACTTTTACTTTCAGTGTCGTGAACTTTGATATTCGTAGTTTCCCTGTTAGATTAGTTGACTACGCACCTAGACAAACAAATCTTTGAATAAGTTTTCCATTTGTCTTCCGACACGACAACATAGAACTTTTTGGAAGTTTCGTTTATACTCATCCCATTGTTTGTATTCACCTCAATTTAGTAGGCTAAGTTCGGCTATGTGGACTGCTTTCATGCAACATTTGACACTCGAATTGCTTAGTTACATATTTCTGTCTCAGGTCACACAAACGATATTATTACCGGTTTCGACGTATTACCAAGTCGTCATCAGATGATTTGAACACTTTAGATAGTAACTCGTGAACGAAAAGGCCTTTGCCTATATGCTTTCATTCTGAGTGTCTCCCAAGGCCGTTCATTTGAAAGTTTACCATGTAAGCTATTCAAATTGTCTGATAATGACAGAAGAGGTTATTTATACCATATGTGCGATTTTAAGCTGAAATAGGTAATACATAAAAATAATTAGTTTACACAGCGGACGTTTCATAGACCAACAATGTACCTTCTAAGCCAGCCCTGGATATCTATAAAGCCATCCGATACCATTTGGGTGTTCTTGAACTGGTAGGACTTTTCACCATCAGATAATTTCAAGCTGCATAGATGCAAAGTGAGGCCATTTCATAGCGTGTGTGAATTGATGAGAATGCAAACAATTTGCCTGATCAGACGACTGTAGGCTGATAACATGCAACTGTACAATTATTGCTCAGGAAAATTGAAACTGACGATTTTATGAACCTGAGGAAGTGAAACGTTTCCTTGTTTTGGTATGAGGAACCTATTCTGAAATATTTTTGGTATATAACTAACGGCTTAAAGATATACATAGTGAGCAAAAAGTCTTGCCCTGACTATAAAAATTTATAACAGAATAACCGTTTGACATAATAAGTTACATTCGATGCCATTACATAGGTTAGTGTTACTAGTTTTTTTTAAGACCAATTACGTTAGTAAACCTTAATGTGTGCTTCCTTGGTAGCTCGGAGAATGACGAGGCCGTATTCCAGTTCCCGCCAGGTGTTTCGTAACGTGTGTGCTGTCACAGTACCCACAGCAGCTTGTATCCTAGCCTTCAGTTCGTCGACGTCAGCAACTGGTGTGACGAAGACTCTGTCCTTGATATAGCACCAGAAAAATAAGTCAAGGGGCGTAATGTATGGAGAGCGGGGTGGCCAGGGTGTTGGACTGTTCCTTCCAATCCACCGAACCGGACATTACTCACCTCTCCAGACATTACGCCCCTTGACTTATTTTTCTGGGGCTAATCAAGGACAGAGTCTTCGCCACACCAGTTGCTGAGGTCGACGAACTGAAGGCTGGGATACAAGCTGCTGTGGGTACTGTGACAGAACACATGTTACGAAACACCTGGCGGGAACTGGAATACGGCCTCGACATTCTCCGAGCTACTAAGGGAGCACACGTTGAGGTTTACTAACGTAAATGGTCTTAAAAAAAACTAATAGCACTAACCTATGTAACGGCATCAAATGTAAATTGTTATGTCAAACGGTTATTCTGTTACAAATTGTTATAGTCATGGCAAGACCTTGTGCTCACCCTGTACATCAGTGACTTACAGGGCCAATATACGTTGATTTCATTGGTTGTGTACAACATTAACAGCTTGCTGTAGTATGTGTAATCACTGTCTAACTTTTTAGAAGAGTTGTTACATAACACATGCTGAGCTATGAATAAACAACGCTCGTTAACAAATTTTCCGTCAGGTTCGCCCGCTTCGTCAAGGTCTTCATCAACCTCCTCTCGCGGCAGCGCCTCTGGAGGTGCCGGTACCAACAAAGAAGCGAGTGCGCCCAAGAAGTCTGGGGAAGCTGGCCCCGCGAAGGACGAGGAGGAGAAAGAGAAGAAGGAAGGAGGTGCAAAGGACAGCGGGAAGGAGGAGCGCGAGGACGGCTCGGCGCCGACGCCTTCCCCTCGGGCCTACAAGCCCGGCGGGAAGTCCAAAGTGACGGGGCAGACCCTCACCGGCTGGCTGTAGGCGCACGCTAGACGCTACACACTACACACTACACTCACTGCCCTCGTCATGGGGACTTTCTGCGGGTCTGGGCTAGGTAGATCTCATATGGGCTCATTCCACGTTTCGAGATAACCACCCCGTACGAGAAGAGTACTGCTCTGAGAAAAGAGGTCGATGAGAGTTCCTTGAAGTAATATGTGCTACATACTAATTTAATTTTTCATACATCTATTTTATCACAAACCAAGGGTGTACTTACCCATGGATCAAATGAACTTTGTAACCTTTGGGTCCAATGAACTGCCTTCCTTCTAACATTTCTTACCTATTTCGTGTAATTTTAACTTATAATCCCTTAATCAGGCATAATACTTAATAACTTATTCTGCAAGCGATTCTCATAAGAATATTTTCATCCACTTGTCTAGAAGAGACGGGCAAGGATGTAGCCCAAGATATCATCACATTTCCACTACCAGCCAGACGTCGACGTATATATCTTGATGCAGCAGAGGGCATGAAAAAGCAAGTACTGCATTGACTGCACTTCGAAATCTGTGTCGATCCCTTGTGGCTACAGGCAGATAAGGGGACACAGTCATTAGACATAGCACTCTGTTGCTTTCTTCAGCGTCCTTTGGCCTGGCACTCTTGTCGAATAGGTAGAATTAGTCATTAGAAGGCCACCATAATGTAAACCCATTGAAGAGGCTTTTTAGTTAGAACAAACATTCCGAAATATAGTTCCCTCTCTCTCTCTCTCAGCGTGCGCGCGCGCGCGCGTGTGTGTGTGTGTGTGTGTGTGAGAGAGAGAGAGAGAGAGAGAGAGAGAAATTTTGTGTACGTGTGTGCTTGGAGGAGAGACAAGAGAGAAGAGAGAAAAAGCGTTCCTTAATCTCCCGTCATCAGTAAATGAGGATAGTACAGTTACTCCCGTATGAAACGGAATAAGACATAGAACTTTGGTTGTAATTCGTGAAATGTGTGGAACGCCCAGGTGGCAGGAATTGTCTTCGCTTCTTGTATGCCACCATAGCAAAACGTTTAACATCAGCGCCAACACACATTTAAGAGTTCATGAATTACGGGTACCACTTTTCAGCGAAATTTACAGAAGTTACAGTTGGCCCTTAACTGACAATAACCATTTTTGAAAAAAATAATAATCCATCTAATAATAACATACATTAGATATAGCACATAGTTGACCTCTTTGGAAACATTATTATAATAATGCCAGTATCCCCATATCAAGTAAAGCTGATTGCCATTACGTTTTTATGAGAAACTGCTTTCTATTCTTAGCATTTCCTTAAATTTTGAGTTCTTCACTTTTAATACGAATCGCCGTATGCTTTTATGGTATTTGTAAATATTTAAAATTATATGAAGCAACATAAACCTTATCAGCTCCGTCCATAACAGTCTCCGCTATTTTTATGCTCTACTAGGGCTTTTCATTCACCAAAACGTCTAATTTCCGTAATTGGGCAGTGAAATAGACTTGTGTCGACGACAACAGGACGTGGCTGGTACCTCAATCATTCCTCCAACTGTTTTTCTCACTGTCTCTTTTTAACATACGGGTAATGAAATAAATAAATTTTGATAAATCCTTCAGAAATAGCTGACATAAGATTGTGTTGGTTTGTCTATTTTCAGTCCTAATAAGTACCCAGAAACAAAGTTCTTAACAAAAATCAATAAATTTTGATCACTTACACTTCAAGAATTATTACTATGCCATCTTTGTTAAAACATGTATATTGATTATGCAATAAAATGTGTTTACCATAAAGCATTTGTTTTATTGTTTTCCAAATGTGGTGTAGATTACTGCAAAATCTCAAGACTTCCGTAGGCAGTAATAGGGAATTATGGAGCAGCGGTGTCCAATCTGGTGTCATCTCTCCTAATCGCATGTGGAACAGAATTTAGACTTGCGATAATTAGATGCATTTACAGACATTAAAAATAATGTCTTGTTTTTGAGGTGTTACTGCACTTAACACAACTGGCACTACTTTCCCTAAATTTGGGTAAAATTGCTAAATGCCACTTACTACAGAAAACTTGCAGATATTAAAGACAGCACCGCATGTAACTGCCACAAGTAAGGCTACAAAGCGCTTGGTTACACCTAGACTGAAGATCTCTGTATACTATGCCAGACGACTAAGACAGTTGGGACTGAGACTTTGATAAATTAATGTCACCAGTTGTGATGAAGACATGTTGGAGGCTGGAAGCACCAGAAGTTTACAGTGATGTTACCACATGGCTATATCTTCGTTACTGACTGACGCTCGCAATAACGCCAAGCCAAAGTTCGGTCAACGTGAGCCCTATATGCTGATGAGCTCAGGTAGCTTGAGATATTGCAGTGCTGTGTCATCTGACTGTGCTCCCTCATCTCAGCGTTAATAATTGGTAGATTTAAAAAACGATGGGGAGAAGGAATTAGGTGTAAACGCATTTGGATGGATGCGAAATGTTATTAAAGTCAGATTGGTGAAAACCGCTTCGTGATCCGAACTAGAAATCACGAGATTTTTGAATTTTAATTAAATTTAATGATCTGAATTCACGGTAGCCAGCGGTGGACATGAGCAGGCATAAGGCACAGGTGCACAAGTCAGAATGGGCGGAATTCAGACTACAGAATCTGGAAGTCGCGAAGTCTGGCATAAGAATGCTAACAATAAACAAATTCATCGTCTGCAGACCAAAACCCACTCTGCTACGACCTGGTGGAGCAGTTCAAGGGAACTCAGAATGCGAAAGGAAAACGGTCTCTCATAAAATGCTAGTTAGTCAGATTTTGGAAGTAAGAGAAATTTTGTCATGTGTCATTCTGAGAGTGTCTCCACTGGACGCCTCAGTTCAAGCCATTCTGCATCTACATCTACATGGATACTCTGCAAATCACATTTAAGTGCCTGTCGGAGGCTTCATCGAACGACCTTCACAATTTTCTATTATCCCAACCTCGTATAGCTCGCGGAAAAAACCGACACCTATATCTTTCCGCACGAGCTCTGATTTCCGTTATTTTATCGTGGTGATCGTTTCTTCCTATGTAGTTCGATATGAACAACATTCGGAAGAGAAAGTTGGTGACTGGAATTTCGTGAGAAGATTCCGTCGCAACGTAAAACGCCTTGATGTCCAGTATCGTTTCAGTGACCCTCTCTCCCATATTTCGCGATAATACAAAACGTGCTGCCTTTCTTTGAACTTTTTTGAAGTACTCCGTCAATCCTATCTGGTAATGATCCCACACCGCGCAGTAGTATTCTAAAAGAGGACGGGCAGGTGTAGCGTAGGCAGTCTCCTTAGTAGGTCTGGTACATTTTCTGTGTGTCCTTCCACTAAAACGCAGTCTTTGGTTATCCTGCCCCACAACATTTTCTATGTGTTCCTTCCAGTTTAAGTTGTTCGTAATTGTAATTCGTACGTATTTAGCTGAATTTACGGTCTTTAGATTTGACTGATTTATCGTGTAACCGAAGTTTAACGGATTCCTTTTAGCACTCGTGTGGAGACCTCACACTTTTCGTTATTTAAGGTCTACTGCTAATTTTCACACCGTTCAGATATCTTTTCTAAGTAGTTTTGCAATTTCTTTTATCTTCTGATTATTAGTCGATAAACGACAACATCATCTGCAAACAAAGACGGCTGCTCAGATTGCCTCCCCAAATTTTATATTGATAAGAAACAGCAAAGAGCCTATAGCTCTACCTTGGGGAACGCCAGAAATCACTTCTGTTTTACTCGATAACTTTCCGTCAATTACTACGAAATGTGACCTCTCTGACAGGAAATCGCAAATCCAGTCACATACCTAAGACGATATTCCATAAGAACGCAATTTCACTACAAGCCACTTGTGTGGTACAGTGTCAAAAGCCTTCCGGAAATCCAGAAATACGGAGTCGAACTGAAATCCATTGTCCATAGCGCTTGTTTTGTGAAGGCATTTTGGAAAGCTGTGTTTAGTAACTCTGCTTTAACAGCACTGTCTTCGACAGTATCTCCATTGCTATCGCGCAGAGAAGGCTTTGTTTGCGTCTTGCCGCTGACATACTTCACATACTACCAGAAACTCTTTGGATTTTCTGCCAGGTTTCGAGACAAAGTTTCGTTGTGGAAACTGTTATAAGCATCTCGCAGCGTGGCAGATCTGACAGTTACTGACCCACTACTACAGCGAGTTGAAACTTCGGTCGTATCAGTGGTCTTCAAAGTTATAAGTGCTCGCCGAAGTATTCCATAAAGTATACGGAATATGCCACGCTGAATTACTAAGTCCGAAATATCACACGCTCATAACACATCAATTAATTAAACAAATTGTCCTCACAAAGTTCGTAACTTAAACTGCCTAATTTGCGACACTTCCTATCAGCAATGCACTCAACAGTTCTCTATTTTACAAGTCACTTTCTCGGTGACATTTAGCATGGTTTTACACGTACGAAGGTTGGTGTGCGACTCTCTCGATGCCAGCCCACTCTACGCCTATCTAACTCTTTGCGCAGGGGAACAGCTTAATTCTGATTGGCTAATGGTTTGAATGAGCAGTCAGAATGATCCTTCTTTATCATTCTCGAGGCAAAACTTGCCTGAGCCAATCGCTAATCAGAAAATCATTTACGTCATTCCAATGACAATTTCTAATATAATATTTAATAAAATAGACCGAAATGCAAAATAATCTTTAAATTAATTTATAAACTTATTCCACTTCCGACTTCTATTCTGGCTGCTTTCTTAAAAAAGCAAGCACACATCGACATACGTCATTTTAGCTTCGTAATTGCACCACAATTTTCCCACGACTCAATTTTATTATGTTTTACATGTAACAACATTAAGTTTTAACATATGTCGCACAGACACTCTCCCATTCATCCCCACGTATTTATACACCAAAATAATAAACAAATCATAATTTTGAATGATTCTTTTACACTACGAAATGCAGAGCGATTAAAGTTTTGAAAAGACAATTCCACTTGAGTGATTTTATACACTGAGAACTCCGTTTATGACTTTAGATGATAATAAAAGACAAACTGCTATTGTTCCTAACTGAGTTTTGAAACACAAGTGTCGGTTTTTGGACATTTAAATAATTTTCTTAGTCTCCGGAACTATAAGAGATAAAAGTCTGAAAATTTTACAGGATCCTTTACTTACTAACAAAAGATGGTATAGCAAGTTTGAACAAAATCCGTTGATAACTACTGTAGTTTATTTAGATTCGTAGGTTGTATGAATTGACGTTCCTACTAGAGGGAACTGGAGACCTTTCTCACGGCTATTAGCGTCAGCTGCGCTGTGAGTCACAGAGAAGACACAATCCCGCAGTCACCGGGATAAACGGCTTCATGCTTTATTGCAGTGACTGTTATCTCGTAGTAACCTGCTACGTTACAACAGTACTAACAGGTAGGTCTGCGATTCCACTGATTCACACAACACTGTTACGCTTCTGCTTTCTGTCTGCGATTCAACTGAGTCATGCAACCTTGTTAGGCCTCTGCTTTCTGGTACAGACAGTTGATTCGTAGCACATTGATGGTTAGGGTTTGGACAGTTATTTTCTCTTGATGTAAACCAATTTTTTCGCTTATCAAATTAACTTCAAACACGAGGGTAAGTAACAGAGATGTTTCAAGCTGCCATGCAAGGCACGAGATCACGAGATGCTCGTGTAAATGGATGTGTTGCTGACAGGAGTCCAGCTGAGCGCAATACCAGAGGTAGCCGGGGATAACTGCCGAGTCACAAGGGGGACCTGCACTGCACAGTTGAGTTCTGGGCGCCCTTCATTGGACTTGACAGTAACTGAATCTCTGCCCCAACACAGGTATAAGAAACCTGAGAACATAATTTTATTTGTATCAATGATAGCAATTCGGCGAAATTTTATGGTGGTCCCTACAAACATAATTAGCCAAGCTACAGCGATGTGATTGTTTTATGCAGAAAAAACCGCAAATTATTACCCCATTTACCTTTTAACATTTCAAAAATTAAAAATTGTTAAAAATTATATCTTAAAGCATGTTAACGATGTGTCATAATGTTATTTACCTTGGCTATTTAACTTACGAAATATACCACTAATTTATAACATATTTCTTCCAAATCATTAGGAAATTGTTTTCCTTTTTCTCTCTTTTAAATTAAGTTTTATTTACAAATAACAGATTGAAATTGTAAATTCAAAATTTTTTTCATCGCTTATAAATGCATCACCGGATAAAAAATTTTGTTTCCTCTTTTAGTTAATGTTATTACTTCTGTGTGACAAGAAATGTAATACTTTCGTTTGTGAACACTGTACATGTCATCATTTAGGTATATTCTGTATCTTATTTGTAAATAATATGTGTGCAACTCGCATACCATTTTATCTCTCTCTGACATACGGTCCTCACCTGACAACAACCTAAGAAGCCGAAAGCCGTTTCGTGACTGAATAAATATAATTTTGCAGAGCATTCGGAAGTGCTTCCTTTTTAACATTGTAATCATGTTATGCTAAGCACCGATGGGAAATTCAATTAATTTTTTACAACTCAATGAAATGAGAGAAACATTAAGCGCACTTCCAATACATTAAGTGTACTCTTCAGGACCTAAAGAGTAGGTTAATAATTAGTTGCTTAATACAATCACTTACTTCTACAATTCAGTTTGATATTACTATGTTAGGGAGACAACAAAAGTCGTAAGTATAACAGATTTTTATGTGCCCTTAAATATCTTCCCGTACCTGTCGCCAGGAAACATATGCTAAATTTCATCGTTTATTGAAAGGGAAATTCTTGGATGAAGCTGCCAACCATATGTTTCGCGGAAAATACCTTCACCATCTTCGCTGTTGAGTCTTCAGTTTTCTTTGAAACATGAGGAATTTCTTTACTAACTCTACGCCTTTATTAATGTCTCAAGGCTCCAGTGCAAGAGCTTTACGCGATACTGCCTACCGTTACTTCCTCATCGAAGATGAAGATTCACAGTGGCATTTCAGCTTACTGGATTTTCACCAATTTTTCTTTGTGGGGCATAGATGTAATGCCTTTGCAGGTATTTATTTTTTAAGGTTCTCTTTCGAATTTTTGGAACAGAAGCGATATCAAACAGCGTGGTTATAGACGTCATGGTACCCTGGGTATTATAAAGAATATTTTTTTCGCTATAAACTATTCACAGAGAAACATCATACGCTGCTGGAGATGCTGATGGTTGTTTTGATCAAACTACGAGGGCGTGCTGAAAAGTAATGCCTCCCAATTTGTTATGTGAAAAGTCTAGAAGCTTTTTAAATAAAACAAACCTTATTAACGTACTAAATCCTTCTTCTTTGTGTCTACATTTTTATTCCTCAACATAGTAACCCTGATGGCGAGCACATTTGTCCAACGAGAAACCAGTTTGTTTCCAGAATGAGATTTTCACTCTGCAGCGGAGTGTGCGCTGATATGAAACTTCCTGGCGGATTAAAACTGTGTGCCGGATCGAGACTCGAACTCGTGACCTTTGCCTTTCGCGGGCAAGTGCTGTACCAACTGAGCTACCCAAGCACGACTCACGCACCGTCCTCACAGCTTTACTTCTCGTCTCCTACCTTCCAAACTTTACAGAAGCTCTCCTGCGAACCCTGCCGAACTAGCACTCCTGAAAGAAAGTATATTGCGTAGACATGGCTTAGCCACAGCCTGGGGGATGTTTCCAGGATGAGATTTTCACTCCGCAGCGGAGTGTGCGCTGATATGAAACTTTCTAGCAGATTGAAACTGTGTGCCGGACTGAGACTCGAACTCGGTCCCGAGGTTGAGCCTCGGTCCGGCACACAGTTTTAATCTGCCAGGAAGTCTCAACCAGTCTGTTGAGACTGCTACTGTAGAATGCTTAACCTTTTTGACGGAGCCACAACCATACATCTGCTTGCACCGCTTCATCACTGTCAAAGCGAAGCCCTCGAAGGTGTTCTTTCAGTTTTGGAAACAGATGAAAATCGGATGGGACCAAGTCGAGACTATATGGATGAAGATCAATGACAATGAACCCAAAGCGTCTGCGTCAAATTGTTGGAGATGTCACAGCGCTCTTGTGTGGTCTGGCGTTGTCATTCTGAAGGAAAGGGCGCTCTAGGGGTTGACAAACCGTTAGAATTCGTGCTTTCGGTTTTGTGAGGGCCTCTCAGAACCTCGCACACATCATGGAGATGTCTTTAGGCATGAATTCTAAATGCACACATCTTGAACATTCCAGAATACTGTGAACATGACTTTGCCTGCTGGCGGCATAGTCTTGAACTCTTTGGCATCTGTAATGCATTGTGGCGGAGCTCCAATGACGTTCCCTTGTTTTCGGGATCAAAATGGTGAAACCAGTTTTCATCATCTGTTATTAGCAAAACCCATCAACCTCTCGCCAAAATGTGAAAGAAATGTTGACAGATGTCCAATCTCCGCTGTTTCATGTCAGGAGTGAGCATTCGAGGCACCCACCGTACTCACAGTTTTTTGTACCACGGCTCTGCCGTGATGGCTTGCACACGCTCTCCTGATATTCCAGACTTACCTGAGAGCTGTGTTCCCTTACGCGGTAGTCCACTCTGAGTTCTGTCACAAACCTTGAAGTTATCACCACCGTTTCCTTCTTTACCAGCACAGACAACTCATCGTGACACATTACTGATGTCGATACAATTATCTCCGTACCCAGCTTTCATTCTCCTATGGATTTCTGTTGGAGGTACATTTTCTGCGGCTAGAAACTAGATTACAACACGCTGATTTTCACGCACCGACATAGTAAAGATACACACTGCCAAGTTACACGCTACATTTCGTAACGATCTAGCGACAGGGGGTTACATCTTGCGTCAGAGTTACGTCCTTGTTTCAAGTCCTCTGGCAGGCTCAGATGATTTCCTGCAGTCTTCTTGTAACACAGATTCATCAAAAATAAAATAAAAAATAATCTTGTTCTGTGATGGCTTTTTCAGTGTACTCAGCATCCTAGAGCTGGTTATTATCAAACGAGTGTTGACCTACTCCACTCCGTCTTCAGGCCGCGAGTGGCCTACCGGTACCATCCGACCGCCGTGTCATCCTCAGAGGAGGAAGCGGATAGGAGGGGTGTGGGGTCTGCACACTGCTCTCTCGGTCGTTATGATGGTATTCATGACCGAAGCCGCTACTAGTCGGTCGAGTAGCTTCTCAATTGGCATCACGAGGCTGAGTGCACCCCGAAAAATGGCAAAGCGCATGGCGGACTGGATGGTCACCCATCCAAGTGGCGACCACGCCCGAGAGCGCTTAACTTCAGTGATCTCACGGGAACCGGTGTATCCACTGCGGCAATACCGTTACCTTGTTTACCTACTGCTCCTTGCTATTTGATCAGTTTAACATATTTTATAGGCTTTGTCAAACAGTTCTGAGAGCACATTCATAGTGTCCCAGTCACTGTCTGATTTCTCCGCAACGTAGACTTTATCGTACCCATCGGAGTCTTATACAAGAGTGCCATTCAATAAGTAATGAAACACGTTTTTTTTTCCCGAAAGCTGGTTGGTTTACTCATTATTCCAATACAGCATATTATTTCCCTCTGTTTTGGCTACAAAACCCTGTTCTTCAAGATAATCTCCGTTCAATGGGACATGCTGGGATGGTCTGTATGCCTGCAAAGTACTAGTATACAGGTCGAAGTCGAAGCCAACGTCTTGCTGCCTCAGTAACTTCCCCGTCATCCGCGTACTGCTTCTCGCGAAGTCCATCCTTCAGTGGGCCAAACAGATGCAAGTCGAGAGGTGCGAGATCTGCAGGATGGATGAGGGAGAGCAGCCGAGTGAAGGTTTGTGAGCTCCTCTCTCGTGCTCAGACTTGTGTGGGCCTTGCGTTGTCATGGAGGAGCAGAAGTACGGTTGCATTTTTGTGGCGACGAACACGCTGAACGCGTTGATCTATGCTCCATCAGGGAGGTAATCAAACAGAATAATCCTTTCAGAGACCCAGAAAACCGTCACCATGGCTTCACCGCGTTTTCTTCGGAGGTGAAGTGGTGTTGCGCCACTTAATGAACTGCCATTTTGTTTCCGGTTCGAAGAGGTGAACCCATGCTTCATGGCCTGTGACGACAAGCGATAAAAAATTGTCACGATCGGCTTCAAAATGTGCAAGAAATTGTACACAGATGGTCCTTCGTTGGCCTTTATAGTCTTTTGTTAGGCGGTGAGCAACACAGCGGGCGTACATGTTTGAATACTCCAAGGGGCGGACAAATGTTTCAGCACTACAAAAAGAGACGTTCAGTTGAGCTACGAAGTGTCTGACTGCGATCCGTTAATCACTTCTTTGCAACATTGCAGGAGTAACGTCTGTGTGCGACCGGCCGGCAAGCGCGGAATCGGACAGGTCTTGCGTCAATTTGTTGCGATGATAACAGGCGCCTCGCCAAACAACTGATCGTGCTTTTGTTCACTGCCAGGTCTGCTTATTCATTCTGCAAGCGCCCATGAATATCTGTGATGTCTGGTTTTCCGCTAAAAGAAACTCAACAACAGCTCTCTGCCTGTTTACACCTTTCACAGACGCCATCTTGAAAGCTAAATATAGCGCTGCCACGTACTGGAAATTCATGAAACTATAGGGGCTGAAGCAGGAATATTCCTGGATGTCTCTCAATAAATGCCGCATTTTTTCTACCGTAATTTTCTGAAAAAAAATATGTTGCACTATTGAACGCCCCTCGTAACCAAGTTGATCAATTCAGTACTAGATGTGTGGGTGCAGTGACCATCCAGAGCTAACTAGGACTATAGGTATTTTTAAAAACATCAGGATTCCGATATATCGGTATTTAAAATGTATCATTATGAGCTCTAAATGTATCGAAAAAGACATCGATATAGCGACCGAGAAAATATTGACGTACTGGCCTACAAGAATATCGACTGCACACTGTAAATATACTGACCGTTTTAGAACTCTATACTTAACTACAGATTTATTATCAGATATTCCGCGCATTGCCTATCCCCCTTAGAGCAAGAATTGTAAGGAAAACTATGCACGTTGCCGACCGCGGTGGCCACGCGGTTTAGGCGCTGCAGTCCGGAACCGCGCGACTGCTACGGTCGCAGGTTCGAATCCTGCCTCGGGCATGGATGTGTGTGATGTCCTTAGGTTAGTTAGGTTTAAGTAGTTCTAAGTTCTAGGGGACTGATGACCTCGGATGTTAAGTCCCATAGTGCTCAGAGCCATTTTTGAACTATGCACGTTCACGCTTCGCGATAACCACTTTGCTAACAATGGTGGCAGAATAAGAGGTGTCCGGCAGGTCCGTCGTTTCGTTTCGTCAGACGTCGGATTTTTCCGGAACGCTTCATGTGGACTTCCCTGCTTTTTTATTTCTGTCAACGCCAGCGGCCTAGCAGTTGTAGCTTCTGTTTGTTGCGCCGAGAGCTGATTACGTCGGAATTTCACCTCACGTGCCTCCACCAACAGCAAATACCTATCTTGTCATTTTTGTTCATAATTTTCAGCAACTGTTTTTGAAGAATGCCGATTTGAAGAAAAAGTGCACAGTTTTTTAACGCAAGTGGTGTGCTGTGCTATTTCTTCACATCGGAAATCTTGTTATTTCATTCACACCAACACCCCTCAGTACAATCGGACTTGGAATCTTTGTGTCACCTATACTTGCTTCACACAGCGAAAGGGAAAGATTGGACGTAATGAAAGATCAGGAAGTAGTAAGACTCTTTCACACAACGAAAGTCAAACTATGTTCTACTACAGTTCAATAGAACAATTTCAAATATTTACCGAAAAGTGAAAAAAGACTAATACTTATAAAATAAAAATATTGGAACTCGATTCTGCCGTTTCGATTCGATATATCGGGAATTAGCCGTCGTAAATAAATATCGATGTTTTTGGAAAAACATATCGATATACTGATATTTTATCAACAGCTCTAGGACTAACAAAAAGGTTTTTTCTTTGTTGGACTGGAATACTGGAACTATCGAAACCATAGTGTGAAAGGGCTCAGGATCCAGCCCAAGGGTGCCCTGCAAAAGCTGTTCCTCTTCATCCTCCTGTTTTTAACACTTCCGTCATATTTTTCACTGGAAAAATTAATAAGGCAGGAACAAAACTGTCAGCTTCTTTCAAGCAACCAACCGACGTTATAAGAGCGCTACGTTCTTCTGATTTCAAAGGAGCGAGCTCTTTTCTCTGAAGATCAATTTCTTTCAATACCACAATAATAATGTGAAACGCTTTCGCCATGTCAGTCGTATTTCACTTTCTTGCTTTAATCGGTCCTCCCCACAACATTCTCTTACGGCCTACAACAAATTATAAGGGTTAAGAACTCGGGGGGATACAGTTTGCACTACCATTGCCACATTTTACATTGTTTTAGATAAAGTTAATTTTTTTCGGACAGTTTTTGGTAAGCTGGCAGCAGAAGGATTGATCTTCAGCCATAAAATGTTACACAGAAAGACAAATTTCTTAAAAGGGACGGGATAAGTATGTGTTTGGAGGTTGATGACAGTAAAGTGAAAAGAGTGGGAGTGCGGATCTTCCAGTTGAATGCTGGCATCGGGGATAAGTTCAGTGGGATACTTGAAGGTACACGCAAAAGTTTACGAGTGTACTGCAGTGTTGAAAAAAATATCCACCTTATGAATACACTGTACGCAGTTTACGTACGATATATGTGTGTAATATGCATCAAAACACTCTTTGCTGCCTTGTCCATCATGTAACACGCATTTTCTGAATTTACATTGCATATTTCGTTTTTATGGTGAAAAGTACGCAAGGTGAGTTTAAATATGGTGCGAACATAAATATTAGGCTGCGCTATAGATTAGTCTGTAACCATCACTTATTTGAGATTCACAATGATTGTCTTCACCGACTTAATCGATTTTTTACCTTCTAACCAAACCTAGACAGCTGGCTACGCTACACATCCAAGATTTCAGGGACGGGGATCCAAAATCAAACTCTAGCCAAACCAGTCAGTGCTGCCGACAGGTAAAACATCAAGTCTAATTTTTTTCTCTGAGCAGATTTCCTTCTTGATTCATTTCTTCAACCCTAGGTAATTTATACATCCATAGCGTGAAACACAAGGTTCTTAGAACGAAGTACGAAC
Source organism: Schistocerca nitens (assembly GCF_023898315.1). Classification (NCBI taxonomy): domain Eukaryota; kingdom Metazoa; phylum Arthropoda; class Insecta; order Orthoptera; family Acrididae; genus Schistocerca; species Schistocerca nitens. Next base: position 598,468,059 of record NC_064621.1, read on the forward strand.
GTCGGTCAACAGTTAGCATATGGAGGTGAGTGTTATATCCTGCATTTAGTTGTTACTTGAGACTTCTCTTTGTGATTTATCAGTGGAAACCGCAGCTAGACTCGATAGTGTGACACAGGGTTGTAAGAAACAAGTACGAACTTCGGCCATCAGATGTGACACAGAGTTGAATGTTAAATGCTACTCTTAGTTACTACTTGACACTTCTAGTTGTGACTGCAATCGCAGTCAGATATTGTGAAATTGCTCTTGAGAAAACTGCGACTTCTCAAACAGTGTGATTTGTAATATTGTATTATCATTGAACACGCCTACCACAGTATTACAAGTTCATAGGCCAACTAGCTCTGCAGATGATGCAGAGATTGAAGAAATTTCGGATCAGATAAAAGAAATCATTCACTTAGTTAAGGGTGACGACATTTTAATAATCATGGGGGGACTGGAATTCGGTAGTATGAAAAGGAAGAGAAGGAAAAGTAGTAGATGAATATGGACTGAGGGTAAGGAATGAAAGAGGAAGACGCCTGGTAGAATTTTGCACAAACCACAACTTAATCATCGCTAACACTTGGTTTAAGAAAGTTGTTTTAGTTCACAACTTCTAGTAGGCCTTAATCATTTGAAATAAAAAGCAATAGTTGCCAGTTAATGCCAATGAGTTTATTTTTCTCTTCCAGTACGTGATACAATTTTTTTTCCTCCCTAAATTAGTACTAGCTGATGTGAAACTTTACTGACGGACTTGTTACTCAGGAAACATCCAATGCTTGTTCCATGTTAGAAGTCACTGAATTCTCCTCGCCGACTCACTCTGCTGTTACTGCTTTGCTACTGACAACACAGTACTCCCCCACAGCGTTTTATACAGGAGCCTCTCCTGACATCTAATGGTCGATTTCGCATTACATAGGCGTGTCGGGATAGATACATGTCAGCTATACAAATACATACGAGGGTCGGTCAAAAAGTAATGCCTCCCATTTTTTTTCTACTTAAAGAAATTAAGTTAAGTGAAAAATTTGAATTTGGCGCCATTCCTCAAACCTTCTTCTGCAATCCACTGCAGTAGTAACTTTCTGTGTCAACAGGTGGCAGCACAGCAGAAGTTTGTAAGATGGCCGACATCGATGTTCGTTTGAGACAGCGTTGTGTGATTGAATTCTTGAATGCAGAAGGTGAAACGCCCATACGCATTCATGAAAGACTGAAGAAGGTGTATGGTGTTGTGACAGTGGATGTCAGCACTGTTAGACGATGGGTTCGTCGTTGTAAGGAAGCTGAAGGGCAAACACCGTTGACTGACGAAAAGCGGAGCGGCAGGCCGGTGAGTGCAGTGACTCCACACAACATTCAGCAAGTTGATGACATCATTCGTGGTGACCGTCGGGTGACTGCAGATGAAGTGTGTCGCATTATTTCTCTTAGTAAAGGCAGTGTGATCACGATTATTAAACAATTGGGGTACTCAAAAGTTTGTGCACGGTGGGTTCCAAGAATGTTAACCGATCAGAATAAAGAGGCAAGGAAAACAATAGCCTCCCAACACTTGCAGCGCTTCCGTTTGGAGGGAGATGAGTTTCTGAAAAAAATTGTGACCGGGACGAAACATGGGTGCATTTTTTTGAACCCGAATCAAAGAGGCAGTCAATGGAGTGGCGTCACACAAGCTCGCCGAGGAAGAAAAAATTCAAAACTGTGCGATCGGCAGGGAAAGTTATGGCAACAGTTTTCTGGGATACAGAAGGTGTGATTCTGGTTGATTTTTTGGAGCAGGGATGCACAATAAATTCTGTTCAATACGTCACAACCCTCAAAAAACTTAAAGCACGTCTTCAGCGAGTTCGCCCAACAAAATCAATGGCAGATGTTCTTCTTTTGCATGACAATGCAAGACCACACACCAGTCGTCACACCTCTGACGAGATTGTCAAAATTGGATGGGAAGTTTTGCCTCATCCCCCATACAGCCCTGACCTGGCACCATCAGACTTCCATCTGTTCGGGCCACTAAAAGAAGCTCATCGTGGGATTCATTTTGAAGATGAGGAGGCCGTCAAAACATCCGTGCGTCAATGGCTTAGAAAGCAGAGCTGTGATTTTTACCGTGCTGGGATACATGCCCTTGTTCAAAGATGGACCAAAACTGTAGAGATGGGCGGAGATTACATTGAAAAATGACAAAATGATCCTCAATGTTGTGGTTTTCAACCTATGTAATTGCATTTAAATTTCCTGACAATTAAACGTAGAAAAAAACATAGGAGGCATTACTTTTTGACTGACCCTCGTAGTTCTATCATATTTCGAGGTACTGGCAGAAGTGGAGTTGTGAGGGCGTGTCGTAAGTCATGGCTGGATAGCTGAGTCGCCAGAAGACTGATCGTGAAAGGTAACATTTCTGGTTCCAGTCCTGATCTGGAACACAGTGTTAATCTGTCAGGAGGTTGCATTTTTTTAAAAAAAAATTGCATAGGAAATCGCTATATCTCACAATGAATCACAAAACTACTTTAACTATAGAAATCTGGTATAAGCACAAGAACATGACCGAATTTTAATTTAACAAAGGAAAAAAAGTGAATTGTGGTTATTCATTTAAAACTAACAATAAGGAAGCATCTAGTGCCATTCGTTTAATGATTTCAGTTATTTCCAGTAACGTCATCTTCTTTCTGTTTTTAACACTGTGCAGAATATTGCGATATAAATCGTACGAGTGGGTCTCCGTTATAATACAAATATGTTACGCAATGATTGACTCTGTCTTCCTGGTTTCCAGCTTCTTCGTGTTCCGACTACCCAAGTGCCACAGCTCTGACTGACTGACGAACATGTCTTCATACAGTGTTTGCAGGTAATCTTATGCAAGCACTCTGAAAAATCAGTCATTCCATAGCATATGCTGGAGACTAAACACGTCATCAACACGACAGAAAACAGTTTAGTACTACTACACAACGAAGCTAGTCGTAGGGCCATAGGCGTGTTAGAACAACTGATTATATACCTCCATAAAATCACAACGTCTGAATCCACTTTAAATGAACGCATATTTCGCTAACCATAGTTAATTTAGTAATTTTAAAAACTTACTTTAAATTTACTCCGCTGCATATGTCAATTTATTTCAAACTTAGATTTCTGACACTACATGATAAACTCCAATTTTGGTCACATCTGTGAAGTGTTTTGAAGTGTACAAATAAGTGTTTTTCTTGAGTGACGTGATGTGCATTTACATAATGGATAAATCAAAGGTTGCTGGAACTGAAACGTTAAAAATGCTCTTCCTGAATTTTTCGGTAAGTGTCCACTGTTTCTTATCATATTTTCTGTTATCTTATTCAGGATCATCTAAACTTAACATCCAACCTTCTCGCAATAGGAACATACGTTTCAGATTACCTCAGTTAAGAACAGAAGTAAACAATTAATTAAAACGACTTGTACCTGATGATGGAGCCATATGCTCCAAATACCATTATGTGTGATTCAATAAAAGGTGCAAAAATTGTGACTCGAAGCATTATTATCTATACTTACTGTGTACTGGATACCATCACGTCCACAACTGCAAAATGATGGTTCAAAGAGATTTACATACCTTGTTAAACGTATGTTCTCAGTTAGCTTCAATTTTTTTTCTGTTGACATGTTATAAGTATATTCAACACCTTGTCAGGCATTGTTCCATTTTTTTCTTTGTGTTTGGGATCAGGAACACGAAACATTGATTAAAATAAAAGTCAACATAACTGTAAACATTCGTTTCAGCAAGGGATGTGTCATGTTGAGATTTCCCCTCGTTCATGTTCTCGTATATATTGACTGGTGAACAGTCATGGAAAGGCGTTGGACGAGATGTCAGTCACCGTCTGATGAAGTCTTCGCGGTGCATGCAATCCTGGTAGAAGTGTGTTCCTAAAGCCCCACACTAATATCGGGTACCCCTGAATGACAGCAGAACATCGATCAACCCTTACGGTTTACCGGAGGTGACGTGACGTCCGTTCGTCAAACACTTGTGGTCGCCCTGTGCTGCAGTTTACGCATAAAGGATCAATTCCTCTGCGATATCTAAGATCAAGCGCAGCAGCTGTTGACCTCAGAAAGCCGAATTCTTGTGTAATCATCGACATGCTATGACAAAAGCGTCATACGACGTTCAAAGTTGGTTAATTAGTGACGTGCAGAAGTGCAGCCACGTGCGCTACACAGCTGTGTCTCACACATCGTGCCTACACTCGCGCCATATCTCGCATGTGGCCGCAACATTTCGGCGTCACACACGGCAAAAGGAACAACCTATTCCCTGACTTTAGCCCATTTAGTTCATGTCCGTTATCATTTTCACTAGATGTACTTTAAAATGAACGCTAGTTCGTCTATAATTCCGTTTTGCCAGAGAGCGAGAGGCGAAGAAGGAGCAGTTGAATATCCTTTACTGAATTTCTTATCTACGTTAAACAGAGCGTCCTAGGAATTCGAAAGGAATAATCATTCGGAGCAAGAAAATCCATCAAATACAGGCTCTAAAATGTATACTTTAAGAGGTATGAGCACTTCTTCATCTTCGATAGTCTGAATCATATCAATTCTGCTGAACAAGTGCTCGTGGCTCTTATGTTATGCATTTTAGAACCCTTCTCTGTTGACAATTTGTTCTTGTTTGGGACCCTACCACCTCCCCCAAAGCATGGAAAGCTAAGTCCTTGCAGTAGAAGAAATTTGTTCCACCGCACCAAAGATGAAGAAGCGCTCATAACTCTTAAGGTAAGCATTTTAGAACCCATCGTTACTGGACATTTTTCCTTCCAATGATCGTTCCTGTCATACCTCTGAATATTGAACACTCCTCCTGAAACACTCTGTATGACTTAATGACAATATCATGCTATCTCACACTTTTGTACACACTGTATTGTGACTGCATAAACCTCCTTTTGGTCCTTTTTCTTCTCTGTTATTTAGATAGATTTGGGAGTTGTATTATGACAGAAACTAGTCGTCTCGTTGGTGTTCGCAAAATGAATTTCTTTCGATGCTTTTAGTGGGAAGCACTGACCAGCAGGCTACAGCCGCATCCATGATTTTCTGGTCTATCCCTAAAGGAAGATAATATTTCACTGAAGATACGCCGATGAGCCAGAGCATTCTGACTGCTACCCACCACGAGGCTGACTGAACGCCGCCGGGTGGTGTTGCAGGCACATGTCGCGGTAGGAAATGTACGTAGGTACAGCAGAGACGAATGGGGAATAATTCTAGCGACGATACGGGTCCCAGATGGAAAAATCCACCGACATAAGCGGCAATGACACAGGCAGCTTGTTACGGTGAGACGTCTGGGAGCGGGCATCTCTGAAACGACGGAGCTCGTCAGTTGTTCAAGGATCTACTGTTGTGAGCATATATGGAAATGGCAGATGGACAGCCGGAAAGTAATGAAAAGGCTGTCCTCAAGGATCGATCTGCGGCCCCATCTTCTGGGACATAACAATCGAACCCCTCCTACAACTTCTGGATTGGATGACAGGTGAGACGGAATTCTCACCTACGCAGATGACCTATTAATTGTAGTCACTAAAAACAACAGAACCCAGTTATGTCCATTATAATTATCCGGGCTGTTATGCCGTGGTCGGTTGATGAATTCCGAATTGGTTCCCAACGTTTCGTCTCCGACTACGGGAGACATCTTCAAGGGGGTCCGTAGCTTGATGGAAGGTCCAACACACACACTGGCTCGCTACTGACTCGCTGCAGAAGACAGGATTTCATAATATCTATTTTAAGAACAACTGCTAACGCTGTACAGGAAGTGCTTATCAGGAAGGTTGCGCAACCGGAAGTGAGTTTTCCAGCAACAAACAGACAAGTAAAATAATAGACGGAGAAAAATTCTAAGTACCACAACATTGTACAACAATGAAAATACCCGCCCACCAACCCCAACAATGGACAGCCACCACCCATAGTAAACTATCTATAAGCACATCTTTATCTCACTGTGAACACTCTGGAGAACCCAGAGAGCATCCCAGAGTGCCCCAGAGAGCTAAAACACTAAGAAGAATCGCTTCTCAGCTTTTGGCAAGATCAATGTGTAGTCTTCTTTATTAATAAATTTATTTATTCTATTGAGGTAAAATACATCTACCCTAATGAAACAAATAATCTAAAAAGGTATTATTCTGCAACAAGGTCCTAGTAATACTAGGTCCCTTGTTGCTGCAGAAGAACAGGATGACAAGCTAACGCTGTACAGGAAGTGCTTATCAGCGAGGTTGCGCAACCGGAAGTGAATTTTCCAGCAACAAACAGACAAGTAATACTAGGTCCCTTGTTGCTGCAGAAGAACAGGATGACAAGCTAACGCTGTACAGGAAGTGCTTATCAGCGAGGTTGCGCAACCGGAAGTGAATTTTCCAGCAACAAACAGACAAGTAAAATAATAGACGGAGAAAAATTCTAAGTCCCACAACAAGCAGAAGACAGGATTTCATGATATCTATTTTAAGAACAACTGCTAACGCTGAACAGGAAATGCTTATCAGCAAGGTTGCGCAACCGGAAGTGAGTTTTCCAGCAACAAACAGACAAGTAAAATAATAGACGGAGAAAACTCACTTCCGGTTGCGCAACCTTGCTGATAAGCATTTCCTGTTCAGCGTTAGCAGTTGTTCTTAAAATAGATATTATGAAATCCTGTCTTCTGCAGCAACAAGGGACCTAGTATTACTAGGACCTTGTTGCAGAATAATCCCTTTTTAGGTTATTTGTTTTATTAGGGTTATGTATTTTACCTCAAAAGAATAAATTAATTTATTAATAATCAATACTACAAATTTTGATCTTGCTAAAAGCCGAGAAGCGATTCTTCTTAGTGGCCGGCTCTGAGCACTATGGGACTCAACTGCTGTGGTCATAAGTCCCCTAGAACTTAGAACTACTTAAACCTAACTAACCTAAGGACAGCACACAACACCCAGCCATCACGAGGCAGAGAAAATCCCTGACCCCGCCGGGAATCGAACCCGGGAACCCGGGCGTGGGAAGCGAGAACGCTACCGCACGACCACGAGATGCGGGCTTCTTCTTAGTGTTTTAGCCAGAGTAATACTACAAACAATTACACAATGGTGTCACAACAATAAACTCAGGATAGCCGAAAACAAAACAACACACACATTACTGAAAGGATCACTCCAAAGGAATCCTTCGATTAAAATTGGAGACACAAACATCAAACGAGCACACGTTACGCCCTATCTTGGGGTACAGATAGATGAGAAATTGAATTTCCACGAACACATAAGGCTAATAACAGACAAAGCAGAAAAAATACTACACAAACTAGTGAGGTTAAATTCAAAACAGTACAGTTTACCTCTACAAGTCAAACGAACATACCACTGTGCGCTCTTCGGATCAGTACTCAGTTTCACAGCTAGCACGTTGGCACATAGACTGAACGTGGTCACCGACAAAGAATCGGTCAGACAAGGGCAGAGAAGTGTCCTACTTAGGCCATCTGGAGCCTTCGGCATCACCACTGTGTGTGGTGCTCGGAATATGCACCATAGATATCACGGTCAAAAACAGAGCTGCAAGGTACTGATTAAAGATGGTGAGATTATATAAGGTACAGACAATAACTGGTGTGCCGATAGAGACGATACATCACCTTAAAAGTTTGCGTTTGGGTACATGGCAAGGTGAGTGGGATGTAAGTGATACGTGACGTAGACTGCACGACTTCCTCCCTGACATAAGGGAGCGGTTGAGAATGAAACATATCGATCCCAGTCGCGATATGGTACATTTCATAACCGGACAGGGACCTTATCCCACGCACTTAAACCACGTAAGTACGAGGCAGACACCTACATAGCATGCGGGAAAGAAGATTCCCCAAAACACACTGTCTTTTTCTGCGGCCAATACGCGAACGGTAGACATACACTACACTTAGACTACACAGATACAGACATATATACAGGGTGTTTCAAAAATGACCGGTATATTTGAAACGGCAATAAAAACTAAACGAGCAGCGATAGAAATACACCGTTTGTTGCAATATGCTTGGGACAACAGTACATTTTCAGGCAGACAAACTTTCGAAATTACAGTAGTTACAATTTTCAACAACAGATGGCGCTGCGGTCTGGGAAACTCTATAGTACGATATTTTCCACATATCCACCATGCGTAGCAATAATATGGCGTAGTCTCTGAATGAAATTACCCGAAACCTTTGACAACGTGTCTGGCGGAATGGCTTCACATGCAGATGAGATGTACTGCTTCAGCTGTTCAATTGTTTCTGGATTCTGGCGGTACACCTGGTCTTTCAAGTGTCCCCACAGAAAGAAGTCACAGGGGTTCATGTCTGGCGAATAGGGAGGCCAATCCACGCTGCCTCCTGTATGTTTCGGATAGCCCAAAGCAATCACACGATCATCGAAATATTCATTCAGGAAATTAAAGACGTCGGCCGTGCGATGTGGCCGGGCACCATCTTGCATAAACCACGAAGTGTTCGCAGTGCCGTCTAAGGCAGTTTGTACCGCCACAAATTCACGAAGAATGTCCAGATAGCGTGATGCAGTAATCGTTTCGGATCTGAAAAATGGGCCAGTGATTCCTTTGGAAGAAATGGCGGCCCAGACCAGTACTTTTTGAGGATGCAGGGACGATGGGACTGCAACATGGGGCTTTTCGGTTCCCCATATGCGCCAGTTCTGTTTATTGACGAAGCCGTCCAGGTAAAAATAAGCTTCGTCAGTAAACCAAATGCTGCCCACATGCATATCGCCGTCATCAATCCTGTGCACTATATCGTTAGCGAATGTCTCTCGTGCAGCAATGGTAGCGGCGCTGAGGGGTTGCCGCGTTTGAATTTTGTATGGATAGAGGTGTAAACTCTGGCGCATGAGACGATACGTGGACGTTGGCGTCATTTGGACCGCAGCTGCAACATGGCGAACGGAAACCCGAGGCCGCTGTTGGATCACCTGCTGCACTAGCTGCGCGTTGCCCTCTGTGGTTGCCGTACGCGGTCGCCCTACCTTTCCAGCACGTTCATCCGTCACGTTCCCAGTCCGTTGAAATTTTTCAAACAGATCCTTTATTGTATCGCTTTTCGGTCCTTTGGTTACATTAAACCTCCGTTGAAAACTTCGTCTTGTTGCAACAACACTGTGCCGGCCGAAGTGGCCGTGCGGTTAAAGGCGCTGCAGTCTGGAACCGCAAGACCGCTACGGTCGCAGGTTCGAATCCTGCCTCGGGCATGGATGTTTGTGATGTCCTTAGGTTAGTTAGGTTTAACTAGTTCTAAGTTCTAGGGGACTAATGACCTCAGCAGTTGAGTCCCATAGTGCTCAGAGCCATTTGAACCATTTGAGCAACAACACTGTGTTCTAGGCGGTGGAATTCCAACACCAGAAAAATCCTCTGTTCTAAGGAATAAACCATGTTGTCTACAGCACACGTGCACGTTGTGAACAGCACACGCTTACAGCAGAAAGACGACGTACAGAATGGCGCACCCAAAGACTGTGTTGTCTTCTATATCTTTCACATCACTTGCAGCGCCATCTGTTGTTGAAAATTGTAACTACTGTAATTTCGAAAGTCTGTCCGCCTGAAAATGTACTGTTGTCCCAAGCATATTGCAACAAACGGTGTATTTCTATCGCTGCTCGTTTAGGTTTTATTGCCGTTTCAAATATACCGGTCATTTTTGAAACACCCTGTATATACTCAGCAATAAGAGACGAAGAACAATGGGCACAATTAAACGTATTGACAAACAGTGTTTCAAAAACATCACATGAAGAGTACCTGAAGACACGACGTAACAGACACGCCTACGTGCAGCGTAACAACTATCTCCAGAGGGTGGACAGCGATACCCACAGTTACAGCGAAAACAGTGACAATGAGGAGGAAAACGATATGTGACAGTAAATAAGCATAAGGTGCTGGTGATCTAGCCAAGAAATCACCAAATGTTGAACACGGATGGGAATCCAAAATTAGTGCATAGGATTAGTAATAAACAGGATAAGCAATACTATTTCTCTAGTAACAACCATTTGTGTGTGTGTGTGTGTGTGTGTGTGTGTGTGTGTGTGTGTGTGTGTGTGTGAGTGCGCGTGTGTGTTTCTGTGTGTGTGTGACTGACGGTCAATGGCTCAAAGAAATCATTGGATTGGATTGGATTGTTTGGGGGAAGAGAGCAAACAGCGAGGTCACCGGTCTCATAGGATTAGGGAAGGACAGGGAAGGAAGTCGGCCGTGCCCTTTCAAAGGAACCATCCCGGCATTTGCCTGGAGTGATTTAGGGAAATCACGGAAAACCTAAATCAGGATGGCCGGACGCGGGATTGAACCGTCGTCCTCCCGAATGCGAGTCCAGTGTGCTAACCACTGCGCCACCTCTCTCGGCGAAGAAATCATTCCGAGGTATTCACCGTCAGTCACATTCGGTGATGGTACTAACAAATCTCTCCTCTATCCTATCATCTTTTAGATTCTTCTTAAAAAACAACAAAATTTTATTTATATTTCAACCTTAAATTATTGTTATTTTAAAAAGCATTATTCTTTGTAAATATTGTTGATAAAACAAAAGAAAACTGCAAAAAGATGAAAAAGGAAAATTGTAAGATGTACGACCTTTTTTAAAAAAAATCAGGTAACAGATCTATAATTTGGCAATAAATAAATAATAATTAAAATAAATAATAAATACAGGTGGTAGGCGGCAAAGTGTTGGACGCCGACGCTTTATCGCAGAATGTGGAGGTCGGAGGATTCTCTCTCTACAAAGCAGGACCCTCGTCGATGTGTGGCAGATGTGACGGCAGGTTACAATGCTAGTGTAGTTACAGGTGTTTCGGGGCACGACGTTCAGGGCACACTGTTCTTCCGCAGCAGACGAACCCTACGTGTTCCCACGTTGACCCTGCGGCATCATCTATTACGACTGCTGTGAGCATGAGATCGCCGACGCTGGGCGATGGATTAGTGGAAACGCGTCGCCTGGTCGGATGAACCAGTTACAGTACGGCGGTTCGATGGTCATGTCCGGATACGGCGTCATCCAGCCGAACGGCACACGTCTCAATGCCAGGGACGTTTGAAAATGGGGACTCTTCACCTGGGCTTCCATGGGAAGGGCGTCAGTAATCGAAAGTAACGTGCTTACATGAACATTACTACGTACCACACGGTTCATGCGTTCAGCGACGGCGGTAGCTTCCTACAGCGGGATAACAGTCCGTGGTTTGAGGACCATGGTAGCGAACACAAGTTGATATCTTGGCCACCAAATTCGCTTGAAGTGAACTTGATGTAACGTAAGTGCTGTGCTATCAGGGGTCCGCTACGCGACCACAAACCACCGGTCCATAATTTACTGGAATTTCATGACCTGTCCCTAGACAACTTGTGCCACATTCCTCCAGAAACCTACCAAACACTGACAAACCCAGACCAGGCTGAATCGCTCTTGTATTTTGTTCCAAAGGTGGGCCAACAGGCTATTTAAAGAGGTGGTCATTAAGTTTTATTATAACTTACTACAGTATTAAGTTAAGCCGAGAAACAAAATGGTTCAAATGGCTCTAAGCACTATGGGACTCAACTTCTGAGGTGATTAGTCCCCTAGAACTTAGAACTAGTTAAACCTAACTAACCTAAGGACATCACAAACATCCATGCCCGAGGCAGGATTCGAACCTGCGACCGTAGCGGTCTTGCGGTTCCAGACTGCAGCGCCTTTAACCGCACGGCCACTTCGGCCGGCTCCGAGAAACAAGAAATCAGAAGAATAAATCTTGAATATAAAAGGTGTACTTACAAATATGAAAGAAAACGCACAGGAAAGCAAAGTGCTGGTACCAGTACATGTAAACTGTCTGAAGCTGATGGTCGTAGTCGCTCATATGACAAAGATACACATCACAAAAAACTTTTCCATCACCCCAGTTCCCAGAACTCCTGAAGATATACCTTGACTGTGGACACAGTCCCTTTGACTGTCCAGAGATGTCACTAAACCCGCCCATGGGTGTAAACAATCATGTATCAGCTGCGCTTATTAGACGGAGGGGGTTCGAAAGTCGATCAGTTCCAGTCATTCCACCAGGAAGGAGGTACACAGCTCGTGTTGCCTGTAGTTCAACCATGCTTAGAGTCAATACTGCGGTTCGATCGAGTCCGCATTGTTACTTTGCGCCAGGATGAGCTCTCAACAAAGTAAGTATCCAGGCGCCAAGGAGTGAATCAAAGCGATGTTGTTCGGGTATCGAGGAGATACAGAGAGACAGGAACTGCCGATAACATGCTTCGCTCAGATCGCCCAAGGGCTACTACTGCAGTGGATGACCGCTTCCTACGGAGGAACCCTGACAGCAACGCCACCATGTTCAATAATGCTTTCCGTCCAGCGACAGGACGCCGTGTTACGACTCAAACTGTGTGCAGTAGGCTACATGATGCGCAACTTCACTCCCGACGTCCATGCCCAGGTCCCTCTTTGCAACCACGACACTATGCAGCGTGGTACAGATGGGCCCAACAACATGCCGAATGGACCGGTCAGAACTGGCACCACGTTCTCTTCACCGAGTAGTGTCGCACATGCCTTCAACCAGACAATCGCCGGAGACGTGTTTGGAGACAATCCGGTCATGCTGAACGCAATAGACACACTGTCCAACGAGTGCAGCAAGGTGGAGGTTCCATGCTGGTTTGGGGTGGCACTATGTGGGGCCGACGTACGCCGCTGGTGGTCATGGAAGGCGCCGTAACGGCTGTACCATACGTGAATGCCATCCTCCGACGGACAGTGCAACCATATCGGCAGCATATTGGAGAGGCATTCTTCATGGACGGCAATTCGCGCCCCCATCGTGCACATCTTGTGAATGACTTCCTTCAGGATAACGACATCGCTGGACTAGAGTGGCCAGCATGTTCTCCAGACATGAACCCTATTGGAGAGGCATTCTTCATGGACGGCAATTCGCGCCCCCATCGTGCACATCTTGTGAATGACTTCCTTCAGGATAACGACATCGCTGGACTAGAGTGGCCAGCATGTTCTCCAGGTATGAACCCTATCGAACATGCCTGGGATAAATTGAAAAGGCCTGTTTATGGACGAGGCGACCCACCAACCAGTCTGAGGGATCTACGCCGAATCGCCGTTGAGGAGTGGGACAATCTGGACCAACAGTGCCTTGATGAACTTTTGGATAGTATGCCACGACGAATATAGGTATGCATCAATGCAAGAGGACGTGCTACTGGGTATTACAGGTACCGATGTATACAGAAATGTTGACCACCACCTCTGAAGGCCGCACTGTATGGTAGTACAACATGCAGTGTGTGGTTTTCGTGAGCAATAAAAAGTGTGGAACTGATGATTATGTTGATCCGTATTCCAATTTTGTGTACAGGTTCCGGAATTCTCAGAACCGAGGTGATGCAAACGTTTATTGGATGAGTGTACAATGAAGCAGAGACTACAGTAATATTTAGGCCGCGTGAAGTGTACAGTGTGATAATCAGACTCACCTCGCTGTTTGGAAACTGTGTCAAATACGCAGTGAGGTACAGTCGACAAATCCGCGTTAACAACTTTTCCGTTACGTGTCGTTCCACAGCGTCACGCGTGAAGCCGTATCGGTAAGTGAACTTGAACTCGGACTCCTGACGCCGGCCGGCCGCGCTGGTCTCGCGGTTCTAGGCGCGCAGTCCGGAACCGCGCGACTGCTACGGTCGCAGGTTCGAATCCTGACTCGGGCATGGGTGTGTGTGATGTCCTTAGGTTAGTTAGGTTTAAGTAGTTCTAAGTTCTAGGGGGCTGATGACCACAGCTGTTAAGTCCTATAGTGCTCAGAGCCATTTGAACCATTTGAACCATCCTGACGCTGAATGTAGCAGACGTGTGGCATGGGAGCTAGCGGAGGCTCTGAAAGTCGCTGGTGCTCGTCAGACCTGCTGTAAGTGACCGGTGGAAATCGCTGCATCCGATTAACTATAATGCCGTACTCACTGAAGTATATTTTTAATATTTTAGGGCCCTCTCACTCCACTGGACACTGTACTTTCTCAGCGATAACGCTTTTGCAGAGCCCTGCTAGCGAAGATTTGAAACACGTAAAAACAGTAATTAAAATATTATTAGTGAATAAAAAGGATGAATTTTATAAATTTTTATATCGAAAGGCCTAATTTTTGATTCTGATTTACTTGAAAGGTGCGTACCTTTAATCAATTCGAATTTCCTCACGGTATGATATTAAAACCAATATTGATCTTGCTAAAAACCAGTGCTTTTCAAATAGTGTCAGAAACGGGGAAAAATTACCTTTGCCTAACGCTGCAACACTATAGCATTTAAAAAACAAGAGAAGTTCCTACACAGAAATCACATGAAACTCTTCTGGAAGTTTAATATTCGTCAATGCAGTTTTTTTTGGAGGGGGGGGGGGGATACGAAAATAATCGATGAGATAGAAATAGAAAGAGTGAATCGTGAAGACTGACAATAGCAAGAAAATAATTTCTGGAGAAAAGATTCTTCATGATTAAATATAAATTTAAATTTTAGGAGCTATTTTCTGAAGCTATTTTTCTGGCGTGTAGCCCTCTATGAAAGCGCAAGATGGACGATAAACCATTCATCTACAGCTGTCTACATCACACTCCGCAAACCACCTAACGGTGTGTGGCGGAGGGTACTTCTGGTTTCATTAACTGATCCCTTCTTCCCCGTTCGACTCGCGAATTGCGCGTGAGAACAGTAACTGTCGGTAAGCGTCTGTACAAGCTCTCAGTTTCTCCAATTTTCTCGTTGTGGTCATTTCGCGAGATAATATGCAGGAAGAAGTAATATGTTGTCCGACTCGTGCCGGAAAGTGCAACGCGCTGAAAAGGAAAGAAATTTACAGCTGTTGAGTTGATAGCACACATCCTAAGGAGAATCAAGGAATTGTGTGTGTGCGTGTATCTGTATCTTTGTGTGTTTCTGGCGGGGGGGGGAAATTGCAGAGGGAGACCAAGGCTTGTCTGCTGTAAGTTTCAGTAGTCATGCAGAAAGGAAGAACTTTGCACAAGGTAGACCAGTGGTGGTGGTGGTTAGTGTTTCACGTCCCGTCGACTACGAGGTCATTAGAGACGGAGCGCAAGCTCGGGTCAGGGAAGGATTGGGAAGGAAATCGGCCGTGCCCTTTCAAAGGAACCATCCCGGCATTTGCCTGAAACGATTTAGGGAAATCACGGAAAACCTAAATCAGGATGGCTGGAGACGGGATTGAACCGTCGTCCTCCCGAATGCGAGTCCAGTGTGCTACCACTGCGCCACCTCGCTCGGTAAGGTAGACCAGTGCGCACAGTTGAATCCCTCCTGTATTCGACTGAAGACCACAAACACAGCGATTCAGCACAGATGCACTGAATATGAAAAAACCACATACGATGAATTTCGGTCTGAAGAAGGAAAATACAGTGTACTTGTACCTCTACAGACTCCGGAACACAAAACCTCTAGGAATGAATGTTGATTGTCTGTTGATGAGACGCGAACGCGGAAAGATGCTTGCATACAGAATGCCATGTCCTTTCAGTCATGGCGTCAGTATGTTACAGGTAGTGTCTTTCAGTTACATAGTATTTATATCTACACTCAGTTCTTTGCTAGGGAATTATCTTCTGGGGAACAAATGCACAAAACAAGAGAACTTTTTTCTCAAAAGGCAGATAATATCCATAAAATAAATTATGAGAAATACTATTCGCTCTCATTGTAAAGGTATTTTCAAAACATTGTGGATTTCATGTATACCAAGTATGCAAATTTATCAGTCAGTTATGAACAACAAAAGTAACTTTTGTAACAGCAGTGCAAACGGCTTCATGACCTTGTCATTACATTTAGACTGAACATATGTTTACCAAGATAGAATAAATATACTGAGAGGCGATATCAAGACTGACACATTATTAGTGGCCGTAACAGGGCTATCGTCAGCCGTGGTCGAATGTGATTCCTCAGGGACGGTAACAGGAACAGGGTGGCAGTTCTAGTGAAGGGGAGACGTGGTGCCAATGTGTTGTAAGCCAGTGACTGCGTCGCGCAGGGCATTCACTTCGTCATACAGACGCCTTGCCTTCCCTCAAATGGACGTCTTTAGAGCCATTTGAACCATTTGAATACAATTTCCTTATTAACTTTGAATGTCACAGCCAGTAGCCTTGCACCAGTGTGCTTTCTGATAAACGAATATAGAACAAAAATTTACAACAAATATTCTGTTAGCTAATGATTCAATAAGGTGTCATGCTGTCACCGTTCAATGTGTTTTGTGTGGAGGAAATGATGACCAGATGCTTAACTGAAAATACTGATAGATTCACTTTAAAAGTAAATCCTAAATTATTATATATATGATCTATATTCAAGTTTCATTGGAGTCACCATGAAATTTTATGAAGGATGGTAGATTAAAATTACTGTGGCCTCATTCCCTGCATTACTACAGAACTAAATAGTTTTCATAAATGTTTCCCTCTATGACCAATCTTAGGTCTGCCATATTTAACTCTGCTACGTCTCTCTGACCACAAACGGATTCTACGGTGTTTCCCTATGATGTAGGTTCTCGTCTGTCTCACTCGCACACTACAGCACAATAGACGACTGTGAATTTCCCCATCTCGTGGCGAATCTGCGCTCTTTGTGGCACATGGTCCTGCAAGACAGGGTTCGTTTCACATTTGCTGAAGGCTGACTCTTTCGGCCATGTACTTAAACGAGAGCGAAATGCTCGTTAACTCACAGCTTGTTTATTGTCGTAACCAATGATAATAATAAGCAATGGCAGTAATCTTGATTGGAAATCGAAGTCGCTTAAAATAAATGGGTAAATCGTTTGGTATCATTGATATACGCAGTGTGAGAGAGGCCTCACCTGCTGCTGGATCTGTCACGTGACAGTATTCAAATGGTTCAAATGGCTCTGAGCACTATGGGACTCAACTGCTGAGGTCATTAGTCCCCTAGAACTTAGAACTAGTCAAACCCAACCAACCTGAGGACACCACACACATCCATGCCCGAGGCAGGATTCGAACCTGCGACCGCTGCGGTCTCGCGGTTCCAGACTGCAGCGCCAGAACCGTGACAGTATTTCTCATAGTTTTAATTTATAAACAAGGATGATTACAAAGTCCCAGATTGCGCAGTGGTGTTCTAATAATAAACCTACGTCGATAAATGCAAATTTCACGTTAAACCCGACTGCGAGGAAGAAAAGAAAATAGGAAATGGTTGTATATATAATTTATGTATAAAATTGTATCAGGCGAAGGAATATGTATGGGAGAAACAATTTTTTTATGGTTTAATTGCCCTGCTATCGTAGATGAAACTGACTGCACGAAAGAAAACGGAACCTTACATCACCACAGCACAGTATTTTCGTCCTCGCAGACGGTTTTAACGAAAAATTTGTTCATTGCTGTCTAAACCAAATGTAGCCTATGTGAACCTGGATGTTAATTGGAGTATTGTGAAAAAAATTTCAAGTAAATCGGTCAAGTAGTTTAGAGATTGTTGCTAATAATGTTGCCTTTTTATACAGTAAATATAAAATTACGCACCATATATATTTAAAAATATGTAGCAGCCTATGCCTGTCAAAAGGTTCATCTCAACATCGTGGAAAAGTCTGAAGTAAAGTGGTCAAGAATATTTCCAGATTTTTACTTCCGTGTATTATAGTGTCGTGTAAAAATTCGAATTAAATCGGTTAAGTAAATCCGCTGGACTTATTGTAGTCTTTTATATTTTTGTCTAGGACCTATTGTCACAGAATTAAAGTGAAAATAGGTCTCGACCCCTAGGTTCTAACCAAATATTTCGGGAGTTGCAATTCCCGTCCCAAACATTCCAAAGTGGGACTTCCACTATCCCTCTATCCTTTCTCTACAACAGCCCGAAATTTGATCCATTAAGTCTTTCAAGAAAATACACAACATAAGCAGAACCAACAGAATTAGTTTTCTAAAGGTCAAGGATAATGAAGGGACCTGACGTGACCTTTTCAAGGCAACTATCCCTGCACTAACAGTAAGAGATAGAGAGAAATCACGGAAAGCCTGAATCTAGAGTGTCAGGAAGCAATTTAAATCGCACTCCAGCTCACTGACCTTGTGACGGGCCCAGCGCCATTACCACTGCGCCGCCCCTGACGTTCCGTGTGTGACAGCGCATGGCGGTTCCACCCCACTTATTACGTTTCCAGTCGCTGCTAATAACGATTTTTTTTATTTCCTCTAATTCTCCTGTTTCTAATTCTCCTGTCATTTTTCAGAGCCGTTATACAAGAAATAAATGGTATATGTCCCGATAACCCAGAAGTGTAATTAAGCTTCTCCCATTTAAATTCTTCTCTCTGTACCGATTCCATTGATACCATGAGTTTGGCTGCAGAGCACTTTAATTAAGAGTTATAGCTAATTAAAGTTATCACTATAGTTTCACATATGAAAAGCTTTGTGAGCTAATCAGGATAATTCCATACAATGACCTACACCGATGGAAAAATAAGCATTCAGATTTTCCTGGAAAGTACTTTCAGCTGTCAGCAAATAATCAGCTGAAGAGATAATTAACACTCAAATTCACAAGCATCCCCATTTTCCATCCCAGATTTCGTCATAGGCTCTGCTAGATTCTATTTCCTACCATCTATCTTTGTTACCTTAATTCTGTTGTACAACATGACATACAGCATTGATTAATGAATTCACTGATTAATAAATTCACGTAATTTATCCTAATTTGCAATATGGTGCTCATATACTACTGGCCATTAAAATTGCTACACCACGAAGATGACGTGCTACAGACGAGAAATTTAACCGACAAGAAGACGATACTGTGATATGCAAATGATTAGCTTTTCAGAGCATTCACACAAGGTTGGCGCCCGTGGCGACACCTTCAACGTGCTGACATGAGCAAAGTTTTAAATCGATTTCTCATACACAAACAGCAGTTGACCGGCGCTGCCTGGTGAAACGTTGTTGTGATGCCCCGTGTAAGGAGGAGAAAAGCGTACCGACAGTTCGACGACGTTTGCAGCAGCATGGTGTATCAGCTCGGAGACCATGGTTGCGGTTACCCTTGACGCTGCATCACAGACAGGAGCGCCTGCGGTGGTATACTCGACGACGAACCTGGGTGCACGAATGGCAAAACGTCGTTTTTTTTTTCAGATGAATCCAGGTTCTCTTTACAGCATCATGATGGTCGCATCAGTGTTTGGCGACATTGGGAGTGTGTATTTGTCATCGCCATACTGGCGTTTCACCCGGCGTTATGGCATGTGGTGCCATTGGTTACACGTCTCGGTCACCTCTTGTTCGCATTGACGGCACTTTGAACAATGGACGTTACATTTCAGATGTGTTACGACCCGTGGCTCTATCCTTCATTCGATGCCTCCGAAACCCTGCATTTGAGCAGGATAATGCACGACCGCATGCTGCAGGTCCTGTACGGGCCTTTCTGGATACAGAAAATGTTCGACTGCTGCCCTGGGCAGCACATTCTCCAGATCTTTCACCAATTGAAAACGTCTGGTCAATGGTGGCCGAGCAACTGGCTCATCACAATAGGCCAGTCACTACTCTTGATGAACTGTGGTATCGTGTTGCAGCTGCATGGGCAGGTGTACCTGTACACGCCATCCAAGCTCTGTTTGACTCAATGCCCAGGGGTATAAAGGCCGATATTACGGTCAGAGGTGGTGGTTCTGGGTACTGATTTCTCAGGATCTATGCACCCAAATTGCGTGAAAATGTAATCACTTTTCAGTTCTAGTATAATATATTTGTCCAATGAATACCCGTTTATCATCTGCATTTCTTCTTGGTGTAGCAATTTTAATCGCCAGTAGAGTTCATATAAACTAGGGGATTCACGTTGCATAATAATAATGTATTTTTTTCAAATTTCTAACCAGCACGTTTTCTATAAGTCATAATCACTTAAACTCCTGTAGTTCATTCAAAACCGTAAAATGCAACTTAACCACTTTTAAGGTTCCGTACCTCAACCGATAAAAAACGGAATGCCTATAGGATCACTTTTTTCCCTGTCCTTCTGCCTGTCTGTCTGTCCGACTGCTCAGAACCCTTTTCCTCAGGAACGGGCAGACATATGAAATTGAAATTTATATCACATATTATGGTCTACAGTCCCGTGGCAATGAGTAAAAGTGAAACTCCTATGTCAATGCAGTCAGAAGACACAGCCACTTACACTGAGTATTTCGATACTCGCTGACTCACTCATCAAAACCTACAGCGTACTTACTTCCCGTTGACCTAAAATCGCAGGAACGGATATGCATATTAAGTTGATATCAGTGTCACATACTAAGGACTATAACCACTCTTGGTGTTGTGGTATATGTAAGCTTTTATTTGAATGCAATCAATAAATATGGAAATTCATGTCACATATTTTGATACTTGAAAATTCAAAACCTATACGATACTTACCACTGACCTAGAATCATGAAACTGGCAAGAAGAAAGGCTTCGCAGTACACGTAAAGGGAAAATCAGAAACTGTTAATCTGTAATTATATCATACGATAAAATATATCTTTTGTGATTTGTTACCTGGCTTCAAACTTGAACTTAAATCACTCTCGAAAATCTCAGAATCCCTGAGACCGATATCTTCCAGTACGAATGTCGATAAGAGGAAAAGATCGTCTAGACCCTCAATGCGCGAGTCCTAATCGTACCTGGCCATTTCTTTTAAAAACGTGACGTAGTTTCCGAAGTAGCAGTTTGTTCACCCAAAATTGCCAAATCTTCGCCTCAAAGCTCACGAGTAAGATTTACGTCGGATGCATTCTCGGTGATGGGTCAGGGGATAGTTAAGCACTTTTTGTACGCGAAAATACTTGCAGCGACAACACCGAATCTCATTAATCTTAACATCAAAAGACTTTCGAATGATTACAGTACTTCAAATTAAGGAACATTTTAATTGATCTGTTTTGTGATTAGCAACACCGTGTAATGTCATTGTCATCGAAAAGAGTGACTGTTAGGCACTGTGAAGCTCATTATGGACTGTATTAACTACTGAAGTGTAATCCTTTTTAATAAATTACAACAGGACAGCGCTAAGTGCATCCTGCGACTTTGTCGCGAAAACTGAACTGCGTTCTTGTGCCACAATAGAACCATTATCTTCGCCACTGTAATTGTAGGGCTGATCGGCTTCAATACGCTAATAAATTTTCGAAGTTGACAAACAGGCACTGTTTCTAATAATCGAACTTACAATTGGTGAAGAATAAATTTGAGCGTGTGTGTTAACGTAATTTGAATTACTGTGTCGTGTACATTTTTGAGCAAATACCATCCCACGCTCATTTAGACTTTCAGCTTTGTGGTCATTGAGAGTGGTGTTACCGAGAAAAAGACGACGAGAAACAGGTCAGTGCCGCTTCAAGTGTTGAAATTAGATGAAACCGAATAGGATGACTTACACAACTGTTCAGTTGTGACCGCAGTTCCCTAGTAACACTAAATTACAATTTTTAATTATTACTAGCAAATTGCGACAGACGAATTTCGACAAAGAGGATGTCGAATCAAAACACCTTTCATCCGTCTAAATTTCCAATCATTACTTTAATTGAGCAAGCGGTTCCGAAGCTACCTCTGTAGGAAGATTCCCAACTCATTCATAAAATAAAAGTTGGAAACTCAGACGGCTGAAAGGTGCCTTGATTTGACGTTCTGTACTGCACAGCTGAGTTCCCTCAACCATCTGTATAAAGATGGACATACAGTGAATTTCGACAAATGTGGCCACTCGAGAATAAATCCAGTGAAAGCGTTTAGTTAATTAAGTTTCCGTTTTCGAAACTAATCAAGATCAAATGCCACGGCGCACGATCCGTATCTAAAATGACATTTTCTTTTTATATAGCATTAACCAGAACTTAACCGACAAATTTTCAGAGGTACTTACCTTAAGAGCTATGATCGCTCGTTCTTCTTCATCTCCGGAAACATCTTTTCTAGCGAACAAGCGTTTATATCTCTTAAAGTATGCATTTTAGAGTCCATGTTTACTGAATTTTTTTCGTGCTTTACTCCCAACATATGAAGGCAAAGAGCTTCCAGTAGAAGAGGTGTGTTTCAGAGTATCGAAGTTACACATCTCTTCATTGCAAGGTTTGAATTTAAGAGCCTATGTTTGCTAGACTTTTCTTCTTGTTTTGGTGCAAACTATCACCTCTGAAAGTTCTCGGTGGAGCTCTGGTCTACCAAGACCTAATAGCTTCCTTGAAATCAAAGTCACAGTGATTTCGACCAGTTGTAGATAACACTTCACGACAGAAACTCATTCTAAGGGGGCGGTGATCAAGTGGTATACGGTCTTAATTCAGACCAGAGCCATTTGCCGTGCACCCAGTTCCTGCGGTATTTTTTTTTTTTTTTTGGCTAAGAGAATGAAACTGTTGCGTAACTTACATATTATTATTTCAAATAAAATAATTTTTATTGCGAATAAAGAAAAAAATTATCGGCATAAGTGCCTACAAAATTTGAAGTCGTAAAACTGTCACCTACTTCACTGACAAACTGTTTCATGGAGCTGACGCCACCAAGATCCGTTGTCTTGTACATGATCAGCTGTTGGAGCCGATATTTCAAATTATGTACCACTTGTCTCGCAGCCAATCACATGTCAGTGACTTTGCTGTCTTAGTTGTGTGCAGCTCGTATTGAGTTCCTAACGTTCAATGTTCATTTCACCCATAGTGGTCAGTGCGGAGTGATTATTTTGTCAGCACGGTGTTCATTATGAGTGACAAAAAGCAGTCACGGCAAGTGCAGTACAGCCAAGCACGAGGAATGGTGTTCCGTGTGTACCAGCACATTAGCAGGCTGTCTTCCGCCGAATCGCGACATTGTCAAATGCCTCGAGCAGAAGATACAAGCTTGTGGCTTTGGTTTAAGAACTGTACAGAGAATATCCAACGAAGTTAACGTTTCTGTTCAACCCTCCGCCTCAGATGTTTTCACGAGGCAAGCAAGACAATCGTACATAAGAAGTAGGTGACCTAGGCTACTTTGTGAAAAATGTTTTGTGGCGTATAATGCTTTGCGCTTTTGTGTGTTAAAGATGAATATCCGACAGCAGATTTTTTTTTCCTACTAAAGAAGGCGAAAATGTCAACAGAAGCAATTGGAACATGATGAGGATACTCGAAGACATTTTTTCGGGTATCAGAAAACAAACGCCGGGAGGAAATTAGGTACAGAAAGAAGTGATACTGTATTTGCAAGGACTGTGTTTTTTAAAACAAAGCAGAACCATAAAATAGTATGCGTCGAATTGTTACGTACATGAAATTTACGTCACTCAAAATCATGGAGGGGGAATTTGATGAAAGTTCCAGTTGGCAACAGTAATCGAACTACAGTGCTTCATGTTGAATCATTAGAAACTAGCTTATTCCCCACAGTAAGATGATTTTTAAGGAGTAAATGCTAAGAAATATAAAATAAATGGTTCAAATGGCTCTAAGCACTATGGGACTTAACATCTGAGGTCATCAGTCCCCTAGACTTAGAACTACCTAAACCTAACTAACCTAAGAACATCACACACATCCATGCCCGAGGCAGGATTCGAACCTGCGACCGCAGCAGCTGCGCGGTTCCGGACTGAAGCGCCTAGAACCGCTCGGCTACAGCGGCTGACATGTAATAACTTACCGGATTTTTAAACAGTGGTTTCAAGAACGATTGTTACCATATCTCCTTCCGTGTTCGGTTATTGTCATGGACAATTCGAAAATCCATTATGTGAAAATGAACGAAGCTCCAACTACAAACACCAAAAACACAGACATTATTGCGTGGTTGCCCTCATAGTTCGTCAGAGACCAGAGCAGAATTGGTGGCTCTTGTCAACGCCCAAAATTCTGCGTATCGAATTTAAAAGATAGAGGAAACTGTGAAGCAACATGGACATCCTAACAGAGATCGAATAAGATCAGTTGAAGTCATATATTGCGAAGAAGAGCAACATCTTCAGAACTGTACATGATGTGAGACTAATATATGAGGCAGTCTTAACATCTGCATGGGCAGTTTGTAGAAGATGAAGCAGAAAAACTTTTGTTACATATCTCCCTGAAAGCGAATTATCTGCGTTGGTCAGCGAAGACGACGGCGCGGATTTCTTACTCCGCACTGCGAAGGTAAACAACTCTCTTATGCCTGATAATATGCTGTTGACGGGATATTAGACGATTTTCTTTCCTTTCCTTTTCTTTCCTTTCCTTTTCTTTCTAACACTCGTATCCATACAAATATTCACTTACATGTCCTCACACAATGACGAACGAATGGATTTAATACTATTTTTGGCGTGTTCTCTTCATCAGATCTTCGCTGTTACATGCTTGGAGCGGATATCTGGTGAAATCCTCACCCATCCGTGCTGTTACTGTGCAATACAATTTTTCGTGAAAGGAAGTTTGTCCACTAATAACTCTCACAAATTTTATTCGTGCACAGATTTTACGTTATCATTTGTGGGATCAACAAAGCCATAAACGCTGCAAAATGGCCTCATTCGTTCATAAATTTGAGAAGAATACAGTGAAGCATAAAAACAACAGACTGATTCTCTCACTTTGCAGTACCGAAAGGAGAATAATAATTGGAAGAAGGTAACATTAATTTGTGTTTAAAATATTCCAATTTTCAGACCGCACTCCTGTTTTAATTCTGTACTTCAGCTTAGCAGTATAAGTAAACATTTGCGCAGTGCAAAGGAAGCAAAAAACTGTAGCAGCGTTTGCTGAACACATTGTTCTTATGTCGTAAACAAAGGACGATTTAAAGAAATGATCTCTGAGACGGACAGTCAACGCAGTTAGAAATTTAAACAAAACTGAGTCAAACATAGTGATATTATTTCGCTAAGGAGCATGAAGATACGAGAAAATAGGCTCATACTGAGGCATATAGGCGGTCGTTCTTCCCTCGCTGTATTTGCGAGTGGAGCAGGAAAGGAAATGACTAGTAGTGGTAAAGGCTGCCCTCTCCCAAGCTCCGTACCGTGGCTTGCAGAGTATGTACACAGATGTAGATGTAGGTATTAACACCTCATGGTACAGCTTTGTTTGTGTGTTTGCAGCTGCATTATAAGTTGTTTATAGCATAATAGTATTCATGTTTGGCCTAACAATAGTCCAGTTGTCTTCGAAAGACACTTTTAGTCCTATATAAATATATAACTTCAATAGACAAATCGTAACGTCAGCTATCATAAGCAGGTTGCACAATGAAACAAAATCAGTTATTACTTGCTAACTAAACGACATTTTTTTCTGATTCCTAATTGCAACATTTTCACAACTTGAATATGCTTTAAACATATTCGATGACTTTGGATGCCTAACATAAGCACCAAAACTTGTTAACTTCGGGCGCGCGCGCGCGCGCGTGTGTGTGTGTGTGTGTGTGTGTGTGTGTGTGTGTGCACGCGTTCGCATTATTGAGAATTCGCTGTGGAATGTTGTGCGTGGCGGCGCACAGGTAGCTGTCAAGCTACACGAACTGTTGAACGCAAATTGGCAATGTGGCATTGTATTCTGGGTCTCTCTCTCTCTCTCTCTCTCTGTGCAGAATGCACGCTTCAGCCGCCTACGTAGCTGCTCTGGAGTTTAGTGAAAACAGAACGCAAATTTCAAACACAACAGATGAAGAGTTTTATGCTGCCTCGGTTTTTTTCGACCGTGTGACCGCAGAATGCAGCGGAGTGCATCTACAGCATAATAGGGCGACGCGCCGGCAGCCCGCGTGACCGGCGTCAGCGTGGGGAAGCCCTTCACCAGTCAGCAGTCTGCTTATAGGTCAGCGGGAAGCCGCGCTGGTGCGGCGCGCCAGCTGCATATAGCAAACGCGACATAAGCGCCCAATCAGCACGCCTTCGCTTTTAAAAAGATAAGAGCATCGTACAAGTGTATCAACAAGTGCTCCTGTTCCCTTGTAAAAGACGCAGTTCGAGAACCAGGGACATTCTTTCCATATCAGTACGGTCGAGCTTTGCATGAGTTGTGCAGAATCGCCACAGGTAATCAGACCACACTGACTGCACCTGTAGACGGGTGTGTACGAGTCAGGAATAATGTTCAAAGCAAAGACGCGGAGGTTACTGGGCAGGAAATATACTTTCATTCACCCTCGCACTCATCAAATATATCTTGGATATTGCCTGCCGTCTATCATCTCAGACTCAGAAGAAGCCATCATCTGCACGGAATAATGCCTCCGCCTTTAAAGAAATATTTTTAACTAAAATTGTTCTGAAGACCTTATGAGCCACATTTCCTAACAGTGTACCTACAGAAATTCAAAGTTGGAAAATGACAGTCTGGGTTGCATTCTTCCAGTGTGCTCTTCAAAACCAAGAACATTCTGCGATAGAGAACAGTGCAAACGTAGACTTTCCATAACGCATTACCTGTTTACTGGTGAAGCTCTATCTTTTCATACCAAATAAATTAACAAACGACGGAGCTGATCCTCCTTGCTACACGAAACAGGTCAGAACACTGTAGCGAAAGCAACGAAACAAACATGAAAAATTTAAATGGACGCAATGTCTCCAAGATTGGCGATCTTTCACAGAAGCTCAAAATTTAGCGCGGACTTCAATACGAGATGCTTAAAATAGTTTCCACAACGAAACTTTGTCTCAAAACCTGGCAGAAAATCCAGTATGTGAAGTGTGCTAGATGCAAGAAACAATCAATGCCTTCTCTACGCGATAGCAATGGAAAGACTATAGACGACAGTGCTGCCAAAGCAGATTTACTAAACACAGCATTCCGAAATTCCATCACCACAGAATACGAAATAAATATTCCAGAATTCGGATCAAGAACAACTGCCAACATGAGTAACGTAGAAGTAGATGTCCTCGGAGTAGTGAAACAACTAAAATCACTTAACAACAGCAAGTCGTACAGTCCAAACTAAAAACCAGTTACGTTCCTTTCAGATTATGCTGATACAATAGCACCATACTTAACAATCATATATAACCGTTCGCTCGACGAAAGATCCGTACCCAAAGACTGGAAAGTTGCACAGGTCACACCAACATTCAAGAAATGTAGTAGGAGAAATCCACTAAATTACAGGCCAATATTATTAACGTCGATATGCAGCACGATCTTGGAACATATATTGTGTTCGAATATTATTAATTACCTCGAAGAGGTCTATTAACACATAGTCAACACGGATTTAGAAAACATCGTTCTTGCGGGACACAACTAGCTCTTTACTCACCTGAATTCTTGAGTGCTATTGACGAAGGATTTCAAATTTATTCCGTATTTCTAGATTTCCAGAAGGCTTTTGACACTCTACCACACAAGCGACTTGTAGTGAAATTGCGTGCTTACGGAATATCGTCTCAGTTATGTGACTGGATTCGTGATTTCCTGTCAGTGAGGTCACAGTTCGTAGTAACTGACGAAAAGTCATCGAGTAAAACAGATGTGATTTCTGGCGTTCCCAAGGTACTGTTGTAGGGCCTTTCCTGTTCCTTATCCCTATAGACGATTTAGGAGACAGTCTGAGCAGCCGTATTAGTTTCCAGAATGAGATTTTCACTCTACAGCGGAGTGTGCGATGATATGAAACTTCCTGGCAGATTAAAACTGTGTGCCCGACCGAGACTCGAACTCGGGACCTTTGCCTTTCGCGGGCAAGTGCTCTACCATCTTTTTTTTTTTTTTTTTTTTTATCTCAGTTTGTTCGCTTTTGTTCGTTGAATCTGATCGGGGCGGACGTCGTAAGACATCCTTTTGAGTTCGTTGTTGATCTATTAACTCAGTTTTTTTATTACAGAGGGCAGCTAACCCTCTGACCGAACACGCTGAGCTACCGTGCCGGCTGACCATCTGAGCTACCGAAGCACGACTCACGCCCGGTACTCACAGCTTTACTTCTGCCAGTACCTCGTCTCCTACCTTCCAAACTTTACAGAAGCTCTCCTGCGAACCTTGCAGAACTAGCACTCCTGAAAGAAAGGATATTGCGGAGACATGGCTTAGCCACAGCCTGGGGGATGTTTCCAGAATGAGATTTTCACTCTGCAGCGGAGTGTGCGCTGATATGAAACTTCCTGGCAGATTAAAACTGTGTGCCCGACCGAGACTCGAACTCGGGACCTTTGCCTTTCGCGGGCAAGTGCTCTACCATCTGAGCTACCGAAGCACGACTCACGCCCGGTACTCACAGCTTTACTTCTGCCAGTACCTCGTCTCCTACCTTCCAAACTTTACAGAAGCTCTCCTGCGAACCTTGCAGAACTAGCACTCCTGAAAGAAAGGATATTGCGGAGACATGGCTTAGCCACAGCCTGGGGGATGCTTCCAGAATGAGATTTTCACTATGCAGCGGAGTGTACGCTGATATGAAACTTCCTGGCAGATTAAAACCGTGTGCCCGACCGAGACTCGAACTCGGGACCTTTGCGTTTCGCGGGCAAGTGCTCTACCATCTGAGTTTGTTTGCAGATGATTCAGTCCCCTAGAACTTAGAACTACTTCAACCTAACTAATCTAAGGACATCACACACATCCATGCCCGAGGCAGGATTCGAACCTGCGACCGTAGCGGTCGCGTGGTTCTAGAGTGTAGCGCCTAGAACCGCTCGGCCACCCCGGCCGTCCTAGTAAAGTCATCAGAAGATCAAAACAAATAGCAGAACGATTATTTGCATGGTGCAAAAATTGCCAGTTGACCTTAAATAACAAAAAGTGGAGCTCATGCACATGAGTGCTAAAAGACATCCGTTAAACTTCGGTTAGACGGTAAATCAGCCAAATCTAAAGACCGTAAATTCAACTAAATACCCAGGAATTACAATTACGAACAACTTAAATTGGAAGAAACGCATATAAAATGTTGTGGGGAAGGCTGACCAAAGACTGCGTTTTACTAGCAGGACACTTACAAAATGTATCAGATCTACTAAAGAGACTGCCTCCACTACGCTTGCCCGACCTCTTTTAGATTAGCGCTGCGCGATGTTGGATCCTTACCAGATAGGATTGACAGAGTACATCGAGGAAGTCCGAAGAAGGACAGCAGGTTTTGTATTGTCGTGAAATAGGGGAGAGAGTGTCACTTAAGTGATACAGGATTTGGGGTGGACATCATTAGAACAATGGCCTTTTTCGTTGTGGCAGAATCGTCCCAAGAAATTTCAAACACCAATTTTCTCCGAATGCGAAAATGTTCTGTTGACCTAGGGAGAAACAATTATCATGATAAAATAAGGGAAATTAGAGCTTGCACTGAAAGATATAGGTGTTAGTTTTTTTCCGCGCGCTGTACAAGATCGGAACAGTAGAAAATTATTGTGAAGGTGGTTCGATGAACCCTCTGCCAGGCACTTAAATGTGATTTTGAGAGTATCCATGTAGATGTAGATTCGCTAGTTTTACAAGGAGTTTTCAGATAGCTCCTGTAGTTGCACTGTTTTCGGCGAGGGATGTACCGGTCAGCTATAATTAAACTTTCTCTATTTGACGCGTTATAACACGGAAAGTAACTACCGAACGAGTACCAGACTTGGTAGCATTAATGTCCAGAGTATGGGGGTGCGTGATTTCCATGCGTCACAGCACTTCCTTCCAGTTGCAGCTGTGGCCACGGGTGCCGTGACCTGTCACCGCGTTTCACAGTCTCACACACCTGACCAGTCGCAGTGCACTTGTTGACGTGTCAACACGAGCTTGGACAAAAGCAGCAGGTCATTGTTGGTGAAGCTCTGTTATCGAAACAACAGTAACGCTGCAGCTGCACGTCGAGAATATCGCCGGCTTAAGGCATTGCGGGAGCGTCCTCTTTCTGCACCTGCTGTGCGGAGCCTGATGAAGAAGTTCGAATCAACTGAAGAACTGGGCGTCGCTCCGAGAAGAGGCAGACGACCGGTTGCACCTCAGGTGGTTGATGAAATCGCTGTTGCTGTGGCAGACGACGCTGCGCGCAATTTCCGATCGTCAAGTAGTACGCGTGTTATGTCACGACAGTTGAACATCCCGTGGACCACTGTAAGGAAGGCGCTTCGAACCATTCTCCAATGGTATCCGTACAAGATCCATGCTGTACAGCAGCTTGCACCACAGAACGCACTACGACGTGTTGATTTCGCTCGCCGCTTTCCCGCAAAGATTGAAGTTGACGAGGGCTGGTCCTGGACCATCCTATGGACAGACGAAGCTCATTTTTCTCTAATGAGTGAGATGAACACACAGAATTGCCGAGTGTGGGTATCTTCACCTCAAGTCACTGTGCATGAAGTGCCTCTGTATGGTGAACGTGTCACTGTTTGGTGTGGCTTCACGGCTCCGTTCATTGTTGGCCCATTCCTTTTTGAAAAGACTGGCGCTTAAGGATGGAAGACGTGCAGTGTGACTGGCCAGCGTTTCTGCGATATGCCTCGCCAGTATGTCATACCCGCCCTACAGGAGAGAAACGCATTGGACCCGGCAGTTTTGATGCAAGATGGGGCCCCACTGTACATCGCTCGTCACGTTCACCTGCTTCTCCTTAACACATTTGGAAACGATCGAATTATCAGCCTATCATTTCCAAATGCTTGGCCGGCACGATCACCTGATCTCACTCCCCGTGATTTCTGGTTGGGGGGATACCTGAAGGACAGGGTTAACCAGGGGAACATTCACACGTGTGCTGATCTGAAGCGCAGCATATCAAGTGAGGCAGCCAGCATAGCTACGGACATGTTTCGTTCTGCTGTGCACAATGCAGTCCTGTGCTTTCGGACTCTGATGGGCGCCATATTGAGCACCTTTTGTAGCAGTAATGGTACCGATATGTAATGGTATGATGTACCGTAGTAACACATTGAAAGTGTTTCAATTGAATTGAGTCTGCATTATTTCTCTTCCCCATGCCCTTGACATTAATTCTACCAAGTATGGTCCTCATTCGGTAATTTTCCGTGTTATGATATGTTAAGCAGGGAAAGTTGAATTATAACCTCCCAGTATATTAAGTTCAATATTTTCGTCCACAGAAGTGGATTGCGTATTAGACATACAAATCGTCTTTCATGACCTCCTGTGAGAGTAAGTTTAGTCTTTCTGTTACTTCCGTGTTTTGCAAACAGTACTCTCATGAACTCCGGATGGTTTGTGTCACCGTGTATAGTGGCTCTACATATCGCTAGGAGATATGATATTGATGTAAAATATCTATCAATAACGCGGCCACCAACAACTGACCCACGTCGAAGTCTGTAAGGTTCAACGTAGTGGTAGACCAGACCAATATCTTAACCGTCAGAGACATACTGGGGCTCAGAACACATTCAGAAGCGTTATAGTCCAAGGGTTAATCTACAAGCAGAGACACAGCATCATAAAAAGGTTCACATACTTTTGTCCGACCCTTGCATGCGGTTTACGTCCTCAAACCATCTGCAAGCCAACATTTAAGCAACTAGGAATACCAATACATTTACAACGTTATGAATTTGA
Source organism: Schistocerca nitens (assembly GCF_023898315.1). NCBI lineage: Eukaryota > Metazoa > Arthropoda > Insecta > Orthoptera > Acrididae > Schistocerca > Schistocerca nitens. The sequence goes on from NC_064621.1 coordinate 598,499,732, forward strand.
CAGATAACGAGCAGTCACAATTTACAAAGAAGGTTGCTGTTCATAAATATACTACTGTAAATGAAAGGGTCCCGCGCTGTACATGATTTAACCTGAGTGTAATGCAAAACGAGATCAATTACGGATCCAAAAAATATTCTGCCACCTTTCTAATGAATTAAAGATGCTAATACGCAATAAACACTGCTTTAAAAATGAACTGATTTTTTTTCATTTCAGTTTCGAATTCATAAAGGTCAGTGTTACCCAAACTGGGTTTCTCGGAAGACTGGTGTTCCGCGATAAGTGAACTATTAACAACATTCCGTCGTTACGATGATGCTGATTATTTTTTTATTTCATTATGATATCTGTGTTATTAGTTATGATCTAAAATGATTGTAATCACTGAATAAAAAAGTTTTTTCTCATTTTTGAAAATTTTATTAACCATGAAAATAAACCAGTTGTTTCAACAGAGTACCAGGATTTGCAAAGTGTTCCGTTAGAAATAAAGTTTGGGAATCCCTGATAAAGGTACTTCTGTACAGACAATAGTTGTCGGTATGTATGCGCATATGTTTCACTTAATGAATTCAAGGTAGTGTAACATAATGTGCACCTTTCGTGTAAATGGTTAGTATATCGCTAGAAAACCAAAGAATAAGTATATTATTTCTGTTAATCATTTGATATATTCCACAGCAAAGTAATATGTAGCTAAGATATTTCAAGCAACATGAAAATCACTAATTACAACACCTCACGGTCTGCGTAATAGAAACGACGGAGACGACTATAATTTTGGTGCAGTCACAATGTCAACAACGCTACCACTTCTCTTCCCGGCATTTAGCAGTAATTATTATCATTCTCACAACCAACCTTCCACTCTTCTCACTCATTTTTATTAATCATACTACTGTTACAGATTTATTGCTTCATTTTTAGAACCTGTTTTACACGTAATTTCCAGTAGTTCTCCCTTCCTCACGATCATCACCAAGAATGAATTTTCTTCACCAAGAATGGGTTTTGTAGAGTTTGATAGTACTGTTTTATTCATATTTCTGTAGCCATGTTTTCAATGAGTTCGAATCGGTCTTTTTTTTTTTTTTTTTTTTTTTTTTTTTTTTTTTTTTTTTTAAAGAGAGAGGTGTGTTCTTTTTGTTTGTCATTCAGTCATTCATAGTTAAGAAAACGAAAGCATTTGGCTACTTAACCGCTCTATTAAACGTCTACGAATGACTTGTAGTTCTCCTGGGTTCCCTACATCGACATTCAGATTTTATATCATTCAGGAGTATGTTTAAAATTATAACTCCGTGAACATTTCAGTTCTTGAACGGTACGCTAAGGAAATGACACACAATAGAAATTTGCAACTTTACCTACCACTCAAAACTAAGATGAGATAGCTTAGGAAATTGTGCTTTTTGTCTTTGCGTTTGCTTCGTTTATTTCCGTAAGAAAAGAGTGATGGTCCTTAATTTTTAAAAACGTCACCACAGTACATTAAACCACATTGTTTAAACGTCATCAGCCATAGCACGGTAGCGAAAAACATGATGCAGAAGTGGTACGTGGAATTCTTCCGAATCTAATATTGTTCTTCTATTCATTAACACTGTGACAACATTGTCCATTAGTCAGTGCGAAACTGCGGTCTGTGGGAATTGCACTAACGACCTCAAAAACCGTGATCTGTCACACACAAAGTAATTTCGAATAGACTGTACAAACTGTAACTCGTAATAGAGACTCATCCGGAGTTTCATAAACTGTTTAAAAGAACCGATCAAAGACGTCACAGTTCGCAAAGGTGGGAGTATTTTATTGTGTTATCAATGCTCATAATTTTGTAGTGAGTAATAAGTCCAAGGAATCATATTTTTAATGAAACTACTGTCTTAAAAGAAACATACATCGCTGATATACGAAAGGGAATAACAGAGATTGAAGTTATTTATAAATTTCTTCTCGAGGTCTCACAAAAATTAGTGGGAGAAGTGCTAAATGTGATAACTAAGGACGAGAATTCCACTTTTTGCTTTCATATTTGCATATTTTCACCTTTTAAGGGATACGAATATGCACATTATTTACAGTTTAAATTCAAGTACTGGTTTTGAGTAGACACCGCAGTTTTTCGATTTCTATCATCCTTACTTTTGCTTCAGGAATCAAAATTGAAGAAAGAAAATAGGAGTAGGGTGGGGCGGAGGATCAGAGAGAATACAAGAAACGGGAAGTTAAGATTTTCACAGTAGGGTGACTTCCCAGAATTTTAACGACTGCCACAACAACCCCACGAAATCCTATGGTTTCGCGAAAATGAAAATTTACCCTTCTTAGTCAGGTATCTCAGTCATTTGTTGGACTGTCTTTGCCGTGCGCGCGCACGCGTTTGTATGTGTGTGTGTGTGTGTGTGTGTGTGTGTGTGTGTGTGTGTCATTTGCTGGACTGTCTTTGCCGTGTGTGTGCGTGTGTGTGTGTGTGTGTGTGTGTGTCTGTCTGTGAACATTGCAAGCGGTAAATGTCTTGTTACTCTGTTTGCGTGTGTTAATGTGCTTCTAATACGCCTCGAATTAAAAGTTCCAGAAATGCACGCCTTACGAATTAGATGGAAGGAAAGGATTTCATTAGATCAGATGGAGATGTTGCAACGGTGATTGTTGCAGCAGCAAAGAGGTAAGCTATTCTTTTTCCGGAAACTTTCTATGGCACTTGTCCTTTTGTGAAACATTACAAAATCTATTTTAATTATCATATTGGAGTTTTGAGCTTGTTCCTCTGTTTGTAAAAAAATAGTAGTGGAATAAGGATGAGTCTACCGTTTCGGAAGTATACAAATTATCGTTTTATTTTATCAGCCAAACATGTTTCATCACAGTTGTGGTATCCTCTGCAGGTTTTTGTATTATTTTCCCGAAATACATACATACAGGTTATTTTTAGTTAAGGAATATGACACATCAGAATTTGTTGTCATGTAAATTGTATGTACGCGTTGCCTTTTACTTTACATTGTATGTTTTCTGTGGCTGTCAACCAAAAACAGCCACAGGTCTAAATGCATCCATCTGCAAGCATGAGGGATGTTATAAAATCGTCTGCACTGAATTTTTTGTTTATTATCCAGCGCTTAAAATGTATATTTAGATAAAATTCTTGTCATATGGCCATTTTGGCCTTACCGTTGTAGTATTCTGCTAGTCCTTAGCTGTGACAGCTTTATTTTCATGTACCAAACTTTTTTGTCTAGCTGAGCTCTACCTGTGGACGGTGATAAAAGTTATGTGTAAACTTCAAATATACGGACATTTATAGGTGAAACAACTGATCCTATGGGGTGCCATGTTGCTAAGCTGACAGTAGGAAAATTAGTTGAGGATGGGCCTGGTCAACCGCATCTGCCGTGCTGTAAAGTCCTGCATAAAGCAAATAGCTCCATATTTGCTAGTTTCTGTGATGATGGACTGCGTAAGATTTCATCAGATATTGTAATTAAATAACATTTTAAATAATGATTATTATAATTTAAGTCTCTATTTTTATAAATCATTTCCTGAGAAAATGCTTGTTATATTTCAGGTATCCTATACACAAACAATCTAAATAAAAGCAGAGTTCTTTTGCTGTTAAGTAACTTTGCTCGCTACACGCTGGAGACCGGGAAAGAAGCTAAAATATTCTACCCAATTGAAAACCCCGTTATAAGTCTTGCTCATTGGCCCTATCTTATTGCAGGAGCAATATACCCTAATCAAGACAGTGTCAACAATTTGATAAATGTATTCAACTAAAAATATATGCCTAAAATTTAGGGATATATCAGTTTCAACGTTACCGAAGATGCAAAAATAAATTATTTACTTTAAAGTGAGATTTTGTTTTACGCAGATGTTTTCAAAATGCCCTGGACGTGTAGCAGCTTATAAAGAGAGTCTACCTGAGTTACTGTTACCCCCTCAGCGCGTTCTTGCCAGATGGGGCACTTGGTAGAAAGCTATACTGTTTAGCTCTGACAATCTTGATGCCATTAAATCGCTATGAAATTAAGTTGATGGGTAGTTAACTGCATTAAAATTAATACTTCAGTATTTAATTCTAAAGTAAACACTTCTTTCATTTTAGATTTTTCCTCCCCCCATGAACCATGGACCTTGCCGTTGGTGGGGAGGCTTGCGTGCCTCAGCGATACAGATGGCCGTACCGTAGGTGCAACCACAACGGAGGGGTATCTGTTGAGAGGCCAGACAAACATGTGGTTCCTGAAGAGGGGCAGCAGCCTTTTCAGTAGTTGCAGGGGCAACAGTCTGGATGATTGACTGATCTGGCCTTGTAACATTAACCAAAACGGCCTTGCTGTGCTGGTACTGCGAACGGCTGAAAGCAAGGGGAAACTACAGCCGTAATTTTTCCCGAGGACATGCAGCTCTACTGTATGATTAAATGATGATGGCGTCCTCTTGGGTAAAATATTCCGGAGGTAAAATAGTCCCCCATTCGGATCTCCGGGCGGGGACTACTCAAGAGGACGTCGTTATCAGGAGAAAGAAAACTGGCGTTCTACGGATCGGAGCGTGGAATGTCAGATCACTTAATCGGGCAGGTAGGTTAGAAAATTTGAAAAGGGAAATGGATAGGTTAAAGTTAGATATGGTGGGAATTAGTGAAGTTCGGTGGCAGGAGGAATAAGACTTTTGGTCAGGTGATTACAGGGTTATAAATACAAAATCAAATAGGGGTAATGCAGGAGTAGGTTTAATAATGAATAAAAAAATAGGAGTGCGGGTTAGCTACTACAAACAGCATAGTGAACGCATTATTGTGGCCAAGATAGACACAAAGCCCATGCCTACTACAGTAGTACAAGTTTATATGCCAACTAGCTCTGCAGATGATGAAGAAATAGATGAAATGTATGACGAGATAAAAGAAATTATTCAGGTAGTGAAGGGAGACGAAAATTTAATAGTCATGGGTGACTGGAATTCGTCAGTAGGAAAAGGGAGAGAAGGAAACATAGTAGGTGAATATGGATTGGGGGGAAGGAATGAAAGAGGAAGCCGCCTTGTAGAATTTTGCACAGAGCATAACTTAATCATAGCTAACACTTGGTTCAAGAATCATGAAAGGAGGCTGTATACATGGAAGAAGCCAGGAGATACTGACAGGTTTCAGATAGATTATATAATGGTAAGACAGAGATTTAGGAACCAGGTTTTAAATTGTAAGACATTTCCTGGGGCAGATGTGGATTCTGACCACAATCTATTGGTTATGAACTGCAGATTGAAAGTGAAGAAACTGCAAAAAGGTGGGAATTTAAGGAGATGGGACCTGGATAAACTGAAAGAACCAGAGGTTGTAGAGAGTTTCAGGGAGAGCATAAGGGGACAATTGACAGGAATGGGGGAAAGAAATACAGTAGAAGAAGAATGGGTAGCTCTGAGGGATGAAGTGGTGAAGGCAGCAGACGATCAAGTAGGTAAAAAGACGAGGGCTAATAGAAATCCTTGGGTAACAGAAGAAATATTGAATTTAATTGATGAAAGGAGAAAATATAAAAATGCAGTAAATGAAGCAGGCAAAAAGGAATACAAACGTCTCAAAAATGAAATCGACAGGAAGTGCAAAATGGCTAAGCAGGGATGGCTAGAGGACAAATGTAAGGATGTAGAGGCTTGTCTCACTAGGGGTAAGATAGATACTGCCTACAGGAAAATTAAAGAGACCTTTGGAGAGAAGAGAACCACTTGTATGAATATCAAGAGCTCAGATGGAAACCCAGTTCTAAGCAAAGAAGGGAAGGCAGAAAGGTGGAAGGAGTATATAGAGGGTTTATACAAGGGAGATGTACTCGAGGACAATATTATGGAAATGGAAGAGGATGTAGATGAAGACGAAATGGGAGATAAGATACTGCGTGAAGAGTTTGACAGAGCACTGAAAGACCTGAGTCGAAACAAGGCCCCGGGAGTAGACAACATTCCACTAGAACTACTGATGGCCTCGGGAGAGCCAGTCATGACAAAACTCTACCATCTAGTGAGCACGATGTATGAGACAGGTGAAATACCCTCAGACTTCAAGAAGAATATAATAATTCCAATCCCAAAGAAAGCAGGTGTTGACAGATGTGAAAATTACCGAACTATCAGTTTAATAAGTCACAGCTGCAAAATACTAACGCGAATTCTTTACAGACGAATGGAAAAACTGGTAGAAGCCGACCTCGGGGAAGATCAGTTTGGATTCCGTAGAAATGTTGGAACACGTGAGGCAATACTGACCTTACGACTTATCTTGGAAGAAAGATTAAGAAAAGGCAAACCTACGTTTCTAGCATTTGTAGACTTAGAGAAAGCTTTTGACAATGTTGACTGGAATACTCTCTTTCAAATTCTGAAGGTGGCAGGGGTAAAATACAGGGAGCGAAAGGCTATTTACAATTTGTACAGAAACCAGATGGCAGTTATAAGAGTCGAGGGGCATGAAAGGGAAGCAGTGGTTGGGAAAGGAGTGAGACAGGGTTGTAGCCTCTCCCCGATGTTATTCAATCTGTATATTGAGCAAGCAGTAAAGGAAACAAAAGAAAAATTCGGAGTAGGTATTAAAATTCATGGAGAAGAAGTAAAAACTTTGAGGTTCGCCGATGACATTGTAATTCTGTCAGAGACAGCAAAGGACTTGGAAGAGCAGTTGAACGGAATGGACAATGTCTTGAAAGGAGGATATAAGATGAACATCAACAAAAGCAAAACGAGGATAATGGAATGTAGTCAAATTAAGTCGGGTGATGGTGAGGGAATTAGATTAGGAAATGAGACACTTAAAGTAGTAAAGGAGTTTTGCTATTTAGGGAGTAAAATAACCGATGATGGTCGAAGTAGAGAGGATATAAAATGTAGACTGGCAATGGCAAGGAAAGCGTTTCTCAAGAAGAGAAATTTGTTAACATCGAGTATAGATTTAGGTGTCAGGAAGTCGTTTCTGAAAGTATTTGTATGGAGTGTAGCCATGTATGGAAGTGAGACATGGACGATAACTAGTTTGGACAAGAAGAGAATAGAAGCTTTCGAAATGTGGTGCTACAGAAGAATGCTGAAGATAAGGTGGGTAGATCACGTAACTAATGAGGAGGTATTGAATAGGATTGGGGAGAAGAGAAGTTTGTGGCACAACTTGACTAAAAGAAGGGATCGGTTGATAGGACATGTTTTGAGGCATCAAGGGATCACAACTTTAGCATTGGAGGGCAGCGTGGAGGGTAAAACTCGTAGAGGGAGACCAAGAGATCAATACACTAAGCAGATTCAGAAGGATGTAGGTTGCAGTAGGTACTGGGAGATGAAGAAGCTTGCACAGGATAGAGTAGCATGGAGAGCTGCATCAAACCAGTCTCAGGACTGAAGACCACAACAACAACAGCAAACAGTTTCTTGCAAGATGATGCCAGATGTATCAGAGATGCTCTAGCAGCATTTGAATGTATAGCAACAGTGGAAATTTATCTTCCTACAAACTGCCACTTGTCAAAGAAGTTTATGAGACGTTACGTAGTCACAGCGTTGTTTATTCTTTGTTTTTTCTTTTGGTTGCTGTGTGTAACCAGAGATTATTTTTACGCATTGTCTCTGTATATATGCTGCGTAAATGTCGGAATAAATCTTGTCAGATACTCAACATTCAGTGGCGACCCTGACGTGATCGCGCCGCCTAACGAGTTAAACGACAGCGTCGGCTGCAGTGTATGCGTAAACCTTCCGATCCGTCACGTACAGGCGTGACTACCACGCGAACCGCACCGCGTACTTCTCACGCAGCTTACTGGGGAACCTAGACTATACTCATGTCAGAACCAGCAGCCACAAGCGAGCTGCCCGCGATCCTGGCAGTCGGCCGTATATCCGTTATACCACCTCCCTTTTGGCAACAAAGCACAACTGGAGAGCTAGTTCGTGTTGCCGCATGCCACCACCGGACGAAGTACAGTACGTCTTTGCGCCACTAAATGAAGAAATGTCTATTGAAGTACAGGATATCCTAGCCGCTCCCCCCAGCCACGGAATGGTACGCGACGATTAAAAGCGCACTAATCAAACGCCTGTCTCAGAGACCAAGAAACTGCGCAGAGAAGAGCTCGGCGATCGCACGACCGAGCAGCTATTGCGCTGTCTGTGCACTTTGGCAAATAGTACAGTCAGTGATGACATATGGAGGAGCATCTGGATGTCACGCCTGCCCGCAGACGTACAAAACACACACTGAAGTGCCAAAGTAACTCGTACAGGTCCTAATATCGTGTAGGGCTCCGCGAACAAGCAGAAGGGCCGCAACACGACGTGGCATGGACTCGACTAATGTCGAAGTAGTGCTGGAGGGAACTGATACCATGAATCCTGCAGGGCTGTCTGTAAATCCGTAAGAGTACGAGGGATGAAGAGCTCTTCTGAACAGCACGTTGCAAGGCATCCCAGATATGCTCAATACTGTCCACGTCTGGAGAGTTTGGTGGTCAGCGAAAGTTTTTAAACTCAGAAAAGTGTTCCTAGAGCAACTCAGTAGCATTTCTGGACATGTATGGTGTCGCATTGTCCTGCTGGAATTGTCAAAGACCGTCGTAATGCACAATGGACAGGAATGGACGCAAATGATCAGACAGGATGCTTACGTATCGCTCACCTATCAGAGCCGTATCTAGACGTATCAGGAGTCCCATATCACTCCAACTGCACAGGCCGTACACCATTACAGAGCCTCCACCAGCTTGAACAGTCCCCTGCTGACATGCAGGGTCCATGGACTCATGAGGTTGTCCCCATACCCGTACACGCCCATCCGCTAGACACAATTTGAAACGAGACCCGTCCGACCAGGCAACATGTTTCCAGTCACCGACAGTCCAATGTCGGTGTTGAAGGGCCCAGGCGAGACATAACGTTTTGTGTCGTGCAGTCATCAAGGGTACACCAGTGGACATTCGGCTCCGAAAGCCCATATCGATGATATTTCGTTGAATGATTCGCACGCTAAGACTGGCCCAGCGTTGGAAACTGCAGAATTTTCGGAAGGATTGCACTTCTCTCACATTGAACGATTCTCTTCAGTTGGTCCCGTTCTTGCAGGATCTTTTTCCGTCCGCAGCAATGTCGGACATTTAATGATTTACTGGATTCCTGATATCCACTGTACATTCGTGAAATGGTCGTACGGGAAAATCCCCACTTCACCGCCACCTTGGAGATACTGTGTCCCATTGCTCGTCCGCCGACTGTAACACCACGTTCAAGCTCGCCTGCCATTGTAGCAGCAGTAACTGATCTAACAACTGCGCCAGACAAGTGTTGTCTTATATAGGCGTCGCCATCCGCAGCGTCGTATTCTGCCTGTTTACGTATCTCTGTATTTTTATACACACGCCTGTACCTGTTTCTTTGGCGCTTCAGTGTTCTTATGGTGTGTGCTGGAGATTTAGAGGCGCTCGCACAGACGGCCGACCGTATAGTAGAAAAGTATCCGTCTGCAAGCGTGGAAGCTTTCGCACGACAACCAGAGAGTCCCACCACAGAAACATTTCATCGCCACAGGTACAACTAGCAGAACTTACTGCGCCTCTGTATGTAAGTACCAACCGGTCGGTGCCGTAGATCAACACGGGGTTACAGCCGCTCGCTATCAACTACGAGGATATGTTGGTACCACATACGATTCAGTACAGAGGCCAAGGTGTGTAACCCGCCATATGAAATGGGAAGCAACAACTACCAGTGATAACGGCAACTGAGTCAACAGGTAACAGCCGTCGCCTTTTCGTCACCGAGCAACACACGAAACAGCCGTTCTTGGTAGACAGCGGAGCAGATGTGTCAATTTACCGGGCCAGATGCCTACCTCGCTGTTGTCGTGACGATTGTCACCTGTTTGCCGCCAATGCCTCCACCATTCAAAAATAAGTACAGGTGACATTAGCTCTCAACCTGTAACTCCGACGTCGATTCGAATGGCAGTTCATGTCGCCCACGTTGTGCATCCGATACTAGGAGCATACTTTTTGACATACTTTGGACTATTTCCAGACCTCACACACCGCCGTCTTCTGGACACGACACCCACCCTAAGCAGCTAGGGTCGATTTCATCACAGTGACTGAGCCGGAATACGAACAGTAACGGGTGATTCACCGAACGTCGTACACCTTCAGCAATATCCAGAGATTACGCGGCAGTCACCCACGCTTCCACCAGTACAACACAAGACGGTGCAGTACATATTAACAACTCCTGATCCATCGATCCAGGCATGAACACGGCGTATGAAACCGAATAAGTTTAAAGCAGCAAAACAGGAGTTTGACTTGATGCTGGCGCAGGGAATCTGCCGATCATCTAGTAGCAGCTCATCTTCGCCTCTCCACGTCGTGCCAAAGAAAACTAACGGATGGCGCCCCTTTGGCGATTACCATCAGCCCAACAAACAGACTATTCCCTATCGATACACGCCGAGGACTTCGCACACAACATACACGGTCAATGCATCTTTTCTACTACGTATCTAGTGCAGGCTTAGCGTCAAATACCAGTCGCACCAGACGAAGTACCCAAAACGGCTGTGAGTACTCCATTTGGACTTTTTGAATTTACCAGGATGCCATTTGTCCTGTGCAGCGCTGCCCAGACTTTTCTAAGGTTTATGGACAAAGTGACACATGGTCTTGATTTCTGTTTCGTGTATGTCGGTGAAGTTCCAGTGATTTCCAGATCAGAGACAGAGCACCTAGAGCATTTACGCCAACTTTCCGACCGTCTTCGTGCACACAGTTTGCTTATAAATCCAGTGAAGTGTGTTTTCGGGGCACCAGACGTGCAATTTCTTTCGACACCATCAACATCCACGGAAGACGGCCTCCACAAGAAAGAGTCGAGGCGATCTTGAATTAGGCACAACCGATAGCCATACGTGAGTCAGGCCGATTTCTGGGTGTCACCAACTTTTATACGCGTTTCACTGGTAGCCATGCCTCATTGGCAACGCATTTGCGCAAATAAATCTGGTGAGGAAGTGAAGTGGACTGATGGAATGCTAGAGATCTTTGCGAAACTCAAATCTGCTATCGCAAGCGCCACACTGTTGGCTTACCCAGCACCACAAGCATCTCTCGCACTCAAGGTCGCCGCGTCTGCTACAGTGTCGGTGCCGTGTTGCAAAACAGATTAATAGTGCTGGAAACCATCAACATTTTTCAACAAGAAACCTTCGCCGGCACAACAACACTGGTCGACGCACGACCGGGAGCTGTACGCTGCGTTTGGTGCTGTTAAGAAGTTCAGGTACATGCCTGAGGGGCAACAATTCACACTGGTTACGGACCACAAACCTCTCACGTATGCAGTTCAACAAAAACCTGACAAAACGTCTCCACGCCAGCCACGCCATTTCGGTTTCATTGGACAATTCACAACCAAGATTGTGCGCGTCGACGGTGAGAAGAACGTGCCTGCTGACGCTCTACCGCACCTTCGAGATACCAGAAGAGCTGTGGACTATGAACCCCTCGCAGCAGCACAACAGCACTGAGTTGGGAGAGATTTTGGCCTAACCCGCCGGTCTACAGCTACGGCGTCTTACGCTGCCAGCATCAAACGCCTGTATATAGGATGGTCCACTGATCGTGACCGGATCAAATATCTCACGAAATAAGCGTCAAACTAAAAAACTAAAAAGAACGAAGCTTGTCTAGCTTGAAGGGAGAAACCGGATGGCGCTCTGGTTGGCCCACTAGATGGCGCTGTCATACGTCAAACTGATATCAACTGCGTTTTTTAAATAGGAACCCCCATTTTTATTACATATTCGTGTAGTACGTAAAGAAATATGAATGTTTTACTTGGACCACTGAAAGGTCTCTGTTGGATTCCTTTCATGTTAATTTCTTAAATCTGTTGTCATTTATGGCATAAATTCCGGCAATGACAAATGATCAGCCCAGAAGGGGCCCAATCGGAATGATAAAGATGTTTCTATGTGATTGATTGAAGTGATGTTTGTAGTTTTTTCTTTTTTCTTTCCCTCTGCAATTAGGATTTAGGTTGGTTCAAATGTGAAGATAAAAGGTTTCTTTGTGAACGAGTGAAATACTGTTTATGGTTTTTTTGTGTAAATTAAAAAGAGTCGCTCCTGAGAGAAGCACGATCTGTGTTGAATTAAACCAAAACTCAGGGGAATATCCGATCTGTGGGTATTATGGGTCTGGCAAACCCAGGTCCCCAGCTGTTAGTAGCCTTGTTTCCGATTTTCTGCTTTCAGTGTTACTATCTATCTATTACTATTCTATATCTGTCAGTATAAATGAGGATCTCTTACTATAGTATGCGTGCTGTATGAATATTTTGAGATAGGATAACTCTGAGAAAGGAATGAGTAAGTTTAGAATCTTGAAAACAGGATGCAATAATACAATTTTTCAACCAGTGGCTTCCCAATATGCGATGATATGTTAATATTGATGATATATGTATTTTTTGTTCGTTACAGCTGAGTACGTAAAGTGCTATCTGTGGATTTCGTAAGTGGATTGATTCCCTTCAAGGTGAATGAAGAATTGTGGTTTGTGTAATTTACGTGGCCCTGAATTATTATTGTGGTAGTCAAATGACGAGCAGTTTTCCAGCAAATGGAGAATGGAACAGAAATAGGGATCCTTTTTGTAGTCTTGATTGATATTGAGCCAGAGCCTAAAAAATTATTCTGCGTTAATACTTGTCCTAGAAAAGCGACGTTTATGTGTTTTACTGATGCTGTGAGCATTACAGCTTACTGTTTTCGCTGGTTCGGGATGCACTGCAGCCTATATGAGTTGAACTGAAGAAATTTCCCTCCTGAAGGTAGAGGAAGATTAAATAATTTTGATTATGGGACCGAAGGAAAGCTTGGTTTAATGTAATAAGGATGAAGCAAAACATTTGTCATTTAAACTACAGGAGGATTCGGATATTTTGTGTCTGTTGTAAGTTCAATATGTTAAAATGAAACTGTTTTACAGAATAGAGGAGACCACAATTTTGCCATTCGTGAGAAATGAATCCAGAATAACCACGACAGGCGAAATAACTGATTTGGAAGCGAAAGGTAACTTAAAGAAGGAACGAAATTGGAGCAAGATGGGTAAGAAAATGTAGTATAACTTGTAAGATGAAAATATTTTTACCCTTCTCAGAGTCATCTGCATGATTAATTCTTGTGATAACGTAATTTTAGATGAAATTGTCTTACTGTTTTATGTATAACATATGAGTATGATAAATGTATAATTGCGAGTCTCTTATCAGGTGTGTCAACTGGTATAAATGTTTTGGCATGTAAATAACCATTGTTCTTTTTACTGTGTATGTTTAAGGAAAGATTCTCCATATTTATCATGTGACAAGACATATGCCGCGAGCTTTAAGAAGAGGACGAATTAAAACAATGTTGTAGTGGTATAAACACTGTGTTGAAGTAGCATTGAAGTAGCTTGTTGGATTAACTAGTAGTGGATTGAGTAATTTATGTTTTGGGTAGTTAGTTTGTAGAATAGACAACAGGTGTGTATGTGTGTGTGTAAATAACATGTGAACCCTATGCTGTCCTGACCTATACTTGCACAAGGCATAATCCTATTCATTTTAGTGAATTAATAGGTAGCATTTGAATTGTTTAAATTTGAAGCATACCACATTAGTGATGTCGATTTAGATATTATATTGTCAGTTCATTTAATTTTTATTTTTATACTGTCAATTCATTTCACTTTTTTATATTGTCAAGTCATTTAACTTTTAATTTTATATTGTCGATTCATGTAACTTTCTTATTTAAAAAAAATTAAGTCTCACTTTTGTTCTTAAAAATTGTGAAAGACAATACTAAATGGTATAATGTATGACGTTTTGTAATCACATAACTATGATGAACAATTTCTGTGAATGCAGTTGAGAACGTGAAAGCGAATCGGCTAAACTCTTACGAGACAGCGGGAGCAGCGAGGAGGAGGACTAGTTGTAAACAGGCGGGTTTCCCAGCAGGACACACTGTCAACCGGGCCACTTCGGGAGCGCGGTCGACAATAAAAGAAGGGTACGCGGCAAACACTTTCCCTTGCACCCGGAGCTAACGGCCGGCTGCACCCGTGCGACCCTTCGTGGAGGCGATGACCTGAGATGGCCGAGTCATCCACTGCGCGGAAATCCATCTGCTTGCAACGCACCACACGCATGCGACCGTGACGAGACGGCCGCGGTGAAACGACAGAAGACAGGGGATAAAGGGGTGTGGAGCCTTTTGACAGGTACTGTCCAGAGAAACTTGCAGATGTCAACAACGACTATCAACATTTCTTGGCGGAAGCCCATTGTCAAGTGTCAGTAAATCATGGTACGGTGTTCTCTGGTTGTTAAGGGTGGCACAAAGAAGAGCCACTAAGTGTCATCCTTGCCCAGGAATATCAAACTGGCGAGGCAATTGAGGATAACTCAAGAATTTAACAACACAAGGGGCATGGATCCTTTTGACACATACTGTCCAGAGAAACCGGCAGACTTCAACGACGCCTATCAACATTTCCCAGCGGATGCCCACTGTCAAGAGACAGTAAATCGTGGTTCGATGTTCTCTGGTAGCTAAGGGTGGCTCAAAGAAGAGCCATTAAGTGTCATCCATGCCCAGGAATATCAACCTGGCGTGTCAAACGAGGATACCGCACGAATCTGACAACTCAAACATGGAACCAAATCGAGATGTACGTGACACGGGCCACCAAGAGAAACTTCATGAGAGGGCAGAGACGGCGGGATTGCAAGCAACAGATGGACAAAACACCCTACTGACAGCTGCGGCGACGAACCCCCCCTCTCCCCTTATATTGTGCCTCGGAACAGTGGAACTACTGAGTGTCAGTGAACAGTGATTATACGGTTCTTAGTCCAATGCATATACGTGTGTTTCCATCAAAGAAACTTTGACTCGTGTGTTTTGCAGGAGTTCGATTTATTGGTGTTTATTAGACTGACTCTTGTATTTTGCAGGTGTTCTATTTATTGTTTGTTTTTATTAGACTGACTCTTGTATTTTGCAGGTGTTTTATTTATTGGTGCTTTTTTTTAGACGTTGACTACTGTACTTTCAGAGCTGTTTTATTTATCAATGTTTGTTTTTGTGTGATGTATTAGATTTGTGATAGTTTGTTTCGTAAATTAATTCCTGTGGCATTGCTTCGTTTATCAGTCAGATAGCTATTCATTCTCATTGCACTGTGATCGATTAATCTTTTCATGGGGCATATTTATAGTGAGCAACCCCATAAGGGTAACAATCACATAATTAATTGTAGTTTCAGTATAACGACACAGTGATCATTGTTTGCTAACTAACTGAAATATAGAAGAGTGATTAAATTAGTGCCACAAAGTTATTTTAATTCTACAAATTATTGGTTTTATAAGATATAGAATTTTTTTGTGATAACCACTTTGTAAAACATGTTTTTTCTCTTATAATCTTTTTTTTTTTTGCTTTTGCGGATTGTGCATTTTAATGTTCTGCTTTATAATACTGATGTTATTTTCATGTCTTTTTTTTCAATTGCTGTGGCACCTTTGCTATTTTCATAAATTTTACTTGTTAATAAACAGTCATAAATTTTCCTGTGATCAGTTGGCTCTTGCAATGAGCAAATACTGGTGAACTCCATAAGGGTAACAACCAGAAATTGTTTTCATATTAATGACACAGGAACCATTGTTTTTACTTGCTGACCGAATTAGGTCTACACTATCTTTTAAATAGGTGTCACAGATTGTTTTTTTTTTCTTCTCTTTGAAATTGGTAGATTCTAAAGATGTGTTGAAATTATTGTGTTTTAGCAAGTAGCTGGTGACCTTTTGCCTTTTCTTTACATTTTTGGTTTAAGTTGGGTGTGAGAAGCCTGCTTGGGAATGTCCTAGCATGGCCAGAAAATTCCCTGCACGGTCTTTTCCCAGAGCATTGGGGTTATGAAAGGTCTCTGTTGGATTCCTTTCATGTTAATTTCTTAAATCTGTTGTCATTTAAGGCATAAATTCCTCTTATAATTTACTGTGGTGTTTCTGACTATCTGGGAGGACACTGAGCAGTGGAACGTGTTACTTTTACACATAAAAAAGAACAATCTGTCACACTACTACACTTTAAAACACAGTTTATATGCAATTCATGTCACACAGTCTCATACGGAACCTACATCCGCTTTCTTTTATATACTGTATATGATAAGATACTGTCATCCCCCCTTCCCTTCTGTGTGAGAGGATGAATGAGCAAATGTATTTCTAGTTGCATGCTGGATGGTAGCAGACAAGCCGGTCTGCTAGAGAACAGTAGGACCAACGTCGGAACAGGTAGCTACGCTTTCTAAAAGCAAAGAGGTTTCTATTCTTAGTATGGTCCTGTCCGTCCCTTGTCATGTTGGTATAGCAAGCTGCCTCTCTGGTCACTTCCATTTTGTATCTGGAAGCACCCTCGGTAGGGGCCCACAGCAGTCTGTCCACAGCGAGCGTCTGAAGTGGTAAGATCTCTGGCTAAGCGCGTGTCTGCTAAGTCTGTAGGACAATGGATTTCTTAAGTTCAGCCTAACTGAAAATTTAATCACCTTTATTTCAGGTTTAGCTCTAAAATATCTAATGTTATCTTAAATTGCAACGCAGTGTAATTCGAGTATGAAGTTCAGAATATCTTCCGGTAGTTGCTTTGTCACTACTTTGTGAGTAAAGTGGAACCACGTGTTGATCAGTAACTCTAAGATCATCAATTTTAAATGCGAATGTGCGTGAGATTATAACGTCTCGTCTTGACAACATTTTTCAATGTAGCAACTTTTCCTTATGTTCAACCCATGTGGGGTGTACTTTGTGAGACCAGTACCACGTGCTTATACAATTGTTTGACCCATCAGGTTAAGAGTAAGACGATAGTAACCAGTTCGAGGTTTTTCTTTTGTAAATTGCGTTTCGATGTAATTTATTTTAATTATCAAAATTATTGTGGAGTTACACTCTTTGTGTAAACCAAGTTGACCACGTGAAGCATGTGGTGAAAGCATCAACGTAGCCCGCAGCTATTCTTTTCGGGAAGATTTCACAGAGAGTTAGTGTGAATCTAGTATACCAGTGTGTGGTAATTTCATGACGGACAGGATTGTGCTACGAACGTAACTTCTTTGGGTGAAAATTGAATCGGTTGGTTGTGATTAATTTACTCCTGCATATGTTTCAACGTTCTTCATGTGTTATTTTATGAATGCAGTGTTGTATGCAGTCTCCCAGTCTTGCCTCTATATTTGATGTGTTCCGTAAGATTACAAACTCACATTTACACAATCCTAAATAAGGCACCAGTTTAGTTATGAATTAAGTTAGATATGCTGAAATTTTAACGGAACAATGATCAATGTTAAAATAAATATCCAAATATAATCTGATTTATTTCTTTTTATTTAAATTGTCTTTTTATATACATATCACCGGTTATCGTAAGATGAGTACTAAAAGATTATAATTAATGTTAGTCTGGTTGGGAATTTGGTAAGCTAGACTGGATACCTGGTGAAACAGTTGCACAGTAATCCAAGGTTAACTTCCTCAGATAGCTCACAGCTTTTAACCCACTTTTATGGTCTTGAATATCAGCACCGCAATCAGATCAAATTAATGAAACAACATTACACCACTTTTTTCGCTTTGTGATACATGGAGCTGTAATAGTCATAAACATATGGCTCACAATTTTAGACGAACAGTTGGTAACAGGTAGGTTATTTAAAAATACAGAACGTAGGTACGTTTGAACATTTTATTTCGGTTGTTCCAATGTGATATATGTACCTTTGTGAACTTATCATTTCTGAGAACGCATGCTGTTACAGCGTGATTACCTGTAAATACCACATTAATGCAATAAATGCTCAAAATGATGTCCGTCAACCTCAATGCATTTGGCAATACGTGTAATGACATTCCTCTCAACAGTGAGTAGTTCGCCTTCCGTAATGTTCGCACATGCATTGCCAATGCGCTGTCGCATGATGTCAGGCGTTGTCGGTGGATCACGATAGCAAATACCCTTCAACTTTCCCCACAGAAAGAAATCCGGGGACGTCAGATACGGTGAACGTGCGGGCCGTGATATGGTGTTTCGACGACCAATCCACCCGTCTTGAAATATGCTGTTCAATACCGCTTCAACCGCACGCGAGCTATGTGCCGGACATACATCATGCTGAAAGTACATCGCCATTCTGTCATGCAGTGAAACATCTTGTAGTAACATCGGTAGAACATTAGGTAGGAAATCAGCATACATTGCACCATTTAGATTGCCATCGATAAAATGGGGGCCACTTATCCTTCCTCTCATAATGCCGCACCATACATTAACCCGCCTAGGTCGCTGATGTTCCACTTGTCGCAGCCATCGTGGATTTTCCGTTGCCCAATAGTGCATGTTATGCCGGTTTACGTTACCGCTGTTGGTGAATGACGCTTCGTCACTAAATACACGTGGAAAAAAATCTGTCATCGTCTCGTAATTTCTCTTGTGCCCAGTGTCAGAACTGTACACTACGTTCAAAGTCGTTACCATGCAATAGAAATATGGTGCATAGAAATATGGTACGTGTGCAATCGATGTTGATGTAGCATTCTCAACACCGACGTTTTTGAGATTCCCGATTCTCGCGCAATTTGTCTGCGAAAGCAGCTTAAACACCTACTTGGCCATCGTCATTTGTTGCAGGTCGTGGTTGACGTTTCACATGTGGCTGAACACTTCCTGTTTCCCTAAATAACGTAATTTTCCGGCGAACGATCCGGACACTTGGATGTCGTCGTCCAGGATACCGAGCAGGATACATAGCACTCGCCCGTTGTGCATTTTGATCACAATAGACATACATCAACACGATATGGACCATTTCCGCAATTGGTATAAGGTCCATTTTAACACGGGTAATGTATCACGAAGCAAATACCGTACTGGCGGAATGTTACGTGAAACCACGTACTTACACGTTTGTGACTATTACAGCGCCATCTATCACAAAGCTAAAAAAGAGGTCCAACTAAAACATTCATATTTCTTTACGTACTACAAGGATATGTAATAAAAAATGGGGGTTCCTGTTTAAAAAAACGCAGTTGATATCCGTTTGACATATGGCAGCGCCATCTAGCGGGCCAACCAAAGGGCCATCTGGTTTCCCCCTTCAAGCTAGACAAGTTTCGTTCTTTGTAGTTCTTTTCGTTTGACGCTTATTTCGTGAGACATTTGGCCCGGTCACAATCAATGGACTACCCTGTATACTCCAATATGTCAACATCAAGAGCGCGTCCTTTTGTGAAAAAAGGGTTTCCCCCAGCAAGCCATCGTTTTATTTAATCAGCTGTCACATCCAGGAGTCCGCGGAACCATCAAGCTGGTCAAACGAACTTTTGTGTGGTCGAATTTGAATGCAGAATGCAAGGCTTATGCACACCAGTGCATCACGTGCCAGTGCAGTAAAATTACGCGACATGTTCGTGCACAGCTCGGCACATTTATGTCATCCACTCAACGTTTCGAGCATACGCATTTGGATGTAGTAGGTCCTTTCCAACCATCTGAAGGGTTTACCTATAGTTTGACCGCAATCGATCGGTTTAAACGTTGGCCAGAGGTTTTTCCCAAGGCAGGCATCACAGCAGAGACTGTGGTTACCACCGGTCTCCGCGGGTGTATCGCCCGTTTCGGCAGATCAAGGTAGACAATTCGACTTATATCTGTTCAAGGCCCTCGCTTCGCTGCCCGGAGCAAAGAGGATTAGAACTACAGCGTACTACCCAGTGACAAATGGACTTGTGGAACGACTGCACCGAGAGTTAAAGGCGGCCTTACGTTGTCAAAACTCACAACGTTGGACCGAGTCACTACCTATCGTTCTACTGGGCACCCCTGGACCTATAAAGGAGGATGTGGGAGTCATGGTAGCAGAGATGGTATATGGACAAACGATTCGTCTGCAAGGTGAATTTTTCGACGGTACTCCGAGTGATATGATAGAGGGCTCGGATTCTTTTCCGAGGCACCAAGAGAACGACAGCCTCGTCATTCATTTGTTATCCGCGAGTTCTCAAGATGCAAACAAGTTACCGTTCGGCATGACGCCGTGCGCAAACCGTTACAGCCGCCTTATGATGGACCGTACAACGTGGTCAGTAGGGGCGACAAACAATTTAAGATGGACGTTGGCAGTAAGCCTGACGACGATTTCTATTGACAAACTAAAGCCCGTTTACGGCATCACCTCCACCAGCTGGGACCAGGTAACTGGACGAGCCAATAAACACACGTCAGTACAGCTCCCCATCCCACATCCGAGTGAAGGCGCCACGCAGCCGAGGTTATACGAAATGAGTCTGCCACTGGTAGACTCAACGGCAACTGTTGAGGAATTCCAGAAATTCGTCAATCATACCCAAGGGAAATTGGGAAGAGGTACAAAGAACAAGTGGACAGTGTCGAATAGAAATCCAGATTATTGATTCTTTTGTTTAATAAAGATAGTATTTTGTGATGGATGCATGAATGAAGAACTTGATCTGACAATGTCTATAACTTCCAGTGATGCAGAGAGAGAATTTTCTTCTTACAGTATTCCGACTGATAACTGCAGACACCTCATATAACAAACAATTAATGTTGTTAGTTGTTAACTGTGTAAAAATGGAAGTGAATTAATAAATTGGAGATAAAAATGATAGTGCATATTTTAATATATTTTTTACTTTATCGTGCATCTACTGTAGTTTGATAGTGCATGAATGGATGTTTATTTTAGTATTTTATACTGCACGGAATTCTCGTCTTTAGTGACAACCACTGTAGGTTAAGGGCACATCCTTCTGCTCTGACGTGCAGACATCGAGTAACAGTAGCGAAACATTTTCTTTGTCGGCAAGCTTCGTCTTTATATTCTCCACATTCTTTTGCGTTTTTTACATACAGCATTGACCACACAGAAAGAAATTTCAGGATTATCACTTGCCAAAAAACTTGTTTAAACGGCTTTTATTGCTCACGTAAAACTGGAGATATCTATGTTACGTCTTGAACTGGCATAGTTTTGTTCCTGCTCTTATTCTGGAGTCCGATTTCTATTCAGGGAAGTTTGTTCTCTGTCGGAACGTTTTTCTGGCACACTGTCGACTATTTTCATGGTGGTCGACATGGTAAATAATTTGTTCTGAACAATTGCGTCCTTAAACTGTCTTGCTTATTCCGAAAATGAAATGCAAGAAGTATATGAGGCTTTGTATTTTCACGATCCACTAAGTTTTAAATCTATTGTGAGTTCCATAATAAAAGTTCACTTTTTGAACGTTAATAACAGAGAAAATAATTAGACTGTTAATATATGTAACGATAAGACAGAGTTAGATATGTAAAAGTCTTCGTAGCAATATTGTTGTTAAATTAAAGTGCACTCACTTTTCCGACTAATATTATGACGCTACATGTTCGTCAGAAAAGCTGTGGCATCATATAATTTTTTCAGATGTCCAAAATCTTGTCCGTAGTGATCGGCACGGATTTCGAACGCACATTTCGTGGGGACACAGCTCGCTATTTTTGTTCACGATGCACAGAAGGCTGTCAATGGCAGAGCTAAAGTTGTTGCCACTGCAGGGTTTAAGCTGTCCCTTGGGAGTCGTAGCGGTCGCTGACGCCCGCCTTAACCGAGCGGCTGTTATTGCCAAGGCCTGCTCTGGTCATAGGCCTCGCAGCTGGGGTTGTGTTCTGGCCCCGTACGGAAGGAAAACGTTGGATATTGATTAGCTGAAAACATCTTCCATGTGCAAAATATCAGACACCAAATATTACACCACAGAAGATGTGTGCACAGTATTAGGTGGGTCACTTAGGTGGAGATGTCGAAATGCCTCGAGTACTATGCATCCCTCAAATTACACAGTTAGTGAAACAGGAGGCAACCCCATTTATTTAAAACTGTAACCACTGTTTTTAACTTTATATCCGATTTCTACGAGAATAAATGACAAATTTTGCCCAGAAACTTTTCCCACATGAGGCACGATCTCAAAGCCATAAGCAGGAATGCAAAGATATTAAGGGGCTCCGGAACGCTCTATACTTACAATGTTAAAATAACGCTTATAAATTACATCTTTCCTCACAAAGTATTTGAGGTAGGAAGTTGAACTTTTTACAGATTATTTATTGGAATATGGGCTACACCTTAACACAGGGATTTTACAAAATTTTAGTTCAGTTATTAAGGATGATTTTTTTTCAATTGTAATGAAAATTCACATTTTTTTTCAAATTTTTTATTTATATATTCAAAAATATACAGTTTTTTGGAAAAAGGCTGTGTTAAATTATGCTGAAGGTACTGTGTAACATTTACTGAAAGTTTGAAACAAATATGTTTGGAAGATCCTTAGAAAACATGTAATTAGTATGAGAAAATAAAAGTTTTGGGAATCGAGCGACAAAGATTGGATTAACTTTTTAGTGCATTCCAGGTCCATAGTATGGATTATCTTCATCCTCTGCAAACTCCTCCTCCAGCTTCCTCTTGTTCCTCCTCCTGTTTACTCTTGCTTGTATTTCTAGACTCTTTACAGCCCTGTCTGCAGCCCGAAGGCGTTCCTTGTCTGAAGCAAGCATCGCTCGTACCATGTTAGAACCTATCTTCATTCCCATATTTCTAAATACCTTTGGCTTTCCAACATTTCTACTTTTCTTAAAAGCCTTCAGAGGATTTCTAATAACTTTACTTTTACTCATTATTATACTTCAACAAAACAGAGACTCAAGAAACAGAATTAATTATGAATATTTTCGAGATAACGACAGAGTAAATAAACATGAAACAATCGACAATCACACCAGCGATATATATTGAACCATCACAGGTTAGCCACAACACATACTTTATCTCACATCCCTAAAATGTACCTGATGAACACGGACGTTAATAATAACACCATTTGACAGCAGTTTAACAGCGCCACAGTGGGTCACGCCCATGTAGAACACATTTCAAAAAAAATTTAAAAATAGTTGTAGTCTTCGGAATTGAATAAATTATATATCTATTAAAAGGTAATAGTCTGCAGATTCAGAAAACGCAAAAAAGTAAAAATTGAACTTTTCATGATTTTGAGCCTTTCCGGAGCCCCTTAAGTGAAGGTCACCACAGCTATGCAGGGCAAGTGATTTTGTTTCCGTGAATCTTAATACCGGTCAGAGCGCTGTTGACTGTTAAGACGTAGTGAGTTTATGTCTCCTCTGTACTGTGGACTAGTACCTTGTTGCACATAGTCTATCACTACAGCCCCCATCCCCATTGTGGTAAATTCCTACAATTAAAGCACGTTGTTCTGTATCTATCTGCAGTTTATGTTTTAAAATACCGTAAGAAGACTTCCAGCCATCCTGCTGGTTTGTGATATGCGAGTTATTCTTGAAAGGTTTCGATAGTTTGAGTGACATGTAGTATTCTAATAAAGCAGAAATTGAAGTGATTTTAAACTGATAATTAAATCAAAGCCCTACGCTGCCGACATACGTTGTTATACATCAGTGGGGACAGTTGAAAATGTGTGACCCGACCGGGACTCGAACCCGGGATCTCCTGCTGGCATGGCAGACGCTCTATCCATCTGAGCCACGGAAGGCACAGAGGATAGTGCGCCGGCCGGGGTGGCCGAGCGGTTCTAGGCGCTACAGTCTGGAACCGCGCGACCGCGACGGTCGCAGGTTCGAATCCTGCCTCGGGCATGGATGTGTGTGATGTCCTTAGGTTAGTTAGTTTTAAGTAGTTCTAAGTCCTAGGGGACTGATGACCTCCGCTGTTAAGTCCCATAGTGCTCAGAGCCATTTGAACCATTTGAGGATAGTGCGACTGCAGGGACTTGTCCCTTGCACGCTCCCCGTGAGACCCACATTCCCAACTTAATGTCCACACACTACATTCGTAATGCCCCTACCTGTTACACTCTATACTCGCGACAGACAATCTTACCGAGTACCATAAGGATTCGAGCATTACGTGTGCATCAGCACAGAAGAAGAAGGTCAATGGCTGGTTAGCCTTAACTATATAAAGATGGAGTCTGTTCTTTCGGACATGTCCGAATGAAACATCAAAAATATTATCATCCTTTATTCTGAACATTCCCTGCGATGATACTATTTCCTACTTCGTTTTACAGAATTGTGAAAGAGTTGGCTACCAGTGGAAGCGTATGGCCGAAGAAAAGGAAACGTAGAAGATCTGTAATGAGGGAAAATAATGAGGCTGCATTGTCAGATGATATGGTCATAAACCTTCACGTTAATTCTCGAGATGTTGCTAGTAGTCATGGAATCTCGCGTAGTAAAGTCCTTAGAATATTACAGCCTCTCTAGTTCTAGCCTCACTGTATGTCCATTCATACACATTGCCGGAAAAAAATTAATACACTTGGAAAGACAACGTCGATTTGATCTGATGACGGCATGACCCACCTGGGCGATAGCAGATGTACTGATATCGGTTTCAACGTCGTTCGCCAACAGATAGCGTGGTGACATAGCTATCAGAGCGCCGTCTGCATCTACCCTCTAATAGCGAATGCTTACAGCCGTAAGGTTGAGTGTGGTGCAAACGTACGAAGCAAGCAGGGAGCCACGCCATGGAGACGCACGTGTGCTTCCCAATCCTATTCAATACCTCCTCATTAGTTACGTGATTTACCCACCTTATCTTCAGCATTCTTCTGTAGCACCGCATTTCGAAAGCTTCTATTCTCTTCTTGTCCACACTAGTTATCGTCCATGTTTCACTTCCATACATGGCTACACTCCATACAAATACCTTCAGAAACGACTTCCTGACACTTAAATCTATACTCGATGTTAACAAATTTCTCTTCTTCAGAAACGATTTCCTTGCTATTGCCAGTCTACATTTTATATCCTCTCTACTTCGACCATCATCAGTTATTTTACTCCCTAAATAGCAAAACTCCTTTACTACTTTAAGTGTCTCATTTCCTAATCTAATTCCCTCAGCGTCACCCGACTTAATTCGACTACATTCCATTATCCTCGTTTTGCTTTTGTTGATGTTCATCTTATATCCTCCTTTCAAGACACTGTCCATTCCGTTCAACTGCTCTTCCAAGTCTTTTGCTGTCTCTGACAGAATTACAATGTCATCGGCGAACCTCAAAGTTTTTACTTCTTCTCCATGAATTTTAATGCATACTCCGAATTTTTCTTTTGTTTCCTTTACTGCTTGCTCAATATACAGACTGAATAACAGCGGGGAGAGGCTACAACCCTGTCTCACTCCTTTCCCAACCACTGCTTCCATTTCATGCCCCTCGACTCTTACAACTGCCATCTGGTTTCTGTACAAATTGTAAATAGCCTTTCGCTCCCTGTATTTTACCCCTGCCACCTTCAGAATTTGAAAGAGAGTATTCCAGTTAACATTGTCAAAAGCTTTCTCTAAGTCTACAAATGCTAGAAACGTACGTTTGCCTTTTCTTAATCTTTCTTCTAAGATAAGTCGTAAGGTTAGTATTGCCTCACGTGTTCCAACATTTCTACGGAATCCAAACTGATCTTCCCCGAGGTCCGCTTCTACCAGTTTTTCCATTCGTCTGTAAAGAATTCGCGTTAGTATTTTGCAGCTGTGACTTATTAAACTGATAGTTCGGTAATTTTCACATCTGTCAACACCTGCTTTCTTTGGGATTGGAATTATTATATTCTTATTGAAGTCTGAGGATATTTCGCCTGTCTCATACATCTTGCTCACCAGATGATAGAGTTTTGTCATGACTGGCTCTCCCAAGGCCATCAGTAGTTCTAATGGAATGTTGTCTACTCCCGGGGCCTTGTTTCGACTCAGGTCTTTCAGTGCTCTGTCAAACTCTTCACGCAGTATCTTATCTCCCATTTCGTCTTCATCTACATCCTCTTCCATTTCCATAATGTTGTCCTCAAGTACTTCGCCCTTGTATAAACCCTCTATATACTCCTTCCACCTTTCTGCCTTCCCTTCTTTGCTTAGAACTGGGTTGCCATCTGAGCTCTTGATATTCATACAAGTGGTTCTCTTCTCTCCAAAGGTCTCTTTAATTTTCCTGTAGGCAGTATCTATCTTACCCCTAGTGAGACAAGCCTCTACATCCTTACATTTGTCCTCTAGCCATCCCTGCTTAGCCATTTTGCACTTCCTGTCGATCTCATTTTTGAGACGTTTGTATTCCTTTTTGCCTGCTTCATTTACTGCATTTTTATATTTTCTCCTTTCATCAATTAAATCCAACATTTCTTCTGTTACCCAAGGATTTCTATTAGCCCTCGTCTTTTTACCTACTTGATCGTCTGCTGCCTTCACTACTTCATCCCTCAGAGTTACCCATTCTTCTTCTACTGTAGTTCTTTCCCCCATTCCTGTCAATTGTTCCCTTATGCTCTCCCTGAAACTCTCTACAACCTCTGGTTCTTTCAGTTTATCTAGGTCCCATATCCTTAAATTCCCACCTTTTTACAGTTTCTTCAGTTTTAATCTGCAGATCATAACCAATAGATTGTGGTCAGAATCCACATCTGCCCCTGGAAATGGCTTACAGTTTAAAACCTGGTTCCTAAATCTCTGTCTTACCATTATATAATCTATCTGATACCTTTTAG
Source organism: Schistocerca nitens (assembly GCF_023898315.1). Classification (NCBI taxonomy): domain Eukaryota; kingdom Metazoa; phylum Arthropoda; class Insecta; order Orthoptera; family Acrididae; genus Schistocerca; species Schistocerca nitens. Next base: position 598,526,481 of record NC_064621.1, read on the forward strand.
TATCTTCAGGATTTTTCCAGGTATACAACCTTCTTTTATGATTCTTGAACCAAGTGTTAGCTATGATTAGGTTATGCTCTGTGCAAAATTCTACAAGGCGGCTTCCTCTTTCATTTCTTCCCCCCAATCCATATTCATCTGCTATGTTTCCTTCTCTCCCTTTTCCTACTGACGAATTCCAGTCACCCATGACTATTAAATTTTCGTCTCCCTTCACTACCTGAATAATTTCTTTTATCTCGTCATACATTTCATCAATTTCTTCATCATCTGCAGAATTAGTTGGCATATAAACTTGTACTACTGTAGTAGGCATGGGCTTTGTGTCTATCTTGGCCACAATAATGCGTTCACTATGCAGTTTGTAGTAGCTTACCCGCATTCCTATTTTTTTATTCATTATTAAACCTACTCCTGCATTACCCCTATTTGATTTTGTATTTATAACCCTGTAATCACCTGACCAAAAGTCTTGTTCCTCCTGCCACCGAACTTCACTAATTTCCACTATATCTAACTTTAAACTATCCATTTCCCTTTTTAAATTTTCTAACCTAATTGCCCGATTAAGGGATCTGACATTCCACGCTCTGATCCGTAGAACGTCAGTTTTCTTTCTCCTGATAACGACGTCCTCTTGAGTAGTCCCCGCCCGGAGATCCGAATGGGGGCTATTTTACCTGTGGAATATTTTACCCAAGAGGACGCCATCATCATTTAATCATACAGTAAAGCTGCATGTCCTCGGGAAAAATTACGGCTGTAGTTTCCCCTTGCTTTCAGCCGTTCGCAGTACCAGCACAGCAAGGCCGTTTTGGTTAATGTTACAAGGCCAGATCAGTCAATCATCCAGACTGTTGCCCCTGCAACTACTGAAAAGGCTTCTGCCCCTCTTCAGGAACCACATGTTTGTCTGGCCTCTCAACAGATACCCCTCCGTTGTGGTTGCACCTACGGTACGGCCATCTGTATCGCTGAGGCACACAAGCCTCCCCACCAACGGCAAGGTCCATGGTTCATGGGGGGGGGGGGGGGGGGGTTTATGATGTACAATGAGGCAATTGTTGTGAGTTCACATATCCTGGCAAGCTGGACCAGGCTTAATCTGAAGAAACGAAAAACTGACGATTCCAAAGTCTTCCACCTCATTCAGAAACCACCGAAGAACTCAACACGCAAAAGTTCGTCTGGATGTTTTAACTCATGCGCAACAATTAATTTGTAACGATACAGATCCTGGTCCTTTTTGACACTGTTTAGACACGACAATTTCTTAATGCCCATTTGCATAGATAAATGACGTTGATACTTCGTCAGACTTTGTTCCAGGCTTTGCGTCACTCGAGCAATATTTTCTGGTGTTCGAATACTTACTGCATCGTTAGCTTTTTATTCTCTAAAGAACTCGTTTCTCGCCACTTTGACTCTCAGTTTTTCATCGCAAACTTTGCTGCAGGTTTTGCCAAAACAGTTTCAGGCTTAAACTCTGGCGCAAACAGTTCCGTACACATTTTCTACGAATTGTGTTTCACATAACAGTGGATAATGAACACACCATGTATGAAACAGGGCACAATTTAGTGAGCACAATTTCGTATTGCATTCAACTGTTGAACAAACACGTGTGCTCATCTCACTCAGTCATACGTAATGACGCAGCGAAGTACTGAGGACAGAGCATGTGCAGACATGTGACAGCAGAAGATTTGTGCATCGAAATCGCGGTTTCCGGCAAGGCTAATTTCTCGTCAGTCTCATGAATGTTGTCCGGGTCAGTTTTGTTTTGCGCACGCTGTATTTATCCAGCCGTGTCGCACTGGGTAGTGTGACCAGAAACAGCCCGTTTCAGCCAGGACGTAACAGAGGCGGTCTCGGTTCCTGGAAGCAATGCCTTTGTAGCCGCGGCTCGACTCTAAAATATTAAACGCCGATCTCGTCAGAAGCTTCCGGAGTCACAAAGGGGCGGCCCTGCATTTTATTTATGCACGCACCTATCTCAGCTGCGCTTGGTAACAGGGCTAACCACTTGTGGCAGACTTTCACGTTACTGCTCAGTAGAACAGATCTAGACATTTTGAACCCCGCCAAAACTTTTGCCTTATATTTTAACAGAAATAAGGTATGCATCGTCTTTTCGTATCACTGCCTTGTCATTCCGTTCCTCAAATGTGAATCGATCACGGCTTTAAAGAGTATACTATATACAACTACCGGTTGTCCCCCCTAAGAGTCGCCAGGCGGATTTTCTCTGCTGTTCCGGCACATATCTAGAATTTCGTTTCTGCAGCGTGCAGCTCGAGTCAGCACGAACAAGTACTGCACATCAAGTCTTTAATGCGACGCCTGTATCGACGGAAAGCGTCAGCTTGTTTCCAGTTAGAAACAAAATTATTTTTAAACCCGTTTCTATAGAGCTGTCCCAAATGAATCTACTGCGACATTTCTTTTAGCGATACGTATTAACAGGGACAGAGAAGAAGACCTGGCTGAAGCCTAAGATAGGAAGTTCTGAAATATTTAGTGAGGGTTGGAACGTGTATCGGAAAGACAGATTAGACACCGTAGGAGGTGGTGTCTTCATTGCAGTTGACAAAAATATTGTGTCTACTGAGGTCGAAGTAGAGTGTGATTGTGAAGTTATCTGGACACGTTTAACAGGGCTAGGAGAAATAAAGTTAATTGTTGGATGTTATTACCGGCCACCAGGTTACACCGTGACAGTTCTAGAATCATTCAAAGGGAGTCTACAGTCTGTATCGCAGAAGTACCCGGATCATGCTATATTAGTCGGAGGCGACTTCAACCTACCTAGTATAGACTGGGATGTCTATGGATTCATTACAGGTGGTACAGACAAGCCGTCGTGTGAATTACTTTTGAACACATTATCCGAAAACTGTCTTGAGCAGCTAAATCGACAGCCAACGCGTAATGGAAATATTTTAGATATGGTAGCAACGAACAGACCAGACCTCATCGACGGTGTTAGTGTTGAGACAGGGATTAGTGATCATGCTGTTGCCATTACGACTATGGTTACGCAAGTTAAAAAGTCGGTCAAGAAGGCTAGGAGAGTATTCTTACTAGAAAGAGCAGATAAGCAGTTGTTAGCATCCCACTTAGTAAATGAATCGACTTCATTTACTTCCGGTACGATGGACGTGGAAAAATTATGGGCAAATTTTAAACACATTGTAAATCACGCATTGGAGGAGTATGTGCCGAAAAAGTGGGTTACGGACGGAAAAGACCCACCGTGGTTTAACAGCGCAATTCGGAGAATGCTCAGGAAGCAAAGACAATTGCACTCGCGGTACAAGAAAGATCGGGAGAATAAGGACAGGCAAAAGTTAGTAGAGATTCGCGTTGCTGCAAAAAGAGCGATGGACGAAGCATACAACCACTACCACCGTCATACCTTAGCAAAATATCTTGCTGAAAACCCAAGGAAATTCTGGTCTTACGTAAAATCGGTAAGCGGGTCGAAGGCTTCCATCCAGTCACTCACTGATCAGTTTGGCCTGTCAACGGAAGACAGCAAAACGAAAGCTGAAATTTTAAATTCAGCATTTGAGAAATCTTTCACGCAGGAGGATCGTACAAACATACCGCCGTTTGAGTCTCGTACAGATTCTCGTATGGAGGACATAGTGATAGACATCCCTAGGGTTGTGAAGCAGCTGAATGGGTTGAAAATAAATAAATCGCCAGGTCCTGATGGGATTCCTATTCGGTTTTAGAGAGAGTACTCTACTGCATTGGCTCCTTACTTAGCTTGCATTTATTGCGAATCTCCTGCCCAACGTAAAGTCCCGAGCGACTGGAAAAAATCGCAGCTGTTTGCTGATGATGCTGTGGTGTACGAGAAGGTGTCGCAGTTGAGTGACTGTAGGAGGATACAAGATGACTTGGACAGGATTTGTGATTGGTGTAAAGAATGACAGCTAACGCTAAATATGCTAAATATAGATAAATGTAAATTAATTCAGATGAATAGGAAAAAGAATCCCGTAATGTTTGAATACTCTATTAGTAGTGTAGCGCTTGACACAGTCACGTCGATTAAATATTTGGGCGTAACATTGCAGAGCGATATGAAGTGGAACAAGCATCTAATGGCAGTTGTGGGGAAGGCGGACAGTCGTCTTCGGTTCATTGGTAGAATTTTGGGAAGATGTGGTTCATTTGTAAAGGAGACCGCTTATAAAACACTAATACGACCTATTCTTGAGTACTGCTCGAGCTTTTGGGATCCCTATCAGGTCGGATTGAGGGAGGACATAGAAGCAATTCAGAGGTGGGCTGCTAGATTTGTTACTGGTAGGTTTGATCATCACGCGAGTGTTACGGAAATGCTTCAGGAACTCGGGTGGGAGTCTCTGGAGGAAAGGAGGCGTTTTTTTCGTGAATCGCCACTGAGGAAATTTAGAGAACCAGCATTTGAGGCTAACTGCAGTACAATTTTGCTGCAGCCAACTTGTATTTCGCGGAAAGACCATAAAGACAAGATAAGAGAGATTAGGGCTCGTACAGAGGCATATAGGCAGTCATTTTTCCCTCGTTCTGTTTGGGAGTGGAACAGGGAGAGAAGATGCTAGTTGTGGTACGAGGTACTCTCCGCCACGCACCGTATGGTGGATTGCAGAATATGTATGTAGATGTAGATGAAGTAAGAATGCCAGCAGCGACTGAGCAGCGCTGTTTGACAGTGGTGCCGGACGCGGCTGTCGCTCCTGGGGTACTGGTTACTCTCACTGCTTTTCTGTTCCTGATAATACATACCGCTAAAGCAAATATTGCACTGGACTCATTTGGGACAGGTCTATGAAACGGGCGCGTAAAACTGCGGTTTAAAAATCATTTTGTTCGCAACGCGAAACAAAACGATATTTTGCCGGCCCGCATCTCGTGGTCGTGCGGTAGCATTCTCGCTTCCCACGCCCGGGTTCCCGGGTTCGATTACCGGCGGGGTCAGGGATTTTCTCTGCCTCGTGATGGCTGGGTGTTGTGTGCTGTCCTTAGGTTAGTTAGGTTTAAGTAGTTCTAAGTTCTAGGGGACTGATGACCATAGCTGTTAAGTCCCATAGTGCTCAGAGCCATTTGAACCATTTTTTTTTTATATTTTGCCTCTGCATTCGGCGTCATGAAAGACGTATGAGGAGTATTTGTTTGTGATGACTCCACCTATACATTGCAAAAGAAGATCAATATTCGTACATTTTTTTCTTAGTGGAGAATCCTTGCTTTCCTCTAGTTTGCCAGTTGTACTTGTGGACTCTCAAACCGCGTCAGGTTTATTATTGCCAGAAAACATCTGCCGAAACGCCAGAGAAAATGCGCCTGAAAACTTTTAGAAGGGACGTCTTATCCTGTTGTCCAAAACTTGAAGGCGAAGGTAGCTTTTTCATGATGTATCACTGCCAAGTAACGCAGGACTATGAAACTTGGACCATTCATAGAAAGAACTGCTAAGGTATAGCACAGAACGTAATACTCAGTAAGATACACTACTGGCCATTAAAATTGCTACACCAAGAAGAAATGCAGATGATAAACGGGTACTCATTGGACAAATATATTATACTAGAACTGACATGTGATTTCAATTTCATGCAACTTGGGTGCATACATCCTGAAAAATCAGTATCCAGAACAACCACCTCTGGCCGTAATAACGGCCTTGCTACGCCTGCGCATTGAGTCAAACAGAGCTTGGATGGCGTGTACAGGTACACCTGCCCATGCAGCTTCAACACGGTACCACAGTTCAATAGTGACTGGCGTGTGACGAGCCAGTTGCTCGGCCACCATTGACCAGACGTTTTTACTTGGTGAGAGATCTGGAGAATGTGCTGGCCAGAGCAGCAGTCGAGCATTTTCTGTATCCAGAAAGGCCCGTACAGGACCTGCAACATGCGGTCGTGCATTATCCTGTTGAAACGTAGGGTTTCGCAGGGACCGAATGAAGGGTAGAGCCACGGGTCGTAACACATCTGAAATGTAACGTTCACTGTTCAAAGTGCCGTCGATACGAACAAGAGGTGACCGAGACGTGTAACCAATGGCACCCAATACCATCACGCCGGGTGATACGCCAGTATGTCGATGACGAATACTCGCTACCAATGTGCGTTCACCTAGATGTCGCCAAACACGGATGCGACCATCATGATGTAAACTGAACCTGGATTCATCTGAAAAAATGACGTTTTGCCATTCGTGCACCCAGGTTCGTCGTTGAGTACACCATCGCCGGCGCTCCTGTCTGTGATGCAGCGTCAAGGGTAACCGCAGCCATGGTCTCCGAGCTGACAGTCCATGTTGCTGCAAACGTCGTCGAACTGTTCGCGCAGATGGTTGTTGTCTTGCAAACGTCCCCATCTGTTGACTCTGGGATCGAGACGTGGCTGCACGATCAGTTACAGCCATGCGGATAAGATGCCTGTCATCTCGACTGCTAGTGATACGAGGCCGTTGGGATTCAGCACGGCGTTCCGTATTACCCTCCTGAACCCACCGATTCCATATTCTGCTAACAGTCATTGGATGTGGACCAACGCGAGCAGCAATGTCGCATTTCTCCTCCTTACACGAGGCATCAGAACAACGTTTCACCAGGCAAAGCCGGTCAACTGCTGTTGATGTATGAGAAATCGGTTGGAAACTTTCCTCATGTCAGCACGTTGTAGGTGTCGCCACTGGCGCCAGCTATTTGTGATTGCTCTGAAAAGCTAATTATTTGCCTATCACAGCATCTTCTTCCTGTCGGTTAAATTTCGCGTCTGTAGCACGACATCTTCGTGGTGTAGCAATTTTAAGGGCCAGTAGTGTATTACGTGGTACTACCTCCCGCTCTATGAGCGTACGTCCAGAATTATGTCGAACATGTTCGTTCTCAGTGGTCCAGGCGTTCTGGTGTGGGGAAGGATAACGTCACGTGGGCGTACTGACCTCTGAATCTTTGAACACGCATGCTCTCCGGTCAACGCTACTGTGACACTATACTTCTTTACTATGTGCGTCTTTTCAGGGGTACATTGGACGCTGACTTCCTTTTTACAGATGACAAGCGCAGGTGTAGGAGCTCTTGGAACGAGAAGATATTCGGCAAATGCCTTCCCACATGGACGCGATTGTGGCCTGACCAGCCGCAGGAAACATTCCAGCCAGATAACGGCGGCCATTCACGTTCTGACCGTACCTGCTGGCAATAATAAACCTGACACTGTTTGTGAGCCCACAAGTAAAAGTGGCAAACCACAGGAAGCAGAGTAATGCAAGACAGAAAGGCAAGGAACCCACACTAAGAAAGAAATGTACGTAGACTGAAGTTTATAGAACGTGCGTTAAAAAGATCGTCCATCATTTCACACACTTTCAAGGTCATAGTCTGCCTACATCTGTTCACGGTCGTTTGCTAATGCAATCAGTAATAATAGTGAATGCGCAGTTAACGCTACATCGCGTAAATTTTGATGTTGTCAAAGTTGTGGGATTTCGTAGCTATTACAATTCTTAAATGAGTTACTATACAAGTATTTCTCAAATTATGTCCTCCTCTGAATTCCGATGTCTTGAAAATAATGCTAAACCGATGTAGTAAGTAATCATCTACGCAAATTTTTATCGTATTAAAATATTTAATCTTGTTGGATGAGAGAGAGAGAGAGAATTACTGCAGACATGGTGAATTTACGACAAAATTAGTTAACATACTGACCAACAACAAAAAATCTGGAGGGTTACAAGCGTGACTCTCATCCCCCCACCCCACCCCTACCCCTCACAAGAGCCAAGGATGGTGAAAAATGCTCTGAAAGTTACAGATAAACTGTGACCCCGCAACAATGACAAATCAAGTTACGCATTGATATCAAGCGTTAATTCATTTTGGTTAGTTTCTTGCATTTGTTTGAATTTTCCTAGCGTTGTCTTCAAGGTTTTAGAAGTACGCTGTATATATTTGTATGTTCACATTTTACGTTCCACATTACTTACCAAATTTGGAATAAATGAACAGTATAAATTTTACTTGCATTTTCTGCAACTTCTATTATTCTTTACGATACAACCATCTACATTTCACTATTTAATCACTTGTTTTGCATTGGTTTAAAAAGTTGCTAAAAACAATATTTTAGAGTAACTGGGGTTTCATGGATGTAAAAATGAAATTATATAAATTTATTTAAAAAACACAGAATGTCTTCCAGTGCCTAAAATATTATTTTTCATAAATCAAGATAAACCTACCCTTACATGTTTTATGCAAGGGAACTGGCAAATCCTAAGTGAAAGTCATTCACATTCACAATCGCCAGTAAAAACACAAGTCGTCCATAAACTCAAAGTTTTCGTGTAAGCAACTGTATGTGTGCCACTTAGTGACAAAAGAGGTGCTACCAACAGTGAGTAGCTAATTGATGATCGAGAGCAACACTTTCAGTCAAAATATGTTGTAAAGACTTGTACTGCTCGTACAATGCCTACTGGAAATGAGTGTTGGTTGAGATCAACATCGTCAATAATTTTTAACCATAGTTTCTTATCTTGATGCCAGTAGTTTGCGATATTTTTGCGTTGCAGTTATTATTTACGGCACCATATGTCTCTGGATATCCCACGATAGTGATCTGCAGTTCAACGAAACTCTTAAGATGACTACTTCAATTAGGTTCACTTACAGACAGCAGCGCTAGACAATGCTGCTTCTCCTTTTGCTCGGTGCTGGTGCCGAACATGCAAGGCAGTGCGATGAAGAACGCGATCCAGATTACTGCCAGATAACTTAAACCGCAGAGGCAGAAGTTTCAATTCAAATAGGCTGTGCAATTCGCGGCTCCGTTTGCCTGGTTGCTGTCAGAAATCTTATCAGTCCAATACGGAGATCGCCAACGGAGTGGACTTACAATGGGACCCCAAAGTCACCGACGGGATAAAATCGCTGTCATACGAGAAGGGTAGCGGGCAACCAGACCATACAAAATTCGAAATTCTGGAGATTATTTATGAGGACTGCACGCCGCTTTTCAGAAAGAGTCAAACGTTTCTTACTTCCCCTTTCTCCTGGACTTAAAGTTTACAAATTGCGCCAGTTTAATGGAACATAGGATCATCTCACTGTATACGGAAACTATCTAAGAATTTCTAAAGCTCACGTTACAGGCAACGGCAAAAAGCGTATCGTCATATCACGTGGCGATCGCTCTAGCTGGTCCGCATATCGCCTGCAGCTGATAACGAACGATTCGGAGTTCATTCTTCATGGCAAGTCTCTCACAAAGGCGGATCACGTCCAAATGCAGATTACCCGCAAATCTGCAGACAGAGCAACCGAAACTTCAAGACCAAAGTATCATCAAAAAATTCTCTACTGGTGTCTCCATTTTACTCGATGGATACATGCCAGTGCTCCCTCTACGATTTAGTAACCTAGGATAATCTTTGATATACTATGAGGGCGACGAGGAAAATTTGTTTCCAATTGTTATGGAGAACCAGAGAAGAATCGGCATTATGTTTCTCTGCATTGCATTGAAAATGTCACAAAATTCCTTGAGTGAATACTGCCACTTACGCAGATAGTAAAATTGTTGTTTACGGTAGACTAATTACGTACACTTGAATACTGAAACCATTCCCTTTACCGCAGAACACTACTTGTGCAATTTGGGGGGCAGGGGGGGGGGGGGGGGGGACGGTGAATGAATCCTGATAATACACTACTGGCCATTAAAATTGCTACACCACGAAGATGATGTGCTACAGACGCGAAATTTAACCGACAGGAAAAAGATGCTGTGATATGCAAATGATTAGCTTTTCAGAGCATCCACACAAGGCTGGCGCCGGTAGCGACACCTACAACGTGCTGACATGAGGAAAGTTTCCAACCGATTTCTCATACACAAACAGCAGTTGACCGGCTTTGCCTGGTGAAACGTTGTTGTGATGCCTCGTGTAAGGAGGAGAAATGCGTACCAGCACGTTTCAGACTTTGATAAAGGTCGGATTGTAGCCTATCGCGATTGCGGTTTATCGTATCGCGACATTGCTGCGCGCGTTGCTCGAGATCCAATGACTCTTAGCAGAATATGGAATCGGTGGGTTCAGGAGGGTAATACGGAAAGCCGTGCTGGATCCCAACGGCCTCGTATCACTAGCAGTCGAGATGACAGGCATCTTATCCGCATGGCTGTAACGGATCGTGCAGCCACTTCTCGATCCCTGAGTCAACGGATGGGGACGTTTGCAAGACAACAACCATCTGCACGAACAGTTCGACGACGTTTGTAGCAGCATGGACTATCAGCTAGGAGACCATGGCCGCGGTTACCCTTGACGCTGCATCACAGACAGGAGCGCCGGCGATGGTGTACTCAACGACGAACCTGGGTGCACGAATGGCAAAACGTCATTTTTTCAGATGAATCCAGGTTCTGTTTACAACATCATGATGGTCGCATCCGTGTTTGACGACATCGAGGTGAACGCACATTGGTAGCGAGTATTCGTCATCGACATACTGGCGTATCACCCGGCGTGATGGTTTTGGGTGCCATTGGTTACAAATCTTGGTCACCTCTTGTTCGTATTGACGGCACTTTGAACAGTGAACGTTACATTTCAGATGTGTTACGACCCGTGGCTCTACCCTTTATTCGATCCCTGCGAAACCCTACGTTTCAACAGGATATTGCACGACCGCATGTACCAGGTCCTGTATGGGCCTTTCTGGATACAGAAAATGTTCGACTGCTGCTCTGGCCAGCACATTCTCCAGATCTCTCACCAATTAAAAACGTCTGGTCAATGGTGGCCGAGCAACTGGCTCGTCACAATACGCCAGTCACTATTCTTGATGAACTGTGGTATCGTGTTGAAGCTGCATGGGCAGGTGTACCTGTACACCCCATCCAAGCTCAATGCCCAGGCCTAACAAAGTCGTCATTACGGCCAGAGGTGGTTGTTTTGGGTACTGACTTCTCAGGATTCATGCATCCAAATTGCGTGAAAATGTAATCACATGTCAGTTCTAGTATAATATATTTGTCCAATGAATACCCGTTTATCAACTGCATTTCTTCTTGGTGTAGCAATTTTAATGGCCAGTAGTGTATAGAGAAGTGCGCAGAAGTAAATCCTCACAACACGCACATATATAGGGGATCCATAAGATACGATACCAATATCTGGTGTGGCATTATCAATCACCATTTCATAGAGCCACAAGTCCTGTCATCAAGACTGACGCAAGAACGATATTTATATTTCCTGGAAACTTCGTTCTAGGAACTTTTGTAAGAAGTTCGTCAGTCCCACCGTACGAACATGTTGTACATACCTCTTAAAGTTTGTGACGATACCTGCACTACTGAAAAATAGACTTTTGCTCCTTAGAAGGGAATATGCTGCTGTTAAGTGTCTCTAACGCCCATTGGAGATGATGTGTAGCTAGGCTTGGTCGTTTACGTCTAGGATTTACCGTACACCCGTTCACCTGTTAATCTAATCCTTAAACTTCAGTAAACGTCAGAGTGTAAATAACGGGAGTTGCGAATACTGTTCACTAGCACAGAGACGCGCAAGTCGTCGAAGTTGCGACAAATAAAAATAATGCCATACGATAATTTCATTTTTACTGGCACACGGAGTGTAAGTTCAAACAAGCTCAATTTATTCTCCAATCTTTCTTTATGAATGTTCGTATGGTGCTGAAATGAAACCGAACGTGAACAAATAAAAGTGGCTATCAATAATTAATACGAGGACTGGAATGTAGTCGAGTTAAATCAGATGATGCTGAGGGAATTAGATTGGGAAACGATACACTTAAAGTAGTAGAATGGTTTTGTTATTAGGGTAGCAAAATAGCTGATGATGGCTGAAGTAGATAGGACACAAAATGTAGGCTGGCAAAGGCAGAAATGCTTTTGTGAAGAAGAGAAATTTGTTGACGTCATGTATAGATTTAAGTTTCAGGAACTCTTTTCTGAAAGTATTTGTATGGAAGTGAAACATGGACGATAAACAGTTTAGACAAGAAGAGAAATGGATTGTGGGTCTACAGAAGAATGCTGTAAACTGGACGGGTAGATCACGTAAATAATGAAGAGATACTGAATAGAATTACGGTGAAAAGAAATTTGTGGCACAGTCTGACTATAAGGGATCTGTTGGTAGGGCACATTCTGAGACGAGGGATCACCAATTTAGTACTGGACGGAAGCGTGAGGGGGTAAAAATTGTAGATGGAGACCAAGAGATAAATACAGTAAGATGATTCATAAGGACGTAGGTTGCAGTAGTTACTCGGAGATGAAGAGGCTTGCACAGGATAGAGCAGCATGGAGCGGTGCATCAAAACAGTCTTCGGACTGAAGACAACAAAAACAACAACAACTCGTTAAAGATATACACAATACTATTGGTCACTATTCATTGTTTTTGGACGCTCACATATTTATTTACTACGATATTTTAAGGACATACTAACTTTATCTGTTAAGTGCATGTCATGTCACTTATTACCTCGCTGGGTATATCTGTGATGCGTTATACTACTATAGATGTCCATCCTTGATGGGGAACGCAGCGCTTAAATACCCTCTCCCTCTCCACGCCCCTCATTCCCCATCTTCCACCCTATTGCAGCAGCAGCGTTGTACATTCCACCCATGGAAATACAAATGATATAATCCGCTCTTTTAGTTAGATTGTTTCCCGTTTCTAAAAATGGTTCAAATGGCTCTGAGCACTATGGGACTTAACTACTGAGGTCATCAGTCCCCTAGAACTTAGAACTACTTAAACCTAACTAACCTAAGGACATCACACACATCCATGCCCGAGGCAGGATTCGAACCTGCGACCGTAGCGGCCACGCGGTTCCAAACTGACGCGCTTAGAACCGCACGGCCACAGCGGCCGGCGTTTCCCGTTTCTCTTCACTATGAACAATCTCATCTTGTTTGAATTTCCTTCGAATTATCTCTGTACAGTACTAACCACTAACTCTGGTATGCCACTTCCAGTCTGACCAGTCCATGGCATCATTTACCACTGAGGTATATTACAAAACAAATTCGTCAGTTAATTTTTTAAAAGGTACAAAATATTTTAACAGGCAAGTATTAGATATTAAGTTCTAAAAATTTAGGTTTTAATTAATTATGCCCTTGAAATAAAATATGACAGCGTATTAACATCTCTCTGATCTCTCTGCACCGAGCGTGCAATGGAACGTGGATCACATGGTTAGTCTCAGAAATGTATCGAAGCCGGTATCGAGTGTTTAATACTACAATCATAATCCTCAGAAGCAATTTCTAACCAAGTGTCCGACCATAGTGATTCGGGTTTCCCTTAGTTTTTGTAAATCGCTTCCGGTGTGTTCCAGGATAGTTCCCTTTGAACTGCAATGCTGTTTTTCACTTCTTCACCCTGATCCAACACAATTACACTCCGTTTCAAATGACCTCGACCTCCTCGGGGCACTGCACTGAAACCACCCTTCGCAGCTCGGAAAAGGCGAAGTAGTGCCGTAGTTAAATATTTTCAAGATGGTCTGCTCGATAAAATTTTAAATGAAATACAAATGACCCGCCAGGTTAGAAGAGTAGAGCTGTTTCGCATCTCTACGACAGCACCGTTCTAAGATTAAGTCGTTAATTATTTACGGAATGGGCTGAGAGTTCAGAAGCAAGGTAACCAGGAGAACGCTAGACATACCGTCTTGATTGCCAACGCCTCTAGACTTCAGTAGACATATCCGCTGCTTGCATTTTTGATAAATTATTTACACTTTAAAACTGTTTATCAATAATTCTGTCTTAACGACCTCATCGAAATTTTACATTTCACGTCGGCACGACAAATCTCATGTTCTCTGAATGATCAACAAGAAATATGGAGATCACACAGTAGAGCTATGAGTGAACATCATGAAGGGCGTTTTTGAAGCTGAGTCCGTACATTATCAGTGACAGACAACAGTGAAACAGTGCTTCACCGGCGGTCAGGAAAGACGATGTAAACTAGCGGAATGTCATAGCAAATACGAAATAAGAGTGAAGACTTTGTTTAAAGAACTAAGTATGTCGTTCTCAATAAGGAGACATTGTCAAAAACTGAAGTAGCATCTTGCATACTCACAGTAACCGTCACTTCTCATTACACACAAAAATGATGTACTCAGCGATAACAGTTCTCTGGAATTCTTCGTAGACGGTGGTTTTCCGAACAGGAAGTGTCGCGGGTTGACGACAGTTCTGCAGTCTATCAATGTTTGAACGAATAGTGTAAGCTGATTCTCCATACAACGAAGCCTAAATAGGCGTAAAGAAGCGCAGTTGTTTGGCTGCTACGAAGCTCAAAAATCAACTGAATCAGTCACGGTCTTAGCAGCCCACACGGAACGACTTACAATGAGACTAGCATGTAAGTCTAATTGTGGGACGCTATATGCCACAGTGATTTTCACTTGGAAAATAATACAAAAAGTATTTTTTATTCATGAATCACGTAACCTCCACTACTTCTGTCGGATCAAGTCGCTAATATTGTTCCTCGTTTTATGACTGTTATCAAGTTAGATTAATAGATGATATAGAAACGATTCAGAAAAGGTCTGTGCGATTCGGAATGGGTAGCCATAGAACAAGTAATTCCACTGGGAAATCCAGTATCATGGCTGTTTTTCCTAATGAAATGGCTTACTCCTGATAGTAAACGTTCCGGGATGAGTCGAGGAAACTATTACTTGCTGTCACATGCATCAAACGAAATGACCATGACAGTATGATCAAAGGGATTCCAGCTTGCAAGTAGATCTACATAATCTTCCTTCAAGCGCAGCGTTCACAATTGGAACAGGGTGACTATATTGTAGGATAACACAGGTACAGTGCACATCCGCCACAACAAACCTAATAAATGTTCAAATGTGTGTGAAATCTTATGGGACTTAACTGCTAAGGTCATCAATCCCTAAGCTTACACACTACTTAACCTAAATTATCCTAAGGACAAACACACACACCCATGCCCGAGGGAGGACTCGAACCTCCACCGGGACCAGCCGCACAGTCCATTACTGCAGCGCCCCAGACCGATCGGCTAATCCCGCGCGGCCACACCTAATCGTTATCGAACTTCCAGCATGCTGGAGTACCTGTGGGTCAGCAACTTCTGTTAATCAGTACAACGAAAAACCAGTCCAAAGTTGCAGATTTTAATTTTTTTATCCACTGGGTGACCCATTCTCAGATAATCGTAGCATAGTCAAAAATGCTATTTCCGAAGATGTGAAAACCATATAAAAAATTGCACATTTTTGGCATGGTTTTCACACCTTCGGAAATACCATTTTTGACAGTGTTACGACGATTTGAAAACGAGTCTCGGCCCGAAACAACTCATCGAGTGAATAAAAAAAGCAAAATTTGCAACTTTGGACTGGTTTTTCGTTGTACTGACACCTAATCGTGTCTTCCTAACGACAGAAGTAGATGTAAGTAGGTGTGTATCCAGTCCAAAAAACGACGATGGACTTAAAATAGCAACAACATAAAGACAGCGTGCAACAAATATCAAATTGACATGTTTGGATCTGTATATGATTAGGATTTCAGTTCAGCTGCACAAAGTACGTATGAGTAACGCTATTTACATTCTCCATAAAAGGAAATTTCACCAAGTGCGTTTCTCATTCAAAAACCACATGTTTGCAAGAAGCAAAGAAGAGAAACGCCTACCAGCACGCAATGGAATTCGAAAGCTTCGTGATCACAACCGGCAGAGACTGCAGTTTCTGATCCGTGATATTGCTGTTCGTGTATATCGGGATCCAGCCATTTCTGCGATTTCCCTTGACGCGACAACAGCGAGAGGTAAACAATGATACCACTGCACGAAAGAGTAGCACCACGTCACTTTTTCAGCCAAATCGTGGCTCTGCACAGAGCATCACGATGGACATTGTAACCTCCCCCTCACTTATCGACCTTAATGACAGTGAAAAATGAAACCGCATGTACCTAATGGGAAATTTGGGAAAGCAATCGTCACCGAAGTTAATCTGTCGGTAAAGAGGGAGGAAAGGGTTACATCTAAATGAAAGGAAAAATGCAAATGAAACTGGTGGAAATTAATTTTGAAAAGGGGTAAAGTTAATAAAGAAAGTAAATGTGCGGCCGTTACGTCAACAATTAACTAGCGGTAATTGGATATTTGAGATTTGGGGGAAATCACGGTCGCCAGTCCTAAGGACAATTACTATAGTAACTGAAAAAGAAAGGTTATTACACATATAATTAGCACTAGAAGCGTGGCAACTGAAGGTTGACACGTGTAGTGTGAAAACTGAAAGTTTGTCAGAAGTAATAAATTTCGCTACACTCTGACTTAATTTAGCAAAAGAATTAATAAAACCGGAAAATCGAAAGTTAATTTAGTGACTGAAGTTAATAGTGAGCTTTCTTTCTGAAGCACATCGAAATCCAGCAGAATACGGTTAGTCTTGGACTACCTCAACAATCATTTCAAAAGCAACTTGACTCTACGCAATTTAGAAACAAGAGATTTAACTTTGAACTTGAATTAAATGATTCTGAATAATTAACAATAGTAAAATTTAGTACGTACCAAGCTGAGCTGCAGTCACAGGTAAGCTAAAATATGCTAACAAAACTCGCACTCTTAATTTGTGCTTGTGTAATCTAACTATTGTAGCCAGCTATGAATGCTTTAACGGCACTTTGAAACTAAAGTAATGAAATGCAATGATAGTACTTTAATGCTGGCGTCTGAATTTCAACGACACTCGGGTTCATTTCGGAAAAGGAAGGGACCCTGCTTGGTAATGCAATTGGGACAATGAGCAACAAAGGTTCATGCTGAGTTGTTGTAATTTTGTGAGGCAAATGGAACAATTTGAAAAGCTGAGGTCTGCCATACAGTTCTAAAACTTTACGTGCTTCCAGTCTTCCTTGTTGGTTGATTGAAGGTTTGAAGCCGTCGATCGAGGAGGTGGCGACAGTCACTCATTGTCGGCCGTCGCTGTTGCAGAAGCTGGATGTTGGCGCGCCTTCTTCTCGACACGGTCACCAGGCGAAACGGGCTCTAGATGTGCGCCAGCTAATGCTTCCCGTCCGCGACACCATGTCAGAAACTATCATCGCGAGTGAGCGCAATTACATGCTGCTAAACCCCGAAAGCGCGGCAACTCGCGGGAGCGTCACACCACACACCTGCTCCACTCGCTACTCCAGCCAGACTCCAACTGCCCTGCCCGCGCTCCACGCGGCAGAGTTAACACTACCAAAGATCCTACACACTTTGATTCTTCACACGACCTATCGATGTAATCGTTCGATAGCAGTTTTCCCTAGGCAAGACCCAGCGTAAAAATACAAATAATATTTACGAAACAAACCAATTATACATCGACATAAATGCATAAATATATATATATACAATTAGTAAAACAATTACAATATATAAAGGCACAGAAATGTCATATATTCAGGTAACAAAATAAGGAAAAAACTTACAGTACAATAGATGGAAATAGGAGGATATGCATTTCCGGCGTTACACGTGCCCCACATTGTCTGAGGATGTTCGTGTAACCTAAACAGACTCAGAAAATGTCCCAAAAAATAAACAGCGGAAATGCATATGCTCAAAACATCATCCAAATTTAGCATTCGTCTAATTAAGCATAAATCAATTTTTTAGACCATAAAAATTGAGTGGAGACAGTCCTAATCTTATTCCACTCTGTCATCTTGCACAAAATAAAACAGGTTGACAACATATTAAAATTCATAGAAAGCATAGAAAATGGTTTAGCTATTCCAAAATCATTAAAATTCGTAATACTATAAGAAATGGAATACTATTTGCAAAATTAATTAGAGTACATGGTCATAAAAACAGGTACATCAAAATACGCAAATTAATTATTAATTACATAGAATACACATTTTATATAACCTTTTCATAATCATTATCTCGTCATGAGAGTCGACTTAACGCTAAACAAGAAAATAATATACAGTAGATCGACAAAAACATAAATATTAACAGCAGAACTCTTTCACATCAGCTGTCCGGGAAGAAAAACAACTCCGCCTTCCGTACTCGCAAGTACAAAGAATGCCGACAGCGGCACAAGAGCCGACAGCGACCCAAGAGCCGACAGCGGCTCCACCTTGCCAGTATTGTTGCGCCCGCCTGTGCGGCACGCTTGATCTCACTCGCCTGTGTAGCGGCATTTCCAGAACGTCCCTTTCACTGAATTCTTTAGGAAAACTCACTCCCGAGTAATCTCAAGGAGTCCCTTAATACTATCACAGTGGATAACTCAACACTGTCCATCATCACACGCATGTACTAGCCTGAAACTTAAAACAGCGTCTAAGTACATCGGCAATGACTAGTAAAACACACATTTATGAAGTCTTACAGCTAGTTACAAAATCATATTTACATTCCTTAATCTACTGTGACTCAGCTGAAAACTTAAACTAGCAGCTTGGATTTTTCAATTGGTTAAAACGTCTAATCAAAAATTAATTACTTGTTAATTACAAGTTCTTTAATGACCTCTAGGTCAGGCAAAAGCATCGCAACATGGCACATCCTTAAATCTTACACTCTATATTACATACTGTACAAATTACCCATTCTGTGGTATTAATCAATCCTAGGTTGGTACAATTTCAAGTCTACAATATTCCGTATACCTAATCGTTTTCCAGAGCTTGGATACTCTAAGCAATAAGCATTTGTGTGAGGTATACCAATGACTTTATATGGTCCATTATAAACAAACCTAAATTTAGAGATTTCATTGTCTATCTCGCTCGATTTCTCATGAGCTTTTACAAGTACTAAGTCTCCGATTGCAAACTTAGCAAAATGCGCTTTAGCGTCATGACGATGTATGCGAGCATCAGCTTTTAGCTTCATTACTTCCCGCAAACGATCTTTTTTCACACCAATACTAATGTCAATCCGTGGAGGGAATTTGATTATCTCTTCCACTAAACTTTTACTTCTGTCATCCAACAGGATTTCCTCTGGAGAAAATCCCGTAGATTCATGTCCCAAGGTGTTCATAATTCTCTCAAATACTGCTACATATTTGCCCCATGCCCTATGGTTGTGATGGCAATAGGTACGGCAAAGTCGGCCTAGCTCGCGCATATACCTCTCAGCGGGATTCCCAGCCGGACAATAAGCTGAAATATGGATCACCTCGACCCCATTACTTTCCATGCCTTCATTCCACAACTTAGAAGTAAATTGTGCCCCATTGTCTGATAGAATCGCCTTGGGCTTACCAATATGAACAAAATAATCGTTCACAAGCTTGCTATAGACCGCTTTGGCTGTAGCTTTCCTAATCGGGTATAGCTTGATGAACTTGGAAAAAGCTTCTAGCACTACTAAAATGTAGGCAAAGTTTCCTGATGACTTGGGCAAAGGTCCGTACAAGTCCACGCACAGTAATTCAAAGGTGTCGTTAGGCCTTATACTTTGCATAGGACCACGACTCGTACAGTTGGTAACCTTCACCTTCTGACATAAATCGCAAGTTTTCACTCTGTCAGTAACGCGTTTTAACATGTTGTTAAAATGCACTACTTCATACAGCTTTTCCGTACATTTCTTCGGTCCACAGTGACCATACGCCAAATGGTAATAGTCTATTATTTCCGTGACGAATTTGGTGGGCCAGCATACCCGCCAAATATTACTATCTTCACCCTTACGTA
The DNA here is from genome assembly GCF_023898315.1 of Schistocerca nitens. Lineage (NCBI taxonomy): Eukaryota > Metazoa > Arthropoda > Insecta > Orthoptera > Acrididae > Schistocerca > Schistocerca nitens. The sequence goes on from NC_064621.1 coordinate 598,546,265, forward strand.
TGTACAAGATATGATCGTATATCTTGTAATACTTCCTTAATTTCTCTCCTTCTGGACTCCTTTCGTCATATCGGGTTTTCACCATATTTAAACAACCATCCTCGTTCTGATGACGACGTAGATTCTTACAGATGTTCACTATTAATTTGCGTCCCTCAACTTCTTTAAAATAGTATAATTTGACCACTCCATCTGACTCCTCTTTCAATACATCTTGATTAGACTCGGGCAACCGCGACAGCGCATCCGCAACGCAATTGTCGGTCCCTTTTACGTAACAGATGTCATAGTTAAATTGCTGTAAATACAGCGACCACCTAGTCAGTCTTTCGTGAAGTAGTTTACAATCCTTCAGATAAGTGAGCGCCTTATGGTCCGTATGAATAATCACCTTACGGTCCCATAGGTAACCCTTGAACTTCTTGAATCCCCACACGATAGCGAGACACTCTTTCTCAGAAATCGTGTAGTTTCGCTCACTTTTTGATAAAGTTCGACTCGCGAACGCTATCGTCCGGTGTTCCTTATCCCCTCCTTTACCAACTTCTTGGAACAGTTCTACCCCCACCCCGTAATTCGACGAATCCGTTCCCAGATGGAAGGGTAGCGATAAATCAGGATGAAATAGTATGTTAGATCTTAACAACTCGTCTTTTAATCTCTCGAAAGCGGCCTGACACCCGTCAGTCCACACAAACGGAACATTTTTGCGTAAGAGGTTATTCAAATTTTCATCATTAAACACTTGTCCTTTTACAAATTTACGGTAAAATCCTGTGAGCCCTAGAAAACTTTTTAACTGTTTCCTAGACTTGGGTGGAGGACAATTCCTTATTGCCTCTAGTTTCTCTGGGTCCTTCGTAATACCAGCAGTGGTAATTACATGCCCTAAAAATTTCAGTTCCTGCTTTACAAATTCGCATTTCTTTAGCTTTAGAGTCATTCCGCCACGGCGCAATGCTCTAAAAACTTCATCTAACAGGTCACAATGGTCATGCCAAGTGGCATTGGCCAACAATAGGTCGTCAACATATACAGTTAACCTTGAACTCAAAGCCGATCCTAGCACTTTATCTAGGGCCCCGATGAATACGGACACAGATATATTAAGTCCAAACGGCAGTACTCTATACTGATAACACCTGCCCGCAAACAAGAAGGCAGTGTATGGCCTAGATTCTTCTTCGAGTTCTATTTGCCAGTAACTAGCCGTCAGATCGAGGCTAGTCATGAACTTAACGTCATGAAAACGTTGCAAAATCTCCTCCATACTCTCTGGTCTGTCTGTTTCACGTTGAACGACCCTATTCAACGTGCGTGCGTCAATCACAATACGCACACTACCATCCCGTTTTGCTACAATGACCAAACCGTTATTGTATGGACTCGTACTTCTTTCAATCACTCCCCATTCGATCATCTTATCTATCTCCCGTTGCACTGCTTCCTTTTTGGACAGCGGTATAGCATACGGTCTCACGAAGAATGGTTCGTGCGGAATTACATGCAACTTGCATTTATATCCTTCCACAAGTCCCGGTTTGTCTGAAAACACACTCTTATTCCTCATTATCACTTCATACAGGCCTCGTCTTTGTTCGTGTGTTACGTTTGACACACCGTCTACAATACTTTCCAATGCAGTTTCTAGACTATTGTCAATGCCGAGATTCCTCACATTACAGTAGTTCAAATTCATACCTACATCAATACCATTCGGCCAGTTAACAATGTGTATAGGCTGGTATTGCCTATGCACACCGTCTCCTGCCTCGTCAAAGCTAACTACTATTGTTTTATCTTGTGACGTACATGTCAAAGTTTTGCTTTCGCAATTAATCACTGCACGGTACTTTAATAGCCAATCTAACCCAATAATTACTTCCGTAGTTAAGTCTGGCAGGACGACAAACTCTTGCTCAAATCGTGCCCCACATATCTCGAAGTTGACAAAAATCTGTTTTGTGACCGGTTTACTGGCCTTCCCAGTAGCACCGATAATTTTCACTCCTGTTACTGGCATAACTACGATACCAGGTCTGTCTTTCAGTAACTCAAATATTTTCCCAGATACAGCACTCAATTCTGCACCGGTGTCAATCAACACGTTTAGTTGTAGGTCGTGCATATTAACAGACACTACTATCTGTCTACACTTGTCCTCGACTGTTTCTTTATTTACCCACAATAAATCCTCGTCTATATCCAGGTCATTCCAGAAAAAACCATCCGGCTTTGATCCTAAAACCGGCTTATCTGGCGGCTTTTTCATTCTCTGTTCACATACAGTTTTAATTTCAACACGTTTGTCCTGAAGCTTAGTCTGTAGCTTCGCCTCCAATACCGAAACCTTTTCCTCTAACTCGTCAACTAGTGAGTGTTGCCCTGCTATCATTTCACTAATTGTCACCTTCGTTGATTCCACTTTGGTCAGATTGATATCCGCCAATCTACATGGAGGAATGTGCCCAGTAGTATCTGCAATTACTTCCTCTAGATCTGCGCAACCCACACTGTTATCGTCTGACCGTATAATGTCAGCTCTAACCTCATACACGCTGTAATCTACGTGCTTTTCTACCAATCGTGTCCGGCTATCACTAAAATTCTCGTACTCTTTCTCCTTAATACTCTCGCAATGTTTAAACTGGAGGTTTGCGTCGGATGGGTCGGCTACTTCTACCACTATAACTTTCGGTAAAGTCTGCCGGTTAGGGCCAGAACTTTCCGTTACTACTTCAACATCCATCTCCTGTGGGACGAAACACGACGAACCTTGCTCGTGCTCCCCATTAACATCAACTATTTCTAGTAAAGTCTGCCGGTTAGGGCCAGAACTTTCTATCACTTCACAAATACTATCTTCCTGTGGGACGAGACGCGGCAAATTCTGCCCGCGCTCTCCATAAAGACTTCTCCCGTACAGGCCCCTATAATCTCTTAGTTCGTCGTATAAGCGACCGAACTGCCTTAACCAGACCTCATCCCTCTCTGCATCCCCTCGCTCAATGACGGACGTGTTATTCGACATCTGATCTTCTCTCAACAATTGCGAACCATTCTTAAACTCAATCTCCAGTTCCGCTGTGGGTATTACAGCTGCCACCTTATAATCGATTTCCGGAACACTACTTAAATTGTTCTCACTGACAGTGAATGTATTTTCTACTGCCGTGTCTACAGCTGATCTACTACTAGTGGGCGCACTCCTTTCTCCTAACACTGGCACACTCTCCCCCCGTTGATTATTCCACACGGAATTTTCATAACGACGACACCTGGGTTTTCTCCTGTTATTGGGCCGCCAAAATTTCTCCACGCCCGGTCGGCCCCTCACCGGCGCGGCTAATGGTTTCCCTGTCTCGTCCCAGCAGATACGGTCCCCGGATGCTGCTGAGGCGGCTGATCACACCCTCTGGCGTTATTACTATTCTGTGAAGCCCGTATCACGTTAGTACGATACTGGTTTCCGTCATTCCTGTTATTATTTGCATTGTACCGATTGTTATTACGGTCCGAACCATTATTGTTATTGCTGCCAAGATTGCGGTATGCATTATTCCCATAGTTATGATTGTTGTGGTTGCTGTGGTACCCATTTTTGTTACCATGGCCTCTACCACTGTCGCGATTATTGCGCCAATTGTCCTCGTCCTCCACTCTTTCCAGGAAATCATTGATTGTCCTGTAATTGCTTCCTACGTAGCGTTTTGTATCATCTGGAAGCTTCTTGTAGAGTTCCCAGACTATTTCGGATTCCGTGCGGCGATCACGCAAATATTCCAACTTGCGGATCCAGCCCTCACAAAACTCCTTCATCGAAACGCGCGAATTCGCATCGAAAGGCCTCGATACGACAAATTCGCGCCAGACACTTTGCTGTTTTTGCTCTGACCAGTATTCAGCCAGAAACAAATTTTTAAACTCGTCAAAGGTCAAGTTCGTAATGTTGAGGTTTAAGCCCCAACGCTTGGCATCACCAGCCAACACATCAATAACCGCATTAATTTTTCTCTCATTAGTCCATGATCTGGGTAAAACTCTTTCACAGTTTTTAATGAAATCCGTCGCGTGTATACCGCCTTTTTTCAAGGGGTCGAACCGCTCCTCTTTCGTCAACAATTCCGAACTATGTGCACAGATTGGCACATAGCTCTGTTTTTCTTCAAGTTTCTTTTCTAATTCCGACACTCTCGTAATCACTTGGCAAGTGGTTGTCGCAAGCGTTTCCACTTTCCTCTTTTTCTCTTCGCAGGCATTAGCCTGCTTCCTCACTTTGGTATCTACTTCGGATACTAAAACCTTTAAAGTTTCCACCTTCTGTTGATCGTCTTTTCTCACTAATTGAATTTGTTCCGTCACCTTATTCTCGATGATCGGAGCAACTGCGTCTCCTACACTTTTCTCGATTCTGCTAATTTCGGAATTAAAACGCGTATTTATGCTCGCAATTTCCGCCTGAACGCCTATCATTTCCTGTTTAAGATTACCGATTTCGGTATTAATCACAACAATATCTTCTTTGATTTTATCAACTTTTGTGTTAACAACTCCAACATTCTTGTTAACAACATTAATAGCTTTGTTCTGATTGTCTAGCTTCCTGTCAATTTTTTCAGACTGAGCTTCTTGCTTGGCAGCCTGAGCTTTAATTTCTGCCGATTGAGTTTCTATCTTGCTAGACTGAGCCTTGATTTCGTTAATCAAAACATTCAATAAATCAGTTAAATTCCCGGAAACTACCGGTTTTACTTCCGTAGCGGCTTCCTCTTTAATTGTCCCCCCGTATTCGTCATCAAGGGATTCCGATTTGATTTTCACTTCCGATTCCGAAACATTTACTAATGTTTGGAATTCCATTTCTGCTCTTTGTTGCGTCTCGGCGGTCGCGTCTTTCATGCTAGCCGCCTGCCCCTGAACAATGGGTACCGCGGTGCGCGTTTCCCACTGTTCGACCGATTGTTCCGTACCCAAGTCTACCAAATTTTGGTAATTGTTGCCTTCACTCATTTTAATAATTTTCAATATAATTAACAAATCTCAAATCTAATTAGGATTCCTCCCACTACTTAATCTCGCTGACGTAACTATCTGTTCGTAACCAATACTTTGTTACGACATTTGCACCAAACAAAATTCGTGTCCAGAACAACCTCAAATCTGAAGATTGTCCTGTCACCAGGTCGCCACGTGTAACCTCCCCCTCACTTATCGACCTTAATGACAGTGAAAAATGAAACCGCGTGTACCTAATGGGAAATTTGGGAAAGCAATCGTCACCGAAGTTAATCTGTCGGTAAAGAGGGAGGAAAGGGTTACATCTAAATGAAAGGAAAAATGCAAATGAAACTGGTGGAAATTAATTTTGAAAAGGGGTAAAGTTAATAAAGAAAGTAAATGTGCGGCCGTTACGTCAACAATTAACTAGCGGTAATTGGATATTTGAGATTTGGGGGAAATCACGGTCGCCAGTCCTAAGGACAATTACTATAGTAACTGAAAAAGAAAGGTTATTACACATATAATTAGCACTAGAAGCGTGGCAACTGAAGGTTGACACGTGTAGTGTGAAAACTGAAAGTTTGTCAGAAGTAATAAATTTCGCTACACTCTGACTTAATTTAGCAAAAGAATTAATAAAACCGGAAAATCGAAAGTTAATTTAGTGACTGAAGTTAATAGTGAGCTTTCTTTCTGAAGCACATCGAAATCCAGCAGAATACGGTTAGTCTTGGACTACCTCAACAATCATTTCAAAAGCAACTTGACTCTACGCAATTTAGAAACAAGAGATTTAACTTTGAACTTGAATTAAATGATTCTGAATAATTAACAATAGTAAAATTTAGTACGTACCAAGCTGAGCTGCAGTCACAGGTAAGCTAAAATATGCTAACAAAACTCGCACTCTTAATTTGTGCTTGTGTAATCTAACTATTGTAGCCAGCTATGAATGCTTTAACGGCACTTTGAAACTAAAGTAATGAAATGCAATGATAGTACTTTAATGCTGGCGTCTGAATTTCAACGACACTCGGGTTCATTTCGGAAAAGGAAGGGACCCTGCTTGGTAATGCAATTGGGACAATGAGCAACAAAGGTTCATGCTGAGTTGCTGTAATTTTGTGAGGCAAATGGAACAATTTGAAAAGCTGAGGTCTGCCATACAGTTCTAAAACTTTACGTGCTTCCAGTCTTCCTTGTTGGTTGATTGAAGGTTTGAAGCCGTCGATCGAGGAGGTGGCGACAGTCACTCATTGTCGGCCGTCGCTGTTGCAGAAGCTGGATGTTGGCGCGCCTTCTTCTCGACACGGTCACCAGGCGAAACGGGCTCTAGATGTGCGCCAGCTAATGCTTCCCGTCCGCGACACCATGTCAGAAACTATCATCGCGAGTGAGCGCAATTACATGCTGCTAAACCCCGAAAGCGCGGCAACTCGCGGGAGCGTCACACCACACACCTGCTCCACTCGCTACTCCAGCCAGACTCCAACTGCCCTGCCCGCGCTCCACGCGGCAGAGTTAACACTACCAAAGATCCTACACACTTTGATTCTTCACACGACCTATCGATGTAATCGTTCGATAGCAGTTTTCCCTAGGCAAGACCCAGCGTAAAAATACAAATAATATTTACGAAACAAACCAATTATACATCGACATAAATGCATAAATATATATATACAATTAGTAAAACAATTACAATATATAAAGGCACAGAAATGTCATATATTCAGGTAACAAAATAAGGAAAAAACTTACAGTACAATAGATGGAAATAGGAGGATATGCATTTCCGGCGTTACACGTGCCCCACATTGTCTGAGGATGTTCGTGTAACCTAAACAGACTCAGAAAATGTCCCAAAAAATAAACAGCGGAAATGCATATGCTCAAAACATCATCCAAATTTAGCATTCGTCTAATTAAGCATAAATCAATTTTTTAGACCATAAAAATTGAGTGGAGACAGTCCTAATCTTATTCCACTCTGTCATCTTGCACAAAATAAAACAGGTTGACAACATATTAAAATTCATAGAAAGCATAGAAAATGGTTTAGCTATTCCAAAATCATTAAAATTCGTAATACTATAAGAAATGGAATACTATTTGCAAAATTAATTAGAGTACATGGTCATAAAAACAGGTACATCAAAATACGCAAATTAATTATTAATTACATAGAATACACATTTTATATAACCTTTTCATAATCATTATCTCGTCATGAGAGTCGACTTAACGCTAAACAAGAAAATAATATACAGTAGATCGACAAAAACATAAATATTAACAGCAGAACTCTTTCACATCAGCTGTCCGGGAAGAAAAACAACTCCGCCTTCCGTACTCGCAAGTACAAAGAATGCCGACAGCGGCACAAGAGCCGACAGCGACCCAAGAGCCGACAGCGGCTCCACCTTGCCAGTATTGTTGCGCCCGCCTGTGCGGCACGCTTGATCTCACTCGCCTGTGTAGCGGCATTTCCAGAACGTCCCTTTCACTGAATTCTTTAGGAAAACTCACTCCCGAGTAATCTCAAGGAGTCCCTTAATACTATCACAGTGGATAACTCAACACTGTCCATCATCACACGCATGTACTAGCCTGAAACTTAAAACAGCGTCTAAGTACATCGGCAATGACTAGTAAAACACACATTTATGAAGTCTTACAGCTAGTTACAAAATCATATTTACATTCCTTAATCTACTGTGACTCAGCTGAAAACTTAAACTAGCAGCTTGGATTTTTCAATTGGTTAAAACGTCTAATCAAAAATTAATTACTTGTTAATTACAAGTTCTTTAATGACCTCTAGGTCAGGCAAAAGCATCGCAACATGGCACATCCTTAAATCTTACACTCTATATTACATACTGTACAAATTACCCATTCTGTGGTATTAATCAATCCTAGGTTGGTACAATTTCAAGTCTACAATATTCCGTATACCTAATCGTTTTCCAGAGCTTGGATACTCTAAGCAATAAGCATTTGTGTGAGGTATACCAATGACTTTATATGGTCCATTATAAACAAACCTAAATTTAGAGATTTCATTGTCTATCTCGCTCGATTTCTCATGAGCTTTTACAAGTACTAAGTCTCCGATTGCAAACTTAGCAAAATGCGCTTTAGCGTCATGACGACGTATGCGAGCATCAGCTTTTAGCTTCATTACTTCCCGCAAACGATCTTTTTTCACACCAATACTAATGTCAATCCGTGGAGGGAATTTGATTATCTCTTCCACTAAACTTTTACTTCTGTCATCCAACAGGATTTCCTCTGGAGAAAATCCCGTAGATTCATGTCCCAAGGTGTTCATAATTCTCTCAAATACTGCTACATATTTGCCCCATGCCCTATGGTTGTGATGGCAATAGGTACGGCAAAGTCGGCCTAGCTCGCGCATATACCTCTCAGCGGGATTCCCAGCCGGACAATAAGCTGAAATATGGATCACCTCGACCCCATTACTTTCCATGCCTTCATTCCACAACTTAGAAGTAAATTGTGCCCCATTGTCTGATAGAATCGCCTTGGGCTTACCAATATGAACAAAATAATCGTTCACAAGCTTGCTATAGACCGCTTTGGCTGTAGCTTTCCTAATCGGGTATAGCTTGATGAACTTGGAAAAAGCTTCTAGCACTACTAAAATGTAGGCAAAGTTTCCTGATGACTTGGGCAAAGGTCCGTACAAGTCCACGCACAGTAATTCAAAGGTGTCGTTAGGCCTTATACTTTGCATAGGACCACGACTCGTACAGTTGGTAACCTTCACCTTCTGACATAAATCGCAAGTTTTCACTCTGTCAGTAACGCGTTTTAACATGTTGTTAAAATGCACTACTTCATACAGCTTTTCCGTACATTTCTTCGGTCCACAGTGACCATACGCCAAATGGTAATAGTCTATTATTTCCGTGACGAATTTGGTGGGCCAGCATACCCGCCAAATATTACTATCTTCACCCTTACGTATGTACAAGATATGATCGTATATCTTGTAATACTTCCTTAATTTCTCTCCTTCTGGACTCCTTTCGTCATATCGGGTTTTCACCATATTTAAACAACCATCCTCGTTCTGATGACGACGTAGATTCTTACAGATGTTCACTATTAATTTGCGTCCCTCAACTTCTTTAAAATAGTATAATTTGACCACTCCATCTGACTCCTCTTTCAATACATCTTGATTAGACTCGGGCAACCGCGACAGCGCATCCGCAACGCAATTGTCGGTCCCTTTTACGTAACAGATGTCATAGTTAAATTGCTGTAAATACAGCGACCACCTAGTCAGTCTTTCGTGAAGTAGTTTACAATCCTTCAGATAAGTGAGCGCCTTATGGTCCGTATGAATAATCACCTTACGGTCCCATAGGTAACCCTTGAACTTCTTGAATCCCCACACGATAGCGAGACACTCTTTCTCAGAAATCGTGTAGTTTCGCTCACTTTTTGATAAAGTTCGACTCGCGAACGCTATCGTCCGGTGTTCCTTATCCCCTCCTTTACCAACTTCTTGGAACAGTTCTACCCCCACCCCGTAATTCGACGAATCCGTTCCCAGATGGAAGGGTAGCGATAAATCAGGATGAAATAGTATGTTAGATCTTAACAACTCGTCTTTTAATCTCTCGAAAGCGGCCTGACACCCGTCAGTCCACACAAACGGAACATTTTTGCGTAAGAGGTTATTCAAATTTTCATCATTAAACACTTGTCCTTTTACAAATTTACGGTAAAATCCTGTGAGCCCTAGAAAACTTTTTAACTGTTTCCTAGACTTGGGTGGAGGACAATTCCTTATTGCCTCTAGTTTCTCTGGGTCCTTCGTAATACCAGCAGTGGTAATTACATGCCCTAAAAATTTCAGTTCCTGCTTTACAAATTCGCATTTCTTTAGCTTTAGAGTCATTCCGCCACGGCGCAATGCTCTAAAAACTTCATCTAACAGGTCACAATGGTCATGCCAAGTGGCATTGGCCAACAATAGGTCGTCAACATATACAGTTAACCTTGAACTCAAAGCCGATCCTAGCACTTTATCTAGGGCCCTGATGAATACGGACACAGATATATTAAGTCCAAACGGCAGTACTCTATACTGATAACACCTGCCCGCAAACAAGAAGGCAGTGTATGGCCTAGATTCTTCTTCGAGTTCTATTTGCCAGTAACTAGCCGTCAGATCGAGGCTAGTCATGAACTTAACGTCATGAAAACGTTGCAAAATCTCCTCCATACTCTCTGGTCTGTCTGTTTCACGTTGAACGACCCTATTCAACGTGCGTGCGTCAATCACAATACGCACACTACCATCCCGTTTTGCTACAATGACCAAACCGTTATTGTATGGACTCGTACTTCTTTCAATCACTCCCCATTCGATCATCTTATCTATCTCCCGTTGCACTGCTTCCTTTTTGGACAGCGGTATAGCATACGGTCTCACGAAGAATGGTTCGTGCGGAATTACATGCAACTTGCATTTATATCCTTCCACAAGTCCCGGTTTGTCTGAAAACACACTCTTATTCCTCATTATCACTTCATACAGGCCTCGTCTTTGTTCGTGTGTTACGTTTGACACACCGTCTACAATACTTTCCAATGCAGTTTCTAGACTATTGTCAATGCCGAGATTCCTCACATTACAGTAGTTCAAATTCATACCTACATCAATACCATTCGGCCAGTTAACAATGTGTATAGGCTGGTATTGCCTATGCACACCGTCTCCTGCCTCGTCAAAGCTAACTACTATTGTTTTATCTTGTGACGTACATGTCAAAGTTTTGCTTTCGCAATTAATCACTGCACGGTACTTTAATAGCCAATCTAACCCAATAATTACTTCCGTAGTTAAGTCTGGCAGGACGACAAACTCTTGCTCAAATCGTGCCCCACATATCTCGAAGTTGACAAAAATCTGTTTTGTGACCGGTTTACTGGCCTTCCCAGTAGCACCGATAATTTTCACTCCTGTTACTGGCATAACTACGATACCAGGTCTGTCTTTCAGTAACTCAAATATTTTCCCAGATACAGCACTCAATTCTGCACCGGTGTCAATCAACACGTTTAGTTGTAGGTCGTGCATATTAACAGACACTACTATCTGTCTACACTTGTCCTCGACTGTTTCTTTATTTTCCCACAATAAATCCTCGTCTATATCCAGGTCATTCCAGAAAAAACCATCCGGCTTTGATCCTAAAACCGGCTTATCTGGCGGCTTTTTCATTCTCTGTTCACATACAGTTTTAATTTCAACACGTTTGTCCTGAAGCTTAGTCTGTAGCTTCGCCTCCAATACCGAAACCTTTTCCTCTAACTCGTCAACTAGTGAGTGTTGCCCTGCTATCATTTCACTAATTGTCACCTTCGTTGATTCCACTTTGGTCAGATTGATATCCGCCAATCTACATGGAGGAATGTGCCCAGTAGTATCTGCAATTACTTCCTCTAGATCTGCGCAACCCACACTGTTATCGTCTGACCGTATAATGTCAGCTCTAACCTCATACACGCTGTAATCTACGTGCTTTTCTACCAATCGTGTCCGGCTATCACTAAAATTCTCGTACTCTTTCTCCTTAATACTCTCGCAATGTTTAAACTGGAGGTTTGCGTCGGATGGGTCGGCTACTTCTACCACTATAACTTTCGGTAAAGTCTGCCGGTTAGGGCCAGAACTTTCCGTTACTACTTCAACATCCATCTCCTGTGGGACGAAACACGACGAACCTTGCTCGTGCTCCCCATTAACATCAACTATTTCTAGTAAAGTCTGCCGGTTAGGGCCAGAACTTTCTATCACTTCACAAATACTATCTTCCTGTGGGACGAGACGCGGCAAATTCTGCCCGCGCTCTCCATAAAGACTTCTCCCGTACAGGCCCCTATAATCTCTTAGTTCGTCGTATAAGCGACCGAACTGCCTTAACCAGACCTCATCCCTCTCTGCATCCCCTCGCTCAATGACGGACGTGTTATTCGACATCTGATCTTCTCTCAACAATTGCGAACCATTCTTAAACTCAATCTCCAGTTCCGCTGTGGGTATTACAGCTGCCACCTTATAATCGATTTCCGGAACACTACTTAAATTGTTCTCACTGACAGTGAATGTATTTTCTACTGCCGTGTCTACAGCTGATCTACTACTAGTGGGCGCACTCCTTTCTCCTAACACTGGCACACTCTCCCCCCGTTGATTATTCCACACGGAATTTTCATAACGACGACACCTGGGTTTTCTCCTGTTATTGGGCCGCCAAAATTTCTCCACGCCCGGTCGGCCCCTCACCGGCGCGGCTAATGGTTTCCCTGTCTCGTCCCAGCAGATACGGTCCCCGGATGCTGCTGAGGCGGCTGATCACACCCTCTGGCGTTATTACTATTCTGTGAAGCCCGTATCACGTTAGTACGATACTGGTTTCCGTCATTCCTGTTATTATTTGCATTGTACCGATTGTTATTACGGTCCGAACCATTATTGTTATTGCTGCCAAGATTGCGGTATGCATTATTCCCATAGTTATGATTGTTGTGGTTGCTGTGGTACCCATTTTTGTTACCATGGCCTCTACCACTGTCGCGATTATTGCGCCAATTGTCCTCGTCCTCCACTCTTTCCAGGAAATCATTGATTGTCCTGTAATTGCTTCCTACGTAGCGTTTTGTATCATCTGGAAGCTTCTTGTAGAGTTCCCAGACTATTTCGGATTCCGTGCGGCGATCACGCAAATATTCCAACTTGCGGATCCAGCCCTCACAAAACTCCTTCATCGAAACGCGCGAATTCGCATCGAAAGGCCTCGATACGACAAATTCGCGCCAGACACTTTGCTGTTTTTGCTCTGACCAGTATTCAGCCAGAAACAAATTTTTAAACTCGTCAAAGGTCAAGTTCGTAATGTTGAGGTTTAAGCCCCAACGCTTGGCATCACCAGCCAACACATCAATAACCGCATTAATTTTTCTCTCATTAGTCCATGATCTGGGTAAAACTCTTTCACAGTTTTTAATGAAATCCGTCGCGTGTATACCGCCTTTTTTCAAGGGGTCGAACCGCTCCTCTTTCGTCAACAATTCCGAACTATGTGCACAGATTGGCACATAGCTCTGTTTTTCTTCAAGTTTCTTTTCTAATTCCGACACTCTCGTAATCACTTGGCAAGTGGTTGTCGCAAGCGTTTCCACTTTCCTCTTTTTCTCTTCGCAGGCATTAGCCTGCTTCCTCACTTTGGTATCTACTTCGGATACTAAAACCTTTAAAGTTTCCACCTTCTGTTGATCGTCTTTTCTCACTAATTGAATTTGTTCCGTCACCTTATTCTCGATGATCGGAGCAACTGCGTCTCCTACACTTTTCTCGATTCTGCTAATTTCGGAATTAAAACGCGTATTTATGCTCGCAATTTCCGCCTGAACGCCTATCATTTCCTGTTTAAGATTACCGATTTCGGTATTAATCACAACAATATCTTCTTTGATTTTATCAACTTTTGTGTTAACAACTCCAACATTCTTGTTAACAACATTAATAGCTTTGTTCTGATTGTCTAGCTTCCTGTCAATTTTTTCAGACTGAGCTTCTTGCTTGGCAGCCTGAGCTTTAATTTCTGCCGATTGAGTTTCTATCTTGCTAGACTGAGCCTTGATTTCGTTAATCAAAACATTCAATAAATCAGTTAAATTCCCGGAAACTACCGGTTTTACTTCCGTAGCGGCTTCCTCTTTAATTGTCCCCCCGTATTCGTCATCAAGGGATTCCGATTTGATTTTCACTTCCGATTCCGAAACATTTACTAATGTTTGGAATTCCATTTCTGCTCTTTGTTGCGTCTCGGCGGTCGCGTCTTTCATGCTAGCCGCCTGCCCCTGAACAATGGGTACCGCGGTGCGCGTTTCCCACTGTTCGACCGATTGTTCCGTACCCAAGTCTACAAATTTTGGTAATTGTTGCCTTCACTCATTTTAATAATTTTCAATATAATTAACAAATCTCAAATCTAATTAGGATTCCTCCCACTACTTAATCTCGCTGACGTAACTATCTGTTCGTAACCAATACTTTGTTACGACATTTGCACCAAACAAAATTCGTGTCCAGAACAACCTCAAATCTGAAGATTGTCCTGTCACCAGGTCGCCACGTGTAACCTCCCCCTCACTTATCGACCTTAATGACAGTGAAAAATGAAACCGCGTGTACCTAATGGGAAATTTGGGAAAGCAATCGTCACCGAAGTTAATCTGTCGGTAAAGAGGGAGGAAAGGGTTACATCTAAATGAAAGGAAAAATGCAAATGAAACTGGTGGAAATTAATTTTGAAAAGGGGTAAAGTTAATAAAGAAAGTAAATGTGCGGCCGTTACGTCAACAATTAACTAGCGGTAATTGGATATTTGAGATTTGGGGGAAATCACGGTCGCCAGTCCTAAGGACAATTACTATAGTAACTGAAAAAGAAAGGTTATTACACATATAATTAGCACTAGAAGCGTGGCAACTGAAGGTTGACACGTGTAGTGTGAAAACTGAAAGTTTGTCAGAAGTAATAAATTTCGCTACACTCTGACTTAATTTAGCAAAAGAATTAATAAAACCGGAAAATCGAAAGTTAATTTAGTGACTGAAGTTAATAGTGAGCTTTCTTTCTGAAGCACATCGAAATCCAGCAGAATACGGTTAGTCTTGGACTACCTCAACAATCATTTCAAAAGCAACTTGACTCTACGCAATTTAGAAACAAGAGATTTAACTTTGAACTTGAATTAAATGATTCTGAATAATTAACAATAGTAAAATTTAGTACGTACCAAGCTGAGCTGCAGTCACAGGTAAGCTAAAATATGCTAACAAAACTCGCACTCTTAATTTGTGCTTGTGTAATCTAACTATTGTAGCCAGCTATGAATGCTTTAACGGCACTTTGAAACTAAAGTAATGAAATGCAATGATAGTACTTTAATGCTGGCGTCTGAATTTCAACGACACTCGGGTTCATTTCGGAAAAGGAAGGGACCCTGCTTGGTAATGCAATTGGGACAATGAGCAACAAAGGTTCATGCTGAGTTGCTGTAATTTTGTGAGGCAAATGGAACAATTTGAAAAGCTGAGGTCTGCCATACAGTTCTAAAACTTTACGTGCTTCCAGTCTTCCTTGTTGGTTGATTGAAGGTTTGAAGCCGTCGATCGAGGAGGTGCCGACAGTCACTCATTGTCGGCCGTCGCTGTTGCAGAAGCTGGATGTTGGCGCGCCTTCTTCTCGACACGGTCACCAGGCGAAACGGGCTCTAGATGTGCGCCAGCTAATGCTTCCCGTCCGCGACACCATGTCAGAAACTATCATCGCGAGTCGAGCGCAATTACATGCTGCTAAACCCCGAAAGCGCGGCAACTCGCGGGAGCGTCACACCACACACCTGCTCCACTCGCTACTCCAGCCAGACTCCAACTGCCCTGCCCGCGCTCCACGCGGCAGAGTTAACACTACCAAAGATCCTACACACTTTGATTCTTCACACGACCTATCGATGTAATCGTTCGATAGCAGTTTTCCCTAGGCAAGACCCAGCGTAAAAATACAAATAATATTTACGAAACAAACCAATTATACATCGACATAAATGCATAAATATATATATATACAATTAGTAAAACAATTACAATATATAAAGGCACAGAAATGTCATATATTCAGGTAACAAAATAAGGAAAAAACTTACAGTACAATAGATGGAAATAGGAGGATATGCATTTCCGGCGTTACAACATGTCCACGAGTGGAGGCTTCGAGGAGAATGAAGGTTGTAAAGACTGCCTTCGTCGCCGTCATTGGAGGCCAGCACCTGACGTGATAATACAGGTAACGCTCGTTTCACTACACTTCCTGCAAAAGTGACGTAATTTTGACGTCACAAGCAATAACGACGACCGCATAATCGGTTATCGACTTCCGCTAGCGTTCGATGTGGACTTCATGGACGCGTACCGGAGATATACATCATTCTTGTAATGATTTATTCCACTCACATCAAAAAAAGTCTTGCATCACCTCGATTCCGAGAGTTCCGGAACCTGTACACAAAATTTGAATAGAGACCAACATCATTTCCACCGTTTTTATTGCTCATGAAAACCACACATTGCATGTTGTACCACCATACAGCGAGACCTTCAGAGGTGGTGGTCCAGATTGCTGTACACACCGGTACCTCTAGTACATAGTAGCACGTCCTCTTGCGTTGATGCAGGCCAGTATTCGCCTTGGCATACTATCCACAAGTTCATCAAGGCACTGTTGGTCCAGATTGTCATACTCCTCAATGGCGATTCGGCGTAGATCCCACAGAGTAGTTGGTCGATCACGTCGTCCATAAACAGTCCTTTTCAATCTATCCTAGGCATGTTCGATAAGGTTCATGTCTGGAGAACATGCTGGCCACTCTAGACCAACGATGTCGCTATCCTAAAGGAAGTCATTCGCAAGATGTGCATGATCGGGGCGCGTACTGTCGTCCATGAAGTTGAATGCCTCGACAATATGCTGCCGATATGGTTGCACTATCGGTCAGAGGAAGGCATTCACGTATCGTACAGCCGTTACGGCACCTTCCATGGCTACCAGCGGCGTACGTAGGCCCTACATAATGCCACCCCAAAACAGCAGGAAACATCCACCTTGCTGCACTCGCTGGGCAATGTGTCTATGGCGTTCAGCCTGACCGGGTTACCTCCAAACATGTCTCTGACGATCGTCTAGTTGAAGGCATATGCGACACTCATCGGTGAAGAGAACGTGATGCCAAACCTCAGCGGTCCATTCGGCATGTTGTTGGGCCCATCTGTACCGCGCTGCATGGTGTCGTAGTTGCGAGGATAGACCTCGCCATGGACGTCGGGAGTGAAGTTGCGCATCATGCAACCTATTGCACACAGTTTGAGTCGTAACACGACGTCCTGCGGCTGCACGAAAAGCATTATTCAACATGATGGCGTTGCTGTTAGGGTTCCTTCGAGCCATAATCCGTAGGTAGCGGTCATCCACTGCAGTAGTAGCCCTTGGGCGGCCTGAGCGAGGCACGGCATCGACAGTTCCTGTCTCTCTGTATCTCCTCCATGTCCAAACAACATAGCCTTGGTTCACTCCGAAACGCCTGGACACTTGCCTTGCTGAGATCCCTTCCTGGCACAAAGTAACAACGCGGACGCGATCGAACCGTGGTATTGACCGTCTAGGCATGGTTGAACTACAGACAACACGAGCCAGGTATCTCCTTCGTGGTGGAATGACTGTAACTGATCGGCTGTTACTCCCTCCATCCAGTACATCTTTGGGCGGGTTTAGTGACATCTCTGAATAGTCAAATGGACTGTGTCTGTGATACAATATCCACAGTCAACATCTATCTTCAGGAGTTCTGGGAACTGAGATGATTGAAAACTTTTGATGTGTGTAATTATTGCTATAAAGAAATGTCACACAATGGTTAATGGTTCAAATGGCTCTGAGCACTATGGGACTCAACTGCTGAGGTCATTAGTCCCCTAGAACTTAGAACTAGTTAAACCTAACTAACCTAAGGACAACACAAACATCCATGCCCGAGGCAGGATTCGAACCTGCGACCGTAGCGGTCTTGCGGTTCCAGACTGCAGCGCCTTTAACCGCACGGCCACTTCGGCCGGCCACAATGGTTATCGTTGGTTAATGCCTTCATATAGGAGTTCTCTCTCAGGAATGAGTTATTATCGTCAATAACATACAAATTAAACAAGAGATACGCTTGTTTTGTAATTTGCAGTATGCCGTTTATAGATAACAAAACACTGAAAATTTATCACAGACATGTCACCACTATCATTAAATGTCACTTAATAATGCACCAATGATATAAGCCTTCAAGAGAGAATATGATAATCACGACACGAGACGAAACTCATATGATTAAGTGTTAGAGGTTTTGGAGTCGCAAGTTGTGGGTTCCCGTTTCGTCGCATGCAATTACAGGGTGTTTATAAATGAATATTGGGGTTTTAACACTTTATAATATTCATTATATTAAACTTACAGTTATAAATGCTATGTTAAATGAAACAGCAACTCAAACAGTTTTACCAAGAACCTTATAAATGTTCAATGTGAGCACCATTTGTCACACGACACACATCAAGACTAAAGCCAAGTTCTTCCCAAACGTTGTAAATGATTGTAGCAACAGCTGCTTCAATCCAGTTTCTTAATTCAGGGAGGTCTGCCGGTAGCGGAGGCACGTACACACGATCCTTGATGAAGACCCAAAGGAAAAAATCGCATGGCGTTATGCTGGGTGAACGTGGAGGCCATGCAAAGCAAGCCCTGTCATTGGGCCACTTGCGGCCTATCCAGCGTTTGGGTACAGTGAAGTTCAACCAGTCGCATACTTCGCTATGCCAGCGAGGTGATGCACCATTTTGCTGGATAATGAAGTTCTTTGGCTCTTCTTCTTCCAACTGAGGGAAGAGCCACTGCTCTATGTATCAAGGTAAGAAGTGCCAGTTATAGTAGGTTCACCAAAAAAGAAAGACCCATAGACTTTCCGACGGGATACGGCACAAAAAACTAACACTTTAGGGGAATCTCGTTGCATTTGTACCAACTCGTGAGGATCTTCTGAGCCCCACATTGTGAGTATTAACATTTCCACTAAGGTGAAAGGTCGATTCATCCCTGAAGACAACATGATCCAGAAAATCTTCATCGTCATGAAACAACATTTCGTTTGCGAAGTTGACACGTAATCCATGATCTGCCGGCTTTAGAGCCTTTAATAACTGTAAACGGTAAGGGCGTAGTTGTACGCATTTTCTTAATACTTTCCAAACAGTCGACACAGGAACTTGTAATCCACGACTAGCCTTCCGGACTGATTTCTTTGGGCTACGAGTGAACGACTCTCTCACTCGGTCAACAGTCTCTTCACTAGCTCTTGGTCGTCCTGTGCTCTTCCCTTTAAAAAGGCAGAGGGTATCTTCAAATTCAAGATACCATCTATGAATGTTATTATCACTTTGAGGACCACAACCGAACTTCAGCCGGAACGCACGTTGCATAGTAACTACAGATTCGGTCTTTGCAAACTGCAAAACACAAAACGATTTCTGTTCACTAGTCGCTATCTTCGCTACTACCGCTGTCTAGCAGATTGCGGCGGAAACATTGCGCGCTGCGCATGCACACTGGTGCCAAACACAACTGTTTGAGTTGCTCTTTCATTTGAGATATCATTTATAACTGTAAGTTTAATGCAATAAATATTATAAAGCGTTAAAACCCCGATATTCTTTTATAAACACCCTGTATTTATTTATTTTCATTTTAGTGCTGTTAACAAGTTCTGGAACTGTCTTATCAATATAATACTAGTATGTTCTGCAATATTCGATGCTATTTACATTCAGTACAAAGGATGAAATACATATTTAGCGATTTCCGAGTATGTGATTAGGCAGGAACTTAAAGACAACAGCATAAATTGCCGTGACTGAGTGAAGCAACAATAAAATTCATAATCTGCCTTTTCATAAACATTTGGGTCTTTATTTCCAAATATGTGGCGATTTCTGAACGTGTGGTTAGGCAGGAGGCTAAGAGTACAGCTTTAGTTGCTGCAGCTGAAACGAGCACCAATAACATTCAATTTTTTCCTTGTCACAAACATTTCAATGTTTAGTTAAGAACGTGTGGAGATTTCCGATTGTGTGGTTAGGTAGGAACATAAGAGAAAGGCTTAAATTGCTGCAAGTGAACCGAGGAGCAATAACTTTCATATTCTTCCTTGTCACATACACTATATAAGCAAAAGTATCCGTATAAAACAATAAACTGGTAGCCAAGATGACAGGAATTCTTTTTACTCCATGATTACCGGTTTCGGCGAAACGAATGTCGCCCTCATCGAATCTTAGGACACATACAGGTTACAACATCAAGGTAAACAATGGTTATATTAGTAATTGCCTATAACACGCAGGCCTTACAAAATTAAGTAGCACATAGGCGTCCAAGAGAGATGACATTCTCCATCGGATACAAGCGCAATCTAGATACTACCGGCTCTGTTCTTACACTACAAGCCGCGTCGCGAGATGGCGCTAGCAGAAGAGGCGCCAAAGAATATCACAGCTCGCGTCATAACAGGCTCTGCGTGTGTGGTAACACTACGTCATAGGGCTTGTACATAATTCTAGAGATTACTGTACCACGTAAACATATACAAAACTTATGAAAGCTGCAAACCTACACATCTGCCTGGTCACATATACGACATATCGAAAAGCAAACGCAAATTTCATGAGAACTGCGGAGTTACAAAAATGTACATCTGTCTGGCCCTATATGTAATAGGTAAGGATCTGTTGAAAGACGACCATTTCATTCCGTAAAACAAACAATATAGTCATTAGCACTGTTACAGCCTGTAACCTGATACTGGTTGGTACCCGTGTATCAGTAATTATTCTGTTGTCCTTTGAAAAGAAAAAAGAAAAGGTTGTACCAAATGAAAGGGCTGACAGCCAGCAGGCTGACAAACCGCTGACGTCTCACACAAACTGGTCCAAATGTCAAATGTCTTAGTTCCCATGTCTTCCTTTCTAAGCCCCTCTCCCAACTACCCCTGGCAAACCTGGTATCACAGACTCCCCTTTTTACCTTCTCCCATTCTTCTTCATGATCATTTCTCTCTAGCCAAGGTCTCTCAAGATAGACACGTGAAATGTTCCAAGCATTCTGGATACAAACAGTAAATCAAATTATCGTATCCAACGGTAAAGAGATACAGACGTATCTCCCACCACGGAGCTACTTTCAAGATTTAGTGCTGCCCCGACGGCCGCAAACGGTTATTCTTTTCTTTTCTTTGTTGAATTAATTTTCATTTCGTTTAATTTAGTGCACAGTGTTCTACAGGTAGTTAGGTTGCATCTATAGAGTACTGAAGATAGCGTATTCCGCTAATATCTCACTTTTAAACAAGGACAACTTAACGCGAGACATCACACAAACGTTGCAAAAAATGTAAAAATCACATGGCGGATCAGTTATGCAATATCGCAGCTTAGGAAAAGCAATATGCAAAAAGTAAAGCTTACCGGAGAAAACGGACTAAGAAATATTATTTCATATGTCTGAGACAATTATTCAAAAAACCAGACAATCTCTATGTAAAGAAGTAAAACTATAACGAATTAAATTTTAAAAAAAAGTTTTAGCATGGCATCGTCGGGGAGGCAAAGCAGGTGAGAGCTCCAAGAAATGACTACGTGCAGCGCATGAGGGAACCTCAGGACATCACATTGTTCGAAGTAAGAAGAGGTGAAAAGAAACTAATCGTAAAACTAACATATGAACAAAGAAATCGGTTTATGCGGCAAATGCAACAAAGAGAAATGTCAAAGAGTATTAGTTCTTCATGTTTCTTCAAGTGTTAGGCATTTGCCTTTTTCATATCCCTGTTCAGTGCCTCTGTTGTCTGTGGTTAGTTGCTACTTGATCTCTCTACCTCTTCCTTGGTCGATAATTCATTACTATTTCAGGCATACCGTTTTCTTTCATTCTTCTGACATGTTCTCTCCACTTACATCTGTATTTCTTGATTTGTACATTTATACTTTCAAGTACTAGTTCCTGTATGATTGTTTTATTCCGTACCATATCAGACAGACTATAGCTAGCTATTCTTCTTAAAATCCTTATTTCCGCAGCTTTAATTTTTCGTTTATTCCCAGATGTTATTGTCGAAGTCTCGTTTCCATATAGCATAGATGGCTATAGCCATTGTTTTGTAGAACTTCACTTGGGTTTCTTTCGCCGCTGTTTTATGCAATGTACTGTACATGGTCACATAAATATAACTGAATCTTTCAGCTACACAAAACGTATGCTGAAACATACACGCTCAAGGATATTAGACAAGAATTTACATCCTATATCCCCACTAAAATACACCACGAAGACACGGAACGCTTACAATGAGTAACCAGTCAGAAGATAGAGGAAGTTCTTAAAGAAAACAGCCGAAAATAATTCATTGACGAAGAAGACCTTCCAATCAAACTGTACATACGCATGTCGCATATAACAGATCGACGGCTCTGAGCACTATGGGACTTAACATCTATGGTCATCAGTCCCCTAGAACTTAGAACTACTTAAACCTAACTAACCTAAGGACAGCACACAACACCCATCCATCACGAGGCAGAGAAAATCCCTGACCCCGCCGGAAATCGAACCCGGGAACCCGGGGGTGGGAAGCGAGAACGCTACCGCACGACCACGAGCTGCGGGCAGATCGAAAACTAACGATTACGTACAATGACGTAATCTTCCAACAATCTCATAGAAGAAATAGTCGCGTTGATGCCTGAGGAAAGTGAAAAACGTCAGAACAGTCGTCTTATTACATAAAACCTGAAAATATTTAGCGGGATAGCAAACAATATACATAAATTTATCCTGTAAAAAAAGGGTGGGTCTCTACAAAACCAGTCTAAAACAGGGAAATGTATCCAGAAATTTTATGCGAATATGGGGACATTGTAAATTGGACTTTCATATGTGTATATAAATTATCCTTGGCTTTCTTGGGTTTTCGATAACAGAAACCACGATGCTGTACTTGCAACAATGAGTAGCTTAGATTTTCAGAAACTTTCACACAAAAATACAGAGAGGCTATACAGAACCTGGCCTCGATTCAGGATTAACGGATCTTGTAGCCATTAACCAAGCAGAACGACAAGATGTTCCCTGTACATGACGCTTATACAATAACCAGAGAACTTTTACTCTCTACGCTGACCACAATTCTTCAGGGATTCAAAATACTTACCGTTAACAGTGTAATGTGTGCGTTTGCCAACGATATAAGCGTAATAATTATTACTAGTGAGGAGTTGATAGAACTTCCAGTTTTTTATTTATGAACTCTGTTGTAAACACAGATTGTTGATAAAATGAAGAATATGTAAATCTGCGTCAGTAGAGAGCTTTCACTTCAGCCACTACGCATTTAGGCGGCTGAACTATCACGATCAGGTGGAAGCTATCATTTACATAGTTGTATTTCGATTTCACGCAGCAACGTATGGAGTGAAAACACATTGTGAAGCCAAGTGCGGGGTTGGCTCAGGTGACTGACAGCATAGGGGTGTTATGAAGGTGATAGTGGGTGGAGCAGGGAATAGTCGTGATAGGGACGGGGAATAAGATGTAGGTGGTGACCTGGTAAAGATAGCCACTCAAACTGGTGGCACGAATGTGCATTTAGTGCAACTGTTTCAGCGTCATGATCGGCCCCATCTTAATGCGGCTGTTAGGTGCGTTAACATGGGGCTGTAGAAGACACTGGCGGCAGAGGACATGGGTCACATTTCAGTGGTGCCAGTTGATTCTATCAGCAGATCGTGTTTCACAAGGCATGGCCTGCACCTCAACAGGCATGGGAAGGGAAGGCTGGAAAAACTTAAAGGGCGACAGTGTAGTGGGTGGTGGTGGGATCACTCATGGAAAAATTCCTGTAGTAATTGGTGTTACAGCTGCACCTTTTTTAGACTGAAGTTAGCTGTTTGGTATACCTGCTTAAAGTAAGTCCTTCTAACTAAGGGTTCACCTTCACAGGACGTCATGCTTCCAAGTAGAGAAGGAATTAGCATATTTCATCAAAATATAAGAGGTATTGGAGATAAAGTTAGTGAACTGCTTATAGATGTTGACTCCGAAATTACTGGTATATCAGAACACCACTTAAATAATTTGACAATTCAGAGACTTCCTTTACCAGGACACAGATTAGCTGGCTGTTTTTCAAGGAGTTCCTTGTGGGTTGGGGGAGTGGCCATGTACGTAAAGAACAGTATTCCATATGAGTCCGTAGACGTATCACGGCAATGCACTGAACAGATATTTGAATATTGTGCAGGGTCAGTTGAATTTTGTGTAACTAAACTTCTAATTATTGTTGTTTATAGGTCCCCTAAATCTAAATTCAGAGCATTTCTGCTCAAGCTAGAGAGGGTTCTTGATTCACTTTTTAGGAAGTACCAGAAATTAGTTATTTGCGGTGACTTCGACATAAATTTTGTATACGATGGTGCCAGAAAAAAAGGATGTTGGTAGACTCCTAAATTCATACGATCTGATTCAGACCGTTTTTTTTTCAACTAGGGTGCAGGGGAACAGTAGCACAGCCATAGAAAATATTTTTATTCATTCTGCATTACTAGATGGGTATTCTGTTACTAAAAGGGTGAATGTCCTTTCAGACCAAGATGCACAAATTTTAACACTAAAAGGCATTCGTACTCAAACAAATGCCACATATAATTACATCTTCATCTACGTGATTACTCTGCTATTCACAATAAAGTGCCTGGCAGAGGGTTCAATGTACCACCTTCAAGCTGTCTCTCTACCGTTCCACTCTCGTATGGCGCGCTGGAGAAACGAGCACTCATATTTTTCTGTGAGAGCCCTGAGTTCTCTTATTTTATCGTAATGAACATTTCTCCATATGTAAGTGGATGCCAACAGAAAGCTTCTGCAATCGGAGGAGAAAACTGGTGATTGAAATTTCATGAGAAGATCCCGTCGCAACGAAAAACGCCTTTGTTTCAATGATTGCCACTCCAATTCACGTATCATGTCTGTGGCACTATCTCCCCTATTTCGCGATAATACAAAACGAGCAGCCCTTTTTTGAACTTTTTCGATGTCAGCCGTTAGTCCCACCTGATGCGGATCCCACATCGCACAGCAGTACTGCAGGATAGGGCGAACAAGCGTGGGGTAAGCAGTCTCTTAGTAGACCTGTTGCACCTTTTACGTGTTCTGCCAATGAATCGCAATCTTTGGTTTGCTCTACCCACAACACTATCTATGTGGTCGTTCCAGTTTAGGTTATTTGTAATTATAATCCCTAATTATTTACAAACTATGTAGGAAAGGTAATCGAACAGGAATAGAGAGTTTTTTAAACCTTGTCAAGGAACAAGTGTAGCAGGATGTTTAAGGTACCGATAACGTATATGACAAATATAATGCTTTCCGTAACACATTTCTCATGCTCTTTGAGAGTTGCTTTCCGTTAGAACGTTCTAAACGGGGTACTAGAAGTAAAGGGCAGCCCGGCTGGCTGACTAGTGGGATAAGGATATCACGCAGAACAAAGCGGGAATTATATCAAAATGTTAGAAGTAGTCACAATCAAGCAACAGTAGCCCATTACAAACAGTACTGTAAGGTACTTAAAATGTTATTAGGAAGACAAAGAGTATGTTGTATGCAAACAGAATAGGATAAAATTAAAACCATATGGTCAGTAGTGAAGGAAGTGTCTGCTCAGCAGCACAAGATCGACGATATAAAGTCAGTTCGTAGTAAAAATATTTCTGTTACTGATAAATCAGATATATGTACAGTATCTAACAATCATTTCCTGCGCATTGCTGGTGAATTAAATAAAAATTTAGTTTCTACAGGGAATCATATAACTCTCTCGGCAAATGCCTATCCGAGATTGATGTCTGAAATACTCCTCTGTGATGCAGACAACGGGGAGATTGAGTCAATAATTAAATCACTGAAGACTAACGTCTCTCATGGATATGATATTAAAGTACTGTGCTGCACATGTTAGCCCTATATTTAGCCATATTTGTAATTTTTTCCTTTAGGAATGGTCAGTTTCCTGAACAATTACTGTACTCAATAGTAAAGTCGCTTTATAAAAAGAGAGAAAGGAATAATGTAGACAATTTTAGACCTATTTATATGCCATATCTGTTTGCTAAAGTTGTTGAAAAGGCTGTGTATGTAAGGATAATTGATGATTTTATATCACACGATTTGCTATCAAATATACAGTTAAATGTCGTTTAACAACTAAAAATGCTATATTCTCTTCTCTCCTTGAGGCACTGGAGGATTAAACAAAAGGTTTCGAACAGTAGGCATATTTGTTTTATTGAACTAAGGCATTTGATTGCGTTGATCACAAAACATTGCTCCAGAAGTTGGACCATTACAGAACGTGGGGAGTAGCTCACAACTGGTTCACCTCTTACTTTAGCAACAGACAGCAAAAGGTCATTATTCGCAGTGTTGAGAATGGCTGTGATGTGGGGTCTGAGTAGGGTATGGTCAAGTGGGGGGTGCTCCAGCGATCTGTGTTGGGGCCACTCCTGTTCCTTATTTATTTAATTATATAAATGATATGCCCTCTAGTATTACGAGTAAATCTAAAATATTTCTGTTTGCTGATGAAACTAGCTTGGTAGTAAAGGATGTTGTGTGCAACACTGGCTCGGTTTCAAATAGTGCAGTTCATGACATACGTTCATGGCCTGTAGAAAATAAACTAAAGCTAAATCACGATTAGACTCTGTTTTTACAATTTATAACACACAATTCAATAAAACCTGATCTTTTAATTTCACAGAATGAGCATATGATTAGTGAAACTGTTCAAATTTCTAGGTGTTGAGACAGATAGTAAACTGTCGTGGAAAGCCCACGTTCAAGATCTTGTTCAAATGGCTCTGAGCACTATGGGACTTAACATCTGCGGTCATCAGTCCCCTAGAACTTAGAATTACTTAAACCTAACTAACCTAAGGACATCACATACATCCATGCCCGAGGCAGGATTCGAACCTGCGACCTCAGCGGTCGCGCGGTTCCAGACTGAAGCGCCTAGAACCGCTCGGCCACACAAGCCGGCAATCTTGTTCAAAGACTTAATGCTGCCATTTTTACTGTTCGAACGGTATCTCAAGTGAGTGATCGTTCGACACGAAAATTAGTCTACTTATTTTCATTCGCTTATGTCGTATGGTATTATATTTTGGGGTAACTCATTCCATTCTAAAAGGGTATTTTTGGCTCAGAAACGTGCGGTTCGGGCAATGAGTGGCGTAAGTACACGAACCTTTTGTCGACCCCTGTTCACGAGTCTGGGTATTTTGACATTGGCCTCTCAATACGTATATTCTTTACTGTCATTTCTTGTTAACAATATTAGCTTATTCCCAAGAATAAGTAGCTTTCACTCAGTTAATACTCGGCAGAAATCAAACCTGCATTTGGATCGGACTTCCTTAACTCTTGTGCAGAAACGTGTGCAGTATACTGCTGCATCCATTTTCAATCAGCTACCACTCCAATTCAAAAATCTTAGCAGTAATACACGCGCATTCAAATCGAAACTAAAGAGTTTCCTCATGGGTCACTCCTTCTATTCTGTCGAGGAGTTCCTAGAAAAATTAAGCTAGTTCTTGTTGTATTGTTGATTGCGTTTACTTAAACTTTCGGGTTCAGAAACATTTCATTCCTATCTGTTATTACTTTTATGTTGTAATTTCATGCACTGATAAGTTCCATGACCTTGGAGATTTGCTCCTCAATTTGGTCCTACGGAACTTGAGGTGTAAATAAACAAATAATAAGCATGTATTGTAAATTTATGTAACATACTACACTGATATGTGACCGACCTGTAGAACACTACATCCAGTAACATAAGTTTTCCTATTTATTTGATTCCCGTTCACAGCTCAGTGACCTGCAATAAGGCCAGCATGAGAACTCTGTGTCAAGAGCTGAGGGGCCCCACTGCAGTAGCTTCCCCCCAGCAAGATCCAGCTGTGCTACCTGCTGTCTGCCGCGAGCAGTCTTGGTGTAAGCTGACAGGGGTGTTCCTCTGACGTTACAGGCGAATGTTACGCTTCTCTGGAAGCCTCTACGTAGTGCTGCCACAAGCAGGCGCCGGAAGAGCAGCTGTTCGAGGGTACCAAAAGCCAAGAAGCCACTAGCGTGTTACATTGCGTTTCTACTTGTGACGTCCCTCTTATCTACAAACATGCCTTCGTCGGTAACTTTACGTACAAAAAGAAATACCACAGCGAAACTCCGCCTCGAAATCTGGCAGAAAATACAAAGTGGATCTGGTCGCACGTAGTGTGCCAGCGGTAAGACATAACGAATCCTCCACTGCGTGATAGGAGTAGTAACGTTATCGACGATAGTGCCACTAAAGCAAAATTACTAAACGCGAATTTCCGTAATTCTTTCACTAAAGATGATGCAATATACACGGTTTCCCATTTATCTTGACCACCCTAAATAACTGTTGGTCCAGATGCTAATTACAAAATGTTTCAAGCAAATGTTCTTTAACCGTCACGGGGACATCAATCAGCATGATTGCCTTCGTTGTAGCTATGTTTTTTACAAAGATATGAAGAGCGGTATGACTTTTTTAAATGGCACCCTGCATTTTTTATTCGGTAATTCATTTCCTCTCCTAAAGACCTATTCAAAAATGTATTACAGTATACCATTCACTGAAACACAACGTTATTAATTACAAAACACAACATTGACTTTGAGCCCGGGATCACAAACTCGTCCACTTGCTGGAGTTGTCAGAACACAAACAAAAACCAAGTAAAAAGATAACCTAAAATTGACTTTGACTCTCCTGTACCATTGCCCAGGAGTAGAACATTCAAAGGTGCTCAAAGTGGTGACCTTGGATACCGATACACTGGTGCACTCGTCGAATGAAAGAATTATTTACTGCTTCCAGTGTTGCCTGCTGAAGAGAAGTACAAGCAAGCGCGATACGTTCCTGCATGTCCTCTGGAATATCGCGATAGACAACGTCTTCAATGCATCCCCAAAGAAAAAAGTCCACAGGATTTAAATCAGGAGAACTAGCAGGCCAAGTAACTGTTCCTCCTCGACCAATCCATCTGGCAGGATACCTTCGGTTCAGAACACGACGTGCACGCAAAGCATTATGTGCTGGACATCCATCGTGTTGATAACACATAAGCATTCTGGTTCTTAGCGGCACTTCATCTAGAAGAGGAGGAAGAATTCGCCTGAGGAAGTTGGCATATGCTGTGCCGTTTAGACTACCATTGATGAAATAAGGGCCAATAATTGTAGTACCAAGCATCCCACATCAGACGTTAACTCTTAATTGACGTTGATGTTCCACCTGTAAAAGCAGTCGTGGGTTGTCGCTGGACCAATAATGGATGTTCCTTGTATTTACCTGTCCTGTGTTTGAGAAGGAACATTCATAGGTAAATAGAATATTGGAGAAGAAGTTCGGGTTGGCGAGGATTTGCTGCTATGCCCACTGACAGAACTGTACACGATTCTGGAAATCATTCCCATGCTATTCTTGATGTAGGTGTTCATGGTAATGATGGAGCCAGTGACGTGTAAGGCTACGATGTACACTGGTTTTAGGAATGCCAATTTCGTGTTCAAGCTGCCATGTGTTCACATGTAGATTCATAACAACGGAAGCAAGAACACTAACTTCGGCAGTCTGTGCGAGTGCTACGACGATTGCGTTGTCGTGGGAAACTTCCCGTTTCCTGATTCGTCGCAACAAGACGAGAAAACATTCGTCGGGAAGGTGGGTTCTTGTCAGGATATCTCTCCCTGTACAGTTCCGCTGCCTGCGTAGCATTTCGCCTACCTTCAACAACAACAGCAACAACAACAACAACAACGAAAGAAACGTTATGTCAATGCAGTTTGTAGGAAGGACAGCCTTTACTGTATGCCTTCTCTACACAACAGTTACTGTTCTGCTAACTTACATTCCCAGTAGATGAGTAGCGTTCCTACCTTCTCTTCGTTGGTGTACATTCTACTCAGACAACTCTTCGACTGACGATGGTTGACGAAATGATGGGTGTGCATTCTACTTATGTTTACATTTGTCCTCTGACAACGTCAGCAGGTGCATGGGTTCCATTACCCCGAGTACCTGCACTAATCACTGGGAGCGTCAACGTCGTGTTGTTTTATGTTATTGATGACGTTGTGTTTCAGTGAATGGTACACTGTGATACATTTTTGAATAGGTCTTTACGAGAGGACATAAATTACCGAATAAAAAATACAGGGTGCCATTTAAAAAAGTCATACCGCTCTTCATATCTTTGTAAAAAACGAAGCTACAACGAAGGCAGTCATGCTGATTGATGTCCCCCTGACGGCTAAAGAATATTTGCTTGAAACATCTTGTAATTAGCATCTGGACAAACAGTTATTTAGGGTGGTCAAGATAAATGGGAGAGACTGTATTTCACAGAATTCTAATCAAGACTAGCTGCCAACAAGAGTAATTTTGCAGTAGATATCCTCAGTGTAGAGAAGCAGCTTTAGTCATTTAATAAAGGCCTTCCGGTCTAACAAGGAGACCGCGTTTACTCGCCTTCACCGAATTCGTTTAAATTTATGGTCTCTGCAGGGCTGGGCCAGAAATGAAAGTGACAGAAGTGGAAGCTCCAGATGGTTAAATGCTTGGAAGAAATAGTTTTTTTGGCGCGGGTCAGTCGAGGCATAAGCCATTTATCTTAGCGCAGTTTCCTCGCAGAGGAAAGAGTACAGAACGATATTCCGAGGGTCGTCGAGTGGAGTTCCTATGTCCAAGCTGTTTTCTCTTATTCTCAGTTTCTACGTTACTTATACCACGAATCAACTGAAACGTTGCTCAATATGTTGTATTTATTAATAGTTTTAAAAAAGGCTTCAAAAGGGAAGGTCAGCGAAACTTTGGGATTGGAAACAAATTTCCTGGAAGAGATTGTGAATGGTACACTGTGATACATTTTTTAATAGGTCTTTAGGAGAGGAAATAAATTACCGAATAAAAAGTACGGGGTACCATTTTAAAAAGTTAAATTTGTTCATTAAATTAGATACTTTTATAATTTTACAGTTTACGATTTATATACATGCTGGCGTGATATACATGCTGGCGTGATATTCGTCATGAAAAAGTGGGAAATAATAATTTTCTTGGCCTGCCCCACGCGTTATAAACTCTTCATTTTTACAGTTT
Organism: Schistocerca nitens; assembly: GCF_023898315.1. Taxonomy (NCBI): domain Eukaryota; kingdom Metazoa; phylum Arthropoda; class Insecta; order Orthoptera; family Acrididae; genus Schistocerca; species Schistocerca nitens. Next base: position 598,577,209 of record NC_064621.1, read on the forward strand.
AATGTTTCTATAGAAAAGAAAATTGGTTTATATTCATAAAAGGTCCTCTCTCATCGCAAAGCGCGGAAGCAAACAACGAGTAATGCCTCATATCACTAAGTATTGGAAATTCGATGTATTTTGATGCAGTCTTCTTGGGATGTTATTCATTTTTCTATCTCGATGAGGTAACAGAAGTGTTGAAGCTTTTTTTCTCAAATTGAGCAGTATAGCATTAGTGGTTGCAAGAAGAGTGGGCCTTGGGAGGGGGGGGGGGGGGAGAGGGGTACATTTTAATATTACATGATGACAACCCTTTTTCATCTTGACACACGTCATCTTACAATCGTGGATTTGTTTTTGATTTTGATGAAGCAATGACGACGTTCCTACATTTTGTCACCTACTAATCTCCCTGGTTTTTTTTTCTTTGCCTTTCCTTTTCCTGCCTTTTATGAAATATTAATCAGTACAATGTACTGAGCAGTTTTTCGGTTTCCTTGTAGTGCAAGTTATGTAAAAACTGAAAACTGAAAACAGTATCTCCTTAGGGATTCGATCTCACCAACCTCGGATTACCATTCAGTAGTTCAGTAGTTCATCTGTGGCCAAGCTCAGCATATACTACCAGTTTCGACAAAATCGATGATGACGAGCATGCACGGCCCCTTGTAAGTCGTGTAACACTTAGTTTTCTTTCAGAGTATACTGATGAAACAGCTCCATTTTTATCAGTCACATACAGGCGGTCACGCAACGAAAGATGCATACCTGAAGACTGGAAAGTTACACAGGTCACACCAGTAAATAAGAAACGAAATACAAGTAATCCGCTACATTACAGACTCATATTATCCAAACCGATCTGTGAAAGGATTTTGGAATTTACACTGCGTCCAACCATTATGAAACACGTTGAAGAAAGCAGCATGATTTCGTGCATTTAAGTAATAAGAACCAAATCAAAGATGTTATTTAACAGACGGATTTAGTCTCTCTTTTCATGACTGTAATAACTTGTAATCTAGATCGATCAATATGCTGCATAGATTACACGCATCTGATATCATGATAGTGAAGCTGAGGCAGGATTCTGCGAAACTTTATATTGTCTTTGATCTCTTCCCTGTAAATACGTCGCAATACGTCGAAATGTGTCATTCTTTTTGTGAATCTGAATACAACAGCACGTTATTTCCCCGGAATCCTTGTATCTCAATGTGAACATTTAGTAACTGTGACGCTATAAAAAAGCTGTGCTTAATAGAGAAATTTTATTTATTGCATAATAAACATGTGAAACTAAATAACTGATCGATGTGGAGATGGTCTACCTCTTGTCAAGTGTTGGTACAAAAACGATCATGAAATGAAAAGGAATAACATCCAGCAATCAGCTCGGAGTCTAAGAGAATGATAAAAAGGTATTTAGTTTTGTCTCTGTCAAGGAGTTTGAAGCTCACCCATATCGAAACGAGAGTTTCGGGAAACCGACAACTGACATGAACTTTGGGATTATGTTTGACATCAGAAAGGAAGAGTAAGTGTCCATTGCAGATAGCTGCTAAGTTACGCCTCCAAAGGCTATGATGGAGTGCTTCCACGTTTGTAAAAGAGCTTGCAGTAACGTTTCTAAAAAGTAAAAACAAAAAAAGTTCCGATTGTAAAGAGATGATATCTCAAAAGGACAAGTCAACTACAAACCAGCTCACTTGCTTCCAATCATAAAAGATGAGACTGCCTGATTACTCCTTGTCTCGGTGACTCAGCACATGTAGTGGAATGGTGCAAAAGCAGAGCCACAGAGACAGATGACGTGAAAACCCCACTACGATAATGTTGACGGTCCCCGACAAATTGTATACTGCAATTGCAAAATACTGCAAACTAAACTTTCTGTAATTGTAGTCGTTGAAGGATTAACTGCAATACGCACCTGTTGCCACATGTATAACTAAAATGCAATGAGCTGTTCTGTATTTTAACACTGATTCATTTCGTCAGTGAAAATAAAATGATGAAGGGTTGAGCCAACACAGAACACATACATTGCCCCACAAAACAGCGATGACCCAAAAGACATGTTAGGATGTCACTGTAACTTCGTACACGTACACACTAATGGCGGGAAAGTAAGTGATTAGAGTTGCAATTCTCTCTGACAGTAAACGACCAGCAGAGTTCATTAGTGGGTTCGTGTTTAGTGTTTGTTACCAGGAGTGGTAGGTATACAAGGGGTGTGAAAAGCGTCACAAGGGTAATGATTACCGTGAAAGACACGGAAATGTCGCGTACTCTATTGACACAGCGTTATCAGCAACTGACACTGTTTCACAGGGACTTTATTGTGGTTTCCATTTGGCCGGTTGGTCCCACCCTCCAATATCCAGATTTATGGGGCATTCGGATCAGACGGTGGCCTGATGCTGGGCTGCATGGGAACGCGACGACAGGAATACCAGTTGCCAAGGTTCCAGCGTCCCCGTCTGATCTCCGCAAGGGACGACTGTAGTACACTACTGGCCATTAAAATTGCTACACCAAGAAGATATGCAGATGATAAACGGGTATTCATTGGACAAATATATTATACTAGAACTGACATGTGATTACATTTTCACGCAATTTGGGTGCATAGATCCTGAGAAATCAGTACCCAGAACAACCACCTCTGGCCGTAATAACGGCCTCGATACGCCTGCGAATTGAAAACAGAGCTTGGACGGCGTGTACAGGTACAGCTGCCCATGCAGCTTCACCACGATACCACAGTTCATCAACAGTAGTGACTGGCGTATTGTGACGAGCCAGTTCTACATCTACATCTACATCTATACTCCGCGAGCCACCTTACGGTGTGTGGCGGAGGGTACTTATTGTACCACTATCTGATCCCCCCTTCCCTGTTCCACTCACGAATTGTGCGTGGGAAGAACGACTGCTTGTAAGTCTCCGTATTTGCTCTAATTTCTCGGATCTTTTCGTTGTGATCATTACGCGAGATATATGTGGGCGGTAGTAATATGTTGCCCATCTCTTCCCGGAATGTGCTCTCTCGTAATTTCGATAATAAACCTCTCCGTATTGCGTAACGCCTTTCTTGAAGTGTCCGCCACTGGAGCTTGTTCAGCATCTCCGTAACGCTCTCGCGCTGACTAAATGTCCCCATGACGAATCGCGCTGCTTTTCGCTGGATCATGTCTATCTCTTCTATTAATCCAACCTGGTAAGGGTCCCATACTGATGAGCAATACTCAAGAATCGGACGAACAAGCGTTTTGTAAGCTACTTCTTTCGTCGATGAGTCACATTTTCTTAGAATTCTTCCTATGAATCTCAACCTGGCGCCTGCTTTTCCCACTATTTGTTTTATGTGATCATTCCACTTCAGATCGCTCCGGATAGTAACTCCTAAGTATTTTACGGTCGTTACCGCTTCCAATGATTTACCACCTATGGCATAATCGTACTGGAATGGATTTCTGCCCCTATGTATGCGCATTATATTACATTTATCTACGTTTAGGGAAAGCTGCCAGCTGTCGCACCATTCATTAATCCTCTGCAGGTCTTCCTGGAGTACGTACGAGTCTTCTGATGTTGCTACTTTCTTGTAGACAACCGTGTCATCTGCAAATAGCCTCACGGAGCTACCGATGTTGTCAACTAAGTCATTTATGTATATTGTAAACAATAAAGGTCCTATCACGCTTCCTTGCGGTACTCCCGAAATTACCTCTACATCTGCAGATTTTGAACCGTTAAGAATGACATGTTGTGTTCTTTCTTCTAGGAAATCCTGAATCCAATCACAAACCTGGTCCGATATTCCGTAAGCTCGTATTTTTTTCACTAAACGTAAGTGCGGAACCGTATCAAATGCCTTCCTGAAGTCCAGGAATACGGCATCAATCTGCTCGCCAGTGTCTACGGCACTGTGAATTTCTTGGACAAATAGGGCGAGCTGAGTTTCACATGATCTCTGTTTGCGGAATCCATGTTGGTTATGATGAAGGAGATTTGTATTATCTAAGAACGTCATAATACGAGAACATAAAACATGTTCCATTATTCTACAACAGATTGACGTAAGCGAAATAGGCCTATAATTATTCGCATCTGATTTATGACCCTTCTTGAAAATGGGAACGACCTGCGATTTCTTCCAGTCGCTAGGTACTTTACGTTCTTCCAGAGATCTACGATAAATTGCTGATAGAAAGGGGGCAAGTTCTTTAGCATAATCACTGTAGAATCTTACGGGTATCTCGTCTGGTCCGGATGCTTTTCCGCTACTAAGTGATAGCAGTTGTTTTTCAATTCCGATATCGCTTATTTCAATATTTTCCATTTTGGCGTCCGTGCGACGGCTGAAGTCAGGGACCGTGTTACGATTTTCCGCAGTGAAACAGTTTCGGAACACTGAATTCAGTATTTCTGCCTTTCTTCGGTCGTCCTCTGTTTCGGTGCCATCGTGGTCAACGAGTGACTGAATAGGGGATTTAGATCCGCTTACCGATTTTACATATGACCAAAACTTTTTAGGGTTCTTGTTTAGATTGTTTGCCAATGTTTTATGTTCGAATTCGTTGAATGCTTCTCTCATTGCTCTCTTTACGCTCTTTTTCGCTTCGTTCAGCTTTTCCTTATCAGCTATGATTCGACTACTCTTAAACCTATGATGAAGCTTTCTTTGTTTCCGTAGTACCTTTCGTACATGATTGTTATACCACGGTGGATCTTTCCCCTCGCTTTGGACCTCAGTCGGTACGAACTTATCTAAGGCGTACTGGACGATGTTTCTGAATTTTTTCCATTTTTGTTCCACATCCTCTTCCTCAGAAATGAACGTTTGATGGTGGTCACTCAGATATTCTGCGATTTGTGCCCTATCACTCTTGTTAAGCAAATATATTTTCCTTCCTTTCTTGGCATTTCTTATTACACTTGTAGTCATTGATGCAACCACTGACTTATGATCACTGATACCCTCTTCTACATTCACGGAGTCGAAAAGTTCCGGTCTATTTGTTGCTATGAGGTCTAAAACGTTAGCTTCACGAGTTGGTTCTCTAACTATCTGCTCGAAGTAATTCTCGGACAAGGCAGTCAGGATAATGTCACAAGAGTCTCTGTCCCTGGCTCCAGTTCTGATTGTGTGACTATCCCATTCTATACCTGGTAGATTGAAGTCTCCCCCTATTACAATAGTATGATCACGAAACTTCTTCACGACGTTCTGCAGGTTCTCTCTGAGGCGCTCAACTACTACGGTTGCTGATGCAGGTGGTCTATAGAAGCATCCGACTATCATATCTGACCCACCTTTGATACTTAACTTAACCCAGATTATTTCACATTCGCATTCGCTAATAACTTCACTGGATATTATTGAATTCTTTACTGCTATAAATACTCCTCCACCATTGGCGTTTATCCTATCCTTGCGGTATATATTCCATTCTGTGTCTAGGATTTCGTTACTGTTCACTTCCGGTTTTAACCAACTTTCCGTTCCTAATACTATATGCGCACTATTTCCTTCAATAAGCGATACTAATTCAGGAACCTTGCCCTGGATACTCCTGCAGTTTACCAATATTACGTTAACTTTTCCTGTTTTTGGTCTCTGAGGACGGACGTTCTTTATCAACGATGCTGATGTTCTCTCTGGTAAACCGTCAGGTATTTTATCGTTTCGCCCAAGGGGGGGGGGGGTCCCTCTAACCTAAAAAACCCCCGTGTGCACGCCACACGTACTCTGCTACCCTAGTAGCTGCTTCCGGTGTGTAGTGCACGCCTGACCTGTCTAGGGGGGCCCTACAGTTCTCCACCCAATAACGGAGGTCGATGAATTTGCAACCATTATAGTCGCAGAGTCGTCTGAGCCTCTGGTTTAGACCCTCCACACGGCTCCAAACCAGAGGACCGCGATCGACTCTGGGCACTATGCTGCAGATATTAAGCTCAGCTTGCACTCCGCGTGCGATGCTGGTTGTCTTCACCAAATCAGCCAGCCGCCGGAAGGAACCAAGGATGGCCTCAGAACCCAAGCGGCAGGCGTCATTCGTTCCGACATGTGCTACTATCTGCAGCCGGTCACACCCAGTGCGTTCAATAGCTGCCGGAAGGGCCTCCTCCACATTACGGACGAGACCCCCCGGCAAGCACACCGAGTGCACACTGGCATTCTTCCCCGACCTACCCGCTATTTTCCTGAGGGGCTCCATAACCCGCCTAACGTTGGAGCTCCCTATAACTAATAGGCCCGCCCTCTGTGACTGTCGGGACCTTGCCGGAGAATCGGCCACTGGCCCAACAGGCGAGGCATCCTGTGGTGGCTCGGAAACGATATCATCACCACTAGGAAGCACCCCGTACCTGTTGGAAAGGGGTAAGGCAGCTGCCACGCGGCCAGATCCCACCTTCGCCTTTCGGCCAGGCACACGCGAGCCCACCACTGTCCGCCATTTACCCTGGAGTGATGGCTGACCGGTAAGATGCTCACTGCCGGAAGACGCAGCGACATCAGGGGTTCCATGTGATTCCAAGGCCACCGAAGTAGGCATAGGTCTCACCACAGTTGCCCCAACGCCACTACGAGCCGACGCCTGCGCCTCGAGCTCGATGAGCCTAACAGACAAAGCCTCCACCTGCCCCCGAAGAGTGGCCAATTCTCCTTGCGTCCGCTCACAACAACCACAGTCCCTACACATGACTATGTTTACCCTACTCTATACGGTGACAAATTCCCAAGATAATCTTCTGATGAGCTACTCTGATAATCAAGAAACACTCACTGAAATACGAGACGCGAAAACTACGCTAGGTTTTCCCAGAAAAACTATTTAAAAGCTAAGCGCAGCAAATAAGTACAAAATAAATTTCTCTCCTAACGATCAAGAACTGTTAGTTTCTATGCAGAGCAGATAAACACAAATAGAATCCCTTCCTTAGTGGAAGGTCGTAAACAAAATGCAAAATAAACGCTTTATACAAACAGTACTCGCTGCTGCTGGTGCTCTCGCTCTGGCTGTCACGTTTTCAATTGGTGAGAGATCTGGAGAATGTGCTGGCCAGGGCAGCAGTCGAACATTTTCTGTATCCAGAAAGCCCCTTACAGGACCTGCAACATGCGGTCGTGCATTATCCTGCTGAGGAAGGGTTTCGCAGGGATCGAATGAAGGGTAGAGCCACGGATCGTAACGCACCTGAAATGTAACGTCCACTGTTCAAAGTGCCGTCAATGCGAACGAGAGGTGACCGAGACGTGTAACCAATGGCACCCAATACCATCACGCCGGGTGGTATGCCAGTATGGCGATGACGAATACACGCTTCCAATGTGCGTTCACCGCGATGTCGCCAAACACGGATGCGACCATCATGATGCTGTAAACAGAACTTGGATTCATCCGAAAAAATGACGTTTTGCCATTCGTGCACCCAGGTTCGTCGTTGAGTACACCATCGCAGGCACTCCTGTCTGTGAGGCAGCGTCAAGGGTAACCGCAGCCATGGTCTCCGAGATGATTCTCCATGCTGCTGCAAACGTCGTCGAACAGTTCGTGGAGATGGTTGTTGTCTTGCAAACGGCCCCATCTGTTGACTCAGGAATGGAGACGTGGCTGCACGATCAGTTACAGCCATGCGGATAAGATGCCTGTCATCTCGACTGCTAGTGATACGAGGCCGTTGGGATCCAACACGGCGTTCCGTATTACCCTCCTGAACCCACCGATTCCATATTCTGCTAACAGTCATTAGATCTCGAGCAACGCGCGCAGCAATGTCGCGATACGATAAACCGCAATCGCGATAGGCTACAATCCGACCTTTATCAAAGTCTGAAACGTGATGGTATGCATTTCTCCTCCTTAGACGAGGCATCACAACAGCGTTTCACCAGGCAACGACGGCCAACTGCTGTTTGTGTATGAGAAATCGGTTGGAAACTTTCCTCATGTCAGCACGTTGTAGGTGTCGCCACCGGCGCCAACCTTGTGTGAATGCTCTGAAAAGCTAATTGTTTGCATATCACAGCATCTTCTTCCTGTCGGTTAAATTTGACGTCTGTAGCACGTAATCTTCGTGGTGTAGCAATTTTAATGGCCAGTAGCGTATTTTGCAACAAGCACACTGTAACCCCTTCACATCTGCGCTGGCCATCTGAGAACAAGTAATGTACTCTCTGTAATATTTTGAGTCTTGCCATACAAGAGACTAGCAACAGCCGCACTACGGATTTACGTTTCTAAGGTTCGGATGCCATTACCACAATACGTTAGCTGCCTTTGAAGTGTTGCCGTGATTGGGAGACATGGACGGCTGACGAATCGCGTCGCATTGTGCTCAGGTGCATGATAAGGTATGATGGAGAGAAGTCCCATTCTTCCAATTTTTTTGGAGAGGCAGAGTGACGTTACTCCCGGCGTCAAGGTGTAGGGAGCCATCGGTTACGATTTCAGGTCACCGCTAGTAGCGACTGAGGGAACTGTACAGACTAATGGTACACTATGTGATCAAAAGTATCCGGACACCTGGCTGGACTGCTGGTAGCGCTTTGGAACGCACGAGTGATTCCTTCCGATGATTTCATTGCGATTTTCTTACAATCACCTTTCGCAAAGCTCGATGTCCAGTCCGTCATACGGCGTCTCGCTGGTCTCGGTTTAGCTGTGGTGGTTCCTCTGCGTTTCCGTTTCACAGTTACATCATCAGCAGTCGTCCACCCCCAGTAGCTGAATGACAGCCGGCACGGTAGCTCAGCGTGTTCGGTCAGAGGGTTAGCTGCCTACTGTAATAAAAAAAAACTGAGTTCTCGATCAACAACGAACTTAAACAGATGTCTTACGACGTCCGCCAGAGCAGATGCAACGAACAAAATGAGATTGAAAAAAAAAGTGGTCGGCGTGACGGAATGTCGATCCTAAGGACCCGGGTTCGATTCCCGGCTGGGTCGGAGATTTTCTGCGCTCAAGGACTGGGTGTTATGTTGTCCTAATCATCATCATTTCATCCCCATCGACGCGCAGTTCGCCGAAGTGGCGTCAACGCGAAAGACCTGCACCAGCCGAACGGCCTACCCGACGGGAGACCATAGCCACACCACTTTTTTTTTTTTATTTCATCAGCAGTCGACATCGTCAGTTTTACATGGGTTGAATGGTCCGTAATAGATTTGTTATTCAGGTGACACGATTAGTCCACGTTCGAAGTCATTGAGCTCCCCTGTCTGACCCACACTGTGTTACTGCTTCTTAACCCACGACACAATACTGGCAGATGCGTCTCCGCTGACATCTACTGTTGTTCAGGTTCCACATTATACGTGGACATGTGATCCGATAGTGTAGGCGATGGCGTCTGATTCTTTGTTCAGTACGGACAGTTTCCCTTGCTCACTTAGTACGACACAATTAAATTTAACATACACAGTCTCTGTGGATCGTCTCTATGCACGATTCTGAGTGTGCGTTGTAGCTACTGACAGCTATCTCAGGGGACTAAATTTTTATCGAAAACCGTATGATGGTACGATTATGACCTTTTATTCCTAGCCAGCTATTGAAAAGTATGTAAATGAATAAAGCGGATAAGTTCAAATGTAGATTCCTGTTCTTCCTGGTGCTTGAACCGATAACGCCTTTTGTATATTTGCTCACCAAATATTTCAAGCGTTAAATAATGAGATGTCGTTAATTAGTATTTTTAGGATCTTTCAAAGGAATCTGGTTTAGAATTATCTGCATTTTTGGTTCTATACTTATGAAAACATCAACTGCAAGAAATATATTACTGAGCTGCTCAAACAATTAAATACTACCTCCGAACAAAATAATCAACATATTAACATTTTTGTGTATTTTCGCTCTTTAATGTCTGAGGGCACAATATTATATTACAGGAAACTGAGAAATGAAACCAATATGAGGGTTCACCCTGAATCACATTCTCGATGTTGTTCAAGTCTTCTGGCACTGCATAAAACAAAGAATCTAGTGCCATCAAAGAAATTAAGCAGTAATCCGAATCACATCAAAATCTTATACCATGCAAGAAAGAAATTAAGTGATTATACATTGATGACGCATTATCTCATGTATTACAGGTTAAATACAGAATTTCCCGCCCCACCAAATTGACAATAGGGTACTATTTATTAGAGAGTCAACATTCAATTTACCTATGTTACATGCAAATGTTTGAGGTCTGCAACTGTAAAATAAATTTATGAAATAATTTCTGTTGCTCTAGTCCCTAATAAATATTATTAAGAAATGACTGAAGCATTGGAAATTATTTCACAGAGTTGGTTCTTTCAGTCATCAATGTAGGTGTCGCAATGTTACGATTCTGGACTCATATTCAGAAGCACGGTGTCTCTGATCCTCATGAGCCCGTTCAGATTTAGACTAGCTATAGTTTTCCTGTAATCCTGAAGGCACATGCCGGTATGGTTCGTTTGAAAAGGACAAGGCCTATATAGTTACCCATTCTTCTCCAAACGGAGCTTGTTACCCTTTCTAATGATTTCTTCGTCCACAGGATGTTTGACCCTTCAGCCATTTTTCACTGTATTTAAGTACAGGTGAGCCAGGAACATAAAATAGACAGATTAGGTTAGATATCATCTTTGTTCCATAGATCTAGTAGGAGATGCACAACACGCCATGAAACAAGAAGATATACTAAGCGTTCCAAAAATGTTTTAATGTGCCTTTCCGAGATCTTAAATAAAAAAATCGTCGCCACAGATTTTGAATAAGTAAAAAACATCTTAAAGACATATTCGTGTTAATAACAAACAAGTCACAAAACATTTAAATGTGTAACAGACGAGGAACCTACGACAATTCTTAGGCTATTGTAGCCAAGCATTTGCAAACAGAAAATAATTTTTTTATTTAAGATGTTTGTGAAAATAGAAAAAACTGTCCTATATCAGAAATCAGGGCTATAGCAACTGAAGTGCAGTACATGTGATGGAAGACACGTAGGTCAAACCATGAGGAAATTTGACACCAGATACAAAGAACATATAAGAGCTTGGAAGTACAGAACAAAATCACTCAACTTTTGCAAAATATTTACACCAGCACCAATATAAAATTACCACCAGCGATACAGATATGGAAATCGTAAGGATGAACTACAACAAAATACACCTCCTCGCCTCACAAGAAAAAAACACAACAGGAAAGAAAAACTCATAAATGATCAGACCAAACTGGCAAACACACACTCTCTTTAAACTGCAGGACCGCTTAATAGAACAAAGGTCCCATTCACCATGAACATCTTCTCCTAGTTTCTTTCCTATAACCATCAATCCCCAATTAGAACCACAACTCGCAACCTCCCTCCCCCCTTCTTCCCCGCCCGCCAATCGTCAACATATAATCCACTTTACACTAACTCTCTCTCTCTCACACATACACACATAGACGAATAATAGACAGTTTTAAAAAAAATTGTTTCACACGTTGACAGCGCAAACAACCTACACGAAACAAGCATTAACACTGTAATAATGTGCTGAATGAGAACACACGAAGCTGCAGTTCTATTTGCAAAAGTGAGGTGAGGCGTAAACGTCAATGCAGCCCCAGGGAAAGTGCAAAAACCCAAAAACTGCGAAGTGTTCACGTGTAACGAATTTTCTTTCGACATCAACCTCCGAAAACCAAGAGGAAAGAAGTGGTTTCCAGAATATGTGAACGAGAGGCGGAAGCACCATAAGTTAACTGCACGCCAACTTTATAGCTAAACAAAATATTGTTTTTAATCTAAAACAATAAAAATTGTACAAAAGGTGTATCGATATTTGCAGAATGACCACATATGGCGCTTACGATGGAGAAACAAATAATAATTAAGTTATTTTACACTTATTTACCTTGATGACATTACAGCACTGAAGACGTACAACAGTCAGATTTTACATGACACTCACTATACGGTATATTACACAAGGTGAATTTGCTTAATGGCAGGAACGAGCCCTGTGAGGACCGGAAGACGAAAGGTCACGGGAACATATGGCCGAGAATGCATTCCAAGGGAGGTACACCCATCTGAATGTTGAAGCAAAAGATCTTTGTCAGTGTAGGTTTCAATGATAGGAAGCATACACGGGAAGACAACAGGCAAGAAGTACTAGTGCTCAAGCTTCACATCCCAGGTGGCACGCATGGTGTCTACACGAGTACTACAAGGTCAAGAGTCCGTGGGTAATTAGGTCTGCACGCGTCCTAAGTGATATCGTAGTGGCAGTTGTCGTCGAATAGGAAATCAGATGTAAATAATATTTAAAATCATTTATTCTGGGCAATTCCTTCTACTCCATTGCCGAACTTTTAATTGTAAATAGGTACCATTTGTAGATAAAAAACTAGGGATAAGTGTATCTCTGGTTACATTAGTAGTATTAAACACTAGTAAGTCCATCGTTATTAAATTTGAGCTAATGTGCTCTTTAGTAACCTGTAAATGTAAACGTAGCCTGTAGACGCTTACGTGTCACATCATTTCCACAAAAAAAACCGCAATTACGGACATTTCTTGTTATTTGGCAGACAGGATCTTATCAACTACAAATGCTTACAGTAATCCCCAGTCCAGAACTTCATCTTCAGGAGTTGCTCGCTACGATAAGAATTTGCTTCCTTGAATAGGAAATGTAGAGAACTAGGCGCGCATATCGCTAACTTCCAGCAGGGGGAAGCCTTTCTAGTCACGCGTGGTACTTAACGTGACGTTCGCTACGTGCTGCATCCCGGCAGACAGAACTCCGGCAGCTTTCCAGAATGCCGCCGTGAGAGCTAGCGATAATAATAACAATAATAATAAGATCCCTTGAATAAAAAAGACTGTGTCTAGAGATAAGAAGAAAATACACGTCATACCCGTCTGCAAGAATGATAACAGGTGGTCAACAAAACTGCCAACCGAATAATGTCCTTCATGTCAACCACCATCGATTCCGAAAACATAGATCATGAGAGATTCTTCTGGCACTTTTCTCACATGACGCCCTGAAAGCCATTGATCAAGGAAATCAGGTGGATGCACTGTTTCTTGACTTCCGAAAACATTTGACACGTGATCAGGCCTACGATTACTAACAAAAGTATTATTACATGAGATATCAAACACAGTTTGTGTCTGGGTTGCAGATCTCTTGATAGAGAAGACGAAATATATTGTCTAGGACGCAGACTCGTCGAAAGAAGTGGAAGAAACTTCAGGGAAGTGTACTGGGACTCCTGCTGTTCGTATTGTATGGGCGCAATCGTAGTTAAGGCGGTGGCAGACTTCGGTTCATTGGCAGCACACAGGGAAAATGCAGACAATATATATATATAGGGGTTTACTTAACAAACCACTTGTGAGTCTCATCTTAGACTATTGCTGAAATGTGTGATCATTTGTTGTGATCTTCAGGCCGAAGATTGGTTTGATGCATCTCATCAAGCTACCCTACCCTGTGCAACCCACATCCATTTGAACCTACTTACTGTACTCGTCTCTTGGGTTCCCGTTCCCGCTCCGATTTTTGCCCCCCCCCCCACCGCCTCCTCTCCCCACACTTCCCTCCAATACTAACCTGATGACTCCTTTATGTCTCAGTACGTATCCTATCACACGAACCCTTCTTTTAGTCAAGTTACCTCACAATTTATTTTTTCTCCTGTTATATTCAGCACCTTCTCGTTTGTTACGTGATCTACCCACATAATCTTCAGCATTCTTCTGTAGCACAACAATTCAAAAAATTAAAATTATCTTCTCTTCTTGTCTGTGCTGCTAATCGTCCACATTTCACTTCCATGCAAGGCCACACTCCAGACGAATGCTTGCAAAAAGATATCCGAACACATTTATATTCGATTTTAACAAATTCTTCTACTACAGAAATGAATTTTCATGCCATTAAGAGTCTACGTTTTATATCCTCTATACTACGACCATCATGAGTTATGTTACTGCCCAAATATCATACTCTTCTACTACTTTTAATGTCTCATTCCCTCAGCATCACCTGATTTAGTTCCAGTGCATTTTATATGAAGGGCTTACTTCAATAGTGGTACAAGTCCATTTTTGTTCATTCTGAGATACATTGTCCTATAGTTAAATGAGCGCTGAAAAATCTGCAGTTGAGATACCAGAAATATTCAAACATATGGCTTCTTGCTACAGATGAACCTTTCTTTCTGTTTGTTTGGACCATTAATTTCAGAAGCATTATAGACAGAAAAGTGGAGATAATGGACTTTACTACTAGTGAAATAAGCCCTTTATATTCTATTTTCAAGACACTGTATATTCCATTCAACTGCTCTTCCAATTCCCTTGCTGTCTCTGACACAATTACAATGTCATCGGCAAACGTCAAAGTCTTTATTTCTCCTCCCTGAACTTCTGTTTCTTCTCCAAATTTCTCTTTGTCTTCCTTTACCGTCTGCTCAATGTACAGACTGAATAACATCGGGGATAAGCTATAACCCTGTCTCAATCCCTTTTCAGCCATTGCTTACGTTTCACGCCCCTCGACTCTTATAACTGCCATATGGTTTCTGTACAAATTGTAAATATCTTTTATCTCTCTGTACTTTATCTGTTATCTTCAAAATTTCAAAGAGTATATTCCAGTCAACAATGTCAAAAGCCTTCTCCAAATCTGCAAATGCTTTAAGCATAGGACTGCGTTTCCTTAACTTGTCTTCTAAGAGAAGTCGGAGGGCCAGTAGTGGTACGCGTGTTCCTACATTTTCCCGGAATCCAAACTGAACTTTCCTGCCATCCGCTTCTACCAGTTTTTTCATTGTCCTGCAAATAACTGGTGTTACTATTTTGCAACATAGACTTGTTAAACTCATAGTCCCTTAATATTCAGGCCTTTAAGCGTGTCCTTTCTTTGGCATTGGAATTATTACAGTGTCCTTGAAGTCAAAGGGTATTTCGCCTGTCTTACACATCTTCCACACCAGTCGGAATAGTTTTGACATGCGTGGCTCTCCCAAGTGTATCAGTGGTTCTGACATAATGTCGTGTACTCCAGTGACCTGGTTTCTACTTGAATCTTTCAGTGTTCCGTCAAATTATTCTAGTAGTATCATATCTCTCACCTCATATTCATCTATTTCCTCTTTCCTTTCTATTTGTGGTACCCATACCAATAGCGCGCTGAGCATTTATGTAGAAGGGCGGCACGAATAGTCACAAATTTGTTTCACTCACGGGCAAGCGTCAAGGAAATGTTGAAAAATCCGAGTTGGCGGACCATTGATGATTGACGTCAATTATTCCGCGAAAGCCTACTTGCAAAGTTTCGAGGACTAGTGAGGTCCCTAGAGATAAACTTCTTCATTGATGAAACCATGTTAAAATAGTGCACCAGTAGGTCCATCGTCCTTGAGTCGAGCCAGCTCATTCCTGAATTTATTTAAAATTTATGCCAAACAAGCATCTCCCTCAATTTTGTGTACAGTAATACCTTCTATACTGCTCAAATTGCTGATAACAAACCTAAGCATGTCCAGTTAACATCTTGTCAACTGAATCTGCAGCATAAACTAAACTTAACACTTGTTTCACCCCAGGCCCTGCCATTCTGTGACCAATGTACCTCACGAAGGAAATGAATGTATGAAATCCTCCCAATCTCATGGAAATAATCCCAGACTGGATTTCTCGAGCCTTTATACGCAACGGTTGGTCGAAAGTAACAAAACAAATTACAGCCTCTTGCTGCTGACAATCGTCAGCAGCATGTTGTAGAGCTGTGTATGCTGTTTTGTAGTCGACTGGTGATGAATTAATGAATGGTAGGAAACTTACTGAACTGCTGGCACTTGTACAGCGGACTGCATGGAATGCAGCCACTTACCACACATCCGCAGCACATCTAGCATTGTGGGTGATAATATGTCAGATGAAATGGGACTAATCATGTTAAGTCAAGGTCAGCAATCTGACGTAATGCCTTATTTGTCTGATGTTCAAATATCGGAAGTTCCATAACATCCAGCTGGCCTAACTCTGTGGCAGCAGGTGCCTATTTAAGCTTCTGGATCACTTCAGATGGTGGGAAAACTGAGGCTGGGGTGATGCATTAGATGCCCCCACCCAATCTGGGAAAAGCATTCCAGAAGTCGATACTGCAGACGCTACAATCGACATTGTCGAATATTTATTGCCCAGATGTGTGGAATCCTGCCCACTCGTGTAATATAGGGTGCCTAGGAAGCTGTTTACTCGGATAGCTAGACAACATACAAGCAAATCATATTAATGGAGTTTATTACATTAATTGAACTGACAATACTTAACTTTGCCTTTTTCACAATGAATTGTAGCAAGTGATTGGCGACATGCAAATAATCAGTGTCCTTCGATATGTACAATTTCCAAGCAAGCAATTGATATAGATCACAAGTCTCAGCTAAATAGTTTAGATGAAGGCTCGTCTCCTAGTGCGGCCCCATTAGTGCGGCTCTTCTAGAGCAACCGAGGCTATTTTTTTTTATTTATTGTCATGTTGATACCTTACAAATAAGGTAGGCCGGCAGCGGCCTATTTGCGCCGCTCTTCGGCCATAGGAAAGACACATAGTATAATAGGAAGACAGAAAAACAAACAGACATGGAGGACAAAAACGGGAGACAAAACATAGTAAAAATAAGCGAAGTCGTTCACCGACGTACTGATCGGATAAAAAAAAAGTTCAGCACTGCAAACAACAGAGAATACATGTCACATGTGAACAGAGGAGCTCGGACGGAGAGACACTGATGCACAAACACGAGCACTGCGACGACGGTCTCTGGCGCACAAGGACGCACAGTTCACACAAAAAAGCCGGGGGTGTGCCAGAGGGAAGAGGTGAGGGTAGGAGGGAGAGGAGGAGGGGGTTGATGCCAGTGGGAGAGAAGGAGGGAGAGGGAGGGGAGAGGGTAGCGGGGTGCGTGGAAGCCCAGTGAGAGGGGAGGGGGAGGGGAGGGAGGGAGGGAGAGAAGGGAAAGAGGGTGCCCTGGAGGAAAAAGACAAGGGGAGGAAGGGGAGGATCAAAGTTGGAAGGAGGGGTAGATGGAGACGATGAGGGCATCATCAAGGAGGGGGAGTTGGCAGAAGCCATGTTGGGCAAGGGTATGGAGTGTGGAGAGATGGAGAGCAGGTGGGGTATGGAAGTACAGGCGCAGCAGCGGACGGGGGTGGGAAAGGATGGGAGAGACAAGCGGGTGAGGGGGATCAAGTTTGCGGGAGGTGTAAAGGATCCGCATCCATTCGAGGAAAAGAAGGAGGTGTGGGAGTGGAATTAAGTCATAGAGGATCTGCATAGGGGCGAGGAGGTGGTTGAGATAGTCGAGGCGGAATACATGGCGTTCCAGGATTTGAAGGGATTTGTAGAAGGTAGGAGGGCGGCGATCCAGGCGGGATGGGCATAATAGACGATAGGGCGGATGAGGAATTTATAGGTGTGGAGGAGGTGTAGGGGTCCAGATCCCATGTGCGGCCAGAAAGGAGCTTGAGGAGGCGGAGTCGGGAGCGTGCCTTGGCTTGGATTGTCCAGAGATGGGGGGTCCAGGAGAGGCGACGGTCAAGGGTGACGCCAAGGTACTTGAGGGTGGGGGTGAGGGTGATGGGACGGCCGTAGATAGTGACATAAAAATCAAGGAGGCGGAAGGGAGGGGTGATTTTGCCTACAATGATCGCCTGGGTCTTGACCGAGGCTATCTGAAGCGGCGCTTATGTTCTCTTCTCTCCTGTCGTGCTGTCGTCCTATTTAGTGTACTATTAGCTGACGTCATCTCACAGCCTTTTCCGCTGCAACGTTTGCTGTGTCCAGACAAGACAGTCTAGACACAAGGGAGGTAGCCGAAAGGGCACGCGTCAACTCAAACCGTCTTGCGTTAAGTCTGAAACAGGATACGTGATGAAAGCTATAAAGAAAAGAACGGAGTTTCTCGTATACTTAACTTTAATTCTTTGTGGTACATTTCTCTTGATAATACAAGTGAGACTCTCTCCAGATATGGTTAATGGCGCCTTGCTAGGTCGTAGCCATGGACTTAGCTGAAGGGTATTCTAACTGTCTCTCACTGTCTCTCGGCAAATGAGAGAAAGGCTTCGTACGTGTAGTCGCTAGCAATGTCGTCCGTACAACTGGGGCGAGTGCTAGTACGTCTCTCGAGACCTGCCTTGTGGTGGCGCTCGGTCTGCGATCACACAGTGGCGACACGCGGGTCCGACATGTACTAATGGATCGCGGCCGATTTAAAGCTACCACCTAGCAAGTGTGGTGTCTAGCGGTGACACCACAACGTTTCCAACCGACGTGCCAGTACTTCATGTTATACCGGAACAAAATGTTCCTCTTGGGACAGGCCCTTCAGTGTGTTAGACAGTTGATAGCTTCAGCTGTTGTGCTTTGTAACACGTTCCAATGAATCCCAAACCAGCAAGTAGACTGATCAAAATTTTTTGATTCAGACTTCCTGCACGTGAAAAGAGCGACAGCATATAGTGTAGGTGATATGAATGATCGAGGGCGAATGGCAGCAATGAGGGCGTGGGATACAGATGTCAGCTTCTTTTTAATTTTCTGTGTTGCTCTTTTCTTTGCTGAAATGCAGTTGAAAACTGAACTATCATAACCCAATGACTCAGTATCTTCTAAGAATATAGAAGAAAGGATATTGCGGAGACATGGCTTAGCCACGGCCTGGGGGATGTTTCCAGAATGAGATTTTCTCTCTGCAGCGGAGTTCGCAGAAGAGCTTCTGTGAAGACTGGAAGGTAGGAGACAAGGTACTGGCACAACTGAAGTTGTGAGGACGTGTCTTCAGTCGTTCTTGGGTAGCTCAGACGAGTCTGCCTTCGGCAGGGCAACAGAGCAGACGCGTCCGTGTTCACCGCGTGCGGAGCGTGAGCTCTCCTTGTTTACATTCTGACGGCCATTGCTTAATGCTTATGCTTATGCTTACGCTTAATGCTTATACGATCCATGGCGAACCGTTATCGTAAATCTACACTCCGATTTACTTTCTGCGACGATTATGTTCGACCCAAAGCACTCGAGGTGGAGTGTTTTCTGCGAGAGGAAGTGAAGATCCCAGCGACCGATATTGTCGGCATACATTTGTCAATCGTGAGCAGCACAGTCTATGTTAAAATCATTAACGGCGCGGTGTGCGAACGCATCCTCTGTGATATCAAACAGGTTCTCCGCTTCTGTCATGCTGATGGCAATGTGGGGGGGGGGGGGGGGGGGTAACTGTCCACCACGCAGGCTTGGGTATGCGCACCATACGCATTTTCGAATTGCCATTCGAACTTCCCGCTGATGAAGTCGATGCGGTACTCCGCCCATACGGCACAGTCCATGGCCACACTGTGGAGAAGTGGACACAGTTTCGGACGTATCTTGTCCTAAACGGGGTGCGACAGGTCCCGTCCCGTCCTACTTATAGATCGGCGGATGCCATGCATTAATTATAAACGACGGCCAGCCTTGGACCCGTTTCGGGTGCGGCAAAGAAGGCCATCTTAGATCCGAATGCCGACAACAGCGTATTACGAAACTTCCAGCTGCCGAAGAACCACACACATCGCAACCTACAGTGCTACCGGCGACCTACGCCGCTGCTCTACCTTGTCCTACCACTTTGCAACGTCGCCCGGACTCCACCAACGACGCCACCAATGAGCCCGACCAGATACAGAAGGAGTGTGTCTCGGACGGCCCGCCGCCTCGGCCGGCCATCGACTCCGCGCCCACGATGCCGACGCAACCAGACGCTGACCCTGACCTCGGCAACATGATGGAGATTGACTCGCTCATCATTCCTACAGCGGCCTTCCTGCCAGAGTGACGCTACTCCGCGTCTACCAGCACGAGGCCCCAGAACCTGCTATTGCTGACGAAGACGCTATGAGCGTGGAGACATCCACCGGTGTGCCTGCACCCCGTGCTGACGCTGAACTAATTAGTGAACAGACGACACTACACCACGCACCATTACAACATCTTCTGCAGAAAAAATGGACGATATACCGGTGCCCGCTTCCACAGCGTGGCACGAGGAGGAGGTCGAGGTGCAGGACCCGTTACGGGACCCTGTGCCGTCGGGGCTGAACCACTAAACATACTCTCCCCAGAATCCCCTGCGGGCCAGCGGGATAACGTTCCGCTGAGACGCCCACGCCCTTGCGCGGACGGCGGAGTGGACCAGCCTCCAGCAGTCCGCCACCAGGCCTACCGGATAGCAACCATCAACACCAACAACATCCGTTCCAGGGTGAAAATCCGCCTTATGCAGGAGATGCTCTGGGCTTCGGATATTGATTTTGCCCTTCTGCAGGAAGTTCACTTGCCCAGTCTCCCGGATATCAATGGCTTTACCGCCCACGCCTCTGCGAGTGATCCTATGGGCCACGGAGTGGCCATCTACATCCGCCACGGGATTTCTGTGACTAACGTCGCCTTCCTTCCATGAGCTCGGGGCATGGCACTCACTGCCATGGGGACACGCATCATTAATGTCTACGCTCCCTCAGGAATTGACTGACGGCATGAAAGAGCCCAGCTCTATTCTGAGGAAATCGCTCCCCTGTTTTTAGGGCGATATGACCACTGTCTAGTAGGAGGTGATTTCAACTGCATTCTGCATCCCAAAGATCACATTCCCCAATATACTACATGCCAGGAACTACGTATAGTGGTGTGAGACCTTCTGCTTCACGATACCTGGGAAGTTCAACACGGCGACCGTTCTGGCCATACCTTTCTTACCAGTCAATCCGCAAGCTGAATAGACAGGATATATGCTTCACAAACGCTTAGATCTGCGATACGGGGCGCCGAACACTGGCCGCTGGCCTTTTCCGACCATTGCACTTACATCTGTATGGTCCTCCTTCCACCGCAATCAGTATGGCGCAGCCGTGCGCCATGGAAACTCAATTCTTCTCACCTGCATGACCTGGCATGTCGCCAACAAGTCACTGAAACGTGGACAGTCTGCGAACGACGCCTTCCCCGCTACTGCTCGACATTGACATGGTGGTTGGACTGCGCCAAACCGGCGATCCGGGGGACACTGATGACATATGGGAAGGACGTGGCCGACTGCCATCGCAACACTGTTGACTTCTATTATGCGATTCTCCGAGATCTTGACGCTCAACCGCCAACCCCAGACAACCAGTTGGAACGGCAAAGAACTAAGGCGAAGATAATTGCGCTCGCATGCCGGAAATTGCAAGGGGTGGTGATACGGAGGTGACGCCACGATCACGTGGGTTTAGAAATTCCATCCATGCCTCATATAGTGTCCAACGAACGGCGGCGTCGTCGGCAGATCACCAGCACTCTGACCACGCTTCATGACATGCAGGTGACCAATCAAAATGACATCGTCCACGCATTCGTCGAGCACTACCGTCGTACTTATAGTGAAGAAGATGCTGAAACTGCAGCAGACGACTCCATTTTGCATTACGTCACGCGTACCCTCCCCCACACGGAGGAGGATGCTTTGACAGTGGCGGTCACTCGTGACGAAGTCAACAACGCAATCGACAAGGGTGCTGTCAACAGACCGCCCGGCATTGACGGCTTACCGATTGAGTTTTTGAGTTTTACCTCATGGCACCACGGTGGACGACTATGTATCAAGAACTGATGACATATGACCAAGCAATCCCACCCGCCTTTGCTGAGAGCATCATCATACCAGTCCACAAACTAGCCCCTGGTTCGATGGTCATGAGTTACAGACCGCTCATCCTACTCAATTCCGATTTCAAGATTTTCGCGCGCTTACTGTCAATGCGGCTCCGAACAATACTCCCTCATATCCTCTCGCCAAAGCAAACGACCCTGGGGGACAGGTTAACATACAGACTGCCACAGGGGAATTACGTGACTTAATTGCGATGGCGGCAGCCTGCAGACTCCGTCTAGCGGTCGTCGCTATAGGCTTCGCCAGCGCCTTCGATAAAGTGCGCCGTCGTTTCCTGTTTGCGGTGGTGGCCCGAATGGGCATCCTCCCTCCATTTCTCGATGTCATCCGGCGTCTTTACAACAGTGCCAGTTCACGTGTCCAAGTCAATGGACATTTAGCAGGGCCAGTACCTATCTGCCATTCCACACGGCAAGAGTGCCCCCTCTCTACCCTCCTGTATGCCATTGCCCTTGAGCCCCTCATTGGGGGCTTTACAACCAAGCTCTCTGACCTCACCCTACGCCAACACACTTTTCACTGTCGGGCATATGCTGATGAGCTCCTCCTCCTCATTTGCTCCGGCTCTGAGGTTCGAGCAGTCCTCGAATTGATTACCCATTATGGGGCTTCCACTGGCAGTGCCATGAATGTTGCCAAATCTTCTGCAATGCACATTGGACCAGGCCTCCAGGAGGGAGAAGTGGCACCCCTGCTGCTTGTGCGAACCTTCCGGTACCTGGGCATTACCTTTACCCCCACGGTCACACGCACAGCGGCAACGAATTTCCGTCGCCTGTTACACATCATCCGCAATGACGTCCGCCAGAACCTTTTGCGCCACCAGGACACACTTTAACGGGTTGAGTTTCTTAATCTCTATGTGGCATCAAAATTGGTCCACATTGCGCAAGTTCTCAGGAGCCATACTCCCTGGCTGGACGGATCCCGTTCACCGCAGCCAATTGGCAACAAATCTATAATGCAGGGGAACCAAGAGCCGCAGTCTTAATCATAAATAAAGCATTGAGAGCCACCGTATTAGCGCAATTTTCGGATGACCACTGCAACGTCGTGGAGCTTCATTCACCCACAGGGGTATTATACCTGGTCAACATGTACTTCCAGTATGGAAGGCAAATAGATGAATTCTTGGATAAGCTTGTGCAAATAGCCACGGCGTTGCGAGGACAGAAAATTCTTGTGACTGCGGACATCAATGCAAAATCCCCCCTATGGTTCAGTGGTACTCAAGATGACAGAGGAGAGAAAGCTGTCGACACCATCATGTCACTACAACTTATGGTCGCTAATAAACAGGGAAACCCTCCCACCTACACCGGAGGGGGGGGGGGACATGGTACAAACATTGACGTTACCCTGGTAACGCCGAACCTTGCAACAAAAATATCGAATTGGACAGTTTGGGACCAGATTACCACAAGCGATCACAACCTCATAACATTCACCATTGGAGACAGCGAGTGCCACTGGGACACGGGGTGGGAAACGCAGCTCAATTATAACAAAACTGATTGGGACCGGCTGGCTAGGGAGTGTGACATCCCTGCATTACTGGAGGGTGATGTCAATATAGAAGAATACGCCCGAGATCTCACAAGTGCGATAACCAGGGCAGTTAAGGCAGCTGTACCAACCAGGAGGAGGGCTATCGCGGCCGCCCCTTCACCATGGTCACCCGAACTGGGGCAAATGCGCCAAGCAGTACGGAGGGCGAGGAGGTATTACCAGCGGTGTGTCGTCTGGCACGAAAAGCAGCGATGGCTGCAGATATACAGAGAAGCCAAAGAACAGTTCCAACAGGAACTCAAGGCAGTCAGGATGAGGAGCTGGGAGAAATACGTGCAAAGCCAATTGGCTACAGACCCTTGGGGACTACCTTACAAAATAGTAAGGGAAAAAATTAAATCACCTATGGTGCTATCTACCGTCAGGAGTGGGGACCGGATGACGGAGACCTGGCAGGAAACTGCGGGAGTCCTACTCCGTGCCCTATTACCTGACGATAGAGAAGAAGATGATTCTGAAGAACAACAGAGAATAAGAAGAGAGAACCAACGGGTCTACGAAAATAACCGTGTGGTCTACCCCTTCTCTGAAGAAGAGGTAAACTCCCAAATAAAAGCGCTCAAAAAAGGCAAAGCTCCTGGCCCAGACGGCATTACTGCGGAGGTGATACAGTACCTCGCCCCCCAGCTGGTGGCACCTCTCACTCAGCTGTACAACGAGTGTTTACGGCTTCGGACCTTCCCCTCTATTTGGAAAAAGGCGAATGTAGTTATAATCAAGAAGGGCCTGGACAAAGACCCCAAAGAAGCCAAGTCGTACAGACCCATATGTCTGCTGGACTTGTTGGGCAAGCTTTTTGAGAGGTTGCTGGCAGACAGGTTGGCTGCACACCGAGTCCTGTGCGGGATGAGTGACAGGCAGTTCGGTTTTCGGACGGGGCGGTCTGCGTCTGACGCAATCGCCCTGGCTGCGGATGTCTGTGACTCTGCCCCGCACAAGTACATAGTCGGCATCATGGTGGACATCAGTGGCGCCTTTGACAACCTGTGGTGGCCTTCGCTCTTCTCCTGCTTGCGGGAGAAAGAATGCCCAGGGCCGCTATATGGCTGTCTGAGGAGCTATTGTGAAGACAGGGAGGTCTGGTTATCGGCCCCTAGCGGCAAAGTCAGTAAGAAAATCACCAAGGGGTGTCCTCAGGGTTCAGTCCTGGGGCCACTCTTTTGGGATATAAACATGGAGCCACTCTTGGAAGAACTAAAGAGCAGCGAAGATGTGCTAGAGGTCATAGCCTACGCAGATGACCTCCTCCTGCTGGTCGGCGGCCGAAGCCGCGAAGATCTGGAGCCGAAAATAGAAAGAGCTATTACAATATTGACCACATGGTATCACAAAACTAAAATGACTATAGCACCCAATAAGTCAACTTACCTGCTGCTCAAAGGCCAACTCACAAGAAATCCTACCGTAAGAATAAATGGCCTACCGGTCCTTAGGCGCCGTGAAACCCGGTATCTTGGTGTCATCGTCGACGAGAGGTGGAACTATGCATCGCATATAGACACTGCAACGCAAAGAGCACTCACAGTACTACATAACCTAATAGGAATAGGACATAAAAGATTCCACCTACCACCTGATCTTATTAAATTATACCATAACAGCATTCTCACATCCATAGTAGGTTACGGGTCAGCGGTCTGGGCACACAGGCTCACGAGGGTCATGCCTGCCGTGGCCGTAAGAAGAGTGCCGCGAAACATGCTCCTACGTTCAGTGGGTGCATACAGAACAACTCCAGGAGGGGCACTTTCAGTACTAATGGGGCTATGTCCACTGGACATAAAAATCAGGGAGCAGGCCACCTGGTACTGGATAAAGAAAAATCGAAGGGAAAAAATAGAGGAAATTATGGGGATATACGTAGGGGACAAACAAAGCATCAGAAGAAGGGGCATGGAATTATAGCAAAATCTCTGGGACAATGATGAAACTGGCCGAAGGACACACGAACTGCTTCCCAACATAAAAGAACGACTAGAACTCACCTATATCAAACCAACAAGGGGACTGCTGCACTTTCTTACTGGGCACGGACCCTATCCGACATATCTTTGTCGGTTCGGGAAAAGGGCAACACCAGCGTGTGACTGTGGAGCAGTGCTGGGCACTCCAGACCACGTGGTGTACGAGTGTCCCCTCTTCGACGATGTTGCACAACTTAGGGAACAATTGCCGAACAACGACACGTACCACTTGCTCAGGCACGAAAACACATTCAATATCTTGAACCACCTAACAAACAAAATATCGAGTAAAGTCCTCAGAGAATATCTTGAGAACAATCGATAAATAAATAAACACCAGACTTGTCGCGTACGCCCCCCGGTTCCGCCGGGACGTGGACTTGGCCAGCCGCCTCACGGCTGGAATCCGCCAGGTTTTCGGAATAGGTTGGGGGGTAGTACATCACCACCGGACTTGACCACGCACCGAAAACGACATTAGACATAAGGTTAGTTATAAAATCAAACTAGGGTAATAGAATTAGTATAGAACTGCAGCGAATACGTCATCGGCCAGCCCAGTGCCAGGGGCACTCCCACTGGGATTAGCTCAGTGGGAACGGCCAAAAAGTAGGTTTGTATCTATCCTGGCACATTTGTAACGCTGCAGGTAGAATAGTCACAATAATAACAACCATTAGCAAGTAGTATCACAATAAAACAAACTAAAATTAATGAATATTATACAAACAGTAACATAGTATAGTGAGTATGGTAGATTAACCTCCATAGTGGTGATAGAGTATAGCAAGAAAAGCCTGTAGTGTTAAACATCAAATTGCTGCAGATAGAACTTAGACATAGTTAAATATAGGACCTACTAATGTATTTAGGTAGTAGGTTACATTGTAACATGATAATGATGAAATAAAGAATTTTTTTAAAAAAAAAAAAAGTTCTCCCTCTTGCACAGGAAGCAGTCTGCTTGGCGCCACGCAGGGGAGGTGTGTTTGTGTTCCGTAACTGAGTTAAGACCACCAGGAAACCCTCTGATTCCCAGGAATCTTAAGATTGTTCTGAAGTGCCCTTGAGGCTCAGAGGAACCTGAGTGGTGCAGAGACCGTAATGTCCTATCCCGTGGCCTTGACGTGACCCCAGCACTCAGTAACCCCCTTAGATGGGGTGAAGCTAACACGGGAAGGGCCGTCCATGTATGATGCTAGCCCTTAACTGGGTGTAGTCGTCACTGAACCACACTGGCTCACCATGAATTATCAAAAGCTGTGGGTGAGACATGGTCGGCCATGATCCCCCAGTATGTGTGGAGGCCCTCCAGGGAACATATCTCGGGTTTGACTGCCGCACCGTCTCGATGTCAAACTCCACAACACAAGACCTGGGCCATAACATCATAATCATCACATCATCACAATTTAATAACATATCCGGGCTGTGGAACAGTGAGGGTTGTCGTGTGTCAATGAAGGACGTTAAACTCCCATCAAGGTAGGACGTTAAATGCCCCCAACCCAAGGCAAAATTGAAGGGTGCGTGGCACAGGGAGAGCTATGTCTGCGGGACTGACCATCTGTCCCTTCTCTCTATTCGCAGGGCACAGACCAGCAGGTGCTCTGCATGCCGGCGACCTTGTTTGTTGGCGTGGCACCTCAGCGCAAGTCGGCAAGTGTGCTTCGCTGCGCCCGTGGGTAACTGGGGCGTTTTCTGCCAAACCCAGGGGGTGGTGACATTGCCTGGGCCAGGTTAGCTGGATCCAGACCGTCGAACGACTGGGTGACTGGCGCGCCACCTGAGTATGAGCAGGTCCTAGGCCTTTAGGTGGAAGCCTGGGCAAGTAGGCAGCGAAGGCCGAGGAGTGCATCCAATTCTCCAGAGTGCGGGGTGCACTTGCCGGTGAACACTGGGAGATATCGTTGATGACGGGGCCACTGAAGGGGAACAGTATACTGGCAATGGTGTGCTGAACCCGGCAGCTCAGGGGTTCCATTGACCTAGGGGCGAGGTTAGTGGGTGAGCTGCATCTTTAGTCCCCCCCCCCCATGCCAGAGGAGCCAGTCCGGGGCTAGAGATGGGTTCCCAACCCCCCTTTTTTTATCGCTTGTCAATCATGACCGAACCAGAGACAAACGATTTGTGTGCGTCCACGAGAGCTTCAATGCTTTCTGGCCCGACCCATCAGGGAACATGGAGCAGATCGACGAAAGCGTAAGCGATAGACACAACAGAATTACACAACTGTTGGAGTCCAACGTTAGAAACGGGAAGATCAGTCAGACAGCGATATTAGCTCTGAAAAATGAGCTCGCCTCTTGGGCGATTGCTCACGCGAGGCTTGAGGGGCGAGTTGCAGAATTACAACGAGAGGACTTCAGGCTTCGAAGACAACCAATTAAGACATGGGCAGGAGTAGTAGCTCAGGCTGTACCAAAGACGCAAACAACGAAAGAAACCATTACGAAGGTGTCACAGAAACTGGACACGGCGGTCTTCTTAAGACCCATGCCCGGCCAAGAAACAAAAAAAGTGCAGGAAATCTTCACCACAATGGTCAATCCAATCAAGGAGAAAATCAAGGTTCATAAGGTAAAAGCAACTAGGAACGTAGTTATTGTAGGTGTGGCTTCAGAAGAGGACAGAAATAAAATCTTGAACAATGAAAACTTATGTAAGGCAGTCAAATGCGAACCTCCCAAAGGAGGAACCCACATGTGATCATGTACGACGTACGTGTCACAATGGACAGCAATGAACTTTGCAAAACGATTAAGAGCCAAAACTTTGACGATACGACAGATGAACAATTTAAAAACGAGTTTAAACTAAGCTTCAGGACAGGCCCGAGAGACAGGAACGTAGTACACCATGTAGCAGAAGTATCAGGATCCATGTGGAAGAAACTTACATCTATGGGTAGGATATATGTTGGATTCCATGCCATTAACATGCAGGACTACTTGGTGGTGCCTCACTGTCACAATTGTGGAGACCTTGATCATATCCACAAATACTGTGATCAGAAGCCGGCTTGCTCCAGATGTGGAGCAGAAGATCATATAAAGAAGAACTGCACAAGATCTGGAATTTGTATTCCATGCATCAAAAGAGGGAAAAACACATGTAACGCCTCAGGGAGGAATTGCCCAACTTACAGGATGTTGGAGCAGAGGTTGATTTCAAGGACCGATTATGGCTGAAGCCACACTAGTGCGCAGGATGCCAAAAAGAAAGTCCCCAGGGAAGAGGCGCAGGGATGCACCTAGGGTTGTCAAATTCAAGCAGTTTCTGACCTTTGTCGCGTAAAGCAAAACAGGAAGAGAAGGAATGGTGGACGTGTGCGTCCACACAGATCCATGGGAACAGGTGGCCGCCCCCTCCCCCCCCCCCCACACCCGGAACTTGAGAGTGCTAGAACATTGGGCATTAAAAGCAAGGTGTCCTACTATGATGGGCCAATTAACATCTGCAAAAACTAGCTTCACTTCTGAAGAACCACTGCAAGTAAACGCAGTGAGCAGCACGACTGCCACAGCTACCTCAGATCAACCCTTGGTCAAACGCCCAGAGGTAGATCCTGTTAGGATTTATCCAAATTTAGAACACGCTCTGCAATTATCCTGTCTGGAGAAGCCAGCTGTCCTGACCACAGCACTACGGCACGTAGTGCGGGTAGGGCATCAGTATGGACGTAAAGTCACCTTCTCGGCCATGGAGGCTGTTAATAGGATACAGTTAAAGACCATGAATCTCCCCACTGACTTTGGCGCCCTGCGCGACCTTTTGCGGGAAATATAGCTTTCGCTGCCGTGAACTGGCAAACAGTATGCTTTGGCAATGACCCTAAAGCCAACATCATAGTAATAAATAAAGCTTTAAGAGTCACAGTGCTTGAGCACCTCTCAGACGAACATTGTATTTTTGTCGAACTCCAGACGCCCGTGGGAGTTATACATCTAGTCAATATGTACTTCCAGTATGGCGACGAAATTGAAGTGTACCTCGACCAACTAGTACAGATAACGACGGCACTGGGAGGTCGAAGGATAGTGGTGGTGGCGGATGTCAAAACGAAGTCCCCCCTGTGGCACAGTGGCACTCGGGATGGAAGAGGGGAGAAGATGGAGGAAACAATCATGTCTTTGCAGTACTTGGATGCTAACAGAGCAGGAAATCCCCCCACCTACACTGGTGGGGGAGGAGAAGGAACGAATATTGACTAAACATTAGTATCACCTGAAATTGCCGGTCACCTGCAAAACTGGACAGTAAGAAACCAAGTCACGACAAGTGATCATAATCTAATTACCTTTGAGTGTGATGATAGAGAGTGTCACTGGGACATAGGATAGGAATTTCAGTTCAATTATAACAAAACAGACTGGGAGCGCCTCACAAGAGAGTTTGTCATCCCGATATGGCCAGACGGTGATGAAGACGTCGACAAGCTCACTGAAGACCTAGTTAGTGCCATTACTAGAGCGGTGAAGGCAGCAGTGCCAACCAGGAGGAGGGCCGTGGCCGCCTCCCCATCACCATGGTCTGCAGAACTAGGGCAGATGCGATAGTCGGTCAAGAGGGCGAGGAGGTACTATCAGCGAAGTGCCGCCTGGGAAGAGAAACAGCGATGGCTACAAATTTACAGAAATGCCAAGGAAGAGATCCAAACGGAACTCAAAAGGGTTAGACTCCAAAGCTGGGAAAAATACGTCCAGAGCCAATTAGCTATAGGCCCCTGGGGCATACCATACAAAATAGTTAGAGAAAAGATTCAGTCACCTATGGTACTGTCAACTGTTAGGGATGGAAATCAGATGACAGGGTCATGGCAGGAAACTGCTGAGGTCCTTCTCCGGTCCCTGCTTCCGGATGACAAGAAAGAGGGGGAACTGAAGAACAAGGCCTAATTGGGCAGGCTCTTCGAGAAGAGTACCAAAATAATGCTGCGGTGTACCCATTCTCAGAGAACGAGGTGGCGACGCACATCAAATCATTTAAAAGAGGTAAAGCCCCAGGACCAGAAGGCATCATAGCGGAGGTGGTGCAATACCTCGCTTCTCAACTAGTAACACCTCTAGCAAGAATCTACAGCGAGGCCCTGAGCCTCAGGACGTTTCCCACAATCTGGAAACAGGCTAATGTTATAATTATTAAAAAGGGACAGGATAAAGATCCTGAAGAAGTTAAGTCTTACAGACTGATATGTCTGTTGGATATGCTTGGAAAATTGCTGGAGAGGTTGCCGGCTGACAGGCTGATGGCAGGTGGTCTGTGGGATGAGCAGTAGGCAATTCAGCTTCCAGCCAGGGCGTTCTGCATCTCATGCAATCGCCATGGCGGCTGATGTCTGCGGGTCGTCCACACATAAGTACATAGTTGGCATCATGGTAGACATCAGTGGTGCCTTCGACAATCTGTGATGGCCTTCACTCTTCTCTTGCCTGCAAGAGAAGGAGTGTCCAGGGCCGCTATATGGATGTCTCAGGAGCTATTGTATGGATAGGGAGGTCTGGTTATCATCCCCTAGCGGGAGAGTGGGCAAGAAGATAACGAAGGGGTGTCCACAGGGCTCTGTCCTGGGGCAACTCTTTTGGGATGTCAAAATGGAGCCTCTCCTTGACACCATGGAGAACACTGCATATGTGCTAGAGGTGATAGCCTACACTGATGACCTCCTCCTGTTGCTTGTCGGCCGCAGCCGAGAGGAATTAGAAGCCAAAATATAAAGAACCATGAACATATTATCACAATGGTGCCGCAGAACCAAACAAAATGTCGCATCAAATAAATCAACCTATTTGCTCTTAAAAGGCCAACTAGCCAGAAACCCTACAGTCAGGATAGATGGCACACCGGTAATACTTCGTCGAGAAGCAAGATACTTAGGAGTAATACTAGATGAGAAATGGAGCTTCACCCGGCACATTGAAGTTACAGCGCATAGGTCATTAGAGGTCCTAAATAACCTCATCATGATAGGGCATAGGCTATTCCATCTTCCCCCAAACCTCATCACGTTGTATCACAATACAATCCTTGCCTCCATCGTGGGCTACCGGTCAGGAGTCTGGGCTCACAGGCTCACGAGGATCGTTGATCCTATTGCGCTCAGTCAGGGCTTACCGTACATCCCCTGGGGGAGCACTGTTGACTCTCATGGGGTTGTGCTCCCTAGATGTAAAAATCAGGGAGCAGGCTGCATGGTACTGGGTAAAAAAGAAGCAGATTGAAAAAACTGAGGACATCATGGGGATTCGAGTGGGGGATAAATCATCAGTCAAAAGAAGGGGAATGGAATTATGGCGCCGGCCGGTGTGGCCGAGCGGTTCTAGGCGCTACAGTCTGGAACCGCCCGACCACTACGGTCGCAGGTTCGAATGCTGACTCGGACATGGATGCGTGTGATGTCCTTAGGTTAGTCAGGTTTAAGTAGTTCTAGGTTCTAAGGGACTGATGACCTCAGAAGTTAATTCCCATAGTGCTCAGAGCCATTTGAACCATTTGGTGTTATGACAAGAGATCTGGGACGGGGATGAGACAGGAAGAAGAACATACCAATTATTACCAAACATCCAGGAACGATTAAGAATGAAGCATTTCCAGCCTAGTAAGGGACTGCTGCATTTCCTCACTGGTCCTGCCCCCACGGGATGGTGGCGTCGGGCTCGTCAATGTCCGTATGCGAGCTGCAGCCTTGTACATGAGTACCATGAGAAAACAGTGGACCGGCCAGGGCACATCTCTAACACGCTACTTGCTTGAGGTCCTCCTGCCTGCTTCCACCTCACCACCGGTGTCTGTCGGCCATATCGTGCCTCATTTGTCTCATATTTCGACCTATTTCGTCGACTACAGTTACATACATACCAGTCTCCCAGATACGTGCCCACCCAGGACAAAGGATTTTTACAGCCTGCTGTTGCGCTGTGTTCCCCGGAATGTGATGGAGACGAAACATCCCTCCATCCAGTGGCCTATAGTGTGGACTACCGTCCACCAGCCCTTCTTCCCCACGAACGTCCGGGCACTGTGGTATCACATAGTCAACAGGAAATTTGCCACGAAGCAGCGACTGCACAACATTGGCTGGTCAGATTCCCCTCTTTGTCTCCTTTGCCAGCAAGTGGACACTGATGAACACCGTCTGACATGCGCCTCTTCGCAAGATGTATGGCGCTTCGTGCAGCAAATCATTGCCTTCTATCTCCGGGTGCCACAAGACACAATCGAACCTCGAATGTTTCTCTACCCGGAGGACAAACATTTTCCCGCCGCCAAATGTCATGCTATTACGTGGGTCAAAGGGTGGGCGGTCGCTTATCTCTTTCATGAGGGACTTAAATCCCGCCTCAACTTCTGGACCTATTTACGAACAGGCCATGCAGCTATCGAAAACATGCCACGTTACCGAACATTATTTGCTAATTATCTTCGAGGGGTCTTTGTTAGACCTCCACTAAGTTGGGGGGTGCCTGGCTCAGAGGGCACCTACTCCACCTCCCCCGGCGGTGTCTGAGTTTAAGCCGCCTATGATCGATTCTACTTCTGACCTCTGCAGATGGGAGAGCGCGTCGCAGATTAGGCAGATTTTATTTCTTTTTGCTTTTCCTTTTTCTTTTCATTTTCTTAACCCAGAATTTATATAAATTTTTTCCTCTGTCGCCGATGTGTTCCACTTAATTTCATGATTATAGTGAATATTACAAAAACACAATGTAATTTATAAAAAAATAAAAAATACAAAATAAAAAACAAATAAAAGAAAAATAAGAAAAAAGGAAAATTATAAAAAAAAAACAAAATTTAAAAAAGTTGGTAGAGCACTTGCCCGCGAAAGCAGAGGTCCCGTGTTCGAGTCTCGGTCCGGCACACAGTTTTGATCTGCCAGGAAGTTTCACTCTCCAGTGTGTCTGCGCCCTGCGTCACCAGTGATTTACAGACAGGCTGCGGACGAATAGGTATGATTGTGAAACAGCATATAGTTGTTTCCGGTTCAGGGGGTGGTGGTGTAGAGAGAGTGGGGACACACTTGCTTGCTCTTCATTTTGCAGACGCACAAATGAGGGAAGTAAGTGCCCTCATTCTGGCGTCCTGCCTTGCCTCATACTTTTACCTTCCAGCCTCTCTCCCTCACACTGCCGCCAGTCACATCGGCAGAACACAATTTATTCCTCAATAAACATTAATTTTACACCACTAAAACACAATTTTTAATAATTTGCGATTTTTCGATCCTCTGCAACGCGCAAACTATTAGTTCTACAGAAAAAATTAATAGGATCCTTTTTGTAGGAAATTGAATGTAGTTTCAACTTGTACTGGGAAACTTCGCTAAAAGCCGCGCTTTTCGAATTATTCAAGGAAAGAGCAAAAAACTGACCCTGAAAGGCCCCACCAACACCCCAATGCTCACTCCCCACACGTTCAGTATGTTGTTCATGATATTATATCCTACCACTGTACAAAAAATAGTGACTACAGAAATTTTTCCCCTATTCGCCTTGTTTTCATCTTCGTCGACTGGGTTACAAGAATAACTAACGTACGAAAGTAAAATATTGCTACCTTTTTAACTCAGGTAAGTCACATAGGTAAAAGACATCGCTTCACTGCAGCACTTTGTAAAAGGTGTTTGTATATTTCTATAGAAGTGACTTGTATTAAAGTGAGAAGTTTGGCCAATGCAGTGAGTCTAATACAGCTCTCACGAAACTAATTGAGAGTAGAGGATATTCTCATGGGATGTTTTCCCTCTGCATGGACCATACTGTAGCTTATGTTGGCATCCTCTTCAAACAGCCTGCATAACAAGGTCTGCCACAGACCGATACAAATGAGCACAGCCTGCTCTTCAGCTTTTATTCTCGTCTCTCAGAATGAGGAATAACACAGAAGCTATTTGAACCAAAAGCAGGAGATTGGCGAGTGCAGGTCCGCAGGCTACTGGAGAGACAACTGGAGACTGTCCTGTAATGTAAGCGCCGTGATAACTTTGTGCTCACACGATACATGTCAAGATGAGAGTAGCATACCGCAAAATTTCTTGTTACCGCAACGTATTTAAATTTAAATTTACTTGATCTTCAGTTAACCAGTGTCATTTGTTTTTTAGTGTCTTTAATTTTTCACGCACAGAACAACGAAATTGTGAGAGCGGTAGTAAAAGTACTATATTATACTGTTCGAAGTAGTTGTAACTGACAAGGCCTGCTTATTGCAGGATCGTTGCGCTGTAAGCTGCAGAGCCCCCATTAAGTCTTGGACTATAGCGCTACGCTCTATACAGAACCGATATTGCGGGCTTCTCGTAGCCCATAGACGCGCCATCCTTCATAGATTACTGTAGAACCAGCCATTGTGAGTACGGCTCACGCCTACAGATAATCAACCTGTTATTTGCTGCCGTAGCTTCCTGGTTTATAGCCAAGCAATCACAGTCCAATACAACCAGTTAATCACTTTACGCTACCTGAAAGGGAACAGCTACGTCGTAGTTCTTTAGTGACACGTGTAATTTTATGGGGCAAATATAAAATATTTTCAATCGCAGGGAATTATACTTCGCATGTGATTCAACTGGGCAAACATGAAAATGTAGTAATATTCGTTGTCAATAGCACATCAACAGTATGTAGAACGGATATTATTCAAAATCCCATTCGTTCAACTTAGAGACTCCCGGAGTTAAAATGAAAATAGTAGTTACTATTTACTAACAAATCACTGAACCTCGAGAAGCGTCATATTAGAGACAGTAAACATTCCGCGATAGAATGCGGGAAAAATCCAGAAAAAAATTAGCGACATCACGTGTCAACAATAAACCTGGCTCCCAAAATATGATAAAACTGTACCGTATTTACAGTTCTTCAATCTGAGTTGCTGCTCACTGAATTCATTTCACTCGTTACACACAGTCAACTGAAAAACAGGAAAGAAAGAAAGATTTGAGCTATATTATGTATCGTATGCAACAAAAGCCAATAGAAGCTTATGAAATATGGCGATACGGAAGGGCGCTGAAGATTAAAATGGACAGTCCGAGTAATTAATGAAGAGGTATTGCATGGAACTAGGAAGAAAGGAGCTTTATGGCACAATTTGACTAAAAGAAGTGACAGGATGACAGTACGCAACCTATGGCATCAAGGAATAGTTAAAACGGTAATAGAGAGCAGTAGGGGTAGGGTAAAAATTGTTCAGGGAGACCTAGATACAGTTACAAGTGGATGTAGGTTGCAGTAGTTACACAGAGATGAAGAGACTTGCACAGACCAGGCAGCCACAGAGAGCTACATCTAAGCAGTCTTGAGACTGAAGACCATACCCACAACATGCCACCTCACACATTTATGCATTTGATAATCCAAAATCTCTGTTTCCGTGATGGTTTAAATAGTTGAATCTCTAAACTTGATAATCAGATGTAAATGATATTTAATGACAGCTGCTGTGCTTTTCGTATTTTCACTGAAGTGCCAAAAAAACTGCTTTAGGCAGGCCTACTCAAATACAGAGATATGTAAACAGGCAAAATTAGGAAACGCCTATATCAGACAAGTGTCTGGCGCAGTTGTTATATCGGTTACTGCTGCTGCAATAGCAGGTTATCGAGATTTAAGTGAGTTTGAGCGTACTGTTATAGACGGCGCAAGAGCTCTGGGACACAGCATCTCCGAGGTAGCGAAGAAGTGGAGTTTTTCCTGTGCGACCATATCACGAGTGTACCGTTAATATAAGGAATCCGGTAAAACACCGAATCTCCGACATAGCAGAGGCCGGGAAAAGATCCTGCAAGAAAAGGACCAACTACGACTGAAGAGAATCGTTCAACGTGACAGAAGTGCAACCCTTCCGCAAATTGCTGCAGATTTCAACGCTGGGCCATCAACAAGTGTCGGTGTGCGAACCATTCAACGCAACATCATCGATATGGGCTTTCGGAGCCGAAATCCCACTCATGTATCCTTGTTGCCTGATCGGACGAGTCTCGTTTCAAATTGTATCGAGCGGATGGACGTTTACGGGTATGGAGAAAACCTCATATATTCCATGGACCCTGCATGTCAGCAGGGGACTGTTCAAGCTGGTGGAGGCTCTGTAATGGTGTGGGGCGTGTTCAGTTGGAGTTATATGGGACCCCTGATACGTCTAGATACGACTCTGATACGTGACACGTACGTGAGCGCCCTGTCTGATCACCTGCATCCATTCATGTCCATTGTTCATTCCGACGGATTTGGGCAATTCCAGCAGGACAATGTAACACTCACACTTCCAGAATTGCTACAGAGTGGCTCCAGGAACACTCTTCTGAGTTTAAACACTTCTACTGGCTACCAAATTCCCCAGACATGAACACTGTTGAGCATATCTGGGATGTCTTGCAACGTGCTGTTCAGAAGAGATCTCCACCCGCTCGTACTCTTACGGATTGACGGACAGCCCTGCAGGATTCATGGTGTCAATTCCCTCCAGCGGTACTTCAGACTTTAGTCGAGTCCACGCTGTGTCGTGTTGCGGCACTTCTGCGTTTTCGCGGGGGCCCTACACGATATTAGGTAGTGTACCAGTTTGTTTGACTCTTTAGTGTACATGGCACCTGAAATATAAAATACACTCAATTAGACGTCCATCTGTGAGTACTCCGATAATAATGTGCGTCCGCGAAGTCGGTCAGTAGCAGCAGGGCGCGTAAGCCTGACAGTACATTGAAGTCTCGCCTGCACGTGTTCCGTGGACTTGCAGTGGTAGGGTGGGGGTAATAGCGTTGTGTGTAGGTTGCAGTTGTTATCTTACTGCTTAGATCTTGTGTAAGCTGAGTGTAGTGGGAATGCTTACTATTGCAGAGAGTTTTTAGTAGAAGAGATTTTTCGTGCAGGAGGAAACTTCATGGTCCACTTGAGGCGACAATTTAGATTGCTTTTTCCTGCTTCGATGTGTCCACATCGGGACACTATACGAGATTTAATTCGCAAATTACAGACAAAAAGTTCAATTCATAATGCAGGACGAACTGGAAAGTCCACTACTTTAACTGAACGGAAGCTTGACGACATTTCGGACATCATGTTGCGGAGTCCATGAAAATCAGTGAGGAGATTATCACAAGAGGCTAAAGTCTCTTATACGACAGCGTATAAGGTCGTAGCCAAAGAACTGGGGATGTGTCTATATAAAATTACTGCTATACAACAATCACATTGTATGGACCATGAGAAAGGAGTGGCATTTTGTGAATGGTTTCAGCGATTTGTTTTGTTAGCCAACATGGAGTTGGTATTTTAGATCGAAATTTTTTCACTGATAACGCTTGGTTTCACCTGTCTGGCTACGTTAATTCCCAAAATTCACGAATTTGGTCATCAGCAAACCTAAATGTCTTAACAGAAACGCCATTGCACGCAAAGAAAATCGGTATGTGGGTTGTCATAAAGCGGGAGCGAATTATATGCCGGATTTTTTTCGATACTGCCTTCACTTCCGATGTCTATTGTTCCCAGATAATTTATCCAGTTACTGGCCTACTGAATGAAAATGAGATCAATAATTCAATTTTCCAACAAGACAACGCTACTTTTTATATGGTGCACCATTCGCTATACTAATTTTAAATGAAATATTTGGAGACAGAGTAATTATGAAAGGGTTGTGGGCAGCGCGTTCTCCGGATCCGTTACCACCCGACTATTTTCTTTGGGGTATGGCTGAAACATTTGTGTTTCAAAAGAATACAGACAATAGATGAACTGAAGACAGCGATAATTGATTACCTGCAATCGATTACATGTGAAACATTGGCAAAGGTGTTCGCAAATAAATGTAAACTGTTGAACTGCACCTTCTAGAAAGAGGAATACATTTCCAGCACCTACAGTGACATTGGTGAGTACAGTGTATTTACTTATAGTTCATATAATCAATAATTTCATTGTTTTAATTGTAGTGATACTGAATCCCATCTCCCATCATATCTGCAACCACTAGCAGTGAATCCCGGGTGCGACATGAACGTGGCGCCAATCTTAAGCGCCTTGCAAGGTGAGACACGATGAGCTTGCCGCTACGGTGAACTTCGCATAAGATCACAGCTTATTTTCTGTAAGTTTAATAAACGCAACAGATACACATAACAGAGACATTCTCCTTCACTATTTTTACGGTCTGCCAACGCTGGCGTCACTTCTCGATTCCGCGACTGTAGAAATCACGTGGGTTTGAGGTGAAGAACTCTTCGAGGCATGTTCGGAGCGCATTTTCAAAATGGTTCAAATGGCTCTGAGCACTATGGGACTCAACTGCTGTGGTCATAAGTCCCCTAGAACTTAGAACTACTTAAACCTAACTAACCTAAGGACAGCACACAACACCCAGCCATCACGAGGCAGAGAAAATCCCTGACCCCGCCGGGAATCGAACCCGGGAGGAGCGCATTTTCATCCAGAAAGGAAGTTCTTTGAAGATTGTTCGACAAAAAACTGAAAGGATGCAAAACTGAGGGTGCAAGATTAGGTGAATAAAGTAGGTGCGGGATGACTTCCAAACCCAACTCCTATATGGTGGTTTTTTGTCAGTCCAGCAGAATGCGGGCGGCCGTTATGGTGGAGTACCATCACTTCACGCGGTCTTCCTTGTCGTTCTTCTTGGGTTGCCTCAGCAGTGATGGTTACACCACACCCACGCTGTTCCACCACATGCATAACATTATCTTTTGTGGATGCGGGTAGGTCTTTGTACGTGGAGTTGCTGCTTTTTTTGGGCTTAACTATTCCTTTATTTCCCTTATCTTAGCACAAAAATACACTCCTGGAAATTGAAATAAGAACACCGTGAATTCATTGTCCCAGGAAGGGGAAACTTTATTGACACATTCCTGTGGTCAGATACATCACATGATCACACTGACAGAACCACAGGCACATAGACACAGGCAACAGAGCATGCACAATGTCGGCACTAGTACAGTGTATATCCACCTTTCGCAGCAATGCAGGCTGCTATTCTCCCATGGAGACGATCGTAGAGATGCTGGATGTAGTCCTGTGGAACGGCTTGCCATGCCATTTCCACCTGGCGCCTCAGTTGGACCAGCGTTCGTGCTGGACGTGCAGACCGCGTGAGACGACGCTTCATCCAGTCCCAAACATGCTCAATGGGGGACAGATCCGGAGATCTTGCTGGCCAGGGTAGTTGACTTACACCTTCTAGAGCACGTTGGGTGGCACGGGATACATGCGGACGTGCATTGTCCTGTTGGAACAGCAAGTTCCCTTGCCGGTCTAGGAATGGTAGAACGATGGGTTCGATGACGGTTTGGATGTACCGTGCACTATTCAGTGTCCCCTCGACGATCACCAGTGGTGTACGGCCAGTGTAGGAGATCGCTCCCCACACCATTATGCCGGGTGTTGGCCCTGTGTGCCTCGGTCGTATGCAGTCCTGATTGTGGCGCTCACCTGCACGGCGCCAAACACGCATACGACCATCATTGGCACCAAGGCAGAAGCGACTCTCATCGCTGAAGACGACACGTCTCCATTCGTCCCTCCATTCACGCCTGTCGCGACACCACTGGAGGCGGGCTGCACGATGTTGGGACGTGAGTGGAAGACGGCCTAACGGTGTGCGGGACCGTAGCCCAGCTTCATGGAGACGGTTGCGAATGGTCCTCGCCGATACCCCAGGAGCAACAGTGTCCCTAATTTGCTGGGAAGTGGCGGTGCGGTCCCCTACGGCACTGCGTAGGATCCTACGGTCTTGGCGTGCATCCGTGCGTCGCTGCGGTCCGGTCCCAGGTCGACGGGCACGTGCACCTTCCGCCGACCA
The DNA here is from genome assembly GCF_023898315.1 of Schistocerca nitens. Classification (NCBI taxonomy): domain Eukaryota; kingdom Metazoa; phylum Arthropoda; class Insecta; order Orthoptera; family Acrididae; genus Schistocerca; species Schistocerca nitens. The sequence goes on from NC_064621.1 coordinate 598,617,290, forward strand.
CTGGCGACAACATCGATGTACTGTGGAGACCTCACGCCCCACGTGTTGAGCAATTCGGCGGTACGTCCACCCGGCCTCCCGCATGCCCACTATACGCCCTCGCTCAAAGTCCGTCAACTGCACATACGGTTCACGTCCACGCTGTCGCGGCATGCTACCAGTGTTAAAGACTGCGATGGAGCTCCGTATGCCACGGCAAACTGGCTGACACTGACGGCGGCGGTGCACAAATGCTGCGCAGCTAGCGCCATTCGACGGCCAACACCGCGGTTCCTGGTGTGTCCGCTGTGCCGTGCGTGTGATCATTGCTTGTACAGCCCTCTCGCAGTGTCCGGAGCAAGTATGGTGGGTCTGACACACCGGTGTCAATGTGTTCTTTTTTCAATTTCCAGGAGTGTATAAACTCAAATAATAAGAGTGAACAACAAATAAAAATGACAATCGATAAACAAACGCATAGCAACCGGAATACCAACACGCGAATCAAAAACGCTGCTAACTTATGCATCTACCAAATGTCGTAAACCTGTAAACCTTAAAAAAACGATCTTGAAGTAATAATCAGAACAGGTAGCAATTTTTTTTACAAAGTAATTCATTATAAGAAAGTTTCGAGTTCTCTAATATTGTGAAATTGATCTATACAGCACAGTGATGTTCTGGAATGTACAGCCTTAATAAAATTTATCTTTAGGCATTAGTCAATGATTTATGTAAAATAAAATTAATTACAATGTACATGTATTCTATCTTGCAGTTGGCACAACTCATATTTTTATGTTTATGGGCTGTTTCCATAACAGAAATATTTGGGGATGATGGAGAAGGGCAAATGTGTGCATTTCAAGCAGAGAATCCTGACCCGGAGAACAAAAATTAGAAGTGAACTGAGAGAAATCAAAGTTTACCATGTTTTAAATACCATTCATGCCTTCATGAGATACGCAAGGAAAATAACGAAGTAATGAGTGCTATTGAGATGAGATCTCAGATTCATTCCATATTTCTAGATTACCAGGAGCCTTTTGATACAGTTCCTCACAAGTGGCTTCTAATCAAACTGTATGCCTATGGAGTATCGTTGCAGTTGTGCTTCCGGATTCCAAATTTCCTTTCAGAAAGGTCACAGTTCGTAGAAACTGATGGACAATTATTGTGTAAAACAGAAGTGATATCTAGTGTTTCTAAAGGAAGCGTTATATGCGTTCTGCTGTCTCTAATCTACAGGGTGTTTCTAAAATGAATGTAAAAAAAAATGAGAGGAATGGTAGAGTGGCTCATAACAAGCAACTTTCACGGTGCACCCCATGTCCGCATCTGGTAACGTTCGGCGATACGCGTCATTTAACAGCGTCGCGCGCCGTCGGGAATGTAGGCATACAGCCCACCATTCGAGTCGACGTGACGGCAGGTCTGCAGGTCTATTTCTTCAATTTCTTACCGGCAACAAGGAAAAAGAGAGGTAGGGTTGATGTTTCATGACCTGTATTTGCGAACAGTTACAAAAACTGCTCTAAATTACTCCCTCCTGCCTGAATGCACGCCGTGCAACGACGTCTGACTGACTGTCGCACACTTTCAAACACCCCTGGCAAAGTGCGGATTTCATCACAGTCTTCCATAATTGGCGCTATCAGCTCTTCATCCATCTCGATCGGTGTTTCGTAAACAACAGATTTCAGGTGTCCCCAGACGAAACAAATTAAGGGGCGTCAAGTCGACGGAAAATGCAGGCATGCCACTGGCCCAGCGCGCCCTTTTCAGTTCTCACCAAAAGTTTCACTTAAATGTTTTCGCACCACATGAGCGAAGTGCGTAGATGCACCATCATGTTGGTACCATACGCGCTGTCGCACGTTGAGTGGCCCGTGTTCCAATAACTCTGGCAGAGTTTCCCTTAAGAAATGTAAGTATCAATTCGCATTCAGTCGTCAGGGGAGCATGTATGAACCAATCAGATTATCGCCCACCAAATCCGCCCAAACGTTGGTAGCGAAGCCGTCTTGGTGACCACGAACAAAGATTATGTGAGGATTTTCCCGTGCGCATACGTGTTGACTGTAGCTATTTAACGCATCTTCTCTTTTAAAGGATGCCTCGTCCGTAAAAAGTACAAAGAGTTGAAATTCAGGTTGAATGGCACGCTTCTGCAAAAACCACTGGCAGAAGTCGATGCGACGCAGAAAATTTTCTGGCTTAAGGATTTGGACTTTCTGAAGGCGGTTAAGGGCGCAAGTCAGCTTCATTCGACACACGACAGACAGTAGAACAGCTTACACCCATTTCGTGAGAAACACTCCGCGACCTTGTTAGGGCACGTTTTTCAGCAGTGCTAACGCCTCCTCTTCAAACTTTGGTGTATGCACTGTGCATTGGCGACCGCGTCCGTCTGACCTTCGCACCTGTATTACAAAATGAATGCATCGGGTTACGATGTAGGCCTGAAATGAACATATGCCATAACGATACGTCGTCAGTGGACAATTCACGTCAAGTGCACGTGTCTCTCTCAGGGACCTGTGGACGCAGGTGAACGTACTTGGATCTGGCACTCGACGATTTAGAAACTGATGAACGTGCAACTGTTGAACAGCCAGGGCAATTGCAGCACAGTGCATGTGTGCCCTTTGCTCCCAAGAAAAGCGCTCCATTTCCCGTCCGCTCTGCACAGTACCAAACACAAGAGTGTCCCCGTTTGTTGACACACAGAGGCAGGGCGAAACAGTCTCTGCAGTGCGAAGCAGACTCTACAATATGCAGAGGTGGTGCCCTCCCTGAGACTTACATCAAACCGGCATTTGCACTACCAAGCACGAGTTCGAAACCCGCCAAATGCCGGAAAAAACTCCGATGTGCTGTGCCGCCTGGAATACCTGCAACCATTTCGACTCATATGGGGGTTGTATTCCTACCTTCCCGCCGGCGCGTTACGCTGTTAAATGAACCTAGCGTCGACTGTTAAGTGATGCGAACAAGGGTTGGAATGTGAAAGCTGCTTTTCATGAACCACTCTACCAGCCGTCTCATTTTTCTGCATTCATTTCTAAAACACTCTGCATATAAAAGATTTAGGAAACAATCTCAACAGCCCTATTAGATTGTTTGCAGATGATTCTGTCGTTTACCGTCTAGTAAAGTCATCAGAAGATCGAAACCAATTGAAAAATGATTCGGACAAGATACCTGGATGGTGCAAAAATCGGCAATAATGGAAAGTGTACTACAAGGAATCCGTTAAATTTGTTTAATACGACAAACCACACAAACATTAAGGCTGTCAATTCAATTTAATAGCTAGGGATTACAATTACGATCATTTTAAATTGGAACGATCACAAAGAAAATCTTGTGGGGATAGCGAATCAAAGACTGAATTTTACTGGCAGACCATTTACAAGGTGCAACAGATGTACTCCTCTTATGGAGTATCGCTGTTGGGTGTGGGATCTTTACCAGATAGCCTTCAGGAACAGCATCGAAAAATTCCAAAGAAAGCCAGCTGCTTTTGAAAGATACGCGGATTGGTGTGACAGTCATTAAAACAAAGACGTTTCTCGTTGCAGCGTGATCTTTTCACGAAATTTCAGTCACCAGTAGCCTATAAATATGGACAATGTTCACTTAGCTCTTCAACATTTTCAAAACTCTCTGTCTGTCAACAGACATAGGCCTTCTTAAAGTTGACAAAGGTGACAATTGCGCTGGTACATCGGCCGATTATCAATATCGGCTTCAGGTACTACACCTACATTCGCTCGATACGCCCTTACTGAATGATTTCATAATTATTAATCAGGTTCGTACGTGACTGGTAAAAGAGATAAGCCTATGTACTTGTTCAAGCCAGCAATATTACCCTTCTTATGAAACTGTAGTATCAATGCACATCTCGAGTCCCCTGGAACCTTCATTTTCTGGCGATTCCACGTGGTACAAAACAATTTCTGTGTCATCAGCTTCGACCTCAAACTATCCGAAGTCAGAAGAAATAGAGAGGTGAACCCTTTTAAATGATTTATTTTTGAGTGCTCCCCATCTAGTACTGGACTCCCTCCCCGTGTTAGTAGCATATAGTACCACATTCTTCGCTGTTGGCTTATAGTGTTTGATCTTTGAGTCCAATGACACTTTCTTCCATCCATAACAGAGTGTATCTCATTATACATTTACGGAAATGGAATGTTACGTCATGGAGCACCAGTCCAATTTTTATCACATTTCGTGGAAATATTCATCACGTAACGAACATCAAATGATTAACGATTCATTCTATCCTAAACAGATGTGCATCACCACAATCACTATGATGTGTGGCCCTCCACAGGTACGAATACTCTTTTGTATTCGTTTTGTGACTGTAGTAAACAACCTCCGAAAGTCACCTTGAGGAATTTTTTGGTATGCATGAAACACATGCTGTGTCATTTCATGAACAATATTGACTAGAGGCTGGTACGAAAACATATATCTACCCATTGTATCCCATACAAGCTCTGTTTGTCATAAATCATAGTGTTTGATCTTTGAGTCCAATGACACTTTCTTCCATCCATAACAGAGAGTATCTCGTTATACATTTACGGAAATGGAATGTTACGTCATGGAGCACCAGTCCAATTTTTATCACATTTCGTGGAAATATTCATCACGTAACGAACATCAAATGATTAACGATTCATTCTATCCTAAACAGATGTGCATCACCACAATCACTATGATGTGTGGCCCTCCACAGGTACGAATACTCTTTTGTATTCGTTTTGTGATTGTAGTAAACAACCTCCGAAAGTCACCTTGAGGAATTTTTTGGTATGCATGAAACACATGCTGTGTCATTTCATGAACAATACTGACTAGAGGCTGGTATGAAAACATATAAGCCGGCCGAAGTGGCCGTGCGGTTAAAGGCGCTGCAGTCTGGAACCGCAAGACCGCTACGGTCGCAGGTTCGAATCCTGCCTCGGGCATGGTTGTTTGTGATGTCCTTAGGTTAGTTAGGTTTAACTAGTTCTAAGTTCTAGGGGACTAATGACCTCAGCAGTTGAGTCCCATAGTGCTCAGAGCCATTTTTGAAAACATAAATCTACCCATTGTATCCCATACAAGCTCTGTTTGTCATAAATCAGAGGACAGAGCAGGATAGTCAAGGATCGATGCATTCCTCAAGACAGATGTCATGTACACTGAAATGTAGGATCTCACATTATTCAGATGGAAAATCGAGTTTAGTCCCATGGTCTTGCAGGGTATACAACATAGTTGACCATTCTTGCCACTTACTGACGAGTATTAAACATGGCTTAAACAATTACGAAATCAGCCCTGCTTTCATATCCATGATGGCGATTCAGACCGAAGCGAACCCCATCACTGAACACACAGAATGGCCCAATTGCCTCAGGCTCTACAATACGGAGATTTCTGTTATCTGGGTTTTTTTGTCACCAATAAACGATCAATTTCAACGAGAGAACTCAACCCACTCTCCGCTATTCTGTTCCTGACGGTTTATGGTGACTTTCAATATTTTGTCTATTGTCATCAGTTTATTCGTCAGACACAATTGAACAATTTCACGATCCTCTCATGGTGCCCTTCTGGACGGACCTGCATCTCCTCTTCAAGCCACACCATTGACCATTTCATAACCATTGATTCTACAGTTGTTTCACTACTAGCCTTTTTCTCAACCTGCATACGCAGTCACACACTTCCTCCTCCCCCTCTCTACATCCACCTCTTCCTCTGTCTGTCCACTTCACCCTCCCACCTCTATCTGTTTATCACCTCCTCCTCACTCTCTCAGTCTCTTCATCTTCTCCTCTCCCTCTCTTTGAACATGTTGTCCACTCCCTCTCTCTGACTATATCTTTCTTCCCCCCCTCCTCCCTCTGACCATATCCTCCTCCCTCTATTTCTTTCCATCTACGCTTCCTCCTCTATTTTTTCACCTGCCCATTACCCCTCTACAGTTTCCATGTGCCTCAAGCATCTCCCCCTCCTCCTTTCTCTCCATCTATTTCCTCCTCTGTCTCCCTCTGTCCACCCCTTCCCCTAGCCATCTCAACCTGTCCCTAGCTATGCTCATGAGCATGTATAGCCCCTACAATATGGTTAAATAAAGCAAGCTGATACGACTTGCACAACACACTTGTCATGCAGGGCAGCCTGCATGTTGGGGCCTGAAAAACTGATTCTGCCCCTGACATGTAGCCTGCCCCACAAAGCAGGTGATTCAGGCTGGTACTGTTCCCATACAACATGACTGTCATGCAGGGTGGTCTATATATCAGGGGCAAGGAAAAAACATGTTTTTGTCTGTATCTCCACTCCTATTGGATCTAGCAGGCTATAAACCCACAACACTGATATTTGTGAGGGCTGCTGTGCCAGATGTGGCTGAAGTCAATCCAGGGGCTTGGGAAAAGATTAATAAAAACGTACTCAGTTTTATATGTATATAACAGACAATCTGCGATATGAGGTATGATGATGTTATGTCCCTCATGACAATGATTCAACCTTGCTCCAGAACCGAAAGATGGCGATAAGCTACATGTGAACGTCTTCTAGGAATTCCATGTTGTGATCTCCACACGAAAAGCTCCAGTAACGTTAGACACACCCAAAAGCCACCATGTTCTCACATCACTCATCATCGATCGGTAAGAATGCCATTTTGCTGCACTGAAAATAAGCTCGCATAAGGATGAAATTTTAATCAACATATCCCACTGGCACGGAAATACTGCAGTATCAGTTCGGTCAAGGTGTTCATGGTGCAACACCTTCCATTTCCGTCAGTGTACTTAAAGTGCTTAGAGCATCATAAAGAAAAAGTACTTGTGCAGCCTGGGACAGAAGCCAGGACGCTCGGATTTGCAGAGTGACAGCAAAGCAGCGTTAATATAACGAGAGGAAAAAGAGGCGCCCTCGCAACAAGCATACACACACAGTAGCGCTTGGCGCAGTTTCGCGGCAGCTAAGCGGATTGCCGGCCGGCGTAAGGCAATTAGTGGCGGAAGCGCGGCCTAACGCGGTTAGGGCCGCCGTATAAAGAGGGCGCGCGCGGCGCCGGCGCGAGCCCAGTCTGGGAGTGCCTGAGGACCGACCGCCCAAGGTAAGCACCGCCACACCGCACCACAAACCGAGCCATCTGGTTGCCGATTCCAGTCGGCTCAGTATCATATTGTTGCTACCTGAGTGTTACTACTTGTGACTCTGGATTGTGGTAAGGCTGTGCTATTTCCCAATAACAGCATTTGTATTGTGATATCCAAGTGACATGGAAGCAGATGTAGCGGCGCCAGCTATCTGTGCTTTGGAAAATGTTGTCTTATTCCATCCTTCCAGGGGTACACATTTTCCAGTAAATGTTTTACAAGGATTGGGGGGGTAGGGGATTCGCTAACAGCTTCTGAACAACTATGTAATGTATTGGAAGACCATCGTTGGAACCCAATTCTGCCTTATTTCTTGTAACTTTGATGAATATACATTGATGAGACAAAAAATTATGACCACCTAGTTAAAAGCGTGTTGATTCACCTCTGCGTGCCGGATTCGACAAGTATTTGACAGTTTTCGAGAGATTTGTGACATCAGATGCCTACAGGTCACGCACGTCCCGTAATTTACGGGCGGCTGGTTTGCGGGCGTGGAGCTGGCCGCCTATAGCATCTCAGTTGGGTATCATCGGTTTCAGAAGAGCCAGTTCTGATGGTCAAGACATCAACGTGATTTCACTGTCATGCTCCTCAGACCACTGCAGCACGATTTTGGCCTTGTGACAAACACTTATCCTGCTGGTAGATGCCATCACTGGTAGGGTAGACATCAGTTGCAAGGGATCACAGGTGGTCCGTCCATAATAATGTTCACGTAGTCCACAGCTGTCACAGTCCCTGTGATTACTACCATAGGTCCCATGAAAGCCCAGGTGAATGTCTCCCATAGCATAATACTGCTTCCATTGGCCTACGTCCATTGCGCGCTGCATGTTTCTTGCAGCCATTCGCCTGGATGACGACTTTATCAGCACGCGTATCTGGACACGACCATCGATCTGTTTTAACAATAAACGGGATTCACCCGACGAGGCGACAAGTGTCCATTGATCTACGGTCCAATCTCGATGATGCTGTGCCCACTGTAATCATGTTGTTGGGTCAACATGGGAACACGTAGGGGTCCTCTTCTGTGGAACACCATGTTCAGCACTCTGCACTGAACGTGTGCGCCAAAACACTAGTTCCTGCTCCAGCACTATATTCTGTCGTCATGTCTGCCACAGATCACCACCTGTCCTGCTTTAGAGAGTGGTCAAGCTTCTGATCCCTACGTTCTGTGGTGAGGTACGGACATTCAACTTCTTGTCGCCTACTCGTGCTTTCAATATTCTTCACCCATTTTCGGTAGATGCTCACCACAGCAGCATGCAAACAGACGACCAGCGTCACCGTTTCCGGGATGCTCCGCTCCCAGGACGGGGCCTTAACAATCTGGCTTTTGTCAAAGTCGCTTAAGTCGGCGGGTTTCCGCTACAGTGGTTCCTCATTCGTCTTTGCTCTGCTCAAATACTCCCCTTACCGCGTGGCATGCTCTCAGCGCCACTAGGTAGCATACAACCTCGCGATGAGCAATGGTTATAACGTTTTGGCTTATCAGTGTACGAATAAATCCTGTGTGGTGATCAACAAAATAAGTCATTGCCTAATGTTTCGATGTAGATTACAATGGTGCTCAATAGAATTTTATTTGGAGACAAGTGCAGGTCAAGAAGAATACATAAGTTTCAACCACACGCTCACCATACCTGTTGTTGCGGTCTTCAGTTCGATGACTCATGTGTGCAGCTCTCCTTGTTAGTCCCTCATCTCTGCGTAGCCACTGCAAGCTACATCCACTTTAACCTGCTTACTATAGGCTAGACTTGGTTTCCTCCTACAAGTTTTATCCCGCCCCTCTACCCACGCCACACTTCTCACTATCACCAAACTGACGATTTCTCCATGGCTCACGATGTATCATACAACTTATCGTTGCTTTTAATTAAGTTCGGCCACACATTTCCAATGCTGTGATTGTGGGGCACTTCGTTACTGCGAAGAACACATGTGCCAATGAATGTATGGGACGCCTCACATGACTGCATGGATCTGTCAAGTTACATTGACTTTCATTGTGGCAAAAGAACTCGTATATAACTGTGAGACAACTGACCAAGCTGTTGTAGGCCCTTCAACATTACTCACAGTCTAAACTGCACCCTGCCCGTGGTGTTCTCTATAAGGAAATACAGATAGCTCGATTGGAAGTTTTGTACTCCTGCAGCCATTTTTTTATTAGAAGTTTAGTAGTTCAATAACAGCACGTCTACCTAAAATGTTGATGCATGGTATCCACTCATCGGTGATAACGGTCCTTTGTAGTACTCTTTTTACAATCAGTGGGTCAACTTTTCTTTCATTATTGCACTTAGTATGCGGAAATACACTACCTGACAATACAAATGAAGAACCCAGACCGGTGGGAGAAAACGAAATGAAACTGTACGGGTAGCAAGGATATATGATGTTCTTTCAGTGATTACCGCCGAATCTTTGTATATACAAAGATGAACCCGCTTATACACTGACGCGCCAAAGAAACTGGTATAGCATGCCTATTCAAATACACAGCTATGTAAACACGTAGAATACGGCGCTGCGGTCGGCATGGCCTGTATAGGACGACAAGTGTCTGGCGCAATTGTTGCATCGGTTACTGCTGCTACATCGGCAGGTTATCAAGATTTAAGTAAGTTTGAACGTGGTGTTAAAGTCGGCTCTCGAGCGATGGGACATAGCATCTGTGAGATAGCGATGAATTGGAAATTTTCCCGTACGACCATTTCACGAGTGTACCGTGGATATAAGGAATTCGGTAAAACATCAAATCTCCGACATCGCTGCGGAAGGAAAAAGATCCTGCAAGAACGGGACCAATGACGACTGAAGAGAATCGTTCAGTGTGACAGATGCGCAACCTTTCGCAAATTGCTGCAGATTTCAATACTGGGCTATCAACAAGTGTCAGCGTGCGAACCATTCAACGAAACATCATCGATATCGGCTTTCGGAGCCGAAGGCTCACTGGTGTACTCTTGATGACTGCACGACATAAGGCTTTATGCCTCGCCTCATCCCGTCAATAACAACAGTGGGCTGTTGATGACTGGAAACATGTTGCCTGGTCGGACGAATCTTGTTTCATTTGTATCGAATGGATGGATGCCTACGGATCTGGAGACAGTCTCATGAATCCATGGACCCTGCATGTCAGCAGGGGATTGTTCAAGCTGGTGGAGGTTCTGTAATGGTGTGGGGCGTGTGAAGTTGGTGTGAAATGGGACCCCTGATACGTCTAGACAAGACTCTAACAGGTGACACGTACGTAAGCATAGTGTCTGATCACCTTCATCCATTCTTGTCCATTGTGCATTCCGACGGGCTTGGGCAATTCCAGCAGAACCATGTGACACCCCAAGCGTACAGAATTGCGACAGAGTGGCTCCAGGAACGCTCTTCTGATTATAAACACTTCCGCTGGCCACCAAACATACAGACATGAACATTATTGAGCATATCTGGAATACCCTGCAATGTGCTGCTCAGAAGAGATCTGCACCCCTTCGTATTCTTATGGATTTATGGACTGGGCTGCAGTATTCATGCTGTCAATTCCCTCCAGCACTACTTCAGGCATTAGTCGAGTCAATGCCATGTCGTGTTGCGGCACTTCTGTATGCTCGCGGGGGCCCCCACGATATTAGGCCAGTGTGCCAGTTTCCTTGGCTCTTCAATGTGAGTATGGCGTTGCAGCCCCTCTGTACTACATACATGCGCTGATTCGATTGGGAAGGGTGTCATAAAGCCAGTGTATCATCTCCTGAGGCAAGCTGGCCCACAACTGTCGTAGCTGGTCCTTGATATCCTGGATACTGGCACTAGAACAGAGTTGATGTCCAAGCTGGTCATCTGGGACGGAGCTGGGGATCTTGCTAGCCACAGGAGTACTCCAACACCAAGTGGCTAACACGTTCCATATGTGGACGAGACCTGTCCTTTTGTAAAATAGCATCATGATACTGTCACATGAGAAATAACACAGGACGCCACAGGATATCGGTAATGTACCTCAATCTCTACCAGCTGCAACGTGAAGTCATACATGATGGTTCTCCACAACATGATGCCAAGAGTAACACTGCTGGGCCCCTCCAAAACACTGGAAGATGAGGCACTCCCCAGGTCCATACTCGCTGATGATGGTCATCCAGGATTGCAGAATCATGATACATCACTGAAAATGATGCGAAGCCACTCGCGAACAGTCCATATTTCCCATTCACGGCACCACTTCAAACACAGTCATTTATGTTGTGGTATTAACGGCAGTTGTTGCATGGGACGGTAATTCCCTAGTGCACCTGCCGCTACACTCTGACCAATAGTGTGGGCTGACACAAAACGTTGCACTGAGCCCTTTACTTGTTCTTGGATGCCAAGTACAGGTGTGAAGGGGTTACAGTGTGCTTGGTGGACAAAATACGGTGATAGTCCCTTGTGATCAGACGTGGATGACCAGAACCTTGAGGTTGAGTATGCCTGCTCTCGTGTTCCCATGTACTCCTACATCGGGCCAATGTCACATCTGAGGGCCTCACAAATCTGGATAATGTGGTCTCACTCTTGTACGTGGCATATCCTTGTCTTTCACAGTGATCACTCGACATCTGACGTTGTTCACGTACCTTATATACATACTTTACCAGGCCTAGTAACAACATAAATGCACTATGGTGGCCCTTCTACCTGTTACCGAGAATTGCAACTCTAATCATCCGAAGTTACATTTATATCCCACCATGTTTACCGGTTTTTGTCAGACAGTGTAAATTAAAGCCAAATTAGGGCTTAATGACGAGACTTGAAGATAAGAGGGAAAAATCTACCGCCACCTTTTTGAATCAATTATCCCCCGAATTCACCTGAATTTATTTAAGAAAACGTGGAAAAATTTAAATCACGATCGCTGGACTGGTTTCAGCACTTGCGCACTAGAATATGAGTCCACCGTCCAACCACCTGCTATTAGTAGACGACGTTTTCCAGGTGATTTGATTCCTGTAATGACAATAGGCATAGTACCTCTAGTTTACCTTAGTATATTTTCAACTTTTTTCTCGAATCCAGCTGTGATCATCGAAATTGGTCTTCGTTGGGAGCTCCTAAGAGGCAACGCCATAGCAGATAAATAAACTCCAGATCGGTATCAGATGTGCTGCAACACTTCCAGTAAGTTACGGCACAAGAAGGAAATAAAATACAACGCCAGTGTATCACAGACATGCCACAAAAGAAGCCCTGGGCTTGACTTATTTACATCAGGGAGCTCATGTTATTTCGTAAACTATCATTTACGGAGCTATAAAGAAGAGCTTTCTCATAGATATTTTCCGATACGTATTTTAGTGCGGGACGTGATTTTATTTACATTAAGGGAAGAGAAACCGCTGTGGGATAGATGAATTTTCCTCGCCTTTGAGGCGGCGGTCGGCATTATGTACACTTACGCATGCGCAGAAGTGCCCTGGAACCGCTTCCTTGGAATGGTTTAGAGTAACTAATTTTTGTACTTTGAACTCTTCCTCAACAATTTATGGTTTCTGAGATACTGAGGACGATAAAAGGAACCAGTGTGGGTGTTAATTGGAGACTGTATTTGCGAGTAGCACAGGAAAGGAAATGACTAGTAGTGGTGCGGGGTGCTGTCCACCATGCGCCGTGAAGTGGATTGCAGAAAATAAAGTTGTAGTTGCCTGTCTTACTTTCCTCCGATATTTTCAAATCGTATTGTTCCTAAAATTGGTTCAGAAGACTATCAGCAGTAGTCGAAGGATAAAGTCATTTCTGCTTCGTTTCGTAAAGTTTTCAATTGTCTTCCCATTCACACCTTTTCTGTGGAATCTTAGACCTGACTACTCTATTCTCCTACCCTATTGTTTTGTTAATACCAAACATTCATATTCAAAAGTAATGTTGGCTGCCTGTTATTTGGATAAATTTAGCAGTCTCCCGCCTGTTACTTTTAAAGCTCCTCTTCACATTGCCGTACGAATATTGAAGGTTTTTAAGTTTTCTGCCAATGTCGTCCCGAATGTGTAAGTAATCCTGTAATTTATTGATTTGTTTTATGATTTGGTTGCTGATAACTATCTTATACCCGACTGAATAAATTCATCAGACCGCCATTTTTTTAGCTGCTCCGTAGATATATTCAGACTGAATTCCTGTGCTATTTTCATTAGCATATAACACATATCGTGAAAGATTGTCGTTCGATTCCATAAAACATATTCCCCATTAATAATACAGCCCACCATCAGAACTAAATTTGCTGCGAACACATAATAACAAAGTAATGGACCAATTGCACTATTTAATAGTAAAATAATGTAGGTATTATCACGTTTTACGTAAGAAGCTACCATACTTTGAGAACGCACTTCAAGCAATAGAAATGTAACTCAGTAACAAAGTATCGAGCCACACTAAGATAAAATTTTATAAAACAAATACTTTCGAGCACTATTATAAGAGAGACAGAACCGTACATCAGTGCTTTCCAAAGATACTTCAAGTGATACAGCAAAATATTATAATATCCAGAACTTAATACAGGAAAGTCACAATGGTAGAAGAAATTGTACAACACATTAATGTATAGTGACAAGCGTCTAAAATTAAAAGCTCTAAACCATCTTGCTAACCTGAAGAAGTTATCTGGAAGTAACCATTCGGAGCGACCTTAAGTGGAGTGACCATATAAAACAAACAGTAGGAAAAACATATGCTAGACAGAGATTCATAGCAAGAATATTAAGGAAATGGAAAGGATCCACAAAATAAGTGAACTACAAAACACTTGCCTGACCGGTTCTTGAGTACTGCTCATGAGTCTGGGACTATAAGCAGGTAGTACTAATAGAGAGATAGAGAAGATCCAACGCTTTGTCACGGGAGCGTTTAGTCGGCACGAGAGCAGTTTGGAGATGCTGAACGAACTCCAATGCACACGTTACAAGGGAGGCACTGCGCATCACGGAGACACCTACTCTTGAAAAGCCGAGAGAGTATGTTCCGGAGAGAGTCGGACAACAAATTATCTCCTTCCACATACGCCTCGCGAAATAACCACAACGATAAAATTCGAGAAATCTAGCTTATACGGAGGTCTACTGCAAAGCTTTCTTCCAACGCCTCATTTGCAAATGGAAGAGTGAATGGGGGATCAGATGGTGGTAATAAATGTATCCTCCAGCACATACTGTCAGGTGGCTTGCGGAGTGGTGATGTAGACATAGATATACGAGTGGCGTTCCGTAAGTTCTGCAACACTTTTTTTCTTTTTTGCTACAAAACTTCAATTTTCAACGTAATCTCCGTTCAATGCGACGGTCTTACGCCACTTTAGCTGGACGGCCTGTAATCATGCGTGGTACCACACTCCTGGTCGACGTCGGAGCCAACGTCTCGTTGCATCGATAACCTCCCCATCATCCACGTACTCCTTCGCGCGGTATGCGTACTTCATTGGAGCAGATGGAAGTCGAAAGGTGCGAGATCCGGGCTGTAGGATGGATGAGTAAGAACAGTCCAATGGAGTTTTGTTGCCTCCACTCGACTTGTGTGCAGACTTGTGTGAGACCTTGCGTTGTCATGGGGAAGGAGAAGTTCGTTTGCATTTTTGTGATGACGAACTCGCCGAAGTCGTTTCTTCACTTTTCTGAAGGTAGCACAATACACTTCAGAGTCGATCATCGTACCATGAGGGAGGACATCAAACAGTCCCAAAAGACCGTCGCCATGACTTTATCGGCTGAGGGTGCGGCTTTCTTTCTTCGGAGGAGAGGTAGTGTGGCGCCACTCAATGGATTGCCGTTTTCTTCCCGGTTCGAAGTTATGAACCCATTTTTCATCGCCCGTGACAACGTTCGACAAAAAATTGTCACGATCAACCTCGTAACGCGCAAGTAACACTGCACAAATGATCCTTCGTTACTTTTAATGGTCTTCTAAAATGGTTCAAATGGCTCTGAGCACTATGGGACTCAACTGCTGAGGTCATTAGTCCCCTAGAACTTAGAACTAGTTAAACCTAACTAACCTAAGGACATCACAAACATCCATGCCCGAGGCAGGATTCGAACCTGCGACCGTAGCGGTCTTGCGGTTCCAGACTGCAGCGCCTTTAACCGCACGGCCACTTCGGCCGGCTTAATGGTCTTCTGTTCTGCAGCGAGGAACCCAGTCGACATACACATTTGAAAACCACAACCGGTGGACGAGTGTGTCAGCATTACCAACAGAGTCTTCCATTTGTGCAGCACGGTATTTGATTGTGATTCGTTGATCACCTCGAATGAGAGTGTCCGCACGTTCCAACACTGAACGAGTCACAGCCGTGTGCGGCCGGCCGGCACACGGTATTTGATTGTGATCCGTTGATCACCTCGAATGAGAGTGTCCGCACGTTCCAACACTGAACGAGTCACAGCCGTGTGCGGCCGGCCGGCACACGGCAGATATGACAGGCTTGCGCGACCTTGTTGCGATGATGACAGATGCCTCGCCCAACGACTCACCGTGCTTTTGTTCACTGCCAGGTCCCCATAGACATTCTGTCAGCGCCTATGAATATCAGCGATGCTCTGGTGTTCCACAAAGGGGAACTCGATGGCGGCTCTCTGTCTGGAACACAGCTCCGTTACAGATGCAAAAGGATACCCATAGCGCCACCACCGATCGTATTTTCATGAAACTATGAAGGCTGGAGCGGAAATATTCCTCGATGACCCACAAAAATTCCGGATTTTTTTCAAAGGAAATTGGCTGAGAAAAAAAGTGCCTTGCTTTACTTATGCCCCTCGTAGACTGTAACACAGCAGCCTCCTTTAGATGACAATGGTGATCGCTTCTCAATGAGAATACTTCCTTGTCCAAACAATGGGCCACTATCCTTGCTTTGGTGTACAGTTTAGTCTGTGTTCCAGTACTCACTCTTTGAAGTGTCTCTTTAACTGCTGCTTCTTATGTTGTCGACTGTCTCATACAACAATATCAATGGACAGTTACCAGTCAGTCCAGGACGGGATTCAGTGATGGACATTTAGCCCCAAAAAGGTATCTTCCTGATAGTTTCTACAAAATTTAACAAAAGATCGAAAGAAGGCTTCTGTCAGTTGGTCTAAGCACTTCCAGGAAAACGATCGCATGTTTGTTTGATCACACTGGATGTTCTGCAACCGTTCCTTTAGAGGACTGAAGAACACTTACACTACTGGCCATTTAAATTGCTACACCAAGAAGAAATGCAGATGATAAACGGGTATTCATTGGACAAATATATTATACTAGAACTGACATGTAATTACATTTTCACGCAATTTGGGTGCATAGATCCTGAGAAATCAGTACCCAGAACTACCACCTCTGGCCGTAATAACGGCCTTGACACGCCTGGGCATTGAGTCCAACAGAGCTTGGATGGCGCGTACAGGTACAGCTGCCCAAGCAGCTTCAACATGATACCACAGTTCATCAAGAGTAGCGACTGGCGTATTGTGACGAGCCAGTTGCTCGTCCACCATTGACCAGGCATTTTCAATTGGTGAGAGATCTGGAGAATGTGCTGGCCAGGGCAGCAGTCGAACATTTTGTGTATACAGAAAGGCCCGTACAGGACCTGCAACATGCGGTCGTGCATTATCCTGCTGAAATGTAGGGTTTCGCAGGGATCGAATGAAGGGTAGACCCACGGGTCGTAACACATCTGAAATGTAACGTCCACTATTCAAAGTGCTGTCAGTGCGAACATGAGGTGACCGAGACGTGTAACCAATGGCACCGCATACCATCACGCCGGGTGAAACGCCAGTATGGCGATGACGAATACACGCTTCCAATGTGCGTTCACCGTGATGTCGCCAAACACGGATGCTACCATCGTAATGCTGTAAACAGAACCGAGTTCGGTGGAGAGCCTGTGACCATCGTACGTTGGCTGGGGCGAGGCAGCACACACAGGGTTGAGATAAGTAACACTGACTTGATACGTATGTACTGTGTATTTGTAAAAAATTTTTATGGGGTCTTGCCGCTGTAGGTGTTGATTTTAGCCTTTGACTATGCCTATTTAGGCAAGCTGTTTTATACAGTATTTGTTCTGAGGGAGGCGTGGTTATCCACGCTGAAACCTAGGTAAACACCCGGTAGTTTTTGCAATCGAGGCGGAGTTTTCATAATTATTTCGATACTTACGATTGCTGACGTGCTGCAACGCTGAAAGTTCCATTTAGTCCACGTGGTAACGATATGCAGTCTTCATCTTCCCCCAGACTGGCCTCGGACACTTCTTGCTTTTCTTACCCTCCTTCACAGCTCTCTCCAATTTCATCTCCTAGGGATTTTAATGCCCATAACTCTCTTTGTGGTGGTACTGTGGCTACTGGCTGGGGCAGTGGGCAGTATTGCGGAAGGCCTACTGACAGGGTTTGATCTCTGCATCCTCAACACTGGAGCACCTACATACATTAGTGTGGCATATGGCACTTTCACACCTATTGATCTTTTCACCTGTAGCCCTGGATTCCTTCCCTCTGTTTCAGGGGGAGTTCAAGATGGTTTGTGTGACAGTGACCACTTTCCAACCATCTTAACTTTTCTTCAGCATCACTTGCCTAGATATCCTCCCAGGTGGGCCTTTACTAATGCTCAATGGGATGCCTTTTCCTCAATTGCCATCCCAACCACTCCATCACATGACAGCATAGAAGAATCCATGCAAAGTTTGATCAATGCCATCCTTTTAGTAGCAGCTGTGGCTCCTCATGGAAAAAAGCCTCTTGGTGGGCTCCCAAAATTGCTATGGCTATTAAAGAACACTGTCATGCCTGCTGACATTACAAATGGTATCCAGATCTCGACTACCTCCTGACGTTTAAACACGGTTTGCGGTCAGGCCTGCTATCTTCTTAAACGCCAGAAACGGATTTGTTTGGAATGACATGTCAGCCCCACAGGACCGCATACTCCCTCTTTACTAGTATTGGAAATCATCAGGCGCATTTTTGGCCCCCATCATCCTACAGGTATCCTGAGAATCTCCCAGAATAATGTTATCCTCAATAGCACAGACTCCACTGATGAGCATTTTGCTCGACATTTCGCCCAGGCCTAAGCATTGGTCCACTATCCACCAACGTTCTCAAACACCATCTGGAACGACTCACTCTTCTTTTGTTCTCCCCAAGCTGGAGCCACATAACACCCTATTTAGCGAGTGGGAATGCACTGCCGCCCTTGCTCTCTGCTACGACATGGCTCCTGGACTGGATTGGGTGCACAACCATATGCCTCAATACTTACTGATGGTTAACTAATGTTATATACTCGCCCTTTTTAACAGTCTCTGGAGCGAGAGGGAATTGCCTTCTCATTGACGAGAAAGTGCCATTATTCCAGTTTTGAAATTGGGTAAACTGCCACCAGATGAACAGCTATAGTCCAATCATTTAGCTGATGTCCTCTGCAAGTTACTTCAGTTTATGCTGAGTTGAAGGCTAGATTGGATCCTTGAATTCCAGGACCTTTTGGCTTTGACCCAGGTGATTTTTGCTGAGGCACTCTCCTTCAGATAATTTAGTTCACCTGGAGTCTACTATCTGAATGGTTTTTGCCCAACATCAATACCTTATTGCACTCTTCTTCAGTCTGCATAAAGCTTAGTATACCACAGGGTGCCACCACATCCTTGCCACCTTACATCGGTGGGGTGTCCATAGCCTGCTCCTGATTTTTATCTGGATGTTTCATATCACACTTTTCAGATGCAAGTTGGTACCTCCCTTAACACCTGCCATCTGCAGCAGAATGGGGTTCCGCAGGGTTCTGTTTTGAGTGTCCCTCTGCACCAACAACAGTTGATCAGTTATGCATTATGCACCTGCTACTTCCCAGAGCACCCATACTACTGTCTCCTCTTTCCTGGTATGGAGATCTATGCCCCAAAATGATCCTCATCTGCATCCAGCCCGTTTTTTCTGAATTCCAGCTTTCCCCTCTGGATCTGCTCATGTACACCTCCATTGTGTATCTCCCATCCACAGCTCTGCCTTGATCTGTCATGAGGTTGAAAAGACTCTGTTCATCCTGAGGTCCTCTGCTGTCAATTCTTCTTCATTTTCGGAGCATTTTGGGATTCAGAAGTAGTCTATACTGATAGATTGTTGGTTGTCGGTCACGCTGGCAAATTACGTTCATGCAGGATGTAATGAAATCTGTTCCTTGCCAGATAGCTGCAGTATTTTCACTGCAGAGTTTGTAGCTATCTTTCGTGCTCATGAGCATATCCATTCCTGCCTGCACTGGTGAGTCCTTCCTCATCTGTAGCGACTCTGAACAGTTTACAAGCTCTTGACCAGTGTTACCCTCGCCATTCCTTGGTCCTGATTATCCAGGAATCCCTTTTTGCCCTCAAACAATGTGGACACTCGGCGGCCTTTGTCTGGACCCTGCGTCATGTTGGGATCTTGGGGAATGAACTTGCTGACAGGCTGGCCAAACTGGTTACCAGCAACCTGCCTCTTGAGATAGGTATTCCATAATCAGACCTTCAGTCGGTATTATGCCAACAAGTTTTAAGGATTTGAAATATGGAATGGCGTTCTCTGACTTTGCCGAACAAACTATTAGCAATAAAGGAGATTACGAATTTGTGGTGGTCCTCCATGTAGCCCTCTTGCATGGACTCCAGCATCCTTTGCCGGCTCTGCATCGGCCATACTTGGCTGACCCATGGTCATCTTCTCCATCACGAGTACTTGTATTCACCTCACACTGGGTGTGATGTCCATTTAATGGTGGTCCACATTTTGCTGGACTGTCCTAACCTAGCCAATCTGCTGTGGACTCTTAATCTTCCTGACTTGCTATCCCTTCTTGCGTATTCTGTTTGACGTCGCGTTCTTCCTCTACTTCCCTGTGATTCTCTCGGTCTGTCCAAGTCACTAGTCTTTTCTGCGTCTTGTTAAGAGGGAAGCCTCTGGTAAGTGGTGGGTGATATGACCCCCGTCGCACTTTCTGCCCTTGGAAGCCTCTGGCTGTTCCTTGGATGGGGCACCTCACCCACTTTCTCCCTTCCACTCTTTTCTTCTTCGTTGTGCCTTTCTCTAGCCTTTGTTGGCCTTCGGTAGACTTTGGGGTTTTCTTTTCTTGGGTTTCACGTATTAGGTCCTTATTTGGTGTGTAGTTTTGTTGACTTGCCTTTAGCAGGTAGTCGGGACTAATGACCTCGTAATTTGGCTCCTTTAATCATTAAACGAACCAGCCCACTCCTCTGATACCCCTCCCACTCACCACTTGATACCTAGACGAAAGTATTATAAACAGACGATAAAGACAATTTTTATCTGAACTAAATTTAAACCAGCATCAGAAAACATTTTACACATTCATATACTTACTGTGATCTTTATGGTGGCATTAGAGGATCCTGTGAGTCATCCAGCATTGTCATAATGAAGGGTACTCTTGCTAAGATGGGTGACAATGCAGATATGCCACAAAGACCAAGCAAGACATTTTCCTGAACACAGTTCTATGGAATACTCGACATTCTGGATTTTACCATCGTGGATGACAACTTGTGATCTTAAACTGGAATGCCACTGGTTTAGTGTCTCATAAGGCTGCATAACAACGAAGTGTTATTATCATTATTATTATTTCTATTATTATTATTGGCGTCATAATTACATGCATTTATTTAAATCTACAGGTTGTTTTCCCTATTTTTGATTCTGTAGACTGAGCTGTCGGTTGAGAAAAGCTACATATTATTTGCCTCCAGCTTCACTAACAAAAGATATACTGAGAAGCAGTAATGGGTATGGCCAATTCTTTAAACAATTTCTGTGAAACAACCTTAAAATCACACCACAAATAATCCATATTACCCGCTTTAGGAATCTGACCAGCTGTATCCAAGCTTGTGGCGATATGAAATTTTCAAATGACAATTATCGTAGTGTCCCTTTTTTGCATTTCAAGTGAGCCTAATACCATAAGCAACTAAAGAACCTCGTCACGTGCACCAGCACTGGTTAACGGCCTGAAGCCAGCTGTAGGGAAGACTTGAGGATAGCGCACCTAGGAACACCCAGGTCGGTGTTTCATCTAGTGACTAATTTTAAAATCACATGAAGAAACGTGCACCAGAGACAGCCATAAGCAGTATCCGGCATTTTTGTTGTGTTGTGAGGCATTGGGTTTTGTTTTGTGCAGTATTTGTGGAAATTATGAGTTAACATATTTAAGTGCTGTATAACACATTAAAGCTGTTTTGAGGATATTGTTAATTCTTAAGTTACAGATTTTTATGGTGGATAAAATTCTATATACTTTTACTTGTGGGCTGTAAGCCACACTTCGTCAGTCATGCATCATCTTCTACATTAAAACGGATGGTCTCTCTACCAAGGGGCACGTGATATCTGCAAATGAAATGAGTTTCTTTAATGTATCAACAATTTTCCCTGTATCGAAAATATAAATTTGTGTTAGTTGCCAATAGCTAAGGTTTAAAAATGTTCTTAACTTGTAATTTTTGATAATACTTCTTAATTTGATTTCACTCACATATGATTCGCGTGTAGTCGAGTAATAATGTAACACGCGGACTATCAAATGCAACATTGGTAATTTCACCATTCCAGCATTTTTAAAATTTAAAAGATTATTTCTTTCCAGGTACACGACCATGTTGTACCTTGGAACAGTTCTCATATTTGAACAAATCTTACTTTTCTGGAATCATTTTCGTAATGTCAGAAAAAGACAGCAGGACATATGAAGTGAATACCATAATTTCAAAATGGAATAAGAAAATAGATTAAACATCTATTATAGGGCGAGCTAAATATGAAAGTCCGAAAAATGTTCCAAGGTACACTGCTCTTCCCTATATGAGTAAACTGCAAGAAATCTTTAGTAATTACGTTAGATTATAAAACCTGAGTTTTAAAGCTCATTTATTTAGTTTTTGCTGGAATCTTAATGCAAATGAAATACATGTTTCCATCTTAAGGTCTAACCATGGTAGAGCACTTGCCCGCGAAAGGCAAAGGTCCCGAGTTCGAGTCTCGGTCTGGCACACAGTTTTAATCTGCCAGGAAAGTTTCATAACGGCGCACACCTCGCTGCAGAGTGAAAATCCCATTCTCATTCTGGAAAGTGGCAAGTTTTATTGTTAGTGACTTAGAGATCATTCTCTGGGTAAAGTCAACAACGCAGATTCTATGTAAGGTTTCGAATGTGACACTTCCAAAAACGATTTCAAATTTCGCTTATTACTTCTGAATTTTTTAACAACACCGTTGTTTTTACAATAATCCTGTATAAAAAGTACATAGTTTGTTGCCGACAGTGTGCATACTACCTTCCGTAATGTGTTTTCTGATGTTGGCCGTCCTCTGTTTCCTCATTCATAACATTAGTTTTCAGTGAAACGTGAATGCTGTCTGCCTCCCACACTCTTTAACATGAATGTGTAGAAAATACGGGATCTCTGGTGTAGATCGAGAATGAACACGGGGACTGAAGTAGGGAGAACAGCGTATATCTTACGTGCTTAAGAAACTGTTGGAAGAATATAAATGTGAGGTTTCAAAATGAATTTTGTAGGCATGCAATATCTGTGTTGCTGAGAGGAGAGAACTAACATGGACGCTAGCGTACATCTAATTAAAGTATGCTAAGAGTTTACGTATCTGCGTAGTATTCTATAACGTGATGGAAGATGTGACAGAGGTATCCAACAATAGATCAAGCAGGTAAAAATGGCTATCTAGAAATTAAGTATTGTACTTTTTATCCTCAAAAATGAGTGTAAAATTAAAATGTGATAATACAAATACATCGTGAAACTAATGACAAGTTATGGGAGTGAGTGTTGGGAACTCATACAAAGAAATAAAAAAGAAACTTGGAGCTCTAGAAAAGGGCCACTTGAGAAGAGCATGTAGAATTTCCCGATTTGACCGCGTAAGAAATGAGACAATAATAGAAAGGATGTAGGCCCCTTATAGTATTAGGAGAGGTATAGAAGGAAGACAGCTAAGATGGTTAGGGAATTTCAAAAGAATGGAAGAAGACAGATGCCCAAAGAGAGCACTTCCATGGCAACCTCCTGGAAGGAAAAGAATAGGAAGACCATGAAAAGGGTGGTGAGATATATCCAAGAATCGATGGTAAGATGATGAATAGAATAGGATGAGGAAAAATGGTGAGATCAAGGCATTTGGCGACAGAGATGCAGGATGCGGAGACAAATGTAGCATCCCTTCGACAATAAGAAGTATGTACTCTTTCACAGTGTCACTTGCGGCATCTGCAAATATACAAGCGCAAGTACGACTCGAGCTCTGAGAGTTCAGTACGAACTTATATATATATATATATATATATATATATATATATATATATATATATATATATATAAGTGGAGCTGCTCATGGAAGTCCAGTGTGGGCTGTAATAATCGAATGGCAGCGGAACTTGGTAGATATGGTAATGTGTTAATGTGGAACCGTTATACAATGAAAAAAAATTACTTCCAGTTTTGGCCACTAGGTGCAAATATGGCGTTGTAAAGCATTTTGTCGACGCCTCTGGTGCTCATACTGAACAAACTGTGCAAGCAGCAGTTAATAATAAAATCAACATTATGCCTTTCTCACTTGTCTGACCTTTTCTGCCCACGACCCATTCCTAATCTATTGCATATGGAAATACACTCCTGGAAATGGAAAAAAGAACACATTGACACCGGTGTGTCAGACCCACCATACTTGCTCCAGACACTGCGAGAGGGCTGTACAAGCAATGATCACACGCACGGCACAGCGGACACACCAGGAACCGCGGTGTTGGCCGTCGAATGGCGCTAGCTGCGCAGCATTTGTGCACCGCCGCCGTCAGTGTCAGCCAGTTTGCCGTGGCATACGGAGCTCCATCGCAGTCTTTAACACTGGTAGCATGCCGCGACAGCGTGGACGTGAACCGTATGTGCAGTTGACGGACTTTGAGCGAGGGCGTATAGTGGGCATGCGGGAGGCCGGGTGGACGTACCGCCGAATTGCTCAACACGTGGGGCGTGAGGTCTCCACAGTACATCGATGTTGTCGCCAGTGGTCGGCGGAAGGTGCACGTGCCCGTCGACCTGGGACCGGACCGCAGCGACACACGGATGCACGCCAAGACCGTAGGATCCTACGCAGTGCCGTAGGGGACCGCACCGCCACTTCCCAGCAAATTAGGGACACTGTTGCTCCTGGGGTATCGGCGAGGACCATTCGCAACCGTCTCCATGAAGCTGGGCTACGGTCCCGCACACCGTTAGGCCGTCTTCCGCTCACGCCCCAACATCGTGCAGCCCGCCTCCAGTGGTGTCGCGACAGGCGTGAATGGAGGGACGAATGGAGACGTGTCGTCTTCAGCGATGAGAGTCGCTTCTGCCTTGGTGCCAATGATGGTCGTATGCGTGTTTGGCGCCGTGCAGGTGACCGCCACAATCAGGACTGCATACGACCGAGGCACACAGGGCCAACACCCGGCATCATGGTGTGGGGAGCGATCTCCTACACTGGCCGTACACCACTGGTGATCGTCGAGGGGACACTGAATAGTGCACGGTACATCCAAACCGTCATCGAACCCATCGTTCTACCATTCCTAGACCGGCAAGGGAACTTGCTGTTCCAAAAGGACGATGCACGTCCGCATGTATCCCGTGCCACCCAACGTGCTCTAGAAGGTGTAAGTCAACTACCCTGGCCAGCAAGATCTCCGGATCTGTCCCCCATTGAGCATGTTTGGGACTGGATGAAGCGTCGTCTCACGCGGTCTGCACGTCCAGCACGAACGCTGGTCCAACTGAGGCGCCAGGTGGAAATGGCATGGCAAGCCGTTCCACAGGACTACATCCAGCATCTCTACGATCGTCTCCATGGGAGAATAGCAGCCTGCATTGCTGCGAAAGGTGGATATACACTGTACTAGTGCCGACATTGTGCATGCTCTGTTGCCTGTGTCTATGTGCCTGTGGTTCTGTCAGTGTGATCATGTGATGTATCTGACCCCAGGAATGTGTCAATAAAGTTTCCCCTTCCTGGGACAATGAATTCACGGTGTTCTTATTTCAATTTCCAGGAGTGTATTTCTATACGTCTTTCTTGCATTCACAGCGCCAGATTTGCAACTGTTAGCCAAAATTAGAACTAATTCTTTTTCCAACATAAAACGGTTTCACATTACTGCATTAGAATGTCTACCAAGTTTTGCTGCCATACGATAATTACAGCCCACACTGGATATTTGAGAGTTATTATAACGACCCTGTAGTTCATCTATAGCTTTTGATGAGTGAGTTTGCGATATCAAAATATGTTACATAAATGGCCATATCTTTTATTTGCTTTGACTTGGAAGCTTAAAGTTTTTAAACCACTAAGGGACCGTAGACCTTAGTATTTGACATAAATTTCAACTTGATACCTCTGTCCTTTCCTGAGGAAAAGGGGTCTTAACAGACGAACAGACAGAAGGACGGACTAGAAATGGCAAACAAATATTTTTAATGTGATATAATCACAAATTAACAATTTCCATGTATACTGTGAAACCTTGCTTCTTGCCAAATTTGACAATTGTACGGCAACAGGGAACACCCTGTAGGTTCTGGCAGGTAGGTTTGTATCAAAACATGAGACATAAATGGCCATCTTTTGTTTACATTGACTAAGAACGTTTAATTTTTTACACCGTCAAGGCACCGTAGACCTTAGTATCTGATATTAACTTCATTCGATACCTCTACCCATTCCTGAGAAAAAGGGGTGTTAACAGACGGACAGACAGAAGGACAACAATGTGATCTTTCTTCTTACCGATTGAGATGCCGAACCCCAAAAATTGAACAGAATTGTCTATATTGCTCAGTGCCGCGTTGGTGATGTATAAGGTCAACGAAAAAATATTAGTCACTGCTTAAAAGAGCACACTGGTCGCTTTGAAGCACTATACATCTTGTAGAGCTGGTACCAGGCGGTCACGTGACCTTCCACCCTGACGTAAGTCACAGCAATGAAGCTGTGTCACTGTACCAGTCGGTTATATGGAAACAGACCAATGAGATAAGTCGCCATCGAGATGTAACAAAACGGCAGAATTAAGCTATTGTGTTCGGACGGTTGTCAATGATGGTCGATTTCAAACCCGTCAGGAATCGCTGCTTTCAGTGAATACAAGAATGTCTTATCCAGTTTGCGAGCTAACATTCTGAAGTCGATTTCATGATATTGACATTTGGAGTCGGGTATTTTGCAGAAGGCCATTGCGGTACATAATCCGGACGTCTTCGACACAGAAACTGGACAGTAGATGGCTGTAGGCGTGTAGTGTGAACAGATAAGTCACAATTTTGGTACTTTACAAATGGTGCAGGGCATCCACTGCACCAAAAGTCCACTGAGGCATATAGGTCGCACTGTGTTGAGGGTGCAGTTCAGACTACAGATGGTTCTATGACGTTTTGGAGTTGTTATTCGTGTGTTGACTTGGGGCTCACTCAGTCAGGTTGCCATGAACATAAATCAGGATATTTATTTTAACGTTCTTCATTCTACATCTCATAGTAAGTACGCTGTGAACTCTCCTGTCTTCCAAGATGACAACACGCCTGTTCACATGGCTGCACCTCTGGTTTGACGAACACTCAGGCACAATATCAACCTCGACGTTAATACCAGAGAAAATGGGATTTGTATCAACGGGTGAAACGTAAGGATTCCTGCAGTTTTGTAGTGACATCGTCCACATATGTCATACCTGTAGAAACTTTGGACCTGCTTCCTCGCCGAACTGAGGCCATTATCGGTGCTACAGCAGGTGTTACACGGTTTTAGCTTCATGTCTTCTGGAAGTGGCCAATTTTTCGTGTGATTCCGACTGCGCGCGGACCCAAAATTCTACCTGCTCTTGAAGTGGTCAACTGCGCACAGGGTCATTTTTCGAACCAGGTTAACTGCACATGGTGGACAGTTTTGAGTCCAGCCAACTGCGCATGGAGAAAAACACTAAATAAGTAGGCACTACAGCATTTTCCTTCCCATTTTCAGAGACTTAGGACTCTCTATGACCTGTCATGGGAATTGTGAAAAATGCTTGATAAAATACGCATGCCCATACTCTTCAAGGTATTGAAAAAGACACAGAAACTACTTTCATTCCTTATGATAATAAGAAACGCTTTTTAAAACATTTATCGCCTCATATTTACATTTCTGTACTTTAAAATCAATTCCTATATACACTATACATGTTTTCAAGTTTATTGTTAGATCGACGAGGCTTATCTGTATCATTCATTTTAATATATGTAGTTGTCTGGGTCCAAAAAATAGCATATGTATGTGGAGGCGCACTGTTGAAATTAAGGCCGAAAGCCTGTGAGGTGCCAGGGTGGGGAAGAGTTTGTACCTCTTTAATTCTGACGAATTTTGCGTGAGAACGAGACATTTACTCGATCCCCTCCTTACCTGCCACCTAATTCATTATGCGCACAACGGTAACGAAGGGAAATGATGGTGGACCCTGCTAGTTGGTAAAATAAGGAGTGCACACTCACAATAATTCAATAAAAAATTGTAATCTACTCATAGAAGAAAAAAAAAGATAATTTTATCATAATAAACAACAGGAAATGGGATTCTACATATATCAACGAAATGATATGCTGCTTAAATATTACAATGGGATTTATTATACATCAGAACGTAAAGGCACATGATTATCGACACAAACAGTAGATTAAAGGATAGGGTATTCTGAACTATTATGCGAATAAGAGTTGGCTCGAGAACAAGGGCTCCTACTCTCTGTGGTGCAATAGCTTGACGATAATGACTGGAGCTCCTAATCAATCAAATATTACTCTCTCGACTGTGTTGCAGTATCGCGATTAGTAGTGAGAGCTCACATGGGATCACATGGAAAAACGAGCAAGGTGGACTTGTGGCAAAGCAAACGCGCGTGCTGCTGAGGACTTCAGTGTAAAATTGATAGGTCCTACAATTCCGGAACCGCAAAATACTTTGCCAATCCTGAAATTTGTAGCAGGTCGTCGGTAGGCAGCTTTCTGATGACGTAGGTGCCGACTTCTGGTGTGCAGCAACTCTGTTTCAACCCCTGGCCTCGAAGGCTGTCCAAGAATTCTAAGTTCTGCCGAAAAAAGTGTGACTAAATCCCAAGACCGTCCGACTCCGACGAAAATCAGATCCAGAACCCCCAGGCCCGCACAACGCAAGAGCGAAGCCAACATTGCTCAACTCCTTACCGTCCTCGAAAACCGCGAATCAGTTTTCAGTTCTGATTCCAAAATTCCCCCACACTGTCTCAGAATATCATTCACGCCAATAGCGACCATTCCTTCCAATTTCAAACAGGGCTTTATGACGTCAACTAGCCCCAGTTTAAGCTGACCAATCATGCCTCTGCTATTCAGCTGAGGGCACTGAACTTGGCGTTTGACCGGCTACGAAAGCAACCTGCCTAGACCACCGGCCATCTGGCGGCAGACAGTCGCACCCACCAGAGCACGGTCCACAAGTATTCTCAGAATCAAGAGGACAATGCAGTCAGTCGGTGCCAGGAGTCTTCGTTCCGGAGGCGCCAGAACGGTAAAGACATAAATTGCAGCGACACTCAGACGTCTCGCAGGTCGTTCCGCCGTGCATACAATAGGCGAAACTCGACCGACGTCAGTCGTTCCGCCAGGCACTTAAGCCCATTGTACGAACCCCTCAGAATTTGGGGAGGTGCAACCCCCAGCCGTAAATGCTTTGTGCCACGTCCTCCAATGCTCACCTCGCACAGGCCACACAGGGAGTAACCCAACATGCATAGGAACCAAGTGAAAAGTATTTTCGAGCTCTCAGTACAAATACTCTCATTACAATAACCTTATTTGGTCTGTTACCACTGTGCAACACATGGAACATTAATAAAATTGATGAAAATGAGAGACAACATGCAAAAGAGGGCATGGACCCTCTCAAGCCCTGTGATATGCCTCACAAACATCACCAACATTGGCTGTTCTTTTAGAACTCATAGTATTGGAAGCCCAAATTTCGTCCAAATTAAGGCCGAAAGCCCTGTGATATGCCTCACAAACATTGGCTGTTCTTTCACAACTTATAGTATTGAAAGCCCAAATTTTGGGCGGAAACCTGCATTCTATGAAATTCGTTGTCAAACAATCTGAAAAAATGTAACATTTTTAATTTCGTGTTTAATGCTCATTAAATCTTCAACGAAAGCACCCCCAACTTCGTCGGTAGGGAGAAAAGTCAGATAAAACACCCAGTGGAACCATTTACCTATTACTTAGATCAGTGTTATTTCGTTTCTAATCGGAAGATGGCCTCAGCGGCTGAATTATCCTCCACCAGGCCTGTGTCAGATGAAATGTACATCCTACTATTGATGAAAATGGTCACGCCTGAGTAGTTTTCTTTTTTTTTTTTTTTTTTGTATGTGTGTGTGTGTGTGTGTTAACTACTTCGAAATCAGACACAATGATCAACAGTTGGCACTTAATATTCATATCATCACAAGCATTTAGGATTTCAGTTAATACTTTTTTGTATGTAATTGCTGTTTTGTTACGCAACAAACTTAGTACTGACTATTATTTGAAACATGAATTCTATACTTTGCAGGAACGCAGCAATCCATTTCTATCCTACTACTCACATGCGAAGAGAAGGAACAGCAGACAGCTTTACACAGTCGGAGAAAATGACTAATTACAACAGTGTTACAAACCGTTCGGTGAAAACATTTCCAAGAAGCAAATGAAACACTCACGCGCAGTCTAGTTGTTTATAATGTACCTCATCGCGCGCAGTCGACCTGTCTGCTCATGTAATACTGAACCTTTCGGCGCGCAGTTGGGCAAACGAGCTTCTCGCGCGGAATCCGTACCCACTCCAATTTTTTGCGCAATGTGCTTGCCAATGAAATCAGCGGATGAAGAACAAATCACGCCACACGCCACTTAACAACATTTCACTTCTCTTCCTCCCTGTCTTCAAAAACAACATGTTTGTAAAATTCGTGTTGCCTGAAGTTTGCGAAACACAGCCTTCCTCTGAGCTTGTTGCGGACATCCTCACAGTCTTTGCATCACAAAAGCGCAAAATACAGGGTGAGGCATAATATCGAGCGATTTTAAAAAGCACGCGAATCGAGCTGCGTCGGAGAGAGGTGGAGGGGATAGCGTCAGGTACGTTTGGCGCGAAATAGCATTTAGTCATAATGGAGTGCTGGACCCCACAGCATTGTGCGTACGCTGTCAAAGCATTTTATCAAAACGGTAGTTCGTACCAGCTAGCGCGTTGTGCATTCCGCTACCACTCCAACATTAATGGGAATCGGACGGTGCCATCTGCCTCTGCGATTAAAAAGTGTGTTGAGAACTCTGAGGAGGCGGCGTCAACGACAAAGTAGAAAACTGGGAGACCAAAACTGTGCGCACATCTGAAAACATCGAACGTGTAAGAGCTGCCACTGAGAGAAGTCCTCGTCGCTCAGTTCGGCGGCACAGCGCTGACTTGGGATTTCAAACAGAACGGTAAGAAGAATTTTACACGAAGATTTGCACTTTCACCCCTACAAAATCCAAATGGTTCAGGCTCTTAAGGAAACAGATCATGTGAGCCGAAGCCGGTTCTGCTTAGAATTTTTGGACATGATTAATCAAGACGAGGACAACGTAAACCGTTTGTGGAACTGCATGAGCAACCATTGCGCTACGCAAAAGTTATTGCGTACTACGCCATGGCAATGCTGTAACAGTGACATTGCGCAGATACGCAGACATGTTGGAAAACCTTTTTACTCCACAGCTTGCATACGACGAAGGGAGCGATGAGAAGTTTTTCCAGCAGGACGGAGCAACTTCCTGCCTTGCTCGAGTAAGCATAGATACTTTCAATCGTTTGTTTCCAAATCATGTGATCTCCCGAAGTGGGGATATTACATGTGCCGCTCGTTCACCGACCTCACAACATGTGACTTTTTCTTGTTGGGTTATACGAAACGCAAAGTGTACCAGGAGAACCCTCATCGAACAATTGAAGCCCTGAAAGAGCGGATCCGACAGGAAGTTGTTCAAATCCCACTGGCATGCTGCGCAATGTGATGATGACTCACTTCAAGGTCCGGCTGGAGGAATGTGTGCGTCTAAACGGATGACATCTTTTCGGAGCTATCTTCAAAAAATAACCGATGTTTTACTATTGCAGAAAACGCTTTTTCATGTATTTTAAGATTATTAAGTAAAAAATTAACGAAGTGCTTTTTCTTAACAGCCTTTTCAAAATCGCTCTTTCTTATGCCTCACCCTCGACTAATGGCTTAAGAACAAGCAACGCGCAAAATATCAAAAAACAACGAGTCGAGAGGACTAACCACCACATACCTGTTGTGTTTTTCAGCTCAGGTAGCCCGAGCCGACCTGTGCCCCCGGACTTGACTGCCTTGGCCTACACCGACTACCATACCCTCGCCTAACGCTCCTACTCAGCACCACCACCACCATGGCGGATGAGAAGAAGGACCTGGACGGGGTGAGTGTCTAGGCAACCTGCGATTCTGCTGATCACACGTCCCCTTCTTGCAGAGCAAAATCCTGCAATGGGTTTGGTGGATAGTTCATTAAACTTACATCTGTCATTTAAATTTCTTTAATGTGTGTTGCTCTAACAACTCTTTGAGCCCTTAAATACAACATTTACGTTGCACACTGATGTGTAGATAAGTGTGGTACAACAGTTTTACATAGACATAGACCAAGGTATTGGATTTCATGTAGCGTACAGGAAGAAAAAAATGCATATGAAACATTCAGCGAAAACGTAATAATGAAATCCGTCTATTGTCTTTTCAATAGTGTCTCTGCCTCACCAATGCAGATTTCGAAGCGCAACTTCATCAGTTGTTATCGAAGGTCCTTCATTGTCATGTCAGCCGGCCTGGTGGCCGAGCGGTTCTAGGCGCTACAGTCTGGAACCGCGCGACCACTACGGTCGCAGGTTCGAATCCTGCCTCGTGCATGGAATTGTGTGATGTCCTTAGGTTAGTTAGGTTTAAGTTGTTCTAAGTTCTAGGGGGCTGATGACCTCAGAAGTTAAATCCCATAGTGCTCAGAGCCATTTGAACCATCTGAACCATTGTGATGTCAACTGTCCAGAAAGAGTATTTGTGAATACACAGTGTGAATGTTCATATAATAATGTTAACAGAATTTGGAAGGTACTTCATTGCGACGTATGTCATAAATAACAGAAATCAGAAAAATTCACAGATACGTATTTTTGCCATGTTGACATCACACTAAAGGACCTTCAATAAAATTGAAACCCTGATAACTAGGCTGTGCTTCGAAATATATATTGGTGAGGTTAAAATACTATTGAAAAGACAGCAGACGGACTTCAATATTACATTTCTATTCATGTAACTGTCTAGGTTTTGCCATGAACAAGCACTATGGCCACCACTGAAAAAGTTTCTGTATTGGGGAACCCTTGAAAAATTTTGAGCAATGATCTTTTATACATAAGGGGGCACGAAGAATAATTACTGAACGTTTCCCCGTACTTTTCTTTGGTTTTTTTTCAGTTTAATAGTCCTGTTAAGCATTAGATTAAGTTACGCGCGTAACAATACTTCTTTCATACAACACAATTCACACACTGTCGAAAATAGCAGTATGTGATTCACTGAAGCGCCAAAGAAACTGATATAGCATAATCAAATACAGAGATACCTAAACAGGCAGAATACGGCACTACCCTCGGCAACGCCTATATAAGACAACTAGCGTCTGGCGCAGTTGTTAGATCTGTTACTGCTGTTACAATGGCAGATTATCAAGATTTAAGTGAGTTTGAACTTGGTGTTATAGTCGGCGCACGAGCGATGAAACACATCTCCGAGGTAGCGATGAAGTGGGAACTTTCCAGTACGAACATTTCACCGTGAATATAAGAAGTTCGGTAAAACATCAAACCTCCGACGTCGCTGCGGCAGGAAAAAGATCCTGCAAGAGCGGGACCAACGACTGAAGAGAATCGTTCAATGTGACGGAAGTGAAACCTTTCCGCATATTGCTGCAGATTTCAATGCTGGCCCATCAATAAGTGTCAGCATGGGAACCATTCAACGAAACATCATCGATATGGACTTTCGGACCCGAATGCCCACTCGTGTACCCTTGATGACTGCTTTACGCCTCACCTGGGCCCGTCAACACCGATATTGGACTGTTGATGACTGGAAACATATTGCCTGGTCGGACGAGTGTCGTTCCGAATTGTATCGAACGGATGGACGTGTAAGGGTGTGGAGACAACTTCATGAATCCATGGACCCTGCTTGTCAGCAGGGGACTGTTCAAGGTGGTGGAGGCTCTGTAATGGTGTGGGGCGTGTGCAGTTTGAGTGATATGGGACCCCTGTGTCGTGCTGCGCGATTTTTGCGTGCTCACCGAAGGCCGCATACGATATTATGCAGGTGTACCTCTTTCTTTGGCTCTTCAGTGTATTTTCGCTGTATAAACAGATGAATTGTTTTCATTTGCCTTTTCATCACGGAGAAAGTATTGAAACAACTGAAATTATGGCCAATACGACAATTTTCCTGCTTTTCCAACAATTTCAGCTTTTAAGTTCCTAAACTTCACATTTATAACAAAATCGTTGAAAACATGCATTATAAGATATACCGACTTTGTTTGACTGTATTTCAGAGCAGGGTAAACATAATCATACGGCGTACAATAGCTCAGACTTCGTGAAAGAAAATCGGACAACCAACAGATTTAAAAAGACGATTGCACATTTCAGCAACTCAGTATGTCGGAAAATAAGTGTTCTGGGAATATAACTTATTAAGTCTGAGTCGTCTTCTCTTTATGAAGACCAAAACTTGCTGTCAGTGTGTGTAGGCAGGTTAAACAGCATAATTCAGTTCGATGTCTCTCATATTTGTAATTTTAAACCGCCTAAAGCAATTAGGTGACCGCACAGCATACGGCGCATTATATTAAGACAACATTCCAGTTCATTACACATAGGACGATATGTTGGAGATAAATTATAATTTACTGACGTAGGTGCTATATAATCCTCGCCTCCAGCTCAAGCCATTAGAAGAATTTTTTTAATAAGCGAGGTCGATCTATACACTTAGATCAGTAAGCTCTAGGCCGCTACACAAACATTACTGTTGACTACTTGTTTCTGAGGCGTTGGCTGACCTTTCCTTCGTTCCAGGTGGGGCTGGAGATCGAAGCCCCAGGCGTATCCCGGGAACCAATCGTGATGCCCAACCTGCCAAGACCGCTGACCCTCGACGAGAAAAAGTTTCTGCTCGCCGTCGAAAGAGGAGATGTCCCGAACGTCAGGAGGTATAACACTACATTTTCAGAAAATTAGAGAAATACGTTAAAGTCTTAAAAACTAGTTAAAGAGCGTTTCAAAAAGCCTATCTGATTTTTACTAACGTATTTTACGTATTATTAGACGCTACGGACTACAAACATAACTTAATTTGAAAGCATTTAAAAAAAAAACATTTTTACCATTTTTAGTATTAGATTGCAAAGCCAGATTAAAACAGTTCTCAGTTTATAAAACCGAACTGACCTTTAAAATCCTTGAAAATCGTCATCTGAACTTTCTTTTTCTTCTTCTTCTTCCTCTTCGTTGTCATGTTCTCCTCTCCATCAGATGGTCTTCATTGCAATCGAGACGGTTACTTTTGCTGCACTTCTTGAAAGACCCATACTGTTGTTTGATTGTAAGTCGTTTTAATGCCCCCTTCGGCGTGAATTCGTGTTGGGTTTCATCCATAATCCATTTGTTCCATTCATCTCTAATATACAATTTAACATCTAGATCTATACGTTGCAAACCACCTTGATGTGTATGGTAGACAGTATGTCCCATTGAACGAGTTATCAGGATTTCTTCCTGTTCCATTCACGCATGGAGAATGATTTTTTGAATGCCTCAGTGCTTACAGTAATTATTCTAATCTTATCCTTACGGCCCCTATGTTAGCCATAAGTATGGGATTGCAGTATAGCCGCAGGTTATATTTGTTGCATCGGTGCACTGCTGCTGCCATTTGAACCCAGTGTTGCCAGATTCAGATAGATTTCCCGCAGCAACGAATATATGGCCATTTTCAAGACTGGTGGGAATTTTAAGTCAAACACTGGACATTTTTATATTGATTTCGAGTATAAGACGCACCTGAATTTTGGAAGCAATTTTCGAAGAAAAAAGTGCGTATTACAGTTCGTAATACACGGTATTCATATCTAATTAGACAAACATGATAACAGAACAGGTACAAATTGTATAATACCCACAAAACCCTAAAGATTTTGCTGTGTTATTATACATGGTGACACAGAAAAATGGGAACATTTCCACAATCCAATAAAACTAGTAGTAATGAAGGAAAGAAATTGCATTCATAGTAATTGAAACCTTACAACTTTGCCATTTATGAAACGTTGATGGCATTTATCATTTTTTTTTAAATTTTGTCCTTTAGATGGCGTCTTCCTGTACAAATATTTTCGTGAAATCTGCTGTTGATATTCCTCATTGACCACTGCAATATCTCAGCTGGGATACTGTGAACTACATCCCGAATTCTCTGTTTTAACTCATCCAAGGTTCTTGGTCGAGTCGTGTAGACTTTGCTCTTGAGGTAGCTCCACAAGAAAAAAATCACAGATTGATAAATCTGGCGATCTAGGGGGCCAGAGAATGTTACCGAATCTTGAGATCACACTGTTGCCAAACAATTCTCGCACATATGCCAATGATTGACGTGCAGTTTGTGATGCTCTGTCCTGTTGAAACCAGGTTTCTTGAACGTTCGGAAAGTTGTCCAAAGCAGGCGTAACGAAAGTTCGTAACGTCTCCTAACGATCGGCACTGACCGTTATTGTGTTTCCCTATTCATTTGCGAAAAAATACGGTCGCATAAACCCATGTGATGAAACACCACACCATAAAGTCGCTTTACCAGCGTGTAAAGGGCGCTCAATAACGTCATTAGGATTTGTTTTTTCCCAGTAACGGTAGTTCTGTTTATTCACATTACCTGTGAGATGAAAATGTGCCTCATTTGACATCCACAACTTGTTTAGAAATTTATCGTCATTCTTTATTTTTGTTATCATTTATTGACAAAATCCTACTCGCAACTGGTAATCGTGGTCCTTCAATTGTTGAACTATCTGTAGTTTGTATGGATGAAATTTTAAATCAAGATCAAGAATTCTGCGAACACTCTCCCGGGACACTCCAACCACTGCTGCTTGCTTACAAATTGAATGCCGTGGGTTCCGTAACATAGACTTGTGTACAACATTAATGTTCGCTGCAGAACGCACACTTCTTGATTGTCCTGTTGGTTTCCTCTTGAGGGCAGATCCAGTCTCTTCAAAGTTATTAATCCAACATTTTATAGCGTGTTTCGAAGGAATGGCATCATGACGTCCTACATTATAGAAACGCCGAAACTCCCTCTGCGCCGCTACCAAACTATCATTGTTTTTATAAACCATTTTTATAGCTAACGCACGCTGATGTCCGTTCCACTGGTCCATGCTACTGAAATGGCGGACTGTTTACTTACTGTCACGAACCCGCAGTGCTGCCACCTGTCCATGGCTGCCACTACTCATTTCAAACATTCCCGTTATTCTGTGTCACCCTGTAAATGCTCTATGTGCCCACCATCAGCTACACAGGCAGTATCTACACAAGGCCTAAGTTCTTGATGTAAGATTTCATCACTGGTGTTGCTATTTCGTTTTTGAATTCATTTACATCTTCAGTTAGAGAGGGAACAAAACCACATTCCTTCACATATTCCAACAAAAAGACGCATTGTGTCATATCTGGAGATCTTGGAAGCAAGACTGTAGGGTAGTGTTTCAAATTCCCGTTCGCTATATTCAGCGTTTAGGCAATGCTCCATTCAGAAACTGTTGTACACTTGTGGCAGTGTGGTTGGGCTCCATCTTGTTGGAGTATGAAATCATTGGTCTTCCTGAAGTAGTTGAAAAAGCCACAACTGTAGCATTTCATTAATTCATACCAGTCACGGTGTTATTCTCAAAAAGTGAATGAGCCATGTGCCTTTTAATAAGAAATGGAACAAAACACGCTCACTTTAGCCATATCTCTTTCATGTTCAACCATCTCCTGTGCATTACGGAGTCCCTATATGCACATATTATGCCAGTTAACTTTACCATTAACATGAAATGTTGCTTCAGCACTGAAAAATAACCATAGCAAAATTTATGACAATGTGCCATGTGTTCTTTCTGTGTTGCAGGTGATAGGGATAGTAGTGGTTGTCATGCAGGATACCTATAATCGTACTTTGGTTTTCACCATGCTGGCAGGCAACTTGCCTGGAGCTTGTACTAGGATACGTCTCAATATCCTATAGAACCCGGTCCTCCATATTTGATGTACACACAGTCTGCCATCTCTCTTCACGTTTGTTTGTCTGAAAGGACCCATGATCACAGAAACATACAAAAAGGAATTGAAATGTTGTGTGATGTGGTTGGCGTCTGTGAGAATACTTGTTTTGGTGTAGCCGTGCTGCCTCTTGGATATTTCTATCTTCTTGGCCTCACACAAACCCATCTCGACCTGTTCCCGACATGAATACCAGACCATTCTGCTGCTTACAGTACGCTGCGTCAATCACACAATCTGCAACACACAAGGAACACGCGGCATGTGACCGGAGAAACTGTCATTCGTCAGCGCCATCGACAGTGGCAGCGATGCATTTCAGCAGACATGTTCATAGGATCTTTGTTCCTCCATTTCCAGTCAATACGTCCCTGCAGTTTGTTGGTTTTACTAATGTTCACCCAGTGTAGCGTCTTATGCATGTTAGGCTGTAATCCAAAATCAAGCGAGACCCATAGTAGTAGAAGGTGATATGTTACAAGTCACACCTCTACTGTGATGGTACTTTCTGAAAGTAAAAATGTCATAAAGGATGTATAGGCTATAATTTAATTGCACAGTATTCTCAGATGCAAAAGGAAGCACTGAATCTGGTACACTTTAGTTAATGTCATTGCATTGCAGGATGTTGCAGCTAGCGCACCACAAAGGGCATATCAATATCAATTGCCTGGATCCGCTGGGAAGAGGTGCACTGACATTGGCCATCGACCAGGAAAACTTGGAGATGGTCGAGCTGCTGGTCGTGCTCGGCGTAGAAACGCGTGACGCGCTTCTGCATGCTATCAACGTAGAGTTCGTGGAAGCCGTTGAACTCCTCCTCGAGCACGAGGAAATCATCCATAAAGAAGGGGAGCCTTACGTGAGTAACGACGTTGTGTAACAAGCAAGCATTAGATTTTCCTGACACCACTGCTTAATGACAACCCCTCACACCTACAACAGTCATTCGTTCCATCACAAGATCGCTTTTTAATGTCTTGATATTGTGTCTATTCGCAGTAATGGTGTTTATCATTACGGTAAGGTACATCTACAAAATGCATTACTCTTTTCAACTTCGCACATTCGCTTGTCTTCAACAATACAAGAAACGAATGGGTTTCACCCAAATCGGAATATGTGCACTAAATCGCACAATATCCCGTCTTTGGAAGGAATCTTGTGGGCTTTTTTGCCATGACAGTGTCTCGTGATCCATTGGACAGTCTCCTATGTCTCAGTGTAACAGCCCCACTGCTTATTTCACATTCCTGCACAGTAGTCAAGACTGCATTCCCTATCGGCATATGAAAAAAGCTCTCTCTCCATCCTACAAATCCTTTCCATTCGCTTCAAAGTGATTCTAAGCATAGGCTACAATTCCCCTCTGTGGAAAATCTATTCTTCCTTAAATTTAACAAATATGCTAGTGACAACCTCATCTAGTGCCTAACCACCCCACTTCAGTATTTATAAAGGTCCTCAAACCCATACTCTCCCAATGCATCTATGAACACCTAAACAGGCATTTACCCATTTCTGTTAACCACTGTAGATAACATCCCAACTTCTATTCCGACAACTAACTCTTATACCTTATCTACCTGCAGTCCCACTAACTCAGTGAACATAAACCTGCCATCTACATGTCACTTAAGCTTGGAAAGGCCTAAGACTGTGTACGGCAACAGGTATATTTTTCAAATTCCAGATGTATACAGTTCCAATAGCCTATCCCATTCTGATTACTGTCCAATCGCCCACCCTTTGTACCAACTTATGCATCAACTGAGTAATCATAAATCTGCCATCTTTGTGTCCTTCGACACTGCAAAGGCCTATTACCGCATATGGTAGTCGAGCATCTTTTTCAAATTCTATGTGTAAGCACCTCCAATAGCCTATCCTACCGTGATTGTGCAATCCAATTGCCCACACTACGTAACCATAAACATAAACAACACTAATTTCCGTATCTCTCCTCCTACTGCAGGCTTGCCCCATGTCTCTGTTCTCTAGCCACTCCAGCATGTCCACTACTCTATTCATATTTAAAGGAAAAGCATACCTGTTCACTTCCATTAGTACACTGACGAAACTGCTTACATAGCCCTATACTTCTCCCACCAGAAATCTCAACAACCCCTCAAGTGCCATTTCAACCAGTTCACCCCCTGGGGCACCAAGCGAGGTAATGTGGTTGGTAAGTCATTGGACTCTCATTCAGGACAATTTGCTTTCCAACCCCCACCCAACAATACTGGTTTACGCCTTCCATTGTTTCCCTTAACCTCTGGAGGTGAATACGATGAATGCGTTTTTGAAAAAGAAACGAGTAATTTTCTCCCCCAACTTTGACTAACGTGAGTTTGCGTTCCATCTTTAATGGCCTCGTTTTTAACAGAATGTTGAACGTTGTACCTAAACCACTGGTACATCATGATAAACCCTTCCAAGATCAAGACAGTATTTATAGGACCCCAAAGCCGTGCGGGATTAGCCGAGCGGTCTGGGGCGATGCATCATGGACTGTGCGGCTGGTCCCAGGGGAGGTTCGAGTCCTCCCTTGGGCATGGGTGTGTGTGTTTGTCCTTAGGATAATTTAGGTTAAGTAGTGTGTAAGCTTAGAGACTGATGACCTTAGCAGTTAAGTCCTATAAGATTTCATACACATTTGAACATTTGATTTTTATAGGACCCACCACCCACAGCTTCCGCCTCCCATGACTTCTACGTTGCTGTTTAACAGCGTTCTATCCTACCAATGAAAAAACTAAAATACCGGTACTTCACAGTAACTCTCATCCTTAAACTGAAATGGAAAGACCACCTTCCAAACTTCTAACAGAAAGCCCACAGCAAACTGAATATATTATTCAGATGTAAATGAATATTGAATCCTGCTCCACCCTCCAAACTTACAAAGTGTTGGTCTAACTTATCCTCTCCTACCTTTCTTTATTTAATTTACTACGCTTTGCCCCCCCCCCCCCCCCCCCCATTCTAGCAATCTAGGGGATAAAGCGGGTTGTATGTGGCACTTACAATTGGAAAATAACGCATATACATTGCGTAAATTACACAAAATTCGTGAAGAACACAGTAAGAATAACTGCAAACAAAAATCCGGAACCTAATATAAACCTATCGCCAGTCTAACTTATCTTTACTAACCTACAGCGATAATAGGTATGCCCATTGTCATTTGTAACGACGGAAGTTTCCAGGCGACCAGCACAGCACTCCACCTTGAAGTGGCCATCCCTAGCTTCTCTTCTCGTTTGTCACATCAGACAAGAGTGACAGAGTAGACAACACCAGTAACACCCCCATCCCCAGTTCTTTAAAGACTGGAACTCCATGATATAAAACAGCTTCAAACGTATGATTATTTTATCAATGTGTTGCTTAAAGTTGTTGAGTGCTCTCATCATGAAACAGTGGATGAGTATATTCTGGGTAATTCGCGTACTATAAAAGAAAAGCTAATTTTTCATGCATCTCAACGTTTTTGAATTATATGTCGTACAATGATATAATTTTGCAAGTACATTCCGTGGTACATGTGGGCAGTAACAAAGATGTAATAAATTAAAACGTCATTCTTGATACTGAAGTTTAACAGTGCAAGAACAGTGAAAATTCAGTAAGCGACAAACTTTTCTCTTTTCATCATATTGTGGGCAGTGTCACCGAGAGAAACTTTCATAAAGGTTTGAAATGATGTATAAAGTTTGTTGCTAGGCGTTAAGTGCTGTTATTCTCAAGTATTGGATGAATATAGTCTGAGTGTTCAAACAAATTTCGGGCTTGCAGCCGGTCGTCGTTCAATACTTAGCTTCTGGAAACTTCGGATATGTGAGGCCATCTCCTCCCCGTAAAGGCGTCTGATGTGAATTTTAAGATGTTCCCGGCGAATTGATTGTTCAAACAAATTTCGGGCTTGCAGCCGGTCGTCGTTCAATACTTAGCTTCTCGAAAGTTTCCAGAAGCTAAGTATTGAACGACGACCGGCTGCAAGCCCGAAATTTGTTTGAACAGTCAATTCGACGGGAAAATTTTAAAATTCACATAGTCTGAGTGATTTTTTTAATACCCGTTTTTCTGTGTTAAACCTTTAACAACTGCTAATACCTCTTAATAAGATGGTTATGACAGCATTTCAATTTTTTAAATTCGGTGGATAACTGTTTGAAATACGGAAAATCAAATTTTTGCTGCCCTGGACGCCGTTAGATAGGCAACCCGCAACTGGGGCCAATGCATAATGACCGAGTTAGCCATTTGGTTACATAGATTCTCAAATATAGAATGTATCATCAAGTTAAAATTACATGTTGTACGACGAAGTAGTTATCCGTTTGACTGACGAAGTCTTCTATTTGCAAGGTATAGTCTGTCTGTAAACTGAAGAGCGAACAGCGCTTTTGGTGGGGGAAGTGGCCTTTCCCGGAAGAACGCTGCCACCGGCCTACAGGGGCACCCAAAATCTGTTGCTCGTTTTCGGTCTAGAGGTGTAGATCGGCGTGCAGTGATGTAAGTCGTTTCCGTTCGTGGGATCTTAGTTTCCAGTCTCAGTGAGTTAACGTTGTATACTTACTGATGTACTTCGATATCCGAAGTGATGGATAATCGTCTAGCAATGCAAGAAAATGTGCAGAATACGAAGAAGAGGAGATATTTGGGGAGTAACGAGCGTTCGACCGTCTCTAATCTTATTACAGAGTGTATTAAAGCGGCGACCCAAAAAGAACTGTTGGCTAATATTACCAGTCCGAATCAAAGGGCTGCAATTTATGCACACGTCAGCCTCACCT
Source organism: Schistocerca nitens (assembly GCF_023898315.1). Classification (NCBI taxonomy): domain Eukaryota; kingdom Metazoa; phylum Arthropoda; class Insecta; order Orthoptera; family Acrididae; genus Schistocerca; species Schistocerca nitens. The sequence goes on from NC_064621.1 coordinate 598,659,836, forward strand.
AATAGGTCGCATAAGAAAGGAATGGAAAAATAAACTGCATGGTTTACTGGAATCGCCACGAAGGAAAACTAATAATTTTGGGAGGAAACCCATTGTTATAGACAGTTTCCAAATCTCGTAAAACCTTTTATGTTTATGGAACACTAAAGCTCTATCTCGATCATTATTCACCTGATTCTAAGACATATTGCTTAAAACAAGTGCATAATAGCTATTCTAAACACTGCTGAAATTTACTGCGAAACATGTACACCGATTCTGGACTTCTAAGCAAAAAGCTTGACATACGAGGTGCGTTCACATATTAATTTTAATTTTTTGGTAAGAACTTTATTTGTTAATCTGCAGCAATGTTATCCTCTTCAAAATATTCCCCATTACATACTATACACTTATGTCAGTGCTTTTTCCAATTCCCGAAACACTGTAGGAACTATTTCTTCGGGATAGTTTATAGGTCTCTTAACTGTGCATTTTTAATCTCATCCATGCTTGTAAAACCGCTGTCCTCTAAGGCCTGCTTTGAAATGTTTATACCACATGTCTGCCCTTGGTTTACTCATAACAGGATCCCCAAAAGCAATATTTACCATTTCTAAAAATTTCATACACTTTATTCCATTCTTGTAACAAAATTTAATACATGTTCTCTACTTTATTTTAAAGGGAAAACAAACAATCGTTGATGCCACCAAAACACATGTAACCTTTCTGACAGCTGACAACAGAATAAATACCCAATATGCATAACGTTGAACACATACGTTTGAAGCATGTTTACGAAGATAGTGGCAAAAAAGTAGTGCAAATCGGCAAAATAAGAACAAGCCTTAAATTCTACAGTCTGATTACATTATAGGGGGTTCGTTTTACGAATAGAAATAGAGGAACATACATCCACATGAACAGGCATTTGGTTGTATGTTTTTAGTAGAATCCTGACTTCCGTTCCTATGTTATTATTTACTCTGTAATGTTGTGTTTCGGAAGAAGCTATCGTTATTTGTATACCTTATGGTCATAATGCATTTGTCTAAAAATAAACGCAGCCGAGACGTATCAGTACACGGCTTCGCCACAGATTTGAAGCGCGCGCCGCGGCAGGGCCGGTACTGCGTTGTGAAACACCCTGTAGAAGCGCCTCGTGACGTAGCTGGGTAGGCAGAGTGGGGACTCGCTCGCTCGCTCTTCAGTTTACCGACAGACTATATATCCAAATTACTGCCGAATGTGTCCTGTACTGAAATGCACTCTGCCTGCATATCTCCCTAGAAGTCAGTATATGATCCTTGCATACATATCTGTAAATCCAAAGGATAAAGTGTATAGCCAAAGAAGTGCTTCCGACATAGTTATCTTGCATGCCCTGTAACATTAAAAAGTACCATCGTCGGCATTCTTCATAACATCATCACTGATCGTGTAGCCCGCAAGTGGCAGGCTCACTCAATCGCTCCAAAGGAGACGACAGGTGTCAACATTATATCGTAGCACAGGTGCAAAATATTCGAACGAAATTTTTTATTCATGGTCATGAGCTTGCCGGTTTCGTTCATAACTTAAGAGGCTTTATTACATCTTTGTGTGGGACAGTCTTTAAAATTAAGGCCTTCATCGAGATGTAATGCCGAATACTGTACCACTCCCTCTCTCTCCTTACTGACGTATCCAACACTTTCACCACGAAAACCTCTGACATAACAGCCTCCCTTTACGCATAATGTACAGTTTTACAAGTGGGTATCTGCATCTTATTCCACAGGTATCACGCTCTTCAAACAGATAATATCGTATTACCTGTGTGCTCAGCACTATCCTCGGAATTTCCACCAACAATCATTAATAAGATTTCTGCTACATTACTTTCAGTTAACTGCTTCAGTGAAGATTCCATTACAATGTGCAAGGAACTGAGTTCCTTAATGGAGCCCAACGGATATCCGTTAGATATACAGGACAAAAATATGGAGACACCACGAGAACTGCATGCTTTGAACATAAATCAGACGCTAGTCAAGCCTACAGGTTGTGCTATTGTATTTGATCAGAAATGGCGCCCGTGCAATGTTCTCAATACGCTCTATGTGTTAGTCGTGGTCAGAAAGGTGTTGTGTGTGCATTATGTCGCGCTCAGTGCATTCCAGCCTGGGCAAACTGTTGGTGCTCGTACGGTAGCTGAAGAGATCGGTGTTTCGAGGGGCACCGTGTCGAAAATTTGTATCACATACAGGAAAAACGGAAAAACAAGATCCGCTAAGAAACAATGCGGTCAAAAGTTTGTATTGTGTGATCGTGACGAACGGTCATTGAAGAGGATTTGTGACGAGAAATAAGAGCAGGGCAACTGCAAAAATCACTGCAGAACTGAATGTCGCAAACGCAAAGCTATTGGCATCAAGACAACAAGAAGGGAACTCCATAAGTAGGGAAATGCAGAACGTGCCGGAGTTCCAAAAACACTTATCAGGGATAGAAATCCCAGCAACTGGAAAACGTGGTGCCAAAGCCATAAAACCTCGACTATGGAGCAATAGAAGAATGTCATTTGGACAAGTGAGTCTTGTTTCACACTATTTCCATCTTCCGGCCGAGTTTACGTTCCAAGAGTGAGACATGGGGGTTTGGTGATTTGTTGGGCTGCCAGATCGTGGCATTCCATGGGTTCCATTGTAACTCTTCAAGGTTGTATTACTGCCAAGGATGATGTGACCATTTTCGATGATCAGGTCCATTCCACGGCACAGTGTTTGTTTCCCTGTGCTAAAGTTGCGTTCCAAGATGGCAAGGCCCCTTTTCACACAGCTCGCGTCATTCAGCACTGGTTTTGTGAGCATGACAACGAATTGTCGCATCTCCTGTGGTCACCACAGTCACCACATCTCAATATTATTGGGTGTTTGTGGTCTACTTTGGACAGAAGGTTACCTGATCGCTACCCACCTCCATAATCATTACATGAACTTCCTACTACTTTCCAGGATGAATGGTATAAGATTTCTTTCAAGCCAAAAAGGGCATGTATTTATCCATTTTGAGACATCTGGAAGCTGTTTTGAATGCCAAAGAATTTTCTGCGCCGTATTAGGCTCGATAATGTGTTGTGTTTTTGGTATTTCCACATTTTTGTCCAATCTTGTATTTCGGTCTGTGGTAGCAGATGGAACAGTCAATTTAACTATTCTCCCCTTACAATAGTCCCTGAAGTAGTAGTACAGAAAAAGTGGGATCCTCAATTCACACAAGCTTGAGAACAAAGACGGCTGCTATAAATGGTCATGGGTACTCAATATCCACAAGGATGCTAACAGCAAATCGTGCTTCTATGTTCTATAGATCTGACGTTGTATTTACTGCACCATCTGGTTACTCTCCTTTCTAGAAATTACACTGCTGCCATCTCATCCCATACATCTCCATGTATGCAACCAGACAATCACATAGGAGCCTATCATAAAATTAGCTCAAGTGTTCAGCAGGAAAACTGGTCGGTATGACGCTTACTGCATCAGCTCACTCTCCCCCCACAGGACTTAAGCACCAAATAATACTATTTTTTCTTACTTTTATCATCATGAACATCCATATGAGACCTACACTTCCACAGAATTGACTCCAACCACACAGTAGTTACGCCATGATTCCCAGCCCCCACCTAGTTTGGTGCATTTATGCAACCACAAGCCCATGTCTATACGTGCCTCATATACTCTGTCAATGAAACTGTAGTCACTTCCCTCTATGTGACTATGAAATTTACTCAGAGATCTAACAAACCTTCCAGATCTAACAGATTTCCTTCTTTCCTCTCTTCACTTTCCAACAACTTTGTGCTGAGTCTTCTTCCCAGTCATTTCACTCCCTTCCTCTCCAATCAATATCTTACATAAAATCCTTCCTCTCCAAATACTGTCTTACGTAAAACCCACAACTAAAAAATCCACACCTCTATCCTGTTCCACCAGCACAACTACTACTCATCTCAATCTGAATACCAACAAAATTACACTTCTCACCCATCCCATCCCTTGACAAACATAAAAGTATGCACTAGTACGATGCCCAACAACAGTGCAACAAGGGTAAAATATCACGTTGTCCTAAGATTTAACTATATTCCAGAAACCATTAGAAATTTGCATTGTAACTTCAAAAATTCAAAGCAAGTCATCAGTGCTTATGTTACTAAACACATATACTTCAATGTCTTTTTAAGATTTACATTTATGTTTAAAAACACTGACTTAATAATGAAGACAACTGATATTGTTGACATAACACTTTCTGCCCATATGGAAAAAGGGGGAAGGGACCAGGGGAAGTGGATGGGGCTATGATGGGTAAAAAGACTCATCTTCACACTGTTTATGAAAAGTATATGTATTTCATTTATGTTTTGTGGAGTGTGTTATTCGACTGTAAGAAATATCAAAGAGGTATTTTGAGCTCAGTTTCTCTGTATGTGGAGAGTTATAGACCTTACATTTTCAAAATGTTTCCAGATGCACACAGATTGACAAATATTGTCATTCTGAATAGAAGAAAGGAAGATTAAGCTTCAATGTCACGTCGAATTCTTCTTCAATGCATTAAAGACAAGGTGGCTTGCCAAACTTTGTTACACTATAGCAAGTGATTTCCAATTCATTGTTGTCTCAAGGAATCTGTCAAAGAAAGATTATCATATAATAATGAAACACACTATTCATAAGAAATTTTAAGCAAGAGGACATTCTTTACTGAATTACACAATACTCTTAACTAGCTTTGCGTGAATACCAACTTGACTGACAACCTTGAGTTGCAGTACATTGTTGCAGCTTGCAAGCTGTACTTGTGATGAACTGGCTGTGGAGAAGCATAGAGTTTATTGTGGAATCTGAAATACATTATAAACTGACTTTTCTCCATACAAATAGAATGGCCAAACGTGAAAGCCTCATTAACTGGAACGAGACTAGAGCCCTGAGGCTGTGTATTTGTAATCTGATACAACTCCACAGAGATTGCCCGACACATCTGAAATACTAATAACAATAAAGTGCCATTGTTTGTTATATCAACAAAGAGACTGCAATGATTCAAAATTAAAAACAGAGAATCCCTGCAGACTGAACTTAAGAAAATGCGATGTCACATTATTATGTGGTGGTATAGTCTCAAAATGTAAAATGAAGAACCCCCTAGCTTCTACATGTAACATATTACTGCCAGTTGGATGCACATTCATGTAAATGGAAAATCTGTGCCTTGTAGAACCAGTCCTACATTCATCTAACTTCTTGGATATGTTCATCATATAAAAGGCATAAATGATTAAACTTTCATTTGATTCGACTCTGATGAACACCACCAACATCTGTATGACTTTTAACCCTCATGGAAGTACTTTGTATTCTTTGTGGCATGGAAACATACTGCCTCTGAATGTTATCTCTATGGGTTTCTTGTCATACTTGAAACATTTGTTGTGTCAATTCATGGGCATCCAGGTACAACCCATGGGTGAAAAATCAAGGAACAGGGCAGGTCAGGCAGTTATGTCTACATTCCTCAAAACAACTGTGGTGTGAAATGGAGTGAGGATTCTTGTATTATCTTGCTGGATTATGCCGTTTGGTATCTTTGTCATTAAGGACATGACGAGAGGTTTACCATTCTTGCCATATACACCATACACTGACGAGCATTCAGTCTCCCTTCAACATTTACGATGTCAGTCCTGTTGTCATATCCAAGAGCTCCCCACACCATCACTCCAGGAGTTGGAGAGGTATGGGTTTTGAGAATGAGTGCTTCTTGTGATCTTTCACCAGGTCATCTATGATCACATTGACCTCGATCTGACGACCACAGAAATAGCGAGATTCATCACTGAATGCTACAGATTGCCACTCAGTGTCCCAGTAAATTCTAGCTCTATACCGTGGAAGTATGTTTTGTCTGTGGTATGGTGTTAGCAGTAAATGACACATACAAACTCGAGACCTAACCCAGCTTCCATTAACCTGTTCTCAATGGTTTGTGGCAACACTGCCTGCAATCTCCATCCAGATTTCAGCTGTTGTTGTGTCGATTCATCAGAGCCATTCAAATAGTCCTATGATCTTTTTGTGATACAGTCTTTCTGGAAGGATCTATGACTAGTCTTCTTGCCACACTGACATACTGAGCTCGTTGACACCATGTGTTCTGTAGTCCTTGCACTACACCTATCTGTCTGTTGGTGCTGTCGGTATGAAGCCCCCATTTCCTTCATGCCACTGATTCAACATTTTTCAAAATATGAAAGATGGCAACAAATATCTGTGCATGTCCTCTGGGCATGTTGCATTACTATCCTCACTTCAAAACTTTTGGGAATGTTACACACTACAAGTAGCCATGCTTTGTTGAGACACTCCGTCATATGTAGGACTGTCTTTTTTCTGTACTGAAAACAGGCTTGAGTGAGGATGAAATTTTAATCAAGACACCCCACAGGTGTGTAAATACTGGAATTTCAGCTTAATGGCATTCTGTGAAGGTGTTCATGGTGTCACACTTTCCGTTTCTGTCACTGTAGTTTTACATCCATCTTGTGCGTCTGGCACAGAGAGGACCCTAATCCACTAATGAGTAGGCAGCAAGAGTGTCACTGTCTGCTAGTTTGCAGAAGGTCAAGTTGGTGGAAGTAACAGCAACAGAAAGTCTCCACCTGCACGGAAATAAAATGCAGAGCCATTCTGCTCGATAACAGAACACCTCTAAAGCGACGGACTGGCTGTAGTTAACAGCACTGGCAGATGCAACAGGCAACTTGTTGCTCATTAATCAAGGACACTCTTTACGATGATTTATTTGGATATTAACAACATACCTCTGAAGAAAATGCAAAAAATCACTACTTAATGTATGTTTATCACATATTAAAGTTGACTCTTAGCTATGTGTATCCAGATTAACCATTCAACAAGCTCACTGTGTTCTTTGCAGAGCTGGGAGAAGGTGGACTGGACAACAGCTCAGTTCACACCAGACATCACCCCACTGATCCTGGCTGCCCACCGTAACAACTATGAGATCATCAAAATCTTGCTGGACCGTGGTGCTACTCTGCCCATGCCTCATGATATCAAGTAAGCCATTCACTTATAACACTCTGACATTTTTACTTTTTATTGCTGTTTTGCTCTACAAGTTGTGGGAAGTCAATTGTTGGTGATATCAACATTCCACCATTCAGCCAAAGACTTCAAAATATATGTAGTCAATAGAAAATAATTAAAAATGTGAAATATTTATATCTGTTTTTAGAAATATTAAAAGGGCTGTTTAGTTTATGGTATTGACAACATAACAATGAATTTTTTCTTTTCTAAATAAAAAAAAAGATGGCACAGAAAGGTGGTGAGATCTTAAAAAGAAGCACTGCAGACATAATGAAACTGGAAGGAATTCTCATAAGATAGGATAAAGTTAGAAGATGGAAGATTAGAGGTTCTGGATGGTCATAGATTGTGGATGTAAATAAAGGTATGAGTTGTAATGTGTAGATGAGAGTAGGTGGGGAGTGGGGTGTGGGTGGTAGTAGAGCAAAATGGAGTATGTACAGGGTGTTTCAAAAATGACCGGTATATTTGAAACGGCAATAAAAACTAAACAAGCAGCGATAGAAATACACCGTTTGTTGCAATATGCTTGGGACAACAGTACATTTTCAGGCAGACAAACTTTCGAAATTACAGTAGTTACAATTTTCAACAACAGATGGCACTGCGGTCTGGGAAACTCTATAGTACGATATTTTCCACATATCCACCATGCGTAGCAATAATATGGCGTAGTCTCTGAATGAAATTACCCGAAACCTTTGACAACGTGTCTGGCGGAATGGCTTCACATGCAGATGAGATGTACTGCTTCAGCTGTTCAATTGTTTCTGGATTCTGTCGGTACACCTGGTCTTTCAAGTGTCCCCACAGAAAGAAGTCACAGGGGTTCATGTCTGGCGAATAGGGAGGCCAATCCACGCCGCCTCCTGTATGTTTCGGATAGCCCAAAGCAATCACATGATCATCGAAATATTCATTCAGGAAATTAAAGACGTTGGCCGTGCGATGTGGCCGGGCACCATCTTGCATAAACCATGAGGTGTTCACAGTGTCGTCTAAGGCAGTTTGTACCACCACAAATTTACGAAGAATGTCCAGATAGCGTGATGCAGTAATCGTTTCGGATCTGAAAAATGGGCCAATGATTCCTTTGGAAGAAATGGCGGCCCAGACCAGTACTTTTTGAGGATGCAGGGACGATGGGACTGCAACATGTGGCTTTTCGGTTCCCCATATGCGCCAGTTCTGTTTATTGACGAAGCCGTCCAGGTAAAAATAAGCTTCGTCAGTAAACCAAATGCTGCCCACATGCATATCGCCGTCATCAATCCTGTGAACTATATCGTTAGCGAATGTCTCTCGTGCAGCAATGGTAGCGGCGCTGAGGGGTTGCCGCGTTTGAATTTTGTATGGATAGCGGTGTAAACTCTGGCGCATGAGATGATACGTGGACGTTGGCGTCATTTGGACCGCAGCTGCAACACGGCGAACGGAAACCCGAGGCCGCTGTTGGATCACCTGCTGCACTAGCTGCGCGTTGCCCTCTGTGGTTGCCGTACGTGGTCGCCCTACCTTTCCAGCACGTTCATCCGTCACGTTCCCAGTCCGTTGAAATTTTTCAAACAGATCCTTTATTGTATCGCTTTTCGGTCCTTTGGTTACATTAAACCTCCGTTAAAAACTTCGTCTTGTTGCAACAACACTGTGTTCTAGGCGGTGGAATTCCAACACCAGAAAAATCCTCTGTTCTAAGGAATAAACCATGTTGTCTACAGCACACTTGCACGTTGTGAACAGCTCACGCTTACAGCAGAAAGACGACGTACAGAATGGCGCACCCACAGACTGCGTTGTCTTCTATATCTTTCACATCACTTGCAGCGCCATCTGTTGTTGAAAATTGTAACTACTGTAATTTCGAAAGTTTGTCCGCCTGAAAATGTACTGTTGTCCCAAGCATATTGCAACAAACGGTGTATTTCTATCGCTGCTCGTTTAGTTTTTATGGCCGTTTCAAATATACCGGTCATTTTTGAAACACCCTGTATTAGAGATGTGGTTCAGACCATTGTACGAAGAGGAAAGGAATAGGGAAACATGGAGAGAGGGCGGGGGAGCCTTCACATGGTATAGGATAGACAGGGTAGATAGAGCCGACAGAATCGGTAAATATTGGCATGGAATTTATAGTGTGCATCCAAAAAGTTCCAAAACTGGTTTTACTCACTAGCATATAAGCAATATTAGTGCAGTAACTATAGAAGCTGCTTGAACTAACTACCATAAACAACAGATGTGAATTCGACCAATCAGTTTTAGACTGGATTAAGTAGTCTATGCATGGCTTTAGTGCAACAACATTGTCATGTCACAAATCACAATGGGGTAACATCTCTAAAGCAAGCATTCAGGACATTATCCAGCCTATTTTGATACAGAGGAAAGTGTGTACATGGCTGGTCCCATGCACATTGACCAAAACAAAAGCAAAAACACATGAACACTTGCTGCAACTTGATTGAAACACAAACCATGAACAATTAATTATGTCCTGACAAGAATCATCATGGGTGATGAGAATTATATGTTATCAATAAGCACCTACCACAGTGCAAAAATTCACAAGGTATATCCATACTTTGATGACATAACTGACATTCACGCCAATGTAATGCATGTTTTGAACATCATCCCAAAAAAGATCTTTTGCGATAGTTTCACATGGGAATATGAATGGTCTATGCATTGTACTCAAGCAGGACATGGGGTGGGGGGTGGAAGACAATGTAGAGCAACTGAAGCATTAAAACCATGTCTTAGCTTTTCTCTTTTTTTTTTATTTGTACAGTCCCATAACTTTTTGGACTGACAAGGTATTTTCTAGAAGAGCCAGTTTTGGTGGATGTGTCGATAGAGCATTCCAGAATTGGAAATTAAATGAAAAATAGTGGAGTTGTTGCAGTGGAGTTTGTGGATAGCGTAAGAGGTGTTCAACGTGGGCTAGATGGGGTGGGGACTTGATTAGATGGTAAAGGATTCATGTTGTGGGAACATAAACAGAGATGTGTGCCAAGGCAGAGTGTATAGCATTTAAGGATTTGGTGGGAATAGTAGAACTTTGCTGGAGGCAACATTGGAGTAGGAGGAAGGGTCAAACTTCTGTCAGTAGCATAGTAGTTTTAGTCTATTGTGGAACTCTAGTCGAGCATTGGTCTGAGGTATTTTATTGTGTTCATTAATTTGATAGGATTGTTGTAAATGGTTATGGCTGTGGGAGCCTCCAGAGGTTATTCATATAATTACTGACTATATTTTGGAAATGTTTATTTTGAGTTGTCATTGGCTATGCCAGGAGACTAAATGGTTACAATGGACTTGGGGGCTTCATTGGGATTTATAGTGGAGGGGTAGGAAAGTGGTGTCGTCAGCATACTGAGGAAAGTTGTGCCCTTATTATCTGTTTTGTGTAATCTAGCAATGCACTCATTCTCTAAAAGTTGCCCTGTCACTGCTATATTCTCTGGGCAATATTGAAAGAGCATTTGTTTAACAAACCACTCTCCATAGCGTTAATTTTCGTTTTCAGAATTCTCTATCAAGTAGTTTTCAGTTCCTCTCACAAGCCCTTCTGGACCCCATCCCAGTCTTCCCATCAAGGCAACCTCCTCATGACAGACACCGTGACTGCTCACTATGGATGCAAATTTAACCTACACCATTCAGATGAGGCGAAAGTACCTGATTCAAGAAGCATATGGGTACCTCACAAAAGGGCATTGCTTACAACGGTACATAAAGCTGCACGCCTGCAATGGGTCAAACAACACAGAAACTGGTCAGGGGCTCATTGAAGGCATGTACTGTGATTCAACAGTCATGATTTTGCCTCATTCAAATGGTGCTAGGCCCTGAGTGCACCTATGGCCCAATGATACGTATAACCCACAGTTTGCATAGGTGAAGTTGATGCCAGACGGGGTGCTGTGATGTTCTGAGGGTGCTTTTGTATCATAACTTGGGTTACTAATTCAGGTTATTGTGAACCTGAACCAGGATGTTTACTTCAACATTCTTGGTGACCAAGAGTTGACCATTCTTCTACCTTCTCATGATGAGCATGCTGTGGATACCCCCGTCTTCCAAGATGACAACAAGCACGATACAACAGCATGCCCATGTTCCTGCTTTGATGTGTATCCATGTAGCCTTGATTGGCTCATTACATCATCTGTAACTATTTACAACAGTTAAAACGTAGCAATCAACATTCCTGTGTGATATGTAATTGTCAATGTGTGGCTTCAGCTAAATATGAGATACCCAAAGAAACTAATGAACTCTCTATCGAGGCCTGAGGTGGTGTACACAGTATTAACATGATGTCCCCTGGCAGCTGGAAGGTTGGAAGGTTACTGTTTTCACTTCTTGTCTGAATAATCGATATGTGCATACAAGCCTAGTGAAAAATAGCTACGGCGAGTCCTATGAATAATAAATCAGCATTTCTGGCCTGCATTAAGCACCTTGGGCAGCAGCAGATTTGTTGGTGAACTGTCCTAGTGATTGATTGTATGGGTTGGCCACAATCGATTGTAAGGGTTGGGCATAAGAATTTGATTTTGAGATGATTTTCCTGTGGATGATGAGGAAATTGGAGGCTTGAAATTGTTCATGGTTTAATTGAAATGTTAAGTAGAGAGCTCACTTAAAAGCAGCATTCTGTGAAGGTTGATTATAGTGGAGAAAGCTAGTAGTAATAACAAATAATTATAATCAATTGGATACTTCACATAAGATAAATTCACTTTCACAATACATACTGTATTCCACTTTAAGACAAGAGAAAAATAAGGGACCTATGAGATAGCAAGCAACTAGAGCGTAAGACAGGGGACATTCTAGAGAGACTAAATTTTTGTCCAGTTTGCTTGTATTTAAAGTTATGTGCATAAATAAACAAAAATATGAGATATTGTTTGACATTATGATCGCCCATCAATCACAACCTCAACTTCAAGTATTTAAGAGTATCTGCCTGTAGCAATTTCAAGGGAATGATGAAACAAATCTAGCCATATACAGACAGAAGTCACGCTGAGATACATGATAAGAATCCCAAACAAGTTTAATTTAACCACAAAAGAGGATGCTTACAAAACCCTAGCTCGACCAATACATGAGTATTGTTCATCATTCATTCTCAGAGCACCAACAAGCTAGCTTAGTGGAAGAGAGTGAGAAGCTCAAAATGAAATAATCTCTTCATCAAGGTTTATTTTAGTGAGCACAAGAGTGACACATTTGATGTGGTTGTGGGAAATGAGTTAGACTTTGGCTTATCTCATCACTAAGGCACCTATTGCTGATCTATTTATAAGTCAATGTATTAGGCTACCTCTCAGCAAACCCACTCGTAAAATGTTGGGAAATCATATACATTTCGTTAAAAACACTTTTACTTTATTCATGTGAGATATACACAACATGAAATATGGCAATTTCACAAGGCAAATCAATGAAAAATTCTAAATTCATGATAACTTCAAATGTGGCATCCATTTTGCAAATATAAAAAATGGATGAGTCAGTTAGGCACAGCTAAGATCTGCACAGGGTGTAACTTCTCCAAGCAACATTACAGCTCCATCAAAATTAAATGCCACTCTGTTTGTAAAGATGCTCTGGTCAAGGCTAGGAATGAGAACAGAAACACACTTTCCGAAACAACCTCGATATCAAGAAACTGAACTGGACACTGAATTTTTTGTGGAGGACAGACAAACACTGTAGGAGTGCTGCATGATTGAATGACACATCTTTTAGGACGAAATCAATACCCACTATGTGTCATCACTGTAGGTCTGCACATTGACAAGTCCACATACAAAGGAATGGAGACCTGAGCACCCAGCTAAAAATATAACACCGGTCACAAAGCCCTGTTAGCAGGTGACTGACAAATTATTAAGTGTACTGGCTTCTCACAAAACAATAACTTTTCTTCAACTTTATGAGCTAAAATGGGCACCATCCACAAAGAGACCTGTATTCCTCTGACCTATAGTCATGTTTAGATGTAGGTGTGTGCTTCTCAGACCCTCCCTCCAGTGATGAGTAGAAAGTAATACATTTGTGGCCAGTCGTCTCGCATGTACAGCATCTTTTTGAAGCCTTCTGCTGACAGTACTCTATATCATCACACATCTGGAAGAGGGAACACCAAGGGTCAAGGTAGCAAACCTGTTCTTCCTAATACACAATAGGAAACTTGATAATTATCACAGCTCGTCTGTCCAGATTAAACCTGAGTTACAAATTGTTGCTATAATAAATGAACAACTGAAAGGTGGACATTTAACCATCTGAGTGCATCCCCGTCTGCCTTCTTCTTTTTCATGGCCTTTATCTCATATCTTTGTAGGGTTGACATGTTAATTATTGGATCTGGTGATTTTGCTTGTAAGAGGTGGTCAGATGGTCTTCCTGTTGCCATCCCCCACCCCCTCCTTCCATGTGACAGTGTGCAAACGTTTCCTAAATTAATGAGAATTCTATAACTGGGTCGGACATGGGACCAGCCCAGCATTCACCCAGCTGGGTGTGGAAAACAGTCTAAAAACCACATCCAGGCTGACCAGACCAGTCCGCCACCCCTCATCATTAATCTGGTTGGTAGATTCAGTCTGTGGCTGATGCGTCTCACAATCCCAGAAGCAGCATGCTAACGTGCCCCGTTATCCAGGCAGGTCTGCCTCCAATCTGTTAATGAGCATAAATGTACCTGAAAAGATGTCTGAAGACTTCAGTTTACTGTTGATGTTTCTCCAGGATGTGTTGGCGTTGGTGTGTGACAGGTGTGGATGTGAGGAGTGTCTGCGGGAGTCTAGTGAAGACTCGCTGCGCTTCTCACGGTCCCGGGTCAACATGTACCGCGCACTGGCCAGCCCGTCCCTCATCGCGCTGTCCTCCAACGACCCAATCCTGACAGCCTTCCAGCTTTCCTGGGAGCTGCGAAATATTGCCTTTGCTGAACAAGAGTGCAAGAGCGAGTACATGGTGAGTTTTGCCACACAATGATACCATGCCATGTGATCTGTACACAATCTTCCCAACTTACTCTGCTTTCTACCCTCCAGGGAGTTAACTGACACAGGTAGTAACTACTCCCAATATCTAATATGTTACCAATAAACACATTATAGATGGTGTACCACAAAGACACAAGGAAAGTTACACAACAGAAGCAAAACATTCTAGTAAACATGTGAGTTGACTGTGGATGTGTAGTTAGGAGCTACCAGTGACTGTAGTATGAAATATTGTCCTAGTCAGTTCAAGTGTATTTCAAATGTAAAATTTTCATATGAGTACTCACTTGATTAATCTAAAAATTTCTCCCATGGCCCATGATTTGGGGATGTGTAGATGTACACTGGTCCCCAGGGCATTTTGTTGCTGATGTAACATGACATCTGACATGCCAATATGGTCCAAGATGAATGCCTGTAATTAGGCATCCAAAATCACATGACTTCAATCCTCTGTATTTTTATGACTGGGATCATCTCAAAAGTGAAATGCACAGATTTCCTGTTGATATAGTTGGTGAATGGAGCAACAAACTGTACAGTCTTGTCAAAATTTACTTGATGATCCCGCGGTGTTCACAAGAATTTGAAACTCACAGCAAAAATGAGTGCAGTGTTGCATTCAAATAACAGGAGACAAGGGCCTGCTTTTAACAGGTACAAGTGTAAGCTGGAAAATGTAATGTGCTGTAGCACTATTGTAATTCTTGTTATGATACCAGCAGGCCTAGGATGAAATTTGATTGCAATTACATGGGGTTTTAATTGAAAAGTTTACATTTCAAATTTATTTATACTACCCAGCACACAATTTCACACTGAAGACAGTGATGGGCCATAACCATACATTTGCTATTACCTTTTAATGGCTCATTTGTGGACCCACTTTTACTGGACCATTTTTGCTTCTATTGTCATAAGGACATACTTTCACACACATCAGTTTTTTTTTATGTTATGATACATCCTGTATACTGACTTAGAGAATACTGTTTACACACCCTCAGATTTTTGCATAGGGTGTTATTTACAAGGAGAGGTGAAAATTTCTTGAAGTGGCATTTAGCAACAGCAAAAATTCATATATAATAGAGGGAAACATGCCACGTGGGAAAAATATATCTAAAAAAAAAGATGATGTAACTTACCAAATGAAAGCGTTGGTATGTTGATAGAGACACAACAAACACAAACACACACACAAAATTCAAGCTTTTGCAACCCACGGTTGCTTCATCAGGAAACAGGGAAGGAGAGGGAAAGATGAAAGGATGTGGGTTTTAAGGGAGAGGGTAAGGAGTCATTCCAATCCCAGGAGCGGAAAGACAGGTGAGGTACGAGCGGCGGCAACTTGAAATTAGCGGAGGTTGAGGCCTGGTGGGTAACGAGAAGAGTGGATATACTGAAGGGCAAGTTCCCATCTCCAGAGTTCTGACAGGTTGGTGTTAGTGGGAAGTATCCAGATAACCCAGATGGTGTAACACTGTGCCAAGATGTGCTGGCCGTGCACCAAGGCATGTTTAGACACAGGGTGATCCTAATTACCAACAAACACTGTCTGCCTGTGTCCATTCAAGCGAATGGACAGTTTGTTGCTGGTCATTCCCACATAGAAAGCTGCACAGTGTAGGCAGGTCAGTTGGTAAATCACGTGGGTGCTTTCACATGTGGCTCTGCCTTTGATCGTGTACACCTTCCGGGTTACAGGACTGGAGTAGGTGGTGGTGGGAGGGTGATGGGACAGGTTTTACACCGGGGGCGGTTACAAGGGTAGGAGCTAGAGGGTAGGGCAGTTGGTTTGGGGATTTCATAGGGATGAACCAAGAGGTTACGAAGGTTAGGTGGACGGCGGAAAGACACTCTTGGTGGAGTGGGGAGGATTTCATGAAGGATGGGTCTCATTTCAGGGCAGGATTTGAGGAAGTCGTATCCCTGCTGGAGAGCCACATTCAGAGTCTGATCCAGTCCCGGAAAGTATCCTGTCACAAGTGGGGCACTTTTGGGGTTCTTCTGTGGGAGGTTCTGGGTTTGAGGGGACGAGGAAGTGGCTCTGGTAATTTGCTTCTGTACCAGGTCGGGAGGGTAGTTGTGGGATGCGAAAGCTGTTTTCAGGTTGTTGGTGTAATGGTTCAGGGATTCCGGACTGGAGCCGATTCGTTTGCCACGAAGACCTAGGCTGTAGGGAAGGGACTGTTTGATGTGGAATGGGTGGCCGCTGTCATAATGGAGGTACTGTTGCTTGTTGGTGGGTTTGATGTGGACGGACGTGTGAAACTGGCCATTGGACAGATGGAGGTCAACGTCAACTCATTTGGTTCCATCAGATTCAACTGGTCCTACTCCAAATCCCATGCCACTTTCCTTGACTCTTTCTTTTCTTTTTTACATGATACAGGTCTCTTTGCATATGTTTCCTCCACCTTGTCCAGAAGACTTGCTAATAATCAAAGGACCAGTTTTGAGTCCCTGAATACAATGACCATAATTTTTATGGTAGATGAGATCAATTTACTCATGTTTAGGGTACTGTACCCTAATCAGTGAAAACTGAATTCTTATAGGATCACTCTGTTGTCCATCTCTCTGTCTGTCTTTCTCATGAATGTTTAAAGTTGATGTCAAATACTAAGGCATACTGTCCCCTGTCACTGTAAAAATTTGAGCTTCTAAGTCAACTTGAAAACTCACTCATCGAAACCTGTAGATGAACTGTCTATACACATAATTCAGTTGATACGGAACTCTCAGAGTGTGAATTCTACTCACACTTGTACAGTTTTCTACTGCTGGGTCTGCGGAGTGCATGTCTCATTTTTTAAAACAGTCCAAACATTGATAAGAAAATATTTTTCATGTTTACTTCAACTGCTTTGCTTGAATTTCCACTGATATATCATACAAAACAATTTTATTAAGGTACATATTAATATTTTATCCACTGGAACAAAATACACACAACTTTTAAAAAACTACACAAACGAAACTACTCCGTAGGTCATGTTGGCACTTAACATACATTTTGTACAACATGCAGCAAAATACCAAAAATAAAATTTCATTTATATTGGCGCAATATCAGTATTAGGTAAGGAACAGTCCTCTTATCGTCTTAAAAGAGGAATAAATTTTATAGTTACATCTCATCAAAACTTGAGAAAATAAGTGGTAGGCAAAGAGGTTAGCAATGTAGAAAATTGTGATGTAGAGCATTTCATGAGAAAATACAATCAATCCATTTTTTGTTGATAAATTAATGACCCACAGCTCTAGTCACAATGGTGATACATATAACTCTATGGGATTTACAATGTGATAGGATAATACTGCGTATAAAATACTCACAGTGCATGTGAATAGGTTCAAGTCTGCTTTATTCAAATTTAGTTGGACAAACAGTATGTCTATTATGGATAGTACACATGGCCACAAGTTTGATTGGCTAGTGCACGAATGCAACAGAAATGTAAAACAGTGAGAACTAACAGATCCTTGAAGAAATATGCCACATATATCGTTAAAAGAAAGTGACATTTATTACCCAGGAAGTATATACTATTGGTTGTCACAAGCAAAAATGCTAATATCAGAACGAGGTCTACCCTGAACAGTTCTTGAGATTAAACTGTTTTAATGTAAACATTTCCAGACTGCTGTTCACGTGCATATATATGGTGGGTAATGCACAGAAACCAAAGATGCTGAGATCACAGAGGATTGGAATTGAAAATTATAACAGAGGAAAGATAAGAGCAACAGTTGTAATAGAGTCACTGGAGGACAACACTTAGAAAAAATTAGATGGGATGTGCAGTAAGGAAATTTTCCAGTAGCTCATTTCAGTGGAACTATATTGGTGAGCAGGACGAGAGAATAATACACAAATAGTACATATATCAAAGCACCTATTGAAGACTTTGCATTGTTGTGTTGAGTATGTTTAACAACAAAGTAGAGCAACAACAAGGCAATCAAGTTCATGGCCAGTCGCCACTTGGCAATGGCCATTCATGAGGATGAATAACTGGTTACTTGCCATATCCACTTACAAGTTGCACAACAAGTAGATGACATGGCTGCTTTCACATTGATTGTATCTCATATTGGATAAAAAATGCCTGCAACACTACTGCAATGATGTGGTGGGTGAGTGTATAGGACAAGTTTTTTTATCTATGTCATGGCAATGACCCACAAGTAAAAGGCTGGGAGTAGGAGTGTCATGGTGTTTGATCACGATATACCTTGCAGCTAGCAGGCTACTATTTCATAAGGAATGGCATAGGAGGCTGGATTTAGGATACAATTGCTCTCAGTTCAGAACAAAACAGGGCGATTCACAATGGCAACATGTATCACAGGAGAAAATGTCACAGATCACTGTGCGCATGAACAAGACAGGATATTGCCTGTCTGTACTTCAGTTTTCCACTGAGGGAACAGTGCCACACATGCCAAGGCTGTGAGGAATGACCTTCTGGTGTGGCAGCCATAAGAGCTATTGCATGTTGTTTCCAACATGAAATTTCCCTTAGCATTACAAAGTACAGTTTATTCATTGCAAAAGTTCAGGTTACATGTACAATTATTAGTCAAATGAAAAAAGTTATACAGTATGTTCTAAAAAAATTAAATATCATACTTTAAAAACACTTTACAACTAAAGACACCACAACCTTCCAATTTCAGTATTGTTTCATTTCTATCATTACATAGGAAGACCATAATGTTAAAAGAACAAATAATGGTTTGTGAAAACAGATATACACAGATAACATTAAACTCTTACCGTACCCTCCTCTCTTTTAAGTTGGAAGACTGAATTTTGTTAAATTATCTTTCAGGGGATTATGAAGACTTGTTTAAAGTATATTTATTACAGTGTGTACACTGGGGATACGTGTTAATTCTGTGGGAGAAGTTTGATGTTGATAAGCTTCATTTCCTATCTCATCCTGCTTAAAATGTTATACATATTCTCCAACCACATTTCTGAATTAATATACAGAGTTAAACATTTTCAGGAACTCCGGCGGCAGTGCCAGCAATTTGCTGTAGATCTACTCCACCAATCACGCAGTTCCCAAGAGCTGGCCATCATCCTCAACCATGACCCTGATAGTCCACCTTATGAAGATGGTGAGCACATGAAGCTTGCCCGCCTGGAGCTTGCCATTAACTACAAGCAGAAGAAGGTAAGTGTTCTTCTCACACTGCCATTCTGTGACTCAGCATGTCTGTCATATGGTCAGTAGCAACTATCCTTTTCATTATATTGTTACACTGCTTAATATCTGTTACTTTCTCGCTTTAAACAACTCAAGTCTCAAGTAACATAATTGTATGGACAATTGACAATTTAATCTAGATACATGGGCATCTACTATATTCAGACATTCAATAATAACTAGAATAAAATCCCTCAGAATGGAGATACATAACAGTCTATCCTTATTTGCTTTGGCTGTCAGTTGAGACCCATACACACACTTGCTCATACTCATGCAGTAAATTGTAAATAGGTTGCTAATGAAACAAATTGTGTATTCAATATCTGACATAACGGAAAACCTAGGATGAAAATTTAGATCTATAAAAGGATAGATCAAGATCACAACTCACAAAACAGAGCAGATATCAAGCAGGAGACAAGCAAATAATACGGGGCAGAAAATGCCTAGCTTTCAGATGAAGTTGCTGACCAGAAGTAACATATGAATTGAGTATGTGTGTTTCTTAACTCTGACAATGAACTTATCCAAGGCCTAAGTACTTTCTGTCATTTTATTCATGTGGCTGTCCTCTGCTCAATGCCTCTTTTTTTGATGAGATTTGATATATCATGTTACTCAGTTTAAAATATTTATATTCTGAGATGAGTCAACTGATAACATTTTAGCATTGTTTGTCTTTCCATTGTTTTGTTGGAGTTAAGCATCAGCACAATAATAATGCTTTGTCGAGTGTCTGAATATATCCTCTTCTTGCATCTACTAAGTTTGGATTATAATTATCTAATGTTCCAAACTGAGGATCTAAATCTATCATTGTACTGCCTAACAAGTTCCACTTAAATCTAAAAATATGTGAGCCATATGATGTTATCACACAATATATGGAAAAGACAGACAGCTACTCACTGTACAGTTAATACAATGTGTTGCAGACAGACACCATCAAAAGACACTTACACATTACCTTTCAGCCAAAGCCTTCATCAGAAAAGGAGACACATATACATTCATTCACACAAGCAAGCACACCTTACTCACACATGACTACCATCTCCGGCAGCTCAGACTGTCCTTTAGAATGGAAGCAGTAATTGCTACTGAGAAGAAGAAGAGCTTTATATGACAGAGAATTCTTTGTGATTAATGTCCATCATACGAATCTTGCAAATTTTGAAACAGAAATTTCAACACAAAAGTGATCTATATGTGTCTCAGCAATCACTCAAAATTTTGCCCAACCAGCTTCTGAAATATAATTATCAAGTGATGAAATATAGGCTTCCAGATGGTAATCAGAATTACTCTACCAGGCTGTTTTTGAGGATCTCCAAAATATTATTTTATGGATGTGATTAATTATTTGTAGGAGTATTTGGGATACACAAAATTCACTTAGATAAATTTTACTGTTCCAACCCTTTGACTTGTTGCTTTTGTTTCATGTGTCTAGCTAAGGTCCTAATTTGGTTTGTGGATGTTCTTGAATGTGTAAACACACTGTAATGTACACAAGCAATAGCAACAAATTTTTAATCAAGACATCAAAAAAATCAAGCTGCCTCCATGAAATGGCATTAGCTTCAGTGGGATGTATTTTCCCAATGGTGGATGACTTGGCAGAAACCTTGATCGGGCTTGCCTTTTGGCTACTCAGGAAATGTTCCACCTCAAATATTTCCTTGTCGTCATTCCAGAAATGCTTTACATGCAGCAGTTTCTTCATTCAAGGAAAGAGAAAGTAGTTACTTTGTGCTTTGTCAAAAGAATGCAGGAGAGTGAGGCAAAATCAGATAGCCCAAAGAAGCAGCATGTGTAACTGGATGCCTTCCACAACCTCTCAGATTTCAGCAGTATACTGTCACAGTTCACACATTACAAACATAATCTGTTAGCACCATATCATGGTTGTTAGAAAAAAGTACTCATAAGGAGAAGTCCACAGGAACCATCTATACGGTGGTGTAGGTTATGGTCCCACATACCTCACCTTGCAGCCATTCACTATGGTGAGCTCTCATTTGTGAGTATCATAACATTTAAACATTTGAAGATCCCAACCTATTGGTTAAAAAACAAAAGATGAAATAATCTATTTATATTGGTTGTGCAGTGATGTCAAATTTTTTTTTTAAGTCAGGAAGAGAAATAATGAATGCAATAACATTGAAACCACAATCTTCCAAGTAGCTATATCTTTTAACAAACAAAAAGAGATCATGAACATAAAAGTTAGACAGGGTGCAAATACTGAAACAGATCACTATTTAACTGCAATAAAATGAAGTTATTTCACAAACAAGAATTCCAAGACAAGAATATTGGAATCATAAATCAGATACAGAAACATTGAAAGGGAGGAAACAAGAATTTCAAGAACTGATAAATGTAGACTCAAAATACTGAGAGGGGATTAAAACAAAATTAGTTAAACAGTCCCTGAAATAGTATCATTCAAAAGACACAAAAAGCACAGATGGTGGTGGAATGAACAGTGTGGAAAAGCATTACTACTTAGAAAACAAGCCTGGCAGAAATGGTGCTCCACAAAAAGAAGTGAAGCCTTCATCAGTTTTAAACTACAAAAGGTCTCAAACATCATAAATGATAAGAACAGTCAAAAGGAAGTTTGAAAGAAATCAGCTATCACTAATTAAAGAGGACTTCCAAAAGAAAAATACTAGGAACTTCTACAAAACTTGTAAACAAAGCCTCCAAAGTACCAGACACATACATTGTGCTTCAAGAACAAAGATGGAAAATTAGCCTTAAACAACAAACAAAAGTTTTTAAATTGTAAGGAACCAAGAGCAAACTTTCCAGAACAAAATCCAAGACACACACAATCTTGGAACCACCGAGCACAGATGAAATCCAAAAATCATTAGAGATCTGAAGAATGACAAGGCCTATGAGGAAGATTCAGTTACTGCTGAAGTGTGGCAAACTGCAAGTTTAGGAACAGTCAACAAGCTACAAGGAGTCCTTGAAAAATCTGTGAAACAGAAGCTATACCAGAAGATTGGAGAACACCATTAATACATCCAGTTCTCAAAAATGGAGATAACAACTGACCTCAACAACTATAGAGGAATACCCCTCCTTCCTGTCACTCACAAAATTCTTTCAGAAGCATTACAAAACACACTGGAAAGCCAACTGGATCAGCAAATAAAATAGGAGAGTACCAAGGAGACTGTAGAAAATGACAACCATGTGTGGAAAAAATTTTAAATCTGAAATTCACAATCACGTATAAAAGAATAAGATCTAAAAGGATTTATATAACATTTGTAGAATTCAAAAAAGCATGTGATTCAATTGACAAGAAAACATTATTCAACACCTTAAAAGAGCTTGCAGCAGACAACAAAACAGTGGCAATCATAAAAGACATGCTACCAAATACAAAATCCTAAATTAAATTTTTAGGTTAAACCTTGAAGGCTTTTGAGATAAAAACTGATATAATTCAGGGAGATGAACTGATTCCACTGCTGGAGGAAAACAACAGAAAAGAAGGTATTAGAAAAATCACAATTGGGAGAAAAAGGGGATAATCTGAATTTTGATTGTCTGGCTTTTGCAAATGATCTTCCCATCTTTGCTGAATCTGTAATAGATCAAACATGCAGATAAATCTCCTACAAGAGACAGCTTCAAAACCAGGCCTACATACATCTTTTGAAGAAACAGAGTACGTGACAGATGTGAAGGAGGCACCACAATACAATGAAGAGCCAAAGAAACTGGTACACCAGCCTAGTATCATGTAGGGCCCTCACAAGCATGCAGAAGTGCCACGACATGATGTGGCATGGACTTCACCAATGTCTGAAGGGGTGCTGGATGGAACGGACACCATAATTCCTGCAGGGCTGTCCATAAAACCATAAGTGTACGAGGGAGTGGAGATCTCTTCTGAACAGCACGTTGTAAGGCATCCCAGATATGCTCAATAATGTTCATGTCTGAGGAGTCTGGCTGCCAGCAGAAGTGCTTAACCTTAGAAGAGTGTTCCTGGAGCCACACTGTAGCAATTCTGGACATGTGGGGTGTCACATTGTCCTGCTGGAGTTGCCCAAGTCTGTCAGAATGCACAATGGACATGAATGGATGTAGGTGATCAGACAGGATGCTTACATACATGTCATCTACCAGAGTCACAGCTAGACATACCAGGAGTCCCATGTCACTCCAACTCCACATGCCCCACACTGTTACAGAGCCTCCACCGGCTGGAACAGTCCCATGCTGACATGCAGTATCCATGGATTCATGAGGCTGTCTCCACACTCGTTCACATCTATCCACTCAATACAATCTGAAACGTGACTCATCTGACCAGGAAACATGTTTTCAGTCATCAACAGTCCAATGTCAGTGTTGACGGGCCCTGGAAATGCATAAAGCTTTGTGTTGTGCAGTCATCAAGGGTACACGAGTGGGCCTTCACCTCCAAAAGCCCATATCAATTATGTTTTGTTGAATGGTTCACACGCTGACACTTGTAGATGGTCTAGCATTGTAATCTGCAGCAATTTGCAGAAGTGTTGCACTTCTGTCACACTGAACAATTCTCTTCAGTCGTCATTGGTCCCGTTCTGGCAGGACCTTTTTCCGGCCGTAGTGATGTCAGAATATAAGGGTTTACCAGATTCATGATATCCACAATACACTCGTGAAATGGTCATATGGGAAAATCCCCACTTCACTGCTACCTCAGAGATGCTGTGTCTCATCGCTCATGTGTTAACTGTAACACGACATTCAAACTCACTTAAATCTTGATGAGCTGCCATTGTAGCAGCAGTATCCAATCTAACAACTGCGGCAGACACTTGTTGTCTTATATAGGCATTGCCAACTCAATGCCATAGTCTGCCTGTTTACATATCTCTGTATTTGAATATGCATGCTTATACCAGTTTCTTTGGCACTTCAGTACATATGCATTCTGATTATGGTACAAAAAATTCACGTATCTAGGTGAAATAATACAAATACAGTAATAGACAAAGAAGCAAGGGCAAGGAAAATGGAGGTGGCTTTTCAACTAACAAAAAACCTGTATAACAAGAAAGTTATTTCCATAAATGCAAAACTTGGCACTACAATACTGTCATTAAACCAGACTGCCTTTACACATCAGAATGCCATTTGTTAAGTACAGCCAAACAATCAATTGAAATATAAAAAAGGAAAGAGAAAAAATCAAGAAAATCCTGGGACCAGAAAAAGAGGATGGTAAATGTAAACTAAAAAGTACTAAAGAATTTTATGAAAAAATACAGCTAATATCAGACACAATGAGGAAGAGAACAGTTGCATTCTATGGACACCTAAAAAGTCTACATGAAAAGAGGATAACAAAATGAATTTTTAACTTCTTTGACAGAAAACCCAAAACTTCAGTGACATGAACAAAAGAAGTTAACGTAGACCTGAGGGAAATGGCAATAATGGAGGAAGAAATAGGAGAAAGAGAATGGTTCAGAGCGAAAGTAAAAAGTTTCAAGGGCTTCCAGGGGAAAACAAAGAAAAAGATAAGTGCAACATGGATACAAGAAAGAAGCGAAAAACATAGGGAAAGAACAAAAAAATTACTAGAAAGAAAGAAAGGATAAAAGGATGAATACGTAAGTTATTTCATGGTCGTCCTTAGTAGGCTAAAGCAATTTAAAAAATAAATAAATAAAAATAAAAAATTAACAAATAAAGAAAATATGAAAATATAAGATGGGTCAAATGGAAGAAATTAAATTAAAGTCATTACAAAAGAACAATTAAAATCATATACATAAAGAATCCAAATGAAAAATAAAATTGGAAGAAAAACTGAGAGCAAATTAAAAGGTTAATAAGATGATTAAAATGATGTGGCAAATGATTAGAAATAGAAAAATACATTTAAACCAACTAAATGAATAAAAATAATGATCAGTCATTTTGATAAATATTTAAAAATACAAAATTTTTAAACACCTGACAAGATTCCATCCCATGGCCCATTACACATCAGGCTAGTATGCTAACTACTACACCAAAATTTTAAAGCTCTAGGCCTGTTATGCAAAATTACATTTTTTTTTCATTGATTACTCATAAAGGAAGGCCCCAAGGCCAACGGCTGCCAGGCGACATACTTGGAATCCTAACATACACTTTCAAAAACTCAATTGCACCCATAGGGATCTCTGCTTGTAGGTGCCCTAGGTGCCACTTTGCCTTTATTAGTAATTTGCTTTTTGCATTGGGGCCATAATGACACACCCAACACTCATTCATTCATGATGATTACATGGCTACAGAACTCATATGAATTGGTTTGATACAGCTGCAACATTTTCAGTGCAGTCTCAGTTTGTCAGAGTTTTTGAATGTGCAAGCAGTCAGGGAACCCAGTGTGTGGCTAGCTTTGTCATGTTCAAAATGTTCTGTAAGATACTGAAAACTGACCTGTGGCTGAATTTCACTTTTCTTCCTAGTGTTCTGTTATGTTACACCAGGCTTCAAGCACCACAGCCTTCTCTTCTCTTGCAATTCCCAGTTCTTCACAGAAAAATGCTCTTCAACCCCTTTTTCTGTCATTTAGACCTAACCACTGTGTCATATGACAGTGTGCTGATGCCATACACTTCACCAACTGATCACGGACTGTTACAGTACTGTTGCCTTTCAAATGCAGAAAATGAATAGCTGCACAATATCCACTTAATCAATGAGGTGTACCATTTTGTTTTCACTCCTTTACGGCCATCCTTTAGTACTGAGGTGTAATAATTTCAATGTGAACCAGGACTGCAAATGTTTACCTACAAACAAATAAAAAATTATTTATGTCACTTTACTTTTAGAGTTGATAATTAGAACCTTATATTAGCTCTACAAGTTGAAGAACTCTATCACTCTTAATAATAATTATGATGAAGATTATGCTAACAACAACAGTTAATTATAGCCCTTGAGATGCTGAAATGATTTTCAAATCAGCTGTCCTCTTTTCTATAAGTATTCAGAAGTTTCCAAGGTGATTTCAGTCATCTCTCTTGGGGTTCACACAGTGCTTTCTATAGCAAAGGTGTTTTTTTTCCATTTCATTGACATTTTATGAACATCTATGCTCTTCAAACAGACAACCGTAGAAGTTAATAAATTTATCGTGACTGTCTCCACTAACTTTCTATCTTTGAACTCTCAAAATTTCTTAAGTGCCATTAGCTACATATCACAGTTGATTATATCTGCTTTAAAACCACATCGATTTTATTGTGAAAATTATTTATTGTCCATTTTATTACATGAATAGCATCTGAAAAGCCCCATATTTGCAATGATTTTCTCAGTTATCTGTAGCACAATGCAAGTAATTATATATAACACCACTAATTTCCAATATTATGAGAAGGAAAGTTGCTACTCACCATATAGCAGAGATGCTGAGTCGCAGATAGGCACAACAAAAAGATTTTCACACTTAAAACTTTTGGCCAATGGCCATTGTTAACAACAGACACACACACACACACACACACACACACACACACACACACACACACACGACTGCAGTCTCAGGCAACTGAAACCTCACTTGCTTAAGACTCTAGTCATGTTTGTGAGTTGCATTTGCGTGTATGTGTGTGTGTGTGTGTGTGTGTGTGTGTGTGTGAGTGAGTGAGTGTGTGTGTATGTGTATGTATGTGTGTGTATTGTTGACAAAGGCCATTGGCCAAAAGCTTTAAGTGTGAAAATATTTTTGTTCTGCCTATCTGCGACTCAGCATCTCCACTACATGGTGGGTAGCAACTTTCCTTCTCATAATATTGTTACATTCCATCCTGGATTTACCACTAATTTCCAGATGTTTTCAAGCTCTCCTATCCATCTACACTGAGGTGACAGAAGTCATTGGATAGCCGATATATACATATACAGACGGTGGTAGTATTACGTACACAATGTATAAAATGGCAGTGCATGGCTGAGCTGTCCTTTGTAGTCAAGTAATTCATGTAAAAATCTTCAGAGAATTCAATATTCTGAGATCCAAATTGTCAAGAGTGTGCCGAGAATACCAAATTTCAGGAATTACCTCTCATCACAGACAATGCAGTGGTCAACAGCCTTCACTTGACGATCAAGAACAGAAGCAGTTTTGTAGATTTGTCAGTGCTCAGAGCAAGCAAAACTGCATGAAATAACCCCAGAAATCAATGTGGGAAATACAACAAAATTATCCATTAGGACAGTGTGTCGAAATTTGGTGTTACTGGGCTATGGCAGCAGATGACCGACACGACACAATGCTTTTTTTAACAGCACAACATCACTTGCAGTGCCTCTCCTGGGTTTATGACCATGTTGGTTGGACACCAGATGACTGAAAAACTGTGGCCTGATCAAATGAGTCTCGATTTCATATGGTAAGAGCTAATGCTAGCGTCTGAGAGTGACATACATTCCATGAAGCCATGGAATCAAATTGTCAACAAGGTGTTGTGCAGGCTGGTGCAGGGATGCAGAAGTTCACTGTTTAGTTAGCTACAGACACCAACATTCAAATGAGGAGGTAAAAAAAAATGAAATGATTATATGGCATTTATTGTCTGGGATATTCCCTTTGGGGTTCGGCCGCCGTATTTCAAGTCTTTTTAGTTGATGTCACGTCGGCGACTTGCGTGTCAATGATGATGAAAATGATGATGAAGGACACACAACACCCAGTCCCCTGCCGGGAATCGAACCCGGGCCCCCTTGTGTGGTACGCAGTACCGTTACCACTGCGCTACGGAGGTGGGGAGGAAGTGATCTGTCTTGATGGAAAATGAAGTTCTCAGAATCTACAATCAGTTGTGGAAACAACCATAACTGCAAAACATCAAGGTAAGAGATAATTGTCACAGACTTCTCACAGGAAAAAAATTGTCCATACAAATTCATATGTGACATTCCACAGAAAACATTACTCTTTGGTGAATCTTGGTTATCAGTGCCCCACACTCTCACATTGTGGCAATTAACCTTTCCAGATAAATGGAAGGTTGCGTCATCGCTGAATATCAGCTTGTAGTCAAAATGTTCATCCTCAAGTTCTCCCCCATTGTGATGCAAAACTGAAGTTGCCTCTCATAATTCTCCAGTTTTAATAGTTGCATGAGCTGCAGACAGTATATTTGAAATGCAATTACTTTCGCAAAATCTTCCACACAGTTTGCTGTAGTATTCCAACTGAGTGGCTTGTGCAGACCACTGATTTTTTGGAATACATACAAAACTTTCCCTCACCCTCTCCATGGTTGCATCTGGGATACTTTGTACTTTCCTGTATACAGAGATAACCAGTATCCCTAAATTGTTGATACCAATGAACAATGCTCTGTTTACATGGCTGCTCTTTTCCATAACTCCTCCAGAGTGCACATTCCATTGCTATAACAGATGATCATCTCCCATATTCCAAAACACAAAACTTTTTTCTTGCTTTGTTGACATTCTGTCAAGACACTAGACTTTTAACATCAATTGGTGAGCAAAATATAAATTTTAGTTTACAGTTCCATTCATCCATCCATTATACTCATACAAGTAATACTTTGGCAAATTAAAAACTTTGAAAATGACTGAATCATTTATAGTAGCCATGTATAAATTTCTCACATACAATCTCTGTTTATACGTATCTTCCATTGCCTTCAAACAGATCTTCTCAGTACATTCTGAATGATTGCTTTACTTATGATTCTGACATTATAGTACCCTTCTTTATTATGCTTCATAGATCAACAAGCTTTATTATTAAAACTTGACTGTCACTGTTAGGCTAAAGCATTTTTAACTAATTTTTCATCAAAATCATCAAAGATAGTTAGATCCATAGCAAAAGTGTAAACAATTACTGCAATATGTCCTTGAACCATTCTTGGAAACTATGTCAAGAGAAAACTAGAAATTATGAACTGTAGGTTCCCACTAGTGGCCTGTACACTATTAGTGTTATTAGCTGTGTGTTTCCTGATACACTATTATGTATTATTATCCAAAGAACTGTTCAACACAAAGCTGTCAGATCTTTAAATCCCGTGAACTGAACTAAGTCTGCATCTTGTATCTTGCCATTCATTTCATTTTGCTAGTACAGCTTTATCTCCTACATATATACAATATTGCATTCCAAAAACCCAATGATACACAGTTTTCAACACTGCTTTATCGATAATCATGAGTAATGTTACAGCACCCTGTCTAATTTCCAATGGGGTGTTTTATGGAATATCTTATCAGTAACTGAGTATTTTCATTACACATCTTGCTGCCATATTACTTTAGAACTGATAAAGATCTTTCCTTGTTTGTTTCCCATCTGGATCTTTCTTTAGTGGTGAATTTTGGAGAAATCATACGAAATATGTGCAGTGCAAATCACAAAGAACCATGTCGACCATTATTTAGAAAACTTAAAATATTAACTCTGCCTTCCTTATACATTATGAGATTATTATATTTTTGTACACCAGACATGAATTATTTGAGGGAAACCATTTTGTCCATTCACATGATACTAGAAACAAAGAAAATTTTATGCTCTGAACCCACCGACTCAGACTTTATGCCCAGGGACCTCAATACATGGGAACGAAAATTTGTAATAAATTAAAAGGGAACAAGTTGATGCAGATGAATTTAGGCTCACTTAAAAGCAAGCTATATGAGGTACTGACACTGAAGTGTTATTACTCAGTGGATGAATTCCTGCAGGACAAACTGGAAATTTGAGCTGGATACAATGTGTTACACATTCCAAGAAATATCCTTTTAGTGTTATTATTTATTATAGTGCTCTTATTAATTACTGTAAAAATCATTGTAACTGTTTTACAAATTTTTGACATGTCTCCTGTACACAAGCCAAACAGAGTGCAAATGTACATCATGAGATGAATAAAATACAATTCACAATTCTCTTCTACGTTAAGTAATTTTTAATGCTAATGTATTCTTACTGCTGCATCATCTGTTTATGGAAAAGCCTTTATCTGTTGAGTCTCCCGCAAGTTTCTACTGAGCCTTTCCCCCCCCCCCCCCCCCTTTATCTAGAGGATCTACATCTTTGATATATATAATTTTATGTTTATTTTTTTACTTATCCCGAAATAATAATGGGCACTGTTTGAACTCTCTTTAATTAAATTTCTTTTTCGTCTTACACAGTTTGTGGCACACCCCAACATACAGCAATTATTGGCAGCCATCTGGTATGAAGGTGTCCCAGGATTTCGACGGAAATCCATCATGCAAAAGCTGCTCCAGATCACCAGCGTGGCTCTACTCTTTCCTTTCTACTGCATGCTCTACATGTTTGCACCCAACACAAACACTGGGAAGCTGATGAGGAAGCCCTTCATGAAATTTTTAATACATGCCTCAGCTTATCTGTTCTTTCTGTGTGAGTAAAAACATAATGGGTCATTTAACTACACGCAAAAATTTGTAATTTATTATCAGATACCCTGAAATTCAAAATTGTGGCTTTTTTGTTCTTTTGTGTATTGTCTTAAACATGATTTTGACAACAAAATTATTGTAGTGTGTTACATGTTTTTGTCTCAGACGTGGTAATTATTATGACAAAATCAGAATGTAACAAACATTCTTCACAGATCATATTAAATTGTCAAACATAATGATACAGTACTAAGAAACTTAATTTCTATAACAGTCTGCAGATGTTTTATTGTTTGTATAATACAAAGGCACATTCACTAGAGTGTAACAGGAACCAACCCAAGAATTCATTCAAAGCCCTTTATTTAGTAACATAGAAAATAGTAATCTGCTCATATCAGCTCATAGCGAAAACTTAATTTGTATGACCTACATTTGTTAACAACTTATTTGGTCCTCACATAACACAGAAATATCATCTCTTGTATTGTTGCAGTGATCCTTATTCTGGTGTCCCAGAGAGCGGAGGTGCAAGTTATACAGTTATTTGGAACAGATAGCATGAGAAGAGAATTGGAGGAGCAGCTACTGAAACAACGAGGCAATCCTCCAACTCTCTTAGAATGCGTTGTGCTTGTGTACGTTGCAGGTATGTGTTTTCAGTGCACATTTTTCTTGCAACACAATTCAGAAATCATGCTTCTTCACAAGTAGATGTTGCTCCTGCCTAGTGGCTGTACCATTTAGCTATTTACATTCTGCATAGCTCATTATTAAACACTGTTTTTAAATGTGGCTAGCATTTGTAAATAAATATGAAACAATGAAAAACCCTTAAGTTTAACATTGCTACAAGTGCGGATAAGCTACTACAAACAGCATAGTGAATGCATTATTGTGACCAAGATAGACACGAAGCCCACGCCTACTACAGTAGTACAAGTTTATATGCCAACTAGCTCTGCAGATGACGAAGAAATTGAAGAAATGTATAATGAAATAAAAGAAATTATTCAGACAGTGTAGGGAGAGGAAAATTTAACAGTCATGGGTGACTGGAATTCAGTAGTAGGAAAAGGAAGAGAAGGAAACGTAGTAGGTGAATATGGATTGGGGCTAAGAAATGAAAGAGGAAGCCGCCTGGTAGAATTTTGCACAGAGCACAACTTAATCATAGCTAACACTTGGTTCAAGAATCATAAAAGAAGATTGTATACATGGAAGAACCCTGGAGATACTGACAGTTTTCAGATAGATTATATAATGGTAAGACAGAGATTTAGGAACCAGGTTTTAAATTGTAAGACATTTCCAGGGGCAGATGTGGACTCTGACCACAATCTATTGGTTATGAACTGTAGATTAAAACTGAAGAAACTGCAAAAAGGTGGGAATTTAAGGAGATGGAACCTGGATAAACTGACTAAACCAGAGTTTCAGGGAGAGCATAAGGGAACAATTGACAGGAATGGGGGAAAGAAATACAGTAGAAGAAGAATGGGTAGCTCTGAGGGATGAAGTAGTGAAGGCAGCAGAGTATCAAGTAGGTAAAAAGACGAGGGTTAGTAGAAATCCTTGGGTAACAGAGGAAATATTGAATTTAATTGATGAAAGGAGAAAATATAAAAATGCATTAAATGAAGCAAGCAAAAAGAAATATAAACGTCTCAAAAATGAGATCGACAGGAAGTGCAAAATGGCTAAGCAGGGATGGCTAGAGGACAAATGTAAGGATGTGAGGCTTATATCACTAGGGGTAATATAGATACTGCTTACAGGAAAATTAAAGGGACCTTTGGAGAAAAGAGAACAACTTGTATGAATATCAAGAGCTCAGATGGAAACCAAGTTCTAAGCAAAGAAGGGAAAGCAGAAAGGTGGAAGGAGTATATAGAGGGTCTATACAAGGGTGATGTGCTTGAGCGCAATGTTATAGAAATGGAAGAGGATGTAGATAAAGATGAAATGGGAGATTTGATACTGCGTGAAGAGTTTGACAGAGCACTGAAAGACCTGAGTCGAAACAATGCCCCGGGAGTAGACAACATTCCATTAGAACTACTCACGGCCTTGGGAGAGCCAGTCCTGACAAAACTCTACCATCTGGTGAGCAAGATGTATGAGACAGGCGAAATACCCTCAGACTTCAAGAAGAATATAATAATTCCAATCCCAAAGAAAGCAGGTGTTGACAGATGTGAAAATTACCGAACTATCAGTTTAATAAGTCACAGCTGCAAAATACTAACACGAATTCTTTACAGACGAATGGAAAAACTGATAGAAGCCGACCTCGTGGAAGATCAGTTTGGATTCCGTAGAAATGTTGGAACACGTGAGGCAATACTGAGCCTACGACTTATCTTAGAAGAAAGATTAAGGAAAGGCAATCCTACGTTTCTAGCATTTGTAGACTTAGAGAAAGCTTTTGACAATGTTGATTGGAATACTCTATTTCAAATTCTGAAGGTGGCAGGGGTAAAATACAGGGAGCGAAAGGCTATTTACAATTTGTACAGAAAGCAGATAGCAGTTATAAGAGTCGAGGGGTATGAAAGGGAAGCAGTGTTTGGGAAGGGAGTGAGACAGGGTTGTAGCCTATCCCCGATGTTATTCAATCTGTATATTGAGCAAACAGTAAAGGAAACAAAAGAACAATTCGGAGTAGGTATTAAAATCCATGGAGAAGAAATAAAATCTTTGAGGTTAGCCGAGGACATTGTAATTCTGTCAGAGACAGCAAAGGACTTGGAAGAGCAGTTGAACGGAATGGACAGTGTCTTGAAAGGAGGATATAAGATGAACATCAACAAAAGCAAAACGAGGATAATGGAATGTAGTCAAATTAAGTCAGGTGATGCTGAGGGAATTTGATTAGGAAATGAGACACTTAAAGTAGTAAAGGAGTTTTGCTATTTGGGGAGCAAAATAACTGATGGTGGTCGAAGTAGAGAGGATATAAAATGTAGACTGGCAATGGCAAGGAAAGTGTTTCTGAAGAAGAGAAATTTGTTAACATCGAGTATAGATTTATATGTCAGGAAGTCGTTCCTGAAAGTATTTGTATTGAGTGTAGCCATGTATGGAAGTGAAACATGGACAATAACTAGTTTGGACAAGAAGAGAATAGAAGCTTTCAAAATGTGGTGTTACAGAAGAATGCTGAAGATTAGATGGGTAGATCATATAACTAATGAGGAGGTATTGCATAGGATTGGGGAGAAGAGAAGTTTGTGGCACAACTTGACTTGAAGAAGGGATCGGTTGGTAGGACATGTTCTGAGGCATGAAGGGAACACCAATTTAGTATTGGAGGGCAGCGTGGAGGGTAAAAATCGTAGAGGGAGACCAAGAGATGAATACACTAAACAGATTCAGAAGGATATAGGTTGCAGTAGGTACTAGGAGATGAAGAACCTTGCACAGGATAGAGTAGCATGGAGGGCTGCAT
Source organism: Schistocerca nitens (assembly GCF_023898315.1). Lineage (NCBI taxonomy): Eukaryota > Metazoa > Arthropoda > Insecta > Orthoptera > Acrididae > Schistocerca > Schistocerca nitens. Next base: position 598,694,136 of record NC_064621.1, read on the forward strand.
CATACCAGTCTCTGGACTTAAGACCACCACCACAACAACAACAACAACAACAACAAGCACATTATTCTTTTGCTACAAGTTTATAAATATACAATTATCTATTAAACAGAGGAAGTCTGCAAAAGGAAACTTCTCTTAAAGTGTCACTGGAGTTAACTGCGAAATGTGGAAAATATTTTGCACTAATAGAAAAGTGAATGAAAATATTTATCAAACCCAGTTTATTATTTAGGTAGCAAAAAGAATTTCCTGTGAGTAAATGTAAGGAAGGAAATGAAAATATAGCAAAGCGAAATCATAAGGCAGGCTGTTGTTTATTTATTTATTTTTTTGTTTAACCTGATTGCATTAGGGTCTTCAGCCCCTCTCTTAAATAAGATCAGGATTTCACACTCGCAATGTTTATTTACATCATTGTTAACTAAGAAATAACAACAACTTTAATATGACAAACAGTAATAGAATTGTATTTACAGAATTATATATGACCTGAATGCATCTAGAATTAATGTGATTAAATAATACTGACTAGAACTAATACAGTTAATACTAGCAGTACTTCTATTTCTGCTACTGCCACTAATAACAATAATATTAATAATAATAATAATAATAATAATAATGATAGTGGCAGCTGCAAACTTATTTATACATGGAATAAGATGATACTTCCTGATACAGCAAGTTCTGAGAGAGGAAAATTTACGTAGACTGCAACAGCTAAGATCATAGGGACATGAGGAAGATCTGGTTAGAAAGAAGACTGTAATAGGGTAATGAGTATGTACAGGAAGTAAAGGCATACATTATACTTGCTTCAGTAGGTATGCCATTAACTGTCTTTCAGCCTGTTCTCTGACATAATGAGGAGGGAGGGTCATTCCGAAGTCAGGTTCTGGCTACCAAAAAGAACTTCACAAAACCAACTGAGTGATGAGAGTGGGATAGAAATGATTTTGCTCTGAAAGGAATGAGTGTTTTGTTATGTTGTTAAGACAAGAGCATTAAGGTTGAGGAGGGATATGAGTTACTGTGTATTCTGATAAGCCAGAAGAGGAGACAGGGTATGGCTGGAAGTATAAGCATTTGTACATTTTACAGGTCTAAAGAGAAGAGATTTTCATATTCCTGTAGGGCATGGAGACATGTTGATGCCTTCTTGCATGTTGCTCACAGAGCATCCCCCTAACCAACAGGTTCAAGGTGATGTCTTCCACTGAAACTAAAACTGAGCCACTGGATCTCACTTCACCGTTTGGTAAATCTGCTTTGCCCAGTGTCATGAGGAGGCAAATGAGGAGTCTATTAATTGACAGCTGTTCAAACATATGATGAATAATGGTACCCATAGGGAAGTCACAGCAAGGGACATGAAGGAACATCAGGTACATTCAGTGTTTATACTTGGGGCTTCATCCAACATGTTGAAGAAGCTATCTGACCACCACTGGGGGGAACAGTGTGTAACCAACTACAGACTGTAGTGCATATTGGAACAAATCATGTCTGTCACCTGGGTTATAAGGTCATACCTGGATCATTCCAGCAACTTGCAGAGAAGATTGAGAAGACATGATGTTTCTATGAAGCTCATAATTTGCAGCATTGTTCCCAGAACTGACAGTGACCTCATGGTTCTGTGTCAAGTAACGGGATTGAACCAGAACCTTCAAACGTTCTATAATAAGCTAGGTTGCAACTTTCTAGACTTGCACCATAGAGTTGAGAATTGTAGGGTCCCCCTAAAGGGGTAAGATGTGCACTACATGTCACAGGTTGCTACCTAGGTAGCTGACTGTGTGTGGGGTGTACAGAAAGGTGTTTTAGAGTAGGTGACTCCCCATCCAGTTCAGGTAACAACAGCTGTAGGAGATCCAGAAATATCAGTTCTAGATCCAAAAAAATGCCTGCCACAGGTGAGAGTATTAAAATCCTTGTATTTACTGCCAAAATATTCACAAAAAAGTTCCAGACTTTGAATGGCTGCTGAAAACTGTGAAGCTCACAAAATACTAGGAACAAAGCTGGTTGAAACCTGAAATTAATATCACTGAGACTTTTGGGGAAAATTGAAGTGTATATCAAAACAACAGGCTAGGCAATGCCGGTGGTGTATTTGCCACAGTAGACAAATCGACTGAGAAAGAAATTGAAGCTGCATGTGAGATTGTTTGGACAAGTAGTGGTCATAAAACTGTAACTGGATCTCTAGGATCTGCACAGGGTGACAACACCGCTTAATCACATAGTCGGCACGGATACTCACGACGACAACTGCCAGCCTCCTCTGCCACCATGACAGGAAATGACAGACACAGACTTCTTCATTTTGGTCTTATATGTATGCACAAAACACTCCAACTTTCAGTTAAAAGGCAGGTGAAACAAAGCAGTAGTCAGATGCTGTATACCATTGCAAATGAAAAGTCTTCAAACTCCCATGACACAAACTGCCAACTGTTGTCAAATGCCAGTGTCCTGGGGGTCCCTCAAGAGCAAAAATAACCAACAATGTGTGAACCATATTTTTAACTCCAAAAATAATAGCTAAATGCTCCTTTTCCATGTGTCAATAATCATGCTGCACAGTGGAAAGCTGATGCATAAACAAAGGGCTGTTTGGTGCCATCCAAGTTCTGATGGGACAGGATGGCACCAATGGAATACTGGGACATGTAATAAACCATGGTTAAATGTTTACCCAGCATAAAGGAGTAGCCAAAGAAATACAAAAAGTTCTGTTATCCAATAATGCAGTCAAAAGGAAAAATGAAGACATGTTTTCCAAACTTAAGAAACATTACAATCACAAGAGTACACTTATTTTGCTCTTCAATTAGACGAAGGTACAGATGTCATGAATATGGCACAGTTACTCGGTTTTATAGGTTTTGATTATGATGAAGATACAGGGCAAAATGCTTGAGTCAAACACTACTGCAGAAAACATTTTCAGTATGATTGACCTTTATTTGTTAACTGTGTGTACTCCTTGGCAAAAATGTGTTGGTGTTTGTACAAATTGAGACAAGCCAACATATTCACTTAACAGGGCAGACAGCAAAGATGAAGAAAGTTGCATCTGACACACACTGCATAATACATCAAGAATCACTGGCTCAGGATACGAAGAATTTTTTCACTGATGATCAGTGGTTATCAAGGTTGCCCTATTTAGCTGATATCTTTGGCAGGCTTCACATTTTGAATATTGTACCCTTGGTTGCTCTAGTGACCTACAAAAAATTTCTGCTAGAAGGGGAGTTAGTTCTTTGGCATAATCTCTGTAAAATCTTACATGTGTCTCATCTGCTCCTGTTGCCTTTCCACTACTAAGTGATTGTAGCTGCTTTTCCACAGTTACCTACAGTTACCTATCTTGATATCTGCCATATCAAAGTCTGTATGATGATTGTAAGAAGGGACCACATTATGATCTTCTATCTTCTGTGGTGAAACAATTTCAAAAGACCAAATGCAATATTCAGCCTTCTCTCTGTCATCTTCCATTTTGTTGCCAGTATGGTCACTGAATGATTGAATACATCATTTTGATCCACTTACTGATTTTTACACAGGCTCAAAATCTCTTAGGGTTTTTAGACAGATTGCTCAGCAAAACTTTTCTTTCAGAATCACTGAAGATTGCTCTCCTTAGACATATTTTTGCCTCATTCAGTGTTTGTTTGTCAGCTAGGTTTTGACTTCTCTTGAATCTGTGATGCTCTCTTTGTTTATATAGCAGTTTTCTAACACAGCTGTTAAACAATGCTAGGGCTCTCCATTTCTTAAGACCTTGCTCAGAACAGGTTGGTTGGTTGGTTTTTGGGGAAGGAGACCAGACAGCGTGGTCATCGGTCTCATCGGATTACGGAAGGATGGGGAAGGAAGTCGGCCGTGCCCTTTCAGAGGAACCATCCCGGCATTTGCCTGGAGTGATTTAGGGAAATCACGGAAAACCTAAATCAGGATGGCCGGACGCGGGATTGAACCGTCGTCCTCCCGAATGCGAGTCCAGTGTCTTACCACTGCGCCACCTCGCTCGGTCTCAGAACAGGCATACTAAATGATGCTTCACAATTTTTTTCGTTTTTGGTACAAATCTTCACCCTCAGAAATCGATATTTGATGCTGACTACTCAGACTCTCAGCAATTTGTATTCTATCATTCTTGTTAAGCAAAATTATTGTCCTTCCTTTCTTAACATTCCTCGATCGATATTTGATGCTGACTACTCAGACTCTCAGCAATTTGTATTCTATCATTCTTGTTAAGCAAAATTATTGTCCTTCCTTTCTTAACATTCCTCGTAATACCTGTAGTCAAATATGCTACTGCAGGCTTATAATCACTGATACCATCCTTGACATTAAATGATTCAAAAAGTTCAGGTCTTATAAATTATAGAGTGCAGCAATCTGTCGTCTTTTTTTAGATTTTATTACGCAAATCCAGATTTTGGCTAGTGGCTAGCCATTCTCAATGCACTATTTTCTATTCTCGATGCATGTAAGTCCCTGGAATGAGATTTTCACTCTGCAGCAGCATGTGCACTAAAATGAAATGTCCTGGAAGATTAAAAATGTGTGCTGGACCGAGGCTCAAACTCGGGACCTTTGCCTTTCGCGGGCAAGTGCTCTACCAACTGAGCTACCGAAGCACAACTCATGACCTCTCCTCACAGCTTTACTTCTGCCAGTACCTCATCTCCTACCTTCCAAACTTTACAGAAGCTCTCCTGCAAACCTGCAGAACTAGCACTCCTAAAAGAAAGGATATTGCAGAGACATGGCTTAGCCACAGCCTGGGGGATGTTTCCAGAATGAGATTTTCACTCTGCAGCAGAGTGTGCACTGAAATGAAACTTCCTGGCAGATTAAAACTGTGTGCCGTACCGAGACTCGAACTCAGGACCTTTGCCTTGCGCGAGCAAGTGCTCTACCAGCTGAGCTACCCAAGCACGACTCACACCCCATCCTCACAGCTTTACTTCTGCCAGTACCTTGTCTACTACCTTCCAAACTTTACAGAAGCTCTCCTGCAAACCTGCAGAACTAGCACTCCTGAAAGAAAGGATATTGCGGAGACATGGCTTAGCCACAGCCTGGGGGATGTTTCCAGAATGAGATTTTCACTCTGCACAGCAGAGTGTGCGCTGAAATGAAAATTCCTGGCAGATTCTTTCAGGAGTGCTAGTTCTGCAGGGCTGCAGGAGAGCTTCTGTAAAGTTTGGAAGGTAGGAGATGAGGTACTGGCAGAAGTAAAGCTGTGAGGATGGGGCGTGAGTCATGCTTGGATAGCTCAGTTGGTAGAGCACTAGCCCGCGAAAGGCAAAGGTCCCGAGTTCGAGTCTTGGTCCGGCACACAGTTTTAATCTGCCACAAAGTTTCATGTAAGTCCCTGTGGTTTGGGCATCAGTCACATTTCTTTGAACTGAGGGAACAACAGGGACTTACATGCAGTGAGAATAGAAAATAGTGCATTGAGAATGGCTAGCCACTTGCCGAAATCTGGATTTGTGTAATAAAATCTAAAAAAGGATGATTGATTGCTACACTCTATAATTTATAAGCCACACAACAGTCGCTGAGTGCACCCACCTTCTGAATGGAAGGTAACCTGAAGTTAATGTCTCTTTGTTGCTAGGAGACCTAAGAAGTTACCTTCACCAGTTGATCTTCTATCTGCTGTAAGTAATTTTCAGATAATATGTTGAGAACAATGTCACTTGAATCACTGTCTCTGGTACCAGTTCTGATCACATGACTCTCCTATACCTGGCAAGTTGAAGTCACCCCTATCACAATAGCATGGTCAGGAAACTCATTCACAAAATTCTGCAAGTTCTCTCTGAAGTGCTCTGCCACTACAGGTTTTGACAAAGACAGCCTATAAAAGCTTCCAATTACTATATTTATCCACCTTTGTTGTTTAACTTCATCCAGATACAAATCACATTTGGAATACATGATAATTAGATACTATTGCATTTTTTACTGCAATAAACTGGCATCTAACGTACCCTTACAAGAAGTATTTTGGCCTGCGTTTATGATTTCGTTGCTATTTACTTATGGTTTCAACCAGCTTTCTGTTCCTAATACCCTCTGGGTATTTTTACCTTTCATAACTGATACTAATTATGGGACCCTGCCATGGATGCTCCTGCACTTTACTAGTATCATATTAACATTTTCTATTTTTGAGCTGCGAGGACTAGCATTGTTGGAGAATAATTTGGCTGATGTATCTTCAATTTCAAAATGATTACTGGAAAATCTCATATAAAGATGTGAAACAAATACTAACAAAGAGATAGAGGGGCTGGCCAGTACTTACCTCAGCTCAGTACAGCCGATAGATACACAAAACAGAACAGAAAACTTATGTATCATAGCTTTCAGAACTTTGTTCCTTCATCAGGGAGGAGAGAGGGGAAAAAAGGGGAAGAAGGAAAAGTGGATTCAGTTACTCACAACCCAGGTTATGAAGCAACAGGGGAAAGGCAAACAGGGAGGGTAGCAAACATGGAGGCATGGATGTCAGAGGGAAGCCAAAGATATTCTACTGTAAGTACTTTGCCAGCTTCAAACCAAAGAGTATGCATACAGAAGTAAAGAGGTATATAGTATAAAGATAAACACAACTATGTAGGATGAAAATATGCGTGAATGGCTAAAGAGGAAAGGGAAAGAGGAGAAAACTGAAGAGTAAATGGGAGTGATGCTGGTTAACGTAGGTTCAGTCCATGGGGATGGTGGGATGAAAGGATGTGTTGGTGTGCAAGTTCCCATCTCCGCAGTTCTGAGGGACTAGTGCTGGGTGGGAGAAGCCAAATGGCACGTACGGTGTAGCAGGTTCCTAGGTCCTTAGAATTAAGCTGTAGGGCAAGCTCTGCTACTGGGTATTGGACATCTCCTAGGCAGACAGTTCGTCTGTGCCCACTCATGGGCTCAGCCAGTTTAGTTGTCATCATACTAATGTAAAAGGCTGTGCAGTGCAGGCATGTCAGCTGATAAATGACATGTGTCGTTTCACATGTAGCCCTGCCTTGAATTGTGTATGTTTTACCAGTAGCGGGGCTGGAGTAGGTGGTTGTGGGGGGATGCATGGGGCAGGTTTTGCAGCAGGCTCGGTTACAGGGGTAGGAACCACTGGGTAGAGAAGGTGGTCTGGGAATATTGTATGGTTTGACAAGGATGTTACGGAGATTAGGGGGGGTGACGAAAGGCAACTCTGGGTGGTTTGGGGAGAATATTGTCAAGGGATGATCTCATTTCAGGGCTTGACTTGAGAAAGTCATATCCCTGGTGGAGTAATTTGCTGATGTATTCGAGTCCAGGATAATATTTGGTGACAAGGGGGATGCTTCTGTGTGGTCTAGGGGTAGGAACATTGTTGTGGGATGGAGAGGAATGTATTGCTCGGGAGATCTGTTTGTGGACAAGGTCTGCAGGATAGTTGTGGGAGAGGGAAGCACTGGTCAGGTTATTAGTGAAATTGTTGAGGGATTCGTCACTGGAGCAGATACGTTTGCCATGCATACCTAGGTTGTATGGAAGGGAGCATTTGATGTGGAATGGATGGCAGCTATCAAAGTGAAGGTACTGTTGTTTGTTTGTGGGTTTGATGTGGACAGAGATGTGGATGTAGGCTTCAACAAGATGAAGGTCAACATCCAGGAAGGTGGCTTTGGTTTTGGAGAAGGACCAGGTGAAATTCTGATTCAAAAAGAAGTTGATGTTATGGAGGAAATTACGGAGTGTTTCTTCGCTATGCGTACAGACCACAAAGATATCATCTATAAACCTATACCAGGCCAGGGGAAACAGCTGTTGGGTCTTCAGGAAAGCCTCTTCCATGCGGCCCATGAAGAGGTTGGCATAGGACGGAGCCATCCTGGTTCCCATGGCCGTTCCCCTGATTTGTTTGTATGTCTGGCCTTCAAAAGTGAAGTAATTATGGGTGAGGATGAAGTTGGTAAGTGTGATAAGGAACGAGATTTTTGGAAGATCTTCGGGTGGGTGTTGGGAGAGGTAGTGTTCAAGGGCAGAGAGACCATGGGTATGTGGGATGTTTGTGTAAAGGGATGTAGTATCTATGGTGACAAGAAAGGTTTCAGGTGGGAGGGGAGTGGTTTGTGTCTTTGATATAGGATGGGAGTCTGCGGGTGATAGGTTCGAGGTGTTGGTCTACCAGAGCTGAGATATGTTATGTTGGGGCTTTGAAGCCTGCCACAATGGGTCGGCCAGGATGGTTCTCTTTGTGGGTTTTGAGTAATAGGTAGAAGGTAGGGGTACATAGCTCAGGTGGAGTGAGTAGGCTGAGTAGCTGTTGTGAGGCCTTGAGAGGGACCTTGGATTTTTAGGATTTTCTGCAGCTCAGTCTGGATGGAGGGAATGGGATCCTGGGTAACAGCTTTGTAGGTTGAGGTGTCGGAGAGTTGACGCAGTCCTTCTGCCACATACGGGATTCAGCTGGGGTGATGTTGGGGGTTCTTGGGATGTTCTTCAAGGAGGACTGGGAGGCAATACTGGATGTGAGGAATTCTTGAAATGTCTGCAACGGATGGTTTTCGGGGAGGGGAGGAGGATCCCTTTGACAAGGTGGTCATAACTGTTCTAGACAGGGTTCAATGCTGGGTCTAGTATTATACATTTCAAAAGGTATTTACTTTTTGAAGATTTATTTATGATATGTATCCACAGGTAATCCATAGACTGCAAATGGCAATGTTGAATTAACAGAACTACTTCTATTTGCATGTGTCTTTCAATGCATATAGCAGTCCAAAATTGCTAAAAGAGAAATGCAAAGCCATAGAAATAAATATGAATGGAGGAAAGGTATGTGCCATACATAGGAGGAAAAAAAGACCCTTTGGAGAAAGGGGAAGCAAGTCTATGAATAACAAGACTTAGATGGGAAGTGAGTACTAAGTAAAAAAGGAAAAACTGAAAGGTAGAAGGCATATGCAGAAGGAATGCATAAAGGAAACAAATTTGAAGACAATTTTATGGAAAGGGGTGAGGAAGTGAATGAAAATAATATGTGGAATGCAATATTGTGAGGGGAATTTAACAGAGAATTGAAAGATGCACTTGAAACAAGGCACGTAGAGTAAAACATTTGCTCAGAATTGAAGGGGTCAAGAGCAAGATGTGCTAACCTGCTGCAGCATATTTTGAGTTACTGTATGTTGTTTATTTAGTTAAACTCAAAGCCAAGTAAGGTAAGACAGAAAAGTTATATAGTGGACTGAAGAACACACAATCAATAAGAACTAATTTAGCATGAATTGACATTACACTGAGTGCACTATCCGAAAATTACCTCGAGCAATTAAACAGAGAACCGACTCGTGGAGATAACATCTTGGACCTACTGATAACAAACAGACCTGAACTTTTCGACTCTGTAAGTGCAGAACAGGGAATCAGTGATCATAAGGCCATTGCAGCATCCCTGGATATGGAAGTTCATAGGAATATAAAAAAAGGGAGAAAGGTTTATATGTTTAGCAAGAGTAATAGAAGACAGATCAAAATGAAAATTTCTGTTCCGACACTGACAATGTTGAGTGTTTAAAGAAAAAGTTCAAGGCAATCGTAAAATGTGTTTTAGACAGGTACGTGCCGAGTAAAACTGTGAGGGACGGGAAAAACCCACCGTGGTTCAACAACAAAGTTAGGAAACTACTGCGAAAGCAAAGACAGCTTCACTGCAAATTTAAACGTGGCCAAAACCTCTCAGACAAACAGAAGCTAAACGATGTCAAAGTTAGCGTAAGGAGGGCTATGCATGAAGCGTCCAGTGAATTCGAAAGTAAAATTCTATGTACCGACTTCACAGAAAATCCTAGGAAGTTCTAGTCTTACGTTAAATCAGTAAGTGGCTCGAAACAGCATATCCAGACACTCCGGGATGATGATGGCATTGAAAAAGAGGATGACATGCGTAAAGCTGAAATACTAAACACCTTTTTCCAAAGCTGTTTCACAGAGGAAGACCGCACTGCAGTTCCTTCTCTAAATCATCACACAAACGAAAAAATGGCTGACATCGAAATAAGTGTCCAAGGAATAGAAAAGCAACTGGAATCACTCAACAGACGAAAGTCCACTGGACCTGACGGGATACCAATTCGATTCTACACAGAGTATGCAAAAGAACTTGCCCCCTTCTAACGGCCGTGTACCGCAAGTCTCTAGAGGAACGGAAGGTTCCAAATGATTGGAAAAGAGCACAGGTAGTCCCAGTCTTCAAGAAGGGTCGTCGAGCAGATGCGCAAAGCTATAGACCTGTATCTCTGATGTCGATCTGTTGTAGAATTTTAGAACATGTTTTTTGCTCGCGTATCATGTCGTTTTTGGAAACCCAGAATCTACTCTGTAGGAATCAACATGGATTCCGGAAACAGCGATCGTGTGAGACCCAATTCGCTTTATTTGTTCATGAGACCCAGAAAATATTAGATATAGGCTCCCAGGTAGATGCTATTTTCCTTGACTTCCGGAAGGCGTTCGATACAATTCCGCACTGTCGCCTGATAAACAAAGTAAGAGCCTACGGAATACCAGACCATCTGTGTGGCTGGATTGAAGAGTTTTTAGCAAACAGAACACAGCATGTTGTTACCAATGGTGAGACGTCTACAGACGTTAAAGTAACCTCTGGCGTGCCACAGGGGAGTGTTATGGGACCATTGCTTTTCACAATATATATAAATGTCCTAGTAGATAGTGTCGGAAGTTCCATGCGGCTTTTGCGGATGATGCTGTAGTATACAGAGAAGTTGCAGCATTAGAAAAATGTAGCGAAATGCAGGAAGATCTGCAGCGGATAGGCACTTGGTGCAGGGAGTGGCAACTGACCCTTAACGTAGACAAATGTAATGTATTGCGAATACATAGAAAGAAGGATCCTTTATTGTATGATTATATGATAGCGGAACAAACACTGGTAGCAGTTACTTCTGTAAAATATCTGGGAGTATGCGAGGCCAAACAATTTGAAGTGGAATGATCATATAAAATTAATTGTTGGTAAGGCAGGTACCAGGTTGTGATTCATTGGGAGAGTCCTTAGAAAATGTAGTCCATCAACAAAGGAGGTGGCTTACAAAACACTCGTTCGACCTATACTTGAGTATTGATCATCAGTGTGGGATCCGTACCAGATCGGGTTGATGGAGGAGATAGAGAAGATCCAAAGAAGAGCGGCGCATTTCATCACAGGGTTATTTGGTAACCGTGATAACGTTACGGAGATGTTTAGCAAACTCAAGTGGCAGACTCTGCGAGAGAGGCGCTCTGCATTGGGTGTAGCTTGCTCGCCAGGTTTCGAGAGGGTGCGTTTCTGGATGAGGTATAGAATATATTGCGTCCCCCTACTTATACCTCCCGAGGAGATCACGAATGTAAAATTAGAGAGATTCAAGCAAGCACGGAGGCTTTCAGACAGTCATTCTTCCCGCGAACCATACGCGACTGGAACAGAAAAGGGAGATAATGACAGTGGCATGTAAAGTGCCCTCCGCCACACACCGTTGGGTGGCTCGCAGAGTATAAATGTAGATGTAGAACCAGTATATTATTACACCTGCACAACCACTACCAATGCATATGACAATGCATGCATTCATTTGAGTAGTGTGCTGTTCAGCTGCTCCGGATCCCCACAAGATACCAGCAAGTGGCCCCTGATGGGCAAATGCTTCATACATAGCGATGTACCAGCTCCATCTGGCACTCTTGTGCATGTTCTCTGTACTGCATTGTACTTATGCCGTCATGGTGACTTATAAATAGTTGGTTTCTTAAACCATGTCTTTTATTGTGTTCAGGGTTAGAACACGAATACATATGTTTCATTTGTAAGGATGGATATTTCCTGGAATACTTACTACAACCATTAACAAATACAGACTGTTATTTAACTATAACAAAACACAGTGCATACAGTTTTTGATACAGGATTCTTGTGAAAGCAAATTGTTATCACAGGTCAACTAAATTTTAAACTCTTAGATCTGCAGAGATATGAAAACGTTTCTTGGTCATATCACATTTAGGATCTTGTTCATAAAACAAATGTCACTATCCTCACTGTAAGAATAATCTCTGACATTGAAATGCAAACTCCTGTACTTCACTTACTTCCATTCTACCACTTCCTATGAAATTCTGTTTTGGAGCAACTGTGTGCATGCATGAATAATTATTCTTTGCCCTGAAAAAGGCAGTCCCAGTAATTTGTGGAGTCAGTTTACAATTTTCATGCAGGTCTTGGCTCCAGTGTCTCAGAATTCTGAGTATGTCACCCATACGCATGTGTTCTCTTATAGGATTTGTGGTTCATAACACAAACCGATTCTGCAAGAAACTAGATCAGTTGGTACAGGAAACTTAGGGGAAAAATCATGTACTTTTGAACAGTGGTGGGATGGAATATCATGAGCAACATACTAAAGCTCTGAGTGTTGGTGTTGGGGGCTGTTTAAAGTTCACCTTTTCTCTGTTTTCTTCAATAACAAAAAAACTGCTGCTTCTAGTGATAATATATCCCAGTACAAAACTAGACTACATTAAATTCCCTAAGACCAATAGTTTCCACATTATAGGGGGTGTAAAATGCACAGATGATTAAAAATAGTGCTTTGACGGTATAAAATTAATGTTTACTATTAAATGAAGTGGTTAAGAACAAATATTAAGTGTTCATACCACATCTAAGCGCAATAGAGCCATATTAATAGATGAACTGTGTTCTGGGTGGTGTAAAAGAGGGGAGGGTAGATTGTGGTCATGCACTTCCCTCCTGCATTTGTCTTCATTGACTGTGCTTAACTGCAGCATTCACCTAGTGAACACATAACACAAATATTTGCACTTAGATAACACTTAACTAAATATTCTAAAGAAAGATGTGTAAAATTCCTCAAGTTCCATTTCGAGTAGGCTTCCTGCTGAACTGAAAAATTGATAAATCCTAGATCTTCATATCAAAGTTAAAAGGCTTTCTCATGGCACACACCTTTTATTCTTGCAAACTTCTTTTATTCTGTACACGAAATCACTGCAACAGTTTAAGACCTTTATTTGTTATTTATCTGTATGTACTGCTGCAAATGGTCATTCTTTCTTATTTTTAATTTTCATCAGCATTCTGTGAATTATATCCCATGGCCAAACAGCTTTGACTCACATGGTCCCACAGAACATCTTAGTCTGTTGTAGAATTTCATTTTCATACATCAGGAAGTTAGCACATATATCTAACCTTTCTTTCTTGTGTTATATGAATGGTCAAAAGGATTCCCTTGTGTAATTCTCTTTCTGAAAGCAGAAATTTAATGCCACACATGTAGAGGGAAAGAAATGTGTAATAATACCAGGTTTTTAAGTAATGAATGACATAATCCCTTAGGTGTGCAATACGTATGTTAATAATGATTTCTTTCTGCAGCCTCAGAATGAGCAAAATGTGTCTTGAAATTTCTCAAAAAGCAGTCCCACACCTTATAAAAATTCAAAATAACTGTGGTATGTCTTTTCTGTGTGTGAGTAGTACTAGATAATGTCTGTACTGACAATGCAAAGTTACAGAATTAAGTTGCTATGCAGTCACATTGTATATTTCAAGACAAATTATCCTGATTTAATAATAGCCATTTAATAGAATCCACTTTTGATATGTTTTGATTTTTATGACCTAAATTAATTTCCTCCCATGTCAACCATTTGGTCCAGAATAGAAGCACATTGTTCTTTTTTTAATCATTACAGTATCATTAATATCGAATTATATCTGTAGGTTTCATCTGGGAAGAAACCATGGAGATATATGTGGAAGGTCTACGAGATTATCTGCGCAATATGTGGAATTTCATAGATTTCACCAGGAACTCACTTTACGTGGCAGTTGCAGTATTGCGGTTTGCAGCATATATACAGCAATCACAAGAGATTGCTCATGATCCTGCAACAGCTTACATACCTCGTGAGCAGTGGGATGCTTTTGATCCACAATTAATTGCAGAAGGTCTCTTTGCAGCTGCCAATGTTTTTAGGTAAGATCATTAAAATTCTTTCGGAAATTGCAAACAAATGAATAACTTGTGTATGGTCTTCTTGAATCAGTGAACATTATTCTAAATTCCTACCACTTTGCCTTCTCTTCCGTAAGATGTAACAGAAAAGATTTTTAGTATACCACATCTGTATCTACAATTCTTCTGTCACATGCTTTACAACAGTGTTTAGGCAAACCACAGGGCATTTTATAAAATTCACATTACTAATTCAAGTGAATTAATCATTACAAAACAAAAAATAATGTCAAAGTGCAAATGACACATGTATCACTTAAGATACTGAATGATACTTTCTTCCTGTTAATTGTATGTCTACAAAATCCACTGATGAAGCCACATCCACAACAATAATTTTGTGTGGCTCAATGGCCAGGCATAAGTCTTTCAATCGGAAATTGCTTCAGCAAATTGTATCCCCCTAAGCTAACCCTGGTGAAAGTTGGAATTCAACTACATGTCGTTCCTGGAAATTCCTCACATCACTGAGCAGTGAAGGCTAGATTAAAGGTTGACAGAAATTTTGCATGGTTCAACTGGGATTCAATCCCATAACCTCTTTGCTGCCAGGCATGTGCTTTTACCACTAGACCACCAGGCTCGACAACCACACCCATGAAAACACTGATTTGTGGTCCTGTAGAACTGACTACTGAAAAATGTTGTTGACATTGGCATTAGCAAACAGTCAGCTTGTTCCATATTTTCCACTGAGAAGACATGCTGTGATTATAGAACTGACTCACTGCACATCGTATCACAAAGTTGCAATCATGATCAAAGTACCATGCAATAAACTAAAAAACTAACTAATGTAATTATATCTAAAAACAAAGATGATGTAACTTACCAAACGAAAGTGTTGGTATGTTGATAGAGACACAAACAAACACAAACACACACACAAAAGTCAAGCTTTCGCAACCCATGGTTGCTTCATCAGGAAAGAGGGAAGGAGAGGGAAAGACGAAAGGATGTGGGTTTTAAGGAAGAGGGTAAGGAGTCATTCCAATCCCGGGAGCGGAAAGACTTGCCTTAGGTGGAAAAAAGAACAGGTATACACTCGCACACACACACACACACACACACACACACACACATATCCATCCGCACATATACAGGCACAAGCAGACATATGACTCCCTACCCTCTTCCTTAAAACCCACATCCTTTTGTCTTTCCCTCTCCTTTCCTCTTTCCTGATGAAGCAACAGTGGGTTGCGAAGCTTGAATTTTGTGAGTGTGTTTGTGTTTGTTTGTGTCTCTATCAACATACCAACGCTTTCGTTTGGTAAGTTACATCATCTTTGTTTTTAGATATATTTTTCCCATGTGGAATGTTTCCCTCTATTATATTCAACTAATATAATTACATATAAATGTTTTCCAATCAGATAAAACAGTTCCTACTTAGCTTACACTATTGTTTTTAAAATATGATAGTGTTTAATTCCTTGATGAACTGCAACTCATGGACTGAGAAGCAGATAAAGTAGCAAATATCTTAAATGATTAAAAAAGAGTTAACTAATGTAGAATAAATCTTACTGTGTGCCATGGTACTAACCTGGTTCAAGGCTCATCTTCTTGTTCTTGGTAGCACATTAGTTTGTTGTCTCAAAACTGAAAACTTCTTTGGAGATTAAATGTTGTTAAACAATGATAGATGCAACACCATTGTTTAAGGTTCACTTATTCCCACATTAAACTTGAACTGATCTTTTGGAATGATGACCAGTTTCTTAATTATACTATTTACAAAAATCAGGCTAGTCCTCTGGTTAAGTGACAGTTTCTGTCATAAAATTTATCATAAATCTCCTTACTCCAAATCTTACAGTTTATAACAACAGTCAATTGAGCACAGCTCTCTCCATAATTCACCATAAACACCCACAGTGGTATAGGTCTAAAAACATACTTATGAAGTACAGTCTCGTAAACACAGTGTTTGCTCACAACAAACAAAAAGGTTCATGAAGATATTTCAAACATACTTACTTATTGATGAGAGAAATGACAGGGATGAATGAATTGTTCCAGGAATGACAGTTAAAACAAACATTTGTACATTTCATTGCAGCATTTGATTTGATGAGCACAAAATTGCATAGGCATGTCAACAGATTGACTTCTAAGTATCGACTTCACTCTATAACTGGGTATACTGACACAGAGATGAATGACTGCAGTAAACAAGCTTGTTACATGATGTTAACATGGTAATGCCTCACCATGGACACTTCACGTATACAGATATCACTCATGAGATTACTCAACGTGGCCTCATGACACCGATGTTAACATGGTAATGGTTAGCCATAGACTAAATATTTTTGTGTGAGGGCAAGCTATTTAAAGACTTATGTATGAATATTTTTGGATTTTGGAAAATAAAAAATGAACAGTTGAAATTTATTAGAATTGAGCTATATGTCCAGACAATAATTTGGTTTATATATGTAGGTGGTTTGAAAAGTTCTCGGAATCATCAGAACAGGTCAGCGCTAGCGCAACGAGTTGTTCACGGGAAATTCATTGGACTGTTGCCTGTAAACACGTGCCACGTCAATGCTCTTGAAAGAGAACTGTGGTGGTGATGTGGCTCTGTTGTTTCTGCATAGCGATTTGTGAAGATAGAAAAAAAAAAAAGATTCGAGCAGTGATTAAGTACTTCATAAAGAAAGGTACAAAAGCAAAGGACATTCATGCTGATTTCCTGAATGCACTGGGGGACTCTGTTCCTTCATATTCAACTGTTGAAAAGCGGACAAATGAATTTAAATTTGGTCAGGAGAACTTAGATGATGATCCACGCAGTGGTCGGCCAAGATGTGCCACTACTCCAGAAATCATTGGAAAAGTGCACAAAATAGTCACGGAGGATCGCCGATTGAAAATGCGTGAAATTGCTCATGCTAGCCAGATGTCATCTGAAAGGGTATATCACATTTTAACTGAAGAATTAGAAATGAAAAATTTATCTGCAAGATGGGTGCCACGACTCTTGATGCTGGATCAAAGACACATGAGAACGGACATATTGGAACAAGGTTTGGCCCATTTTAGGAGAAACGAACAAGATTTTTTGCATTGGTTTGTGACCACAGATGAAACTTGGGTGCACTACGACATCCCAAAAACAAAACAACAGTCAAGGCAGTGGAAACATGCTGATTCTCTGCCACCAAAGAAAGCAAAGACAATTCCTTCGGTGGGACAGGTCATGGCATTAGTGTTCTGGTATGCGAAGGGGGTTCTGGTTGTAGATTATCCCCCACTAGGCAAACAATTACTGGAGAATACTATTCTAACCTCCTGGATAAATCGCAACAAAAGATATGTGAAAAAAGGCTGGGTTTAGTAAGGAAAAAAGTCATCTTCCATCAAGACAATGCACGCCCACACACATGTGCCATCACCATGGCAAAATTAAATGAACTAAGGTATGAATTGTTGCCACACCCACATTATTCACCTGATATGGCTCTGTCAGACTTCCATCTCTTCCATGATGAAAGTTTCAGTGATGTAAGTTCTTTTTTTCTATTCCGTTCCGAGAACTTTTCAAACCACCCTCATAATATCTAGTTAATACATTACAAAAGATGACAGAATTATTTTGTGTGTCTACACTGGGAACTACCTATTTACAAGTACAGTTTAGAGATCTGATATTATGATAATTTATGCAAGTACCTAATTTGTGACAACTGATAAATGAAGGGTTTCAGTTGGTCCAGAAAGATTGTGGCAACCAAACTATAATGGTAAACTTGGGATTTATATAGGTATAATGACACAAAAGGCCACAGTAATTTTGAGTCTGACTGGAATTCAATATTAATAATCTGTTCAGTTAACAATTTTCTGTAAAATTAAAATAACTTAACTGTAAAGTCTGAAGTCAGAGCTTTCAAATGGTGTGCTGATTTTTTATTATTTTTATTATTACTTTATTTCTATTATTTTGTACACTTATTATTTTGTTACAATTATTATTTTGTAATATTTATTTATCTCTCAAACTTGATTTTCTGTAATAGAACCTAAGTTACTGCTTACTGTAATATGAAATCATTTTGTTTTGTTTTTATGTACTACAATAGATTTTTGACATGTTCCATATCCTGTGATATTGTCACAACATGGATCACCAGAACAATAAATAAATAAATAAATAAATAATATTTCCTAAGCCACTAATTAGCTCAGTCAACATCTACCATAACATGATAATTTCAATTATCCATTACTTTTGATTAATATAGTTCCAGTAGAACTAAACACATCACTGTAATCAACATACTGAAAAATATCATCTCAATAATGAATCTGCATGGAATATGGTCTGAGTAATATTCTGACAGATTTGGGTGGTGGTGGTGGTTAGTGTTTAACGTCCCGTCGACAACGAGGTCATTAGAGACGGAGCGCAAGCTCGGCTTAGGGAAGGATTGGGAAGGAAATCGGCCGTGCCCTTTCAAAGGAACCATCCCGGCATTTGCCTGAAACGATTTAGGGAAATCACGGAAAACCTAAATCAGGATGGCCGGAGACGGGATTGAACCGTCGTCCTCCCGAATGCGAGTCCAGTGTGCTAACCACTGCGCCACCTCGCTCGGTACAGATTTGGGCATATGCTTTATATAAACAATATGGATAACTTAGACACAAAATGAAAAATATATACAGTTGTTAATAGGAGTGCAACAATAGATGGTGGAAGAGTTCCAGCTTGCTTTGTTACATGTGGAGTGGAGTTTACTCTGAACTGGAATTTACTGCCATATTAAAACTATATGCATGGCTAGGACGTAATCCACATCCTTAGCTTTTGTGGATCATGCTTTTACCAACTGATCTGTCAAGGCACACGTCTAGATATTGGTAAAAGTGTCAATCTGCCAATGTCTCTTTTCTACTTTCCAAACTACAGATATACACATTCTCCTAAATACCTTGCTTTTACCTACGGAAAATAGAAGAGAGGTACTCAGAGTAGGTATTAAAATCCATGGAGAAGAAATAAAAACTTTGAGGTTCACCGATGACAAATGTAAATCTGTCAGAGACAACAAAGGACTTGGAAGAGCAGTTGAATGGAATGGATAGTGTCTTGAAAGGAGGGTATAGGATGAACATCAACAAAAGCAAAATGAGGATAATGGAATGTAGTCGAATTAAGTCGGGTGATGCTGAGGGAATTAGATTAGGAAATGAGACACTTAAAGTAGTAAAGGAATTTTGCTATTTGGGGAGCAAAGTAACTGATGATGGTTGAAGTAGAGAGGATATAAAATGTAGACTGGCAATGGCAAGGAAATCGTTTCTGAAGAAGAGAAATTTGTTAACATCGAGTATAGATTTAAGTGTCAGGAAGTCATTTCTGAAAGTATTTGTGTGGAATGTAGCCATGTATGGAAGTGAAACATGGACGATAAATAGTTTGGACAAGAAGAGAATAGAAGCTTTTGAAATGTGGTGCTACAGAAGAATGCTGAAGATTAGATGGGTAGATCACATAACTAATGAGGAAGTATTGAATAGGATTGGGGAGAAGAGAAGTTTGTGGCACAACTTGACTAGAAGAAGGGATCGGTTGGTAGGACATGTGTTGAGGCATCAAGGGATCACCAATTTAGTATTGGAGGGCAGTGTGGAGGGTAAAAACCGTAGATGGAGGCCAAGAGATGAATACACTAAGCAAATTCAGAAGGATGTAGGTTGCAGTAGGTACTGGGAGATGAAGAAGCTTGCACAGGATAGAGTAGCATGGAGAGCTGCATCAAACCAGTCTCAGGACTGAAGACCACAACAACAACAACAACAAAAATAAAACAAATCAGAAGAGCGTTGGATAGCAGCTTTATGCGCATAATAATAACAAAGTGATATAGTGTGTTCAAGTCATGTAGCATATGTTTAAAAAAATGTAAATTTTTGGGAAGGATAGAGCTGTGTATTAAATAAAGATATATGATAGGCGTTTGAAGGATGAGAAAGAAAACTCAAGCAGAGAACTAAAGAGAAAGTTCAAGGACTTCTAGGATGAAGGTCCCAGCATGTTATCGACACAAGAGAAGTAACTTCAGGAGGCCACAGGGATGTGTATTGGGGCTCTTTCTGTTCATCTGGTACAATAATGATTTCATAGAAAATCTTAATCATAACACAGAACATTTTGTAGTTGATGCACTTATCTATAGTGAAGTGCTATGTGAAAAAAGTTGCACAAATATTTAGTGAGATTTGGTAATATTTCAAAGTGGTGCAGAGATTGGTAACCTGCTTCAAATGTAAAACTGGGCACTTCACACAACATATAAAATAGTAACCAATGACTACAATATCATTGAGTAAGGAATCAGTTAACCCATGCAAATACCTGGATATAATAATCTGTATGGATATGAAATCGATTGATAGCATAGGCTCAGTCATTTTTTAAGTAGGCATCAGACTTTGATTCATTGGCATGATATTGGGACAGTATAGTCCGTCCACAAAAGAGACTGCTTATAAAATATTTATGCACCCCATCTCTGAATATTTCTTAAGGGTGTGAGCCCCTTAATAAATAAGGCCTAACAGCATATATTGAATGTATTCAAATGAAAACAGCACTATATGATCACATGTTTGTTTCACTTGTGAGAGAATGTCGTAGTGATGCTAAAAAACCTAATTGGCAGATCCTTGAAGATAGGCACCAATTATCCTGAAAAAGTCTGCCTACAGAGTTTCAAGAACCAGTACTAAGTGAAGAATCTAGAAATATACTTCATTCCTGTAGAGTCCACAAACACCAGATTAGACTAATTACAGCATGAATAGTCATTTTAAGCAGATAAGCTTTCTGCACTCGATATATGATTGAATCTAGAAGATAACATTTGGTACGATGTTGAGTATCATCTCTCATGCACTTCACAGCTGTTTGCAGAGTATATACAAGGGCTAATTTCCATGTACTTGTCTGCAATCCTGGTACACATTAAAACCACAACACTACACTACTGCAGCACACTGGTAAATGACCCAAAACAAAATGGCATAGTGCACTGATAAAGAGGAGTATCATGCAGTAATTTGTTTTTGGCAGCAGTGGAAATGTTTTGGCTGTCTCAGGCAAATCCTGATGATTTCTTTAGCTGTCTGGATTGCAACATTTCAGCTGCTGTTGAAAATGGATTATTGCATGACACTCCACTTCATCAATGCACTGCACTATTTTGTTTTGGCTCCTCTGTGACATGCTACGGTAATGTTGATGGGTATTCCAATGTGTATAATAAGTACCTGAATTCGTTTGTTTGAGAGCTACACGTTAGAGGGAAAATTTCATGATATGTGATAACTTGTATCAATTTTTTTAGTAGCTTGGTGCTGACTTTTTCATAAAACAATACTCTTCTGTGCACACAACTTCAGAAGTTTGTACTACAATAAGATTCTATCAATGAAAACTCCATCTCCACTTTTGTATGTGCTGATTTCCTTGGGACAACACTTGTCACTATTAAAAAAAAAATGTTTATGAATGTGTGAGTACATACAGTTTTTTCTTTGAGTTGTTGTTTATATGTATAAATTACTTTTTTTATTTTGTACACAACACTGGTATAACGTGATATATGAATACTGATTAAACTTCCTAACTCAATTATGCTTATGTGGACATGACATCTATAGCACACCTCTGGACTGGACACCACTTCAGATCTTTATGTGTTAAATATTGCTGCATATTTATTCAACTAGCTTCTAAGCTGGCCTCATGAGGGTGAGTGGATCTCATTCCACATTTTCCCAGAAGAGATAAATCCAAAGTGATCAATAGGAATTGAAACTGGGATCTCCACTTAAGCTAGCGACACTACTAGACCATGGAGGCAGGCATACTATTTACAGCAATGAACTTTCCACTGACACACATATATAAAGTGTTCCGTTATTTTTTGATGAAAACCTATCTAAATCTGTAAGTCAATTGGCTTAGTACCCATCCTGCATATCTGAAAAACCTAATGGGTTTACATATATGATCTAGGTGTAACATCAACCTTTCCAAAAACAAAAGAAAGGATGCTACTTGGCCTATGGGTATGTCATACCCCTGCAACCTCAATCCCCTGTTTCTTACATATTGCCGGCCGGAGTGGCCATGCGGTTCTAGGTGCTACAGTCTGGAACCGAGCGACTGCTACGGTCGCAGGTTTGAATCCTGCCTCGGGCAAGGATGTGTGTGATGTCCTTAGGTTAGTTAGGTTTAATTAGTTCTAAGTTCTAGGCGACTGATGACCTCATAAGTTAAGTCGCATAGTGCTCAGAGCCATTTCTTACATATTGTTCTATGCACCTTCTGAGTTTGGAAGCATTTCAGATATTCTTTCTCGATGTTGCAATTTTTATAGACGTTAATTGTTGGCATGGTGAACCTAAATACATTAAAGTTTATCTTCTAAAACAAGTCAGCATATCATTTCTAACACAAAATCAACTTTATTTCAGTGCCTTGAAACTGGTTCACTTGTTCTCAATCAACCCTCATCTTGGACCCCTTCAGATATCCCTCGGACGAATGGTCATTGACATTGTAAAGTTTTTCTTCATATACAGCTTGGTGCTATTCGCCTTTGCCTGTGGTAAGTAACACTTTACAACAATCAATGATGATAATAAATGCATTTAATGAAAGAAATAATATTATTTTAAACATTTAATGTTTCTCTAAAGTACAAGCTGAAATTTGCACAA
Source organism: Schistocerca nitens (assembly GCF_023898315.1). Lineage (NCBI taxonomy): Eukaryota > Metazoa > Arthropoda > Insecta > Orthoptera > Acrididae > Schistocerca > Schistocerca nitens. The sequence continues at coordinate 598,716,989 of NC_064621.1, forward strand.
GCCATGCATGAAAGTAGATGAATATTATTAACAGATTAAAACAAAACTGATAAAAGCTCCAATCTTCTAATTCTCATGATTACATAATGATCTATCATCATTAGAATTTCAACTGGACTAAGAATAGTGTTCACACAGTTCACTTAATTACTGAAACATTTTTTTAAATTTCTCATGACTGCCTTACATTGTTGAGTGCTTGTTTCTGAAAATGATGTATATTACTTTTTAAAGGTCTGAACCAGCTGTTATGGTATTTTGCTGAACTAGAGAGACAGAAATGTTACCACCTGCCTGGAGGTCTACCTGACTGGGAAAATAATGGTGATTCATGCATGAAATGGAGGAGTTTTGGAAAGTATGTTCCTTATTGAAACAAAAAACTATGATCATTTGCTAACTAGCTGCGTTAGAGCCAACACACACACACACACACACACACACACACAGAGAGAGAGAGAGAGAGAGAGAGAGAGAGAGAGAGGTGAGAAATACAAGCACGCACTTTAACTTGTGTTATTTAAGGGAAGGAGATGTAGTGAGTGAAGAAAGCACGCTTCATCCAGTGCACAGAGCTTCAACAAGGAGGAATGTTGTGAGGGGAGCAGGCCTTCTCTCCTTCACAAAATGCAGACACAATATTCATTCTCTGTATTTTTAGTGCACACAAGTACAGAAGTGAGACACTAGGCTAATGAATGCTCAGATGGTTTGTACAATTAAAATTAAAACAGGACCTGCCTTTTATAGTGACAGGTTTCATCATTTTTAACACGGTAATTAGCTCTCAACAAATTTGCTTCCATTGGAATTTAAACTGATTTTCATTATAAAGTGTACATAAAAAGTGCTACAGCACACATTCATAATGATTACTGATTTGATTTGGCTTGTAATCAGATAGACAGAACAACAGCTTATTTAACCCTTTGCTCCCCACACATTCTGATAATGGATACTTCTACCTGAAATACTGTTACCAACTTCCCTAGAGAGAATGCTAACTCTAGTCTATACTGTACCCCATATACGCCTCCCCCAATGGCTGTGTCTGTCTTTGACCCATCTGTAAACCAGACTGTGTCTCCTGAACAGTATTGTGGTTCATTCTCCCACTGCTCCCTGCTTCCAGCTGTTACACTGAAAGGTTTATTGAAGCAACTGGAAGCTATTGCATTGTCAATTGACATTTCCCCAACCATTATTCTATTTATCACATTCATTACATTAGTGTTGGGTTCTGGATACAATAAAGGTTTCCAGTTTTTAACTTGTATGTCTCTGCTGCTGCAACCACTGTAACCTCCAGATGTAATGGGGGCATGTTCAGCATGCTCTTCATCCTAACAGTGGCTGCACTGCTAATTCCACCTGTTATGGCTGGGCATCTCAATTTCTACACCTCCCAAGCTTCTGAACAGACACTTCTATTTTCTTCCACCATACTACAGCCCCATAATTTATCATAGGTTTTATTATAGAAGTGTATATCCAATATATATATTTCTGGGACTTGAATGTTAGTTTTTACAACAGGCCCCTCTAGTGCACATAAGAGCACTTTTTGCCTTGGAACTTACATTGTTTATATGAAGAAGCCATAGTAACTTTGCATCCAGGCTTACTCCTAGGTGCTTCACTATCCCCTCTGCTGATAGAATTTCATCAATGAGCTTAAGATTAATGATGTGTTTTGGAAATGCTTCATTGTGAATGGTACTATGAAAGTTTTCCTGAGACTGACCCTTAGATTATGTTTCATAAATCAGTCTTGCACAATTTTCAGAGAAAATTGTGCCCTTGTTCTACTGGCACTTGCAAATTTGCCAGATATTACTATGAGTAAATCATCTGCATGTCCTTGTCAAAAGTACCCTCTACAATCTATGTTTCATAATAGTTGGGACAAAACTCCTCCTTGAAGATGCCTTCTGGTGATGTTGACCACCATTTGTCCATTCATCATGGTGGCTTCTACCTTTCGTCTACTCAGCATGGTGTTACTCCACGGTCTTAATGTTCCGCTCTTCTGCAACTTTAACCATGTTTTTGAAGGTTATATTACTAAAAGTCCCCTAAATATCCAGTAAGATGCAGAGAGCAGTTTCCCAAAAAGTGTATAGCTTTTTCCAATTTCTCAACAAGTGGGTGAAGCACTATTTTGCATCATTTTCCTGACTGACATGTGGGTTGGTTTTCATGTAGATAAGCCTTAGTTAACCTCCTTTTCCTAACATGTACACTGACCTATTTTCCTAATGTCTTTAAAAGGAAGGAGGACAGACTGACTGATCTCATATCCTTAACATTGGTATGTTCACTTCTCACCGGCTTTGGAATGAAAGCAAACTTCACTATTCTTCAAGCATTAGGAATGACTCCTGCTGCTAGACTGACTCTGAACAGCTGCATAGGAGTTGTATTAATCCCTGTCCTGCTTGTTGCAGTAAAGCTGGAAAGATTCCATCTGGGCCTGGTGATCTGAACATTTGAAACATTCCCACAGTCTATTGAATTTTCTTGTAGTCACCACATTTTCTGGCAGATTTCCAAATCACCCCTTGGTTATCTATACACTAGTAACTCAGAGGAATTGAATCTTGATGTGTGTCATCTGCCACTGTGCACTGATTGAAGAGAATGTTGAGGAGCACATCCATCATCTTGTCCTTTTACACCCACCATCCTCCCTCCTTAGAGTGCCTCCTGGATTTGTTTGTATTCTTGTGAGCATTTTGTTCAGTCTTCTGGCCTTGACAGTTGTACCTTTCACTTCCTCACAGAATACCTTCCAGGACAATAGTTATGTCTGGTTAATTGCATGGTTGTATTTGGCAAGGGCCTTCTGATATTTCGTCTATTAGCCTTTCCTTCTTGCAAAGTTAAACAGTCTTCTTACCTGCTTCCTAGTACAATCCTGTTTGTGCACTTCTTGATTGCTGGACAGTTTTTCAAGTTTGAGGTCATCATGCCAGATATTACTTCATCTACCATTTCCTCTAAATATACTGGATTTCTTATCGAAGTTTTAACTTCACATAAGTGTGAGTTTGGATCTTTCCTATATGAGTCTTAGTCTGTTTCCTTGGATTCCCATAAGCCATGGTCTGTGTAACACCCACTTCAAAGCCAAAATTATTATACATGTGGGCACGTGAGGACGGCTCCCCTGCCAGGTGAGGATGGCTCCACTGCCACATATCACTGTTTGACGTAACTAACCACTATGATGCACCCAAAAGTTATGTCAGTTACTTCATCTCTTCTTCTATTCCTGAAGATAAGTTCAAGACTAGTATTCAAGATTTCTAAATTGCTTCCCAATAGGTATTCAGTTATGTACTCAGCTCTGCTGTTGGTGTTCCTGCTTCCCACACCAGGTTGTGAGCATTGGCATCACAACGAATCAACAGTCATTCATTCATCTGCAAGCAGCTGTCTACCAATCTTCTCATTACTTGGGAAGGAAAAGCACTGTCCTCCTAAGGAAGGTACACTAAGGCCAACACAAATTCCTCTGTGTTTACTTCCTTACCCTCTTTCATCCTGATGGTCACTAAGTCCTTCAAGAAGCAATTCACCACTGGCATTAATGAAATTCCATTCTTGATATAAATCAATGTTCTGTTGTTTTTTTTAGATTCTAGCGAAAATCAGTTTACCTCCAGTTCCTCCAAGGCCTGACATGCACTCTTTATATAAAGAGAATTCCTGGATCATGGTTATCTCCACCTCCTGTCTTCCCAGAAGCAACTCCAATGGCACTTACTCCCTTAGTGTACTGCAGGTTTATCTGTAATGCTTCCAGCCACCAGCTTGCCACCATTGTCACTTCCAATGTCCGTAATTTCCTTGACAGAAACCTGCAAGAAGTTCTAGGTCCTGTGCTGGCAAGGCCTTCAGAGATTTCTCACTGACTTCCACCACACGGGTTTTGCCATCAGATACAACCTTCCAGTTATTACCCATTATAGTCACTTATCCAGACTTTTGGGTTCTGCACCTGTTCTTTCGCAGACAGGGTCTTTGGAGGAACATCCTTATGAAGTTTTGGTATCCAAATTGTCCACTTCTTCTGACTGGTTTGATGCAGCCCACCATGAATTCCTCTCCTTTACCAACCTTACAGTAGCAATTGCACCCTATGTCTTTAATTATTTGATGGATATACCCCATCTCTGTCTTCCTCTACAGTTTTACTCTCTATACTTCCCTCTAGCACCATGGAAGTTGTTCCACGATGCCTTAACAGATGTCTTGTCATTCTGTGCCTTCTTGTTGTCAGTGATTTTAGTATGTTCCTTTCCTTGCCGATTCTGCAGAGAACCTCCTCATTTCTTACCTTAACAGTCCACCTAATTTTCAACATTCTTTGTAGCAGCACATCTCAAAGGCTTTTATTCTCTTCTGTTCTGGATTTCCCGCAGTCCAAGTCTCAGTACCATATATGCTGTGCTCCAAACGTGCACTCTCAGAAATTTCTTCCTCAAGTTAAGATCTATGTATGATACTAGCAGACATCTCTTGACCAGGAATGAATTTTTCACCAGTGCTAGTTTGCTTTTTACGTCCTCATTGCCCCATCTGTCATAGGTTATTTTGCTACCTAGATAGCAGAATTCTTTAACTTTGTCTACTTCATGATCTCTCATTGTAATGTTTTCATTTCTGCTACTTCTCACTACTTTTGTCTTTCTTTGATTTACTCTCATTCCAAATTCTGTTCTCATTAGACTGTTCATGCCATTCAACACATCATGCAATCCTACTTCACTTTCAGTGAAGATTACAATCTCATCAGCATATCATATTGTTGATATCCTTTCACCCTGAATTTTAATCCCACTCTTGAATCTTTCTTTTATTTTCCTCATTGCTTCTTTGATGTATAGATTGAACAGTAGGGGGGGAAAGACTACATCCCTGTCTTACACCCTTTTTAATCTGAGCACTCCGATCTTGGTCTTCCAGTCTTATTGCTCCCTCTTCGTTCTTGTACAAATTGCATATCTCACACCTTTCCTGTAACTTACCCTTATTTTTCTCAGAATTTTGAACATCTTGTACCATTTTACATTGCTGAACAGTTATTTCCAGGTCAAAAAAATCCTGTTAACATGTCTTGATTTTTCTTCTGTCTTGCTTCTATTATCAACTGCAACATCAGAACTGCCTCTCTGGGGCCTTTACCTTTCCCAAAGCCAAACTGATCATCATCTAACAGATCCTCAATTTTCTTTTCCATTCTTCTAAATAGTATTCTTGTCCGCAACTTGGAAGCATGAGCTTTTAAGCTTATTGTGTGATAATCCTTGCACTTGTCACCTCTTGCTATCTTGCAATGCTGTCCTTTGACAGGCTATGTAGCAAGACAGAGGATTGTGGACAAGCACCATTTCCAGAGAGCACCGTGGCTCAAGGTTGGCTGTCTTCCATGACTATTGGTATCATTGTGTGGATGATGTTTTTCCAAAAGTCACATGGTGTATCACAAGTCTCATATATTCTACATATCAACATGAAGAGTCATCTTGTTGCCACTTCTTCCAATTACTTTAGAAATTCTGATGGAATATTATCTATCCCTTGTGCCTTAATTGATCTTAAGTCTTACAAAGCTCTTTTAAATTCTGATTCTAATAATGGGTCCCCTATCTCTTCCCTGTTGACTCCTGCTTCTTCTTCTATCACATCATCAGACATTGTAGAGGCCTTCAATGTACTCTTTCCACCTACCTGCTCTCTCCTCTGCACTTAGCAGCGGAATTCACATTGAACTCTTAATATTACTGCTCTTGCTTTTAATTTCACCAGAGGTTGTTTTGATTTTCCTATACGCTGAATCGGTCCTTCCAATAATCATTTCTTTTCTTGATTTCTTATTTTTCATGGAACCATTTTGCCTTAGTTTCCCTGCACTTCCTACTTGTTTCTTTCCTAAGTGACTTGTATTTCTATATTCCTGAATTTCCCTGAACATTTTAGTGCTTCCTTATTTCACTGATCAGATGAATTATTTCATCTGTTATTCATGGTTTCTTCACAGTTGTCTTCCGTGTACCCACAGTTTTCTTTCCAACTTCTGTGATTACCCTCTTTCGAAGATGTCCATTCCTCTTCAACCATACTACCTACTGATATCAATATAATAGAGGGAAACATTCCACGTGGGAAAAATATATCTAAAAACAAAGATGATGTGACTTACCGAACGAAAGTGCTGGCAGGTCGATAGACACACAAACAAACACAAACACACACACAAAATTCTAGCTTTCGCAACAAACAGTTGCTTTGTCTTTCCCTCTCCTTCCCTCTTTCCTGACGAAGCAACTGTTTGTTGCGAAAGCTAGAATTTTGTGTGTGTGTTTGTGTTTGTTTGTGTGTCTATCGACCTGCCAGCGCTTTTGTTCGGTAAGTCACATCATCTTTGTTTTTAGATATACTACCTACTGAGCTATTCATTATTGCAGCATCTATAGCTACAGAGAACTTCATTTCTTAGCACTTTTGTATCCCACTTCTTTGTGCACCGTTTCTTCCTGACTAGTCTCCTTAACTTAAGCCTACTCTTCGTCATTATTAAATTGTGATGTGAGTCTATATCTGCTCCTAGGTACACCTTACAATCCAATATCTTGTTTTGGAATCTCTGCCTGACCATGATGTAATCTAACTGAAATGTTCCTGTATCGACTGGCTATTTCCAAATATACCTTCTCCTCTTGTGATTCTTCAATGGAGTAATTGCTATTGCTAACTGATATTTATTGCAGAACTCAACTAGTCTTTCTCCTTTTGTTTCTACTACCAAATTCATTTTCTCCCCAATCCTTCCTTCTGCTATAACTGCATTCCAGTTCCCCATGACTATTCGATTTTCATCTCCCTTTACATACTGAATTACCCATTCAGTAACCTCATATATTTTTTATGTCTCTTCATCTTTGGCTTGCGATGTCGGCATGTACACCTGAACTATCACTGTCGGTGTCGGTTTCCTGTCGATTTGGATGAGAATAACCATATCACTGAACTGTTCACAGTGGCTCAACCTTTGCACTACTTTCCTGTTCATAGTGAATCCTATTCTCACTACACCATTTTCTGCAGCTGTTGATATTATTCTACATTCGTCTGACATGAAATCCTTGTTTTCCTTCCATTTCACTTCACTGACCCCTACTATACCTAGACTGAGCCATAGCATTTCCCTTTCCAGATTTTCTATCTTCGATATCACGTTCAAACTTCAGACATCCCACACTCCAAATTGTAGAATGTTCCCTCCCGAAGATCTGAATGGGATACTATTCCAGAATCTTTTGCCAATGGAGAAATTATTATAATACTTCTTCAATTACAGGCAACACATCCTATGTATCTAATGCAGTTGTTTCCATAGCCTTCTGCATCCTCATGCTGTTGATCATTGCTCATTCTTTTGCCTTTATGGGGAGTTTCCCACCCCAAGAGCACGAGAGATCCCTAAACTTCTACCCGCTCCTTTGTCACTTTGATTATGATGATGATGATGATGTTTGGTTTGTGGGGCGACTTCTTATGTCGGAAATCTTCAACCGCCATTGTCGATGATTTTTATTCAAAATTTAAGCACTGGCTTTGTTCTAACCCAGGGCTGAGGGTGTTTTCATTACTAATCAAAGATGCTACCTGTAGAACACGGGTGCATTTTGGGTACCATCTGATTATGCCAATTCACTGCTCCCTTCCCCTCACAGACAAATATTAGAGCACGTTTGTCTAGATAGATCCTTATGAATTTGGGGCCTAGACTCACATCCTTCCAAATCTTTTCAAAGAGAGCCATATGAACAGCTACTCCTGCTGCTAGGTGATACTGACCAGTAAATATCCCTGTTGGGCAACTGACATCCTAAAAGCCAATACTGCAGTATTGTAAGTATGTTTCCCCATTTACTGCCCCAACTTCTTCTGTATCCAGTGGTCCTCAGAAGGGGCAGGTAGACCTCTCAGTTACACTCCTCTCTTGTTCTTTTGTTTGCTGTCTTAGAAGTGGAAGACGTCCCACTCACAAGGTATTAGGTTTACGACCTTGTAATTCCTCCATTTGTGTTTAGGGAGCCATTCTTTGCCTTGCTTTTCTGTTTTTTGCTCTAAGAAGTTTCCTAGTATGAGCCCCAGGCAATGATTTGAGCTACATCTGGTCCAACTTCTCACTAATGTCTTCAACCTCTTGGACTGGTCTATCACCCAACCAAGTTGCAGAAATGGCTTCCATTGGTTCCAGAGCCAATGTTTAGGTATTTGAGGTATCATCAAATCCTTCAGTTTTTAAACTGTTTTCCATGTTCTCCATTTTGGGCCCACGAGAATTGGGGATATATCAGGTCATTACCAGAGCAGTCTCATGCCGTATAATGCTAATTACTCAGAAGTCGCCCAATGTCTCTAAGGCTCCATTCATGACACATCTTCCTATGTGCCACACACTCTTTTGTATGGATTACATCACATCTTTGGTTCAGTACCTAGTGTGCTTGGAAAAGGATGTCAGTATGTGGGAAGAATGGGGTCTTGTAGGCCATGCTTTGTCAAGTTCATCTACTGGGACCTTTCTGGCTTGGGAGATCTTGCCACTAGCTACACTACCACTCACATAGCCCTTATCTTCACACAAACATGCAAATCTCAGCCCGTATAGTTAGTGCTACAATATGGAGGTGTCCCCTGTAGAGTGTAGAGGGATAATGACCTAAGTGAAGCTCAAACTGACAATATCAAATAGGACACATAGCTACTCACTACATAGTGTAGGCACAGAGCAGAGGACAGACACATTTTAGGTTCATTAAGAGGTAGACTAAGCTACTGGACAAAGTTTCAGATGTATAAAAAAACCATACAAACACACATTATTACACATACAACTCGCACACACATGGTCATTTTCATCTTTGGGCACTATGGTCTGGTTGTGGTGGGCAACAGTCTCAGTTGAGGTGAGCAGTGGGGGGTATAGTACACCTGGATACTCCTTTCTCCTTCTCTGTTCCTCCCCTCTCCCCTTTCCTATCCAGCACGGCCTCCCAATGCTACACCAAAAAGCCCACCTACCTGTCCCCACCACATCCATGCACACCCACACAGGCAGCACTACAGCATCTTCCCCCAAACCCCACACTGCCCCTTCCCCATTCCACCTCACACTCATCTGTAACCCTTCTACCCACAGCTACACTGCTCACCACTCTTGGGTTTTAGCATCCAGAGACAACAACTGCATGTGTTTGTGTGTGTGTGTGTGTGTTTCTAAATCTGAAGAAGAGCTTTGTCCAATAGCTAGCCTACTTTTAAATGTACATTTAAATTGCCTGTCTGCCATTCATACTACCTCTCTGTTGTGAGTAGCAATCATATCCTATTTCACATTGTTTGGGATTCCCACTAGAGCAGATGCCCACCCCGATAGCTGAGTGGTCAGCGTGACGGATTGCCATCCTGCGGGCCCAGGTTCGATTCCCAGCTGGGTCGGGTAGTTTCTCCGCTCAGGGACTGGATGTTGTGCTGGCTTCATCACATTTCATCCCCATCCAGTGCACGGGTTGCCCAATGTGGCATCAAATGTAATAAGACCTGCACCAAGGCAGCCGGACCTGCCCCGCAACAGGCCTCCTGGCCAATGACACCAAACACTCATTTCAATTTTACCAGAGCAGATTAAAGGAAAACATCAAAGCAGTTCAGAAGCACACTGCTAGATTTGTTACCAGTAGGTTCAGTCAAAATGCAAATATTATGGAAAGCATTATGAAATCAAATGGAAGTTACCAGAGATGGCTTTCTTATCTTTATTGAGAAAATTTAGAGCACTGGCATTTGCAGCTGAGTGGAGGACAATTCTACTGTTGCCAACATGTGTGTCATGTAATGACCACAAAGACAAGATAAGATAAATTATGGTTCATTTGGAGGTGAATAGACAAATGTTTTTCCTTTACTCCATTTGTGAGTGGAATAGGATAGGAAATGACTAGTGGTATAAGGTAGCCTGTGCCATGCACCATATGATTTCAGCAGGAGTATGAGTGCAGAGTTGCCAGACTGCACACAAAATATTCTCTTAATCTTTCATTTCATTCAACTTGATAAAAACTTTGCATCATTGAGAGAATAAAGACATAGCTTGTATTAAGCATTTTGATAGATGTGCAATGTTCTTTTTTTCATTTAATGTTTATTTACTGTTGTAATGCATAAGATTATATAGGAGAAATTTATATTAATACATTTTCTGATAACAAGACTGAGCTTGTGAAATGTTGAAAACTTTTTAATTGTTCAATGTAAGTAAAAGCATTTTCCAAACAAAATCTGAAGAATGCTTTCATCTGTCTCAAAGACTAATTTTCTCATAAATATTTGACATATCTTGAGTTAAATGGGACATTAATGCACTGCCTGATATTTAAAAGCTATGTTGACACACATTTTGTAATGAGAAACAGATTGCTGGATTTATAACTAACTTGTTGCTACATCTCTAAGTAGCCTGCTAGTTAAATACTTATTAAATAAAAATTTGTTATTTATCACAGTGAGGGAACCTATCTTCATTATAGGCCCAGCTATTAAAAGCAAGAAGATTACCAGCACAAAACTACATCAGGAATGCTGAATGACACTGCAAGCAGTGTAAAAAAAATTATTTACTTTCGTATAGCCTGCAAACAGGAAGAATGTTCTGACTATTGCAGTGGTGTTGCAGACTGAATGAGCAACATAATGAGAGCAACAAACAAAATTACTGTACATAATTAACTCCCATCTCTTTTCAGTCCAAACATTTTTGGGAAAATATTTATCTTATAAAAGAATATTAAACTGGTTTTTTAACAATAAATTTTTAATAATCAGTGAGTTTGGTTTCTGTAGATGATTCTCTACAGAGGAAACAATTTATGATCTCATAAACTAGGTTCTGGCAGAATTAAACAAGCAACAAAGTACCTGTTGACATTTTATGTGACCTTGCCAAGTTTTATGGAATTAAAGGCACATCCCTTGAATAGTTGAAGTTGTACTTCAACAATAGAAAACAGGGGCTCAAATTAACAAATGATACTATGGGATATTCAGCAGGAAAGGTAATTTTGTCATAAATAAATGCACAGGTAATAATTAATAACATTTACTCACACTAGCACTAGGTACACTTGCAGAGAGAGATAAACAAGCTATGTATGACAGGTCTTCATTGTCAATGATAAGTTTGCTTATTTGATGTGGCCAATACCAATGAATTCAGTTTGTGATGCCACCACATCAGCCCCCTTTTTTTTGAAACTTGGTGCCCCCTGTACATTGGGAAGATGGCACTTGACTTGTCTGCCAGTTTTTGTGGAAACAGCTAGTGCAGGTATGGGCAACTCCTGTTCTGCAGGTGTTGCTTCAGTGTCCTCCAATGGTGCCAGGGATTGAGCGAAACTGTCCGCATAAGTGTCAGCCTGAACATTGGAGTGCAATGTTGTGGGTTGCATAAGGATTGCACACTCACAGCTGAACACAGTTCTGAGTTACACTTGTCTCCTATATGCCATTCTTGCCAATTTTAAAATGTTGGCTACCTCCTGAGGTTATCCCGCAAGGCCCAGAGGGCAAAACAAAACATTGGTGTAATTCATTACCCCTGAGCCACACTTGGGAAGTTTTCTGCAGATATTTGTGCACAAACACTCTTGAATTTCCATGTCTGACAGGGTTGGTACTTGGTAGACTGGCTGTTCCTCGTTCTGGTGCTGAATTGTTGCACAAACTGTGTACTTAACACAGGGACAGCCGGCCATAAAGAAGCTGGCATGATTTGCCATAAATTAATTGTGAAGGAGAGCATTTTGTGTGTTCCTTCACTGTCATTCTCAACCTAAGCAGGACCAGAGGCAGTGCTTCGGATTATGATGAGCAGCTACACATTAGGACAGTTTCAAGCATGCGGTATAAATGCTCTACCATCCCACTGCTGGCAAGCTAGCATGTAGTGCAGAGGTGGTTGCAGGTGGAAAGGTAATTTTATTATAAATAAATGCACAGGTAATAATTAATAACATTTATTCACACTAGCACTAGGTACACTTGCAGAGAGAGATAAAAAAGCTGTGCGGCTGCACAGTAGTAGAAGTTCCTGGAAAAGTAGGCTTTCACATTGTCTCCCTCAGTCTGCAGCAGTGGTTTGTAGAACACCAAACATGGAGAACCACAAGTGCACCAGTGCTCTCACAACCGACTCAGAAGCTATGTCAGGGCCTGTGGTGATTTTTGCCCACCTGGTAAAATGACTGATGACTGTAACTAAACAGTGATGTCCCAAAGAAAACAATTAGAGGGGCCAAAATGTCCACATGTATATGCGAAAATCTTGCTGATGGCACTGGAATGTGGACAATTGGCACAATGGTGTGCCTGCTGTTCTTCTTATGCTGGCATACCAAGCATGCATGTGCCCAAGTGTGATAGTCTTTTTGTATTCCAGGCCACACAACTTTGTTGAAGACTACTTTGGCTGGGGCTCGGATTCCTGGGTGGGCTAGATTATGCTGTGCACTGAAAACTTCAAGGTGAAATTGTTATAGCATGCAACACTGCTTCTCTGTTGCTACATTATACCAAATTCCATCAGGCACATTAGGAGCTGACACACATCTGAGCGCCAATGCTTTGGCACAGTTTCATGAGAGACAATATGAGACAAGGTTGTTTCAGCATGCTATATGGCACAAATCAGTTGTGAACTGTTCAATATACTCATCCTGCCAGCACTGATGCAGTGAGCTGTCTCTGTCTTGCTGAAAGAGAGCTGCTAGCAACTTGTGCTCCAATGATTGCAAGTGTCTCCCTTCAACAGATGGCTGGAAATGCTTGATAGCTACGTAGATAGTGAGCGATTTGCGGCCAATAGCACTCCATTTTTGCCACTGTTGTGTCAAGTTTCCAGAAAAGAATGTGAGTGACTGGCATTTGCCATTACCTTTTGTTGAAGAGCTGCACTCACTGATGTTTGGCTCTTATCAGCCATAAGCACCATAGGGTGTCCCAGCATTGTTGCCTGTGGCAGATGTTTCTTTAGGTCATGGAAAGCTGCTTCAACCTCTTGAATCCACTGTATTTTATAGTTTCCTGTACTATATTTACGGGTGGGTAATGCTGCGAGGGGCTCCTGGGCACAGCTAGATTAGACAAGTGGCGTCTATAACAATTCAGCATACTGAGGTTGTAACAATTCAGCATGCCGAGGCTGTGGGAGGGGGCATCTGTTGTACTGGTTTGATCCACTCCGTCAATAGTGACAAGCCTGTCCCACAGACAAGTATCCCAGTAATTTAACTTCAGCTTTCCCTCTTATGCAGTTTTTGATGATAATGATTATGCCATATTCTTGTACGTAACAGAAAAGTTGCGGCAGATGTTCAACATGCTCTTCTACTGAAGTGCAGCATATTAGAATGTCATCCATGTAGCAGAATCCGAACAGTAATTCATGTAACACCTCATCAATAAACTGCTGCCAAGTGTGGGCAGTGTTTCTGAGGCCATATAACATAAAGACGTATTGAAACAAGGTGAATGGAGTGATCACTGCTGCTGTTTGATATCAGTTGGAGTTACGAGAATTTGAGAAAACAGCTTGTTGCATTTTATAACACTGAATATTTTGGACTGGTAATGGTGCAATTAAAAACAACCATGTCGGGTACAGGGTAGTAGTCTGCAATTGCAAGGGAATTAAGTGCTCTATAGTCTCCATGAATTACCCTTTTAAAGGGCCATGTGGAATGGGGAGCCCCAAGGACTATCAGAGCTAGTCAGAACACCTACTATAAGAATTCAATCAATCTCTGCTTGCTCTGCAAGGAACTTCTCTGGAGGCAGTTAATGTGGATGGGAGGCGACGAGTTGACCTTGTGGAGTGTGAATATGACGTTGAGCCATGTGTGTGCACTTCCTGGTGGTTCTGGCAATGTTGTTGAGTGCTGGAAAGTCCTGGAGCAAGTTAAGAAAAAGTAGTTCATCTGGCAGCACTGTAATACTGCCTGTAGCATATGAATCGTTATGACTCACAGAGTGATTCTTTCATGATGTACACTTGTGCATTCCACACTGCTGTGAGTATGAAATCGAATCATAATACCCTGGCACAGATAACACAGTACAGGAACTGGAAATCTTTGTGCAGGAAGCTATGGGCACATTGTACTTCATTTGACCCAATGTAGGCAATATCTTTTCTGTGGGTACTGGGATCGACAGTTGACCAGGTCCGGCATAAATCAAAAGTTATGTAGGAAGCCCACACCAATTATAGGACCTGTCATGTCTGCAATCACAAAGTCAGATATCAAGTGCAAGTTGGAATCCAGATGTAGTGTCAAGTGCTTTTCATCATAGTTAGGAATTCTGAAGTTGGTTGCAGAAAGCATTTATTGCATAGCTGCCATTATGTGTCACTACGCTGCCAGCAGTGTGTGGCACTCCTCCGGCAGCATAGCGCTGTGCGGAAAGTTTAGTGAGAATCATGTTCACCACCAGCATGTATGGACAATACGAGGGTTTTAACTTGTGCTTTTTATAATCTGTGTGCATTTTCCCAACTGTGTGCTTTTTATCAACTGGATTTTTATCAATATATGCAAATGTGTAGAGTTCCTTGTATGCTTTGATGTCATGTAATGTATACAATTTTATAGCAAGTTCCATAAGATCAGATGATGGCAGCATTAAGACTGTTGAAACCAGTCATCTGGGAACAGTAAGAGTGTCTACACTGCTATCACTGCATATGCAATTTGTTCATTTTGAACTGGGGAAACTTTCTATGTGTAGAGTGCCTTGTATGCTTTGATGTCATGTAATGTATACAATTTTATAGCAAGTTCCATAAGATCAGATGATGGCAGCATTAAGACTGTTGAAACCAGTCATCTGGGAACAGTAAGAGTGTCTACACTGCTATCACTGCATACGCAATTTGTTCATTTTGAACTGGGGAAACTTTCTATGACAAAATTCTCTTGGTTTCCTTGCCACATTAGGTTTAAATGCTTAGTCAAGCTTTTTACAACTTCCTCTATGATCATAATTTAGAGCTGACTTCTGTAAGACACGCTGTGGTGGTACTGTACATGTGACAGGGTGGTCACATCATGCGAATTCCAAGGCATTTGCAAGGAGATATGTTAACGAATTTCCTTTTGGCTTTTATAGCAAGTTCCATAAGATCAGATGATGGCAGCATTAAGACTGTTGAAACCAGTCATCTGGGAACAGTAAGAGTGTCTACACTGCTATCACTGCATATGCAATTTGTTCATTTTGAACTGGGGAAACTTTCTATGACAAAATTCTCTTGGTTTCCTTGCCACATTAGGTTTAAATGCTTAGTCAAGCTTTTTACAACTTCCTCTATGATCATAATTTAGAGCTGACTTCTGTAAGACACGCTGTGGTGGTACTGTACATGTGACAGGGTGGTCACATCATGCGAATTCCAAGGCATTTGCAAGGAGATATGTTAACGAATTTCCTTTTGGCTTTTGTCTTGGAATCTTAAGCCAACATTTAATGACTTTACCAACAAGAGTAGCTGGTATCATCAAAGACTCAGCCTTCATTGCTGGTCGTCTGCTTAGGAATCTATAAAGAATATTGTGTTTGTGATATTTTTTCTGGGATTAATCTTAACCCAGAGTTAATTTCTCACTTCCATTGGCATAAAATATTTTCAAAACACATGTTGAATGACAGACTATTACCTTGTATTACTCCTCTTTTATTCTTAGTAGTATTTTTCTCTCTAGTCCCATTTTTCTACAAATTCTCACTTAACATAATTTGTAAAACCTGACACAATTTATACATATTTCTGTATTTTTTTCTCTTTTTTTCTACTACTCATATCAGCCATTCAACTTCCACTTCTGGATAAGACAGTCTCTATATTTTTCCACGCATTATGGCCTTTGTCCCTGTTGTGCCTATGTTTTTTAATGTTATCTACACACCTTCAATTACATTGTCATCTGGGTCTTTTCTTGGCTCTTGCAATTCAACAAAGACCTCCCCTGATCTACCTATCAACAACTGACCTCGCTACATTTCCCACACACCACCATTTGCTTTTCATTATCACCGTGATTTTGTCTTCCATCCTGTTCTGTTCCCTTATCTATTTGTTTTCTTCTCTCTCCTACTAATACCTAAAATTCATCTTATTACACTGGTACTGTCATTCCTACATATGCTTATCTTAAACCAGTTTTGTTCCTTTAAAAGTAGTGTCATTAACACTGCAAAATGATTGTTAATCACTGAGAGGCATAACATAATGAAATGGCTGATGAGTATTCTATAATTATCCCCATCAGTTTCAGTTTCCTTTTTATATGATATAATTACTTCCATTATTTGCCATTCATGAAAAACATTCCTGTTTCTACTATTCATGTGCTACGATTAATCATGTAAAATGATCCATGGAATATGAAATGAACTAATTAAATGCAGCATTCTTAATTAACAGTTTTCAGTATCTGATTTGTTCTATATTATTATTTGAACAAGATTAGTTTTTGTTTTTTCTTCCTTTCTTTTAATTTCTCTTGGACTATAATTTTCTCTCCTATACTGTGCAAAAATAATTATTTTAGTCTCCAGTAGTTGTGTACAAGCTCTGCTTGCCAGTTTCATATTACTTTCTGTTGTCTTCTTCAGTCTAAAGTTATGGCTAGTGGTTGATATCAGCTTTCGTATATGCTGTATGTAGGTACGGTACTGTATTCTTTTATTGCTACATGAGTTGTTGCATCACTTTGTATAATGCAGTTTCTTGTCTCCTGGTAATATCATTCATGATAACTGATATTAGGCTTTCCCAAGTTTCTTGAAACGCTCTATATCCTGTTTTCTTCAGAGTGGTTTTATAAACTGACAAAATCCAATTTTCTTCATTCTGACATTTTTAATAATGCATTTTGCTCCAAGGTACATATTGTTCCACTCAGTTTTGCCACTTTCTGTTTCTTGTCTCCAGTACAATGTGGCAATCATTATTGATACTGATCTTTAATACCAACTTCTCATAACAATACTTCTTGTCTCCAGTTGGCACGCAGAGCCATTTTCACTATTATCAAGTAGTAATCATAATTTATACCACTTCTATGATGTACTCTTATGTTTCATACTAGTTAGTTCAGATTCAGACATAGATACAGCACACATACTTCATTAACATTTCTAATTACTGTCTACACAGATTTTCTTTACACATACATTAAACACAATTTTACACAGAAACTATCAACAGAAGAAAAACAAGTGCAAATATTATGTCAATTTAACATTCAGTATTATTTATTTCACCAAAGAATTAAAATTAACATATTTTTGCAGCTTATTTGAATCGTCACAGTCACTCTTCTGGGCCAGCTTTGGCATGATTGGACTGGACAGCTTTGAACTAACAGGAATCAAAACATATACTCGATTCTGGGGACTGCTAATGTTTGGTTCATACTCGGTGATCAATGTGATTGTCTTATTGAACCTCCTCATAGCTATGATGTCCAATTCATATGCTATGATAGATGTGAGTACCCGTTTTCTATTTTTGTCAGATCAAATTAACTGTCAGAAAAATAACACAAATAGTAACTATTTATTGTTTTGCAGGAGCACTCTGACACAGAATGGAAATTTGCCCGTACTCGTCTCTGGATGAGCTATTTTGAAGAAAGTGCTACACTACCACCACCATTCAATATACTACCCACGCCAAAACTCATTTTTAAGTTACTTGGGCTGCGCAAAAAGGACAAACTTCGTAGAATGTCATCAAAGGTAAGGTAAATCTAAAATTCCACAATTCACATCCAAAAAAATTACAGAGTCAATCATGGTATACTAATACATTATGTGTTTGTGACAATTTTGTTATATGCGTTTAGTATTATTACATGAAGAGAAAGCCTTAATCCTCACATATGCATTCCTTATCAGTTACATATGATTGATAAGTGTGGTAATTCTTACATACTGGAGCTCCAAAAGTCAACACTGTTCAGTGCTGGAAACTCGGTTTGTTCATGAATACATGTGCTAACACGTCTCAGCAGTAATCAGTGATAAGGACAATATGGCCTTCATGCTAATGCAAAGAACTGTCTAAAATTAGGTACAGAAAATGCAAAGCAAATTGGCAAAAAATTGGACGGATATTTTGAGGCAGCAGAACTGAGTCTATGTGTCGCCTGCCTGATACTGCACACTGCATAAAAATGGGGATACGTCTGATGTCAACAACTACCGCCCAATCTCTCTTCTGACTGCCTTATCCAAAATTCTTGAAAAAGTAATGTATTGTAGAGTAGCTTCACACCTCTGTAAAAATAAAGTTTTAACAAAATGTTAGTTTGGTTTCCAGAAGGGTTTTTCAACAGAAAATGCCATATATACTTTCACTAATGAAATATTAAATGCTCTGAGTAACCGGAAGTCACCCATTGGGATTTTTGGTGATCTCTCAAAGGCTTTTGATTGTGTAAATCATGGAATATTTCTAGATAAGCTCAAGTACTGTGGTATGAATGGGACAGTGCTCAAATGGTTTAAATCATACCTAACTGGAAGAGTGCAGAAAGTTGAAATAAGCAGTTCACATAATATGCAAAAAACTGGTGATTTATCAAACTGGGGAACACTCAAGAATGGGGTGCCACAAGGTGTGGTCTTGGGTCCTCTGCTGTTCTTAATATATATTAATGACTTGCCATTCTATATTCATGAAGATGCAAAGCTGGTACTTTTTGCCGATGATACAAGTATAGCTATCACACCCAACAGACAAGAATTAACTGGTGAAATTGTAAATGATGTTTTTCAGAAAATCATTAAGTGGTTCTCTGCAAATGGGCTCTCATTAAACTTTGACAAAACACAGTATATACAGTTCCACACAATCAGAATCGGTAACTAAGGTAGAATATTCAAAATTTCTAGGTGTATGCACTGATGAGGGGTTGAACTGGAAAAAACACACTGAGGATCTGCTGAAACGTTCGAGTTCAGCTACTTATGCTATTAGTTAGGGTCATTGCAAACCATGGGAATATACATCTCAGTAAATTAGCTTACTATGCCTATTTTCATTCTCTACTTTCGTATGGCATCATATTCTGGGGTAACCCATCATTGAGTAAAAGAGTGTTCATTGCACAAAAGCGTGTACTCAGAATAATTGCTGGAGCTCATCCAAGATCATCCTGCAGACACTTATTTAAAGAGCTAGAGATCTTCACTGTAGCCTCACAATATATATTTTCTCTTACGAAATTTGTTATTAACAATCTGAATGAATTCAAAAGTAATAGCAGTGTAATGAATGAATGAATGAATGAATGAAATTTTATTGTCGTTTAGCTATTACAGCAATTGACAAAGTCAAGTTACACATATACAAGTTATACAGCATATATACATGGGTTAAAGATCAATATGTGACATAAGTTTTACATAAAATACAATATTTAAAATGAAATAATATGAAAACATTGCATCATAACTGATTCAGTTAAAGAAATTATGCTACACTCTCCAAATCGGTACCACTATGATATTTTACAGTCGTAAAATTCCTGAAGTGAGTAGTATGGGTTTGCAGCTAACCAACTGAACAATTTGTCTTTAAATACATCAAATGGAGCTTCTACCCATTCTAGTGGCAAATTATTAAACATCTTCATACCCACCACTTCGTAGCTGTTCAATGACTTGGATAATCTGTAGTAAGGTATGTCAAGATTGCTACTATTCCTGGTTCCATGAAAGTGTACATCTCTTCTACGCTGGTATTCTGATAAGTTGCTCTTTATATGCAGTAGGGCAGTGTAAATATACATGTTTATCACAGTTAATATTTTTAAGTTGATAAACAGTGGTTTGCAATGGGCCAGTTTATCACTGTTTGTGATAATTCAAATTACTTTCTTCTGAAGTACCAGAATGTCCTGAAGGTGTGAGCTATTGCCCCATATTAAAAGCCCATAAGATATAATACTTTGAAAAAAAGCAAAGTAGGCTGATCTTACATAGGCCGCAGGTACATGGTTTATTAAATTCTTTAACAAATACACCACTCTCGACAGCCTTGCACTAATGTATTTAATATGTGGCTCCCAAGTCAGTTTAGTATCTATAACAATACCTAAGAACTTAACACTATTCTTGAAGTCTTCTGCTGGCGGATCTCTCAAACTAAATACAATCTTTTGAGTTTTACTTTCATTAAGCAGGAACCCATTAGCTCGGAACCAGACTGATGCCTGTGATATTGTGTCATTTGCCACAGTTTGGAGCATATCAATGTCTGAGCTGATATTGAAAAAAGTGGTATCATCTGCATAGAGAATGGAGTGAGTATTTACGTAGGATGGTAGGTCATTTGTCATTAGGATAAATAGCAGAGGTCCTAATACTGAGCCTTGTGGCACACCGCACTTAACTTCAGCTAGCTGTGATCTCTGTTTACCAATACAAACAATTTGTCTACGGTTGCTGAGGAAAGATTCAAAAATGTTGTCGACTTCACTGTTTGTGATTCCGTAATAAACTAGTTTGTTGAGGAGTGAAATATGCTCCACAGAATCGAAGGCTTTGCTCAGATCACAAAATGTAGCCTGAGCAAAATTTTTTCTTTCATAAGCATTAAGCACTTTTTTAATCAGGGAGTCAATGGCATGGACTGTGGATTTGCCCTTCCTAAAGCCAAATTGTACCGGAGTAATAATGTTATTACATGTCAGATAATCACACAACTGGGAGTAGATGATGGATTCCAAAACTTTAGATAAAATAGGTGTCAGGGATATTGGGCGATAGCTAGATGGGCAATTTTTGTCTCCTTTCTTGTAAATGGGCACTACCCTGGATAATTTTAATACTTCTGGGAATACTCCTTCAATTAGACATCTATTTATACATTTAGTAAGAGGATATACTATGTAGCCAATTATCTTTTTTAACATATTACAAGAAATACCATATATATCTTCACTATCAGAGGGTCTAAAGTTATTTACAAGAGTTAAAACAACATCTGGTGTGACCTCTGTTAAAAGGAATTTATCGTTCAGGGTGTAGTCTACATTATGGTATTTAATGAGATCAACAACAGTCTCTTGTGGCCTCACAATGCTTTCCCTAATTTGGTTAACAGATTTTATACAGTAGTTGTTAAATTCGTCTGCTGAAATTACTACCTCAACTTTCTGCTTGCTTTTGGCCACTGAATTTATTATAGTCCATGCTTTTCTGCATTTATTTTTTGATGACTCAATGCTGACTAGGTTATGTTGTTTTTTGGCCTCATTTAAAGCATACTTATATTCTTTTTGTGCTCTTGAGTACCTTTGTTTAGCCATATCAGTTTTCTTAAGTCTGTAAGAATCTCTATACAACAACAACCTTCTTTTCATATTGGCTAGTTGAGCGGTATACCATGGACTCTTATCCCTATGTCTATTACTGTTACTTTTAGGGTTAACTTTACATTTGTATTGAGGGCAGTTAGTCTCGAATATATTTAAGAAATAATGAAAAAATCTATCAAACAATGTATTGGCAGAGTCCTGAGCATTATTGTCAAACAGATTTGACCAATCATAATTACTGAGTGAGACCATAAAATTAGACAGTTTTTCTTGCGTTATTGGTCTTGTGATGACTACTTTAGGCTCTTTAAACTCCTTATACTCCATGTTAGGCCTATCTGTACCTATTTTTACCCAAACTGAGTCATGGTCCGAGAAATCGAAGACAGCTACATCTGAAGACAGTAACTCTCTATTGACATTTGTAAGTATGTTGTCGAGACAAGCGGACTGTCTTGTGGGTTTGCAGTTCGTAAAAATGAAGTTGAATTGTCGTAACAGGTTTTTAAATTCATTTACAGTGTGCACATCTTTGTTTACATCAAATGCGGCATTGATGTCACCACCAATCACGATACTATATTTCTTCCACTGAGGACTAAGAAAGAAGTTTAGTAAAGTCTCAAGTTTTTCTAAAAATATTAATGGACTTCCATCCGGTGATCTATAAAGAGATACAATAGCAATTTTTAAATGATCCAGATATACGCCTGTGGCTTCAAAATGTATCTCACTGCACAAAAATCCTAGATCTAGTTCATTACTACAATTTATTAATCCCTTCTTAATGTAAATTGATACACCCCCATGAATATGTTGCTCTCTGCTAAAACTGTTTGCTAAGTGAAAATCATCTAGTACATGAAAAGATATTTCATTTCCTTTACACCAGTGCTCACTTAAGCATAATGCATCAAATAAGTTCTCATTTGCAAATTCATTTAAAATTATGTGTTTTCCACTTATACTTTCAATATTGAGATAACCTATCTTGAAAGACAAAGTTGGTGAGTGGTTTTTGTTAATGTCACAGGAGGGGAGGAGTACAGTATTATGGGACAATGGAGAACATTTAATTGTTTTTTCAGCCCTGGAATCTACGTTAGGTGGCGGTTGGACTTCCTTGGGATAAACCATAAAAAATCTTCATTTCTCTTTGGTAATTTTTTGGGTCTGTTTGAAACACGGTTGGAAGTTTGTTTCACTTTACTGTCCACAAGTTTTATAGGAACATGTTTTCCCAAATCATTTGGTATCACTTCATCATGAGACAAAGGTGATACTTTACTTACTGTGACTGGTCTATTCTTTTCTGCTACTCTTGAAGGTGATGGAGGAGGAGCTGGTAATGTTTCTGCTGTTGGTGAAGTTGGTTTAGTTGCTGCTGGTGGAGGAGTTGTACATAGCTACAACACTAGGAGAAAGGATTATCTTCACTACTCAAGGTTAAATCTAACTTTGGATCAGAAGGGGGTAAATTATGCTGTCACAAAAGTCTTTGGTCACTTACCTAATAGCATCAAAAGTCTAGCAGATAGCCATATAGCATTTAAAAGGAAATTAAAAGAATTTCTTAATGGCAACTCCTTCTACTCATTAGATGAACTTTTGAATATAGTAAGCGGGTAATTCCCCCCCCCCCCCCCAAAAAAAAAAAAAATTAAGTGTCATGTAATATTTTGTGTAATGTAATATCTTGTATAGACACCTTTTATTAACCTGACACATTCCACATCATTACGAAGTGTCGTATTCATGATCTATGGAACAAGTACTAATCTTATCTATGTTTTCAAAGGTTCTGTTAATCAGTTCAGCTGATTCACAGTATGGTTCCTTCAACAAGATTTCAGGCACTTTCTAGTCCTATCTTTGGAAAAATAATGGCTCTGTCATCTTATACACGGTATTCCAGAAGAAAAGGTCAATGTTCAAGGCACATGGCAGTTACAATCATTTGAAGCAAAAATCGTTACATGGGCATATGCCCTGTTCTGATGGTTTCTGTGATAGAACACATTTGAGTTACATTGTTATTTATTTTCTGTTTTATTCAATATGCCATATTCTTAACACAATCACCTCTAAACATTCTCATACATATCACATTAATGTTACTGTACAGTTCACAATTTATGTTTGAATATCTGACAGTCAACTTCAATGAATTTGTGCACTCTTTGCAAAACATGTTGTGTGATTGTCTGAGTGCCTCTGCACATTCCTTGATGAGGGCAGCAGCGTCCATGATGCAACCAACGACAACATCTTGTGTACTTACCTCTCATTTGTAGACCTCAGACTACATCCAACTCCATAAACAAAAATGTGATGGTGTCAGATCTGGCAACCTGGGTGGCCAGTAAACTGTACTACCACAAACAATCCAGCGATTAGGGTAAGTGTGATGGAGATGTTCTCTTACATGCCTGGAAAAATGTGGAGGGCTTCTGTCATGCTGAAAGTACATTGCACTCCATGTGCCCAAAGGAAATCCTCAAGGTGTTCAACAAATGAATTTTCAAGAAAATGTAAGTAATTCTGTCCCATCATTCACTCTTCTAAAATAACTGAACCTATCAATTCATCACCGATTTTGCCGCATGAAACATTGATCAAAAAATTAACTTGCAAATTGGTTTCCACTGTAGCATGTGGATTTTCTTACAAACATTGATGATGATTATTATCTTTGTTGTTGATTCCATTACATATAAATGCGGCTTCATCAATGAAAAGAATTAATGGAAGCAAATTGTCGTTTAACCAGTGACAAAATTCAAATCATGTGTCATTGTTATGAATGTGAAGATATGTGGACGCACTGTATGTGAAATGGTTACAAGGTTTCTGCACATAATGCTCACCATACAGGTATTAGTGAGACATTGATGTGTGAAGACAGTCCATCACGTGCTGGCAGTAGGGCTATGCTGCACCATTTCAACAATGTGTTGCTGTTCCTGCACAGGTTGTCGAACTATATGTACAGAATAAAAATGGGAATGTGGAAGAATACCTGTTTCATACAATGGGCAGCAAACTAATGCACTACACTGCATGTAATACCCGAATAGCTGGACTGGTCATGGTAGTACAGTTTACTGGCCACCAAGGTTGCCAGACCTTACACCATCAGATTTTTGTTTGTGGAGTTGGATGTAGACTGAGGTCTATAAATGAGAAGTAAGTATGCAAAATGTAGTGGTTGGTTGCATCATGGACGCTGCTGCCCTCATTAAGGAATGTACAGAGGCACTCAGGCAATCACACAACATGTTTTGCAAAGAGTGCACATATTGCCTATAACTGATTCTTAACGACTTTCAAATTATTATTTTGTTGACTTCTACATTTACCATTCAGTTAAAATTCTTCAGTTTAATACTGTACAAAATATTTATCTGGTATGTTTTATGTACAATGTATTTCCTTATATTGCTGACAGTATGTAGAGTTCTTACTTGCAGCAACTGTCACAATTATAAGATAATTAACAGCAAGTGCAAGTGGCACTTGTCTCTCTTGCCCATGTAGATCAATTTGGTTGAGTGACTTTTATGCTAACATGCCACACCTATTCAGACCACAGTCACACACTTTTTATGCCACATTTTACTATTTATTATATTTTTGAGGTGTTACATGATTACAGTCGTTGGTACTTGCACATATTTTTCTGTTATGATGTCAAGCACTTACTAGGGTTTCTGAGTCTGCTATCTAATTTGATTTCTCAACACATCGAAATGCAGCGTGTCCACAGCATTTCAGAAGACTTTTACTGTATTTCCATCTTCTGGCAAACTGCTGGAGTCTCCTATGCATTTCTGCATATAGGTGTCAGCCATGGTGGACACTTAACTCCCCATAACATCCACTCTTTAATCATTTGATTGCTTCCCAGTGCTCACGGTCCACTGTTGCCCCACATAATTTAGAGTGTTGTCACTTCTATCTCACTGCTTCAGATGCAAGTTGCCAATCTGCACTGAAGGCAAAACACCTATCATTATTCACAGGCTTTGGCCCCACACGTACTTTCATTAGCTCCTGAACAATGCTGTCCCAGAAACCACTCACTGGACAGATAGTAGACATCTTGAAACTGAATGTGTGCTCCTCCATTAATCTCTGTTGACACAGTGCCAGTTTAACCTTCCTGGTCAAGTGTTACATAGAGTTAATGGCCAGTGCAACAAACAGAGACATAGCACTGTCACAAAAACCAGATGTACTAGTCTGAGATTCTTATTCATGCTCCCCAAAAGACTTCTTATTTATGCAAGGCTTGGAAGATGGGCTTAACTGCTTTCTTGTTTAGAGTTCAGCCAATTCCTACACCAGCATTTGGTAAGAAGGCGACTCCTTGCCTCTTTCTTTGCTCTGTCTTTTCCAGAAAATCCAGCTCTATCATGAATAGTCCTCACCCTGTGTGTCAGTATCATCAGACAGAAAAATTGTTGTCCTCAATTATTGCAGCTTTCCCTGATGGATATAAGTCCTTCGTGAATAAGTTTTCTGTGTACCTCACATGCCAAGTACAAGGTTTCTTCTGCACAAGGACATCCAGAAATATGGACATCCAGAAATAAGAGGCAGTTGTTCTACTCAACCTCCATGATAAATCTGATGTTTTTGTGAAAGAAGACCGATATTTCACCATCAGTGCCCGCAGACGGCCACGGAGTACTGCAGGTAGCCTTGCTTGGGACCTTACTGCAGCCACTGGAACAGTGGTCTCCAGACACCCAGTTAACAGACGACTGAACAGAAATGGTTTATTCACCCGGAGACCTGCAAGGTGCATTCCACTTGCCCCTGGTCACAGGAGAGCCCGTAAGGCCTGGTGTCAAGAACACAGTACATGGTCATTGGAACAGTGGTCCCAGGTTCATGGACGAGTCCAGATATAGTCTGAACAGTGAAACTCGCTGGGTTTTCATCTGGCGTGAACCAGGAACCGGATACCAACCCCTTACTGTCCTTGAAAGGGACCTGTATGGACGTCATGGTTTGATGGTGTGGGGTGGGATTATGATTGGTGCATGTACACCCCTGCATGCCTGTAACAGGTCAGGTGTATTGAGATGTAATTTTGCACCAGTATGTCCGCCTTTTCAGGGGTGCAGTCTGTTCCACCTTCCTCCTAATGGATGATAACGCACAGCCCCACCAAGCTGCCATTGTGGAGGAGTACCTTGAGACAGAAGATATCAGGCGAAAGAGTGGCCTGCCTGTTCTTCAGACCTAAACCCCATCGAGCACGTCTTGGATGCTCTCAGTCAACGTATCACTGCACGTCTTCAGACCCCTAAGACACTTCAGGAGCTCCGACAAGCACTGGTGCAAGAATGGCAAGCTATACCCCAGCAACTGTTCGACCACCTGATCCAGAGTACGCCAATCCGTTGTGCGGCCTGTGTATGTGTGCATGGTGATCATATCCCATATTGATGTCGGGGTACATGTGCAGGAAACAGTGGTGTTTTGTAGCACGTATGTTTCGGGACAGTTTTCTCAACTTATCACCAATATCATGGACTTACAGATCTGTGTGGTGTGTGTTCCCTATGTGACTATGCTATTAGCACCAGTTTTGTGTAGTGCCATGTTGTGTGGACCCCATTCTGCAATTATCCTTAATTTATGAGCATGAGTGTACATTGTCTGACAACACACTAAATTTATGTTATGGATAAATACAGCTTTAATCTTAATTCTGTTGTTCTCTAAATGTGTGTAAAATTCCGTACTGATGCACGTCCCGAATTACCCTAGCATAATCCTAACTGCAAATGGGAGTGAAACACCCAATCATACTTCAGGATATGCGCTAGCCTGTGCACATAATATCAATATAAATGTGATATGCTGATAACAAACAGAACAGAAACTCAAACAATAAACACACTATCATTATAGTGCATATAACAGGAACATCAGCATTATCAATATGAGTGACAATAACATTACCATGGTGTTTCAGTTGTCTTCATATGCTATTTACATTTCAGCGCAAGGAACGAAAAGAGAAGGAACGTGATTACCGCTACACAGCTGTAATGCGATCACTTGTTTGGAGATATGTGTCTGCTATGCACAGGCATGCTGAAGAAAATCCTGTCACAGAGGATGATATTAATGAAGTTAAAGGAGAAATTTCTGCAATGAAATGCCAGATGCTTGAAGTCTTCCGAAAGAATGGAATGGATGTCACTAGCGCTGACACAAGAGAGAAAGGTAAATTATCATTATGTAAACATTTTTACTTTTATATGTTTGTACAATTGCTCTACAGGAGAAAAATGGTAATACTAAATTCTCATCTGAAAATTTGGTCAGAGAGCTTACATAGAGAATTCCTCCGAAGAGTCGTCAGGCGCACCACTGTGACTTACCAACATGCAGCAAGGCTGCTCAGACCCTTCTGGAGTACTGGTTATTCTTCAGATTTTACTGCCCTCATTAATACATATCGATAAAACAAACATCACACTAGACTAATTTGGGGGCTCTCCATCAAATAGTCACGTAAAATTTAGTTTTAAAAATAATTTTGTTTGTAATGGGAAACAAAATGGTACTTTCTGTTGAAAGTAGACTTTACATGAAATATGTAATGAGCAATATCTGTTTGGGCTGACACCAGGTAAACACTGCATAACAAAACTGCAAACATCCAGCAAAACACCAAAGAAAATGCACCTGACGATCTTTAGGAGGGACATCATGTATACAGGAGCTTTCCACGGTTATAATGATTCTAATTTCCAGTGACAATGGAAAAATGCAAGTTTATCCATTTGAGAAAAGGAACTTCTGTCTATAAACATTGTGAGGTGAATAGTGGAGGGCACTTACCATAAATTATTTCTTGTTGTAGGATAAGTCATCCAGTGGAATACAAGAGGCTATAAATTGCTGCTTGCAGGATTCAATAAATTACTCCATTAAGAACATAGTTGACAACATTGTAGACACACATTATGAGGGACAGGGAGTTCCACTACTGCACTAGAAACGGTTTGATGTGTGAATGTTTGTGGCTGCAATATTGAATATATGTGTTTGCAATATGACAAAGCATTGTCTCACTTCAAGCATCATCCTCATAAATACTTGCATCTGATGTTTCCTGAAAGATTGATAAGAATAATATGTCATGTTTGTGACCAGCTCTTCCAAATGATCTGCCTTCCACTAGATTTTCTCTTGTACAGGTATATGAAATCTTAAGCTTGAGACACTTTTCAAGACTGAAGAGCATTTCTTTGCACAAATTCTTGCTGCTTATGACATTGTTCAAGGAACAGAACTATGAGCAATGATTTCATGACTGGATGGAAGCTGGGAGACCTCATATTGAACAAATATTATGAATATATCATGGTGTAGGAGTTGTGCTGATAAATAAAATTACTACAAAATTGTATCTACTCAACTTTCATCATTTCAGTAGCAGAAAAAAAAATGAAAATTTCATATTTTCTCGCCGCGCGGGATTAGCCGAGCGGTCTAAGGCGCTGCAGTCGTGGACTGTGCGGCTGGTCCCAGTGGAGGCTCAAGTCCTCCCTCGGACATGGATGTGTGTGTTTGTCCTTAGGATAATTTAGGTTAAGTAGTGTGTAAGCTTAGGGACTGATGACCTTAGCAGTTAAGTCCCATAAGATTTCACACACATTTTAACATTTTTGAACATATTTTCTCTAATGACTTTTGGCTCATTCATTTTTGGATCAGGGTTTCCTAACTAAAATTTATACATTTAAACTTCTCAGTTATCTCTGAAAGCTTGCATTGTCCTCACAGAAACACCTTAGATATGAATAAGGTATCATGCAGATGTTTATTCAATACAATATTTGAAACCGTATGTTAGGACACCATGGATGAAAGCTGTTACGCCTCTGATGGTGCTGAAAATCTCAGTGTCACTGTGTCTTCCAAAACACAACATCTGACCTGTTTGTCCTTACTTGGGGTGTGTGGCAGACACTGGTGAGTTTACATATCTTTGCGCATAAAGAAAATGTGGGAACTGGTCACACACTTGCATCTTACACCTTAGTAATAGTAACATATCTGAACCATCACAGGGTGCCTCACATGTTTGGTTACTGTCTAATGACCCTGTCAAGACAAGAGCAGAGGTTGGGTATGTTGGCCGTTGTGAGCTCCAACATTAGTGGGGCTACGGAGACCATGAGGAAAATAGCAGGCACACCAGAGAAAGGAGGCCCATGTGCACTCAGTATGTTTGCTGGGAGGCACTGTTTGAGATGTGGAGGCTCTGCTGGTAGCTACTGAACACAATGCATCCAGCTGCAAATCATAGCTCATGCCGGTACAAATGATGCCAATTGCATGGATTCTGAAGTCATCCTCTGTTCCTTTAGACAGCTAGTTGGACTGGTAAAGGCAGCTATCATCACACTTGTGGTGTAACCATGGCTCATTATTTACAGCATATGGCTCATTACTCTCAGAATTGTAGTGAAACTCTGGTCTGGAGCCAAGTGGGAGGTTTCATCAAAAGGCTCAGACAATTCTGCAACAATCTCAGATGCAAATTTTTTGATCTTCGTTATCGGATGGATAATTGTAAGGTCAGGTACGCACCACACAAACAAAGGTACTATTTAGGTAGTTGAAAGTGTGTGGTGTGCACATGGTGATTTTTAGGTTAGAGGAAGCCCTGTTTAGGGTCAATAATGAATTGTCTGACAAAAAGGTGGTGGATCTGCCACATTACTCTCAGAGAAGAACTTTCATCACTGTACATCATAAACAGAAAATATTACTGTGATATTATCAGGGGCAATCAAAAAACTTCCCTTCAAAGGCTGCATATCTACATCTACATCTACATCCATACTCCGCAAGTCGCCTGACGGTGTGTGGAGGAGGATACTTTGAGTACCTCTATCGGTTCTCCCCTCTATTCCAGTCTCATATTGTTCATGGAAAGAAAGATTGTCGGTTTGCCTCTGTGTGGGCTCTAATCTCTCTGATTTTATCCTCATGGTCTCTTTGCAAGTAGTACGTAGGAGGGAGCAATATACTGCTTGACTCCTTGGTGAAGGTATTTTCTCGAAACTTCAACAAAAGCCCGTACCGAGCTACTGAGCATCTCTCCTACAAAGTCTTCAACTGGAGTTTATCTATCATCTCCGTAACACTTTCGCGATTACTAAATGATCCTGTAACAAACTGCGGTGCTCTCCGATGGATCTTCTCTATCTCTTCTATCAATCCTATCTGGTACGGATCCCACACTGTGGAGCAGTATTCAAGCAGTGGGCGAACAAGCGTACTGTAACCTACTTCCTTTGTTTTCGGATTGCATTTCCTTGGGATTCTTCCAATGAATCTCAGTCTGGCATCAGCTTTACTGACAATTAATTTTTTATGGTCATTCCATTTTAAATCACTCTTAATGCCTACTCCCAGATAATTTATGGAATTAACTGCTTCCAGTTGCTGACCTGCTATATTGTAGCTAAATGATAAAGGATCTTTCTTTCTATGTATTTGAAGCACGTTACACTTGTCTACATTGAGATTCAATTGCCATTCCCTGCACCATGTATCAATTCGTTGCAGATCCTCCAGTATTTCAGTACAATTTTCCATTGTTACAACCTCTCGATATACCAACAACCTCTCGATATACCACAGCATCATCCGCAAAAAGCCTCAGTGAACTTCTGATGTTATCCACAAGGCCATTTATGTATATTGTGAATAGCAACGGTCCTACGACACTCCCCTGCGGCACACCTGAAATCACTCTTACTTCGGAAGACTTTTCTCCATTGAGAATGACATGCTGCATTCTGTTATCTAGGAACTCTTCAATCCAATCACATAATTGGTCTGATAGTCCATATGCTCTTACTTTGTTCATTAAACGACTGTGGGGAACTGTATCGAATGCCTTGAATCAGAATTGGTATGCCAATCAAGTAAAATTGCTGTGAGCATTGAGGCAACCATCCCACCAATGTAACAAGTTGAAGGTACCCATTTGGTGAAATACCATGTCCTACTGTGAGAAGAAGTCTGTAACTGCCTGATGCACATTCACATTTGAAGGAATCATTGACCCTTCAACTCCTCCTTTAAGGAATTGAAGGCATGACAGTCGCATGGGTAGAGATCTGCATAATAGGGTGGGTGCTCGAGTGTCTCCCAGTTGAGTAATCAAAGAATAGGGTGAGAATCATCTTTTCAACAGATGGCTGGCTCTTGAACTTCTTGGGACAAAGGGACTAAAGTATCCTGTGTGATGGAGTAGTCTACACAAAAAACAAGTTTATTTTCACAAGAAATGAAACGAGAAAACACAAACAACAAGAAACCAGATTATCCATGAAAAGAACATAAGATATCATCCTGACCTACAAGAAGAATTATTACTCTTTGAATAAGATCCACAAAGTTGCAATAGAAAGCACACAGTCTGCCAATATAGGTTAATCAGCAAGGTCAAAATTGATCATGGTCACAATCAATGGTTGCACTGGCGTAGTCCTGGCCCTGGTGCACAGTATAGGAGACTCATCAATGTCACTCGGATTAATGGTCGTTTCAGACTCACCTTCAGAATCTGCATCAGACTGTGAACAGCTGCAGGCAGCAATCTTTATAGGCCACCCAGTGCATAGGTACCAGGAAGTGGCTGGGGTAACATAGCTTCACAGATACGAGATAGTGTCAGCTGTGTCCAATGATCACAGTGTCCTCATTACTGCAGTGGAACTGCATTGGCTGCAGGTGTCTGGCAGGGCAGCAACCCACAGGGCAATGCTATGTGGCATGTGTGCTGCGTCATTGGGCACCAGCCATACACTGCACTCCTCATCCTTTCAGACGGAGATAGCAAAACTATACTGATGAGTACATGGTGGCCTTGGCAGAGGTGACAGACAAAAGCACGACACTCCTCCTCCCCATGGAGGAGACAGCACAGGCAGCTGAGAGAAATGGAATGGAGGAAAGGATTGCTGGCAAAGAGAAGACGCAGGACGGAGGAGATAGCCGGAGCCACAACTAGGGCCGGATGCAGCAGTGCATCATTGAGATGATGGCCCATGATGCACCTTGAAGGTGCCTGTTGGGAAGAAATCCCAGAGCATGAGAGAAAGCGGATGTCCAAGGGCAGGAGTAGAGAGCTGAGGATCAGCAATGGGCACAGTGCATGGAGGCAGGATGGCAGTGGGCTTGGAGGGTGGTACCAGGGCCAGCAGCGAGTGTGCTGGCAGCACTGTAGCAGGCGGTGGGAGGTGCTTGGAGCAGGGCCACAAGGAGTGCAGCAACAAGCAGACAAAGGGTGTCCAGGAGGAGGCCTGGAAAAACAAAAGACCCGCACAGCTACCATCAAGAGGTGCTCCCAGGCCGATGGAGGTGGCAATATAGGCCTGGCCAAGCTTTGTGGCTAAACTTCCACAAGAGATGTAAAGAGGATCCAGGGAAGTCTGCGAGGCAGCACAGAGAGCCCCAAGGAAGTACATTCAAGGGGCAGTGATGGCTACTGTCATGGCAGCGAGAGTACTGCAAGTGCAAGAATTATAGGTGCTGTATCACGTGGAAGTGCCACATTGCACAAGGGCAACACATCAGGTGGGGGCACTGCATCGGACAGCTGCGCCATGTTGGATGGAGGTGCCATGTCAGGCAAACGGGCAACATCAGGTTTAGGTGCCGCATCAGGAAGTGCTGTAGCGGGCAGAGGAGCCACAGTGGGGGGTGCTGGGAATGCTGTGGTTGAAGGAGCAAAGTCAGGAGGAACTGGAGCTGCAGACACTGGAGCTGTGGACACAAGAGATGGGGATGCCGGGGCAGTAGGGTCCATGGCACCATGGCACAGACTGCTGTAGCAGACGATTCTGAGGGAGTAGCACAGGATGCGAGAATGTGAGAGGCCAAGTGGGCAGAGGTCGGGCCGTGGGGCCTGAGGAGGGCAGGAGAGCAGCACTGGAGAGCATAATTGCAGATGAGAGGTCCAGTGCAGCCAGGAAAACATCCAAAAGTCCAAGGCCATGTCAAAAATCAGAAGTGGGGTTAGTGGTGTGGCAACACGTGGCAGGTGCGCAAAGCAGTCTGTGCCAGGAGATCATCGGAATGGGCGAGGCACCGTCAGAGGAGCTCTGAGGTGTGCAGGAATGCCGATCACAAAGCAGAAGCCTTGATTTCCCAGATGTAGCATGCAGGAGCTTCTCCCCCATGAAGCATGGGAGCAAATGACCAATTCCCTAGTTCAAATGAAGCAACTGCTGACCCTGCAACTGGACAAGTTGCAGAAGCTGAAGTTCTGGTGCAGAAAAATCCATGGGGAAAGAGCAACTGACAGAATGCCATCCAACTCATGGATGCACACAAATGCACAGAGAAAAGGGCTATCTGGTTGAACACAGAAAGAAGGAACAAAGCTCTGAGGACACAAGTGGCATGAAAAATTTATCCTCGTTGCTGACTAAATTATTTCATGATGAAATGGTACACACAAAAAATAAGAAAGTGTCCAGGTAGCCTTTAACCATGGAAGTTTATCTTTACAAGAAAGCAAACAAGAAATCATGAACAACAAGAAACATATTCTCCATAAAAAGAATGTAAGAGATTGTCCTGATCTATGAGAAGAATTTACATTCTTTGAATATAGTTCCACAAAGCTGTGAGAGAGACAGGGTGTATACACGGATAAGGAAAAAGTTCCCAATTTTTCCTGGATTTCCTGATTAAAAATACACTTTTTCTGTGTTAAATGATAGTATACTTCCCCTTGGATCCATAAAACTTATCAATCCTTTGAATGGTTAAGGTTTTCTACACCAGCACAGAACTTCCTGGCACTTTAGAAAACAAAACCAAGCAAAAAAAAAAAAGTGATTTGGAAAGATCTTTGAAGTGTAGCAATACGTACACTGCATATTTTCCTATTACAATTTGCTGCATACTTTTGTATTATATATATTTGAATTCCACCAAACACAGCACATTAGTTTCGAAAGCATTGAAATCGAGTTTGCAATGCGCTTTAGTAATCCAGTCATAGCTCATGTCACATGATCTTGTCAGCCGATGATTGCAGATATTCAGATCATAGGACATGTGATGTAGTCAGCCAATAGCAACATCACTATTTAGTAGTGCGAATACACAAATAGGAAAAGTTAATCATTTAAATTAATATACGTAGTGTACCTACACAAAAAGCTAAGGTTTCACACATAATGTTGGTCTTTCTTGCATGTGTTACACTTTAATATACATCACACAAATGTACCAGAAAAATTTTAAATAATTACATAAATGTATAGTCTTCTGGACTCGAAATTCTTCTATGTGGCTGGCCCTCAAAGTGTGAAGCTTTAAATGGCAATCAAATGCTCTGTGATTTAAGAAATTTGAAGCACGTTTGCACACATAACATAATTCATCTTGCATAAAATGAAATTAATTTTGAAAGTAACACTTTTCAACCACCATTCAGAATATTTGCCCACAATCTGTTAGATTTCGTTTCAGCTATTGCCAGAGAGCACCAGAAAATGGTGTGCACAGTTACGATGATCTAGGAAGCCCACATGTTCCTACCTGTATAGCATTAAGAGATCTTACATCACATCGTAAACAAAACAGCTTACTCTCCGAGGCTGAAATTGGTCATGGTCACAATTGGTGGTTGAGCTGGTGTGGTCCTGGTCCAGCTGTGCAGTATAAGAGATTTGTCAATGTCACTTGGATTCACGGTCGGTTCGTACTCAGCTTCAGAATGCCGGAGAGCTGCAGGCAGTGATGCTATAAAGGCAGTCTGGCGTATGGATACCAGGAAGTGACTGGCGTCATTTGGTTTCATGGAAGAAAGATAATGCCAGTTGGGTGATCGTAGCTCCCTTGTTACCACAGCAGATGTTGCAGAGTAATGGAGCTGCATCAGCTGTAGGCATATGGCAGGGTGGCAAACCACAGTAAAATGCCGTGTGATGTGTGTACTGGGACATCAGGCACCAGCCAGAAACTCCTCTCCTCTTCCCTTCTGAGAGAGATTGTGAAACCATCTCAATGTGTAGACAGTGGCCACGGTGAAGGCATGGAATAGCAGAGACAGTGGATAACAGTCATGCTGCCCCATACATGTTCTTCATTCTCTGATGGGTGTCTACCGGTATTTGTCCATTCCACATTGGTATTTGTCCTTTGGTAACCAAGAAAACAATAAGAGCACATTGGTCCTGTTTGGATGCATCTGGTAATAATGTCACCATAATTCACATTTCATCGTTTACTGCATGTCACAAATACGAGGGATGGAACTTTAATAGTGGCAACTATTTACTTACAACTCATAAAAAATAGATACGTGTTTCAAAGTTTAACTGACCTTCAAAGTAGTCACCAGCATTAAGTATAACCCATTGCCAGCGATGTGGAAGTCATAGGATACTCTTAGCAGTGCCAGCTGTGTTGACAGTTCGAGCAGTGCGGTCTATTGCCTGGCGTATTGGTAGCAGTTCTGAAGCGAATGCCGTGAAATGTTTCCTTCAGTTCAGAAACTGAGTTGAACTCATGAGGGCTTAAGTCAGGGGAGTGCAGCAAATGGTATAGCACATAGCAGCCCCATCAGTCAAACAAATAAGTAACAGTTTGCACTGTACGTGCTGCAAAATGATGGTCAGGTCCTGCAGAAAGTGTTATCATTTCTGTCTCTATGCTGTTCATTTTTGGAACAAAACCTACAACCAGCTTAGAGACAGAAGTGATGACACTTTCCACAGGACCTGACCATCATCTTGCAAGACAATGCTCAAGCATGTACAGTGCAAGCTGTTACTGATTTGTTTGACTGATCGGGCTGCTACGTGCTATACCACCTACTGCACTCACCTGAATTAAGCCCTCGTAAGTTCAACTCGATTTCTAAACTAAAGGAAACATTTCATGGCCTTCACCTCAGAACTGCTACAAATTCGTGGGGCAATAGCCCGCACTGCTCAAACTGTCAACACAGCTGGCGCTGCTAGGAGTATCCTACGACTTCCACATCACTGGCAATGGGTTATATGCAATGCTGGTAACTACTTTGGAGGCCAGTAAAACTTTGAAACACTTATCTATTTTGTATGAGCTATAAATAAATAGTTGCCACTATTAAAGTTTCAACACTCATACAAGAATGTCACACTAGTCCCTTTCCTATAAGTTAGTGCTTATATACCCACTTCAGAGTCGCACTATGTTGTATATACATTGCTGCAATGCCCTCAAATGGAAACTTTTTGATTGCCCTTTCTAGTAAACTGCAGGGGCATCAAACATAAAGGACCCAGAATTAAAACTGTTTACTAAAGGTAATAACGCCCACACAGTATTAGGAACAGAAAGTAATTCGAAAGGGAATAGTGATCAACTCCTAAATTCATATTAAAATATATCACGAGAGTATAGCAGATGCCAATCATGGAATGTATTTATTGCAGTAAGGAACTCTGTAACAACTAGTGAGTTTATTACAGATCCAAATGTGAAATGATTTAAGTGAACATAAGATCAAAGATGGATCAAACATGGTAGTAGACTGCCTCCCCCATGGTCTGAAGTGACAGAATATTTCAGAGAGAACTTGGAAAAGATTGTAAATTTCCTACTCTTGCTACTGTAATAGGGTGAGACTACAACTTTAGAATGGGAGAGTTATGCGATTTAAACTGGAGCCAGAGACAGGGATTTGTATGTGATTACTCTGAATGTCTTGTCTGAAAATTATTTCAAGAAGAGATAGACAATATATTCATGAGGGCAATGTCTTAGACCTCCTAGTAACCAACTGGCCCAAACATCTATTAATTAAAGTAGAGGAGCACTTCAGTGATCATAAGGGTATGATGGCACTGATGACTAATAATGTTGCAAGGTCAACCAATCTTACAAAAAAAAAAAAAAAAAAACCTACCAAGTTTTGGTCTTACATAAAGTTAGTAAGTGGACCAAAAATATTTACTCAGATGCTCAAAGATCATACTGGCACAAAAACAGAGGATGACAGAGAGATGACTGAAATACAAAATGTGTTCTTCTATAATTGTTTCAATGCAGATCATCATAATACTGTTACTCCTTTCAGTCATTACACAAACATCAGAATGATAGTTATACAGATAAGTGACTGCAGAATAGAAATTCAACTACAACGTGTCTGGAGTAGATGAAATACCTGACAGATTCTACAGAGGTTATGAAAATGAACTTGCTCCCTTCTAGCAGTATTTTATCGTAGATGACTGGAGCAACAAAGGGTACCTAAAATTGGAAAAAAAGTGCATGCTATTCCCACTTTCAGGAAGGGTTCCAGATAGATGCCTATAATTGTAGACCTTTATCAGGGATGTAAATCTGTTGTAGAACTATGGAAAAAGTTTTAGGCTCGTGCATTAATGATTTTTAAGGAGGACAAAAATATGCTCTATAACAATCAACATGTTTTCTTCTAACAGATATCATCCAAAACTCAGCTTGCATTATTTGTATGTGAGATCCAGAATCCCAAAGGTAAAGGAACCCAAGTTGATGACATTTTACTTGACTTCTTGAAAATATTCAATATAGTTCTGTGCTGTCATTTAGTGAACAAATCAAGAAGTTATGAAGTATCATATCAATCTCGTGACTGAATTCAGGACTTCTTTGCAAATAAAATCCATCGCGTCATTCTTAATAGAGCAAAACTGACAAACATAAGAATAATTTTAAGTATACTCCACTGTTCTTGTCTGTGGTGAATTTACACCAAAAGACTGTAGTGAAAGACAGGAGAAACTGCAGGGGACTGGTGTAAGAAATGGCAGTTGACATGGAGGACATAATTCTGCTTGACATCTTTACTCCACAAGCCACATTACAGTGAATGCAGCAGAGGATAATAATAACACCACTATCTTTTCCTCCCTTCCATGTTACATTGGCATCCATGTTCTGTAGGCAAATGGAACATGAAAAGACTGATTGTTGTTACACTTCTAAGGAGCAAACATGTTTCTGATTTTCTTGGCAAGGTCATATTACAAAATGTATTTGGGAGGAAGTAACATACCGCCCAAATCCTCTTGGAATGTATTCCCTAATAATTTCAACAGGAGACTTCTCCATTTCTTCCACTGATGGTTAGGGTCCTAAATGTAAATAAATGTAATGTAACATGCTGTTTATAAATAGGCAAAGAGACTCACTGCTGTTTGGTTACATCATCGAGGACAAATCATTGGAAACATCACTTCCTGTATCATACCCAGGAATAACAATCAATAGTGACCTAAAGTTGAATGCTCACATAACAAAAAATTGCAGAGAAAGCAGATGCTAAGCTGATATTCATTGAGACGATGTAGTTCATCCATCATAGAAATGACTTATGAAACACTTGTTCAACCAATTTTTGAATATTAATCATCAGTCTGGTACCCTTACCAAATTATATTAGTAAAAGAGATGGGGAAGATCCATCAAAGAGTGGCATATTTGCTCATGAAACCATAAAGTTGCCACATGAGCATTGTGGAGATGCTCAACAAACTCCAGTGACAGAGAAGAGTCTATTGAGGTTTACTGACAATCAATCTTCCTGAGCACCATTCACTACTGGAACATGGAAAGGAAGGAAAATATTGTGTTACCAGAAGTGCCCTATGACACACACTGTAAGGTGGCTTCCAGACTGTAGATGTCTTGAACAGAATGACGTACTCCATTCCAATCAACATCAATTAAAAAGACTTGGACCACAGAAACCCAAAGAGTATGCATTTATTTGTGGATTTTGAGCACTCAGCAGTGATTTTACTATGTGAAACCCAACATGCAATATTCTCAAATGACGTCCTATCATGCGGGGAATCAAACAAAGTGGCTATATAATATGGGTAGATAAAAAATCTATTAATCATGCAACAGCAGGAGAAAACACGTATAAATGATATGGAAATGTTCAATGTTTTGGAGCCACTGGCTCCTTCTTCTGACAGAAGGCTTGAAGGGAGAGGGACAGAGATGAAAAGATTGTGTCGATTTACAAATCAGAAAAATAAAATTAGAACTCAACTGCATCCTCATCCCATTTGGCAGCTAACTGAAAGTAATTTACTTACTATTGGCATCTAAAACTGTTGTTACAGCATTTCATATGCCCACAACATTGCTGCATCACACAAAAAACTGACAAAACTTTACACAAAAAAAGATAAAACCTGAAACGAACTTCATTAGTCCAGGTCAGGTAAAGCCTAGACAAAACCTTTCTAATATTTTATCCAAAGCATATTAAAGTAGCTTTTTAATTGATACATTAGTAGAATGTAAATTATTGTGGAATTTCCACTGGAAATACCAATTACAGCAATTTTTATTAAATACATGTGTTGAGACTTCTTACTGATATGTTAAGCAACTGCTTTTCTATAATACATTGTCACCCAAAAGTCCTTTGACTTTTGAAAATGCACTAATCACAGAATAATGTCCGTAGAGAAAATGAAATGATCGTGTGGAACTGATGGCCAGGAGGCCCAATCCAGGGAAGTTCAGCCGTTGAGTTGAAAATCTTATTTCAGTCAATGCTGCATTGGGCAACTTGTGTGTTGGTTATGATTTCAGTTGATGCTGCATTCGGCGACTTGCGTGTTGGTGATGATGAGATGATGACAGCACAACATCCAGTCCATGAGCAGAGAAAATCTCAAACCCAAGTGGTATTGAACCCAGGCCTGCTGCATGGCAGGCAAGCACGTTACGACTCAGATAAGCAGGCAGACATAGGCAGAGAGGAAAAACTTGACACACATGCCTGAAATGACATGGGGTTTTATTGAAACCAAAAATGAGTGCAAAAACCGGCCAACAGATGGCACTGGACAGCAATGTATCAGTGATGCTGTATGAGAATTTTGTATAAAATGAGCTGTAGCGAAAGAGTGAGTCAGATGGACCTGAAATCATTTAAAGATGACTTTACCAGCAATGGCACTTACGTGAAATTGTACGATCAGAATGGAGAATCCACTACTGCAGCTTTACGAACCACCTGCCAGAAGAAGGATAGTTGAACAGGTAAAGGTTCTATAATAAGTGTTGCTGTGAAAAAAAATTTCATGAAGTTCAAGAGCCAAGTGTTATTTAGATGATCAGCCCTGTATAGTGGGTGACCAAGTACTAGAACTACTGTAGCTCAGACAGTTCACAAAGAAATGCAGACGTTAGTGGGCTTATTTCCACATGGTAAAGTCAGCACTCCTAAAGTCATATGTCACACCAACACTCCACACACTACTGTTTGGAGAGGACTAAGCCATGTCCTCCCATGCTATACGTACAAAATCCAGTATAACTGGATTTTGTGACACTGAGAGAATTTGCGGCATGGGTTGTCTAAAGTGTTGTGGATCGACAAAGCCCATTTCACAACCCAAGGGTTTGTCAACACCCACAACTGCAGAACAATGGCTACAGAAATCCCAGACTTGCCGTGGAAATCCTGTTGCATGACAAGAAAGTCATGGTGTGGTGTGACTTTACCACATCAATTGTGATTGGACCATTTTTCATTAAGGCGAGAATGAGAACTGTTTTAAATACTTAAAATGGCGACGTTTTCCTTACTTGAACAGCGTGCAATCATTCGTTTTCTGAATTTGCGTGGTGTGAAACCAATTGAAATTCATCGACAGTTGAAGGAGACATGTGGTGATGGAGTTATGGATGTGTCGAAAGTGCATTCGTGGGTGTGACAGTTTAATGAAGGCAGAACATCGTGTGACAACAAACCGAAACAACCTCGGGCTCGCACAAGCCGGTCTGACGACATGATCGAGAAAGTGGAGAGAATTGTTTTGGGGGATCGCCAAATGACTGTTGAACAGATCGCCTCCAGAGTTGGCATTTCTGTGCACAAAATCCTGCATGACGACCTGAAAATGTGAAAAGTGTCATCCAGGTGGACGCCACGAATGCTGACGGATGACCACATGGCTGCCCGTGTGGCATGTTGCCAAGCAATGTTGACGCGCAACGACAGCATGAATGGGACTTTCTTTTCGTTGGTTGTGACAATGGATGAGACGTGGATGCCATTTTTCAATCCAGAAACAAAGCGCCAGTCAGCTCAATGGAAGCACACAGATTCACCGCCACCAAAAAAATTTCGGGTAACCGCCAGTGCTGAAAAAATGATGGTGTCCATGTTCTGGGACAGCGAGGGCGTAATCCTTACCCATTGCGTTCCAAAGGGCACTAAGGTAACAGGTGCATCCTACGAAAATGTTTTGAAGAACAAATTCCTTCCCGCACTGCAACAAAAACGTCCGGGAAGGGCTGCGCGTGTGCTGTTTCACCAAGACAACGCACCCGCACATCGAGCTAACGTTACGCAACAGTTTCTTCGTGATAACAACTTTGAAGTGATTCCTCATGCTCCCTACTCACCTGACCTGGCTCCTAGTGACTTTTGGCTTTTTCCAACAATGAAAGACACTCTCCGTGGCCGCATATTCACCAGCCGTGCTGCTATTGCCTCAGCGATTTTCCAGTGGTCAAAACAGACTCCTAAAGAAGCCTTCGCCGCTGCCATGGAAACATGGCGTCAGCGTTGTGAAAAATGTGTACATCTGCAGGGCGATTACGTCAATTTCAGGTGAGTAGTTAATTAGAAAAAAAATCGGAGGCCTTAGAACTTGAATGCACCTCGTACTGGTATCTTGTACAGTGCTGTTCACAACATTGTACTTGTCTACAGGTACAGTTGATGAATGATGATGGACAAGTTGAGTTATGTTATAAAGAATATTGCCTTTGCTAAAAAATGCTGATTATTGTTTTTCTATCATGTCTGTTGGTCATTTTGTGCTCTTTTTTGGTTTCAATAAAACTCATGTACTTTATGCATGTATATCAAATTTTAACTCTTTACCTACATTATTCCCTGAATTATTGACTTCAAATGTTAACTGACTTTTGGTCTCCCTGTATGTTATAGGCTACTTTATGTGGTCTACAGACCTATTCATCTAACCCTGCAGTCTGTTTCTCATTCATGAGTTAATAGTTTACTTTGGTGGTGCACGTGTTCACAGCACTATCGGAATCAAAGTTTCAAAATTCACACCAATGAAAATTTCCCGTAATTTTCTATATTTTGTATAACAAATTAAGTTGTTTAAATGAAACTTTCAAATTTAATGTCTTTAATTTCAGATGACATGTCAGTACAAACAGTCTGAAGGAGCAAGCAACTATCATAATTTTCCATATTATTTAATTTCTGTTTGCAGCAATTCTTGGGAAAAAGATGCGTATGTGGGAAAGGCGTCTGATGAAAGATTTCCATGTAGCACCAGTAACAGCTGAGGAGGAAATAGATCAGTTGATGGAACCACCACCTGAGACTGAAGACTCTTTGGCAAGATTCCGACGTATTGCAAAATTAGCTGTACTTAATTCATCTTCCCATAAATGGGGACAGGTTATTCAAGGAGTGTGCCAATCGTAAGTATGAGAAATCAGTCAAAATATTTTGTCATTCTTACATAGCACTATATTCCATAAAATTAATATTTCTAGCAAACAGTAGCTACTTCAGTGAACTCAAAAATAGCAGACGTGATTGTGACAATATCTGAAGTACTTAGGCAGTAATAACAATATATGACAAAGAAGATGACCAGCCTACATTTTATTTCTTCTTTATTTTGATTATCATGAATTATTTTGCTACTTGCATAGAAAAACTCAGTGATTGCTTTTGGAGACATATTTCCTAATACAATTGTATTAACTTCAACTGATTCAGCTACATTCTAGTGTCTTTCTTTTACTTCTGTTCGTGTTCATCTTAGAACCTTTTTCAAGACACTATCACTTCCATTCAACTGATCTTCCAAATCTTTTGCTATTTCTGACAAAATTACGTCATCGGCAAACCTTAAAGTTATTTCTTCCTCCGGAAATATAATCCCTTCTACATTTCTCTTTGGTTTCCTTTATTGCTTACTCAATGTACAGATTGAATAACATCAGGAAGAGGCTACAACCATGTCTCACTACATCTGCAACTACTGCTTCTCTTTTGTGTCCTTCACTTCTTATAACTGCAGTCTGGTTTCTGTACATGTTATGAAAAACTCTTTGGTATTTTATCCCTCCTATCTTCAGAATTTTGAAGAATTCATCTCAGACACTTTCACAAGAGTTCTCTAAATCTGTAAATGTAATTTTGCCTTTATTCAGGTTTATCTTCTAAGATAAGTCGTATGGTCAGTACTGCCTTGCATATTTCTACATTTCTCCAAAACCAAAACTTACCTTCCCTGAAATAGGCTTTTAGTAGTTTTTCAATTTTTCTGTAAATAATTTGAGTCAGTACTTTACAACTGTAATTTACTAAGCTTATAGACTGACAAAATTCACATCTGTCAGCACCTGCCTTCTTTGGAGTTGGAATTATTACATTCCTCTAAAAATCTGAGGGTATTTCGCCTGTTTCACATAGCAGATGGAATAGTTCTGTCAAGGCTTGCTCTCCCACAGATCACAATAATTCTGAAGGAATGACATCTACTCCAGGAGCCCTGTTTTGATTTAGGTTGTGATGGCACTCTCAGCATATCATATTTATTTTTGCTAATTGGACTTCATTAGCTGAGAGTCTGGCAATCTTTTCATTTAGACTGCACAATCAGCCATGGAACACGTGGTGAATTAACTGACAAATGTTACAAATGTTATTGACAAAGTAACTGATTTGTGTTCATTTGTTAATTCTCTTTTGCCCAATTACATGATGTCATATGAGTTGGAAGGAGAGGCTGGTTGAACTTATTCCTCAGTTTGTAATGCATGGGATATAAGTCACATGTCATCAAGTTTCCACTGTGGAAGGAGAAGAAGGTGAATTGGGTTAACAGGTATTTCTGCTTGCTGGAGATATCTGTAATTAAAGAAAATTCTTTCTGCTGTGACAGGAAAAACAAACAGTTTAACACTGCATTTATTTTTTTATTTTATTAAAACCTTAGTGTCCTACAGGATGAAGTCAATGAACTAGAAGTAGGTACTAAATCTACTATATCATGTTTCTCAGAATAACATCTTCTAACTTAAGTGATCGTAAGACTTACTCTCGTGATATTCTTTGTGGATGTGAGAAGTTAACCATGTATGCCGGATACAGCATTCCCTTCAGAGAGATGGATGTTTCAAAATTTTGTTGTGAGTGAGTGGTA
The DNA here is from genome assembly GCF_023898315.1 of Schistocerca nitens. Lineage (NCBI taxonomy): Eukaryota > Metazoa > Arthropoda > Insecta > Orthoptera > Acrididae > Schistocerca > Schistocerca nitens. The sequence goes on from NC_064621.1 coordinate 598,761,720, forward strand.
GGTGCTGTGAAAAGATGTTTGAATTTATTGGAAACAAATCTTAAAAGGAAACTGATTTACAGAGCTCTCATTCTAACTTTATGAGCTTCCCAAGCACATCTGAAGCTATGTCAACTACTACTAAAAATCCTCGCACTTTACTATGTGGTGACTTTATAATGAATTTGACAGAAAAGAAACAAGAGAGACATCTATTTTAATCATTTAATTTACTTTCAGTTGTGTTTCATTTAATAAGATACAGGGAAGCAAACAACACATATTCATTTACATCCCTGTAGTTGACAGAATTAATTCGGAAGCTGTTACCTCTGGTCTGTTGTATCATCAGACATTAATAACAATGCGGGGAGCTATAAAGATAGGAATGTGGTGCACATGGATGTGTAATAATTTTAATCACTAACCCCTTGCAGAAGGATCATTTATTGAAAACTGGACTATTAATGGTAGCTGGATTACAATACAAACAGCACAGATGTTAATACAATGCATGAATCACATTTTATGAAAGCACTAACACACATAAAACACAATTCCAGTAGTGACAGCCATGTGGGCAGCACAAGACATCAGAATCTCATTTGAAGGTCAGAAGGAATTGAATCAAAGCTTACAGACAATCATGGGCCGTTAACAATAGCTCATTACAGGAAATAATGTAGACCTTTCAAGGCTGTTTCCCAGGTCGATAACAGAGTGTTAGGTACACACGCAGCTTTTTTAGATTATGTGACTCTCCATCCAGTCCAAATATTAATAGCTGTACCAAACACCAATTTATTTATGTAATCCGTAAAACAAAGGCTTCCAGAGATGAAATGGTGCACCACTAATGATTAACTGCTTAAGTATTCAGTACAAAGTCCCATAGTTTGAACCAATACTAATTAACAATTGAGCTCACATAATACTAGATACAGAAAGATCACCAAAACCTGTAATAGACAACAGTTAGATTTTTTAAGTAAAAGTAACAGTTTATCAATAGAATAGGCTAATTGGAAATGGATGTGGAGTATTCATAGCGCTAGACTCGAAACTCAAGACCCACAATATGATCACCAGACTGACTTTCAAATGTAACCAAAAAATTTACAAGCTTTAGAATCTCAGTTCATTAATATTTATCTCTTCCAATCATTCTATCAACACTGGATGAAATTTTTAAAATCCAGTAATTAATTGGAATAACCACAATTCTACAACTGGTGTGAATGACAAGCCATACTGCAAAAGAACACTAAATGCACTATCTGAACAGGTAATTTCAAAGCCCTCTTCCTGGCAGTAATAACAATAAATCTAATCTGAACTAACCAGCCCGACATCTTTGACGATGTCTTCATTAAAACTGCTACAAGTGACCATGAGGCAGTTGTAACAACAATGATTACCAAAGTAAAACATGCAACTAAAACATAGAAAGCTTTACATGTGGTGTGTGTGTGTGTGTGTGTGTGTGTGTGTGTGTGTGTGTGTGTGTGTGTGTGTACAGAGATGTTAAATACAAGATGTTTGGCTATCAAAAAGTCAATGCATGAAGTCTTTAACAACCATTATAGCAGAACCAGCACCTCTCACAAAAATTGTACGAATTCTCCTAATACTGTAAGGCTGTTAGTGGTAGCAAATTAGTGCCCAGATACTCATGTGTGACACAAGAACTGAAACTGAGGGCAGCAAATAAAGTGCAGAAGTGCTGAACTCTGTTTTCCAATGTCTCGTTATGGAGGATGATCCAGAAGTACTGTCCCAGTGCCATTACTGAATCATTGCAAAACTGAATGATACTTGTCTGTATTAGTGTCAGAGACGCTGTAAAAGAGCAGAAATTGCTTAGCCCTAGGAAGTAATGAAATATGTCAAGAGTCAATTAGGATTTGCAACTGGGCTGCCCATTTCTGAACCATAAATTTTCATACAGAAATAGTAATAACAACGATAATATTACATAGAGCTCTCAAACAAGAAACTGTTCAGTGGTTGGAAGAAAGTACAGATCACACTTGTCCGTAAGGGTAGCATAATGGATCAACAAAATCTACTGTCCAATATTACTGACATTCAACTATTGTAGAAACATAATGAGGTACCTTAAACACAGTCACCTCCTCCACACCAACCAGCATGGACTCAGTAAATACTGATCATGTGAAATCCATGGATCAAAGCAACCACATGGATGCAGTATTTCTTACTTCCAAAAAGCATTTGCCTCAGTAACACACCAATACTTTTTATCAAAAGTACTATTATATGGGGTATGAAGTATAATTTGTTACTAGATTGAAGATTTCTCGATTGGGAGGACATGGCAGACAAAAATTATTGGGGTGAATAATTTTTGTCAGATTTTCAACACAATAAACAAAGAGAATTTTATGCTTCCCACAAGCCAATTGAAATTATATGCACAGACCTCACAATATATGATGATGAAAACTTATAATAAATCAACAGGCATATAAATCAAAACATACGTAATATGAAGCTAGATACTATAAAAATAAGGTTGCAACAGATTATGTAGGAGACAAACTACTATTCAGTAGATTTAATGAAGGATGAAATTATGATTTGAGCAAGGGGTACCTTGGTACATTAAAAAAAAACTATATCATAATTAAGATATTGTTTGAATATAATAGAGGGAAACATTCCACGTGGGAAAAATATATCTAAAAACAAAGATATTGTGACTTACCGAACGAAAGTGCTGGCAGGTCGATAGACACACAAACAAACACAAACATACACACAAAATGTGTTTGTGTTTGTTAGTGTGTCTATCGACCTGCCAGCACTTTCGTTCGGTAAGTCACATCATCTTTGTTTTTAGATATATTAAGATATTGTTTTTTAGAATCAGTTGCTCTGTGTATACGGTGAAGTTTTTTGCAAATTTTTTGATGTGCCTCCTGTATCGGAATCAAATGATTTAGACTACCCACATCTATATCTGCATCTATACTCAGCAAGCCACTGTGAAGTGCATGGCACTGGGTATGTCCATTTGTAAGAGTTATTAGGGTTTCTTCCAGTTCCATTCACATATGAAGTGCAGGAAGAATGATTTTCTGAATGTCTCTGTGAGCGCTGTAATTATTCTTATCTTATCCTTATGATCCCTGTGACAACAATATGTAGTTGGTTGTAGTGTATTCCTAGAGTGTGATTATGAACATTACAAGACTATCAAATAACAATTTACAAAAAAATCATGGATGAAGAGTCACTGGCAGGTGTACAAATAACTTCGGGCATGCTCCAAGTAATCATTTTTGTTCCCTTGTCGTCATGTAGTACATTAATGAAATGTCAGCCACTATTCATAGTAACCACAAACTTTTCCCTTATGATACAGTTATCTATAATGAAGTACTATCTAAAATGTGGCACAAATATCCACCCAGAACTTCACAAAAATTTCAAAGTGGTGCAAATATCAGCACTTCACAAAACACACAAATGCAGTAGCTTATGAATACAATGTCAGTGAGTCACAAATGGAGTCAGTCAACTCACACAAATAACTGGTGAAGCAATTTGTGGGGACATACAATAGAATGTTTGCATAAGTTCAATAGTGAGTGAAGCCACTGGCGGACACCAGTGCACTGATAGGAAACTGGGAAAATGCACTAAGTTTACAAAGGAAATGCAATCCATCTGAGTGAGGAACCTATACCAAACACAACAGATAATACAGAATGTATGCAAAGAAGGGCAGCAGGAATGGACACAAATTTGTTTGGTTCACATGGACTGTCACAGAACTGCTGAAATACTTTAATTACTACGCAAAGATAGACTTAATATATGCTGTGAAAGCTAACTTATGGAGTTTCAATAGCTGATATAAGTGAGAAATATAGGAATATACCACATCCTGTTAGGGACCATAAGAGATATTTAAGCAATTTTTGTCTCCATACTGAAATGGACTACAAAGAAACCATAATGCACAGCGCAATGCGAGGTATCCTGTGCCACACATTTCACAGTGATTGCAGTTGCAGATGATGGACATAGATGTTGATATTGAACATTATACAATGTTGTCACCAAGACCCATAGTATCTGAAGATGTCTCCTACAGCAAGATATGAAAATCATGACAGAAAAACATGTCTGAGACTATCATCAAAAACAACATTAACATACGCATGAAGTAAGTAAGTAATGGCTGTTAAAAGCCCTCGTTGTTTGGTCATTAAAAAGCATGGATACTTGTTTACCTAATCTAGACATCCTGACTCTAGGTTGCCTTGGTTTTCGCAAATCATTTCACACGAATGTTAGGATAACTATACTGACAGACCATAAATGACACCTTCTGCTTTTCTGGTCCATTATTATTATTATTATTATTATTATTATTATTATTATATTAGAGAAGATGCCAACTTAATTTGCACTTTTGTTTTTAATTTAATCTACAACAACTATGTTCCTTCAGAACACTTGGCATATACCACTCGATAATTTCCTGGGGGCAGAAACCAAACATAGTTAAAAATAAGAAGAAAGCCACAAATAGTACTTACATTTTCTTCGAAACTATTCCTGCAGCTGCAACAGTCTATGTCAATACACAAAGGCACTGTTGCCAGATCTTGGTTACCTACTTGCTCAGTCAGACTCCAGTAACAACAGACAAATGCAGATATGTATGTAAGAGTGCCGTGTGTGTTCACTGGCTGTGAATGACTTTGTCCAAAACTATGGAAATTTTGATCATTTCTTTGTGTCTTTCTACTTCTCAGAATTATATTTTGTGAGTAGTGAGTGACCTATGCTCATGCATACATTACATTCTTTCAAATAATGTATAATTTAATACATCATTGTGATGAATATTCGCTTTTGTTACTTTTTTTAAGTTTTGGATGTGTTATTGCTCTATTTTCTAAAGCCGTATTTGTTAATATACTGTCTAGAGTATTTACTTTACTGTTTTATTTACACTACTGTTGACTGTTTGTGCAACTTTGAGTATCTGCCCAATTTTAAAGGTAATTCAAGTCCGACTAATAATGGATTCAGGCAAAATGCAATTTAAACATGGTACATTTCCACAAAAAGCAAAGGTACGCAGTCTAAATTCCCATGGTTGGTGAACACAATGAAATTTGCTGCTCACTATCCACTCCCCTCCCCACATTCACCTTAGTGCTCAATCAAGTTGTCCCTCCTCCCAATCCCACCCAACCCTTCTAAATTCTTCAAATTAAATCTGCAAATGACCAGTGACTTCAACTACTGATGTTTTACATGTAAATGTGAGATGACCCCTGTATTAATCTATTACACAACAATAAAAATATTGACCTCAGCAGCAATAGATCAGTTTGCAAATACAATGCAATACAATACAATACAATACAATTGGGTAAATACAGTATTATGGTGACAACAATGAGTAGATTTTGAAGTGGAGGAAGAGCAGTGCAGGACAATCTTACACATTATACACATTATGTCCCAGTGTCGTTACGACTGTAGCTATAAAAAATAAGAAGTCGTGTATTAAGTTCACAAAAGCACTGTATTTATTCACAATAGTCTTCCCATGAAGCAATTAACAGCTGAAATCACTTTAAAAGTGTTTTGAAACACAGTCACTGCAGTCCTTTTGTCAAGCTGCATTTAGTACTGTAGCACAATTTTCTTGCATGTCCTTAATTGTGTCAATGGCAACTTCAATATCAGGAACAACCAGAAGTTGAGGAGGCCAATTACAGTCTGTGATCAGTTTGCTGGCCAAAAACTCACCCACATCTTCACTTTGTGGGCTCAGACATTGTTGTGGAGGAATGATCATGAACCTACCTCTAAGTATTTGGGTCAATCATCCACTAACACAAAATTTAGCTAAGCACAGCCCAGCTGCCTGCTGTTTTGATGAACAGACATCAGGACAGTTGAGGTTCCAGAATCATTAGTATATTACACAAGATTAGTAGCACAGCAAACATGTATCATCTTCCTATAATTGCAGAGCTTAACTGCTGCTTGAGATGGTATTCTGGAGCATTGGTACCAATGGCTCACAAAAATATGAAAGTACAATGAATGTAAAAAATGTAAGTAAAAAGGAAAAATATTAGCAGAAAAGATGGTTAAAGTTTAATTTATCGTCAACATCAACAGTGTAATATTAATGTATTTGGAATGCAATTAACATAAAAAGAAAGACAAGAGGTTAAAAGTAGAGAACAAGAGGAGAACTAAAGGGAAACAATAATTCCCAAACAGCTACATATCCAAAAGAACATTAATAGGGAGAAGGATTGCTTGTTGTTGTTGTGGTCATTAGTCCTGAGACTGGTTTGATGCAGCTCTCCATGCTACTCTATCCTGTGCAAGCTTCTTCACCTCCCAATATGTACTGCAGCCTACATCCTTCTGAATTTGTTTAGTGTATTCATCTCTTGATCTCCCTCTATGATTTTTACCCTCCACACTGTCCTCCAATACTAAATTGGTGATCCCTTGATGCCTCAGAACATGTCCTACCCCTTCTTCTAGTCAAGTTGTGCCACAAACTCCTCTTCTCCCCAATCCTATTCAATACTTCCTGATTAGTTATGTGATCTACCCATCTAATCTTCAGCATTCTTCTGTAGCACCACATTTCAAAGGCTTCTATTCTCTTCTTGTCCAAACTATTTATCGTCCATGTTTCACTTCCATACATGGCTTCACTCCATACAAATACTTTCAGAAACGACTTCCTGACATTTAAATCTATACTCGATGTTAACAAATTTCTCTTCTTCAGAAACGCTTTCCTTGGTATTGCCAGTCTACATTTTATATCCTCTCTACTTTGACCACCATCATCATCAGTTACTTTGCTCCCCAAATAGCAAAACTCCTTTACTACTTTATGTGTCTCATTTCCTAATCTAATTCCCTCAGCATCACCCGACTTAATTCGACTACATTCCATAATCCTCGTTTTGCTTTTGTTGATGTTCATCTTATATCCTCCCTTCAGGACACTGTCCATTCCGTTCAACTGCTCTTCCAAGTCCTTTGCTGTCTCTGACAGAATTACAATGTCATCGGCGAACCTTAAAGTTTTTACTTCTTCTCCATGGATTTAAATACCTACTCCGAATTTTTCTTTTGTATCCTTTACTGCTTGCTCAATATACAGATTGAATAACATCGGCGAGAGGCTACAACCCTGTCTCACTCCCTTCCCAACCACTGCTTCCCTTTCATGTCCCCCGTGTCCCTCGACTCTTATAACTGCCATCTGGTTTCTGCACAAATTGTAAATAGCCTTTCGCTCCCTGTATTTTACCCCTGCCACCTTCAGAATTTGAAAGAGATTATTCCAGTCAACATTGTCAAAAGCTTTCCCCAAGTCTACAAATGCTAGAAACATAGGTTTGCCTTTTCTTAACCTAGCTTCTAAGATAAGTCGTAGGGTCAGTATTGCCTCACGTGTTCCCATATTTCTAAGGAATCCAAACTGATCTTCCCCGAGGTCGGCTTCTACCAGTTTTTGCATTCGTCTGTACAGAATTTGCGTTAGTATTTTGCAGCCATGACTTATTAAACTGATAGTTCGGTAATTTTCACATCTGTCAACGCCTGCTTTCTTTGGGATTGGAATTATTATATTCTTCTTGAAGTCTGAGGGTATTTCGCCTGTCTCATACATTTTGCTCACCAAATGGTAGAGTTTTGTCAGGACTGGCTCTCCCAAGGCTGTCAGTAGTTCTAATGGAATGTTGTCTACTCCCTGGGCCTTGTTTTGACATAGGTCTTTCAGTGCTCTATCAAATTCTTCACGCAGTATCATATCTCCCATTTCATCTTCATCTACATTCCCTTCCATTTCCATAATATTGTCCTCAAGAACATCACCCTTGTATTGTCCCTCTATATACTCCTTCCACCTTTCTGCTTTCCCTTCTTTGCTTAGAACTGGGTTTCCATCTGAGCCCTTGATATTCATACAAGTGGTTCTCTTTTCTCCAAAGGTCTCTTTAATTCTCCTGTAGGCAGTAACTATCTTACCCCTAGTGAGGTAAGCCTCTACATCCTTACATTTGTCTTCTAGCCATGCCTACTTAGCCATTTTGCACTTCCTGTCGATCTCATTTTTGAGATGTTTGTATTCCTTTTTGCCTGCTTCATTTACTGCATTTTTATATTTTCTCCTTTCATCTATTAAATTCAGTATTTCTTCTGTCACCCAAGGATTTCTACTAGCCCTCGTCTTTTTACCTACTTGATCCTCTGCTGCCTTCACCACTTCATCCCTCAAAGCTATCCATTCTTCTTCTACTGTATTTCTTTCCCCCATTCTTGTCAGTTGTTCCTTTATGCTCTTCCTGAAACTGTCTACAACCTCTGGTTCTTTCAGTTTATCCAGGTCCCATCTCCTCAAATTCTCACCTTTTTGCATTTTCTTCAGTTTTAATCTACAGTTCATAACCAATAGATTGTGGTCAGAGTCCACATCTGCCCCTGGAAATGTCCCACAATTCAAAACCTGGTTCCTAAATCTCTGTCTTACCATTATATAATCTATCTGACACCTTCCAGTATCTCCAGGCTTCTTCCATGTGTACAACCTCCTTTTATGATTCTTGAACCAAGTGTTAGCTATGAGTAAGTTGTGCTCTGTGCAAAATTCTACCAGGCGGCTTCCTCTCTCATTTCTTACCCCCAATCAATATTCACCTACTACGTTCCCTTCTCTTCCTTCTCCTACTATCGAATTCCAGTCACCCATGACTATTAAATTTTCATCTCCCTTCACTATCTGAATAATTTCTTTTATCTCATCATACATTTCTTCAATTTCTTTGTTATCTGCAGAGCTAGTTGGCATATAGACTTGTACTACTGTTGTAGGCATGGGCCACGTGCCTATCTTGGCCACAATAATGTGTTCACTCTCAAATGGCTCTGAGCACTATGGGACTCAACTGCTGAGGTCATTAGTCAATGTGTTCACTATGTTGTTTGTAGTAGCTTACCCGAACTCCTATTTTTTTGTTCATTATTAAACCCACTCCTGCATTACCCCTATTTGATTTTGTATTTATAATCCTGTATTCACCTGACCAAAAGTCTTGTTCTTCCTGCCACCGAACTTCGCTAATTCCCACTATATCTGACTTTAACCTATCCATTTCCCTTTGTAAATTTTCTAATCTACCTGCCCGATTAAGGGATCTGACATTCCACGCTCCGATCCGTTTAACGCCAGTTTTCTTTCTCCTGATAACGACGTCCTCCTGAGTAGTCCCCGCCCGGAGATCCGAATGGGGGACTATTTTACCTCCGGAATATTTTACCCAAGAGGGTATCCATACAGTAAAGCTGCATGCCCTAGGGAAAAATTATGGCCGTAGTTTCCCCTTGCTTTCAGCCGTTCGCAGTACCAGCACAGCAAGGCTGTTTTGGTTAATGTTACAAGGCCAGATCAGTCAATCATCCAGAATGTTGTCCCTGCAACTACTGAAAAGGCTGCTGCCCCTCTTCAGGAACCATACATTTGTCTGGCCTCTCAACAGATACCCCTCCGTTGTGGTTGCACCTACGGTACGGCTATCTGTGTCGCTGAGGCACGCAAGCCTCCCCACCAACGGCAAGGTCTATGGTTCATGGGGAGGAGGGAGAATAATAACAATATGAAATGAAATGGGCCAATAGGAAGCCACAAAACAGCATCTAACATAATAGTTATGAGTAGCATCTTTGCTTACTAATCATAATTTCCTGGGTACTGGGATTGATCGCATGTGTTGTTTACATTTTGAATAAAAATGGCAGCAAAAGGGCACCATTTTGCCCTTAAGGCAGAAGAATCACCAATGATCAATGGCATGCAGATGCAGAAGGCAATGGGAGTATGTCCTTTCTAGGAAGCAAGATTATTAAGAATGGTCAAAGAAAATAAGATATCAGAAGTACATTGGCACAGATGAGGAAAGCTTTTGCAAATACAAGGGTCACTCCAAAAGAAATGCACACTATTTTTTTTAAATCCATCTTTTATTCTACATGTTTGAAAGTTTTACAGTGTGTAGATACATCCTTTAGGAACAATATTTTCATTTCTCCACATAATTTCCATCCCTCTCAACTGCCTTACGCCATCTTGGAACCAGCGCCTGTATACTTGTATGGTAAAATTCTGGACCAACTTGTTGGAGCCACTGTTTGGCAGCGTGCACAAGGGAGTCATCATCTTCAAACCTTGTTCCACGAAGAGAGTCTTTCAGTTTCCTAAAGAGATGATAGTCACATGGAGCCAGGTCAGGACTGTAAGGCAGGTGTTTCAGTGTTGTCCATCCAAGTTTTGTGATCGCGTCCATGGTTTTTTGACTGACATGTGGCCGTGCATTGTCGCGCAACAGCAAAACATACGGCTTTTGCCGCGATGTGGTCGAACACGACTCAGTCGAGCTTGAAGTTTCTTCAGTGTCATCACATATGCATGGCATGATGTCCATAAGCAAGAGTCCTTCAGAATTGAAAAACACCATAGCCATAACTTTTCCAGCAGAAGGTGTGGTTTTGAATTTTTTTCTTGGGTGAATTTGCATGATGCCACTCCATTGATTGCCTCTTTGTCTGTGGTGAAAAATGATGAAGCTATGTTTCATCACCTGTCACAATTCTTCCAAGAAATTCATCTCCACCATTCTCTTACTGTTCCAAAAGTTTGCTGCATACCGTTTTTCTTGTTTCTTTGTGAGCCACTGTCAACATCCTGGGAACCCACCTGGCACAAACCTTTTTTAACGCCAACATTTTCAGTATTCTGCAAACACTTCCTTCCCCAATATAGCATGACAATTTGTTCACTGTGATGCATCTGTCAGCAGTCACCAATTCGTTAACTCTCCGCACATAGTCTGGAGTGTGTGCAGTATGAGGCCTGCCGTTGTGAGGACATTCCTCAATATTGCCGTGCCCACTTTCATCACATAACCTGCTTGCCCACTGACTAACTGTTCTGTGATCGACAGCAGCATCTACACACACCTTGTTCAACGTCTTGTGGGTGTTTTCCACTGTCTCGTTTTCACAGCACAGGAATTCTATGACAGCAAGTTGCTTCTGATGAACGTCAAGTGTAGCAGACATCTTGAAGACATGCTGTGACAGTGCCAGTCACAGGAACAGGTTGAACTAAGTTTGAAAACAAGTGGGAAGGATGTATCTACACACTGCAAAACTTTCATGCATGCAGAATGAAAACTGTATTTTTACAAAAATAGTGTGCATTTCTTTGGGAGTGACCCTCGTAAATACTAGTTTCAGATACTGATGTGGAACTGAGGAAGCAGTTTCTGAAAGTGCACGCTTGGAGCACAGAATTGTATGGAAACAAAAAGTGAACCATCAGAAATCTGGAGAAGAAGAAAAGAGAAGCATTTGAAATGTGGTACTATTGACAAATGTTAAAAACTGCTTGGGCAGATAAAGTACAAAACACAGAAGTATTACAATCAAATAGATGAGGAAAGGAGAAAGCACTTACCAGAAACAGATTATTGCAGGACCAGCCACAGCATCCAGGTAGAGTGAGCACTACGCTGGAAGCAGTATTAGATGGGAAAGGGTAAAAAATAGCAGACAGACGAAGATTAGAAGATGAAAAACAGATTACCTAAGACACTGGGTGTAGTAGTTACATAGGGAAGAAAAATTTAGTATAACATAATAAAAGATGGTGGACAACATCAAGTCAACTGAAAAATTGATGACTTTAAAACTTAAAGAAATATTAATAACAAAAATAAATGAGAGAGAGAGAGAGAGAAGCAGCAATAATAATAGAGAGGGACAGAAAGGTATGCAACAGCCAGTGAAAAAGTATGAAGAGGTGAAGGAATGTGTGAAAGAGAAAAAAGAAATCTGGCAGATAGGGAGAAAGTTGTACTAGGAGAAAAGAAGTTCATAAACGTTGAGGCTGCATGTTGTAAGAAGTGCGCAGACAAATAGTTTCCAATAGATCTCAATAACGTTGTCTCTAGAATGAGATTTTCACTCTGCAGCGGAGTGTGCGCTGATATGAAACTTCCTGGCAGATTAAAACTGTGTCCCGACCGAGACTCGAACTCGGGACCTTTGCCTTTCGTGGGCAAGTGCTCTACCATCTGAGCTACCGAAGCACGACTCACGCCCGGTCCTCACAGCTGCACTTCTCAGCTCAGATGGTAGAGCATTTGCCCGCGAAAGGCAAAGATTCCGAGTTCGAGTCTCGGTCGGGCACACAGTTTTAATCTGCCAGGAAGTTTCATATCAGCGCACACTCCACTGCAGAGTGAAAATCTCATTCTGGAAACATCCCCCAGGCTGTGGCTAAGCCGTGTCTCCGCAGTATCCTTGCTTTCAGGAGTGCTAGTTCTGCAAGGTTCACAGGAGAGCTTCTGTAAAGTTTAGAAGGTAGGAGACGAGATACTGGCAGAAGTAAAGCTGTGAGGACCGGGCGTGAGTCGTGCTTCGGTAGCTCAGATGGTAGAGCACTTGCCCACAAAAGGCAAAGGTCCCGAGTTCGAGTCTCGGTCGGGCACACAGTTTTAATCTGCCAGGAAGTTTCATATCAGCGCACACTCCACTGCAGAGTGAAAATCTCATTCTGGAAACATCCCCCAGGCTGTGGCTAAGCCATGTCTCCGCAGTATCCTTTCTTTCAAAAGTGCTAGTACTGCAAGGTTCGCAGGAGAGCTTCTGTAAAGTTTGGAAGGTAGGAGACGAGATACTGGCAGAAGTAAAGCTGTGAGGACCGGGCGTGAGTCGTGCTTCGGTAGCTCAGATGGTAGAGCACTTGCCCACGAAAGGCAAAGGTCCCGAGTTCGAGTCTCGGTCGGGCACACAGTTTTAATCTGCCAGGAAGTTTCATATCAGCGCACACTCCACTGCAGAGTGAAAATCTCATTCTGGAAACATCCCCCAGGCTGTGGCTAAGCCATGTCTCCGCAGTATCCTTTCTTTCAAAAGTGCTAGTACTGCAAGGTTCGCAGGAGAGCTTCTGTAAAGTTTGGAAGGTAGGAGACGAGATACTGGCAGAAGTAAAGCTGTGAGGACCGGGCGTGAGTCGTGCTTCGGTAGCTCAGATGGTAGGGCACTTGCCCGCAAAAGGCAAAGGTCCCGAGTTCGAGTCTCGGTCAGGCACACAGTTTTAATCTGCCAGGAAGTTTCATATCAGCGCACACTCACACTGCAGAGTGAAAATCTCATTCTGGAAACATCCCCCAGGCTGTGGCTAAGCCGTGTCTCCGCAGTATCCTTGCTTTCAGGAGTGCTAGTTCTGCTAGGTTCACAGGAGATCTTCTGTAAAGTTTGGAAGGTAGGAGACGAGATACTGGCAGAAGTAAAGCTGTGAGGACCGGGCATGAGTCATGCTTTGGTAGCTCAGATGGTAGAGCACTTGCCCGCGAAAGGCAAAGGTCCCGAGTTCGAGTCTCGGTCGGGCACACAGTTTTAATGTGCCAGGAAGTTTCAACGTTGTCTCTGCTTATCAGTGACTGATCCAATGGCAATGATGATTACACAGGAGGCAAAAGTGAGATTACTTGCAGTTAACAGGAAATGTAATGCATGACTTCCCTAATAAATGCAAAGAAAGATACTCATTAATTTAAATACTCAGTAAAAGACTTGAATAATCTGATGTTCTCAATGCACAATCACTCAGCTATCAAGAAACTTTTATTTTACAATTCGTTTCAGTCTTACAATTTGGCTATAATCAGGTGTCTGCATAAAAAGTAAAAAACAGAAAAAATAAGAAAATATGATATATGATAAATGTATATGTAAATCTGAGGAAATTACATGATTTCTAAAGAAGTACTTACACAAAGACTGAAAGTAACTGTGCATCATTTTTCTGTGAACAGTTTCATAAACAATTGATAATAATGCAAATGTGCAAGGCTAAAACCTAATCAAAACCAAAAGTACATACTACAAACAGTTCATCAAGAAGAACCTCAGGTTAATTAGATATGTAATTTATATTTCTGTGTCATGGCTGAGAAAGTCAAGCCAATTCCCATACCCAGATAGCAACAACAAATTAACTTTATTTACACTTGTAAATTGAATACAACAAGACATTTGGATTGAATCAGCACTACTCGGTTCCATTCCATCAATAGTCACTGACATTTCACTGGTAGAGTTCTTATGAGGGTGATGTTGGTGTTGTCCATGCCAAGTGGTAGGGCTCGAGGGTGGTCCAGGAGAGAGGTCCTGCCAAGACGGAAGCACTTAGCTGGATTAAGGTAGCAGGGCTGTTGTGAATGATGCCGAGTGATGGGCACTGATGGTTGAACTACAATTGCAGCTAGCGTTAACATGGGAGCAATGGTGAGTTGCCCACTGACAGGTAACGGGTACCGCTGGTGTAAGCCCCAGAGTGATAAAACGTGGAGTGATGACTCAGATGCAGCTCAGAGCAAATGCATTGTTGACCAGTGTGGAGATTCAGATGAGATGTGGCATGAAGATTTGGACACAGCTCGGAGCGAAGGCATTGGTGGCCAGTGTTGCGAACTGGGTAACACAAAATGAAGACTTGGACATGGCTCAGGGCAAACGCCTGCACTTGGGCAAAGGGAGCTCCCACTGAGGGACCAGCAGGATGTGGTCGACAATCGTCCCACAGCAAATCCCAATGTGAACTGGTTCTTTTGGCTGGGCAGCATCTTTTGTAGCCACCCGGCAGAAGACTACTGCCATGATATTCAGTGCAGGAGAGGAATAAGTGTCTGTGACAGCAGTGCTGATTGCAGCAACATCTCACAAAGGGACCTCGAGATGGGTCAGCTCAGAGTACACACTTTTACTGTGTAACAATGGATGCCAGGTGGATACAAGAATCCAGATTGTTTGTGTAGGGCACCACCAGACATTAACATGGAAATCAAGAAGCTGGCACAACATTACTATCAACCATTATGATGCCACTACTCGGATGGCACAGATTCTCAGGTATGCCCTCTGACAAGATCATGCCAATGCAGGGATATAAGCCAGAGCAGCACCAATCTGACACTCTCCTCTGTGTGGGTTGATACAATCAGTGGTGTGCACATCATGAATGCTATCGTATTGGCCACATTGTCATTCTGGTAGACTCTATTTGTAATAGATGGAACTCCAATATGGCCTGGACTGGACTGGACGTAAGTCTTTTTGTGGATAAACTCCATTCTTTGTATAAAATTTTCTTCCTCTGTCTTTCATAAATGAAAGGTTTTCTTTATATTTTACCCTGGTGTATTTAGGATGTTATAAGCTGTATCTGAAACCTCGCATGGGCAAATGAAGCACAGATAATGTAAAGCCTTGTGTACATTTTTACTGTATAATATGGCATTACCTATTACTTATGTACATGTTTTCCATATTTTGATGTTGTTTTCTTTTTGCCTGATGATCATCAAACTGATACACTGGAACTGATCATAAAAATAAAGGCTTGCCTTAGGGCTAAGAGGTTGTGCATCACAAAATTAAGAAAAATGATTACAGCTACTGATAACTCCCTATGAAATAACGAATGTAATGAATTCTATAGAATTCATTACACTTCATTATTTCATCTCTGACGCCCCCTCTTTCTTCCTCTCATGTGTGAATATGTACACATATTTGGATTTCAACTGAAAGAAAGAATCTTGCTAAATAATTACACCATCTTCAATTAATAAGTTAGTTTGTACGCCACAAATTTATAGTACATTAGGACAAGCTGATGTATCTCAAGTAGGTCCATTAAAAATGTAATTAAAGTAGGAAACTAGCTATTTGTTGTTGTGGTGGTCTTCAGTCCAAAGACTGGTTTGATGCAGCTCTCCACGCTTATCTATCTTGTGCAAGCCTCTTCATCTCTGAGTAACTACTGCAACCTACATCTTTCTGAATATGCTTAATGTATTCATCTCTTGGACTCCGTCAATGATTTTTACCCTCCATGCTTCCCTCCAGTAGTAAATTGGCTATTTAGAAAGATGTCTTATGACAAATTGCTAGCGTAAGTTAAATGATTCAATTTCAGATCCCAGATCGGCAGATGCAATAATCGTGAGTCATTCAAAAATCAACAGAATCTGCAGAAGGCTATGGAACAGGCTCAGAAGTTGGTCTCACGCTGTCCTGTACGTGGACTCTCACGTGCAGCATCACCCATTCCATTACCTGAGACAACAGGGGAGTCAATAATGGAACTACTTAAAGACATTTCAGAAGAAGTTGGTGGGTCTCCAGCTGGCAGCCAGCCTGGAAGCTGGAAACCACCACGAGCAGGTAACACCACTGTTTTGTAGTATCTGCTATCAGGTATTTGCAACTATACTTATTCTTTCTCCATTAGCCAAAATGAACATTTCTGGCACAAAATGTTGCTTAATTACTGTGATACATTACAAAAAATAGTACACTGCAAGGAATATACTTTCACTGAAGTTAACTGTAGTATGCAATTGTCAGCATACACTTTGTAGTGCATTTGATTTTTAAACACCGCCACATTCCTTATTTTTTGTTACTTCCCTTTCTTCCCCTCAATAATTTTCCTTCCATATTCTACTCCTTGCTGTTAATTTATCATTGAGCTGCAATTCATGTCAGTAATAAATAATTTACATAACTTACATTTCTCCCATCTGATGTTTCTATGTGATATATATGTAGACAAGAAAAAAATTCCCGAATTTCCAAGTTAAAAATGCAGTTTATTCCAGGTGAAAATACACTGTACACAAGCAGAAGTACATTTTTTTCCATGTTAAGTAACAATATACTTTTCCTCAGAGCTGTAAAGAGCATAAATCCTTTGATGGTAACGTTTTATACACCAGCATAGAACTTCCCAGCACTTTAGAAAAACGAGACACAGCAAAAAACAATTAGGAAATGAGACACAGCAAAAAACAATATATTTCTGAGAGATCTTTGATGTGCAAGTATTCAAAAGAATTACAGTGTCAAACCTAACAAGTTCTGCATTGTGGCACCTTGATGTTGCTGTAGATAGCCATTGGTGAACTTTAGCAACTACTTTACTTATAACATACTTTTTAAAAAGATGTTGGGGTGGAAGTAGGGTCCTGAACCTGGAAATACTGAATATGACATTCATTGCGAAAAGTCATATCTACTAAAGAGACTTCAATTGATGGGATAAGTTAAATTGAAAACTTTAAAACATTCCTGGAATCTGATTTAGACTTCATTAAACACAATAACTATTTTCATTCAAAATTTTAAAAATTAAAGCACCTGACTACATTACATTTTCAAAAGATGGGCACAACAAGGTCTTGAAAGATCATTTGACTGTAATGGATGTTGTTGTTGTTATCTTCAGTTCAAAGACTGGTTTGATGCAGCTCTCCATGCTGCTCTATCCTGTATGAGTCTCTTCACCTCCGAAAAACTGTGGCAACCTACACGTTTCTGAATCTGCTTACTGTATTCATCTCTCTGTCTCCCTCTACGATTTTTACCCTCCACACTTCTCCCTAATGCTGAACTGGTGATGCCTCAGAATGTGTCCTATCAACAGATCCCTTCTTTCTGTCAATCTGGACCATAATTTTTTTATATCTGCAAATCTGTTCAGTACCTGCTCATTAGTTATGTGATCTATCCATCTAATATTCAACATTCTTCTGTAGCACCACATTTCAAAAGTTTCTATTCTCTTCTTGTCTAAATTGTTTATTGACCATGTTTCACTTCCATACATGGCTACACTCTAGACAAATAATTTCAGAAAACATCTCCTAACACTTAAATCTACAGTCAGCGTTAATAAATTTCTCTTCTACAGAAATGCATTTCTTCCCATTGCTAGCAGACATTTTATATCCTCTCTACTTCAGACATCATCAATTATTTTGCTGTCCAAATAGTAAAACTCATCTACTAATTTATGTGTTTCATTTCCTACTCTAACTCCCTCAGTATCATCTGATTTAATTTGACTACATTCCATTATCCTCGTTTTGCTTTTGTCAATGTGTTCATCTTATTCCTCCTTTCAAGACAATGTCTATTCCATTCAACTGCTCTTCCAAGTCCTTTATTGTCTCTGACAAAATTACAATTTCATTAGCAAGCCCCAAAGTTTTTATTTCTTTTTTCTGAACTTTAATTCCTATTCCAATTTTTTCTTTAGTTTCCTTTACTACTTGCTCAATTTACAGATTGAATAGCATCTGGGATGGGCTATAAACCTGTCTCACTCCCTTCTCAACCATTGATTTTTTCTTTCATGTCCCTTCCCTTGACCCTTATAACTGGTGTCTGGTTTCTATACAGGTTGTAAATAGCCTTTCAATCCCCATATTTTGCCCCTGCTACCTTCAGAATTTCAAAGACAGTATTTCAGTCAACACTGTAAAAAGCTTTCTCTAAGTCTACAAATGCTATAAACGTGGGTTTGTCTTTCCTTAATCTAGCTTCTGAGATAAGCTGTAGGATCAGTACTGCCTCATGTGTTCCTTCATTTCTCCGGAATTCAAACTGATCTTCCCCGAGGTCAGCTTCTACGAGTTTTTCCATTCTTCTGTACAGAATTCGTGTTAGTGTTTTGCAACCATGACTTATTAAACAGATTGTTTGGTAATTTCACATCTTGTCAGCAACTGCTTTCTTTAGAATTGTAATTATTACATTATTTTTGAAGTCAGGGGGTATTTTGCCTGCCTCACACATTTTGCACACCAGATGGAAGAGTTTCGTCATGGCTGGCTCTCCCGAGGCGATCAGTGGCTCTGATGGAATATCGTCTACTCCCGGGGCCTTGTTTTGACTCTCAGAGCTCTGTCACATTCTTCTTGCAGTACAATATCTCCCATCTCATCTTCATTTACATCCAGTTCCCTGTCTGTAATATTGCTATCAAGTACATCTCCTTTGTACAGACCTTCTATATACTCCTTCCACCTTTCAGCTTTCCCTTCTTTGCTTAGGACTGGTTTTCCATCTGAGATCTTGATATTCATATAGCTGCTTCTCTTTTCTCCAAAGGTCTCTTCAGTTTTCCTGTAAGTGGTAGCCTTTCCCCTTGTGAAATATGCTTCTAAATCCTTGAATTTGTCCTCTAGCCATTCCTGCTTAGCCATTTTGCACTTCCAGTCAATTTTACTTTTTAAACATTTGTATCCCCTTTCACTTACTATATTTTTATATTTTCTCCTTTCATTAATTAAATTCAATATCTCTTGCATTATCCAAGGATTTCTACAACTTGACGCTCTGCTGCCTTCACCATTCCATTTCTTAAAGCTACCCATTTATCTTCTACTGTATTCCTTTTCCCTGTTCTAGTCAACTGTTGCTTAATGCTCCCTCTGAAACTCTCAGCAGCTTCTTGTTCTTTCAGCTTACCCAGGTCCCATCTCCTTAATTTCCTACACTTTTCCAATTTCTTCAGTTTCAATCTACAGCTCATAATCAATAAACTGTGGTCAGAGTCCACATCAGCCCAAGGAAATGTCTTACGGTTTACAGTCTGGTTCCTAAATCTATGCCGTATCATTCATTATACAGGGTGGCGCAGATGGATCGGGTGGTTTTAAAATACTTGTCAAACTGTCAATTGTAAAGGTATTGGATTGAAATAAAGTGCAAAACATGTAGTTACAATGGAAGTTTATTAACAAAAAAATAGTAATGTTAGTTTTTAAAAATTACATCCATCAAATGCCCTCCTTCTCGAGCGACGCATTCTTGGAGTCGGTCCTTAACGTTCCGCATTGCCCGCTCAAGCACATCACCAGGAATTGATGTGATTTCGGTGTGAATTGCTGCCTTCAACTCCTGAATGGTCCGGGGTTTGTTCATGTAGACCCTTGCTTTTAAATAGCCCCATAAGAAAAAGTCACATACCGTGAGGTCCGGCGAGCGAGGGGGCCAATGGACATCTCCATTACGGGAAATCAAATGGCCAGGGAACAGAGCGCGTACAGCTTGCATTGATATCCTAGCGGTATGTGCAGTTGCCCCGTCTTGTTGGAACCACATATTGCCCATGTCGTAATTGTTCTCTTCAAGTTGTGGGAGAAGAAAATCTTCAATCATGTTCACATAACGCTGCGAATTAACAGTAACCGCCTGCTCCCTTTCATTTTCAAAAAAGTAAGGACCAATTATCCCTACCTTAGAAACCCCACACCAAACCGTCACTTTGTCACTATGGAGAGGCCGTTGGTGTAGATCTCTTGGGTTAGTGTCGGCCCAGTAACGGCAATTTTGCTTGTTTACGTATCCGTTAATGTGAAAGTGAGCCTCGTCAGACATCATGATAATCAGGTTTACATCTTCCAATAACTCCAACATCTGTTGGCTAAACTGAAGCCTTTGAAGATGGTCTGTTGGGAGAATCTTCTGTACCAACAGGATTTTATAGGGGTGGAATTTCAGTTCTTCGTTAAGAATCCTTTGAAGGCTCCGACGTGACATTCCAAGAGCTTGAGCACGACGTCTCGTTGATCGACGTGGGCTCGCAGTGACATCGCATCTCACACGCTCCACGTTCTCAGGCGTTGTTATTGTTGGCGGTCTAGGCGTCCATTTTGGAGCACATGAACCAGTAGTGCGGAAATTATGCACCCAACTCAATATCGTATCTCGCTTAGGAACACTACCGCGAGGTGGGATGTTGAAACGCCGGCGAAAGGCACGCGTCACAGCAACAATTGACTCGTTATTGCGTATGAACTCTTCCACTGCGAAAACACGATGCTCAACGGACCACGTAGCCATCGCGACTGACTGCCAGCCTGCAACTGAAACTTCCCGTCCCCCCCCACCACAGGACGAAGTCGCCGAACACCTGGCTCCCCCCCTCCAGACGTACAGTCCACTTCAAAACCACCCGATCCATCCGCGCCACCCTGTATAATCAATCTGAAACCTACCAGTGTCTCCTTGCCTCTTCCATGTATACAACCTCTATATATGATTCTTAAATCAAGTTTTAGTGATGATTAAATTATGCTCTGTGCAAAACTCTATCAAGTGGTTTTGTTTTTCATTCCTTTCCCCAATTCCACACCCCTATTATTTTCATCTTCCTCAACTATCTGAATAATTTCTTTTATTGCGTCATACATTTCTTCAATCTCTTCATCACCTCTGGAGCTAGCTGGCATATAAATCTGTACTACTGTGGTGGGTGTGGGCCTCATGTCTATCTTGGCTACAATAATGCATTCGCTATGCTGTTCATAGTAGCTTACCCACATTCCTATTTTCTTATTCATTATTACGCCGACTCCTGCGTTACCCCATTTAATTTTGTATTTATAACCATGTATTCACTTGACCAGAAGTCCTGTTCCTCCTGAAACTGAACTTCACTAATTCCCATTATATATAATTTCAAATGATCCATTTCCCTGGAATGGGTAGTGTGTAAAAAACAGGTTATAAGATTAATATCAACAAAAGTAAAACAAGGGTAATGGAATAAAGCTGATTTAAATCAGGAGAAGCTGAGAGAATTCACTTAGGAAATGAGATACTGAAAGTAGTAGATGAGGATTGCTGTTTGTGCAATAAAATAACTTGACAATCACTGATTTAGAGATGATACACAATTCAGGTTGGTTACAGGAGAAAGTTTCCGAAAAAGAGAAATTCATTGAGCTTGAATATACATTTAAATATCAGGAAGTACTTACTAAAGCTCTCTGTCTGGAGTGTAGTGCTGTACAGAAGTGAAATGTTGATAATAAACAGTTCACACAACAAAGAATAGGAGCTTTTGAAATGTAGTACTACAGGAGAATGCTGAAGACTAGATGGTAAATCAATAACTAATGAGAAGGTATTTAATCAAGTTGGGGTGGAAAGAAATTTATGGTACAACTTGACTAAAATAACAGTTGGTTGGTTGCATAAATACTGATAATCAAGGAAAAGATAATTTGGTAGTGGAAGGGAATGTGAGAGGAGAGCGGAAATTATAGAGGGTTATGGCGATGATAATGATGTTGGTTATCAATGCCCTTGCAGAATATGAACTAAGTGCTTAGTGAAAATAATCTTTCCCTGCAAGCAAACTTCTTGAGACAATGGCTCACACACACATACTGACACCTGAAAGACTGTCTGGCACTGATTGCTGAGGCAGATGTTTCTTGTCAACATATTAAAATGGAGTCACATATCTGCATGCACGTTCACACCATTTCCTCATGTTTAATAAAGCTATAATACAGCCACGACATGAAATACTAAATAAAATGAGAATCAGCTGAAGAAAGAGCTAAAAGTTATTTCCTGGTACATGTGACTGGCTGACAGCCGCTATGAGAACAAGTAAATATTGCACAGCTTTTCTATACATGGCTGTAAGAAAAGCTTAAATAAAAACCTGATTCTAGTTTAACAATATACATTAAGAGTCAAATGGACATGCAATTAAAACTGAAAAACTTATTCAGATAAACACAGTGAACCAGAAACTCTGAGAAACATTAAAGTAACTTACCTGACAATTTCAGCAGAAATCCTGTCAGTACATAAATCTTGAAACATTCATGTGCCTCTCATTGTTATTGTACAGTGTACAAATTCTCATGAAGAAAAATTACTGTCTTCTTGTCAGAATATAAAATGCATGCAAGTAAAATATCGCACACCGACACAGGTACGTCACATGCTGGTCGATCTTTTTGTCAGACGAGGTGCCAACATGTCAGACGACAGTGCCCTCTTTTCTATTTTATTTTATTTATTTATTTATTTTTATTTACATGTCAAGTTCCGTAGGACCAAATTGAGGAGCAAATCTCTAAGATCGTGGAATGTGTCAGCACATGAAATTACTACATAAAAGTAGTAACAGATAACAATAAAATGTTTATGAACCCAAACACAGTCAAGCCACAAGTTCAAGTAAACTCAATCAACAATACAAGAAGAATCAGCTTAATTTTTCAAGGAATTCCTCGACAGAATAGAAGGAGTGACCCATGAGGAAACACGTAGGTTACTGCTAAGATTTTTGAATTCGAGTGGTAACTTACTAAAAATGGATGCAGCAATATACTGTACACCTTTCTGCACAAGAGTTAAGGAAGTCCGATCCAAATGCAGGTTTGATTTCTGACAGGTATTAACTGAGTGAAAGCTGCTTATTCTTGGGAATAAGCTAATTTGTTAACAAGAAATGACAGTAAGGAACACATATATGGAGCGGCCAATGTCAAAATACCCAGACTCGTGAACAGGTGTCGACAAGAGGTTCGTGAAGTTACTGCCCGAACCACCCATTTCTGAGCAAAAAATATCCTTTTAGAATGGGAAGAGTTACCCCAAAATATAATACCAGATGACATAAGCAAATGAAAATAAGCAAAGTAGACTAATTTCCATGTCGAATGATCACTCACTTCAGACACCGTTTGAATAGTAAAAATGCCAGCATTAAGTCTTTGAACAAAATCCTGAACATGGGCTTTCCCCATGACAGTTTACTATCTATTTGAACACCTAGAAATTTGAACTGTTCAATTTCAGTAATCATGTGCCCATTCTGTGAAATTAAAAGTCAGGTTTTGTTGAAATGTGCGTTAGAAAAAGTAAAAACTGAGTCTTGCTGTGATTTGGCGTTAGTTTATTTTCTACAAGTCATGAACTTAGGTCATGAACTGCACTATTTGAAACCGAGTCAATGTTGCACACAACATCCTTTACAGAAATATTTTAGAGTTACCCGTAATACTAGAGGGCATATCATTTATATAAATAAGAAACAGACGTGGCCCCAACATTGATCCCTGGGGCACCCCCCATTTGACCGTACCTCACTCAGACCCAACATCACAGCCATTTTCAACACTGTGTATAATGACCTTTTGCTATCTATTGCTAAAGTGAGAGGTGAACCAATTATGAGCTACTCCTCATATTCCGCAATGGTCCAACTTCTGGAGCAATATTTTGCGATCAACACTATCAAATGCCTCCGTTAAATCAAAAAATATGCCTAGCGTTTGAAACCTTTTGTTTAACCCATCCAGTACCTCACAGAGAAAAGAGAATATAGCATTTTCAGTTGATAAGCGACTTATAAAGCCGAACTGTAGATTTGATAGCAAATCATGCGATATAAAATGATCCATTATCCTTACATACACAGCCTTTTCAATAACTTTAGCAAACACTGATGGCATAGAAATATGTCTAATATTGTCTACATTATCTCTTTCTCCCTTTTTATAAAGTGGCTTTACTACTGAGTACTCTAATCGTTCAGGTAGCTGACGATTCCTAAAGGACAAATTACAATTTTGGCTAAATAGAGGGCTAACCTGTGCAGCACAGTACTTTAATTTTCTGCTAGGCACTCCATCATATCCATGAGAGTCCTTAGACTTCAAAGATTTAATTATTGACTCAATCTCCCCCTTGTCTATATCATAGAGGAGTATTTCAGACATCAATCTCGGAAAGGCATTTGCCAAGAAAGTTGTATGATTACCTATAGAAACTGAATTTTTATTTAACTCACCAGCAATGGTCAGAAAATGATTGTTAAATACTGTGCATACATCTGATTTATCAGTAACAGAAATATTTTTACTACAAACTGACTTTATATTGTCAACCTTGTGCTGCTGACCAGACATTTCCTTCACAACTGACCATATGTTTTTAATTTTATCCGGTGAAGAATTAGCTATTCTATTTCCATACAACATACTCTTTGCTATCCTAATAACATTTTCAAGCACCTTACAATACTGTCTGTAATGGGCTACTGTAGCCTGATTGTCACTACTTCTAACATTTTGATATAATTCCCACTTTGTTCCACATGATGTCCTTATCCAACTAGTCAGCCATCTGGGTTGCCTTATACTGCCAGTAACCTGTTTAGAAAATTCTAATGGAAAGCAACTCTCAAAGAGCATGAGAAATGTTTTAAGGAAAGAATTATATTTATCATCTATGTTATTGACACTATGAACATCCTGTCACTCTTGTTCCTTGACAAAGTTTACTCTCTATTGCTGTTGGAGTAACTTTCCTGTATAGTTTGTAATTACATGTGACATTTGGTTGAGTACAAAAGCCTTTTAGTGTAAAAATTTGTGCACCATGGTCTGAAAGGCCATTCACACTAACAGAATGCCCATCTAGTAATGAAGAATGAATAAAAATATTGTCTATGGCTGTGCTACTGTTCCCCTGCACCCTAGTTGGAAAAAACACAGTCTGCAACAGATCATATGATTTTAGGAGATCTACCAACACCCTTTTTGTTGCACCATCATATACAAAATTTATATTGAAGTCACCACATATAACTAATTTCTGGTACTTCCTACAAAGTGAATGAAGAACTCTCTCAAGCTTGGGCAGAAATTCTCTTAAGTCAGAGTTAGGGGACCTATAAAGAACAACAATTAGAAGTTTAGTTTCACCAAATTCAACTGCCTCTGCCCAACATTCAAATATCTGTTCAGTGCAGTGCCATGATACATCTATGGGCTCAAAAGGAATACTGTTTTTTACGGACATAGCCACTACCCCACCCCACAAGGAACTCCTTGAAAAACAGCCAGCTAATCTGTATCCTGGTAAATGAGGTCTCTGAATTGTAAAATTATTTAAGTGGTGCTCTGATATATTAATGATTTCAGAGTCAACATCTATAAGCAGTACACTAACTTTATCTCTAATAACTCTTATTGTTATAACCTTTAATCACTAATAAAGACTGATGACCATAGCTGTTAAGTCCCATAGTGCTCAGAGCCTCAGTCACTAATAAATTGCGTGGATATACAAAAGTAGAAACAATAGCGGGTTACATGCTATTAACTCCGTATCTGTCATTCGACTGCCGTGCCGTGACATGCGGCCGGCGCCGTTCATAGCCAGTTGGCGCTCCCGCGTTCGGTCGAGCTGTGGAGCGCCTCTATCGTCGTGTTCGCATACTGACGTAGCGGCACTTTTAAATCTCGTGGCACTGTCACAACACTTTCCCCCCCTTGAAAAAAAAAACTCACGTCCTTGGAGACACGGACAGTGCGGAGACATCCATGGCCTCTTGGGAGGCCCCGAGAAGATCCCGCGGAGAAACACGAGAGTATGGTCGAAAATGTCCAGCAGCAGCGACAGGACTGGCTTCTCGGGCTGGTGGAGGCGAAAGAAGGGGTGGTGGCACCGGCGTGGCCACCACTCGTGGGTGCATCTGGTCGTAATGGCGAACAACCATGCCGTCGTCCGTACGTATTTCACAAAGCCGGCGGCCGCGAAGAGCCTGGACCACCCCTGGAATCCATTTAGGGCGAGATCCATACCCTCGTGCCCACACGTCGGCACCCACCGAGTATTTTCCCACACTAGGGGACCCAGTACAAGGCCTGACAGGGTGAAGCAGGTGCAGTAGAGCGCACGGTTGGTGGCCATGCAAGAGTTCAGCAGGGCTGCGATCACCCAGAGGCGTGAAGCGATAAGAACTCAGAAACTGCAACAGAGCATCATCTGTGGAAAAATCACTAATGAATTGTTTCATCTGGCTTTTGAAAGTGCGGACAAGGCGCTCGACCTCCCCATTCGATTGCGGATGGAAGGGCGGTGCTGTAACATGATGAATCCCTTGTCCAGTACAAAAATAACGGAAGGCCTGCGAAGAGAACTGAGGGCCATTGTCCATGACAATCGTGGATGGAAGACCTTCTAGCGCAAAGATTTTGGACAAAGCCAGCGTCATCACCGCAGTGGTGGGCGACGAACATCGAACAACAAACGGAAACTTCGAGAAGGCGTCAATCAACAGTAGCCAATAAGTGCCGAGGAAGGGGCCGCAAAGTCAGCGTGCACCCGTTCCCACGGCTGCGCCGGATCAGGCCACGGAGAGGGCATTGTACGGGGTGCAGCCAGTTGTTGAGCACACTGACCACACGCAGCGACCATGTGGGCGATGTCCGAATCAATACCGGGCCAATAAACGTGCCTGCGGGCCAGGGACTTAGTCCGAGAAATCCCCCAATGGCCTTCATGCAATAGTTTGAGAACATCTTTGCGAAGAGAGGCTGGCACCACAACCCGTGGAGATGCGCCATCCGTGGCCAGAAGAACAACACCCTCACGAACAGACAGACGAAGGCGCAAGGCATGGTAGTTGCGAAGGTGATCCGATGCCCGGCCCTTGGTCCTGTCCGGCCAACCTCGTTGAACAAAACCGATCACCTGACGCAGGACCAGGTCCCGCGCAGTAGCAGACGTGACCTGCGAACCTGTAAGTGGAAAACCCTCGACCGCACTATGTTCTTCCTCATCAATGTGGAAACAGAGTAGTTCATCTCGATCAAAAACCGGGTCGGGGCCCATTGGCAAACGCGACAATGCATCAGCGTTGGCGTGCTGGGCCGTGGGGCGATAGTGAATCTCATAGTGAAAACGAGACAAGTATAAGGCCCAACGTTGCAGGCGGTGAGCTGCCTTATCTGGAAGCGACGCCGAGGGGCTGAACAGAGAGACCAGCGGCTTGTGGTCGGTGATGAGGTGATACTTAGAACCATACAAAAAAACGCTGAACTTTTTTAGAGCATAAATGATAGCGAGCGCCTCCTTTTCGATTTGAGAGTAACGCCATTGGGCATCGTTGAGGGTCTTGGATGTGTAGGCGATGGGTCGTTCCGACCCATCCTCATACCGATGGGCGAGAACAGCCCCTAGGCCATACTGTGACGCGTCAGTCGCCAGAACCAAGTGCTGACCCAGACGGAATGTGGCAAGACAAGGCGCCGACTGCAAATGAGCCTTCAGGCGGACAAAAGCCTGCTCACACTCGTCGGACCAACAGAAAGGAACGTTTTTGCGTAACAGCTGATGCAGAGGATGAGCCACAGCCGCCGCGGATGGAATGAATTTGTGATAATAAGCAATCTTGCCTAGAAACACCTGAAGTTCTTTGACCGTAGACGGCCGGGGTAGAGCGGTAATGGCCGCAACGTGCTGTCGTAGAGGACGTTTACCCTCACGGGACAAGTGGAAACCAAGATAAACAATGGAGGGTTGGAAGAACTGCGACTTGTCCAGATTGCACTTCAACCCAGCCGAATGCAGAACCCGAAACAGTGAACGCAAATTGCGAAGGTGCTCCTCAGTGGAGGCCCCCGTGACAACAATGTCATCCAGGTAGTTGATGCAGCCAGGAACGGAAGCCGTGAGCTGTTCCAAAAACCGCTGAAAAACGGCCGGCGCACTAGCGACGCCAAATGGTAACCGCTGGTACTGATACAACCCACAAGGAGTGTTGATGACGAGAAATTCCTTGGAAGACGCATCCAACGGCAACTGATGGTACGCCTCCGATAAGTCAAGTTTGGAAAAGAACTGACCCCCAGCGAGCTTGGTAAATAACTCCTCAGGATGGGGAAGAGGATAAGTGTCAATGAGGCTCTGAGCATTGACAGTGGCTTTAAAATCACTACACAATCACAGACTAACTTTTGGTTTAGAAACCACCACGATTGGCAATGCCCATTCGCTGGAGGTAACAGGAAGGAGAATCCCTGAAGCTGTTAACCTGTCTATCTCAGCCTTGACAGGTGCACACAACGCCATCGGAATAGGGCGTGCCCGGAAAAACTTAGGGCGAGCTGTAGGTTTAAGAGTAATGTGGGCTTCAAAATCCTTGGCACGACCCAGACCAGCAGAGAACACGGACGAGAATTCAGAACACAATCCATCCAGCTGTTGATACGGAATATCCTCAGAAATGAGGTGCACATCATCATCAGTGGAGAACCCGAACAACTGGAAAGCATCATAACCGAACAGGTTTTCCGTGCCCGCATGATCCACCACATAAAACGTGAGGGGCCTAACAACAGACTTGTAGGCAGTGGAAGCATCAAACTGGCCAACGATAGGAATTTTCTGCTTATTATAAGTTCGCAGATTTCGTGTAACGGGAGACAAGGGAGGGGAGCCCAACTCCAAATACGTGCGAGAATTAATGAGAGTTACTGCAGAGCCAGTGTCCACTTGCATGCCAATGTCTTTATCCAGAACACGAACAGTAACAAACAACTTATTTGTTTGAGAAAGCACACAGTTAACATCCATGTCCGATGCCTCGTCCTCGTCGACAGGAACTTTAGGGGACTGACACACAGAAGCAATGTGGCCTTTTTTCCTACATGAATTACACATGGCCCAACGTTTTGGACGCGCGGCCCTGTCATGCTGTACGAAACAACGTGGACAAGAAGGAAGTGCAGAACGAACCTGCTTCTGTGGTAGCTGTTTTCGCTGCGAGCGTGGTGGCCCAACGCGACGTTGTTGACGCGAGTGAACCGCCGCCACATCGTTGTTCCCCTGTGAAACAGGCAATTGTCCGCGTCGAAAGTGGTCTGTACAGTGCCTACATCACACCACGCGTCTATTTGCGCACCAGCAGCGTGAGACACTTCAAAAGATTGAGCAATTCTGAGAACTTCCGACAACGATGGGTTTGGCAGTTGTAAGGCACATTGCCGAACTTCTTTATCAGGAGCAAGCCGTAGAATAGCGTCCCGAACCATTGAATCAGCATAAGACTCATGATGAGTGTCCGTGACAAACTGACATTTCCTACTCAGACCGTGTAGTTCCGCCGCCCAAGCCCGGTAAGATTGATGGGGCTGTTTACGACATCGGTAGAATGCCACGTGGGCAGCAACGACGTGGGTGTTTTTTCGGTAATAGTTAGACAATAATTCACACATTTCTTGGAAGGACAGAGAGGCAAGTTCCCGCAGAGGGGCTAACTGGGATAGCAGCTGATAGATCCGTGGGGAAATCCAAGATAGAAATAACGACTTACACATAGGAGCGTCGACAATGCCGAAAGCCAAGAAGTGTTGCCGCAAACGCTTCTCATAATCCTCCCAGTCTTCAGCGGCCTCATCCTAAGGAGGGAACGGAGGTGGAGAAGAGGAAGACAGACGATGAGTAAGCGACGTCGACAACGCCTGAATAGCAGCCGTCAGCTGTGTTTGTTGTGCCTGAATAGCAGCCATCAGCTGTGTTTGTTGTTCAATGAGTGATTGCATAAGCTGTTCCATGTCTGCCCCGACACGAACACACAATTCCACAACGCAGGAAAAAAAATATCCGACCTCATCGCCAAAAAGTGTTATAACCTTTAATCACTAATAAATTGCGTGGATATACAAAAGTAGAAAGAATAGCGGTTTACATGCTATTAACTCCCTATCTGTCATTCGACTGCCGTGCCGTGACATGCGGCCAGCACCGTTCATAGCCAGGTGGCGCTCCCGCGTTCGGCCGAGCTGCGGAGCGCCTCTATCGCCGTGTTCGCATACTGACGTGGTTGTTGTTGTTGTTGTTGTTGTGGTCTTCAGTCCTGAGACTGGTTTGATGCAGCTCTCCATGCTACTCTATCCTGAGCAATCTTCTTCATCTCCCAGTACCTACTGCAACCTACATCCTTCTAAATCTGCTTACTGTATTGATCTCTTGGTCTCCCTCTACGATTTTTACCCTCCACGCTGCCCTCCAATGCTAAATTTGTGATCCCTTGATGCCTCAAAACATGTCCTACCAACTGATCCCTTCTTCTAATCAAGTTGTGCCACAAACTTCTCTTCTCCTGTATTCTATTCAATACCTCCTCATTAGTTACGTGATCTACCCACCTTATCTTCAGCATTCTTCTGTAGCACCACATTTCGAAAGCTTCTATTCTCTTCTTGTCCAAACTGGTTATCGTCCATGTTTCACTTCCATACATGGCTACACTCCATACAAATACTTTCAGAAATGACTTCCTGACACTTAAATCTATACTCGATGTTAACAAATTTCTCTTCTTCAGAAACGCTTTCCTTGCCATTGCCAATCTACATTTTATATCCTCTCTACTTCGACCGTCATCAGTTATTTTACTCCCTAAATAGCAAAACTCCTTTACTACTTTAAGTGTCTCATTTCCTAATCTAATCCCCTCAGCATCACCCGATTTAATTTGACTACATTCCATTATCCTCGTTTTGCTTTTGTTGATGTTCATCTTATATCCTCCTTTCAAGACACTGTCCATTCCGTTCAACTGCTCTTCCAAGTCCTTTGCTGTCTCTGACAGAATTACAATGTCATCGGCGAACCTCAAAGTTTTTACTTCTTCTCCATGAATTTTAATACCTACTCCGAATTTTTCTTTTGTTTCCTTTACTGCTTGCTCAATATACAGATTGAATAACATCGGGGAGAGGCTACAACCCTATCTCACTCCTTTCCCAACCACTGCTTCCCTTTCATGCCCCTCGACTCTTATAACTGCCATCTGGTTTCTGTACAAATTGTAAATAGCCTTTCGCTCCCTGTATTTTACCCCTGCCACCTTCAGAATTTGAAAGAGAGTATTCCAGTTAACGTTGTCAAAAGCTTTCTCTAAGTCTACAAATGCTAGAAACGTAGGTTTGCCTTTTCTTAATCTTTCTTCTAAGATAAGTCGTAAGGTTAGTATTGCCTCACGTGTTCCAACATTTCTACGGAATCCAAACTGATCTTCCCCGAGGTCCGCTTCTACCAGTTTTTCCATTCGTCTGTAAAGAATTCGTGTTAGTATTTTGCAGCTGTGACTTATTAAACTGATAGTTCGGTAATTTTCACATCTGTCAACACCTGCTTTCTTTGGGATTGGAATTATTATCTTCTTCTTGAAGTCTGTGGGTATTTCGCCTGTCTCATACATCTTGCTCACCAGATGGTACAGTTTTGTCATGACTGGCTCTCCCAAGGCCATCAGTAGTTCTAATGGAATGTTGTCTACTCCCGGGGCCTTGTTTCGACTCAGGTCTTTCAGTGCTCTGTCAAACTCTTCACGCAGTATCTTATCTCCCATTTCATCTTCATCTACATCCTCTTCCATTTCCATAATATTGTCCTCAAGTACATCGCCCTTGTATAAACCCTCTATATACTCCTTCCACCTTTCTGCCTTCCCTTCTTTGCTTAGAACTGGGTTGCCATCTGAGCTCTTGATATTCATACAAGTGGTTCTCTTCTCTCCAAAGGTCTCTTTAATTTTCCTGTAGGCAGTATCTATCTTACCCCTAGTGAGACAAGCCTCTACATCCTTACATTTGTCCTCTAGCCATCCCTGCTTAGCCATTTTGCACTTTCTGTCGATCTCATTTTTGAGACGTTTGTATTCCCTTTTGCCTGCTTCATTTACTGCATTTTTATATTTTCTCCTTTCATCAATTAAATTCAATATTTCTTCTGTTACCCAAGGATTTCTATTAGCCCTCGTCGTCTTACCTACTTGATCCTCTGCTGCCTTCACTACTTCATCCCTCAGAGCTACCCATTCTTCTTCTACTGTATTTCTTTCCCCCATTCCTGTCAATTGTTCCCTTATGCTCTCCCTGAAACTCTCTACAACCTCTGGTTCTTTCAGTTTATCCAGGTCCCATCTCCTTAAATTCCCACCTTTTTGCAGTTTCTTCAGTTTCAATCTGCAGTTCATAACCAATAGATTGTGGTCAGAATCCACATCTGCCCCTGGAAATGTCTTACAATTTAAAACCTGGTTCCTAAATCTCTGTCTTACCATTATATAATCTATCTGATACCTATTAGTATCTCCAGGATTCTTCCAGGTATACAACCTTCTTTTATGATTCTTGAACCAAGTGTTAGCTATGATTAAGTTATGCTCTGTGCAAAATTCTACAAGGTGGCTTCCTCTTTCATTTCTTCCCCCCAATCCATATTCACCTACTATGTTTCCTTCTCTCCCTTTTCCTACTGACGAATTCCAGTCACCCATGACTATTAAATTTTCGTCTCCCTTCACTACCTGAATAATTTCTTTTATCTCGTCATACATTTCATCAATTTCTTCATCATCTGCAGAGCTAGTTGGCATATAAACTTGTACTACTGTAGTAGGCATGGGCTTTGTGTCTATCTTGGCCACAATAATGCGTTCACTATGCTGTTTGTAGTAGCTAACCCGCACTCCTATTTTTTTATTCATTATTAAACCTACTCCTGCATTACCCCTATTTGATTTTGTATTTATAACCCTGTAATCACCTGACCAAAAGTCTTGTTCCTCCTGCCACCGAACTTCACTAATTCCCACTATATCTAACTTTAACCTATCCATTTCCCTTTTTAAATTTTCTAACCTACCTGCCCGATTAAGGGATCTGACATTCCACGCTCCGATCCGTAGAATGCCAGTTTTCTTCCTCCTGATAACGACGTCCTCTTGAGTAGTCCCCGCCCGGAGGTCCGAATGGGGGACTATTTTACGTCCGGCACTTTTAAATCTCGTGGCATTGTCGCAACACTTATATTTTGATGAAATATGCTAATTCCTTCCATGCTTGGAAACATGATGTCCTCTGAAGGGGAGCCCTTTACGCAGGTATACCTATCAGCTGACTTCAATCTAAAAGAGGTGCAGCTCTAACACCAACTATTACAGGAATTTTTCCATGAGTGATCCCACCACCACCCACTACACTGTCACCTATAAGCTTTGCCAGCCTAGTGAAACTCGATCTACTGACAGACCCAACTGGCACCACTGAAATATGTCTAATATTGTCTACATTATCCCTTTCTCCCCTCTGCCATCAGCGCCCTCTCCAGCCCCATATTAACACGCCTCACAGTCTCATTAAGATAAGGCCGATCTTGACGATGAAACAGTTGCACGGAATGCACATTTGTGCCACCAGTTTGAGTAGCTATCTTTACCAGGTCACCATCTACATCATATTCCCCGTCCCTATCGAGACTGTTCCCTGCTCCACCCACTACCACTACCGGATCCTCCTTCGTAAAATTCCTACGTGACTCCCCTATGCTGTTAATCACCTGAGCCAACCCTGCACTAGGCTTCACAATGCAGTTATACTAACCACTCCCCACTTATATTAACCCCACTTCTTGATATCTGCGTGAGTGAAACAATGTTCACAACAGCAGAACTGTGGCTTCAGCAGCCTTGTAGTTTCAGTCTCACATTCTACCAGAGATATGTCACTCTGCATCTCAACAACAAGGTCCTAATGCAATTCCAGAGTATAATGGTGCCATCCTATGTTCCTATGGAAACCTAGTAGTTTCTGCAACATTACTGTGAACCACCATGGTGCCACTACTCAGATTGCACTTGTTGTCAGGAGCACCCTCTGACAGGACCACAACAGAATCCGGCATACGAGTTAGCCCAGGGCTGATCCGAGTCAGTTCTGATGCAATGTGCGGAGTGTGAGACTAGTGTGTTATCGATTCAGCTTAGGTCTAATTTGTGGACCCTTTTTGGTACACGCGGAAATCTGACACGGCAGCACAGACTGGGCTTTGTTATGGAATATGGATTTGAATTTCCTTGCACTGTTCTTGAGTAAATTGCCTTTAGAAAAGTGGCAACAACTTTGGATCCATGACACGTACAAATCAAACAATAATTTCTGTGATATGGCGAGAGTGTTGGTTTTTCAACCGTGGAGGAACTACGATTATAGTCCAATTAAAATTACTTGATGGTTGACATATGTCACTTGATGCTACATTGTTGTCACGTCCAGTGCTGGCTACTGCTTGCTTACAAGTGACAAACATGGTGGATCACTTCAAAAATGCTGTTAATATGTAATGTGGAGAAATGTTGGAAGCAGGCATCGTGAGGTATGATGGAAATGTGAGATGCTCTATCCACAGCTGATTTTAAGTGATCAATGACTGAACTGCAGCAGAGACAAGTTTTCTAGCCCTGAATTTAAACTCATGTCCTAACCTATCCACAACCTCGTGAAGTGCAACATATCTGAGAAAACAGCAATCAAAGATCTGCCTCAGAACTAAAATCGTGATTGCTTTGTTCAATGTATTTAAGGCTAACCTCTATGAACAAACTCAAGACAGAAAAATTTCAGTTTCAGCAGTATAATCAAACTAATTTCTCACTGTCACTGGTTACCTGAAACCATCCTCAACTGGCTACACGGGCTGCCGCAGTACCTAGCAATGATCAATACTGGTTGGCACTTGCTTGCAGATTATAGATCACACAAGCAGATTTCAAACAAATATAGAATGATAGGAAGAAAAGAAGGAAAGTAAGATCAAATGAAAAAGTCAACATGATATTGCAAATGATGTGGCAAAGTATTAAAAATAAAAGAAATTACATTTAAGCAATTAATTGACTAAAAATAATAATCAAAGTCTTTTGAATAAATTTAGAAAAATAAAAATTTTCACTTTATGGTATGAGATTCGAACCAAGGACCTTCCACAGGTCAGATTAATACAAAAATTTGGCTTCACACAATATCGCATGAAGCTTATCTAATGTAAGTTGATATCTTTGTTTATAGTAACTACATATATAATGATGAATCACATGTTGTGCAGAAGAATCCAGTCGTTTGGTTAGTGCAGTGCATGAAATATGAAATAACAGAATTATGAAATAACTGACAAACTGTTGGCAACAGCAAACTGTTTGGGCATGACACTGAGCACTCTCACGGGAGGAAACCAGCTACAACAGCTGAAGTGTCAACTATCATATAATTTTAGTCAGATGATACTAATGCAGACAGGAGTTAACAAATGTTATATCACAGGCCGTGCATGTGTTAGTGAATGTAGCAGAACACATCCCCCACCACCCAAGCTAACAGCTTTTCACCATTTAATGAACAATATGAAGAGAGAGTTGTTTTTCTGCCAATGACTGCAGTTATATTTCTTGGTCTGTCAAATTTCTGCCTCAGGACATCCTTAACTGTATCATCTAATAAAAACTGGAGCTGCTAAAGAATCTGGTGGAACTAGAGTTCTCAACATTATTTTCTTTCTACTAGAACATTTTTCAATGAAGAAACATATCATTGCAGCCAGATTAACATTTTGGCAGCAGAAAAAGAGCTCCCAACAATCATAAGCAGATTGGGCCACTGACTTGTAGGGATTAAGTAGGAATTGCAACTTTAAATGTTTGCATGGGCAGAATTACAGACTCTTAATCAGGGACATTATAGTGCAACTTAGGCCCAACTGGGAAGTGAGGAATCCATATTGATGAAATCAGATCTGCCTCTGATGGAAGAAATGTGAGTAACTCAAGCCTATGAAAATGTTTATGCAGCCCAGTGTTTGTTTACAATGGTAGAGACACTGAAGCAGTCATCTCCCTGGCACTTATCACATGGGATATCACGCAACCTCTGTCACGGCCCTGACTATTCTATGGCCCCAACGATCTTATAAACAACTACATCTGTGGCAATGAGCCACAGTAGTGGCAATGTAGTGGCCCAGCCATAACCTTTGCCTCTTTTTTCACAAATGCAGCAAGTGCTCCACTGGCATGTGGCATGCAACAAGTGCAGCAAAATGGGGTAGTTGCAGGAGGAATGTTGTTGCAGTTCCTATACAAATATGCCCCAATCTGAAGAAGTGTATCAAGTGACTGATAAATCCACAGACAAGTGACTGATAAATCTACAGAAGTGCAGACCTCTCAAAATGCATCCCAGAAAATATACTTAGATGCATTCATAGGCAAGCAGCCAGTGTAGTTACTCCTGGACACTAATTCTTCTGTGTTGTTGCTAAACCGATCTACTAACTTACCTTGAGGGTCACCACTTTGAAAGCAACTGAGACAAATATGTGGGCCTGTGGACGCCATAATGTGCCTTTGCTAGGAAGGTTTTCAGTTCAATTCACAACTATGTCACTCGTACAGTAAGTTTTCTGCTGGTAGCTTAGTCCAAAATGGACTATGTTTTCGGAGAACATTATTTTACACTTTTGGATTTACGATTCATGAAAAAACAAAAAGTCTCAAATACATCCTGCACAAGTGTTCTTTCATGCAACCATCCTTGACACATTTGAGGCTCAAACCTTTGGCTAACAGCACTGTATCAATAAAGGTCTATTTCGCTGCCATCACATATAAGGAAATGATGTATAAAAGGTGGTAACACAAGTAATTGCATGCTTGACAAGCATGCATGCACAAGTGTACTTTCCCAAGCATTCCTGCACTTGTGTATGATACATTTGCATTACAGGGACAAACTAACTGAAGGCCGTAGCCCAGCAGAGTGGCTTCATAGCCACCCATCGACATGTTGTAACAGTTGCCAATGCATTTCATTGCCTTCTGGGTGGGCACTCTGGTGTGGGCTCATGAACTCAGA
Source organism: Schistocerca nitens (assembly GCF_023898315.1). Taxonomy (NCBI): domain Eukaryota; kingdom Metazoa; phylum Arthropoda; class Insecta; order Orthoptera; family Acrididae; genus Schistocerca; species Schistocerca nitens. The sequence continues at coordinate 598,798,940 of NC_064621.1, forward strand.
CACTACCCAACCTGGATCTGTGTAACAATCTCCCCCTACCGTAGGTCTGTGATGTAACCTGTGGTCTCCTCATATGGACTTCTGTGATGCCACATGAAATCAACTTTGATTACTCCCTCCTGATCAGCAGTAACCTGTTTGTCCATGCCCGGTGGACTCACCAATCCTGTAGTGACTCAAACAAATTCCATTGGGCCTCATTCTGAGACTGTCTTTCGTAGTGATGCCCATGGGTATCAGTCCACTGCCTTTCCCAATGATGGCTCTTCGGGACAAAACACCACCAACGTTCTTCTCCCCCAGCAGTGACTGCTGAGGGGGGAGGGGATGGGGTAGTAGTGGCATAAGATTACTATGGGAACTGAATATTTGGCACAATATTACTGTTGTCTGCTAGATGCCACTACTACTCAGATGCCACTGATGTGACAATGCTAGATCCACCATGTAAGTTAGCCTAAGGCCTGTTGGACATGGAAAACCCTCCAGAGATTGCTTTCCGACACAGAGGAAAGTTCGTGGGTGAAAGAAGAGTAAAAATAAAGGCTCAGTTGTCAACACTCAATAATTTCTGAGGAAATGATGAAGTTTCAACACTAATTTAACAGTCTATTAGGCAACATCAGAGTAAATTGCTTGGTAACACAGCAGATAAGAGCACAGGTTTGTGTTTTACACCCCAGGTTCAAAATCCAATCTTAGTTTTTTTTATCTTCTGTTGCTGCAGATGTACGTGACATCAATACTTTTTGTGAAATCATAAAATGCAATGGAATTATTGACAAAACTAAATTTTTCAAATCTAACTAAAAACAGACTTTATGATCAGAAAATGTCTATCATCTTGTATCACTGAACAGTAACTGAAAAGCATATGAATTCTAATATTTCAAGTTTTGTCCACATTTCTGTTTTACACTTCACGAGAACCAGAGCCTTCAACCCTCATGATGACATCTATTTAAAAACATTCAAAGCATACAAATCTGGAGCACCAGAAACAACAAGTGAAATCACATATGCAACAGTCATATTTATTAATGTGAATATCATTACAAAAAGCAACCTCATTAACAGTGCTAAATATTTAACAATCTGGAGTTAATTTCATGGTAAACCACTATGCATTACTTGTTATTCCCCTCTGCAGTGTGAGTGATGAGAACATGTCACTTCTGTCATCAGCAAATGTAATTCTTCATCTGTCAGTAAACTCATACATCTCAGCATTGTCAAGAGTGGCATACATTTTAGCAAAATTACTTTTAATGAACATCTCAATATTCTGATTTCATTGACAAACAACACATTGTGTAAGGAAATGGAAATAATAGAATTTTTATGTTCTTGATTTCAAATCACTGTTAATTAATACAAAGTTGTGTAAGATTTTTTATGAGAAAATCTATTTTCTTGTGTCAATAATTCCTTTGTATTTCATGATGTCACAGAAAATATGGATATCAAGTACTCCCACTACAAAAAAATAAACAAAAAACCATAAAACTGGATTTGAAAATGGGTCACAAAAATTAGAACCTGTACTCATAGCCATCACACTACCAACACATTAACATCCATCATCCACAAGGAGACAGATAAAGTGGCGTCAAAATTTTAGCCATTATTTTCTGAGAAATTAGTGAGTATTGGCACCTAAGCCAAAAAAGGAGCCTTAATTTTATCCCTTCTTTCACCCTGTGAAGTTTCGTCTGTGTCAGTGAGCGATTTATGTTATGATGAGATCTGTAGCGCGCATGTAAGCGTGCTACTGGTTCAGTTTAGAGGCTAATGCTGTGAGCTCTGGACTGAACTTTGCTTTAGAATGTGAGCTTAAGGCAGCTTGCACTGTTTTCCAGGAGCATCCTGGATTTAGCTCTTGTTGTAAATAAATGAGGGCGAAACACTACTATCTCATGTGTAGCTCACCTTTACAAAACATGGGGTGTAATCCGTCAAGCCATTGTAGTTGTCTGGGTGTTGGTGATCTCTGTGGCCAACCGTGTAATACGTCAAGCCATTGTAGTTGTCTGGGTGTTGGTGATCTCTGTGGCCAACCTATATCATTTAGAGATTTGTATTTGTGTAATTCCATGTCATGCCCATGAAACAGCTAAGGTCGTATACGGTCTACTCAGGAAGAACTACACTTTTCTAGGTAAGCCATATACAACTGAAGTGTAGTCAAGTCCTACAGATATTGCCTGCTAGCCTGCTGCTGACCGTTATGCCTGAACACTAAGCAGCCTTCCATCCCATCGGTGCCCTTCACCCTTGTCATTTGAAAGTTCCCCCCCCCCCCCCCCCCCAATCCATCCATCCCAATCATGCAGGTGGTTAAGCCAAGATCCCCATTCCCATGGGCATCCAATGTTCTACTACCACACAACACACACGTCACTGAAGCATGGCCAAAGCTTATGGTTATACAAGACTGGCTGTACTCACCAGCCTCAGCTCAGGAACACCAGGTTCATCACACACAGACCCAGCTAATGTTCACCAGATGCCACAGACACCAAAAAAGACAGCTCCCTGAGGTGTTTGTCATTTGGAACAATGCAGGAGATATCAAACAGTGAGAGAGATAAGTCTAAAGAAATGTTTCCGTTCACTTATCAACGTGCTTGTGCTATCTTAGTTTGTTATCCAACTGGATGCTTAGTAATTTCACATTCAGTTTCATGTAGTGGTTGCCACTGATCTCTATTTCTGGTTTCTGGTTGGAATTGTGTACGTTTTTGTAAGATTAAGGTGTTTGCTGTGAAGCAGCTGTAAGTCTGTTCCGTTATTCTACAAGCTGTTGCATATGGAAGTGTTTGAACCCTTTATGAACATACTTCTATCATCTACAAACATAACTGTTTTTTCAAGAGTCCTCCAGTAGCCCTCCTGATACATATTTGATCAGTTTAAATGAATAACAGGCAAGCTTTTCTGCTAAATGCTCTTATAGAAGTGTAATTTCTTCGTGCCTGTTAAATATTCGGTATTTTACTTCAGGCAACAACAAGAAGAACAATGGAAGCAGCGGAGGTACTGGAAACTTCCTACAAGTAACCAATCAGCAGTCACAAACATCTCGTAATGTCACTCCTGTGTCAACACTGGTAAAGACATTGCAACAGCAGCAGCAACCCCAACAACCACTTCAAAAAGAACAGCAACAACAACAAGCAGCAAAGCAACCAAAATCTAGTGCAAGCACTGATGAAAACACCAAGCATGTATCAACACATTCTGATCCAAAGAAAGAGAACTCATGTGAAGCAGCAAATGTTCAAAACAGACAACAAACATCTAATCATCAACAACAACTTCAACTTCAACAGCAGCAAATGCAACAGAAGCAACAGCAGCAGCAAATGCAACAGAAGCAGCAGCAGCAAATGCACCAGCAACAACACCAGCAACAGCAGCAGAAACAGTGCCAGCAGGTAATAAGAAACAGCAGTAACTAGATCTAAATAATTTAATTAATATTGTGTCAGCAAACATTCTCTCTCCTCGATCAATTTAAATTCTAAAGCTGTTTGAGAAAAGATAACTATTCAGAATATAAGAGAGGTTTTAAACAACAGACAGGCACAGGAACAACACTATAAACAGCATTGTTCACTTTTCACATATGGCTTCATATTCAGAAAACACAAATATGGCACAGAGATTCACAGACATGGCCACAGTCTATCAGAATTGTAGAGTGAAATACACGGTGTACATAAAGTCCGGGAACACTTTCAATTATTTATAGTACAAGAACTAAACATTGTACAGACGTCATACATATTGCATTTTGAAGAGAAAGTCTGAAAATTTTTTTTACAAACATTCGATGTGCGAACCATGAGTGACCCGGCAGACGTCAATACGGTAATCGAATTCTTGCCATACCCGTCCCAGCATGACATCACCGACTGTGGCAGTCACTTCTCATATTCTCTCCCGGAGCTCTGCAACATCACGTGGTAGAGGCGGTACATACACCAGATGAGTCCCCTTAGAAAAAGAGTGACATCTGGTGACCAGGGAGGCCATTTAGTGAAACAGCCGATCCATCGATGTGGCAGCTCCGTGTTCAGGTACCCACAAACTTCATGTTGGAAATGGGGTGGAGCCCCATCCTGCTGAAAGATGAACGGAGAGTCCGATTGCATTTGACGCATCAGCCATAGCTGCAACACGTTCAAGTAGGAATATCCAGTGACAGTGCTCTCGGCGAAGAAGAATGGCCCGTACAGTTTTCGACGTGACAAGGCCACAAAACCTTTACCTTTGGGGAATCACGCTCAAATTCAATGCATTCGTGTGGGTACTTTGTACCTCAGATTCAACAATTATGCCTGTTCACTTTCCCATTAGTGTGAAAAGTGGCTTCATCACTAAAAATTAGGTGATCAACAACGCTATCCCATCCTCATTCAATTGTTGCAACTGCAAACAAAACTCAAAATGCTTGTCTTTGTCGTTGTCATTGAGCTTCTGCACTAATTCCAGTTTGAATGGTTTCATAGACAGCTTCTGTCACAGGACTTTCTACACTGTCATTCAAGCCATTTTGAGTTCACAGGATGCATAACACAAAGATTGCTTTGGACTCCTCATGAATGTCTCTCATACGTGCTCCACATTCACTTTACTCACACTGGGACGTCCTCTTCTCTTTTCCGAGCACAAGCAACCCGTCGCAACAAATTTGTAGTGCCAGTGGTAAATGTCCTTCCTTGTTGGTGGCTTCTTACCATACTTGGTTCTAAATATCCATTGAACAGCCATAGCACACTTGTTTTTGTCTAACCCCAACACACAGAAAGCTCACTCTGCACCTGAACTCACCATGTTTGCAACTACTGCTGACTGTTGGCAAATTACCAAACTATGCTGTGCCGGTATACATGAAAAAAAAAACTTTCAGGTTTTCTTTTCAAAATGACATATGTAGGATATCTGTACAATGTTTGGTTCTTGTGCAATAAATAATTGAAAGTGTTCCCGGACTTTGTGTACACCCTGTAGTAAGTTTCAAAATATGAGATACTATCTTCATCACCTGCTATATAAACTTATTTTTTAAATTTATTCATTCACACATTGTGTTCTATAAATACCATCAGAGTAGGAGGAGAGGAGGAGGAGATTAGTGTTTAACGTCCCGTCGACAACGAGGTCATTAGAGACGGAGCGCAAGCTCGGGTGAGGAAAGGATGGGGAAGGAAATCGGCCGTGCCCTTTCACAGGAACCATCCTGGCATTTGCCTGAAGCGATTTAGGGAAATCACGGAAAACCTAAATCAGGATGGCCGGAGACGGGATTGAACCGTCGTCCTCCCGAATGCGAGTCCAGTGTGCTAACCACTGCGCCACCTCGCTCGGTACCATCAGAGTACCTTCAGGTAGATGGAACATGACAATTTGTATATTAGCAGGCAGCAAGAGCCACCGCAGACTACTTCTGTAAAGTATCCAAACTATGTACGGTTGTTTTCCCGTAACACCACCTGTATTCCACCCAGGATTTTCAAGTATCATATTAAACTCAACCCTTTAAAGATCTGACACAGATCTAAGGCTCTAAGGTGTCTAAATTAAAATATTATATTTGTTCTGGCAGATAAATAAAAGGGGATATCCTTTGCAAAGACAAGTATACTTAACATGGGAGAAAAAGTAGGTCTAAACTAGGCAAAAATACAGTCACAGTGCTGAGATGTATATAAAACTAATCAGGTTACTAAACAGTTAAATTACAGCTTATATACTGTTCAATGAACAGAACATGATTTCCATTTTGTCTGTATTCAATCTCACTTTAGCATTCTAAAACTTATATATATATGTGTGGATGGATATGTGTGTGTGTGCGAGTGTATACCCGTCCTTTTTTCCCCCTAAGGTAAGTCTTTCCGCTCCCGGGATTGGAATGACTCCTTACCCTCTCCCTTAAAACCCACATCCTTTCGTCTTTCATCTTTGTTTTTATATATATATATATATATATATATATATATAGAGGGAAACATTCCACGTAGGAAAAATATATCCAAAAACGTGACTTACCGAACGAAAGCGCTGGCAGGTCGACAGACACACAAACAAACACAAACACACACACAAAATTCAAGCTTTCGCAACAAACTGTTGCCTCATCAGGAAAGAGGGGATGGATATGTGTGTGTGTGCGAGTGTATACCTGTCCTTTTTTCCCCCTAAGGTAAGTCTTTCCACTCCCGGGATTGGAATGACTCCTTATCCTCTCCCTTAAAACCCACATCCTTTCGTCTTTCCCTCTCCTTCCCCTCTTTCCTGATGAGGCAACAGTTTGTTGCGAAAGCTTGAATTTTGTGTGTGTGTTTGTGTTTGTTTGTGTGTCTATCGACCTGCCAGTGCTTTCGTTCGGTAAGTCACATCATCTTTGTTTTTAGATATATTTTTCCCACGTGGAATGTTTCCCTCTCTCTCTCTCTCTCTCTCTCTATATATATATATATATATATATATATATATATATATATATATATATATATATATATAAAGAGAGAGAGAGAGAGAGAGAGAGAGAGAGAGAGAGAGAGGGAAACATTCCACGTGGGATATATAGTTGAAAGTATTCCTTATATTTTATAGTTCATTGCACCCAAAATCAGAAATACATTGCAGGAATAATTTCTAAAAGTAATCAAATAATCGATTAGTTAACTGAAAACTTATGAAAACACCTATATGCATCATAAAAAATAAGAAGTCCATTTGGCTGAAAGCTCACATGTTTAGCAGTATTTTTGCTGTGCCTGTATGCAATTGAACGCCTCCTCTATGTGGTGAGTAGCAATCTATTCTTTTCAGGAAAAATACACCACCATGATGTAAACATACTGACAGCATGCACAGTAAATTTATGATACAGGGAAGTAAGAACAGTCTGCTACTTACAGCTAATAGTAATAGAGGTAAAGGTATAGTTTAGGAGCAATACAATGAAGGCAGTACACCACAAACAAAATTTTGGCAGCTTTTAAGAGTTCAAATAAGACTGTCTTAAACCACAACACTGAACCAAAGAATCATTTGTGTCTCTATAGTATTTCCTACCAGGATCTTTGAATCAAATTTTCCATTCCTTTGGTACTAAGTTCAGAAGAACCTTGATGGAAAGATCCTAATAAGCCAATATACTAACTGACCACATGCCACATATGTGGTACATGCAAGTCAAGCAAGCTACAGAAGAATGGTTTTCTGGCACACCACAAAGAAGTTGTTTAGTGTTCAGTATAGCAAGTAATCTTCTTACTGGAATATAATGCTTGCTAGTGCTAAGCTGTGAATGCTGTCCCATAATCCGAAATTCAAAGCAGTACTAAACCACACTGCTCCAAAGTGAGGAAAGAAGATTACCATTCTTAGATCTGTGGATTCAACTTAAATCAGGCAGTTCTGTTCATAAAAGACAACAAATGCAGAACCATACCTCATTGGGGAAGTTTTCATAATTTTACCCAGAAGAGAGTAATGCTGAATACTCCAATATAGAGAATGGAAACCATTTTCAATACAGTCCTGAAATTGATTACCTGGTGACTGTGTTTAGAAAAATAGCTACCTTCCAAAAATGAGGATTTAAGACCACTCCGCATGTATATACTGAACATCATTGAGTACAATCAGCAGGCTCTTAGGCTGGTAGGACACTGACTTGGAGAATGAAAGAGATGCTGATCCATATTGATGATCTCTGTTGCTTCATCATGGACTCCAGTCATAAGCTGGTTAAGTAATTGTCAATATTAATGAAATTCTCCAACAGCTGTGTAACTAAGGTGTTATTTTATTTTGATGACAACCAGCTTTGGCATTCCACTATGTCATCTTCTGGCACCATATGCATATCTCAAAATAAACGAAATGCCATACAATGCCACTTATCCCCGGGCTTCGCAAATTCACAAGTGCTTCACTTGAAGTCTTGACAGCAACCCTATCAACTCTTCTAATGAGGCACTTGTGAAACAGTTTGAATTCACAAAACCCAGGGATATACAGCACTGTATGGCATTATCGTTATTTTGAGAGATGCATATGGGGTCTGAAGATGGCATAGGGGAATGCTAAAACTGGTTGTCATCAAAATTAAATAAAATAACATCTTAATTACACGGCTGTTGGAGAATTTCATTAGTATTGGCAATTACATATTGATGATAGTGTCAGTGTAACAATTAGGTACATTCCCAACTAATGTTGCAGCATCTATGCAGGTCAGTTCACTAGATCTTTATTATAAATTAAGTATTGAATGTTGATGTCATGCAAAGCACAGAAGCTAGTTAAATTAGTGCCAGCCAAGCAGTTCTTTACAAAAACCACAAAATAATATTCAACCAAATGAATATTTTAGCCCATGCCTCCAATTTGTGACACTCCATTAATAAAATGGCCACCAAGATAAGAGTGTGCAATGGCAGTTACAATGAATACAAGGACTATTAATTCAGTGTGATGTGAAAGTGAACACTTTGTAGTGTGTTCACAGATGTTGTATTACCACCGTTTTACGTTCTAAAAAGATTACTGATGGAGACTGCTATAAGCCACAAATACTTTATGCTTTATTTCATTGCCATGGCTGGTTTCAGGCTACTATGCCCATCTTCAGATGGCTACACTATTTTTAATACACTGCCAGTATCGCCAGCAACATGTTATCTGCTCTTGCTGATAATACGGACTGTGTAATGAAACAAGTGTAGGCCCTGTGAACCTTGCCAAGGTGGAGTGGTCTGGATGGCTTGCATGCCTCAACAATACATGTAGCCAAACTGTTGGTTAACCACAACAGAGACGTGCATATGGAGAGGCCCTGAAGAGGGGCAGCAGCCTTTTCAGTAGTTGCAGCATGGATGATTGACTGATCTGGTTTTGTAACAAAGGGAAACTACAGCTGTTATTTTTCCCACACTGGAATTGTGATGAAGGGATGGAATTTGACAGCAGGAAAAGGAAGAGAAGGAAAAATATCAGGAGAAATGTGGGCTGGCAGACAGGAATGAAAGGGGGAGCCACCAGATAGCATTTTGCACAGAACATAATTTAATCATGTAAACACTGGTTTTTGAACTATGAAGAAAAAGCTTGTATATGTGGAACTGACCTACAGACAAAGGTTTCTGGTAAATATGCAATAGTAAGACAGAGATTTTGAGACATTGTAAATTGCAAAACAATACCAGGGGCTAGTGTGGACTCTGATCATTATTTATAGGTTATAAGCTGCAGATTAAAACTAAATAAATTTCAGAAAGGTAAGAAATTAAGGAAATAGGTCATTCCACACCAAGTGGTCTAAAACTGAAAAAAGTTCCCACCATCATGGTCTCCAATTTTCGTCAAATTTTAACTGTAGCTTTAGTCAAGTGTTGAAGTAAGTTTCCCAAGATTTCAGGCCTCTAGCTGCAATAGCTGCTGATCTAGACCCCCTTGTCTGAAGTGTACTTAGTCCGTGTGCATGCAACATAAAAAAAATGTCATATTTGGAGTCTAATAAAATCGAAACTAATTCATAAGAATGGTTAGTAAGATGCGACCCTGTACAGTTTTTTTTGCTGATTCCAACGAAATTATTTATAACATTACTCATGCAAACCCCGGTCAAATAACTCGACTCAAAGTATACTTCAAAATTTGTCGTGACACAACGCGACAAATTTTGACCAATATTAAGACTGCAATGATTTCCTTGCAGTTGAAGATATGGACTTGAACTTTTGGCCAAGCTTCATGCTTGTGCTAGACATAATGCAGCCGGATTTGCAATGATCCAGGCCATATGGTCGCCCTGCAGTATCTCTTCAAATTAGGCAGTGTCAGCACAAACGGTAAAATTTACCAAAGTTTCAAGCCAATTACTAAAAAATAGTTGGCCTGAATCTGCTTGTGAATAGTATCACCTAAAAGAGAAAATCTTGCTCTACAAGACTGACATTTGTTTTTTTTGCAACGCGACCATTAAGTACTCATTAACTCACATCAAAGTTGTTATATTTTGTATGCGCGATGCACTAATTTTTCTTCATTTCTAGGAATTTGAATCTTAATAGTCGCTTAGAATTACTGATATAATTGGATATTTCATTCGTGTTTTATTCAGTGATTGGCCAGTGAGAGATGTCAGAAGTTAATGAAGAAGAAGAATCGTTGGCCCCCTGTTCAATTGGAAAAGATGCTGCTGCATCAAAGTGCCATGTTATCTTCTATGCTAAGAAGACTGGATTCAAAGCGTTTAGTGATTTCACAGAATGTGACCAGAAATTGCTTGTTTCGCGTTCAGAAGCCAAACTTGACGAAAATTCCATCATTTGCTTCCACCATGAAGCCCTCTTCCTACATGAATATCAAGCGATGCAAAAGAAATGTTGCAATCCATTCAAGAAGAGGAATCACAATGTAAAAGCTGGACTTAGACTGCTTGATAATGAAACAGCTGCCAAACTTTGCCTGTTAAAGAAAAAAGAAGTGATTGATATAAAACCTGGTCAGAAGCTTTGCCCTCGCTGCATGTCGGCACTGAACCAAAAGCTAGAAGATTCATCATCACTATCAACCCAATCTGAACAAGATTTCACAACGGATGAAACTGAACCAGCCATCAACAAAAGTTTATCATTTATTGGTGCTTCACCATTGAAAAGAAGACAACTAAGTAAAAGAGATAAGCCAAGCTATGCAAAAAGAAAGATCTTGGATGCACAAAGTTTAATTGGGAATCAAATTGCTGCTGCTGTAGGAATCAATTACGATGAACAGCCAAGTTCAAGTAAAAGTCGCCCATGCAGTAATTGTGCAGATCTTGATAATCTTATAGAAGAGTTGAAAGAAAAATGTAAAGTGTCAAATCGTAGGACAAAAGTTCAAATATTGACCTTGGTTCCAAGAAGCTGGACAATTAAAGATACGACAACAGCATTTAATGTATCAGAAAGAATGGTAAAGCAAGCGAGAAAACTGAAGAATGAGCAAGGTGTTCTAGCTTTTCCAGCAAATCGGCAAGGAAGGAAGCTTTCAGATGAAGTTGTCCAGAAAGTACATGACTTTTTTCAAGATGACGAATTCAGCAGACTTTGTCCAGGGAAGAAAGACTGTGTGCCTGTGAGAATTTCAGGAACAAAGGTGTACAAGCAAAAGCGGTTGTTGCTTTGCAATTTGAAGGAAATGTACGTGTCTTATCAGAAGCAAAATGGACCAGAAATTGGCTTCTCAAAGTTTTGCGAGCTTAGACCAAAATGGTGTGTTACAGTTGGCTCTGCTGGAATGCACTCAGTTTGTGTCTGTACAATACACCAAAATGTCAAGCTTATGCTCACTGGTGCATCAATCAATGAAGACTACAAGGAAATTCTTAGCAAAGCTGTTTGCAGCTTGGAAAACAAGGATTGTATGCTTCATCGTTGTGAAAACTGCCCTGGTCCAGAAGGTGTAGAAGCAGTTATTGCAACATATTTTGAAGATAATGACCCTGAAGAACCGATTGAGTACAAACAATGGATTCATACCGACAGGGATACTTTAGAAACAAAGCAGCTTTCAACAGAAGAGTATGTTGAAGATATTGCAGCAAAAATTTGGAACCTGTCTTGTCATCACTACATCGCCAAGCATCAAAGCCAGCACCTGAAAGCTCTCAAAACTGATTTGAAAGAAGGCGAATTCATAATACTAATGGATTTTGCTGAAAACTATTCATTTATTGTTCAAGATGCAGTGCAAGGCTTTCACTGGGAAAACAGTCAAGCAACAGTTCATCCATTTGTAGTCTACTACTGTGAAAACGAAGAGGTGCAATGTGTGAATCTTTGTGTTATTAGTGACTGCCTTCGACACGATACGATTACTGTCCATGTTTACATTGGAAAAGTAATCAATTACCTGAAGATGCAATTTTCCAAAATAAGCCACATCCACTACTTCAGTGATGGTTCAGCTGCACAATATAAGAATTTCAAGAATTTTCTCAACTTATGCTATCACAAAGAAGATTTTGAAATAACAGCAGAATGGAATTTCTTTGGAACAAGCCATGGAAAGTCGCCTTGTGATGGCATTGGAGGCACAACAAAACGGTTGGCAGCAAGAGCAAGTTTGCAACGTCCATATGAAAACCAGATTCTAACACCCAAAGATCTTTTCAACTTCTGCAATGATAATATCAATGGAATCAAATTCTTTTTCATCAGCAAAGAGGAAGTTGAAGAAGAAAAAGCTTCTCAAGAAGAAAGATTCCTGCAAGGGCACACTCTAGCTGGCACAAGAGAAAACCACCATTTTTTGCCCATTGATATGACGACAATTCAGGTCAGTAGAGTTTCAAATGATGCGACATCTTTTTTGGCCAAAATTAGTGCTGCTGAACTAGTAGTTCAAGTCATGGATCTTCAGCCTGGGCAGTATGTTGCTTGCATTTATGAAAAGAAATGGTGGATTGGAAACATCGTTGAAATCTCAGTCGAACAGAAAGATGCTTTCATAAGCTTTATGCATCCTCATGGTCCTGCAAGTTCATTTTATTGGCCCTTAAGACGTGATACTTGCTGGATTCCAGAACAACTTATCATTGGTGTTATTCCAGCTCCATCAGTGACATCATCTGGTCGGCAATACAGTTTTCCTGAAAGCATTCTCTTGCAAATCAACGATGCTTTCGGAATGATGAAGTAACTGAGGAAGACAGGCTTGGGAACCTGCATAAAGAAACCCACAATCAGGCTTGGGATCCTGTGGTAAAGACACCCTGTAATCAGGCTTGGGAACCTGCAGTAAAGATACCCACCCGTGGCTGTTACTGCATGGCTATCGGGCGTGGCCCCTATGGCGATGGGGATGCTGGTTTTATTGTGATAACCAGTAATGGCTCAGCCATCATGGACCAACGCAGGGCACTGCGCACACAAAATATAAGATACTTTGACCTGAGTAAATAAGCACTTAATGGAAGCGTTGCAAAAGAAAAATATATCCATCTTGTAGAGCAAAATTTTCTCTTTCAGATGATACTATTCACAATTAAATCCAGGCTGACTATTTTGTAGTAATGGGCTTTGAACTTTGGTAAATAAAGCCATTTGCGCTGACACTGCCAAATTTGAAGAGATTTTGCAAGGCGACTATAAAGCCTGGGTAGTTGGAAATCCAGCTGTATTATGTCCAGCACAAAGATAAGACTTGGTAAAAAGTTCAAGTCCATATCTTTATCTGCAAGGAAATTATTGCAGTCTGAATATTGGTCAAAATTTGTCGCATTAAGTCACGACAGAATTAGGGGTACACTTTGAGTCGACTTGTTTGACCGGATTTTGCATCAGTAATCTTATAATTAATTTCGTTTGAATCAGCACAAAAAACTGTACAGGGTCTCATCTTACTAACCATTCTTATGAATTGGTTTCAATTTTATGAGACCCCAAAAATGGCATTTTGTCTGATGTCGCGCGCATGCGAACTTACTACCCTTCAGACAAGGGGGTCTAGATCAGCAAGTATTGCAGCTAGAGGCTTGAAATCTTGAGAAACTTAATTTAGCACTTGACTAGTGCTACAGATAAAATTTGAAGAAAATTGGAGACATGATGGTGGGAAGGTTTAGACCACTTGGCATGGAATGACCCAAATGAGACTCGTATAAAGCAGAGGGATTAAATGATGTTGACAGTTTCAAATGAAGCACTATGCAATAATTGACTAAAACAGGAGAATGGACTTTAAAAAAATGTAACTTTTTTAGATGCAATACTGAAGGCAGTAGAGGATCAATAAGACAAAAAGGCAAAAGTCCACTTGCAATCCTTGGATAACACACAAGATACTCAATTTAATTCATGTATGGTGAAAATATAAAAGTACAGGAAATGAAACAGGCAAAGGAGAGTACAACTGTATAAAAAAATGAGTGTCAAAAAGTGCAGAGCTGTGACACTGGAATGGCAAGACAACAAATGCGAGGCCGGATAAGCATACATGTCACCTACAGGATAATTAAAAAGACCTTTGAAGAAAAGAGAAGCAGCTGCTTTGAAGCCTTCTTGTAACTTCCTTTGCAGTAATTTCTTATGACACGGGTGTTTGAATAAGTGGCTTAATTTGAACTCCTTATGTAGTTGCTCCTGACAATACACTGGCACAATTGTTACGAGGTTACAGGCTTCTCTCTCTCTCTCTCTCTCTCTCTCTCTCTCTCTCTCTCTCTCACACACACACACACACACACACACACACACATGTGCCATGCACATGGAAATCATACTACTGTGCATCACTGAAATGAATTTTTGTGGAGTTCCAGAGTGGATATTAAGTATTTTATGGCAACACTTTGGTATAAAGCATAATTTAATTAACTTTGGATGAAATTTCAAGCTTTATTTGTACTTAGTCTCCATTATTTGAGGAACTGGCAAGCAAACTAAGTGTAAGAAATATATATGTATTCTTCTTTTGAGTGTGGGATGGGTTTTATACAGCATCACATCAAGGAGATGATGGTAAGATACAACTGATAAAGCAATGAATAAGGTGCTGTCTCCTCCTGTGACCAAAGATCAGTGGGTGCAATGCATATTAATTTATGGTACTATCTATCACATCAAAATGGGAACTGTTATTTTATCCCCGATCAATCTTATTGAACTTGGTCGCTGTTGTTCAGTGGCCAATTGTCAAAGGAGACTGCAACTAGTCATTGATACTTTTCAGTGCCATTATCAGTTTCAGGCCATTATACTCTCGTTTTGTTCTTCATTCCAAAAAGACTGCTTTGATTCATTTCTCCACACTATTCTGTCCTGTGAAAGTATCTTTATTTCTACATATCTATTGCAATATATATTTGTACAAACCTGCTTACTATGTTCAGGCCTTGGTCTCCCTCTACACTTATTACTGTGCAAACTTCCATCCATTACCAAATTAACAATTCCATTGCTGTCTCAGGATAGGCCACAATCCTGTCTCACTCCCTTGGAAACATTTCTTTATCACATTCTATAATATTGTTTCCAAGTATATTTTCCTTGCATAGCCTCTCTGTATATTCCTTCCACCTTTCAGCTTCCTTTTTATGTTAGGACTGTCTTGCTGCATGCCATTTTCCATGACAAATTCAAAGGAAAGGCCTTCCACTGAAAAAAGCTGCAGCAGCATGTGGATTGTGTAGGACTGGTGAGCCAACTGTCCCCAAGAAAGGCCCCTGCAAAATCCAGGTGAATCAGCTCCATGGCTCCAACAGCTTTGGCCAGGGAAAATGAGATCAAGGAGGAGCAACCTTATAAGGCAAAGAGTCCACGCACAAAGGAGCAACTCAATGTCCTTCTAGATCCCTTCCAGTATATATGTTGTTGGGCCATGTGCTTGGTCATGACAATGCCCCAGTGATGACAATAAAAGAGAAATGTGAGAGCTACAGGATAGACTCTGTGTCTGTAGGAACTGCCAAAAGTGGGAGCTTAACGATGGTGCACTTGTGCTTGGTTGTGGGCCAGACACCAAATGCTGACAAGGCATGACATAGATACTCGATCTCAGTTTGGAAGGAGCACTTGTCCAAATAGACAGTGAGCCCAGCCTGAAGGAGGATGTAAAACAGTATGTCAAGTTACACAGGTGCTCATCAGCTGAGAATGCAGTGACAAAAATGTCATCGAGGTAGTTTATTGATCCAAGGGCATCGCAGAGCCGGGGTCTGAGGTAATGCTGTAACAAATCTGGAGTCAAACTAACACCAAAGGTGAGTTTTTTGTATTTACAGCATCCAGAAGGCATACTGACCACCACTATTTGCTGGCTGGTTTCGTGGAAAGGTAACTATAGATAGGTATCCACCAGGTCAATTTTGGGGGATGATAACCCTGTGGCCTAGCTTTGCCATGAATTCATCCAGCTGTGGAAGAGGATAGGTATCGAGGTTCACCATTCCCTTAAAGTTGCCACACAGGCAGACGGTGCCATCGTACTTCTCTACAGTGACCAATGGTGTAGCCCACAAACTGTTGGAAATTAGTTCCACAATACTACCTGCCTCTAGGCAGTCTCAACTCCTTCTTCATCCTGTCCCACAAGGCAAGTGGGAGGTATGCACCTTGCAAAACTCCCTGCATCCAGGTGGGGAGTAATACTGGGGGTGAAGCCCTTGAACACAAAGCTGAATAAGACAGTAATAATCCAACTGTACATGCGAACATCAACCTATGATGAAGAAGAGATGGAAAGAGTGTACAGTGAGATAAAAGAGGCTGTAAACATGGTCAAAGGATGAGACAATCGGATCAATATGGAACACCTGAATGCATCAGTGGGAAAAGGAAGAGATGGACCTTTTGGCTTGAAGATAGAAATTAACGGGGAGATAAATTAGAAGAATTCTGTGCAGAACATATGTGGTTTCAACACCATCCATGGAGAAGGTATACAAGGAAAGATGCTGGAGGTAGGAGGACAGAACATCTTCATTCCTGTTACACAAAGGTTCTGGAATCAAATGAGAGACTGTAGGAGCTACCCAGACATTGATAGTGACCATAACACAGTGATAGGGGCACATGATCTGAAATTCAAAAATGTTAAAGAAAAGAAATTGTAAGGAATGGGATCTGAATAGAATAAAGAGTGATATCATGAGGTCGACATATGAGGAACAAACAAACATGGCAACATTCAAATGATAGAGCACAGCAATCAATAATCCTTTTCTTTCGGGTTTTATTAGGCAAATCAAGATTCCACATAGTGCCTAGACTACTATTAGTAATCTTGAATGAACTGTGACAGAAGCCCAAACAACAAAGGACCGACATATTAGGACATGCATTGATACCATGAAATAGTGCATTGATAAAGACTAAGCACTAGCTGAAATCTAAATTTGCCTAATAAAACCTGAAAGAAAAGGATGACTGATTGCTGTGCTCTATCATTTGAAAGTCATATCACAGTCGTTGCATGCACTCACATTCCTACTAGAAGGTAACTTGAGGAGAAACATGGCAACAGTTATGAACAATACCAGAAATGTTGAAGAAAGATGGGAGCCATTGAAAAGGAATATCCTATGAGCAGCAAACAAAGCAGTTGGGAGACAGAAAGCAAAGCATAAAAAAGAATGGATTACAGAAAGCATAGTAACAAAAATAATTGTAAGATGTAACCTGAAACAAGATTGCACTAAGGAGTGACTAAGGTAATATAGAGCACTGAGGAATGAAATCAACTGAGAGTCAAAAAAGTCTTAACAACAATTCTTGGAGGACCAATGCAAAGAAGTCTGAGAAATGATCGTAGGATGGCTGGAATCAGCCCCGTAAATCAATTAAACAATTATTTGGAAAGATTCAAATAAAATGCAGTGGAGCCCAAATTGAAGATGGAATAGTATTACATGAGCAGAAAGACATAGTAGAAAGGTGGAAACAGTACCTTGAAAAACTGTATGCATGAAATAATGAGGATCTGGAACTGGAGAATGATGAGGAAATTGATCTGGAAGAAGCGGGAGACTATATCTTGTGTGATGAGTTTGGCCTAGCAGTCATGCAGCCAAAACCTGGGAAAGCCACAGGAGTTGATGATATACCAATCAAGAAGAGTTCTACTGGTACATCATCAAATTCTGTGGCTGCCAGAGAACAGCTATGTGAATAACAGTTCCATCTCATACAAGTTATATAACCGGGGAGCTCCCAAAAGACTTTAAGAAGTATATCACTGTGCCAATACCAAAGAAAGCATCTGAAATCAGATGTGAACAATGTAGGACCCTAAATTAGTAACACAAACCTCGAGGATCTTGACCTCTATCATTCCCAGATGGAGAGAGGTCAGGACAGGCTTGATCACAGATGACAAGTTTGGCTTTAGAAGAGGTGTAGGCACACAATACTCAGCTTATGATTAATTCTTGAGAAAAGACTAAAGAAGGGTCAATAAAATATACATTGCTCTCATGAAGTTAGAAAAAGCATTTGACAGGGTACACTGGCAAGGTGCTGAGAGAGACTGGCAGATAGTATATGGACGGAAGAGTAATGCAGAGACTGTACTGAGAAGACGTGGCTGTGATAACGTGTGGAGAACATCAAGAAGAAGCTACTATTAATCGGGTTATACAGAGCTGCACACACTCTCTTGTATTGTTCAATGGGTACATTCAGAGGGCAGTAGATGAAGCAAGGGAAAAACTAGGGACTATAGAAGTAATTAAAATTCATAGTAAGAACACACACATGCTGAGACTTGCTGATGACACTGCAGTGTTAAATGAAGATGCAGAACAATTACAAACCATGCTGGTCCAGATGGAAACCACCCTCAACTCTTCCTATAATATAAAAATCACTTAAGGTAAAACAAAAATCTTAGTCATGAGCAGACAAAATACTGTTGCCCAATGCTCACTTAACAATGAGTGACTGGAGACCGTTGAATTCTCTGCCCACATAGGGTACAAAATTGCATCAGATGGAAGGTCAAAGTGGGATATTGCAAGCCAAATCCACTGGGCAAAAGCTGCTTTTAACGAGAGAAGAAACTTTGCACATCTAGCAGCATAGACAACCAGCTCAGGAAAACCTCACAAAGATGTCTGTGTGGAGAGTGCTGCTGTGCAGAAGTGAAACATGGACACTTGTAGAAGCACAAAAACATAAATAGTAGCCTTTGAGACGTGATGCTACTGCAGAATGCTCAAGATTTCCAGGGTAGATAAGGTATCAAACAAAGAGGTACTCCACAGAGTGGAGAAAGATAAGCCTTGTCTCCTGAAGGTAACCCAATGCACAAAGGACACATGGGCTGGCCATCTGCTGAGAAATGATGGTATCATTAAAAGTATCATTGAAAGGACAGCAGAAGGGAAAAGTACAAGAGACAGACTGAGACTAGAATACATCAACCAGATCATGGAGGATACCAGCTGCCCCACCTATACTGCTCTAAAGGGCAAAGACAGAAATGCTTTGCAAACTGCTGCTAACCAACCTGATGACTGGAGGTCAAAAAAGAAGCCCTTGATGCCACCCTGCGAACTGGGGAATAGGTGGCAATACTTTGAACAGAGTTGCTCACACAAGCAAACACTGTGATCTTCATCCTGGACCGCCAGCCCCACAAGATTTAAAACTGTGGCTATTAGTGGCTGTGAGGAAATGGGTTACCAAGATCATGGTCACTGCCTGTGCTGATTTGTACTGGACTTGGACAGAGCAATAACCCTTACTGCAAATAACCTCTTCATTGCAGCCAGTCAGTCCTGGAAAATGGAGACAGCCACAAGGACCCGATCAATGAATATACAGCACTATTGGTGATGGTTTTGGAAGAGCTCCTGTCCAGGTGGAATCAAAGGGGGTGACCATGGACAATGACTTCCAAGAGTACTGCCCAATGGCCATGTGACAGTGCACTGCACCCTACCTCTTTCAAACCCACAGAAGGTGAGATGGCTGCCAACCCTAAGCTAACCAAGTGAGTGCAGGAAGCAAGATGGTATGACGAAGGCATTGTAAGCATACCTTGGCAATGTGGCCTGAGTTGTGGCAAAAGGAACATGTTGTGTGGCGATGGTTACAAGATGTCCTGCTGTGTGTCACCCAGCACAGGGAGCAAAATTGCCTCCGAGGTGCACTGGAAGACATGTCTCAAAACCTAGGGGTCACTCAAGGCCCCTGTAGCTTGCTGCAGTGGGCACAGCTGTGGGCACGATGGCAGGGCCTGTGGAATGGCAACCATCTGCCTGAAACACAGCAAAGTCAGCACTCTTGAGTGCCCGTCCCAAGGCCTGGGACTGCTCCAACGCATGGAAAAGAGGAAACATTCATCCAACATCTGAGTGTGGAGATGAAGGATATCTTCACAGAGCTCGGCATCTAGACTGTGGCCAAGTAACATGTCACGAACAGCTACGTCGGCATAAGGAAGTCCACAGTTTCCGTTTTTGCACTGAAAGTGACATTTGCAAGTCAGGCCCTGCAGAGTAGCCACTAATTTTTATATGACTGTCCAAGCTTCTTGGAAGTGCAATGAAAGGTACAATGGATGGTGGAAATCAAAAGCAGATGCCAGAAGTAGGTCCCAAGCCTGTTCTTAATGTCTGAGTAGCTCAAGTCACCAGATACCCTGTCGGGAAAAGCTACTTCATCAGCTCCTATACTGAAGCTCTGGCGTTAGCCAACAAAAAAGCACATTTTGTAACATCACCAAGGATCCCATGGGTCTCGAAATGTTTCAGCTGTCAACGTAAGTTGCCCAATATTCCTAGGTCAGGTTAAAAGGGTGGAATACTGGAGACGGATGCCGAACATTGACATTAAAAATGATCTTGATCCCCCAAGTCATCACAAGAGCTGTTCCTGAGTTGAGAACAGCAGTGACAACTGTAAGGACATGGGAGAGATCTGGCATTTGTGCCATTAAGAGGGTATGCAAATGATCAAGCAGCAAGCAACAATGTCCACAAGATGCCAAAACCAGAAGAATAACCACTGCCAGAACTGGAATCGTAGAATGCAAGATGGAGCCTGAAGTACTCAAACATCCACAATGACAACAGCAACAAATAATAGACAACAGACCACACTCCATCAGCAGAAAGGGAGCATACGTAGTATATGATTCAAATCAGTGCTGACTGCATCACTGTTGTGATGTAGCTAGCTGACAAGTAGCTCGTCAGCTCAACAAAACTGCATCAGTGCATTGTCAGGAACAACTACACAAAAACCAGTCCAAATTAAGATTCCTCTATTTGAACACTCAACCTCGTAAGAACAGAATACAAAGGAAGTTACAAGCAAACTTCAGAGCAGCCATCCAAAGATCATCAGTGGTGACACTAGCTGAACTCCTGCTACAAGCTTGCTGAAGACTGCCATAGAGACCCAGCAGAGCCAGCTGTAAATATCATGTGGAGGGACACATGCACTCTGCATGATTGTCTGCTGCCAAGCTTCTTGCTAATTGGCTTGTCGCGTGAGATGTCGTCATCCAATGTTTGATTGGCTTTTGAGGAGAGCATGACAAAGTAGCTTTGCCACCTGCCATACCCTCTGGGGGAGGCCACCAACATTGGGCATGGTAAAAGACCATGAGTGCGATGTATACCGCAGATGGCACTGTCACATACAGAGGGATATCATCTAGCAATGAGCTGAGGAAGTAACACTTTAAAAGCTTTGCTATGTTTGTCTAATTTATGTGTCTGTCAACTGCATGATGCCTCAACTTTATAGTGAGTGGTTACTTTACTCTTTACATTGTTTGTTTTTCACTATGACATTGCAGTTTCGTATCAAGATTAAAGGCTTTTGGTTCAAAAGCCAGAGATTCACCTTAGACACATATCTGTTGAAACCGTGCTATATGTTATTTTTCTTGGTGAACTTTAGTCACTTCTGTGAAGGTAATTTAAAATGTAATGTTTATTTCATATGCTACATGATTATCTGTTTGTGAGCAATGGTAAGTATATAAAAATTTAAGTATCTGTCAGATTTAAGTCTGCAGCCTCACTGTCCCAATTGCCTGCTTTGCTTCACATACTGTAGTAACCATAGTTCCTCAGTGACAACATATAATTTTGATTTCCAAAGATAAAGTATGATTTTACACAAATAAAGTATTCATAACAGTTACTAACCTGAGATTTTTGGTTTATATAGGCTGCCCAGAAGCAGCAGCTGTCACAGCAACAACAAGAAATAGCTGCAGCAGGAAAGAGTTCTCCAGAAGATCCAAGTCCCCTTGTGGCACCGCGTAGGGCTCCTGGAGACACTCCTCCAAAAGTTGTCAAGAGGAAAGCACCAGCACCATGCTCTACTCCAGATGACAAGGAAAGCCAGCCAGGAGAACCAGAGCAGAAGGCAGCAAACATTCCTTCAATTCCTCCACCTTCACAGCAGCCTCCAAGAAACAAGGAGCAGCAGTCATATTCGGTATGCTTTAGGCTAAACTAACCATATCACTGAATTAAAAAAGGAAGATTAAGGTTACTATGCTACTGACAAGAGAGGTGAAACACAAGCTCAGATCAGGGAAAAATGTGCTCCTTTCAAAGCTCCTAGAATTTGCCTTGATTGATTTTGGGAAATCACAGCAAATCTAAATCTTAACAGACAGATGAGGAGTTCAGTATCTTAGTTACTGCACTAGTATGCTGAGTTTAATCCCTTAAAGTGACCAAATTAAACAAATGCTCTCTTAAAATCATAGCAACTGGATTGGCACACTGTGTCCTTCCCCTTACCTACACAAGAGAGCTAGTGAATCATCTCTGTTAACATCAGTGTCAACAAGAAGTTGAATTGTAATGTATTGCAACAACAACAACATGAACTACTACTACTACCACCACCCACACCACCAATGACACTAACCAAACAACAAAGAAAATACATGCCTAATGTTTTATATATACACAGTAAAAAATAATTTGTTGAACCATCTTATGCAAACATTCAATGAGACAGCCTTATTAAAGATAACAAGAAATGCAACTGAAAAATATTTACTCCTGTGTACAGGGTATGTTTCACTTTTTCTTCTTCTCCACAAAGCATCAAAAAATAAAGAATCTATTTTTCAATTATTGCTGTTTGATTCAGCATTGCATGCAGTTACTTACTAGCAGAGCGTCTTCAGACAAAACGACCTAGTAAATAATATTAAATAAAAGAGAGAGTAAAGTTAATAATCAGTAACCAGTGTTGCCATGGCTGTGGTAGTGTGTCTCTGGCTGACTGTGTGGTTGTATATGTGAATATGTGTACTTTCTTCTAGAAAAAGAGCTAGAGCTTCAAAGCTAAGGAACACTTTGTTCTATTATGTGCGTCTATTCACCAAACATTGGTATGTGTCGACTAATGTTTGCCTTCCCCTCATTTTACATACTGTCTTATCCAAGCATTTCCATTATTGCTATACACTGCTGTTTCGGCTTTCTTCCATCCCACACTCTTGTACCTTCATTACTGGCATTCCTTATTTCTCCAAAACTCAATTATCCAGTCTTTATTCCTTAATATTTCTATACTTTCTTAATCTCTACAGTATCTGTCTTTAATACACACACATCTCGCCCTCTGTTGTGCAGTTTGAATATCTGCTGATGCAACAGCCAATGACATTATTAAGAGCCATACTACAATTCACTGCATTTTTACTTGCTTTCACACACAACAATTTATAATTGAACTTATTCATTTACTAGTGAGCTTACTACTTCTTCCTTACATAAAAACATTTGCTGACCTTCTTTCTAACTTCCTGCATAACTCTCTATATAGTAATTGCAATTTATTTTCATCACATCATTTTGACCAAAGTTCTCACTTTCTTATCCTTAACCTTTTTAAACTATTTTTTCGGTCATTCCTTTTGTCTCCAAACCATGAATCCCTGCTTATTTCATCTCTGCCAATTCTACTTTGCCCTACCAAAACTCCAATCATACATCTTCTTTCGGGCTTACAATTGAAACTGATGTCTCAGACTGTTCTACAACAGTCAGAACAGCATTCCCAGCAATATATGGGAAGCTGTCCCAACTACACCTGTCTTATACCCGCGTGGGATCACTTACAGCTAAGAAATAATCTACCCCTCCAATCCAACATTCCTGTCAATACCTCAGAGCTCCCCAACTATGCCTTGTTGACTTATTCTGTCTTCCATATACCCAAAAGCTTCCTCACCCTCCATAAACACACTGCTCCAGAACACCCACTGCTATCAACTGTTCTGCCAAAACCCTGAACCCTGCAGAAGTCTCAGTATTTTCCTTTAGCCCAAAACCTATGTTCAATCATGCAGGACTTGTAAAGGACCTCCTTTCCTTCACTCATTCTCTACAGTGGAAATATTTATTTGCCGTGCACTCCTCTGACAACAGCCAAAAATACCCCACACAGCCCCTTGTTTAAAACAGTTCTAACCTGCCTCCGACCGTGATGGTTCTAATCTTCCACCCATTCATCCTTCACTAATCTTTCAAGAGCTCTTCACATCTAACTTGGCCTCACTTGTCTTTCCTAAATCCCTCTCTACTGACTCTAACTTTGCTCCTATTGAACAGACAGCCATCCATAACCTGAGAACTAATCCAGACCTTATCATCCTCACTGTGGACAAAGATTCCAAAACTGTAGTCATGAATTGTAGTGACTATGTTGCTGGCTGCCAATTTTCCATCATCTCTGCATACAAACCTTACAATCATGATCCCATCCCAGGAGTCCAACATGCTCTCCAGCAGCTCAAGGCCTTTGGTCCATTCCAAAACCTGACATCTGAATCTATCACCCTCTTGAATGAACACTCCCCCCCCCCCCCCCCCACACACACACACTCCTGCCTTCTAACTACTCCCCAAAATCCACAAATCCAACCCCGTAAGTCTCCCTACCAGTCGTCCCATCCTGGCTGGTTACAATGGTCCCACAGAACAAACCTCTGCCTTTGTTGAACAACATCTCCAAACTATTATCCATAACCTCTCAAGTTACAGCCAAGAAACACTCACTTCCTTACAGTTTCTCTCATCACCAACAGATTGCTTGTTGTTCACTGTGGATGTGCAGTTCTCGTATGCCCGTACCTCCATGCCCACGGTTTTGCAGCTGTGGAACACTACCTTTCCTGTGTACTCCTGATACCAAAAGGAACACATCTTTCCTCATCCTCCTGACCAACAACAACCTGACCCACAATTATTTCACTTTTGAAGGCCAGTCTTTGCAGTATTTACATTTAGATGGCTTTTGTTGAAATATTTTGACTATTTCATTGGTTACACTGTTGCACAGTAAGTTTTGTGTTTTCAAACAGTTGATGCATCATCTGCATACATTTTTTTCTTTTTAAGAGTAAGGAGAACAGTGGTACACACTGTTAACATAAATAAAGAAAAGAATGGGTCCCAACACAGAACCTTGAGCTACTCCATGTCTGATATCAGTAATTATGGATCTGAAAGACCCAATGCTTATTTAGAGCAACACAAATTTACTTTTGCTGACATATGATTTTATTAACTCATAGCCAGTTTCTCTAATATACACAGATCCCACAGCTTGTCGAGTAATATGGTGATGCTGCCAAAATGAAAAGCTTTCTCAAGGAACACTGTAGTAACATACCCCTTGTTCTCTATGGCAGTTATTTCGTCTATTAATTGTGCTAAGGCTACTGAAAATCACTTGTTTTTCATAAAACTATTCTGATTTTCTAATATTACATTGTGATGGCTCAGGAATGTCACTAGTCTAGTATTAAAAAAAAATACTTTATTTACACAACCAATTTCAGTTATCTGACCATCATCAGGTTCATACAAGTATCTGCAGCATCATGTTAGGCGAAACATACAATCATTATCCTCAAGTGATAAAACCATTAATAATACACTGTTATCATATTGCAATATAAACGACATTGTCAATCTATAATAAACTGTGCTAGGAAGTGTACTCATTCATATTAAAACTGTAATTGGCACTAACACTGTGAACAGATTCCTACCACAAAGAGGCAACTGAACAGCTAATCTTTGGTTCTATCAGTAAACAGAGATCAGCTGTTCACTCACTTCTGCAAGGTATGAACTTGTTCACTAGATTAACACCGAGTACAGTTTTAACGTGAATGTATACACTCCCTAGCACAGCTTTTACAGACAGATGAAATAATTTATATTATGATATGCTAACAGTGCATTATTCATGGATTTATCACCTGATGATGATTTTACCTAACATGATGCTGTGAACACTTTCATGAACCTGATGATGGTCAGACGACTGAAACTGGATGTACAAATAAAGTATTTTACCAGCATCTCACAAAAGTAATATGACGTTTTTCAAATACATGAGTTGCAGGGCACAACTTTGTGAACTATAGAAGGAAAGTATTCATTAAAACATCTGTGATCTGATATTGGCATTTGATGATACTCTGTTGTAACTCCCCAAACAGTCAAGCCAGTTTTAATGCAGTGTTTAGTAGCTATATCAAAAAGCAGGCCATTAAGAGCTTCAAAGAAAATATCTAGGCTACCACAAGGAGGTCTGTATAGGCCTATAACAATTAAATTTTCTTTCTTCCACTTGTAGTTAGTTCTATTATACCCCCTGTGCTGAAAATACTCATATCTGTTATATCATAGTTACTACCTCTTGCTGCAAAGATATATCTACCACACCACCACGTTTCTGCTGAATGCTGAGCAAAAGATCATAGAGGTTGACTGACATACACTAATTAGCTCATCTGTATATATGTTAACTTATAACTCAAACATCACAGTTATCAGTCCCTGCAATGGTATCCAACTCACTGTACTTATTGCTAAGACTCTGAAAGTTTTGTTGAACTAATCTGAATCAGTTTGGATTGCTGACACTGGCTGTAGGTGTCATTCCACCAGACTGTTTGCTTTTAAGACTACAAAAATTCCAGATATTAGGACTGAGTTTCTCCTGCTGGACCATCAAGGGTGATTTAGGACTACCAGACTGTCCATCAGGCTTTAAAGGTTTCTGTGGCTTACCAGATGGCTGTTTTGTGGAAGATCCTGCCTGAGTGGGTAGTTCCATGGCAATACATTTATTTACACCACTTAATGTAAAATTTCATCTCATTTCTTCAATAATTAATTTACTTACCGTCTTTTTACCTCTTTTACTCATGTGCATATCATGAGTTGTGCACAGATCTCTTTCTAGATTGCTGACATTTACCAGAGACACACTATGAAATTTATTACATGTTGCCTTAAGCCTCATCTGTTTTACACACTTTCAAGTTCATAATCAATTGTTCCATCAGATTATGTTTGTGTGGAATGTTGACAACTACTTTAATCCCAATTAACTTACAGAGTGTCACTTTCTTGTGGCTAATGGCTTCATTTGCCTGGTTTTTGGCTATGCTATTTGTACCTCAAATGATATGGTTCAATCATTTGCTGAGGAAGATTCACTGTATTGCATACATGGCTTCACCACAGCAGAAAGATGTGAGCCAAAGCTGTAAAGTTGTCTCTAATTCTCGCAATGTTTTGTACTATTCTGTGACCATGACGGAAAATTAGAATCCAGTCCTTTATTTCTGGTTCTCCTCACTTCTTCTACTGTTCCCTTGGGACAGTTTCACGCATAAACTTTCACAGATTTCAGGGTCATTATCCTGAACAGTTTGCTTATGTTCACTCACTAGGTTAGCACACTTCATCCACCATCAGAACCTAAACTAGCTTACCACAAAGTTATGTGCTACTGCACAGGCACATATTAGTGACCTCTGCTACAGCCGTGTTAGATGGTCAAATAGAACAATTTTGTCTGGGGAATTGTGTGCTGGTAGACAGTGTCCAAATGGCTCTGAGCACTATGGGACTTAACATCTGAGGTCATCAGTCCCCTAGAACTTAGAACTACTCAAACCTAACTAACCTGAGGACATCACACACATCCATGCCCAAGGCAGGATTCGAATCTGCGACCGTAGTGGTTGTGTGGTTCCAGACTGAAGCACTTAGAACTGCTCGGCCACACCAGCCGGTGATAGACAGGGAGAACATACAGTATTTTTAGTTGGCATGTGTACCATGATAGCAACTACCTGGAAATTTTGGTGGCAGGAAGTGGCACGAAACATTAACTTTCCATCTGACACAATGTCTTCTGCAATGAGATCAGGAGCATTGTATCACAGCACTTATACACTTGCTCTTTTTCATCAAATTTCGTTAACAATTAAGACACATTGTAAATGACAAATATGTTTACAGAAAAACTACAGTGACATAAGAGCACAACAACAAAAGAAATATGAATCATTAAACTGGCCCATCATCACTGTTGGGCTTTGGTAACAAATAAAAAAAATTGCTGCAGTCAGAGGAAAATGTTTCACTGCACACTTTGCAACAATATTTTTCCAGTACAGGTATTAAACATTTTCCTCTTGACTCCCAGATCCATTTTCCTTTTTTCTGTCCTCATCTTTTACTTCTTCTTCAAGCGTTAGCCTAATATGTTTTAGCCTCTGCTCAAAACCCATATGAATTCCTGAGGTTTCAGGAATGCTTTTCTTCTGGTCTAATTTTCATTGTTGCCAAAATAAATTACTTGTATACTGACCTTGCAGATAAAATTTTGATAATGAAACCGTCTAATTTTCATTGTTGTCAAAATAAATTACTTGTATACTGACCCTGTAGATAAAGTTACATCGATATGATGTTTTGATATGGAAACCGTGTCCTGAAATGTACTTTGGATACAAAAGAAGTTTGAAGCTTGGATCACTTTGATACGTTGTGGAAGACTGGATCACTCTGATATCTTGCATGTTATGAAAATGCAAGAAAATTGAGAGAGTGCCTTCATCAGTCTCTGTTGTAATTATGACACCACATTCCATTTTTATCAAACTACAGCAATGGCTGTGAAAATTTAGGATGTTTGCAAATAGGAGGGATGAGTCTTGTCTCCACGGATGCACTGCAATCTGACTTCCAAGAGAACGTAATCCGTCACATAGAGGAGAACCCAAAGACAAGTACTTGAAACATGGTGCCCTTTCACAAACAAGGAGAGACAATGAGCTCTGACCTCTGAAATGGGAAATTTGAAAATAATTCCAATTTCAAACTTATTTTACATCTTCGGCATTTCTCAAACATGTTTTCCATCAAGGAGAGTAAACACCTTGCTATAATCTGCCATGATCAAGTATATAACCACTATAAAATTAGACAAACTGTATTGTTTTATACTCAATATTCACAACATTATAACAAATGATTAAACAATTTGAAAACAACAAAAAATTACATTCTAGTAGTTGCACTTCTTGCAAATGATGTTACATCCAAATAAATGTACTACTAAAATGAAATGGGCTCGATGTATCGAATTGAGTAATCAGCATGATCTCATTGATAGAGCAGTCATTCCAATACTGAAGCACAAAATAATGAATGGGTTTGGAGAAGGAAAACCACTAATGAAAATGCATCACTGCTGCTGACTATTGGCAGATCTGACAGACTCAACAGAAGGCTAGAGAAGATGGCAACTTCCCATTTATCCTTTTCCCATTGTTCTGTACTATATGGCCACAGCTCCTGAGCAGAATGTTACTAGTCTTTAAAATACCTCTCTAGAGTCACAAACAAAGGGTCTTTTGTTGTGCTGTGTATCTCAATTTCTCTACATGTGAACTGAATCCATTTATATTCCAATGTAGTATGGTAGTCATTTTAGTGATAATCCTTTTCTTTGTCTTCTGCCAAGCTGTAGAAACAACAGTGATTTGTGATGTAATGAAGGGATTATTGGTTCCCAGCTAGGCTGTATGTCCCTCTCCTACTTCATTAGTCGAAACCAATGAGGTCCTGCGTGATAGTTATGGGCTCGTTTTTCAGGATATGCAATTTTTACAGAAGTGTTTCTCTTTCATTGGTGCAGACAAAGTTTTTAACAGTTGGTAGCATACCAGTTAATAATCCATTACTTGCCTGCTGGTATAAAATTGTGGTTTGGCTACCACATTACCTTTATCTTTCATATCTTCTGGCATCCACAGAAAAGTCGATTCAACAGTAAGCAAGAATTTGGAAGAGAACTTAAGCATCCCTCACACACTCAATAATACTGGTACAATAATACTGTGTCAATATATTGCACAGAAGTGCAAGGCCAAAAATGGCACAACATTATTGCACAATGTTTATGCCCAGAATGTGACCATTAAAACTCTGCCTTCATAGTGAACATGTCAGTGCTCAGCAATGTGGAACTAACATCTTGTTCCATACTCGTTATTTTAAATTGTTGACAAGTGTGAAACACCGCTCTTGCTCGAGTGCATTATGACAGCGATTACATATTTAAATGACAGATGCACATTTTATACACTTACACAGGATGACAGTGTAAAATTACAACAATAAGAGAAGCTCCTGAAAATAGCACATCACACAAATCAGCTGATCATGATGTGAAAAATGGTCTTCCAAGAAGCTTTCTGTGAATGTGTCAGTGGCCAGAGGCTCTTTCATAGCAGCACAGATTTGTAAACCACAATAATAAC
Organism: Schistocerca nitens; assembly: GCF_023898315.1. Lineage (NCBI taxonomy): Eukaryota > Metazoa > Arthropoda > Insecta > Orthoptera > Acrididae > Schistocerca > Schistocerca nitens. The sequence continues at coordinate 598,829,069 of NC_064621.1, forward strand.
AAATTACAAATGAAACAAGTGAACTGTATTTATTGTCTACATGGGCCGTTTTCTATGTATTTCTCTACATTAACTACAGTTACAAATGGGGGAAAAAAAACATGCTGACTGACAGCTCATGTAATTTTATGTGTGTACTGTGACAATAAATATAAACACATAGGTCTGCTCACTGGTCAGCTGAGCTCACGTTATTAGCCAATTCTGAGAGTTGATACATGTAAAATAAACATTTATGTGTACTATCATGACACCATGATCTTCAGTTTCTTCTGCAATTGTGGACAACACTGTATCTAATGTTTCCTGATCAATCAGGAAGTTCATTTCTTCAAAGTACTACAAAGTACTTTCATACACGTCTTCCTACCCACTTCCTCGTCTTTTGTCATTCACTTATAGTTCCTTGTGTAAATTTGTCGAGAGATAATTAAATTTCTTTCTGTCTAATCAGAAACTGACTTGTATTGTACAATACCAATCTTGCATGGTACAACATACAGCACAATAACACTGAATAAGCTTCAGTACTTTTAAAGCTCTCCAAACTCCTTCAATATTCGTATAAATACAGATCTAAGTCGATATTACTGCGCAGGAATCATTACTGTGCAATAAACATTGGACCTATGAGGGCGTCTTTACAGCTATAAGTGTTAGCTTTGACTACAATATTATGAAAACTGTATATTACTACTCACCATATAGAGGAAGTGTTAATTAAGACAGGCACAACAAAAAGTATGCTACTCATCTGAGCTGAAGTAGAAAAAGCACATATTCACAAAAGGACATCCTGCTCATCATTACTGATGCCACCTCCATCAACACTAACATCCCTAATGCCCATGATGTTAGAAGTTAGATATTGGCAAAAGTACTGCTCAACAGCGGCAAGGCTAAGGGCGTTAGGGATGTTAGTGCAGAGGGAGATGGTATAAATAGTGATGAGCTGGGCACCATGTAGTAAAGGAACAAGAACGGTGGAGAAAATGGGTGGGATCTTTTGTATGGGAGGGTAGATCATGGGTAATAGTGGCCAGAGACAGTAGTCATGTGTTTGTCAATTGTGCTTCTGTGAATGTGTGTGTGTGTGTTTTCTACTTCAGAAGAACCCCTTTTGGTTATATGCTCAAATATACAGCAGTCTTTTCGTTATGTCTCTCTGAGACTCCATTCGTGTGTGGAGTGCGGCAAGAATTACTGTTTGAATGCCTTGGTGTGTGTGGTAATTATTCTAATCTTATCCTCAAGATTCCTACGCGAGCTATACATAGGGAGTTGTAGTATACTGAGTCATCATTTAAAGCTGGTTCTTTAAACTTTAGATTTTCTCGGGATAGTTTACATCTATCTTCAAGAGTCCGTCAGTTCAGTTTCTTCAGTATCTCTGTGACACTCTTCCATGGATCAAACAAACCTGTGACCATTTGTGCTGCTCTTCTTTGTATACGTTCAATATTCCCTGTTAGTCCTATTTGGTATGCATCCCACACACTTGATCAATATTCTAGAAATGCTTGCACAACTGATTTGTAAGCAATCTCCTTATTGCTGATATTTGTAGTACCTTAGCATGTCACACACAAAGAATGTTAATTTCTGCACATTGGGCACAAAGGGTCATACTTACAGTGTGAGGAAACCAGTCTCGATATTCTATGGCAAAACTAGTTAAAACAGGTATAAATGCAGCTGTTCTAGCACACTATTTGCCCTCTTCAAGATATTTTTACATTGCTGTGCCTTCTTCTTCCCATTCATTCTTTAATTCTTAAATGTTCATTCTTTAAAAAAAAATCCTTGCTGAAATTCAAGGTACTGAAAGTTTATACTTCCTGATAAACAATACTGAAGCATCCAGGAGAGGAGGAGAAAACAAACTGAAACTTCACAGTTTGAGAGGGAACATAACATTATAAGAGTGATTACAAAATTAAGTCAAATTTACAAAGAATATGATGCTTACTTAACAGAACATCATGCACCCCTTATAGCCTAGATGCATGCACTAACTTGGTTGGGAAAGGGATCAAAAGCTGTTGCTTCCTCAACTGACACACACTGCCCCACAACTGTTGTAATTACTCCTCGATATCCTGGATGCTGACACTGGGACGGAATTGACGCCTTAGCAAGATCCATGTTCTATCAGGGACAGATCTTGAGGCCATGCGAGTACCTCAATATCTGCAGACAGTTCACATACACAAGTGTTGACACACACTGACCCACAACTGTTGTAACTGCTCCTTGATATCCTGGATAGTGGCACTGTGATGGAGTTGACATCTTAACTAGATCCATGTTTTATTGGGGACAGATCTTCAGACCCTACTACCCATGGGAGTACCTCAACATCAGCAGACAGTTCACAGACTCGGGTGTAATGTGTTAACAAGCATTGTCCTGTTGAAAAATGACGCCACAATACTGCCACATGAGCAAGGTAACACACAGGATGTAGGATGTCCATGGCATACCACTGTGCTGTCGGAGTTCCCTCAACCACTAATAGCTGCAACCTGAAGTCACTCGTACCATGATTTCACCCACACCATGATACACCACATGATAACATCAGGAATAATACAACTGTGCCTCTCCAAAATAATGAAGAATGTGTCCTCCGTCCAGGTCACCACAATACTTCATGACAATGGTCATCAGGGGTAGTGCAGAACCACAATACATCGCTGACCACAAGATGATAATTCCCATGTCCAGCTACTGCTAGTCTCTGACCAGTGGTTCTGAATGAGATAGATTGTTGCAGGGCATCCATTCGATGTTCGTGGATGGCAGACATGAAAGGGTTGCGATGCGCTTGTGTAGAACACAGTGGCCCCTCCTTATGGTGGTCAGATGTGGCCGATCGAAGCTTTAAGAGTATTTCTGCTCTCACATCCCTATGCAATCCACCATCAAGCCACTGTCACATCCAAATTCCCCACAAATCTGAATACTGCATGATTTGGCCATCTCCAAATGGACACCCACAATGAGATCCTTTTCAAACTCAGTCAGGTGCTGATAAGGCTGTCTAATATTTGTATGTACCATCTCTAGATAGCAACTTTCAAAATCTTGGGATACTTTAACACTATGTATGATGAGTCTTTTTGAGATGTGCTGTGGCCAGTAATAGTCAACAGCTTCGTGAGCTAAAGCTCAGTTGTCTTTTTAAAATGCTAGAACCTTCCATTCATCTAATGAGTAACCATTCCAGACATTCAGGTTTGGAAAAAAATGTGTGAACTTACTGAATAGTTCTATAGATGAAATTATGTAATGAAATTCTGCTTTCATAGAAGATTTTTTTAAAGCATTCCCAATGGTACTGTAGGATTCTGATTGAACAACAGCAGAATTCTTTTTAGAGGTATATGCTTTACAAAGTAATACTAAATACCACCCCTTTGTTCCAAAATCCTATCAGCTAAAGATCCTAAAAAAAAGCCACCTTGTGGTTGTATACCTCAAAAACTTGTGATGTGGAATGTTAAACTTATTTTAATTTCTTCAAATTCTTCCCATAAAATAGGCCAACCATTAAAATAATGATAATCCCAGCATAAGGCATTTATTTCGGAACAAGTTGGGTTCAGAAAGTACTTCACAAAATTTCTGATGTAACGTTTCATCATCTGCTTTGCCACCGATAAAGAAAGTTCTTAGGTGATGCACTGTTATGCAAAACTTACTCTTTGACCGAAAGTAAAGGTTGTTTGTAATTCTGCTTCATCTTTGAAATTGATTGTTTCATCTAAACTCAATGCGTAATGCGATGAGAATGCTTCTTCTTCTAACATAGATTCACTGAAATATGGTGCCAGTCCTACAGTTATTAGGTATCTCATTTTCTTAGATGAAACTGAAAAATCTTCAGAAATGCTGGTAGGGGATATCTTCTTAACATGTTACAAATATCATTTGACAAATCGACACAGTAATTGTAAATCACTGGTTTCATTGTCCAAATCAATTTGATGGGGGTGGAACTCTCCTTGACACTTAATATTCATTTTGTTGGCGCACTTACCAAAATTGTAGGGTGTCTGATCTGAAAGCTCTAAATGTAAGTGATGTGGTTCACACTTAATTTCAAAGTTACACTTACGTTTTTTTGAAAGTGAATGGTTAAAAGGTGTCTGAAAAGCTTTTGGCTAAAATATAATTGAATAAGGACATACACTGTAGAACAGTTCAGTTTCACTAACTTTTTCCTCAATGCATGGGCCTTAATTTTCAAACTATGTCTTTTCAAGTCAGTCCCTATGGAATTTGCATTTTAAAACCTTGAAAAGTTTATTTTCAATACTGAACAGTGTATCACAACAGCAGCTTTGCCACTACAGCAAAAATTAAGACTCTGGAACAGAAATAGAATATTTGAGATTAATAACAGTTGCACAAAAAACAAAAACATTCAAAAACTCAAAAAAGGAACAATCTCAAATTTCAGAGCCCCTCAAATTATACTTTATCTACTTTTACCACCGGAGCATTCAAAAAATGAACATGAATACATAAATTTGGAAACAAAAGTAAATAAATTTTCTTCCTAAAAGAATAGAAAAGGTTGAAAAAATGACAAAAATTTAAAAAGCTGACAAAAGGTGACAATTTTACAAAAGGTGACCAATGGTGAGAAAGGTGACCAACTCCTCACCTTGCATTTTGGTTGGCCAAGACAGCTGAACATGATGGACGTGGCAAATGTAACTCCCTCAGGTATCACCCTTACCTTCCTCTGATTTGGCTTGCTTGGTCAAATATGAAGCAAACCTATTGTTTAATGCTGAAATGATCTATGGCAGAACGTAACAATTTACTCATATACTGTGTGTTGCCAGAGTAGGAGTAACGCAGCAAACATCTAAGGGCCAAACCTTGTTGATGAGGCCAATAAATCTTTCTAATGCTGAGCATCTTTGCAAATGGTGAACTGTTATGGAATCAAGAAGTTTGTAGGTTCTCTTACAAGAAACCTGTTCAAATATGTCAGAATAAACTGCCACAATGAGTGATCACCAGTAACACAAAAATTAGCTAGGTGCGAGTAGGACTCGCAAACTGAAGATTCCATATGAACTCAATAATCTACATAGACAGTTTTTCCATTCTGGAAATTGAGAATCTCAATGAGTTTTGCCTGTTATCAACATTGATACTGGTAAGATATTTGTCCCAGGGATTCCAAGACTTTTGACAACATTTTAATTTCAAGTTTGAAATCAAATAACTAATTACAAAAGAAATATTGTTTTGATGTGATATATTTATAGATTAACATATTCCTTTTTTTTTTTTTCTTTAAATGTTCCGTAAAACTTTGCTTCTTGGCAAATTTCATGATTTTACATCAATGGAAATACTCTACAGGTGAGTGAGTTTGCAAGTATCAAAATATGTTATATAAATGGCCATTATCTTTTGACTGTGCTGGCTTAGAAGCTTCATTTTTTACAATGCCAAGGGACTGTAGACCTCAGTATGTGACAATAATTTCAAATAGCTACAGCTACCCACTCCCAAGAAAAAGGGTTTTTAACTCTAGTACAGACAGATGGGCAACAAAATGATTCTATAAGGGTTATGTTTTTACTGACTGAGGCATGGAACCCTAAAAATGAACATTGTCATCAAAGTAACTAATCACAGGTACGTAATACTTTTGTTTGCTGAAAGTATAACTACTTGCAGCGTTATCTCACTGTTATAATTCTAACTTGATGTTTTGTATGACAAAAATAACTAAAATACAAATCATCCACTCAAAACTTCTCTCGTGTATACAAGCCTTCGAATGAAGGTACTGTCTCATTTAGATTTACATTAATACAGCGTTATCCAAAGATATACAGCACTTAAAGGTAATACACTTTAACGACCTCCTTTGTTATGCACATTGGATGACTGTTAATTGTAATAATTGTTCACGGAGTTAATTCAATATTGTTCGCCAAGTCTAGTGGTAGTTTAAAAGAAAAAATACTCATCTTGTTTCTTCAGGATCTCCTTAAATCCATAGCTTGAACTTCTTCTGTCTGGAAGCCCTACAGGTTGATGTGTTTGTAGAATAATGTAGACAACAAACCTGATTCGTACGTGATTTTCATATTTAATACTCCTAGATGCCTTGCTACCATAAATTTACAATGTTCACTCAGTGAAATACATTCCATTTCTACGCAACTCCAGAAAACTTTACATTTCTCCTTCCTTCCTTCCCGCCACCCACACATGTACAGGGGTTAACTGTGTTAGAACGACATATTATACATTCGGAGTTTAAAACATTTCAAATGAGATTGAAAAAAGAATAAAATCATAAATTCCATGAATATACATGGTCCAAACTGCTTATTGCATAGTAATATGCACACACACACAAATGTTATACACACATCATGTATTGCATTGCAGTTATGCTGACAAAATAAAATCAACAGTTACTTATTAGTTACTTATTTTGAATCTCTTTATTTGTTGTATTTATTCATTTTTCATGATTTTTTGTTTCCATATATATGTAGGCACAGCCAGCCAAACAGCGTCAGCAGCCGCAGCAACAACCATTAGCACCTTCAGCACTTCCAAAGTTTGAAGTAACACTGGCACAGACCGAAAACAGCACCAATGCAGCGTGTTCTGCATCAGGAAGTAATTTGGTACCAGGATGCAGTACGGAGCAGCTTCTGGGCTCAACACACAGCTCACCAGAGCCCTTGAGGCCGGGCAAGAGGATTGAAGATGTTAACACTATTAAACGAGTTCCCAAAGATGGGTGGATTTAAAAGTATCACCTTACATCAGTACTAGAGCATCTGTACTTCCAGTACTGTGAATCGACATTTTATCTTCACACAACAGCTAGTTCAGCCATGAAGCTATGCATGACTGGCACACTTTCAATGCATTTGATGCCAGAATGAAAAGAGATGAAATGGAATATAAAAATGAGTGCAAGTAAGCAGTACAGAATTAAAATTTTCATATAACTATTCCCTGGCACTTATAAAATACCATGTGCCATTAGCTGAAAACAAATTCAGAAGAGTAACCATTCGCTAAATAGTGTATTTATTTCCATCCTAATTTCTTATATTAATAATTGTTACTTTGAAAGTGCAACATATGCATTTTTTGAAACTATGTATTTCATAAAGAAGAACAAGTTTTGTATGATATTATTCAACTTTTCAGTTTTTGAAACTGTGTTAATGGAAACATGCCACAAGATTGCAGCTATCAGCCTGCTTTCTTATTTCAGCTTGTATTGACTTTTTAAGTTTTATTGAGAACTGTAAGAATTAAATATTACTGTAATTTGTTGCATGGAAGAAACTTAATAAATATATGCAGAGATGATAACTACAGAATTTAATACTCCTATGATTCCCCAAATCACTCCACCATAGAAATACACTGTTGAACGACTTTATTTATTTATTTATTTATTATTTGCATGTAGGTTGAAGCTGTGAGTATTGGGTATATCACAAAATGTATACACTAATAGAATAAACCAATTATAATGATTTTAATTAGGCTACTTTTATTTCCTTAATTGAGTTAGGTAACTTATTAAAAAACCATTTGCCTGCTTCACCTGGAGCATTCATTGCCATTTTGAGATTTCACTATCTTGTGTCTCAATAATTTTCTGTTCCTCCTGTTGCAAGGTCATCACCACTTGCTCTCAGTTCCATAATATTCTGATATGCTTACAGTGAGTACGCTGTAATAATATTAAGTTGGATAAAACCTTTCCTACAAGCCTATCTATGTAGTATTTTTGCTACTCACCTCACTGTTCTTTTCTGAATCACAAATATTACCTTTAAGTAGACAAATGTCGGAATATGAGTCCATATTATATTGTCATGACTACTATGCCATCCACAGCACTTGCCATTCTGTGTATGAGAAAGAACTGTGTCCTTATTTTTTTACATAGCGCAACTATGCCCTTCTCTCAATGTCAATGCATTTCTGTAACAGTTCCCAAAAATTGTACTGCTTATTTCTTTATTACCTTTTATTTATTTTAATATTTACATTACATCCTTCACTCTATTTGGTTTGAAACGTAACATGTATTGTTTTAGACTCATTTGCAAAAAGTTTGTTTTGCAGTAGCAACTTACCTGTATTTTCAGTATTAAGAACTGCTATCTTTTCAAGTTAGTCCTTTTTCTTAACTGCTCAAAAATAATTGTCATATCAGCAAAACCAGCAAGTCCCTAACTTTTATTGCCTGGGAAATCATTTACATAGAGAATAAATACTAATAGCATTGACATGTGTAGCACACCTTGTGACACACCATCCTACGACAGTTTGTAGCTTAGATCAGTATTTGATTGTATTTCTCTCACTAGTATGTTTGATTACTGTGCACAGTTAATATACGATTTTATTATGTCAGCATTTCCCCCGAATCATACACTGACTCAGTTCCTCCATTACATTGGAATGATTCTCACAGTCAAACTCTGTAGGTCCAAAAAGTTCCCAAAAGTCTTTTGTTGCTTGTTCAATGACTCAGAACATGTTTAACAAACGACAGTGATGCTTTTATCATTGACTTCCCTATTCAGAACCCATACTGTTAAATTTTGCTACACAAATTTTCAGTTCATTCTTTATTATTGTTTCATAGATTTTTGCAGCATTAAAAATCAGCTATATTGAACTGCAGTTTCCTAATTCAACTGTGCACCCTTTCTTAAATACTGGCTTTACTTGACTCATTTTCAGTGATTCTTGAAAAGCAGATCTACACTGCTCTCACCAGCTTCCAATGGGTAGATGTCATCTATCTGTTTTGTCACGTTTCGTCTTCCTTCATTCATGAAGGACCTTAAATATTTTCAATAGTTTTCTGCTGTATCTATAGATGTCTTTTATGAATCTGTAACACATTTTCCTTTTTATTTTGTACAGTCTTCTTTTGCGTAGAAGGTTCATAATACACATTCAGTTTATTCTTTAGTGTATTACCTCTCCAGTCAACCAGCTTTTCTTTTCTTGGCACTTGCTACTACTTCTCACAATCAACATTAAGCTAGACAAACTGAGAAAACCAGTCAGAGTTTAGGCGGGATACTGTGAGTGCTGCACAGTGACCAATTTTTGTCCAAAGCACTGGTTGAAGTAATTCGTTTGTTTGGAAGGGGAGGCTGACATTGTTTTCCCACTTTTGGCTGGTCAGCGATGTGTTGAGATGACAGAATCAAGGTACATGCCTTGCACTCTTTCTAAAACAACTGTACAGAAACTATTCAGTAAAAAAATTTTCACTTTTGCATTACTTACAGCTTTATATGTCAACTTCATGTTGACATGCCCATCATTTCATTAATCGTCATATATATTGTGATATTTGCACTTAAGTAAGACACTGCACGAAATTTGAAAAAGTTTGCAATGAGAAAAGGGGTTGCTAAAATTTTGCGTTTGATGTATATTACAGAACATGTTAAATCCAGGATGGAATGTAACAATACCAGAGAAGGAAAGGAGGGGGTAAGTAGCGGAAAGGAGAGAAATAAAAAGAAATTAAAAGACTGAGTGTGGCGGAGAAATGACGGCTGTGTAGTGCTGGGATGGGAACAGGGAGGGGGCTGGATGGGTGAGGGCAGTGACTAACGAAGGTTGAGGCCACTATTCAATTCAGAAAAGCTGGTGTTGGTGGGAATGATCCACATGGAACACGCTGTGAAGCAGTCATTGAGACGAGGGATATCAAGTTTGGCAGTGTGTGGTTGGCATCTTATAAAAGGTACCAACCATTTCCTCGACCAACTCTCCACAGTTCCTGTCCCTTTACCACACGGTGCCCTGCTCGTCACTGTTGATGCCACCTCCCTGTACACTAACATCGCTAATGCCTATGGCCTTACTGCTATCCAACACTACCTTTCCAGACACCCTATGGATTCCAGACCAACAACCTCCTTCCTAGTCTCCATGACCAACTATATCCTCACCCACAATTACTTCTCCTTTGAAGGCATTACCTACAAACAAATCCATGGTATGGCTATGGGCACCCGCATGGTATCAGCCTATGCTGACCTATTCATGGGCCATCTAGAGGAACCTTCCTAAAAACACAGAATCCTAAACCCCTCACCTGGTTCAGATTCATTGATGACATCTTTGCTATCTGGATTGAAGGTGAGGACACCTTATTCACATTCCTCCAGAACCTCAATAACTTCTCCCCCATTTGCTTCACCTGGTCCTACTCAATCCAACAAGCCACCTTTCTAGAAGTTGACCACCACCTCAGAGATGGCTACATCAGTACCTTTGTCCATATCAAACCTACTAACCACCAGCAATACCTCCACTTCGACAGCTGCCACCCATTCCACACCAAGAAGTCCCTTCCGTACAGCCTAGCCACCATCTGCAGTGATGAGCAGTCCCTTACTAAATACACCGAGGTTCTCACTGAAGCCTTCACTGACCATAATTATGCTCCCATCCTTGTACAAAAACAAATCTCCCGTGCCTCATGTTTCCAGTCTCCCACCACCTCCAAAAGTCCCACAGTCCGGCCACAGAGGAGCATTCCCCTCATAACTCAGAACCATCCAGGACTAGAGCAACTGAATTACATTCTCCGCCAGGGGTTCGATTACCTCTCGTTGTGCTCTGAAATGAGAAATGTCCTGCTCACTATCCTTCCCACCCCTCCTACCGTGGTATTCTGCCGTCCACCAAACCTACACAATATACTCGTCCATCCTTACACAACCCCTGCTCCCAACCCCATACCTCATGGCTCATACCCCTGTAATAGACCTAGATGCAAGACCTGTACCATACATCCTCCTACCACCACCTACCCCGGACCGGTCACTAACATCACCTATCCCATAAACGGCAGGGCTATCTGTGAAACCAACCATGTGATTTACAAGCTAAGCTGCAACCACTGTGCTGCAATCTATGTAAGCATGACAACCAACAAGCTGTCCATCCGTATGAATGGCCACCGACAAACTGTGGCCAAAAAACAAGTGGACCACCCTGTTGCTGAACACGCTGCCAAACATGATATCCCTCATCTCAATGACTGCTTCACAGCCTGTGGCATATGGACCCTTCCCACCAACACCAGCTTTTCTGAATTGAGCAGTGACCTCAACCTTCATTAGTCACTGCCCTCACCCATCCAGCCCCCTCCCTGTTCCCATTCCAGCACTACACAGCCGTCATTTCACCGCCACACCCAGTCTTTTACATTCTTTTTATTTCTCTCCTTTCCGCTACTTACCCCCACCGCACCTTCTCTCCTGCCCTCCATCTAAACTGCAACACTTCACTGTCCGCCACTTCCACCATACTATCCCTCCCCCTCCCTGCCACAGCCTCCTCCTTACCCCCACCCAGTCACCACTCCCACCATGCACTGGTGCTGCTGCTCACAGTGTAGTTTCAGCTCTGAGACAGCAGATGTATGTGCAAGTTGTGTTTGCATGTGTGTGTGTGTGTGTGTGTGTGTGTGTGTGTGTGTGTGTGTGTGTGTGTGTGTGTGTGTGTCTACTGCTGACAAAGGCCTTTATGGCCAAAAGCTATAATTGTGTGAATCTTCTCGTTGTGCCTATCATTGACTCAGCAACTCCATTATATGGTGAGTAATACCTTTACTTATCTGGTATTGTTACGTAACATGTTACGTAACATTTAGCCAGTATACTGAATTTTTCTTTAGACTGGGCGAAGGTCTCTATCTGAGAAAATTGATCACTTGCAGTCGTGCATGCCAGCGATAAATGCAGAATGAAACATCCACAACATTCCTCATATTTCATAAATGGTTTGAGATATCGAAATGAGATTTTGGAAAATGACAGTATGCAAAGAGGAGGGTATTTTGAGATATAGTTACTAAGCAGAACTTCATTATCTACTATGTTATTCCACTAACTACAGACTTTTCTGATGAGGGAATTAATTTTTAAGGGCCACTGATAGCTGGTGAAATGAGAAATACTGTGGATTTTGGGGTAACGTAACTAAAGACACTACAAGTTTATTTTTGTACTCAGGACATGCTTTTTATTAAGGAACTGACCTTACTTTTCCTCAGTTCCTAATTTAATAAACTTAATAAGCCCCCGTTTCAGAATTCTCTCGCAACTGCGCCTGCACATCATGTTAATGAAGTGACATTGTATAAACTCCACTGTTCATAGTTTAACATGACAACAAGAGAAAAGTATGTTTTACTCAAAATTCTCTACTTATGATGCTTGTCTGAAAGTTGCAAACAGTTAAGGAGCCAGGTGAAAAGAAATCGCTGCTTTGTTGCATTTTCAGCAGAATTCTTTCTAGATGCTTAATTAAGTAGAAGTGACAGTAGATATTTTCAAATGACCACCACGCATGAGTGGGGTTGGAGGGGTTCCACTTAACATTCACAAAAAATATGACGTAAGCTTCAGTTTAAGATGTCACTTCCCCTACAGCACTCAGAATTTCCCCTACAATGGCTGCCCGCAACCCCTCCACTACAACTCTCCCCAAGAGTGCTCTGCAGATTGTGTATCTACTGTCCACATTATTCTGTACACACTCGACCCTCAACATTATGCTAGACAAACATGAAACACCTGTTCTTCTTCTATAGCAACCAAATTATAGTTGAGTCGGCAGTTAGTTGATTGCTGACAGCTGCAGCAGGCTAAGGAGGGGGTGGGGGGGGGGGGGGTGGCAGCAGCTTCATGAGCCTACCTCAACCAACAACTAACGTAAAAGATTTTGTCAATGTCTCTATGTCAATGCCTCATTTTGATCACAGCTATGTAGATGGATACTATTTTCACCTGTAGCCAGTACCACTCCCCAGTTGAAACTGGCTATAGTGCTGGGAGCTGTCAGGGCTCTTCTTATGCCTTCTTGAGTACCAGCAGAAAGCAAGAGGGGAATGACAGTTAGTGAGAGAGAACAATGAACAAAGTTGGCACACACACACAAAGCTTTCTTCTTCATGGAAAACAACTACACTCGTAACGTTTATCACACATTCATATAGTTTATCCATTACATTGGTGTAATTCAAGCATTCAAATGCCTTGGATTGATAAAGATCCCATAAGTCTTCTGTTGGCTGCTTAGTGGGTTCAGGAAGATAAAAGCTGCAGTGTGAGACCACAGCTTGAGAACAAGGAAGCAGTTTCAAATTGATGCAGGTTGCTGTAGTTATTCAGAGGTGAAGAGACTTGCACCTGACAGACTTGTGTGGAGAATTGTATCTGTCCCAACAGTGATTTAGATTTGACCAAATTACTAGGCATTTTGACTGACAGCATGTCTTCCACACTAGGAATTAATTCTGGATTAACATCATTAGTGAAACAGCATTTAGAAACTCATGATGAGGATCTGACTAAACTGCACAGTAAAACTCACCAGGATACTTGGTCCCCAAGGTCCCCAGGTTTTGAACATGTCATGAAAAGAAGAGGGGGACCAAGGTGTGAATACAAAACACAGGTTCAGATGAATGAATCAAAGCAATCTTTGAACTGAAGATCACAGCATCAACAACAGTTGAAGTATCAACAGGTAGTTTACTTACTTCATGGTATCAATCACAGACAGTGTATCAACAGCAAATACTGTGATTTAATTTTTCACACACAAATAAGACGACCAAGTCACAGTAGAATGTTGTAGCAATTTCTGAAATTGATAAAACTGAAATTTTCATGACTGAAAACAACAGAAACTGCACTAAATTTAAAATCCAGGATTGGTTGTATGACATGGCATTTCTGACTAATCATTCAAATACATTAAATACCCAACTTTTAAGGGAAATATAAATTGATTACTCAAGCTTATTTCTTCTTCTTTTTTGTTTGGGTCGTCTAAGGATGGTGCGCCAATTTCAATGCTTCATCTGTTGTTCTTCTTTCTTCTTCCTCCAGTATTCTTTCATTCATTATTATTGATTTAGCCCATTAAGGAGTGCTTATGATTAGTTCTTCTTCAATGCTCTCTTCCGTTCCCAATACCTCTTGAGCCATGCTGATAATTTCTCCTTCCTCCCCTGTGAAATGGGCTTCTGACGTTTAGGGACTCTAGATTGTGGGGTCCAAGAATTTACCATAGCACAAAATTTCGAACGATCTTCTACCTTACCTCAAGATCAGAGATCCCAGCCGAATCCAAGTCCTTTAGTACTTCATTAAACCGCAAGCTTCCAGTCTTGTAGCTTTAAACTGATGATAAGATCTTCTTGATAAGCCTATTGTTGTCCATTCATTGTTGGTGCCCACATAACTTGAGCCTCCTATGTCGCATACTGGTGTTGGCTGATTCTGACTGTTGATACAGTAGGTTCCATCTGGGAGCAACCTTGGGCCATGAATTTTTCTGAGAATATGTCTTTTGGCTTTCTCCAGGTCATCCATCGCGGCTTTTCTGTTCATCAAGAGGATATCTGCGGCATACAGAAACTGTGGTCTGACAGCAGTTCTGTAATGACAGACCTTAGCATTCTTCAAAATGCACTTCTTGTTGTACAGATTGTGGGACAGATGGTAGGCTGCATTGAGTTTGTTACACTTTTCTAAGATGGAGCTGCCATCTCTACCATTGGGGTGGAGCCATTCACCAAGATAGCGAAAGCGACTGATCCTCCCAATTGTTCCACATACAGTCCTCAAAGGGGTGTTACTGGAGTGCCGGTTCTCAAAGTATCTGGTCTTGTCATACAATATTTGTAACCCTGACTTCACCACTATCTCATGCAATGCTTGGACAACAATGACAGCATCCTTAGAGTCATGGTTAAGATTGCAATGTAATCAGAGAAAGCAAGGCACCTTATCTCAATTTTGTGGGTCCCGGCTCCAATGGTAACTGGTTTGATTCCTAGATTCCTCAGTGTACATTTTGATGACTATATCAAGCACCACAAACACCAGATTAAACAGAATGGGTGATAGACAATCACCCTGTCGTAATCCCGTTTCGATGTTGAAACTCCGAGATAGTTCTCCTCTGAACTTCACCTTAGAGGTTGTATCCGTGAGAGCCTGTTTGATGAGTGTGTGTATGTGTTGTAATCCACACCTTTTTCTTGGAGTACTAAGAAGAGTGTTTGGCGGTCAATAGAATCATTAGCTTTCGTAAAGTCAACAAAAACCACAGTGATGTTCGTACTCATTTTTTGTTTTAGTTGAAGAATGGTTTCCAGATTGAAGATCTGCTTGGTGCAGGACCTTCCACATCAAAATCCTCCTTGATATTCAACAATTATTTGATCACATTGACTCCCTACATTGCCCAGTAAAATCTTGGTGAGCACTTTGTAACCTACAGGCAGCAGAGAAATCCCCTGGTAGTTGTTGACATTTCTGTGATCACCTTTCTTATGTAAAGGGTGTATGATAGCTGATTTCCAGCCATCAGGGATCCTGTCAGTCTCCCAACAGTCGACCAACATCCAGTGTAGAGCCACTGTGATTGTATTTCCACCTGCTTTCAGAGCTTCTGCAGTGATGCCATCTTCCCCGGATGCCTTGCAGTTATTAAGATGGTTTGATGCCATTAACAACTTGCTGTATAGTTGGTGGGTCAGATGGTAGGTGTATCTCTTGATGATCTTCAATAGGCAGTCTTTCCGTGGGCTCTTCACAATTAAGCAATTGCTCAAAATAGTTTGCCAAAAGTTCCACCTTCTAATGGTTATTAGTGACCAGCTCCCTAGCCATATTCTTAAAGTGAAAGCATTGTGGTTTATACCCTAAGAGTCCTGATAAAAGTTTCTTGTGTTGTACATTTTAAATTCTTCATCCAACTTTTCAGGTCTTGATCAATCATAAGATCTCTTCACACACCCGATGGTCTTGCCTGTCAGTTTAGCACCATTGTGAAATTCTCCCAGTCTTCTTGTTGTTTAGTCAAGTTCCACTTCCTCCACGCTGTGGCACACTCATCAACTGCAAGGTCATATTCAGAACTCCACCATCTATTATGTTGCTTCCTTTGAATGTGTCCGAGGTTATTGGTCACCTCGCTTACAATGGACCTCAGCTGGTTCCAGTCTTCGTTTCTTTTTGCATGACGTCAGTTTTAAAGCGTTCTTTATTCTCTGTAAAGAATTGGGGATCAATCCTTGGTGGAATTGCGGTAGGAGGTACCTTTCGATTAGGTACTAGTCTGGTCTTTATTTGTGTGAAGAAATGGTCAGAGTCAACATTCCAGCCTTTGCGTACTCTGACATTCATGATCTCTTTCCTACTCTTTACACTGACTGCAACATGACTGATTTGAAATGATCCAATAGCAACGGTTTGTGGCTGCCAAGTGGTCTGGCATCTTGCCTTTCTAGGGAATACTGTGGACGTGATCTTCAACTGATGCAACCTACACAGTTCAATTAAGCATTTGCTGTTAGCATTTGTTCGTCTATGTGCTGTGTAATGCCCCAGTATGTCTTGGTACTGTCATCCTTTCTCCAGAGGATTGTTGAAATCACCTACCAGTAGTTTGACGTGGTGGTCAGGGATCTTACTGACCTCGTCTTCTAGCATCCGCCAGAAACTTTGGACCTTTTCAGGTTTCTTTTTTATGTCATCATTAACTGGAGCATGTGCATTTACAATAGAATATCCCTTGGTGCTGCATCTTAGGTATAACACAGAGAGGTGTTCGCTAGCTGATGTGAAACTGATGACAGACTCCAACATACCACATCCTATTAAAAAGGCAGTTCCAAAAATGCTGGAGCCATGAGTGTTTTTAGATGCCGGCTTCCCTTTAATTACTGTATAACTTTCCGACTCAAAAGCCACATCATCAGTGAATCTGTTTTCTTGGACAGCCGTTACTGAAATTTTGCATTTATTCGGGATACCAGTCAATTTCTTGAGTTTTCCGGTCTTACAGAGGGTCTGAATATTAATAGTTCCAAAGTGTGTGGCACTTTAGGGTCTCAATAAGTTGGTGGTTTTATGGTACTCCAGCATTCCCCGCATGATGAGGTCCAGCTCCCCAGAATCCGAAGGCCTGGATGCACCACCATTGGTGACGAGAGATTGGATACCCCCTGGGGTAGTGACATCTGCGTCATTGTTTATCATCGTGTGTGAACGAGTAAAGGGATTTACTACAGGTGAAGGCTGAAAGCCTTTAGGATTGTCTACTCCGAATCTTATTCAGGAGCTTTTATTACAATGGGGTCACCACTCCCAAAGGCATTTTAGAGCTACTGCCAGCAATTCTTCAGGCAGCCCCTTACATGAGGAACAGATGCCCTTGCAGCCGCCCCTCACATGGAGAACAGACGCTGCTGATTACTAATGCACTCATACTATTCCCTCAGTACTGGGCTGCCTTATCCGCAATCTCCACCGTTCCGAAGTCCATCTTCTCCACTGTAGATTCCATTGAGGTCTTCACTCGTAACCCTGAGCTGGGACCCTTTGTCGCCTCCTTGGCTGTTGGGAGCTTCCCACCACTCTTCCTCCACCCTCGGAGCTGCAGGATGTCTTGTAGGAGATGTCCTCTTATTCATTGTGGACTAGTCTTAGCTTCCCCTCACCTCTGACCAACCTGCAAGCTAGCTTTCCCTGTTGGCCTTCTGGCTCATTAGGTACTAAGCCATTCTTTCCTCTTCTAACCATGTATCCTTTATGTCTCCTCAGACCATTCGGACCCTGTCTTCTTCTCCCACCTGCATTGGAATCCCTCCATTTTTAACAATTTATTCTTAAAAATCTTTCTTTCTGTTGCATCTTTTTCACTTATGTCATTTCTTTCCAAATCTTTCCAACTTCTTGAATTCAGGCTACTGTTGACTTCTTGTCCCAAAGATGTTTAAAAACATGTGTGGTTAACTGGTTCTGCTCATCCTGCATAAATGTCCAAAAAATAGCAGTCATTCTTCTGTAGCATTTAAGTTATATTTTCCATGTTGTGATATACTTCTTCATTACTTCTTAATTTCCACACCTCTGTTTTCTTAGCAGACCGAGTATTTTTCAAATGATTTTTTCTAGGACTTCAAGTTTGTGTAATTAGTGATTCGACACTAAACATTCCCTCGCTACTACTACTGTATTGTAGTGCTTTATTCTCAAATTTTTAGGCAGAGTTGTTTAGTCGTAAATGTTCCTGGTTATACCATATGCTCTCCATTTTGTGTACTCTCTCTTCTACAGCAGATTTTTCTAAGCCATTTTCTTGAATCGGATGGATGGATGGAGAGGTTTGTATGGGCGCATAACAGCAAGGTCTTCAGTGCCAGCTCAAAAGCAGATTGAGATGGGTGTCAAGAAAATACCCAGAACATTAAGATAAAACAGAAAGTAAAACACAGGTAACAAAGGTTGGAAAACTATGTGCATACTAACACCGAAGCATGGCGTCAGCAGTAAAGCATGGACAACATAGGAAGAAACTAGTAGAAGGAGCTAAAACAATATAGCAGATGGTAGTGGCTGGCTGACTGCAAGGAAAACAAGGGAGGCGCCAGCCACTCTGCAATATACTAAAATCTCCAGCCTAAAAGTTTAGGCCAGAGTCCAGACACATCGCAAAATTTTAAAACCCTAGTTACCCTCATCTCATCATCAGCTAAAATAGAGGGCAGATTCCCACCAATTTTTGCTTCTGCCCTTGCATCAGAGTATAAAATGCATTTCGCTAAATGTGGCAGACAGAGATGTGCACACCACGAGCATCACGAAACGGGGGATCCTCCCGCCATAAGAGCTACGTGTGAGAGGACAGTGCCCACTCTGAAGATGCGTGGGGGTCACTTCATCCCGCCTGAGCAACCAGCAGGAGAAACGCCACAGCCAAGTTGTTGACACGTTCCACATCATTACGAAGTGTCATATTCATGATCTATGGAACAAGCACTAATCTAATCTAGTCTAATCTTCACCAATCGCAGCTAACTGGCTGTCACCACCAGCTGTTCTTCCTTCCACAAATGCATGCACTTCCTGTGGAGTGCAGAAATGACAGACTGCAAGGGAACAGGACACTGTGCCATATCCTGCTCTCTGCAGGCCTCCTTGGCAGCCCAATCGGCCTTTTCATTGCCCATGTTCTGACATGACCTGGCACCTAGTAGAATGACACCTGCTTACCCCGCCGTTGGATCAAGTGCAGTTGGTCATATATCAGCTGAACCAACTCCTCAGCTGGGTACAGATTCTGCAATGATTGTAAGGCACTAGGGGAATCGGAGCAGATGAGAAACCGATTGCCCCGAATACAATTCATCTGCTCCAGTGCCTTCAGGATCACGTGGAGCTCCGCTGCGAAAACAGTGTATTCAACAAGCTGGCGAATCCTGGTGACATGATTAGGGAACACTACAGAACAGCCATGGAAATTCTCTTATTTGGAGCCACCAGTGTTAACGGTGGTAAAACTGTGATGCACATCTAATATGTTAAAAAACAGAGATTGGAATGTAAAATCTGGCTTACTATCTTTCTTAAAATTAGTCAAATCTAAAATAAATCAGGGTCTCTGGAGGAGCCAAGGTGGAAATCTACTCCAACCTTGATGTCCATCTCAGGAAGGTAACACTGTGCGTGAATCCCATAGGGCCTCATTGCTCGATGCCGGTTATGATAAAGCCATGCCAGATGAAGCTGTGCAATGGTATAGTTTGCAAGTGTGTATGGTGTGGACATAGTTTTATATGCCTGACGCACCATAAGTAGCTGTAGCTGCATATGAAGGGGCGGTTCACCAGCCTCTGCAAAGAGGCTTTGTATGGGGCTTGTTCTAAATGCCCCAGTGGCCAACCTAACCCTTCATGATGCACAATGTCCAACATCTTTAAATAGGGTCTTGCAGACCCATACACTGTGCACCCATTATCAAGCCGAGACAAGTCCTGTCTGCTCCCCATGTACTGTGGCTAAGATATTTTAAAATTCTTAAAGCCTTATGTAACCGTTGGTTCGGGTCTCTAAGATGTGGTAACCATGGAAGCTTAGAGTCAAAATTTAACCCCAGAAATGTCACTGTGTCTTTAAAAGCAAGGAAAGGTTAAAATCAAATGAGAACAATGAAAAAGAACACACACGGACTTCTTGGTGGAAAACTTTAAATCACTCTTCTGCACCCATTCACCCAAACGTTGAAGAGTGAGTTTCACTGACGTGTTGTCGTGGCAAGGCTATATGAGGAGAAAAACACAGAGAAGTCATCCACAAACAAAGAACACTGGACAGGACTCTGCACTGCTGACGTAATACTATTAATAGCTATGGCAAAGACAGTCACACTTAAAACGCTATCTTGAGGGACACTGTTCTCCTGCTCAAAGCGATCAGACCAGATGTCACCAACTCGGTATATAAAATATCATGGCGAGAGGAAAGACTGAATAAAAATGGGAAGATAACCACAAAAACCCCATTCGCGAAGCTGCTCCAGGATGAGACGCCTCCAAGTAATATCATAGGCCTTCTCAGTGTCAAAAAATATTCCTAGGTGATGACAGTGTAGGAAAGCTTGTTGTATAGCCGCCTCCAGGAAAGCAAGGTTATCAAGGATGGAACGAGACCTCCTGAACCCACACTGAAAGAAACTAAGACATTGCCAGGATTCTAAGATCCAGAGAAGGCGGCAGTTGACCATCTGCTCCAAGATCTTCCCCATGCAACTAGTGAGGGCAACACTATGGTAACTACTTGGGCTTGTGCGGTCTTTTCCAGGTTTTAAAAGAGGAATTAAAACTGCCTCATGCCACGAGTCAGGAAAGCTACCTGATGCCCAAATGGTATTAAAAGTGTGAGGAGGATATCTTTGTTGCGCCTTGTGAGGTGCTGTAGCATACTGTAATGGAACCTGTCGTGACCAGGGGATGTGTCACAAGCCGCAGACAATGCACAAGCCAGCTCCCACATGGAGAATGGGCAGTTGTAAACTTCATTAGAGGTGGATTGGGAGTCCAAACTACACCTCTCAGCAACTGCTCTATGGTGCTGGGAATCCAGATACTGACTGGCTGTTGCAGTAACTGTGGCAAAATACGCCGCCATAGTCTGGGCAATGTCTCACAGATCTGTGTGGAGAGTGCCGTTATTCATTACAGCAGCCATGGGGCACCTCCCTCCTCTCCCAGAAATTCTCCTGGTGGTCTCCTACACAATGGAACTTTTGGTGGAACGATTAATGGTGCTCAGGAACTGTTGCCATGACCTCTTCTTGCTCCCTCGAATAATTCGGCAACATTTTGCCCTCACCACCCAAAATGCTGCAAGATTCTCAGCAGTTGGCTGACACTGGAACCTACACAGAGCCGCACGCCTTGTCCTGATTGCAGAGTGGCATTCGGCACTCCACCAAGGAACAGGTTGCCTCTTCTGGCGGCCCATGGACTGTGGAATGGATGCTGCAACGGTGTGGTAGACAACCCATGCCTCAACATTCACACAATGTTCGAACTGGGCCAACTGGCTATAAAGTTGTCCAGTCGGCTCTACTGAGCACCCATTGTGGAAGTTTCCTTTCGGGGCCCATGCCATCTGGCAGGTGAATCCAGATCAGGAAGTGATTACATCCATGCAAGTCATCGACCACAACAGATCAATGGCAGAGAACGACCCAGTCGCTGTGCAGAATTGAGTGCTCTGTCCCGCATGTAGCAAGTATGCACAAGATGACAGGAGAAGCCTCCGAATTGCTCTACCCCTGTGACAGGTAATTGCAGAGCCCCAAAGCACATTGTGGGCATTAAAATCACCACAGATGATGAACGGGTGGGGGAGCTGTGTATCAAGGTTGGTGAGGGCCTCTTCATCAAGTGCATCATGTGGGGTCAAATAAAGGGAACATATAGTCAATCGATGACGCACGTGCACGGACATAGCAACAGCTTGTAAAGTCATCGTAAGTGAGAGAGGTGGGGAGTGGTAGTGCGTCCTGACGGAAATACCTATGCCTCCTCTAGCTCTCTCTCCACGCAGGTCGTCCTTTTTGTGGAGTGTATAGCCTTGTACCTCAGGGGTGTATGATGGATGGAAATAAGTCTCCTGGTGACACAGACACACTGGTCGACCCTGAGAGAGTAGACAGAGTTCCTCCACATGCATCCTGAACCCCTGCAAGTTCCACTGAAGTATGGGAGCCATCTATGACGGGTAGCACCTTCATCCTGTCTTTCAGATGGGGTCGAGAGACTGCAGCATGTGGAAGGGCAGTCATGGGGTGAGATGATTGCTCCACACATATGTCATACTCCATCAGCTCTGGGGAAGAGTCAGATGAAGCATCATGTAAAATGACATCAACATGGTCAGATGGTTTACCAAGTGATTTGACCTATTGTTGCTGCTTTATAGGAGCTTTATGCGGATTGGTGGGCTTTGATGGAGCCGACGTGGGAGTGCTAATGGCCGTACTGGGCTTCTGAACAGCCTGTTTTTTCTTGAATCATTTCTCCCAAATATTTAAATCTATTAATCCTCTTTATATATCCAATATCTGTTACTAGGATTTCTGGAGCATTTTTTCATGACTGTCATAATATTTTTTTTTTTTTTTTTCCCCCTACAGAAATTCTTAAACTTCCTTTGTCGGCTATTTCTTCTACAAGACTGATTTGTATTTCCGCATTTGACAGGTTTTCAGAAATAATGGCATAATCATCCACAAATGCTAGACAGTGAATTTCAGTACCTTTGCTGTTAATCCCCAGTCTTATTAGTGATAGCGTATGTTCTTTGTTTTTGTTTCCAGTCTCTTACTAATTTCTCTAGGATGTAATTGAAGAGGAGAGGAGATATACCATCACCTTCCCTTACATCTGTTTTTATTCTGAATAAAATTTTGATATTTCAACCTGAAACTTTACTTTTGGTTTGGCATCTATGAGCGTTTGATGACTAAAGTTTGCTAATTTCAATTTAATGCCAAATTCTCAGCTCACTTTGTCAAAGTGTTTCCCTATCAACTGAATAAAAATCCTTTTTAACATCTATAAATGTTACAACTATGTCTTTAGAGTTTGTAAGTCAGTACAGATTATGGACTTCAGGTTGAAAATCTGTTCTTGAGCAAGATCTGCCCTTTATAAATCCACCCTGACAGTCTCCCAAATGGCTATCTACAGTTGCTTCTACCTTGTTTAGTAATATTGTTGAAAATATTTTATAACTCATTGGCAACAGAAATATACCTCTGTAGTTATTTACATCATACTTATGACATTTCTTGTGCAAAGGGTGGATAAGAACCACTTTCCAGTCTTCAAGAATCTTTTAGTTTCCCGTACTTCTTCAAACAAGATCTGAGGGTTGGTTATAATTTTTGGTGAGGCTGTTTTCTAAGTTCAGCTGTAATACAGTCTTTTCCATTGGCTTTGGCTTTTTTTAAATGTATTTATTGCTTTTTTTATTTCTTCATCTATAGGTCATGGACCTGTGTTTTCATGAAGATCTGGGGATTCAAGCTCACCATTCGCTTCTTCACAGTTCAAGAGTTGTTCAAAGTCCTTCCTTAGTATTTCACAGTACTGGGTATTGCTTAGGCCTATTTTACCATTTTCATCTCTGATGC
The DNA here is from genome assembly GCF_023898315.1 of Schistocerca nitens. NCBI lineage: Eukaryota > Metazoa > Arthropoda > Insecta > Orthoptera > Acrididae > Schistocerca > Schistocerca nitens. The sequence goes on from NC_064621.1 coordinate 598,852,634, forward strand.
AAATACTTGGCAGCTCTTTAGATGATTGTTAAACATCTGATAGAAATTCCAGGAGTTATTTTTAACAAAGCTGTTTTGTATGTCAAGAAGTTGAGACTTCTCAAAAGATTGTTTAGCACTCTTTATTATATTTACTGTTTCATTCCTATGAATTTTAAATTCATCAAGGTTGTAATTGGTCCGCCTAAGTCGTCGTTGATATCTTGCTAATTGCTGTAAACGCACTATTTCACTCCCATTTACGGAGCTTGTTAGCACTTGATGTTAGGTTGGCGCCATTACAATGTATTGTATTGTAGTAATCGCTGCTGCTTGCTGGATTGCTGCTGTGTCTCGTTGCTGATGCTGGCTCTAAATCTGGTTGTCTAGGGTAAACACATGAGGTCCCGTGTTTTTCATGTGCTTTTGATGATAAAGAACGAGCGAAACCAACACATATGTAAATATCAAATATTTATTACTTTAGTGGCCATATTAATTCCACTGTCCACCAAAGACCATAACACAACACAAAGTAGTACTTCCTTTACATGTTCTTTGCCTTGTTTTGCCAAACAATAACACAGAAACACACTTCACCAAAGTGACATTCCGACTGCTCTGACTCCCTCCGACTGTTTTTCGACCCTTCTCGCTGCTTGTATTTATAACATTGTCAAAGAACTACTAAAAAGAGATATAGTTTATGAGTCACATGTACATCTGTTATCATAATTTGTGCAGAAAAGTTATTAATTTGCATCGAGTGACATAATTTAACATGTTATTAAAATGACAGACAGATTTGTTGACTTGACAGAATAATTCTTTGTTACAAAAAGGTCGTTTTTTAGAAGTTTGTCAACTGACTTCTCTAATTTGCATAAATAAGTAAGTAACATGAATTATTAAGAATTACATTGGTTTTCGTCTAAAATAGGATTGATTACGTGAATACTGAGTGAACAAATAGGTTTCACTGGGTGATTTTTATTTAAGGAGATCCAAGATACCTAAGTTGGCCACTATTTTTCGTACTTCATATTAATTATTTAAGATGAACTTAAGTGTTTTTACATGATGACATTTGCTGTATCAGTGATCAAGTGATATTAACTTTTGTGTGGGTCAGTTATTCAGTATAATTTAATGGGTTGACTGTTTATGGAGACATGTTGTGCAATCATTGTTAACATACACAATAACTTTTCTATAATCATAAATACTCATTAAACTGGTTGAATTTGGAGGGTATCGCATACTTCGGGAAAGTAAAGCCTTTAATATGTTCCGTTACAAGGTGCACAGTCTTTCCAGAACATTTCCATTTTTTCATTGTTTTCTTTTTTCTGCAACTGCTTTCCCACAGGTTTCATTCCACCAAACTTTCTTCTTCATTTTTGTTGATCCAAACACATTCTTCGCTGCCCTGTTGATTTCTTTGGATAATTCTTCCCATTTACCTGATTTAGCTATTTTAATTTCTTCTTGAAAATGTTTTTTTGCCTTATTTGTGACCTACAGCCTGTTTGTGTCACATTTAACCCATTTTTACATTCTCTTTTGGTTTTTATTACGGAGTAGTTTCAGTTCAATTTTAGTCAGGTAATGATCAGAGTTAAATTCCACATTTCTTGTTATTTTTACATTCATGATTTCTGTAACACTGGTCTGAGAAATAGCCACATGATCTAATTGCAACTCCCTTAATAATATATTTTGAGAAACCCGTGTCTTTGCTTTTCTTGGCAACTTTTGAAGGAAGTTCACACTAACTTCAACTGAAATGTTTCACAAAGATTAATTAATCTTGTGCCATTTTTGTTTGTTCTTTTATAGGCTGGATACTCTCCTATCGCTTTTCCAAAAGTTTTTCCCTCCCTATTTGTGCATGAAAATCCCCCAGTAGTATCACAACATTTGATTTTGGAATTTCTGATATTTTATCTTCCAACAGTTCCCAGAATGCTTCTACTTTACTCAGATTTTTCTAATTGTCATAATTAATTGGAGCATCGTATACTGTTTATTTTGCATTTCACTGTGAGAAGAGAGAGTCTTTCTGAGCCATAGCTAGACTTATATAGCAATTCCTTTAGTATTTTACCTGAAAATGTATTGGAGTGGGTGCAGCTTGAACCCACCAACATGCAATATGATGAGACATTGCACAATAAATTCTAAGAAGCAAATCTGTTGAACTTCTACCATTGTTTTGATGGACATAATTACAATTCACAGCTAGATCTTTTATCCTTATATATAAAAATCTCGTGTCACAGTGTTAGTTGCCATACTCCTCCGAAACGATATGATCGATTCTGATGAAATTTTACCCGTATATTCGGTAGGTCTGAGAATTGGTCGTAATCTATTTTTCATACCCCTACGTGATAAGGGTGGTCCACCCAAAAAAAAAATTTCTTATTTTTTGGACAGAACTTTTTATTTTTTTATTATGTGGCATTACAAAATACATACAACCCTAAATTTTACCCTGCTACCACCAACCCCTATTTTTTAATAGCGATTTTAGTAAGTTAACAATTTTCAACCCCGGTCGATAACTGATCAATTATCACTTGATCAGTTATCCCCGCCAGGTGTTTACCGGTGATGATCTTTCACTATTCAATAGATAGGTAATTGAAAAAAAAACATACCAAAAGCAATGACTCGAATATCCCTCTTTGAATCGACATAACTAGACTGAGAAGTTTAACTAGGTAGCATGCGTCATTTGTCAAACCGTCATTTACGCCTAGCGCACACGCATCGATTTTTATCGTACCAGCAAGTTCTTTTAGTGGAACAAAGAAGTTCCTACGCACTCCTTTGTTCCTCTAAAAGAATTTAATCGTACAATATGTTTACGTATGATAAAAATCGATGCATGTGCACTTGGCCTCATTCATAATGTTGGCAAAGACGTTTCGACATGAAATTGCCGCTATGTTTGTATGCTCATGGACGAGCCATGTATTGGCTGCAATTGTTAAATCTGCGCAATCTACTGTAGAAACGATAGAACTAATAGTGGCCGATACTGCTGGACTTCCCCCAAAGCCTACACAGTTTTTGGCCATTATTATTTTTTATGTCACGAGCTCCCACCAACAATGGCTATTGTGTTACATGTATACATTGTGTTACATGAATACATTATTCTTATAGACTAGAGATAATTTATGTGGCAAAACAACATTTGCTGGCTCAGCTATAACATATAAACATTTTCACAGGCGGAACGAAGTTCACTCGGTATACATTGTGTTACATGTATACATTATTCTTATAGACTGGATATAATTTATATAGCAAAACAACATTTGCCAGGTCAGCTATAACATTTTAAGATTTTCAGAGGTGGAACGAAGTTCGCCGGGCATAGATATTAATCTATAAAATGTACTAACCTCTTCAGATCAAAATATAATCTGTCAAAAAGCTTTTCTATAATAAATCCTAACAAATCAGAAAATAGGAACTACTTGACCAATGACATTTTAGAATTAATTCTGAGCTTGGTTACAAAAACACTTGAGCCAAACATGGAGACAATTGCTACAGTGTGTCTCACTTCACATCAAATTGTGTAAATAGCATTTCTGTATAAACAGATGGTTGTATTTGTTAAATAAAATGAATATGACGGAATATACAAGTAACTGTGACACACAAACACACACAGAAACAACCCCCCCCCCCCCCACATCCTTTAGCAAGTCTGTACACTCGGATAGCACTTTCTTTAGTCCTTTGGCCTGACCTCCAAAGCAAAATCATCATACTCCCTCCCTATTTCTGTATAAACAGATGGTTGTATTTGTTAAATAAAATGAATATGACGGAATATACAAGTAACTGTGACACACACACACACACAGAAACAACAACCCCCCCCCCCCCCCCCCACATCCTTTAGCAAGTCTGTACACTCGGATAGCACTTTCTTTAGTCCTTTGGCCTGACCTCCAAAGCAAAATCATCATACTCCCTCCCTCAGAACATGTCGGTGTTTGGTATATCCCAGCAACACATACAGACAACGTTAATCTTATAAATATATTGCAGAAAGTGACTGAGGTATGGTGGTGTGCAACTTCATTGAACTTGTTCTGCATTCCACTGTGCCAAGGCCTCCAACAGAACAAGTATGTAGACTTTCTCACAAAACTTGCAACATAAGATGGAAATATACCTAATCTTTTTTCAATGCATCTAAGCACATAACAAGAACTTAATGCAAGGGCTTATAATGCTTGGAAAGTAAAGTGGAAAGAAACACGGTGAGAGAGAGGCCAGCAATACTATAAACTGAAACCTGCTCTTCCAGAATATTGTGATATGTGGTAGACAATCACCTGATTACAGTCATTCTTTCAAAACCACTGTGGAGTGAATGGTATGAGAGAATTTAGGAGATTGTAGCATATTCCTATATTCCTCAATTAATACCTGCTCTTGAAAATTTTTCAGAAGGTTTTTGCAGGACACTGTCTACCAATTCAGGTTATTCAGCAGTTGTGTGAGGCTCCCCTGTAAGGGGGGGGGGGGGGGGGGGAGGAAAAAAAAAAAAAAGAAAATACGTGACCATTCATGCGGTCCTTCTTTGTATTCATTAATATCCCCTATTAGCCCTATTTTGTATGGGTCTGAGAGACTTTAGCAATATTTTACACTGGTGTGTAAAATTTAACAACAAAGTAACTTCCACATGATGTGTCACCATGAAGTAAAATAGCTTGATGAAAATTTGATCACAAATGAAAAGAACTGCTACAGTATAGTAAAGAAGATAACTCAAGGAAACAGGAAATGAGGTGAACAGAAATGCCACCTCTATTCAAAGACAATAATTACAATGAAGTCACTGTAATTTATGATGGTCCCCATGACAATATGAAAAGCAGAACATAGTTGTTTGATCACCATGGACAGCAATGCATGCTCTGCAATGCAACCAAATGCTGGCCACTAGGTTGGTAAGGACTTCTTATGATAGGACATTCAATTCCCCTAGTAGCACAGTTGATAACTGCTAGATGATCATTGGTGCATATGGACATGCAGCAATGTCTCACCAATGCATCAACATGTGGTTCATGGGATTTAAGTTGGGGAAGTGGATAGGTCAGTCCATTTGCCAATTGCATTTGACATTTTCTCCATCTATCCTTTCAAGGCAGTCATGCATTTTCATCCAAAAGAATTATGTCAGTGCCAAATTTACTCCTGAAAAGACACACGTAGGGAAGGAGTACAGTGTCACAATAAAACTGACCAGTGAGTGTACTGTGTTCAAAGATATCTGATGATGCTAAGGGCATAGGAACTGGACCAACGAGGAGTAGGGTCATATCCTCTTCTTGGATGAGGATGGGTTCAGTCTGAGTAGTGATTCTGGATGTATCCTCAAATGGCGAGAGGTGGGAAAATGTGATGTGCCCAGGAACTCTGTTGAATATTATTATTTTCATAGTCCAGCAGTTATGGTGTGGGAAGGTCGAATGTTACATCAGCAAACTGACCTACAAATCTTTGAACATTGTACACTCATAAGTCAACGTTATTGTGACACAGTATACCTTCAAACTGAGCATCTTCTCAGGTGTGCATTCAGCCCTAACTTCACTGGTTATAAATGACAATGTGTAAATGCACTGTACAGTGCAAGTGGAGGAACTCTTGGAACTAGAGGATATTTGGCGTTCCCATGACTTAAATCCCATTGAGTATGTGTAGAATGCATTGCAGAGACATAATGCACCATGTGTTTTTGTATCCTGTAACAGTACATGAGGTAGAGAATGCTACCAGCAAACTAAAAAATAAATTATCCTGTGGCACCGATGGCATTCCAGATAAAATCATTAAACACAGCAGATATATTACTCCTCTTCTTGTAGATATAATTAATGCATCTTTCAGTACTGGCACTCTCCCTAGAAAGCTGAAACAATCAATTATAAAACCATTATACAAAAATGGGGATCGTGATGATGTAAAAAACTACAGGTCTTTATTAATATTATCTTGTTTTTCAAAAATTATAGAAAGAGTAATGTATGAAAGACTCTCTACTTTCCTTTTTTTATAAAAAAAAAAAAAGTTAAATATTGGTCAATGAACAAAGTGGCTTTCGGAAGAATAGATCAACTGAAACAGCTATATACAACTTTCTAAAACTTGTCCTAAATTCCATTGATAATAATGAAGTAAATTGTGTGGTCTTTTTAGATTTATCAAAGGCCTTTGACGTTATTGATCATAAACTACTGCTCGAAAAACTTAGTTGCTACGGAGTCTGTGGTACTTCTCATGCATGGTTTAAGTCATACTCATCTGGCAGATGCCAGAAAGTAGAAATAGTTCATGATGGAATGTCATCCTTCTCTGGTTATAAGGAAGTTAGTTATGGGGTGCCCCAAGGTTCGGTGTTGGGACCCCTGTTGTTCTTGATCTTTATAAATGACTTGCCAAACTATTTAACACAAGCTGATTGTGTACTTTTTGCTGATGATACAAGTCTCTTTATTAAAGCTCAGAATGAGACTGACCTTACCAGGAAAATTGAAACAACAGTTGAAGCAAGTAAACGGTTCAGGGACAACAGTTTATTTGTGAATGAGAAAAAAACATTATGGATGAATTACAGACATGTGTCAAATAATGTAAAGCCCAATATAACTGTGAAGCTAGGCCAACATAATATACTACAAATGCCAAATACAAAATTCTTAGGGATTTGGTTAGATGAGCATCTAAAGTGGGACAAGTATGTAGATGTGCTCAATAAAAAATCAAGTAAATGTTGCTATGTATTTAGATTACTCAAAAATTGCTGCAGTGATCAAACAGTGGTAGAATATGGGGTACCAGCAGAAATGTCAGGGACATCCAGCAGAGTTGAGGAAACAATTTCTTCAGATGAGAAAGCCTACAAACCTAGTGTAAACTCATGTGCACCTGAAACCTCCAAGGATGAAGCTGTCAGCACATTCGACACACTTAATGCTTCATGCTCACTTGTAACTAGGACTGCAACCACACCAACAGCCAAGAACCATTCAATTAGATCCAGAAACTCATCAGCTGCTCTGCAGACATCTCAAAGGAAGGGCCTCAGGATAAGAAGAGCTGCTGTGCGTAGTGACTATTTTTTATGGGACCTTCACAATTTGAAGAAGAAGAAAAGGCAGAATCTTTACAGTGTCAGCAACAAGAAAGTACAAAGGTAAATAGTGCAGCAAATCCACTACATGAAACTTTAACAGTTGTATACCAAAATGTGCAAGGACTAGAAAGTAAATTAGCTGAAATAGAAGTTCTATTAACTGACTATCTAAAAGACATTAACATACTATGCATAAGTGAGCACTGGGTAAAAGAAATGCAAGCGTCTAGCATAATTATTCCAAATTTTGAAATGATTAGCAAATTTTGTAGAACCAACCATAAAGGGGGTGGGACATGTATTTATGTTAGGACAGGAGTAGAATCAAAAGAAATTAAATGTAAACTAAAATGCATAGAAAAAGATTTTGAATACAGTATATGTGAGCTAACCAAATTAAAAATTACTATTGTGTGTTTGTACCGATCACCACTGGGCAACTTTGCCATTTTTATGGAAAACCTTGAGGGACTGCTGAATGAACTTCAACATAATGTAATTGTTCTTGGTGATTTTAATGTTAACTTTAAGAATGATTGTAGTAAACAACAGCAACTGTGCAATCTGTTTTTGTGTCATAATATGATGGCAACTGTAAATGAAGAAGTAATTGACACTGGTTTCTCGGATCACAAGGGTATCAAATTGAGTTTAAATGTCACATCTTACAAGGACCCTGTTATCAATAACAATTACAGAGAAAGGAGATTTATAAATGATGACAGCATAAAAAAAATTACATTCTGGAAAATAACAACTGGGGTAGTGAATCAAGTGGTGATGTAAACAGAAAGTTTGACTCATTCCTTGAAAGCTACAAACACTGCTTCGATGTTGCCTTTCCTATAAAAAGAGTCAAAACTAAACATAAAACCAAAACATGGGTTACACAGGGGATTAGAAAGTCATCAGACACTCTCAGAAAGTTAAATAAATCAGCCAGGAAGAATGTAGTACTGAAAGCACATGTGAAATGTTATAGAAGCCTGTACAAGAAAGTAATAATTGCAGCTAAGAAGCTTGATAATGATACCTATATTGAGAAAGGTAACAACAAAATGAAGTCAACTTTGGAGGTACTAAATAAAAATATAGGTAGACACAAAAGAAAAGATAACAGCTTTGTCATTAAAAGTGGGGGTAAAACTGTTAAGGACCCACTTCAGATTGCCAACATATTTAATGAACATTTCACAAATATAGCCATAAATGTAATTAAAACTAAATGCAATTCCAATAGCAAGGTAAAAATCACCATGAATGACATGACAATGTTCCTTTATCCAGTAACTGATTCAGAGGTACTAAATGCTATAAATAAGTTAAAAAATAAAATGTCATGTGGGTGTGATGGGATTCCTGACAAAGTCATTAAGCAAAGTGCAAGAAACATAGCCTCGCATCTCACTGAAATTATAAATGAATCTTTTAAGACAGGGGTATTTCCATCAAAACTTAAAATGTCTACTATAAAGCCACTTTACAAGAATGGTGATAATATGATGTTAGTAACTTTAGGCCTTTATCAATGTTGTCAGGTTTCTCAAAAATAATAGAAAGGATAATGTATCAGAGACTATACAAATTTCTTATTAAGAATAGAATATTGGTTAATGTGCAAAATGGTTTCCGTAAAAATAAATCAACTGAAACAGCTATCTTCAAAATTTTTTGCAACTTGTTCTAAATTCCATAAACAGAAAGGAATTAAATTGTGGATTGTTTTTAGACTTATCAAAGGCCTTTCATGTCATCGACCATAAGTTACTGCTTAGGAAGTTATATGCCTATGGGATACGTGGAGTTGCCCACAAATGGTTTGAATCATATCTGTCAGACAGGTATCAGAAGGTGGAGATAAGCCAGGCAGATAGGACATATTCATCAAGATTCGAGAGAGTTTTTTATGGAGTACCCCAGGGATCTGTATTAGGGCCATTACTGTTTTTAATATTTATCAATGACCTACCAAGTCAACTATCTGAAGCAGAGGCAGTACTGTTTGCTGATGATGCAAGTTTGTTTGTTAAAGCAAATAGTGAAGCTGACTTACAGGAAAAAGTCACATTAGCAACAGACGAAGCAGACAGATGGTTTAATGAAAACAGACTCATTGTGAGTGCCAAAAAAACAACGTGGATCAACTTCAGACATATTACAAATAAAATAAAAACTAACCTTACAGTAGAACTGGGTAAGTGTAAGATTGAACAAGCATCATACACTAAATTCTTGGGAGTATGGTTTGATGAATACTTAAGATGGGAAAAGCATGTAATATCATTGAACAAAAAATTAAGTCAAACATGTTATATACTTAGAATGCTTAAAAGCTCATGTAATACACTCCTGGAAATGGAAAAAAGAACATGACATCGGTGTGTCAGACCCACCATACTTGCTCCAGACACTGCGAGAGGGCTGTACAAGCAATGATCACACGCACGGCACAGCGGACACACCAGGAACCGCGGTGTTGGCCGTCGAATGGCGCTAGCTGCGCAGCATTTGTGCACCGCCGCCGTCAGTGTCAGCCAGTTTGCCGTGGCATACGGAGCTCCATCGCAGTCTTTAACACTGGTAGCATGCCGCGACAGCATGGACGTGAACCGTATGTGCAGTTGACGGACTTTGAGCGAGGGCGTATAGTGGGCATGCGGGAGGCCGGGTGGACGTACCGCCGAATTGCTCAACACGTGGGGCGTGAGCTCTCCACAGTACATCGATGTTGTCGCCAGTGGTCGGTGGAAGGTGCACGTGCCTGTCGACCTGGGACCGGACCGCAGCGACGCACGGATGCACGCCAAGACCGTAGGATCCTACGCAGTGCCGTAGGGGACCGCACCGCCACTTCCCAGCAAATTAGGGACACTGTTGCTCCTGGGGTATCGGCGAGGACCATTTGCAACCGTCTCCATGAAGCTGGGCTACGGTCCCGCACACCGTTAGGCCGTCTTCCGCTCACGCCCCAACATTGTGCAGCCCGCCTCCAGTGGTGTCGCGACAGGCGTGAATGGAGGGACGAATGGAGACGTGTCGTCTTCAGCGATGAGAGTCGCTTCTACCTTGGTGCCAATGATGGTCGTATGCGTGTTTGGCGCCGTGCAGGTGAGCGCCACAATCAGGACTGCATACGACCGAGGCACACAGGGCCAACACCCGGCATCATGGTGTGGGGAGCGATCTCCTACACTGGCCGTACACCACTGGTGATCGTCGAGGGGACACTGAATAGTGCACGGTACATCCAAACCATCATCGAACCCATCGTTCTACCATTCCTAGACCGGCAAGGGAACTTGCTGTTCCAACAGGACAATGCACGTCCACATGTATCCCGTGCCACCCCACGTGCTCTAGAAGGTGTAAGTCAACTACCCTGGCCAGCAAGATCTCCGGATCTGTCCCCCATTGAGCATGTTTGGGACTGGATAAAGCGTCGTCTCACGCGGTCTGCACGTCCAGCACGAACGCTGGTCCAACTGAGGCGCCAGGTGGAAATGGCATGGCAAGCCGTTCCACAGGACTACATCCAGCATCTCTACGATCGTCTCCATGGGAGAATAGCAGCCTGCATTGCTGCGAAAGGTGGATATACACTGTACTAGTGCCGCATTGTGCATGCTCTGTTGCCTGTGTCTATGTGCCTGTGGTTCTGTCAGTGTGATCATGTGATGTATCTGACCCCAGGAATGTGTCAATAAAGTTTCCCCTTCCTGGGACAATGAATTCACGGTGTTCTTATTTCAATTTCCAGGAGTGTATTAAAACAGTGTTATGTGTTTATTTCTCATTCATGCACAGTTTATTAAGATACGGCGTACAGTTTTGGGGGAACATCAGTCTAACAAAACACTCACTTAGACTACAAAAGAAGGCAGAATAACAAAAGGTATAGGATATAGAGACTCTTGTAGGCAAGCTTTCAAAGAATTAAAAATCATGACACTACCATCTTTATACATATATGAAAGCATATGTTTCTTAAAAGAACACGAGGAATTTTCTACATTAAACAGAGAATTTCACAACTACGAAACAAGGAATAGGAATGATTTCCACAGAGAAATTCATAAAACAGCTATGTATCACAAAAGTGTACTATACAAACCCAAAATCCTCTACAGTGCTCTCCCCAAAGAACTAAAAATAATACCAGAACTGTACATATTTAAAAGAGAATTAAAAAACATGTTATTGAGCAATAGTTTTTACAGTATTGAAGAGTTTATGAATCGTTGACAATAAAAGCGCAGTTAATATTTCCCTGGCATAATAAATATGTGTAATTGCTCACATTTAAATACTTGCTGTTTCTATGAAAGTGTGACACAGTGTTAATGTAAGAATGTAAATAATCTTTGATGTGAGAATCACTAACTTTTTTTTTTGTACGTTGTTATCCTACTTGTATATTTTCATGTTAATGTTCTAAAAGTTCTATTAAAATTGTAATGTCTAAGTGACAAGTAAATTCAATTACAAATTTTCATGTATATGTATTTTAAATTGTAATGTTTATTGACAAGTCCTATATCATTTCGATGATGTACTACAAGGACACTAATAAATTGAATTGAATTGAACAGCATTGTGTACATATTATGCATTTATGCATAGTCTTTTGCGATATGGTGTCATATTTTGGGGCAATTCAAGTCAGGCAAAACGCTCTTTTATTATTCAAAAATGAGCGATAAGGATCATAAAAGGAGCTGCACCTAGAGATCCATGTAGGGAATGACCACATATCCTTTTCATGTAGTGGTACTGAAAACAACAAGTCATTACGTGCAAGACACTAAGTAGTATATGCAACAATTACCCTAATGGTAGTAGTAGCGTACAGGCCACCTAGTGGTGACCCCCATATCTTTAAGGAGAAACTTGAGGAACTCTTAATGTACATATGTATACCGAAATGGAAAAAAATACAATGTTGTCATTGGAGGGGATATCAAATTGAGTTTTGATGTCCTGCAGGACAGAAAAACTGTGACAGAGCTCAAAAATGTGCTTCGACAATTTAACATGTACTATGTTAACTGCAAACCTACCAGAGGCTCATCCGGTCTAGACAATATATTTACAAATATTAAGAGAACTTGTGTATGTCCACTGATGTAATTAGTTTCCCTTTCTCAGACCATGATGCAGTATATCTTAGTCTTAATAATGTAACTTCAGACTGCGCCAAACCAGAATCTAAAACTGTGATTACTAGACCAGTGAGCAGAGAGAGGATGGATAGGTTTAGACATGCCCTCACTTATTTCAGTTGGGACATATGTTTTATTAGGCTTCAACACTGTTCAGCTGATATTGTATTCACAAAGTTTTTCTCCATCTTTTTAAATGTATTTGAAAATAGCATCCCTCTGAAAAAATGTGCAGTGAATATTAGTAGTAATTACAAGAAAAGGAAAACGAAGGAATGGTATACTCCACAGTTAGGGCAACTGAAAAATACTGTTATGCTGTATTCTAGTCTGTACAAAACCAGTAAAACAGAACTGTATAAAGACCTGTATGCTAAAGCTAAATGCAAGTACAGGAAGGCAATAAACGAAGCAAAGAAACTGCATAACATAGTAAACATTGAAAAATCTAACAATAAATGCAAGAAGGCCTGGAGTGTAATAAACTTCATTGCACACACTAAACACAAAGAGGAAATTGCCATTACCCCAGAAGAATTTAATAAATATTGCATTCAGTCCATTGAAGAAATTAGTAGTTTAATAATCAAACCACCTGAAAAGGCACTTAGTATTATGGACAGCTGCTTTGAAAAGCTTCCCCCAAGCACCTTCACTTTCACAGAAGTGAGCCCAAATAATATCCTAAAAATAGTGAAAAATTTCAAACCTTCAGTTAGTGTTGATTACTATGATATGTCACGTAATTTGTTGAAAGATGTTATTGATTGTGTGATTTATCCTTTAACCTCATACAATATTGTATGCTGATGACACAACTTTTCTACATAAAAGCTCTGATCTAGGTACACTGAAAACACTGACCGAAAATACCCTTGCTCAGTCCTCATTATGGTTCAAAGCTAATGGCTTCTTGCTAAATGAAAACAAAACCCAGACACTTTACTTTAGCCTCAGAGAGATTCCTAACTACCAGGAATTAGAAACTGTTAAATTTTTAGGTGTTACTATTGACAATAAATTGACGTGGGAACCACACATTAAAAATATATTGGCTAGGCTTTCAAGAGTGATTTATCTAATTAGAAATTTAAAAAGACATGTTCCCAATGACTATGTGAGATCAGCATATTTTGCCTTCTTCCAAAGCATCATCTCTTATGGAATTTTACTGTGGGGTAGTAGCTGTCATGTAAATGACATTTTACTTTTACAGAAGAAAGTAATAAGAATAATAACGGATTCTGATAAAACAGAACATTGTAAGCCTCTGTTTATTAAATTGCAGTGTCTTACAGTAGTAAACATATTCATCTACAATGTTTTAATGTACATTAGAAACATTGTGTCTAATTTTGTGTTGAGAAGTGATATTCATAGCCATAATACTAGAAACAGAACATCCGTAGACGTACCATATCATAGATTATCAAAATCGCATAACTCTTACCTAGTTCTTGGACTAAGGATGTTTAATAGACTAAGTGCTGACTTTAAAGAACTGCCTGTAAATATCTTTAAAGCTAAATTATACAAGCTACTAGTGAACAATCTGTTTTACTCCATTGACGAATTCTTTGAAGATGAAAATACTGTATTCTAACGTGTACCTATTTTATGTAAACCAATTCACTTCGATATAGTAGTTTATGTAGAAATATATGCTCTTGACTTTGTCTATTGCTGTAATCAGCTGAACGACAGTAAAATTATTATTATTACTGTAGTTGAGTCAGTGTAAGGTGATCCCTGATGATCACGGTGGACTGGGTGCAGCGGCTTTGCACGTCTGCCTCGACTCATTAACGTCATGTGATTTTGTGAACGTGTCCATGGCAACATGTCAATCTTGTCACAGCTTTGTAGATAGCTACTGTTTTTGCCTGCATCTTTTAGCTTTTTGTAGCTGGAAGGTTGACAACAGAAGTTCCAGTTGTCAGGGTTCTTCTTATGCTGTCTCAGCTATTATTACTAACATCACGTCAGAAAACACAACATACAGAATTGTCATGTTTAAGAGACTGTAATATCCACAAGTAACTGACTCTATTTGCTAGGAGAGAGCCTTTGTACCATTGCATGGACTGTCAAGACAGTAGTGCTATAACTACGCCTGCTTATGGAACCATTGTATGACCAGAAGAATAATACTGCAGTATCATTTCACAGCAAACTGGTGTGTCTTTACCTTTTATCTCTTTTATAACCTAAAAGAATTGTGCCGCCACTTACTATGATGTGTTATTATGATCTGTTATCAAAAACTACACATACATCTGCAAATCACTGTTAAGCTCAGGGTATTGGTTATTTCCCGTTGTGCCAGTCATTAAAGCTTTTTCCAGATCCATTCATGTATGGGGTGCAGGAACAATGATTGCTCAGCTGCCTCCCTATGTACTTTAACTACTCTTGCCTTGTCTTCACAATCCTTACAGGGACAATAGGTTGGAGGTTATATATTTCTTGGAATACCTATTTAAAGCTGATTTTTGAAACAATGAAAGTATGTTCGCACACGATAGTTTGCATATATCTTCTAGTGTCTGCCCATTCAGTTTTTTCGGAATTTATGTGAAGCTCTCCCACAGGTGAAACAAACCTATGATCATTCATGCTGCCCTTATTTGTACACATTCAACATCCCTTGTTAGTCCTATTCGTTGGCAATTACATACAGCTGGTGGCTTTCCAAATCACTGTAATGAACGATCTCCCCGTCTATTTTCTAAAGAAAGCAATATATACTGACCGAAAAAACTGGTACCTGAAGGTTCACTGTACAAAGAAAGGTTTTTATTCAATCTTAAATCAAACCTGAAAAAACTGTAGTCCGACAAGTTTGTTTTTCAATTGAAGTGTTTGTCTTTAAATCTAATTAATAAAAGGCAATCCAGGAAAACCTTGATTTAAGTGGCAAATTCTACAAAAAATATTAGGAACATACGAAATTGGTAATGTGCTTTCGGAAATTCACAGTTGCTTTATATTCAACTTTCGCTGCATAATTTCACACCGTTAAGGCAAGTGGGAAATGATTCCTTGTAAGTAAAACAATCAAGTTACAGTTCTTGTTATATTTATTGTTTCCAGCGCCATCTGTCATCACAACAGGGAGAAATAAGGTTAAAAATTGCGTACCGTTTGGCTATATTTTTATGAAAACTTGATACTGTATGTGGTGTTAAAAGAAAAGAAAAAATTTCTTGACGTCTATATTTATGTGCTGCTCCATGACTCTGCTGTCAATATCTTTATTCTTGGCTTGTGTGTAACTTCTGTGTATTTTCTTACAGTAAATGTGTTTTTTCGTATCCAGGGGTGTAATTACAAAGTTAATAAAATGTTTTCTTGCCTTTAAATAATATTTTTCATCAGGTTATGGGCCCAGTACACGTGTAAAGGCAAACAACACAGTTTAATTAAAACAATATTTGAAATGAGCGTATGTCTGTAAAGAAACATGACTGCTAGCGGCGATTATAAGGTCAGCATTGATAAGCTTGAAGGACCTGACGACTGGGCCAAATGGAAATGGCATATTTCTATGGTGCTACGTTCATATGGACTAGAAGATATTATTAACGGTACACGTGAACGTGTAGAGTTGCCGCAAGATGCGACAAGTGAACAAAAAGAAGCGTATGTGGAATGGCTCAAGGACGACGCAAAGGCAGCAAGTCTTATAGCAAGTGCGCTAAGTAAACCTGTTGCAGAACTCGTCTTAACGTGCAAGAATGCTAAAGAAATCTGGGACAAATTACGCGCCCGATTTGAACGTAGCAGTACTCAGCGTTTGAATATGTTGATTGAAACATTTTTCCGTGTTAAACGTGATGAATCGGAAGATATTAGTGCACATGTGGCCAAACTGCAAAAGTTATTTGTGGACCTGAACGATGAATTATCAAAGCATGAAGAAAATACGCTATCTGAAAGAATCTTAAATGGTCGAATTTTGTCTACACTGGGAAAAGACTACGACAATTTTAAGGATCTCTGGGATACGATACCGACAGAAAAGCAAAGCTTGAATTTATTGATTGAAAAACTCTGTACTATTGAACTGCGTGAACAAGACGTTAATGGAAGTGCAGCGTTTGTCGTTTCTAAAACAAGAAAAGGGCAAACAAGTAATCAGCGAGTAAAGATGACGAAGTCACAATTAAAACAGAAGTTTCCGTGTAATAAATGCAAACAATTAGGTCACTGGGCAGCAGAGTGTCCACAGAACACTCGTGACAGCAATAAAAGAAAAGAGAAGAAGCGAGACAGTGAACACGCTGCATTTACTTCATACGCTATGGGCGTGTGTACCAGTAATCACAGTGACCCAAATAAATGGTATTGCGACAGTGGCGCTACAAATCATATCACTCCCAACAAACAGTATTTTGTTTCGTATAGTGAATTTGATGTTCCTCAAGTAATTTCATTGGGAAAACAAGATGTGAAAATGTGTGCGTACGGTCAAGGAACAGTTTACATCCAAATCCGACAAAACAATAAATGGTACAATGCTAGAATGGACAATGTTTTATACGTCCCTGATGCAAGTGCTAATCTGTTCTCTGTGAGAGCCATTGCCTGCAGAGGCTACAGTACTAATTTTAGTTATAATAATGTCTGTGTTCGAAAACAAGTCAGTGGCAATATTGTTATGACAGGTTATGTGAAAAATGGACTTTATGTGTTGAACATGCGTGTTGTTAGAAATGCAAAAATGAATCGTATGAGCTTGATGACTTCATCCGAAACATTGCAAGTGTACCATGAAAGGTTTGGTCATCAGAATAAACAACATGTGAAGAATATTTTAAAAGGAATGAACATTAATGTGGAAGATGCCAAGAGTGAATTTTGTGACGGCTGTGCGGTTGGAAAGATGCATAGGCTGCCATTCAAAACACGAACAATACGCGCTACCAGTACTGGTGAATTAATCCACGCGGATGTAAATGGACCAATGAGCACGAAATCTTTTGGAGGCAAGCATTATTATGTATGTTTCAAAGACGATTTTAGTAAATTTCGTCGAATTTTCTTTTTAAGACACAAAAGTGAAGTGTGTACTGTGCTTAAGCAGTTTTTAAATGAAGCACGAACTAATGGACATGTTGTCAAACAATTTAGATGTGATGGTGGCAAAGAATTTAACAATAAGAATGTCAGTGAACTGCTTGCAGACAGGGGAATAGAGCTACTGATTCCTCCTCCTTACACTCCTGAACAAAATGGTGTGGCTGAACGGGAAAATAGGACCATTGTTGAAGCTGCCCGGTCAATGCTAAATCCGAGTAAATTACCTAAAGGGTTGTGGGCAGAGGCATGTAACACAGCAGTCTACCTAATAAATCGTACTGGAAAATCTTCAGTTGAAAATAAAACCCCTTATGAACTATGGTTTAATCGACCAGTAGGACGACTTGATCATCTCAGAATTTTTGGCACAGGCTGCTATGTTCACATTAACAAACAATTCCGTTCCAAGTTTGATGATAAGGCAGTTTTTGGACGACTTGTTGGATATGTTAATGACAAAGATGGGTTCAGAGTTTGGATTCCATCTAAAAGAAAAGTGGTGTTGAGTCACGATGTAAAATTTAAGCCAGAAATTGTTTGTGATTTACATAGTGATCATGTTGAATTTGAAGTCCCTCGGGAAGAATTTAATGATCCGAATTCATCTAAAGGTGACCAATGTAAATCTCCTAGGCTGTACACTTCTGGAGGAAGCCAAACTCAAGAAAAAATTGGCACTCTCGATTCTAGAGAAAGTCAAGAGTCGAGTGAATCTGAAGAAAATAAAGAATTAACAGAATTTCTAAAAGCAGAAGCTGCTGAATCTTCTAATGAAGAGAAGCAGAAGAATAAAAGACAACGAAGAAAACCAACCTGGATGGAAAGTGGTGAATTTTGTATGGCAACAAAAGTTGATGCACTTGGATACAAAGATCCAAACTGTTTTTCAGAAATATTGCAGTCAAACGAGAAGGAAGAATGGATGCAAGCTATTAGTGAAGAACTTCAATCACTTAAGGAAAACAATACCTGGGTGCTGGTTGACCGTCCGAAGAATGCCAAAGTATTGCAAAACCGCTGGGTTCTACGGCGAAAGGTCGCAGTCAATGGAGGTACTCGCTTTAAAGCCAGATTGGTTGCAAAAGGCTGTATTCAGAAAGCAGGAATTGATTATGACGACGCCTTTAGCCCTGTGGCACGTTATGACACCATACGAACTCTGTTGGCTGTAGCTGCTTCAAAGAAAATGCTGCTAGAACAATTCGATGTAAAGACAGCTTTTTTGAATGGAATACTTGAAGATGAAGTATATATGGAACAGCCAGAAGGTTTCGAAGATGGTACAGGCCGAGTATGTTTCTTAAAAAAAAGTCTTTATGGGTTGAAGCAAGCGCCACGTTGCTGGAACAAACGTTTTGTTGAGTTCATGAAGAAAGCTGGTTTTTCAAACAGTGATGCAGACCCATGCCTATTTTATCGTAGACAAAATGGAAATAGCCTTTATGTGGCAATCTACGTTGATGATGGCCTGATTGTCGGCAGTAACAAGAAAGAAATTGCTGTTTTTATGGATGTTTTACAATATGAATTCCAAATAACAACTGGCAGTCTTGACAATTTTCTTGGCATAAAAATAAAGCAATATGAAGATGGAGCAATAATGATAAGTCAAGAGAAATACACAGAAGAAATTCTGCAAAGATTTCGAATGGCAGAATGCAATACAATCTCAACTCCTATTGGACGTGAGGACAATAATCAAAACGAAGAAGTTTCGTCATCTGTACCCTACCGTGAAGCAATTGGTTGTCTCATGTACCTTTCAACAGTAACTCGTCCAGACATCACTTTTGCAGTCAATAAAGCTGCTCGAGCTATGGAGAAACCAACCACTGAAGACTGGAATAGAGTAAAGCGCATTTTCCGGTATTTGAAAGGGACCTTAAATTTTGGAATTGTATATAATAAAAAAGAAGAGTTAAAGATTTACGCAGATGCAGATTTCGCAGGTGATAACCAGACAAGGCGCTCAACAACTGGAATTCTTGCAAAGTACTCAGGTGGTGCAGTGTCATGGACAAGTCAGTTGCAGAAAGTAGTGGCCACATCCACAACCGAGGCGGAAATAATTGCGGCTAGTGAAGGAGCAAAAGAGTTAGTTTGGTTACGTCGTCTGCTATCAGAATTAGTGGAAATGTCGGGACAGCCTCCAGTTCTTTACATTGACAATGCTAGTGCATTGAAGTTGGCAAAAAATCCAGAATATCATCGACGTTCTAAACATATAGAGGTCCGACATTTCTATGTTCGTGAAAGATATCTGAACGGTGAGATTTTCTTGGAACACATTGATGGACACAACCAGTTGGCAGATATTTTGACGAAACCTCTTGAACGAGTTCGATTTAATTTTCTATGTTCAGAAATTGGCATGCAAGAGACAAAGCAATAATTTCATGATTTTTTTTCTTTTGGAGGAAGTGTTAAAAGAAAAGAAAAAATTTCTTGACGTCTATATTTATGTGCTGCTCCATGACTCTGCTGTCAATATCTTTATTCTTGGCTTGTGTGTAACTTCTGTGTATTTTCTTACAGTAAATGTGTTTTTTCGTATCCAGGGGTGTAATTACAAAGTTAATAAAATGTTTTCTTGCCTTTAAATAATATTTTTCATCATGTGGAATGGAAATGATGTCAAGAAACTTTTCCTCTTAGTGAAAAGCTTGCTTGGTTCAACGATTTCATACTCTTTTCGTTACGTAGAATGAATTCCGCCACGTAGGTACCGTCCTGGAAGGTAGCAGTCACTACAGTAGTGTTTTCGGCTGGCGATGCATTGTTCTTGAAAGTACACTGATCTGTTGGGCTTATTAAGACTGTAACTTCATCTGCGCACTAAAAAAAAGAATGTTGTATAGCAGTTCATGACAATACACTAAATAACTTTTGCGAGGACTTCCAAAAGAATGTCAAATTTCACGTCAAGGTTGTAATAATTCAACTGTAAGCACAGGAAATGAGCAAAAGCAGGGGCCGCGCCATGTAAATTCCGCATCGCTAATTAGAACGAGTGAGATTATAAACAGAGCTTGACTTACCGGTACTGTAGACCAGTTAATGGAAGGCGTGACAGAGTACCGTTTCCGCCAAGCAAGTTAAGCACCAGGATCATTTACGAGCTACATATCGTCATTGTTGCCTGGGTCGTCCACGCCGCGTATTCCAAGGTAAATGGCTGTCACTAATAATAGTACTATACGATGCTACTGATACAGCTTCGGAGGAGAGTTAAAAATTGTTTCTTATAATGTAATGACACTGAATTTTTCCCTCGCTAATCAGTAGAAGCTTTAGTGTTTAAAAAGACGTACGAATGACAATATAAACCGGCACTCGAGATACTGCTGTAATTTGAGGACTCAAGGTTCCACCCCATTTAAATATATTATTTCAACCTCAAAATGCGTAATTAGCAAGATAAATACCATACACTAGGGGTCAAATAAATCTTCACAGTACAATCCAAAAGTAATCTTTTTGTACAGGTATTTTTCTTTGTGATAATGCTAATACTCACCACATGCTTCCTACCGCTGTTCCTCACGCGATAAAGTCGTCAATTCCAAAGCAAGGTCATCAAATTGTGCGAAGATAATTTAGTTATTCAGTGCTAGTCAAATACATTGTTAACTTCGACGATGGCCACAGATTTTTTACCAAAGTAGGTCTATGTCTCTCTGTTAATGGAATACTGCCATACCATATTATACATCACCTATGAGCAACACTTGAACTGAGACGAAAAAACAGTTATTTCGTTTAGATATTCCATGTCGTTGATATGTTTTCGTTACTTTCCAACTGGGAGGATCGTTTTCAATAGTAGAAATGCTATTAAGACTTTCTCAAAAGAATAATAATAAGAGAACAATTACCGGTAGCAGTTAATTTCTTGAATCTGGCTAGCGAGATTCTCTCTGTTCCCTTTCCGACTGTTTGTTGCAGTTTTGTTTTAAAGTCCCATATTAACGAAAGTGAGTACCCACGCGCGGTTCTCTCTCTCTCTCTCTATGTTTGTGTGTGTGTGCGTGTGTGTTAGGGAACACACTTTGCCCCACCTTGATTCAGCTTAAGTTACCGTATGTCTGATTTTTTTTTTTTATTAAGAAATCCCGCTGTTTATACCCTAGAGAGACGGATTAATGTAAAACATTCATTGCATGGTCATGTATTTCATCTCAATTCTACCATAATTATTGGATTTTAATGGCAGTTTCTAAACCCATTACGGTATGATAAATGATTATAAAAAAGTAATAATTTTCTTGTAACTACCATACAGTAACTCATAACACCAAACCACATTATACAACCACTATGACGTAGACTCTTTAACGTGGCAATGTTGGTAGGGGCGTTGTGAACTACCTTTACGACCCGGCATATGTTGTTGTTGTTGTGGTCTTCAGTCCTGAGACTGGTTTGATGCAGCTCTCCACGCTACTCTATTCTGTGCAAGCTTCTTCATCTCCCAGTACCTACTGCAACCTACATCCTTCTGAATCTGCTTAGTGTATTGATCTCTTGGTCTCCCTCTACGATTTTTACCCTCCACGCTGCCCTCCAATGCTAAATTTGTGATCCCTTGATGCCTCAAAACATGTCCTACCAACCGATCCCTTCTTCTAGTCAAGTTGTGCCACAAACTTCTCTTCTCCCCAATCCTATTCAATACCTCCTCATTAGTTACGTGATCTACCCACCTTATCTTCAGCATTCTTCTGTAGCACCACATTTCGAAAGCCTCTATTCGATTCTTGTCCAAACTGGTTATCGTCCATGTTTCACTTCCATACATGGCTACACTCCATACAAATACTTTCAGAAACGACTTCCTGACACTTAAATCTATACTCGATGTTAACAAATTTCTCTTCTTGAGAAACGCTTTCCTTGCCATTGCCATGCCTTGCCATTACCCGGCATATATTTCGTGTGATGTACCTATTTTAAAGGCAGTAGGCACTGCTGCCTGAAGTGCGAACGTCTGCAAAGAAACGTTACCTTAATGCTTTGTTTATTCCGTTTCGCTGTGTGTTGTATGTACTGCGTTGCTCGTTGTTTTCTTATTCAGGAATGAGTGAAGAGACGAATCCTGGTCCACTAATGTGTTGCCGAATTAATTAAATGCGTCATGCAGTAGGTGGGAAAGCGTCTGAGTTTTTATATAAACTTAGCTATGAAAGAAGGAATATTTACGACACGTTTAAAAAAAAAAGAGTGAATTTGATTCCTATTTAGAAAAAGGCACCAAGGAAGACCCAGGAAATTAAAGACGAATAACTATTACACTTGTCTTATGTTAAATAATTGAAAAGACAGAACAGTAAATTTTGTAGGAAAATGCAACACTTTGAATATTGTACGGGATAAGTTTAGAAAGGTTTGATGCACCAAACTGCAACATCTGAGTTTTTGGCATTTGT
Organism: Schistocerca nitens; assembly: GCF_023898315.1. NCBI lineage: Eukaryota > Metazoa > Arthropoda > Insecta > Orthoptera > Acrididae > Schistocerca > Schistocerca nitens. Next base: position 598,875,457 of record NC_064621.1, read on the forward strand.
AACTAAGGCACTAGATGAATAGAAGAAAGTTTGTGCTACTTTTCATGACTTTTCAAAAGCATTTGATTGTGTATGCCCCAATATATTAGAAAATCTTCAACGTTATGGTATAAGGGGCATTCAGACGACATCATAAAATCATTCATGGAAAATGGAGAAGTAGAAATGAAACATAAAAGTTAACAATACTACTACAAGTGTATATTCAGATTTTGGATTTGTTAAAAATGGTGTGCATCAAGGATCAGAGCTTGGCCCGCTGCTTTTCTTTTTGTACATAGCCTACATGATTTGCACAACATAGTGTGTGGAAATGGTGCCATGTATGCTGATGACACTTCATTTGCTGTAAGTAGTGTTTTTACACATAGCTTACAAAAGAAAGCTTTTCTAAATATACAAATGGAAATAATTATTTCAGCAAAAATAAGCTTCTTATAAACGTTAACAAAAGCACATATACGAACAGTATAAGGAAAACAACAGACAGCTACTCACCATAAAGATGGCACATTGAGTTGCAGACAAGCACAACCAAGAGACTGTTGCACATTTAGCTTTCGGCCAAAGCCTTCTTCAGAAAAGGAAACACACATACACACTCTTTCACACTAGCAAGCACACCTCACGTACACAAGACCAGCAGCTCAGACTGGAATGCATACATGGAAATACATGCCAACAAAATGTGTAAGTTGAACAATGCTACTGTCAATCTTGAGAGACATTGATTTTGTGGAGATAGAAAGTTACAAATTACTCTGAGTGTGATGGTGGATAGATAGAATCAGAGAAACAATATTTGTTATAAAGAGAGTTTAGTTTAGTACTGATGAGAAAAATGTTGAGGACAATAAACTTTTTAACACTACTAGCAATGTACTGTGGACTAGTCCATTCACAAATATCGTGTTATACTGATCTGGGGAAATGCAGCAAATGTGCACTCACAAAGAGTACTAAAGCTACAAAAGAAAGCTGTAAGATGCACAACAAAATTATCTCCTAGAGATTACTACAGAAGTAAATTCAGGGAGTTAAACATATTAACAAGATCCCACTATGCACATATATGAAATAATTGTGTATATGACAACTAACCATGCTGCATTGCTAAACAGATATCCGTAATTATAACACAAAAATGAAAATGATTATCATGTTGCAAAAACAGACTCAAATTAACTGACAAAGAGCCTGTAAAAATAGGAGGCTTTCCATACAACAGTTTGGCACACTATATAAAGATACCAGAGATGTCTGTTTTCAAAAGTAAAATGAAATGTTATGTGGACTAATCCAAACATTGTTAAAGAATACCTTGAAGCTAAAAGTTTAACTCGTTTGTTTGTATGTACTGTTAACTGTGAAAATATGTAATTTTTTCAAGTCGCATAAAGTGACTTCTGTTTGTGATACACACAACAACACACACATTGCTTATAAGCAGTTATTTTACGAGAAATAAGCATGTCTTCTATAGATGTATATCTGTGCAACTCCTTGAAACACACTATAACTGTATGTATATCAGTGTTCCTAGATCCTAATATTAAGATAATCATTCATTTTATTGATTTAGTCATGTATGTAACTGTGTAATTTTTAAACTTATAATTGTTTTATCTTCAAACACCATGTAAAGATGACATGTCCAACACCATCATACAGAATGGCCCACAGACAAATGAAACCGTTACTGTTATTACTATGACCAGAAGGGATTGGCAATTCCTATAACCACATGTCAGTTCTGTTTCTGCATAAGCACAGAACATGGGTGTAAACTGCCAGCCATGTGAGAAGAAGGCAGGACTTGTTCACCCCCATTTTTTTTACACTCATGGCTGGCTGCCACATTATAGTGTCCCTACTGTGCTATACAATAGTGTTTACCATAGTATTTTCAGTTTAAGTCAACTACTGAAAATACAGTGTTATAAATTAGTAGGTACTGGTGTCATAGAATGTCTGAGCAGTGCATGCAGATTGACATGTAATTCTGGACAGGCAACTAACATAACGTTTGCCCATATCAGTATGATGTTCTTGCACCTTATTCAGGAGTGGCTCATTGTTGTTCATATAAAGTTGTGACAAACAAACTAGATTGATATTCGACTTTCCATGTGCTATCAATCAAAAACAATACAAAAATATTACCATCTGAACTGCTGTACTGTGCCATGGTGTTCAAACCAGTCTTCATATTGATGACAGTGTTACTTTGCAATTTGTAAGCAAGCAGCTGATATCTACACTTCTCTCATTAAAGGATAGGTAACAACTACTGCAGTGATATTTACATGACAGACCTGCTGTTGATATAAAATAATGTCATTCCATCTTTCAACTGCTCACCAGCTATGCAGTTGATTTGAATGTTGGCAAGTAGTGTTTGTACTTATATCATTTGAAAAAAATATTATGGCACAAACAATTTCTAAAATATGATAACACTAAATTGATTTTGTCATATAGCAGTTACTGACAGAAAAATGGGCTAACATTATCCCAGTTGATGGTCCTCATTTATATTTCAATCTGCATCATTTTCGTGTATACCTACTTGGAAAATTTCTAACATCACGCAATTGATATGGATCTCTTGCTGTGTCTGGGGCTCAACTTACGTGTGTACCATTCTTCTGAAGGTGTCGCTGAACTCTTTGTGACGAGCATACAATGGAAAGTATACTTTTCAGATGAGGGTCAACCATGTTTCATGCCAGAGTCATCACAAAAATCAGTCCTATCATTACTTCTACCTTTGAATAAGCCAAATGTGTCACATTAGAGTTCACACAACAAGCAGTACCAACTAACTTGAAGAAAATGGCCAAACACGATGTTGTTCGATCTCGTTTGGTGACTTCACGAATGAGCTCTGCACATTTGTCTGAGATTGTCCACAACACCTTCTGTCATGTTACAAAACAGAGCTGGTCAAACAGCACTCCGTGATCCTTCTGGCCACTCTGCTGCCTAGCACTCCAAGCACAGCACAGCAGCAAGTGGGGCTGAGGGCAAAATGGAAGAGGAAAAGGAAGGCTGCAGCCAGATGCCTCTAGAGCGAAGCAGTCACCTTGTCAGCTGGCAAGCAGTCTGCTGACAGTACTAATTGCGTTAAATTAGATTTACATTTTGCATTAGGAATACTATGGTGTCTGTGCACTTGTCCAAAAAACATAAAGTGACAAAGCCATATCACTGAATGCCAAATGGAAATTGCTTTTGTTTTTGTATCATTTGAAGGTCATTCTTAATATGTCAACACACTATTATGACCTAGAAAAGCACATATTGGAACCTCATTACAACTCCAGCCACAAAGATGATATGCACTTGTCTTCTGCCGAATGACAATGAGAGCTGGCTGAACTGAAGGTGGTCATTAATGGAAGTATAAGTGGTCAGTTTGTTGAAAATTTTAATTTTATTTATCCAGAATTATTGTGTGGAATTCAGTGATTAATTTGTTGTATGAATTATTAAATTTAATTCAAATTGATAGATAAAAAATCTACTCAGCAAGCAGCGGCAGGAGAACACATGCACAAAAAGGTTTAACTTTTGCAAGCTTTTGGAGGCACTTGCTCTTTCTTCTGACAGAAGAGTTGATGGCGAAGGAAGAGGGTGAGGGACCAGAGACGTTTAGGCTGTTGGCACAGCGTGGGCGGGAGCAAAGGCTGCAGAATGCCCACAGAACAGTCGCACCACACTTCATCCGAAATGCCCAGTAACTTAGCCTTGGTAAACACGAGCAAAGACTGCAGGTCTGTGAGCGGAACCTGAGCGTCCTCGTCCGAAGCCTGTAGGGTGGTGAGGTGGGATAAGTCGATGATACTTAAAATGACATTGATTCGCAAGAGGAAATCAGCGGGGATGTTCTCTGTGCCTTTGATGTAGCGTACGTCCATAGTAAATTGAGAGACCAGGTCAAAGTGGTGGAAACGTCGTGGGGAAGGATCCTCTGACGGGTTGCAGAAGGCATCTGCCAGTAGTTTGTGATCAGTCAGAATGAAGAAAGGACGGCCCTCGATGTCAGTGCGGAAATGTTTGACGGCCTCATACACTGCCAGAAGCTCTCTATCAAAAGCAGAATATTTCTACTGTGCTGTAGACAGTTTTTTGGAGAAGAAATGAAGTGGTGAAACTGTGTCGCCTTTACTCTGTTGTAATACTGGCCCGACCGCGATGTCACTGGCGTCCGTAGTGATGAACAAATCGGCAGACGGATCAGAGTGGGCGAGTACGACTGCGTGAGCTAAAGTTATTTTGAGAGCTCTGAAAGCCTCTAGCATGGGTTCAGTCCAACGGATTGGTTTAATGCCCGAAATTTGTTTGTCAGAGAGTGAGTCCATCAGCAGGGCCTGCACAGCGGCGGCAGAAGGTAGATGATGGAAGTAGTAATTTATAGTACCTAGGACAGGGTGTCTACGACCCGGGACAACCGGGAGATCCAGGAAAAACCCGGGATTTTTTTCATCCGGGAGAAAACCAGGAAAAACCCGGGATATTTTTAGAATTCCGGGAATTTTTCATTGTTTTAGTTTTCAGTTAAATTTTTGTAATTTTGACTAGTAAGAACCGACACACTAACAAAGGATATTACTGTATCCCGCTACTGCAGAATAATACTTCAACAATAAAACATAAACGAGAGAAAAAAACGAAAATAACTTAAATTGCAAAGGAAATGCGCCATATACAGCGATGGCACAAGTGCTCATGCAAGCGTCTGCCGACTGAAAATGTGTCAAAGGCTTTAGGAAGACTATGCAGTGCTTCATAACAACAAATTGCCTCCAATGAGCGTGAAGTCGCAACTGTTTACATTCGATTTGTTTTAGCAGTTAACGCGCGGGCTCATGCGCAGTAGAGTCACGTTTGAGTAGTAGATTCTCCCGCTTCTGTCAACAGGAATGTGTAGTGATGGGCTAAACTGCGATTTTCCGATATCAGTGATTTCTGTGAATGCTACTTTTCAGTATCTGTTATTCTTAACTGTGATTTGTCGCAGTTAAGAGTCGCAGTTAAGGAACCTAGGTCGTGTATCCCTCCGCCACTGCTATTTCTGCGATTTCTGCTACTTCCGCGATTTCTGTGACTTCTGCTACTTCTGCGACTTCTGTGATTTCTGCTACTTCTGCGATTTCTGCAACTTCTGCTACTTCTGCGACTTCTGTGATTTCTGCGACTTCTGCTACTTCTGCGACTTCTGCTACTTCTGCGATTTCTGTGACTCCTGCAATTTCTGCGACTTACCACCGTATGAAAAAGTTACATCTGTCCACACAGAAAATTGCATCTCAACAAACCTGTCATTGGTAAGTATGTTTTACGTTTGTTCTTCCGTTGGCTTTAATCTTGTATTGAAGAAACAACTGTGAAAATACTAATAGTGTAATTAATATGTAAGTAGCCATACAGTAGCGTAATAGTTCGTGTTTATAAAATGAATTCTGCCAAATTGTTATGTTCACAGGTACGCGAACTACATTTTAGTCACTCAGTAAAGTGATAACTCAAAATATCATTGTCAACAGATCTGAAGAAATTGCCACTCCATCTTTAGACCGTTTTCGTCAGATGAGAGGTTAGTTTCTAAGTGTTTCAATGGACTTAATTACTTCAGTGAGATCGTTCTTGCAAATGTGAAATATACCCCATTGAGTGGCTTTCATTAGAGCAAATTTTAGCAATCTACTCTGTCAATTATATTACTTGTAATTAGTGACAGCAAAAATTGTTTAATAATCCTTGTGATTTTGCAGACACAGTTCTGACTCTGATTACTGGTTGCTGTACGTATCTATCCACATCAAGGCTGTTGAGAGAGACTCGTGAAGATTCAAGACAGCTCTTAGAAGATTTTGCAGTTTAAAAGTGACATAATTGTGAAATAAGTGTGCAGATGAGTGATTAAACTGTGTTTTATTGAAGTTGTTGTGCGATTTTAAAGGAATAATAAATGTTAAATACAGTGAGTGAATAATGAAAATCTCATTTTCCACATGTTTAAGCCGTCCCACCCGTAATTTTCCGCCACTTATTTACTGGTAAACACTAGTTGGAGAGTGACATGCCCCCCCCCCCCTCCCCGTGTCCACAATCTTGGGTGTGACACTGACCTGTAACATATCCCAAAGTCTACAATATGCATTTTGAGGCTGTTGATATGAAAGTGGGAAGTACAGATCTTCCATTTAAATCAGGAATAGGTTAAGTGCATTACTTGAAAGTAACACAGGAAAAGCTTACTTATGTAGGTGGTAGTAGTGTCGGCAAAAAGTTCTTGTGTGTGAAGTTGCCATGTAGAACACCAGGTGTAAAACTTTTATCCCGAGTCTTGAACTGTGTCTGAACAAAAGTGAGGCATTCATATGACCCAATAATACTGTTTTCATTTCACTACACTTATACAGATGTCTGAGTTCCTCTGTGTTAACATTGCAAAGTCCTGTAGGCATGTGGAGTATTAACCAAAACTGTCATATTGGAAGCAGAATCAACACATTTGTTACGTTACTTGATATTTTCAGGAGAAAAAGGCAATGTTGTTTCTTATTAATATAATACATTGAGTCACAGCAGTATTTGACCAACCATAACTGATGCTGAATGTGCATGTCGTCATATAATATGAAGGGCTTATTTCAATAGTGGTACAAGTCCATTACCTCCACTTTTCTGTCTATAATGCTTCCGAAATTAGTGATCGAAACAAACATAAATAAAGGTTCATCTCTAGCAAGAAGCCATATGCTTGAATATTTCTGGTATCTCAACTGCAGATTTTTCAGCACTCATTTAACTTTACGACGCTGTATCTCAAAATGAACAAAAATGGACTTGTACCACTATTGAAATAAGCCCTTCATATGCACACACAGCACATCGATCTCGTGAGGCACAAGGCTCTCATAACGAAGTACGTACGTCGGTCAACAGATGACACTAGGAAAAGTATGTTAACTGCGCTTTTTAGTTGCTACTTGCGACTCTTAGTTGCGATTTGTCACAGAAATCGCAGTTTGACTCGGTAGCGAATAGCGTAGTATGAACTTTGCTCAACAGATGGCAGTGCTAACTGCGCTTTTTAGTTGCTACTTGCGACTATTAGTTGCAACTTGGCACGGAAATCGCAGTTGGACTCAATAGTGTATCGCAGAGATGGGCGTAGTACGAACTTTGACCCACAGATGGCACTGTTAACCGCGCTTTCTAGTTGCTACTTGCGACTCTTAGTTGCGACTTGTCACGGAAATCGCAGTTGGACTCCATAGCGTACCGCAGAGATGGACGTAGTACGAACTTTGACCAACAGATGCCACTGTTAACCGCGCTTTTTAGTTGCTACTTGCGACTCTTAGTTGCGACTTGTCACGGAAATCGCAGAAAGCAGTGCTAAATTCGACCAATAGATGGCTCACGTCTTTGAATGTGAAATACTACTTGTGACTGCTAACTGTGACTGAAATCGCAGTTAGATTTTGTAAAGTTGCTACTGTGATATCTGCGACTTCTCAGTCACTGTGATTTCTAACAGATAAGCGATTTCCTGCCCACCACTAGGAATGTGGCTGTTGGCTGTGCAAGCAGTCGCAGCAAGCAGCTAGATACTTCCGGGAAAAGGGGGCGCCTAATTCATATTCTTGAGAGGAAAAAAACTTGTTTCACAAAGCACCTAGCATCCAGCGCACATTTGCCTATAAATTAGTCATATGATTTTGAAACACTTCTCTGTTGGCATTTGAACACATTTTAAGTTGATTTCTGAATGAATCATAAGCTGACTTTTGAATGCATGCATAGTGTACGTGATGTCTCTGTCAGGAGAATCCTCGTCGCATCTAGAAATAAACTTTCCACAGACAAAAGGGGACGGGGCTATACGAGCTGAGTGGAGTAAAGCCGAATGGATGAATGGCAATCGCTGTCTGATTATGTGGCTGATTGAGTGTGGGAATGATCAGCGTTGTTATAATTACTAGCGAAATCCATAGATTCATACTATCAGAATGGAAATAAACGACTGACAGGAATAACAGGTGAGAAAGATTATGTATTATCTTCTCGGTGTGTCCAAGAAAATGAAGTTTTGACAGAAAATGTTTGGCCAGATCGCTAAACTAGTAAGGACCAGTAGTACAGTCCCCGGCTACCAGCCGCTTAAGTTCTATTATGGAAGTAACGCGGAAAACGTTTTGTACGAACGCGTAAGAACGCCTAACCGGAGAATAATTGCGGGAGAACCAAACCAGTGATTCTGGCAGGGTTAGTGAAGTTAATCGGCGAACAAATTTTGACAGTGGCAGCAATAGCTACAGAATTGGTGATGACAGGATTGTTTGTTAGAGCGAGGACCGAGAAGAAACGAGGATATCACACATATTACGGAAGAATAAGACGATTCCAAATTTATATAAAAATTTCGTAATACTAGTTTTCGATGTCATGCTAGAGAAGCTGGTGCATATGAATGAAACGTGAAACTGTTTCCTAACATAAAGCTTTTTGCTTGTAGTAGGCCTAATAGGCATTTGATATTGATACTTATTGGATTATATTCTGTCGTGTTATAAAAATGACCATTTGTGCCAAAACAGTCTCGTTTATTTGGTGTGTTATAAAATTGCTGCCGTATTAGAAAGGCCTATTTTGTTTTATCTAGCAGACAGTGACAAAATAGACGTAATCAGATCGAGAAACCACACCAGTCTTGGGTATTATTTGTATTAACAGCTTTTTCAGTATTAGATAACTACATTTCGATTTTCCATGTAGCTAAACGTTTGACAAACTTTGATGAGGTAAAAGATTCTTTCACAGAAAGGAAAACACGCCATGTAAAGCTGTAGCAAGATTAGAGAGAAAAAAATGCTAGGAGCTAAGGTTTGAAGAAATGTGTAATTTCTTGCTTATCTCTTGTCAGTACTGGTTTTATATATCCTATATTTAATTTTATGACACACAAAACAGCAAGTTATTAACTAATGGGCAATGAAGAGTTCAGATTTTCCAAAGAGTTCTTGTTCTCTCGATTACAAATAATCCCATCCGCTATTAATTGCGAGATTTTTTTTTAAGAGAGGCAGGCTGCCAAACCGGCCGACTGGGAGCAGGAGAGGCACCACAGGACATTTCAATTTCCACTCTCCTGAATATAGTTTGGACGTGCAGTAGAAAAATGCTTTATGAAGAGGCATGGAACTGCACTTGGGCATACTTAAGACCAAATAATATGTCTCACATTTCCTCGAATACATACGTTTTATGTTTCAGACTTTTCAGAAAGATGTGCGCTACAAGATGAACATATTTTGAAAATTCGATTTTTTTTAGTATTGACCCGGTTCGCAAATGTCGTAGATCCGGGGCTGATGCGCAGAGCAATTTGAGCTATAGTGGGTAGTCTCCACGTGACCCGTGTTTACGTTCAGTGATTTTGCTGTTTCCCCTTCGTTTACTCTCACGTCAAATGAAAACAAAACGGATATCCGTGGCCGGGAGCTATCAAGTGAATTAAAACACATTCACATAATTACTAAAGGCTGAAATATTTCATTAGTTTCAGATTTTATTTTGTTTCCATCTTTCTGACAGTCAAGCATTAATCGCCTTGCGGAACAATGAAGTTATTTTTGTCTGTTTGCTAAAGAAATTTGACTTTTGCAAATCTTTTCCGCAGAGGCAGTCAATGTATCTGAAACGAAATCTTTAATTCCACAGTACTGGGTAGTTTCAACTGTTCGCTGCATTTCAAGTGCACGTTTTCATTTTCTAGCACGTATGGCATTATGCCATAATAAAGAACCAAACATGATATAATACAGTACTGGTGCTCCAAGAAAATTTACATCCTGAAAACCACACTTAAAAGCTTAATATCAGGTCGGGGTCTACGGTACTTCATTGGGAATCTGGACATACGAGTGTGCCTTTAAGTATGCACTTTAAATGTGCACATTTTAATATGGTTCACGAAATTCCGATGCTCTTGCAGTATCATCTTTCATTGATGATCTTTTACACTTACATACATACGGGCTTCGTACGTCATGATACCTACCCAAGCGCGGTGTCGCCTGTTACCTGAGCTCTCTGGCAACTGCTGAAACGAACCTATTTGTCTCCAGAATGAGATTTTCACTCTGCAGTGGAGTGTGCGGTGATATGAAACTTCCTGGCAGATTAAAACTGTGTGCCCGACCGAGACTCGAACTCGGGACTTTTGCCTTTTGCGGGCTAGTGCTCTACCATCTGAGCTACCGAAGCACGACTCACGCCCGGCTCACAGCTTTACTTCTGCCAGTATCTCGTCTCCTACCTTCCAAACTTTACAGAAGCTCTCCTGCGAACCTTGCAGAACTAGCACTCCTGAAAGAAAGGATATTGCGGAGACATGGCTTAGCCACAGCCTGGGGGATGTTTCCAGAATGAGATTTTCACTCTGCAGCGGAGTGTGCGCTGATATGAAACTTCCTGGCAGATTAAAACTGTGTGCCCGACCGAGACTCAAACTCGGGACCTTTGCCTTTCGCGGGCAAGTGCTCTACCATCTGAGCTACCGAAGCACGACTCACGTCCGGCCTCGTGCTTCGGTAGCTCAGATGGTAGAGCACATGCCCGCGAAAGGCAAAGGTCCCGAGTTCGAGTCTCGGTCGGGCACACAGTTTTAATCCGCCAGGAAGTTTCATATCAGCGCACACTCCGCTGCAGAGTGAAAATCTCATTCTGGAAACATCCCCCAGGCTGTGGCTAAGCCATGTCTCCGCAATATCCTTTCTTTCAGGAGTGCTAGTTCTGCAAGGTTCGCAGGAGAGCTTCTGTAAAGTTTGGAAGGTAGGAGACGAGATACTGGCAGAAGTAAAGCTGTGAGCCGGGCGTGAGTCGTGCTTCGGTAGCTCAGATGGTAGAGCACTAGCCCGCAAAAGGCAAAAGTCCCGAGTTCGAGTCTCGGTCGGGCACACAGTTTTAATCTGCCAGGAAGTTTCATATCAGCGCACACTCCACTGCAGAGTGAAAATCTCATTCTGGAAACATCCCCCAGGCTGTGGCTAAGCCATGTCTCCGCAATATCCTTTCTTTCAGGAGTGCTAGTTCTGCAAGGTTCGCAGGAGAGCTTCTGTAAAGTTTGGAAGGTAGGAGACGAGATACTGGCAGAAGTAAAGCTGTGAGGCCGGGCGTGAGTCGTGCTTCGGTAGCTCAGATGGTAGAGTACTTGCCTGCGAAAGGCAAAGGTCCCGAGTTCGAGTCTCGGTCGGGCACACAGTTTTAATCTGCCAGGAAGTTTCGAACCTATTTGTAACAGGTCGCGGGAAAATATTACGATTGGTGGTTTGAAATGCGTTACTTTCAAAGTAAATATCCTTTTACGTAAGTTGAACTATGTACAAGAATGGACCGTGAATTTATTAAACCACAAAGCGTTTGACTCTGATTTAAAAATCAGGTGTCTGATGACGAGCCATTTAGAAGCATTTCGAACCCTCTAACCCTGAAGATCAGACATTTATGTCATTATTAAAAATTTTACAGGCACATTTGTATGATATCTCTTAATGTGTAACACGCGCAAAAAAGCTCAACAGTATATGCGAAAGCTCAGCTTCTCTTGCTGCTTGAGACCAATATTTTATGTGAAAGCTTTGCTTTTCTTGTAACAACACCATGTATATTAATTTAAACTATTAACTTTCCCTGTTTGGCGCACTACTTAACACTGATGTTGCTATTGGCTGACTGCATCACGTGTCCTATGCTCTGAATATCCTCTGTCATCGGCTGGCGAGATCACGTGACATGAGTTACGAACGGCTTACAAAAGCGCATCGAAATCTCGGTTTCAATGGTTCGGAAAGTAAGATGCGGTGTTTGGTGGATTTTCTAATGTATCTTTTCGTAATACGAAAATACGCAGCTTACATGTTGCTGCACATCAAAGATATTTCCAAAACATGTCTTTTTCTCTGAGTTTCGTTTTCTAAAGTGCCGGGAAATTGTACGCCCGTGTACAAAACCATAACCATTCAAAGGAGTGATAGGGGAAAATATACTGTCATCCGGGAGAAAGTGTTGTTTTTAACCGGGAAATCCGGGAATTTTTTTTCCTTGTCCACGTAGACACCCTGTAGGAAACTTTTGAACTCTTTGTACATAGCTGGGGGTGGCAATGATGTGATAGCCTGCACGTGGGATTTGGGAGGCTGTATTCCGTCTGCAGAGACAGTGTAACCCAGAAATGTCACAGAAGACTGACGCAATTGTAATTTTCCTTTGATGACCTCTACACTGTTGGATGCCAAAGTCTGGAGGACTTGGAATAAATTATCTTTGTGGTCTTCAATCGATTTGCTGAAAATGAGTATGTCATTCAGGTATGCGAAGCAGAACTCGAGTCAATGAAACGTTGCCATGTTTGATCCACATTCTTTAAACTGAATGGCATGATGTTGTACTGGAACAAACCGAGCGGCGTGATGATCTCAGTCTTTGGAGTGTCTTCTGGTGCTACGGGAATCTGGTGATAAGCACGTTTGCAGTCAATCACACTGAAAATTGTGGCGCCCGATAACATATGAGTGAAATCATGTATGTTTGGCATGGGGTAATTGTCCATGACAATGCGAGGATTTAAATGTCTGTAATCACCACACATTTGAAAAGAATAGTTGTGCGTGGTGACGAGGTGAATTGATGAAGACTAATTGCTGTCCAATGGCTGTCGAATGCTGCCTCCAGAAGCTCGTTAATTTGCTGCCGGGCCACGCGCAACTTAATGGGGTTGAGGCGTCTAACCTTGTGTCTAATAGGAGGGCCGGCAGTGGTAATTATCTTTTGTGTCGTTTCGTCAGACTGAGAACTGCACACGAGGCTGAGTAACATTCTGACGTGGAGTTTTGGGACGAGTGGGGCACAATGAGGCATAGGCGGTAGCACGAATGGGAAAAGGCAGCACGAAAGTCACATGCCTATTATTATTATGCAAGCATGGCGTGCGCTTGTTTGTAGAGGTCGGCTGCACACGCAGCTCGGAACAGAGTGGGGCGCGCAGCGACTGTCTGTTGTTAACTTTGCCTTAGGTAACCGGCATGGGCGAGAGAGGCACTGGTGTCGCGCGAGGGACAGTGATGGCTGCCGAGTTGCTGGGCTGGCATGCAAGAGAGGGGGAATGTTTATTAACAAGCGGGGCAGCTGCCTGCATGGTGGGCATGGTCGTGTTGCGTGAGCGACTGTTATTAGAGACACTGTTTGAAACACGAGGCACTGCGCGTAGTGGGCGCTTGGGCAGTGCGGAGGTCACTGAATGCGAATTGTCACAGGCAATGAATGTTTTTGAAGTAACCTGATGAGTGTTCGAACTGATGCTTGACAATGAAGTTCGATCTGGTGAAGGAACTGTGGATTGCAGTTGCAACAGTGAAGTGTGGGCCGCAGCGAGCTTGTTGTAAGTGTGAGCAATGCATTGTTTCAGCTTGTCGTTCTCCCGATGGAGGTGCACCGCTGAGTCGTATTCTGAAAGTAGGGTAGTGATGCAGGTCACAATCTTGCCCACGAGAGCAGAACACTCACAAACTAAAACCCACGTTGCGGCAGAAACGGCACGAGGAGTATGAGTGCCAGAGAATATTATCTGAGTGTTAGACGGGTGGTGTTACACAGAACACTGTACCATGTTTTTGGGGAGAGCTTGTAATGGGACAAAGAATCCAAACCAAGAATCGGTTTGTCGATGTCGGAGATGTATTTGGTCCACAGGAAATGGAGAGAAGGGGATAGGGTACCATCACTTTCACAGAACCGACAGTTTGTAACATTGATGCATTGACAGCTCATAGGAGAGACTTGGCAGTGAAAAGTTGGTAGGAGCCAACGATCGAGGTATGATAGACACATCCGCACCAGTGTCAATTAGATAGACGAACTGCGAAGAAATGTCTGTCACATATAAATGACCACTCGGCTGAGGGGACGAGTGGACGGAGTGCAATGTTAGGGGATGCCTGTGAAGTTCCCCGCAGGACTCGGCATCATTTAGTTCCTGCAGTTGGTTGTTGGCAAGGTAACCTGCACTTCTTGGCCTCAGCCCCAAAAATCTTGTGCTACCAACAGTATGGATGAGCCAGATGTGGCGGTGACTGTGATAGCGGGGGAGGCTTGTCCTCGTTGATCTGATCTGATATGTAAACCGGGATGTATGGAGTGTGGGCTAATCTTGAGTGCTCATAAGAGGAGAGAGTGAACGAGTACTGCCTGGTGGCATAGAAGGCATGGAAGTGGAACGAGCCCTGCCCCTGCCTGCATATGGCCGGTAAACAGGAGGTGTAGTGTCACACAGCGATTATTAGGGATGAGCTGGATGTTTCTGGCGCAGGAGCGCATACAGCTAATCTGTGATACATAGGCGAGAACCGATAGATTCAAAAGAGTGCGGCAGTAGGTGTATCTGTAAGTCAGTAGGTAACTTGGCAGACCATACTGCCCACAGAGTGACATCTGGCATTGTGTGTTCACTCACAAGTAACCTGAGGCAGTGCCAAAGTTGTGACAGAGTGAGGTCCCCCAGGTGCTCCTCGTACAGAATCTTAATTATCAATTCATGTGGCGAGCAGGAAAGTTGGTCGAATATCGTTTTCTTGGTGAACTTGTACTTCGGTGGTGGTGGAGGAGAAAGTAGGAGATCACAAATTAAATGTAAGTGGTCGTGAAGGTATGTGACCAAACATAGGAACTTGGAGTTGTCATCAAACACTTGATGCAGCTCGAAGAGGTGCTCCACCAGTGTGAACCATGAAACTGGATTGTCCTTGTATAGGGGAGGTAGCTTGGGTATGTAGCCTGGAGGTGGAGATGAAGGTGGCTTCGGCGTGTCTTGGAAGGCCTGTGGTCGTGCTGCACAAGAGTTCATGCCGGGATCTGGCATCACCGGAGTGGAAGTGTTACTAGCACACACGTTGAGAACAATGGCTGGTTGTAATGTGTCTGAAGACGCCCAAAAACACAATGAGGTAGGCACGGTCGGTACCATGGGAGCGTGGCAACAACAAGAGTTTTTCATGCCCCCTGGCCACGCACCCTTCGTGGTAGGACCATAAAACACTGGTGAAACCTGTTGGCAGTCACACTGTCATAGTACAACATTGCTGTGGTCACGAAACTGGGCCGCCGATAGAGTGGTTTGTTGTGTGGCGACTGGATGCATAAAAATGTCTGTTACTGATTTGTGAGGAAGGCGAGGCTGGCGTAGCTTGCTAATAGTTGACTGCATGTGCGTTTTGCACAAATGGTGGCGTTGCACACAACACTACTGTAACCGACGTCGTGGCACGTAGAGGATCAAAGCATGTGTGCAAATTTTGGTCCCTTTGAGCTTCGTATGAGTGATCAATCATCACACAATTTAGTAGATTGTCCACTTCACTTTCCACTTGTTGTTGTGCGTAATCCAGTGAAACACAGCCTGAGTCCATTGTTTGAGGTAACTGTGTAACACTCGGTCATTGTGGAGTTGCTAAAGTAGAGGTTATCCTTGTCGAAGATCGTAGATCATTGTCTGTTAGCTGCGAAATAACCAATGGCTGAAGGTTATGTTGGCCTGGTCGTAAGAGCTGGGCCTCAAAATCTTCGTAAAGAATGTTCGATGATGTAGCGATGGCATCATACATGCAACCTATTTATTCTATACGACCGGTGCAGAAGTCACGAAAGACATAGAACTTTTTTGTCCAGGGTCACCAATATGGGATTCTGGATACAGATCGTAATATACATAAGAAACAGTTCCCAAGTTTTCTATTTACAAATATATTTTACCAAAGAGACTGATACACAGGAACACTGCATGAAGTACAAAGGCAGACTGAATTAAACATGGCGGCTTGTCAGAGCAGTTAATATTACAAAGGTTGAAATTTGTGTGGTCAATGTGACCTATCGATGCCACAACATAATCGTTTCTTACTCTTTCAAGATCGCGGCCTGCTACGACTTCCTGAATTTTCACACCATGTTTCATGATTCCACAAACATCAGCACTATTAAAACTGTTTTTTACCATTTTGGCCATACCTCTTCCATGACTGTCTGCAAAAATATGAACACGCATTTTTGTTTTATTCACAGCAGAAATTTCTCTTCTCAACACCGGAACTTCAGGCTTTGGCAAATCAAACGTAACTTTTTAATGACAATTTACACTTTTTGGAACATTTGCCAAGATCGCTTTAACATTCGAAGTCACTCACTGGAAAACTGTTACTAGAACAGAGTATATTAAATTTGTTTACATTCTCAATCTTTGTATCATTTACTGTCGGTGGCAGCCTTGCGTCTAATGCATTCCATTTGTTGGATACTTTCTTCCATTCTGCCAAATTGTCGGCATTCTTTTTCGGTATATCATACATGTTTTGCTTCGATTTCAGTTGCATATTTTCGTACTTCAGGCAGTTGTTTTCTCTTCTGTGGCCATTGATTACACATTGTAAAGTTGAAATACATTCATTATATTTATCGATTTCACTTTTGCACTTCACAAACGCTATCTTTTTAGCTGCATCGCTATAATTCATTTTAGCAGCAAAATCGCGCACAGCCATTTTCGCCGCCACCTTGACTCCCTTTGCTACAGTGTAGGTTACTGTGTTGATAGTTAATGAAGCCTCAGTTTGATTATGAAAAGTGCACCAACTAAGCCCTCACAAAATTAGACAAAATACAGTACCTTTGCATTAGAATCTGCATGGGGCCTTCAACATTGGCCAGTGCTCTGCTATTAGAAGCAGAGGATACGTCTCTCCATATGTGGCACAACTTTGCATGTTGCTAGTCATCCAATAGAGAGGTACTTGACAGAGTTCACTTTTTGTCACAAGAATGGGTGAAATATCATGAGAAAAAACTGAAGCACTTTTATATATGTTCCATAGCGCTTAAGTTTTAAGAAACAATGTAGTTCTCTAGAGAAGACTGTTGCTGACGTATGTGTAGTGAACTAACATTATATCAGTATTTTTATAGGGCAGGAGCCCTATGTTCTAGATATATTCTTCGTAAATAATATAATTTGACATGAGAAATTATAATAACAAATAATTACAGAATACCTGTTGAACCCAATTTAGAAGCTTCACTGATTTGTCTTTTTCTCCCTGTCACGACAGTCATTGGGTATGACAAAAAGTTAACTAAATATGTCCCTCTGCAATGACTCTGTAATTAAAAGGCCATTAAACCTGATCTCTCTTCCTTCTGAATGCACCCATGTTAACTAATACTCAGAATCACATCATGCATTGTCACTATCCGATACTTGATTATCACACCTTGCCGCATCACGGCATCAGTCGTAAACATTGAAGTATTCCTTGATCTGAGTAAACTGTGGTTAGATTATGATCACCATTACTTTTCAGTTTTGAATTGTTTCTTTCTGATTTAATGTTCAGGCTAACTAGGTAGTTCTTCTTATCGAGGATTTCTCCCTGGCAGCTGCATCTGTGCTGGAAATCTCAAACTCTTATTTATTTTGAACTTAATGCCAAGTAATAAAAGCAATTTGTATTAAGTCCAATTATATTACTCCTTCAAGTACAGTGAGATAACACTCTTTAAGAACATGAATTCACATCTGAACAATGACATTACATGCTTTCTGTATGAGGTTGATATTTGACAGTTCAGTTCTGATCCAACAGGTAGAATCAAAACTTCTTTTTTCCTGTGATATCACTCTCATTGTCACAGAAGGTGCCATTCCATGGTGCAGTTCACTTCTTTGAGCTGGGACTTGACTGCATAGAGTAAGTGCCCCACCAGTGCTTGGCAAAACCTGCCATCATCGCACCAACTTGATGAGGCACAGTGTCCATCAGCACATGCACAAATAATAATAAACTGCCCAACAGTTTGTGGAACTAAATTGAATAATTAATAAAAATATTTTCAGTGTGGCAATGATCATTTGTCAGCCAAGCAGATGTGTAACACATCACTTTACCAAAGCAACACATTACACTACATATCCCCGCTCTTAGCCAAATGATATCGCCACAACTCTACTACGTAAGTTAACAAAAATAAATTAAAAACCATTAAGATATAGTGTTTGGTACTAAGAATTATTTCATATAATTCCATTTTAACTCCTTTAATCATGACATCATCATACAATTACTTAACTATTACTGGTGGACTACCCACAAAGTATCAGCAACCACTGATCATGGCCATGTATTTGATCTCAAAGTGCACAAAAGCAAATCTGAAATTCATCAGCAATGATTTTCCATGGACATGCCATGGCTGTTTACGTGACAAAATGGCCGATCTTTTAAGTGTAGTGTACTTAAAAAACAAAATTATGAAGCACCTACAAAGTGACATTGAAACACAAAAAACATAAATATTGGCTATAAAGAAAGAAAATAGTAGACTAATACATGAAAAGCAGTCCCGTGTATATGAAATAAATCAAACGGAAAAGCAAGATCGCAAAAATACGCAGGCGCCAACAAACCCTAAAAACAACAACACATCTAGTGTTTCTGATGTCACAATAAACTCAGCAAGCCAAAACCCTGTAGATAAATATAAAGGGAAGATGGCGCCATACAATGAAAGAAAAGAAAAGACCACAACTATGTGGGGGATGAAAATGAGTTTCTAATAATTGGCAATTTGCTGCTGAAAAATATCACTGTCCCCAACAGCAAAATTGATGTCAGACCAGGAATTAGAATGTAACAACTCGGCAAACATTTTGAAAATTGGTAAATTAAAACAAACAAATACAAAACCAGATCCTGAAACCAAGACTAATTACAGTTGTGTCTTTAAACACTTTGGAACAAATTCGTTAAGAAGCAGCAGCGAAGATGAAACTATTAATGAAACAAGAAATGTGAGTCATTCAGCAAGAAGTGTCTATGCAGGATCCCAGCTGATACTTAGCAGAATCATAAAAAGGAGGTCAGTCAGTGACAAACATACCTCAAAAATAAATTATGCTCTCGAAGAACAATATGATTGTCTTGGGGTAGTTTTCGTAAACCCAAACAAATTTCTGTCAAAACTGCCTAGGAAAGGATTGCATTCATTTAAACTGATCAGGGTCTGTTAAATTCAATAGTGTGTTTACAAATGTCTGCAGAATAACCAGAGGCAAGGGAAAACCATGTGGGCTGATGAGCATGAAAAGTCAATTGCTGCAGTGGGGAAAATAAAATACAGGGTGACAATTATTGAACTATATGAAATAAAATTATCATAAATTCTGAATGGCTTGAATTAGAATATTCATACTGCACATTTTGCCGCATGTTATGATGGGAATTAGTATGCACAGTGTTGTGTGATTTAGCGATGGAGCCCACTTTCATTTGGATGTACACAAAATTAGCGCATTTCAGGGTCTGAGAATCTGCATTTTGCTATAGAGAAGTCTCTTCACCCTCAACCTTTATTACCAATTCTATGTCATTCACCAGCCACAGCTGGACAGACAGCATCAAGATACCAC
The DNA here is from genome assembly GCF_023898315.1 of Schistocerca nitens. NCBI lineage: Eukaryota > Metazoa > Arthropoda > Insecta > Orthoptera > Acrididae > Schistocerca > Schistocerca nitens. The sequence goes on from NC_064621.1 coordinate 598,894,982, forward strand.
ATTATCAAAATACATGAATACAGCTCTACTATGATAGTAATTTAATTCCGCAAGACATATTTGAGTTATAAATTAGATTACAATAATATCACAACAATAAAATAGATACAAGTATGTAATGAAATTAAATATAACGGTTGCTGTTGGAGTCATGGAACTGAGCTGCAGTTCAAGTATACACTATGCTATTACTAGAGAAGAATTCCTCAATGTTGTAGAAGGGTTGCTCTTTTAGCTTACACAAAATAGTAGTTTTAAACTGCTCCCATGGTAAAGACTGAATGCCATCAGGTAGAGCATTAAACAATTTTAGGGCCACCATTGGGAAGCTGTTTTGTGTCTTTGCTAATCGACACCTTGGCATGTCGATACTGTCTTTGTTGCGAGTGCTATATTTGTGAACTTCATTTTACTTTCTGTAGATATCATGGTTCCTCTTTATGTGGAAGAGACAGTTCAATACATGCTTGCTGTAAACAGTCAGAACTCCTAACCTGGTGAAAATTGGTTTACAGTGGTGTGTTTTTTTGCTTGAAGTAATGATCCTCATTGCTTTCTTTTGCAGTAAAAGCACGTTCTTGCAGTCTGCAGAATGGCCCCAAAAGAACAGCCCATAACTGATGTGGCTGTGGAACATTGCATAGTACACAGTTATCAGGTACTGTTCTTGTACTATACTTTTCAGCTTCCTCAAGAGTTACAGGACCCATGAAAGTTTGGAAAATTCATGTTTGGTGTGCTGTTGCCAGGTTAATTTAGTATCAATGAGAAAGCCGAGAAGTTTAACATCTGCTGTGTTACCCAGTGTTCCTGTATTGCTGGTGCTGCATATCATCCTCTGAGTTTTTTCTTCATTAATTTTCATTTTGTTCATGATAAACTAGGCCTTAGCTTTGTCGAACAAGACTTCTGTGTGTTGGATTGCCTGTACAACATTCTCTCATTTTTAGAACAGGGTTGTATCATCCGCAAACTGCAAGGTGTGCCCATTGGAGCCTATGTAATTTCTACATATACATCTACATCCATACTCCGCAAGCCACCTGACAGTGTGTGGCGGAAGATAAGGAATAGCAGGGGCCCTATTACTGATCCCTGTGGCACACCATGCTGTAGCTTCTTCTCACCTGAATCAGCTCCTTGCACAGGGACAATCCGTCGTCTGTTTCGCAGGTAGGATTCGAGAGTTTGCAGGACAGATCCCCCTATACATTGATGATTTGATTTGATTTATTTCGTGTTCCATAGGTCCAACTGTGTTGGATACACAAGGACGTGGAATGAGTCAGTTTTTTACAAATACAGTCTGATAATCTAATAGCATATACAGAAATTTGAGTACATAATTATATAAAAATTTATACAGTAAATTCTTTGGGCAGCAATACAGAAAAAGAAAATACATATTTTCTTAGAATCATTAAAACAGTACAGAAAACAGATACGGAGCACTCACAGTTACAGAGCTCAGGTTAAATAAAATTCATAGTGGCATTATGTCAACTTGTATTATATAATATTAAAATATTACAATTTATTTAGTTAAAAATTCATCTAGACTGTAAAAAGCTTTTTCTAGCAAAAATATTTTTAGTGCTTTCTTAAACTCACTCTTGTTATGAATCTCTGTCTTTATTTCGGGAGGAAGAGAATTGAAGAGTTTTGCTCAGTGTAGTGGACACCCTTTTGTGCCAAGCTCAAATTTCTGAGTTCACTGTGTATGTCATTCTTCCTCCGTGTGTTATGCTCGTGATAATTACTGTTTGGTTGAAATATCTCTATATTTTTACAAACAAAACACATGAGAGAAAAAATATATTGGCATGTAGTTGTGTATATTTTAAGATTACGAAAACTATTTCTACAAGAGTCTCTTGGGCGCAATCCACATATAATTCTTAAAGCTCGCTTCTGTGCAATGAACACTTTCCTTGCTAATGGCTGATTGCCCCAAAAAATAATTCCACACTCAATGAGACAATGAAAATAGCCATAATATGCCACTTTTGCAGTGTTAGGTTCAACACATGTAGTGACAACCCGTAAAGCATGGGTAGCAGAGCTAAGCCTCTTACAGCGGTCAATAATATGTGAAGACCAGTTCATTTTCTTTTCAATGTGCACTCCAAGAAATTTTGTTGTTTCCATTCTAAGTATTGGTTGATTACCACATGTCACACTTATCTCTCTCTCTTTGTCTGTTTTTGTACAGAATTGAATAAAGCTGGTCTTACTGGAATTTAATGAGAGACCATTCACCTTGAACCAATTAACCATATCAGAGTATGTGATTAATGAGTTCCTCAAGATTGTTGTCTGTTCTACTGCTCATAAAAATTGTGGTATCATCAGCAAATAATGTAAATTTACACGGCAGGCTTGTACATGATTGTAGATCATTTATAAAAATCAGGAATAATAGTGGCCCAAGAATTGAGCCCTGGGGCACTCCACATGTAATGGAACTCCATTCAGAATCTGAGGAAGTGTCACAAACTCCACCCGAGCTATTCAACACAACTTTTTGTTTTCTGTCTTGGAGGTACGACTGTAGCCAATTGCCTGCAACACCACTTATTCCTACTAATTTTGCTTTTTGCGAGAGAATCTGGTGATCAACACAGTCAAACGCTTTGGATAAATCACAGAAGACACCAAGTGCTAGCATTTTTTCATTAAGAGTTTCTAGAACTTCATTTGCAAGTGCGTAGACTGCATCTTCTGTTGAACGGCCCTTTTGGAAGCCAAACTGGCTCGTACTGAGAACTTCGTTCTTCATGAGATGAACAGTAATTCTTACATGTATTAGCTTTTCTAGAATTTTGGAGAAAGCTGTCAGCAAAGAGATAGGTCGATAGTTAGTTAGTTCAGCTTTATCACCCTTTTTGTACAGGGGCTTCACAATGGCATACTTAAGTCTACTGGGAACAACACCTTTCTGAAGGGAAGCATTGAAAATATGACAGAGAATGTCCCTTATCCACACACAAGAATATTTCAATAAATTACTAGATATATTATCAACCCCTGCAGAATTCGTACTTTTTAGAGACATGATGATTTTTTGAATTTCTTCTTCAGTAACAGGATTAAGGTGCATTTCTGAAATTTTATTTGAATATACGGCTTGACAAAGAGTTACAGCTTCGTCAACATCGGGCTTGCAACCAATCTGTTGAGTTACTGATAGGAAGTGTTTATTAAAAATCTCAGCCACCGTTTTGGGGTTATCTACTAGGATACCTTCATATCTGATATTATTTATATCTTCTTTACTTGTTGTATCTCTTCCTGTTTCTTTTTTTACAATGTTCCAAATTGCTTTTATTTTATTATTAGAATTATCTATTTTCTTCTCATAATAACGGGCTTTTGATTTCTGTATTAGTTTCTTCAAAATTTTACAGTATATTCTATAGTGTTCCCATTTTTCTACATCTTTACAGAACCTTATTGCAGCATAAGTTTCCCTTTTGGTTTTACATGACTGTTTTATACCTTTTGTAATCCAAGGCTTGCTTACTGAATTGGAGGCCCTGTTTCCGACCCATTTCTTGGGAAATATTTCTTCAAAAAGAGCACAGAATTCATTTATAAAACAGTTAAATTTAGTATCAACATCATCATGGCTATATACTAAAGACCAATCCATTTGCTGCAACCTGTGGTTGAAAGTTTCTTTCGCCTCTTCATTAATTACTCTTATAAATTTCCATCGAGGAAATTCTTTTTTGAACAGATTAACGTCATAAATAGTGAGAATTTGTCCATCATGATCTGAAATCCCACTTATAACCTGCCTGACAATATAATTCTGATGTCTATTTACATCTAAAAAAATGTTGTCTATCATAGTTTGGCACTCGGATGTAATTCTTGTTGGGAAGTTTATTACTGATGTCAGATTGTGTAAGGTCATCACAATCTCAAAGTCTATTTTATTCGTATTTTCTGTCAAAAAGTTTATATTGAAATCACCTAATACTACAATATCCTTCGCTTTTGAATGTAACCATGACAGTAGGAGTTCCATTGAATGCAGAAAAGTTTTTATGTCACCTGAAGGAGCCCTGTAGACAGCCAACACTATTATTGGGTAGAATTTAGTTGTTATTTCTGTGGCACATGCCTCAAATTGTTGTTCCACACAATATTTCTTAATATCTATAGCTTTGTATGCTACACTATCCTTAACATAAATTGCTACTCCACCTTTATCTTTACTTTCCCTACAGTAGTATGTTACTAAAGTATAACTTACTATAGATGGCAAGGCACATTTATTAGTAACATGGTGCTCAGTTAAGCACAAAATCTGGGCATTATTTATACGGTCCGTTTCACTAATGTTAATAAGGAGTTGGTCTGTTTTGTTTAAGAGGCCCCTTATGTTTTGATGAAAGAAAGAGATGCTTTCCTCTTGCTTTTTTATTCTATTAGTGCTGTTACCTGACTGAGAATCCATTGGAGTCTGCCTTGAAACAGGAGAGAGGAGACACCTGACACTACCTACTGTTGTCCCTTCTTTTTCTTCAGGCCCACACATAAAAAATCGTTGAGATGAGAAGGAGGCTCAGCATTTCTTCTGTCCAACAGCCTTCTATTTATTGTTGTTGATGGTGGTGCTGTTTCTGACACTTCAAATGTTGGTTCTACCACTACTGCAGTGTTTCCTTGTGAACTTGGAGTCTTCTCGTTTTTGTTATTTTCGTCTAAAATAATACTTGGCTGATGAGGAACAGTAGTTCTTTTGTTGTTGAAATCGATGTCCACTGTTCTTTCTGTTAAAATTTGGCCGTTTTTTACATGTTTTGCTGCTGATGATGAAGTTTCTAATGAATTTTTTTGAAGCGTTTTCGTTATGGAGTCAGGCGATGGCAATGCAATTATCGTTTTGGTATTGAATTTATTTTGATGGTTTTTTATTACCCTGGTTATCAGGCTTGTTAGATATTCTTTCCCCAAGCCATTCAGGTGAAGTCCGTGTTGGGTGTGGAATCTACGTCCAATACTGCTTATATCAACGCATTCCACGTTTTTAAAATGTCTGCAGATTTTTGCAAACTGACTGTTGGCACTTTCTATTTCTCTGTTAACACATGACCATTTTACAAGATCATAGCGATGCGGAATATTGACAAGTATTACGTTAGTGTGAGTGAGGTTCCTCAGACACTGTTTAAGATCGCGCGTTGCACTCGCTGTTTCATTTTTGTAGATATCGTTTGCGCCTCCCATAAGTACAACGAAGTCTTTATCATGCAGATTTTTTGCCTCTGCGGATTCGGTCATTTTTTTAATTTCGCTAAGTGGGGCTCCCGGTTTCACTATACCACACGAAAATGTTTTAGTTGATTCTTTTAGTTTACTCGGAAGTCCACGACCATGGCTGTCTGAAAACACAAACAGTTTCCTGTTATTGGAGTTCACAATTTGCGAATCGTTTTGTATTGTTTTACTACACACTTCGACACAATTTTTGGTCGGCACATTTATATTGACCTCCTTCACAGTTGTTTGTTTCAGTAAATTTTCTTCTCTTACCTTATTCCCAAAGTGCCTTTTTGCTTTTCCCATCGTTCATGCGAACTGATAGTTGCATTTTCACTATCGGCGATCGAAAGTACTTGAAATGTGTTTTCGTGCACAAAGCTTGCGTAACTTTCGCAGTTTTTCCGAATTTGCACTTTGGACTTACTGTTCTTGCACTTTACATTAGACCACTTTTCCGTAACGGACGAACTATCTCGCACAAGTTTTAGCGTGTTCAGTTCACTATTTTCTTGTTGTATTTTCGAAACGTCCGTTTTCAAACTGCCGATTATGAACTGTAAGCTCGTTATGCGTTCATTCAGTTTCTTGATTTCGTCTTTACAATTTTCACACGATTTCTTTTTTACGGCAAAATTTAAGTTTTTCTGGAAGGACACTTGCTTAACTTTTACTGTAGCCGCCATCTTAAAACCAAGCTTTCTGAGCAGGGCCTTATGTCGGATGCAGTCAAATGCCTTACTAAGGTCACAGAATACTAGTGCTATAGACTCTTTGTCTTCAAAACCCTTACTTATGTTTGTAACTAAGTCAAGTATAGCTGTTGTTGTTGACCTGCCCTTCCAAAAGCCATGTTGCACATCATAAAAGAGACTATTTCCTTCAAAGTAACTTAATAGTTGTTCTTTCATTATTGACTCCATTGCCTTCACTAGTACTGGTATTATAGATATGGGCCTGTAGCTTGACACATCATGTGAACTGCCTTTTTTGTAAACAGGCACTGTGCATGCTACTTTCAGGAAGTCTGGAAATTCCCCTGCATGGAGGCTTTTATTTATTACTACTTTTAATGGCTGTGCAATTTCACTGATTATAGTTTTTAACATAGTAAAAGACATGTCATAAATATCAGGGCTCCCTGAACATTTGTAGCTTTTTACAATTTTTATTATTTCTTTTGGGTACACTCTCTTCCATATTACCATGGCGCATTTATTCTCAAATTTCACAGCAGCTGTAGTATCTATTCCAAAGTCGGGAATTTCATCTACCGTTTTTTCCACTATTTTTATAAAATAGTCATTGAACTCATCTGGACTGCAAGAATTAGAGCAAGAGTTGGGGTTTTTCCTGTGCTCATTAAGCAGATCCCATGCTGCTTTGCAAGGATTGTGAGCTTCTTCAATAAATCTGGCATTTCTTTCCTTGTTTGCTTTTGTCTACTTTCTTTCTGTAGATCCTTCTGGTCTGTAAATAACTAGAGTACAGTCTATCCTTAATATCTATACCTTTAGCAGCTTTTACCTTGTAATTTAGTACTTGGACAACACATTTTATTTTGGCTTGTCTAGGAGTATACCACCTCTTTACTTTGTTAGTTTTTTGTCTACATTTTGATTTAGCATTTGAATATCTCTTAGGTTTTAATGGAAAATGTTCATCAAATTTCACTTTAAGGGTATGGAACATGTGATTGAATGCAGAATTTGGTGGCAATTCATCAATTATTTGGCGCCAATCTATAGAAGACACTGTAGATTTGACATCATGTAAGCTTTTCTTTGTAATAACTCTATTTCTGAATACATAATTTGAATGCCAGCTGGGAATTTGTTGTGTACTTACTGAGTTTGTCCATAACTTCATGATTACTGTATGGTGAAATGCTAGTATAGGGTCCACCACACTTACTTTGTAGTCCCAACTATTTAGGTTTGTCACAATTTTGTCAAGACTAATAGCTCCTCTTGTTGGTAGAGAGTTTCCTACGAATAGCCCATAGCTGCTTACTAAGTTCATGAAAGCTCTTTCTTTATCATTACCTTCTCCAATATGAATGTTGAAGTCTCCACATACAGCAATTTTTGTCCCGAAGTGCACTAGGTGACACAGACAGCTTTCCAACCGGTTGAGGAAATTTTCAAAGTTTCCATCTGGCGACCAGCACACAGAAACAACAGTTAAGTTGGCATCTGACAGTCCCAAAGCAGCTAATTCTAAGTCTAGATCTACACAAAATTTACTTAAGTTAATTTTATTGGCACTGAGTTTACTATTTACATACACAGCCACACCACCATGGATAGTAGTTTCTCTACACCATGCATTCACCATTTCTAAATATTCAATGTTTCTATAGTATTCTTTTTCTGGTTGGGCTAGCCAGTGTTCACATGTACATAATACATTAGGTCTCACTTCGTCAACAGTGATAATGTATCAAGTTTTGTTCTGGGGCACTGCACATTTACACTCGCTATAACTAAGACAGCATTTTCTTCAATGATATCATTTCCTTTTTCACTGGAGTATTCTTGGGCTTGGAAGTTTATCACACTGGTGCACTGGGCATCCTCTGGAATAAAAAACGTTTTATCACAATGTTCTTTGGCCATATACTGTTGTCCATTATTTTATCTTTTAGGTCGAAATTAACACCAATTTTGAAGCAATTATTTATTCCCTTTGTTTACAATTTTTCAACTGTGAAGTTGTTGTGATTGGGGAAAGTGTTCTGTAAGAAGTTAGCTACAGTTTCAGCTGTGGCGCCACCTCTTAGTTTGCTTAGGTGGAACCAGGTTTTTCTTTCGCCATACAGAATTCCTATTTCATCGCCAATACCTATTATGGCTTTATTTCTGTTTTTAGTACTGGCATTCACAAACGTTTGTATAGTGGGCCTCAAACACTGTTACCAGATTTTCCATTTTGTAGCACAGTCTTGTAAGATGTTTTGTTTTCTTTTCCTGTGTCTTCAGTGGTTTTGGCCAGTTCATTTTCTTGTTTCGCTACAGTCGAATTTCTTCTGCCTCCTCGCTTGTTTTTCACTTCTTGCCAGTCTGTACTGATGCCTTCTGAACAGTTTTCATCCATCAGATTGTTTACGTCTGTATTTGGTTTGTTTCTAATGTGGGGTTGAGTTTCACTGACACACTAATTTTTTACATTTGTACTAGATGCCACTCTAGCAATGTTTGGGTCTTCAACGTTATTTCTCATTGGAAAATTACCACTTGATGAATTTGCAGGCTTTTTGCTGTGTGGTGTGCAATTTCCAGTCATTGAATAATTGGTGATATGTTCCTTGATGACATGGTGACTAATGAATGGTGCATGAAGTTTTTGGAAGATGGTTTCATCCCCATTATCCAAAGTGACGCTGATTTCAACAAAATGTGGCTTGTGTTTGATGGAGCTCAACACCGTCGAAGCAGGTGAGTATTCAGTGTCCTGCTGGAGGAGGACTTTGGGGACAGCATTCTGACTCTGGGGCACCCAGAGGCCACTGGCATTGGCCTTGATTGCCTACCATATTCTCCAGATCTGAACATGTACAACTCTTTTTTGTGGGGTTGTATTAAAGACAAGGTATACAGAAATAACCCCAAAACCATTGCTGAGCTGAAAACAGCCATTCAGGAGGTCATCGACAACATCTATATTCCAAAACTTCAGCGGGTCATGCAGAACTTCACTATTCATCTGTGCCACATCATTGCCAATGATGGCAGGCTCTAAAATGGCTCTAAGCACTATGGGACTTAATATCTGAGGTCATCAGTCCCCTAGACTTAGAACTACTTAAACCTAACTAACTAAGGACATCACACACATCCATGCCTGAGGCAGGATTTGAACCTGCTACCATAGCAGCAGTGCGGTTCCGAACTGAAGCACCTAGAACCACTCGGCCACAGTGGCCGGCTGGATGGCAGGCATATTGAACATCTCATAAACTGAACCTGAATATCTGTAGTGACGTTTACATGTTGAATAAAGTTGTTTTCTTCATATAGTTCAGTAATTGTCACACTGTATAAGCACCACACAAGAAAGGACGGACCACAGAATATGCTGAAAGTCAGATAGCCAAATTGACGATAAAGGATTATATCTTATCCAGTTACTTCTGTAGATCTAAACATAAAGGTGGTGGAGTTTCCATACATATTAAAACAGGAAAGCCCCTAAAGACTACAAACAGTAAAGGACCGAGATTACCAATAGCTAGAGAAAAAGACTGAAATTACTGGTGTAGTGACTGATGACTTTAGATTGTTATGTGTGTACAGACCACCAAGTGGCAAAATTAGCATCTTTCTGAAAAAAACTGCCAACTTACTAAGAACGAATACTAAGAAAAACATTGTTATATGTGGATATTTCAATACTGATATGGGAAAGGACTCAAAAACAATACAATATTTTTAAGAATTGTGAATACAGTACAATATGGAGGCAACAATATCTGCACCAACAAGAATGACTTCTCAAAGTCACACAGTTATTGACTTCGTCTTTACTAATATTAATAGGTATAACTATGAGTCAGATGTAGTCCAAACAGAAGTATCTTATCATCATGGACAGCTGATCTGCTTCTGCAGAAGTAAGGACATAATATCAGAACCAATACAAACAACCAAAGAAATCAAGAACATCAGTGAACAAAATATTAACATTTTTAGAATATTATTAAGCAGGGAAACCTGGAATGAAACCCTACAGGTGCAGAATGTAAACAAAAAGTATCATTCACCAATCAAACACCATTTTAATGTAGCATTCCCCAAAGTAAAGAGACAAGGAAAGCCACAGGATCAGACAAAGTAGATTACCAGTGAAATAATAACATTGTGCAGGAAGCTGCAGGATTAGAGACAGAGGGCTGAAGCTCAAAATTATAAATTGCTGTGAAAGAAGCATAGAAAAATAATAAAAGAGACAACAGCAAGAGTAATGAATGCCACCACAATGAACTAGGCAGCTTGCAATGCAATTAATAGTGAAAGAAAGAAAAATGCTGGATCGAACAAAGAAACAGATATCAAATCAATGAAAATAGACAACACAGTGGTTACAGATGGTAGGGAAATAGCTGACACACTCAATGATGACTATGTAAATGTGGTAGGCAACTTAAAACAGGGGAAAAAAAGAGTTACTAAGCTAACCATGTTCTTGAAACCAGTCACAGAAGATGAACTGAGGAATACTATAAAAAAACTGAAGTCCAAGAAATTGGCTGGTAATGATCAAATATTGAATCATATAATAAAGCAAGTATGTGAGCAAGTAATCTCACCATTGATCTCTTTCAGAGATGCAATTTTTCTAGAAAAACTGAAGATAAGCAGGGTAGTGCCAGTGTACAAGAAAGGGGATAAGGATGACCCCAAGAACTAGAGGCCACTTTCACTGATATCACATTTCTCAATAATCCTGTAAATGCTTACATACACACACCAACAAAAGTTTTGCATCACCTTGGTTCTGAGAGTTACGGAACATGTACAGAAAACTGGAATAGAGATCAACATAAATATTATTTCCGCCCTTTTTATTGTTTATGAAAACCACACATTGCATGTTGTACCACCATACAGCAAGACCTTCAGGGGTGGTGGTCCAGACTGCTGTATGCATTGGTACCTCTAGTACCAAGTAACATGTTTTCTTGCATTGATGCATGCCTGTATTCATCGTGGCATACTATCCACAAGTTCATTAAGGCACTGTTGGTCCAGATTGTCCCATTCCTCAATGGCAATTTGGTGTAGATCCCTCAGAAAGGTTGGTGGGTCTTGAAATCCATAAACAGCCCTTTTCAATCTATCCCAGGCATGTTCAATAGGGTTCATGTCCAGAGAACATGCTGGCCACTCTAGTGGAGTGATGTTATGCCGAAGGAAGTCATTTACAAGATGTGCACAATGGGGGCACAAATTGTCGTCCATGAAGACAAATACCTTGCCAATATGCTGCTAATATGGTTGCACTATCAGTCGGAGGATGGCATTCACATATTGTACAGCCATTACGGCACCTTTCATGACCACCAACGGCATATGTTGGCCCCGCATAATGCCACCCAAAACATCAGGGAACCTCCAGCTTACTACCTTCACTGGACAGTGTGTTGAAGGCATTCAGTCTGACCCGTCTGCCTCCAAACACATCTCTGTCGATTGTCTGGTTGAAGGTATATGCGATACTGATCAGTGAAGAGAACATGATGGCATTCCTGAGCGATCCATTCGGCTTGTTGTTGATGGGCCAATCTTTACCGTATTGCATGGTGTCATGGTTGCAAATATGGACCTAGCCATGGATGTCAGGAGTGATGTTATCCATCATGCAGCCTATTGCGCACAGTTTTAGTCATAACACAATGTCCTGTGGCTGCACAAAAAGCATTATTCAACATGGTGGCGTTGCTGTCAGGGTTCCTCTGAGCCATAATCCGTAGATAGCAGTCGTCTCCCACAGTAGTAGCCCTGGGGCAGCCTGAGCGAGACATGTCATCGACAGTTCCTGTCTCTCTGGTTCTCCTCCATGTCCGAACAGCATCGCTTTGGTTCACTGCAAGATGCCTGGACACTTCCCTTGTTGAGAGCCCTTCCTGGCACAAAGTAACAATGCGGACACAATTGAACTGCGGTATTGACCATCTAGGCATGTTTGAACTGCAGACAATATGAGCCGTGTACCTCCTGCCTGGTGGAATGACTGGAACTGAACGGCTGTCAGACCCCCTCCATCTAATAGGTGCTGCTCATGCATGGTCATTTACATCTTTGGGTGGGTTTAGTGACATCTCTGAACAGTCAAAAGGACTGTGTCCATGATAAATATCCACAATCAATGTCTATCTTCAGGAGTTGTGGGAACCAGGGTGAAGCAAAACTTTTTTCGATGTGTGTATAATAGATTAGTTGATTATCTGGACAAATGCAACATTCTTATACCATCACAGAATGGTTTCAGAATGAGTAAATCTACAGAACCAGTGATTGACAGTCTGACAGGCTATAATATATAATATACAGTCCTTAGATAAAAAACAAGTTGTATCTGCAATGTTTCTGGGTCTCTCTCAAGCATTTGACACTACTGGCCATGATATACTGATAAGAAAATTGGAAAACTATGGTATTTGAGTGCAAGCAGGTGAGTGGATAGAATCATACTTATCAACAGGTAACTGTAGGGAGTGCATATCAGTCAGAAACCAAAGACATCAAATATGGAGTGCCACAGAGATCCATAATGGGGCCATTGCTCTTTAATCTATTGCCTGAAGAGAAGTAAACTAAACTAACCTCCTCCCGAACAGGCCATGAAGGCCCAACAGTACTGACCAGCTGCCCTGACATCCTCAGCCCATAGGCCTCACTGCATGCGGATATGGAGGGGCATGTGACCAGCACACCGCTCTTCCAGCCGTATGTCGGTTGCCGAGAGTAGAGCCACTACTTCTCAATCAAGTAGCTCCTCAGTTTGCTTCACAAGGGCTGAGTGCACCCCGCTTGCCAACAGTGCTCAGCAGACTGGATGGTCACCCAACCAAGTGCTAGCACAGCCTGACAGTGCTTAACTTTGGTGAGCTGACAGGAACCAGTGTTACCACTGCGGCTAGGCCATTGGCTGCCTGAAGAGAAGGAAGAAGAAATTGTGTGCAGATGACACAACAGTATTGAACAATGACCAAAATGGGGTACAGTTTGAGAGAAGAGCATACATATCTCCAGACACCACAGTCCTGAATGAGATTTTCACTCTGCAGCAGAGTGTGCGCTGTTATGAAACTTCCTGGCAGATTAAAACTGTGTGCCGAGCCGAGACTCAAACTCGGGACCTTTGCCTTTCGCGGGCAAGTGCTCTCCAACTGAGCTACCCAAGCATGACTCACACCCTGTCCTCACAGCTTTACTTCTGCCAGTACCTCGTCTCCTACCTTCCAAACTTAACAGAAGCTCTCTTGCGAACCATGCAGAACTAGCACTCCTGAAAGAAAGGATATTGCGGAGACATGGCTTAGCCACAGCCTGGGGGATGTATCCAGAATGTGAGGATGGGGCGTGAGTCGTGCTTGGGTAGCACAGTTGGTAGAGCACTTGCCCACGAAAGGCAAATGTCCCGAGTGCGAGTCTCGGTCTGGCACACAGTTTTAATCTGCCAGGAAGTTTCATATCAGCGCACACTCCACTGCAGAGTGAAAATCTCATTCTGGAAACATCCCCCAGGCTGTGGCTAAGCCATGTCTCCACAATATCCTTTCTTTCAGGAGTGCTAGTTCTGCATGGTTCGCAGGAGAGCTTCTGTTAAGTTTGGAAGGTACGAGACAAGGTACTGGCAGAAGTAAAGCTGTGAGGACGGGGCGTGAGCTGTGCTTGGGTAGCTCAGTTGGTAGAGCACTTGCCCGTGAAAGGCAAAGGTCCCGAGTTCGAGTCTCGGTCCGGCACACAGTTTTAATCTGCCAGGAAGTTTCACCACAGTCCTGAAAAATGGAATTTTTGTAAACCTAAAAAAGACTATGTACGCAGTTATCAGAAATGAAGAGAAGGCTGTGCATTTGGGTTTAGAAGTGATGAAATGAGACTGAAAGAAGTAGAATCCACTAGATACTTAGGTATTACTATGGATAATGAGCTGAAATAGAAGCAATATATTAATTCTGTCTGTAAGCATTTTAGCTCCAACATATTCATAATGAGGCACCTATCACAGTATGCAAACAGCTTCTGTGCACAGTATATCGTGGATTCTTAAAACCATACGTTCAGTGAAGGAAGACAGTGTGGGGAAATTCAAAAATTTAAGAAATAAGAAGGGTGTTCACATTACACACACACACACAAGGAATGAGGATCATATTAAAAAGAAGACTTCTGAAACATGCAGAAACTGCTTTAAAAGACTAGGCATCTTAATTTTACATCCTTGTACATAAATAAAACTATAACACATAGCACAAAAGATACTGCAGACTGGACTACAAATGCTAGTGTACACGCCCACAACACATGGAGGAAGAATGACATATGAAACATACCCTAATGATTGAAAATGCTTGAAAAAAGACTCCAGTACCTCAGGTATCAAGTTACTAAGAAGGTTGCCTAAAAACTGCATGTTAATGTATATGACACTAAGTTTTCAAAGAACTTCAAAGATTTTCCGGTGGAAAAGGAATTTTACAGTGCTGAAGAGTACTTATCACATTAAATTTGAATATATTGTTATCAAATGAAACTGCTGGCAGGTTGATAGACACACAAACATACACACAAAATTCAGGCTTTCACAACCAATGGTTGCTTCATCAGGAGAGAGGGAAGGAGAGGGAAAGACGAAAGGATGTGGGTTTTAAGGGAGAGGGTAAGGAGTCATTCCAATCCCGGGAGCGGAAAGACTTACCTTAGGGGGCAAAAAGGACAGGTATACACACACACACACACACACACACACACACACACACACACACACACACACACACACACACACACACACACACATATCCATCTGTACATACACAGACACAAGCAGACATTTGTAAAGGCGAAGAATTTGGGCAGAGATGTCAGTCGAGGTGGAAGTACAGAGGCAAAGATGTTGTTGAAAGACAGGTGAGGTATGAGCAGCGGCAACTTGAAATTAGTGGAGGGTTGGTGTTAGTGGGAAGTATCCAGATAACCCGGACTGTGTAACACTGTGCCAAGATGTGCTTGCCGTGAACCAAGGCATGTTTAGCCACAGGGTGATCCTCATTACCAACAAACACTGTCTGCCTGTATCCATTCATGAAAATGGACAGTTTGTTGCTGGTCATTCCCACATAGAAAGCTTCTCAGTGTAGGCAGGTCAGTTGATAAATCACGTGGATGCTTTCACACATGGCTCTGCCTTTGATCGTGTACACCTTCCGGGTTACTGGACTGGAGTAGGTGGGAGGGTGCATGGGATAGGTTTTACACCGGAGGCAGTTACAAGGGTAGGAGCCAGAGGGTGGGGAAGGTGGTTTGGGGATTTCATAGGGATGAACTAAGAGGTTACGAAGGTTAGGTGGACGGCGGAAAGACACTCTAGGTGGAGTGGGGAGGATTTCATGAAGGATGGATCTCATTTCAGGGCAGGATTTGAGGAAGTCGTATCCCTGCTGGAGAGTCACATTCAGAGTCTGATCCAGTACCGAAAAATATCCTGTCACAAGTGGGGCACTTTTGGGGTTCTTCTGTGGGAGGTTCTGGGTTTGAGGGGATGAGGAAGTGGCTCTGGTTATTTGCTTCTGTACCAGGTCAGGAGGGTAGTTGCGGGATGCGAAAGCTGTTTTCAGGTTGTTGGTGTAATGGTTCAGGGATTCCGGACTGGAGCAGTTCATTTGCCACGAAGACCTAGGCTGTAGGGTAGGGACCGTTTGATGTGGAATGGGTGGCAGCTGTCATGATGGAGGTACTGTTGCTTGTTGGTGGGTTTGATGTGGACGGACGTGTGAAGCTGGCCATTGGACAGATGGAGGTCAACGTCAAGGAAAGTGGCATGGGATTTGGAGTAGGACCAGGTGAATCTGATGGAGCCAAAGGAGTTGAGGTTGGAGAGGAAATTCTGGAGTTCTTCTTCACTGTGAGTCCAGATCATGAAGATGTCATCAATAAATCTGTACCAAACTTTGGGTTGGCAGGCCTGGGTAACCAAGAAGGCTTCCTCTAAGCGACCCATGAATAGGTTGGCATACGAGGGGGCCATCCTGGTACCCATGGCTGTTCCCTTTAATTGTTGGTATGTCTGGCCTTCGAAGAAGTGTGAAAGCACCCACGTGATTTACCAACTGACCTGCCTACACTGTGAAGCTTTCTATGTGGGAATGACCAGCAACAAACTGTCCATTCGCATGAATGGACACAGGCAGACAGTGTTTGTTGGTAATGAGGATCACCCTGTGGCTAAACATGCCTTGGTGCACGGCCAGCATATCTTGGCACAGTGTTACACGGTCCGGGTTATCTGGATACTTCCCACTAACACCAACCTGTCAGAACTCCGGAGATGGGAACTTGCCCTTCAGTATATCCTCTCTTCTCGTTATCTGCCAGGCCTCAACCTCCACTAATTTCAAGTTGCCGCCGCTCATACCTCACCTGTCTTTCAACAACATCTTTGCCTCTGTACTTCCGCCTCGACTGACACCTCTGTCCAAACTCTTTGCCTTTACAAATGTCTGCTTGTGTCTGTGTATGTGCGGATGGATATGTGTGTGTGTGTGCGAGTGTATACCTGTCCCTTTTTTCCCCCTAAGGTAAGTCTTTCCGCTCCCGGGATTGGAATGACTCCTTACCCTCTCCCTTAAAACCCACATCCTTTCGTCTTTCCCTCTCCTTCCCTCTTTCCTGTTAAAGCAACCGTTGGTTGCGAAAGCTTGAATTTTGTGTGTATGTGTGTGTTTGTGTGTGTGTCTATCAACCTGCCAGCACTTTCATTTGGTAAGTCACATCATCTTTGTTTTCTGAATATATTGTTACTTATAATCAATGATGGTAGAATGTAAGAAAAAAGGTTAGGAAGTATGTGGTAATGAATGTTTTCTATTTTTGATGTGCCCTATATTACATGTACATTCACTGTACACCTTGTAATCCTACAGGATAAAATAATATTCAACACAATTCAAGTATGATCAAGGTCACACAAACATTGCTGTAAAGTAATCATTCCTTCAATATAAATTTAAATTCTTGAAGTAAGTTATGCTCTTAATATATATTTTGATCATAAATTACTGTTACATTTCTTTAATTAAAAAAGAAAGAAAGAAAGCTGAGGACTAGCCACTGAGGGTGCTGGAAACCCGTTGCACCTTTGCACCTCAAGTGTAATTATCAATACTTTGGTTAAGCAGAATGAATATATTCTTTGTTGAATCATGCTCATCAGACATCAAGCAAATGTCATTTCCTGTTATTGATTGATCATTGCTGTAACTTCTTCTGGCTAATAAACTAAAATTCTAGCAAAAACTTAGGCTTGATAGCCATACCTCTTGCTTGGTTTTTACTTACAGTTAATAAGACAAAGCAGGAAAATCAGCTAAATTATTTACACTGAATTAACCCCCCCCCCCCCCACCTCAAAAAATGTATATAATCAAACCATGTAGGTTACCATAGACATTTTTAGATTTTAAACAGTATGTATGTTACTACTAGCAAGCAAGAGTAATTACATTTTCCAAACCTTTTGTTACTTACCTACTATACTCCTTTACTCTTTATTTTCTGTGTTATGAAAAGCTCACAAATATCAGACATTAGCATCCTTATTTCCTTACCAAATCATTGTATGTATAGGTCACACAACACAGGTGGGTTCCATTACTTTGTCACCTCAGAAAAGCCCCAAAACTAATAGTACGCTACTTCTATAGAAATCATCAAACACACCTCTTTCCCTAAACTAAAAATCCCAGTTTCACAGTGATGGTGTTCTGTATATCAATTATACTTCATTGAGGCATAGGTCATCCTTTATCAGGTTCACCAACCCTATTTATTACATCATTCACATATGTAACAGTACAGTAACCCATTTAATACTGCAGATTGCCTTCTCTTTTCTTTTCCTCCTATATTTTAAGGCAACTTACTACTATTGTACCTAGAACCCATACCTGATTACTTAGCTTCTTTATCTGCTGTTTCCCAAGTGTGTACTCCTGCATTTGTCTTAATATACCCAAAACTTATTTTTGTTCATACAAATGTATTTTGCTGGTGTGGCTTTTAATGCATCTATGCAGCTTCCATATGGATTCCAGTTGTATCTTGCCTGGAAGTGTACCCTCCCTTTTCCCCCCAATGGTTGTGACACCACTAACAGTCAATATTAATCTATTTAACTCTAAAAAAATTAATTACTTCATCAATGTAACCTTGTTGTAGTTTTGTAGTAAAAACACTGATGGAATGGCGTATGACATAATGTACTTAAGAGACACTCCAAAAAGGGGCTGTTAGTATTGTATCTGGCTAGACAATCTTCCAGATAAATACAAACTCCTTGTATGGTTTTATTCTGTATCTATCATCATTATGTTCTTAGAATGCCTGCGAGAGAGAAAGAAGGTAATTGCCATATTGTTATCATAACATTACATAGATCTTATTATGGTTATACAGGGTGTTTATAAATGAATATAGGGATTTTAACTCTTTTTAATATTTATTACATTAAACTTACAGATATAAATGATATGTCAAATGAAAGAGCAACTCAAACATTTTTACCAAGAACCTTATAAATGTCCAATGTGAGCACTGGCATAGCGAAGTACGCGATTGGTTGAACTTCACTGTACCCAAGTGTTGGATAGCCTGCAAGGGGCCCAATGACAGGGCTTGCTTTGCATGGCCTCCACGTTCGCCTGACCTAACACCATGTGATTTTCTTCTTTGGGGCTTCAGCAAGGATCGTGTGTATGTGCCTCTGCTACCAGCAGACCTTCCTGAATTAAGAAACCAGATTGAAGCTGCTTTCGCTACAATCACTGAAGACACACTTGTCAACATTTGGGAAGAATTCGGCTATAGACTTGATGTGTGCCGTGTGACAAATGGTGCTCACATTCTTGGTAAAACTGTTTGAATTGCTCTTTCATTTGATATATCATTAATAACTGTAAGTTTAATATAATTAATATTAAAAAGCGTTAAAACCCCAACATTCATTTATAAACACCCTGTATTACTGAAATAACATTTGCACTTAGGTAATATACCATTAATATCTATCAGAGATGCTGAGTTGCAGATAGGCACAACCAAAAGACTGTCAGAAAGTGAGCTCTCAACCAAAAAGGGTTTCATCGAAATTAGATCACACACACACACACACACACACACACACACACACACACACACACACATGCTCACGCACACAAATGCAACTCACACACACATGACCACAGTCTCTGGCAGCTGAATTCATTCTGGATTTTCCATTGTTTCATTAATATATATGACATTTTAAGCATGTTGTTTAATCATTCAACATTAATGTCACTTCAATAAGCACAATATATATGTGGCATGAGTGTGAAGGTGCTAAGTATATTGGAAGTACCCATGATTAGTTACTGCTCACTACTTCTTATCTGTAGGTGTAGTTTGCAGGAAGCACCTGCTACAGAGATCTGGTAGACAGTTAATACATCATTTGTAGCCCTGATCCTCTAATCAGTATAGATAGGATAGATTATAGCGCAATCTCATGCCATGTGATACAGATTTGTGTAACATTCTAAACAATATTTAGATTAATACACTCCTGGAAATGGAAAAAAGAACACATTGACACCGGTGTGTCAGACCCACCATACTTGCTCCGGACACTGCGAGAGGGCTGTACAAGCAATGATCACACGCACGGCACAGCGGACACACCAGGAACCGTGGTGTTGGCCGTCGAATGGCGCTAGCTGCGCAGCATTTGTGCACCGCCGCCGTCAGTGTCAGCCAGTTTGCCGTGGCATACGGAGCTCCATCGCAGTCTTTAACACTGGTAGCATGCCGCGACAGCGTGGACGTGAACCGTATGTGCAGTTGACGGACTTTGAGCGAGGGCGTATAGTGGGCATGCGGGAGGCCGGGTGGACGTACCGCCGAATTGCTCAACACGTGGGGCGTGAGGTCTCCACAGTACATCGATGTTGTCGCCAGTGGTCGGCGGAAGGTGCACGTGCCCGTCGACCTGGGAACGGACCGCAGCGACGCACGGATGCACGCCAAGACCGTAGGATCCTACGCAGTGCCGTAGGGGACCGCACCGCCACTTCCCAGCAAATTAGGGACACTGTTGCTCCTGGGGTATCGGCGAGGACCATTCGCAACCGTCTCCATGAAGCTGGGCTACGGTCCCGCACACCGTTAGGCCGTCTTCCGCTCACGCCCCAACATCGTGCAGCCCGCCTCCAATGGTGTCACGACAGGCGTGAATGGAGGGACGAATGGAGACGTGTCGTCTTCAGCGATGAGAGTCGCTTCTGCCTTGGTGCCAATGATGGTCGTATGCGTGTTTGGCGCCGTGCAGGTGAGCGCCACAATCAGGACTGCATACGACCGAGGCACACAGGGCCAACACCCGGCATCATGGTGTGGGGAGCGGTCTCCTACACTGGCCGTACACCACTGGTGATCGTCGAGGGGACACTGAATAGTGCACGGTACATCCAAACTGTCATCGAACCCATCGTTCTACCATTCCTAGACCGGCAAGGGAACTTGCTGTTCCAACAGGACAATGCATGTCCGCATGTATCCCGTGCCACCCAACGTGCTCTAGAAGGTGTAAGTCAACTACCCTGGCCAGCAAGATCTCCAGATCTGTCCCCCATTGAGCATGTTTGGGACTGGATGAAGCGTCGTCTCACGCGGTCTGCACGTCCAGCACGAACGCTGGTCCAACTGAGGCGCCAGGTGGAAATGGCATGGCAAGCCGTTCCACAGGACTACATCCAGCATCTCTACGATCGTCTCCATGGGAGAATAGCAGCCTGCATTGCTGCGAAAGGTGGATATACACTGTACTAGTGCCGACATTGTGCATGCTCTGTTGCCTGTGTCTATGTGCCTGTGGTTCTGTCAGTGTGATCATGTGATGTATCTGACCCCAGGAATGTGTCAATAAAGTTTCCCCTTCCTGGGACAATGAATTCACGGTGTTCTTATTTCAATTTCCAGGAGTGTATTTAATATTTGGAACAGACATGCTCTTAAGCATAGTCGTCTATTAGCTACCGCATCAAATACACATAAAACATCTTCATCTTTTATTATTTATAACTTGTGCCATTTTTACGTAATTTCTGCAAATTAGACACAAGTGGCTTTGGTGCTTCATATTGGTTAATGCTCTCAGGTAATTGTGTCAATGTCACATGTGAGTGCTTTTTTTCCAGGACATTCACACTCCAAAAAGGTAGGATCAGAGAATTCACAGTTTTAACATATGGATTATGTTTGTTACATTATTTTAAATGCTTGTTGTTTGCCCTCTGCAGAAATAATGGAGTTTCAGGGGGGTGTTTATTATTTATTTATTTCATCCCAGGACCATCTAATAATGATATGGGAGTTGTCATTATAATACAATAAAAATCAGAAGCTCAAAATATAGATATACACAGGATAGGTAAGTGTGCTCTATAAGGATAGGACAGGTGGTTGGCCATGGCCTTGATGAAGGAACCAGTCTTGCATTTGTCTGAAGTGATGTAGCAAAACCCAAATCAGGATGGCCAGAGAGAGTGGACTACGTCCTCCTGAATATGAAGTTAATGCCTTAACAGTAACACCACCTCATTCGGTTGGTGCCTGTTATATAACATTCTTTGATTTACACACAAATATCTTCTGACAGCTAATAATATAAAAACATAGTTTTGCTCTTTATTGCGCCATACATTAAGGACACCTGCTGATGACTTACCTGGAAAATAAAATGCATCAGTGAGATATTACTACCATGCACTTTATCCTGACACAGGACTTTCTTGCAAAAGCTGTAAATCATGATCATTAATTGGAATGTGACAGGATGTTGTAGTCAACCCCTTTCACTATTACCCACTACTCTGAGTCTCGAGTAGTCTTTAATTGTGTATTATGCATTAGTTATTTCTGCTGACAATGGAAATATGGAGGAAGATAACCAACAATAAATATAGTTGCGCCATCATTGCTCTGTATTTTATTCTACTTGTACGCACAGTGATAGGAAACACCTGTGATCCAGACCACATAAGTGCAATCAGTGAAATAGTAGCCAGCATTCTTCATCAAACTAATACAGATAGGATAGCAAAAGAAAAATTAACTTTAAGGATTATAGTATAGTATAAGGAGAAGACTGTCATATGGAAATCAGAATAAGAAGAAGTATAACGTACAACCTGGTGTGGGCATCACTTTGCATTGTTCATACAGGGCATGAACCCACTGACGTCAATGGCACTTAGCATCATTCCTGTGTGTCTGTGACACTGAAAAAGCCACACGAGAAGCTACCCTTGATACATCAGTCGACCTACACACCCCAGTTTGCTTAGTATGTCCATGAAGGCATCTGCCTTTATTAAAAAATACACTTTTTTGTCTTCTTTTAACTCTCCATAAACATTTAAAATTTGTCTTTGCATAACATAAAGTTTAAATGTGAATGCTTAGCTGTGCTTGACTCCATCCTTTTCGTAAGTAATCAATTTACTAAACATTAACACCAATTCATTTGTACTTAGTCTTGCAGCATATCAGTATATAATGTTGTGTAAACATCAGAGACGCCAGAAAACAAATACCAAATACCATGTTGTTGTTGTTGTTGTTGTTGTGGTCTTCAGTCCTGAGACTGGTTTGATGCATCTCTCCATGCTACCCTATCCTGTGCAAGCTTCTTCATCTCCCAGCACCTACTGCAACCTACATCCTTCTGAATCTGCTTAGTGTATTCATCTCTTGGTCTCCCACTACGATTTTTACCCTCCACGCTGCCCTCCAAAGCTAAATTTGTGATCCCTTGATGCCTCAGAACATGTCCTACCAACCGGTACCTTCTTCTCATCAAGTTGTGCCACAAACTCCTCTTCTCCCCAATTCTATTCAATATCTCCTCATTAGTTATGTGATCTACTGACCTAATCTTCAGCATTCTTCTGTAGCACCACATTTCGAAAGCTTCTATTCTCTTCTTGTCCAAACTAGTTATCGTCCATGTTTCACTTCCATACATGGCTACACTCCATACAGTACTTTCAGAAACGACTTCTTGACACTTAAATCTATACCCGATGTTGACAAATTTCTCTTCTTCAGAAACTCTTTCCTTGCCATTGCCAGTCTACATTTTATATCCTCTTTACTTCGACCATCATCAGTTATTTTGCTCCCCAAATAGCAAAACTCCTTTCCTAATCTAATTCCCTCAGCATCACCCGACTTAATTCGACTACATTCCATTATCCTCGTTTTGCTTTTGTTGATGTTCATCTTATATCCTCCTTTCAAGACACTGTCCATTCCATTCAACAGCTCTTCCAAGTACTTTGCTGTCTCTGACAGAATAACAATGTCATCGGCGAACCTCAAAGTTTTTATTTCTTCTCCATAGATTTTAATACCTACTCCGAATTTTTCTTTTGTTTCCTTTACTGCTTGCTCAATATACAAAGATTGATTAACATCGGGGAGAGGCTACAACCCTGTCTTACTCCCTTCCCAACCACTGCTTCCCTTTCATGCCCCTCGGCTCTTATAACTGCCATCTGGTTTCTGTACAAATTGTAAATAGCCTTTCGCTCCCTGTATTTTACCCCTGCCACCTTTAGAATTTGAAAGAGAGTATTCCAGTCAACATTGTCAAAAGCTTTCTCTAAGTCTACAAATGCTAGAAACGTAGGTTTGCCTTTCCTTAAACTTCTTCTAAGATAAGTCGTAAGGTCAGTATTGCCTCACGTGTTCCAGTGTTTCTACGGAATCCAAACTGATCTTCCCCGAGGTCGGCTTCTACTAGTTTTTCCATTCGTCTGTAAAGAATTCGCGTTAGTATTTTGCAGCTGTGACTTATTAAACTGATTGTTCAGTAATTTTCACATCTGTCAACACCTGCTTTCTTTGGGATTGGAATTATTATATTCTTCTTGAAGTCTGAGGGTACTTCGCCTGTCTCATACATCTTGCTCACCAGATGGTAGAGTTTCGTCAGGACTGGCTCTCCCAAGGCCGTCAGTAGTTCTAATGGAATGTTGTCTACTCCCGGGAGCTTGTTTCAGCTCAGGTCTTTCAGTGCTCTGTCAAACTCTTCACGTAGTATCGTATCTCCCATTTCATCTTCATCTACATTCTCTTCCATTTCTATAATATTGTCCTCAAGTACATTGCCCTTATATAGACCCTCTATATACTCCTTCCACATTTCTGCTTTCTCTTCTTTGGTTAGGACTGGGTTTCCTTCTGAGCTCTTGATATTCATACAAGTGGTTCTCTTTTCTCCAAAGGTCTCTTTAATTTTCCTGTAGGCAGTATCTATCTTACCCCTAGTGAGATAAGCCTCTACATCCTTACATTTGTCCTCTAGCCATCCCTGCTCAGCCATTTTGCACTTCCTGTCAATCTCATTTTTGAGAAGTTTGTATTCCTTTTTGCCTGCTTCATTTACTGCATTTTTATGTTTCCTCCTTTCATCAATTAAATTCAATATTTCTTCTGTTACCCAAGGATTTCTACTAGCCCTCATCTTTTTACCTACTTGATCCTCTGCTGCCTTCACTACTTCATCCCTCAGAGCTACCCATTCTTCTTCTACTGTACTTCTTTCCCCCACTGCTGTCAATTGTTCCCTTATGCTCTCCCTGAAACTCTGTACAACCTCTGGTTTAGTCAGTTTATCCAGGTCCCATCTCCTTAAATTCCCACCTTTTTACAGTTTCTTCAATATTAATCTGCAGTTCATAACCAATAGATTGTGGTCAGAGTCTACATCTGCCCCTGGAAATGTCTTACAATTTAAAACCTGGTTCCTAAATCTCTGTCTTACCATTATATAATCTATCTGATGCCTTTTAGTATCTCTGGGATTCTTCCATGTATACAAACTTCTTTTATGATTCTTGAACCAAGTGTTAGCTATGATTAAGTTATGCTCTGTGCAAAATTCTAACAGACGGGTTCCCCTTTCATTTCTTACGCCCAATCCATATTCACCTACTATGTTTCCTTCCCTCCATTTTCCTACACTCGAATTCCAGTCACCCATGACTATTAAATTTTCGTCTCCCTTCACTATCTGAATAATTTCTTTTATCTCATCATACATTTCATCAATTTCTTCATCATCTGCAGAGCTAGTTGGCATATAAACTTGTACTATTGTAGTAGGTGTGGGCTTCGTGTTTATTTTGGCCACAATAATGCGTTCACTATGCTGTTTGTAGTAGCTTACCCACACTCCTATTTTTTTATTCATTATTAAACCTACTCCTGCATTACGCCTATTTGATTTTGTATTTATAACCCTGTATTCACCTGACCAAAAGTCTTGTTCCTCCTGCCACCAAACTTCACTGATTCCCACTATATCTAACTTTAACCTATCCATTTCCCTGTTTAAAAATACCAAATACCATAGGACTACAAAAATCCAAACAACCACTTTTAAATTATTGACAAGAATCTGTCAATAATGTAATTATAATTGTGCATCAAAGGCAGATAATCTTTCTCAAATGGACTTATTAGTTATAACTTCTGACAAAGGAGATGTGTTAACAATTAATTCATCATCTTGCTGCTACACATGTCTGAAAGAGCAGACACTATTTGTTTTGATCCCACAGCTGTAGGTATGCATGACGAAGTTGAAATTCTGACCTAGCTGCAATATGGCATTGAAATAAATTCAGTGGCAACAAGTGTAAATTTGTGCCAGACCAGGACTCTAATGTGTATTTCCTTCTTTATGTAAGCGGTCGCCTTATCTGTTTCAGCTATGCTATGCCCAAGCCAAATTCCCAACTTGTCACTCACTTCATACTTAGTGTCCCCTGTCCATTGTTCTCTTTGCTCACAGCCACATGCTGATTCTCTCAAGAGGATGGATGAAGAGTGCATCTGTACTGAAAGATCTTTAATTGCTATCAAGGTGCATATATTTATATATGTGGTTTCTGTTGTTGCAACTGCCTGTGTAGGTGGGAACTGCCCTCCAGTAAATCTTTTGTTCTCACAGTACTCTGGTCCAAGCCTCTGCTAGATTCCTTCCCACTCCTGAACCTTTCCTCTCCCATATTTCTTTCCAGGCCTCATGTCATTACTTTAATAGAGAACCACCTGCTCTCCCCACCCCCAGTATCCCGTGATGTGCCCCTTCTCAGTTACCCCTACCTCTCACGTATGTGAACCTGAGCAACCACTCAATCTGTATCACTTGTGTACCTGTGACTGTGTATGTGTGGTGGGGTGGGGATGGGGGGGGGAGGGGGGGGAGCCGGCTGAGGAGAGGGGAGGGGGATAGAGAGACATCATGTTTCCACTAGAAAAAGAGCAGTAACTTCAAAATTATTGAAGTTTGTTTGTTGTTACAAATTTCTAAGCTATAGGTGAGTGGTTGTCTTTTGTCCTTTTTATTGAATGTTTCCATCCTGGAATTACT
This sequence comes from Schistocerca nitens, assembly GCF_023898315.1. NCBI lineage: Eukaryota > Metazoa > Arthropoda > Insecta > Orthoptera > Acrididae > Schistocerca > Schistocerca nitens. The sequence continues at coordinate 598,921,451 of NC_064621.1, forward strand.
GTTATTGTAGTTTAATAACACTTATTTAATAATAATAGTAATAATAAATAATAGTTATTATTTAATTAATCCCCCCCCCCCCCCCCCCCCCCCCCATGAATCATGGACCTTGCCGTTGGTGGGGAGGCTTGCGTGCCTCAGCAATACAGATAGCCGTACCGTAGGTACAACCACAACGGAGGGGTATCTGTTGAGAGGCCAGACAAACGTGTGGTTCATGAAGAGGGGCAGCAGCCTTTTCAGTAGTTGCAGGGGCAACAGTCTGCATGATTGACTGATCTGGCCTTGTAACAATAACCAAAACAGCCTTGCTGTGCTGGTACTGCGAACGACTGAAAGCAAGGGGAAACTACAGCCGTAATTTTTCCTGAGGGCATGCAGCTTTACTGTATGACTAAATGATGATGGCGTCCTCTTGGGTAAAATATTCTGGAGGTAAAATAGTCCCCCATTCGGATCTCCGGGCGGAGACTACTCAAGAGGATGTCGTTATCAGGAGAAAGAAAACTGGCGTTCTACGGATCGGAGTGTGGAATGTCAGATCCCTTAATCGGGCAGGTAGGTTAGAAAATTTAAAAAGGGAAATGGATAGGTAAAAGTTAGATATAGTGGGAATTAGTGAAGTTCGGTGGCAGGAAGAACAAGACTTTTGGTCAGGCGAATACAGGATTATAAATACAAAATCAAATAGGGGTAATGGAGGAGTAGGTTTAATAATGAATAAAAAAATAGGAGTGCGGGTAAGCTACTACAAACAGCATAGTGAACGCATTATTGTGGCCAAGATAGATATGAAGCCCACACCTACTACAGTAGTACAAGTTTATATGCCAACTAGCTCTGCAGATGACGAAGAAATTGATGAAATGTATGATGAAATAAAAGAAATTATTCACATAGTGAAGGGAGACGAAAATTTAATAGTCATGGGTGACTGGAATTCGAGAGTAGGAAAAGAGAGAGAAGGAAACATAGTAGGTGAATATGGATTGGGGCTAAGAAATGAAAGTGGTAGCCGCTTGGTAGAATTTTGCACAGAGCACAACGTAATCATAGCTAACACTTGGTTTAAGAATCATGAAAGAAGGTTGTATACATGGAAGAGCCCTGGAGATACTAAAAAGTATCAGATAGACTATATAATGGTAAGACAGAGATTTTGGAACTAGGTTTTAAATTGTAAGACATTTCCAGAGGCAGATGTGGACTCTGGCCACAATCTATTGGTTATGACCTGTAGATTAAAACTGAAGAAACCGCACAAAGATGGGAATTTAAGGAGATGGGACCTGGATAAACTGAATAAACCAGAGGTTGTACAGAGTTTCAGGGAGAGCATAAGGGAACGATTGACAGGAATAGGGGAAAGAAATACAGTAGAAGAAGAATGGGTAGCTTTGAGGGATGAAGAAGTGAAGGCAGCAGAGGATCAAGTAGGTAAAAAGACGAGGGCTAGTAGAAATCCTTGGGTAACAGAAGAAATATTGAATTTAATTGATGAAAGGAGAAAATATAAAAATGCAGTAAATGAAGCAGGCAAAAAGGAATACAAACGTCTCAAAAATGAGATTGACAGGAAGTGCAAAATGGCTGAGCAGGGATGGCTAGAGGACAAATGTAAGGATGTAGAGGCTTATCTCACTAGGGGTAAGATAGATACTGCCTACAGGAAAATTAAAGAGACCTTTGGAGATAAGAGAACCACTTGTATGAACATCAAGAGCTCAGATGGAAACCCAGTTCTAAGCAAAGAAGGGAAAGCAGAAAGGTGGAAGGAGTATATAGAGGGTCTATACAAGGGCGATGTACTTGAGGACGATATTATGGAAATGGGAGAGGATGTAGATGAAGATGAAATAGGAGATATGATACTGCGTGAAGAGTTTGACAGAGCACTGAAAGACCTGACTCGGAACAAGGCCCCTGGAGTAGACAACATTCCATTGGAACTACTGACGGCCTTGGGAGAGCCAGTCCTGTCAAAACTCTGCCATCTGGTGAGCAAGATGTATGAAACAGGCGAAATACCCTCAGACTTCAAGAAGAATATAATAATTCCAATCCCAAAGAAAGCAGGTGTTGACAGATGTGAAAATTACTGAACAATCAGTTTAATAAGCCACAGTTGCAAAATACTAACACGAATTCTTTACAGACGAATGGAAAAACTAGTAGAAGCCGACCTCGGGGAAGATCAGTTTGGATTCCGTAGAAACACTGGAACACGTGAGGCAATACTGACCTTACGACTTATCTTAGAAGAAAGATTAAGGAAAGGCAAACCTACGTTTCTAGCATTTGTAGACTTAGAGAAAGCTTTTGACAATGTTGACTGGAATACTCTCTTTCAAATTCTAAAGGTGGCAGGGGTAAAATACAGGGAGCGAAAGGCTATTTACAATTTGTACAGAAACCAGATGGCAGTTATAAGAGTCGAGGGGCATGAAAGGGAAGCAGTGGTTGGGAAGGGAGTAAGACAGGGTTGTAGCCTCTCCCCGATGTTAATCAATCTTTGTATATTGAGCAAGCAGTAAAGGAAACAAAAGAAAAATTCGGAGTAGGTATTAAAATCTATGGAGAAGAAATAAAAACTTTGAGGTTCACCGATGACATTGTTATTCTGTCAGAGACAGCAAAGTACTTGGAAGAGCTGTTGAATGGAATGGACAGTGTCTTGAAAGGAGGATATAAGATGAACATCAACAAAAGCAAAATGAGGATAATGGAATGTAGTCGAATTAAGTCGGGTGATGCTGAGGGAATTAGATTAGGAAAGGAGTTTTGCTATTTGGGGAGCAAAATAACTGATGATGGTCAAAGTAGAGAGGATATAAAATGTAGACTGGCAATGGCAAGGAAAGCGTTTCTGAAGAAGAGAAATTTGTTAACATCGAGTATAGATTTAAGTGTCAGGAAGTCATTTCTGAAAGTATTTGTATGGAGTGTAGCTATGTATGGAAGTGAAACATGGATGATAAATAGTTTGGACAAGAGTAGAATGGAAGCTTTCGAAATGTGGTGCTACAGAAGAATGCTGAAGATTAGATGGGTAGATCACATAACTAATGAGGAAGTATTGAATAGAATTGGGGAGAAGAGAAGTTTGTGGCACAACTTGACCAGAAGAAGGGATCGGTTGGTAGGACATGTTCTGAGGCATCAAGGGATCACCAATTTAGTATTGGAGGGCAGCGTGGAGGGTAAAAATCGTAGAGGGAGACCAAGAGATGAATACACTAAGCACATTCAGAAGGATGTAGGTTGCAGTAGGTACTGGGAGATGAAGAAGCTTGCACAGGATAGAGTAGCATGGAGAGCTGCATCAAACCAGTCTGAGGACTGAAGACCACAACAACAACAATTAATTAATAATGTAGCCCATAAAAGCACATACTCACAGTTATGGTAACCATATGTTTTGACTCCAAAATGAGCCTTTCTCTGTGTATATAAAACTTTCTGTGTAATGAGCCAGGAATCAAACCTGTACCCTCACCTCCCTTTATGTTTTTATTCATTCCTGATCTTTCCTCATCATGCGATCAGTAGAACTCAATATGTCAGTGTTGAAGAAACTTGATACAGTGCACAACTTTTCTGACATCCACTATTGAAATCTGAATTTTCTGTTAACTTGTGCACAAAACTAGAATTCAAAAGTTGTCTCATTGTTGTATTAATTCTTTAAGATAATTTCATTGCATGAATTAGTAACAGAGAATGATAATGTTATGCTTTTAACCCCTTGGAATATAAATGCTGTTAATATTTTCCATGTAGTTTTTAGTTTACTTTGTATGGATGTAGTCAATCAGTTTTTCAGATATAATGCAGTTACCAATACTGTACCTTTTTGGACTGCTTTCAGGTTGTGAATGCAATAAACAATGTTTGTGCAGCCGCTGTCGCTTCTCACTATAATGAACTCTTGGCTTGCTCAGAATGCTCAAGGCTTGATGTGCAGTGACAGTAAGTAGTGATGAAATTTAAATATAATGCTGTTTTAAAAATTAAAATGTAACTTATTTATTTAATATTAGTTTACATCTACATCTATGTCTATACTCATCAAGCCACTTTACAGTTTATAATTGAGAGCAATTGAGAGCACTTGTGTACCAGTGTACCTTTCCCTTTTTCCTGTTCCAGTCACATACGATTTTTAGGAAGAACAATTGCTGGTAAGCCTCCATGTGGGCTCGAATCTTTCTTATTATGTCTTGATGGTCTTTTCATGAGAGATATGTAAGTGGAAGTAATATATGAGATGTGATCAAAAAGTACTGGGTATTTTTGTTTTTCTTCAAGAATCTTCAACAACATCAACTTTGACCACTTCAAAGTAATCGCCCTCAACTATAATAAACTTGTGCTAGTGCTTTTTTCAGTATTGGAAGCTCTTCTGGAACTCACTTTTTTGTATGGTGCTTGTCTCCTTCAGTGATTCTGTTTTTATATTATCAGTGGTGGCAAAACGACATCCTTTCACGGTTCTCTTCGGCCTTGGGAATAGAAAGAAGTTGTAGGGGGCCATGTCCAGTGCACATGGTAGCTGATGCAACATAAGAGTTTTGCTTTTGCCAAAAAATCGTGATCAAGCATTTAGGTGAGAGCGGGAGCATTATCGGGACCCAATTTTCACAACTGGTTTTGCCATAATTCTGGTCATTGTCTTCGGATGCTTCACACACACAAAGCATAACTTTCAAGTAGTATTCATTATTGGCCATATGAACATAAGGCAGGAACTCATGATGCACTATGCCACTGTTATCAAAGAAAACAGTAATCAAAACAGTGAGAAGAACCTATACATGTGAACAAACTTGATAAATGTTTTTCAGACTTGGCTCTTCAGGCTGTTTCCATTGGGATTATTGGGCCTTGGCTTCAACATCATAGCCATATATCCATGTTTTCCCAGCTGTTATAACACTCTTTGAAAGTTCTAGATCATTGTTGATTTCATTCAGCAATTCCTGACCGATTTTTACATGATGTAGTTTTTGGTTGAAATTCAACAATTTCAGAACAAACTTTTCTGCTAAGTGTTTCAAGCCCAAAACATCTGAAAAATGCTTGCCATGAGCAGAAGGATATGCCAACATTGTCAGCAACTTCTCTGATTGTGATTTGGAAATTTTCCAGAACTATTTTCTTTACTTCTTCCAGATTGTCATCGGTAATCTATGTGCTAGGGCATCCAGGATAGTCATCATCTTCAACATCTTCTCATCGCTCTTTGAAACATTTGTACTACTCATAAATTCTTTTCTTACTGACAGTTGATTCACCAAAAGCCACAGTCAAGCACATGAATGTGGTAATCCACTTTATTCCATTTTTCAAGCAAAATTTAATGCAAATTCTTTGATACATCTTTTTCAAAAGTAAAAATTCACTGAACACTTGAAAATACACATAATCTTTTCGACTATCAACAATAAACTAAATATTCAAAACAAATGAAAAATCCACTTACTGATTAAACCTAAGACCAGAACTTCATTGGATTTTCTATGCAGTAGTTAGATAGAGTTTTACTTTTTTATTCATTGAACTCTTCATGCCTAGCCCTCCTTAGACTAATTTTCACTTCATTGAGCTTTTGTTTGTCTTTGAGGCTTTGGCTACATTTAAGTTTGTAGTAAGGTTCATTTTGCTCTCATAGCAGCTTCCAAACACGGTTTTCAAACCACACTAGGACTTCTCCATCCCTCACAATTATGGTTGGGCCACATTGAATGATGCTGTTGAACATTTTCCATTAATGCTCAGCAATATCAGTGCTGGAGATTAAATTTTTATGACGACCTGTCAAGTAATCTGAAATATCTTTCCTGTCATTCTTGCTAAATGGAAAGCTCTTACTGCTTTCTTTGTGTTCCTATTTACAGCCATGTTCAGTGGTTCTGTTATGGCATTATGGTCACTGATTTCCTCTTCTATGACAACTGAGTCAAAACGTTTGGTCTGTTTGTCAATCGCAGGTCTGAGGTATATCTTCAGAAGTCAGTTCTCTGATTAACCTGCTCAATGTAATTTTTGGGGAAGGCATTTAGAATAATTAAACATGATTCTCTGCCCCTACTACCCAACCTAATCACTGGAGTCTTCCAGTCTACAGCTGCTAAACAGAAATCTCCACTTAAAACTGTAATATGACCACAAAATTTACATGTAGTGTTCTCTGAGTTTTCCCTCAACTGTTAAGACACTACTGTTGTGAGGTGGGGGTCTATATAAGCATCCAATGACCCTGTTTGATTCACTTTTAACTTTTATCTTCACACAAATTATTTTGCGTTCTGAACCTATACTAGTCTCACTAGATGTTGTTATATTTTTTTATTGCTGCAAACATACCTGCACTCCCAGCATTCAACCTATCTTTGCTATAAACATTCCAATCAGAGTTTAAAATTTCATTGCTATTAGACTCTGGTTCCAGTCAGCTCTCTGTCCGCAACACTGTGCAGGCTTTGTTACCTTTTATAAGTGAAATTAGTTCCAGGACCTTTACATAGACACTTCTGCAGTTAACCAATAATATTTTATCATTTTCTTTCTCCAATCTGCTGTGACAGATGCTACTCTGTCTGAGCTCAGAAGACACCTTGTCAGGCCTATGGAGGGATTTCTCTAGCCTAAAAAATGTCCAATATATGCAGAGCACTCTTCATCAAACAATAAAAAACAAGGAATCATATATTAGTAATGTGCATCACAGTATTAGACTCTATTTCATTATTATTTCTAGCTGTATTATTTGAGATTTTCTTTTCTTCTGTTACTGTATCCATGTCCCTAAAGGTTCTCCTTCCTCACTGAATCTACAGAAGATGATGATTTAATGTATGTGTTTACACTAGACTAGTGACAATTTTTCTTCTTCTTCTTCTTCTTCTTCTTCTTCTTTTTACACTGCTGCCTCTACAGCAGTGTGTGTGTGTGATCATGCTCAGAAGTGGTGCAGGGAAATGATAAACATTATCTCTAACAACAATATGAGAAGAGGAGATCACTATTGTGTGTGTGTGTGTATGTGTGTGTGTGTGTGTGTGTGTGTGTGTGTGTGTGTGTGTGTAGATTTATAATATGTAAAACTTACATACATCTAAATATGAAACTCACAGAATTCAGACGTTTTGAAGGTAGGCAAGTTTTTTTTACACATTATCAAAGAACACACTTAACAAATGTGAGATTATTATGCTCCATAATAAGATGGATGACACTAGATGGAAGGATTTCTGGATCTGTTTCTGATGCAGATAACAATAGCTATATTTCCAAAGGGTTAAAGTTTAATGGAGGACCCCAAACGGAAGGATGTGATGCTTAGCATTAGACATTGATGGAAGGTACCATATTTAATTGTGGAAGTTACCAATATGTGCAGTGTGATAGTTTTGTCTCATAGTATGTTGTTTTTTATGTATAGTAAGGAAAGTTCTGGTGGAAAGTAGATAATTTGGGAGAAAATTAGACTACTTACCAGATTTCAGAAGCATTATGTAGTTGTCAGACACACCCAAAAGAGAATGAAAGCATTGATAGCTTTTGGAAGAAATTGCATGATGAGCTAGGCTATGAATACACACACAGACTTGTACCCAGTTGCACTGTGTGTGTGTGTGTGTGTGTATTATTTAATGGGCTTCATTGCAATAAATCAAATACAGCTCTGTTTATGAACTCTCCCTCTACATCTAACTCTCCAATAAAATGTGAAATTATTCTGTTCAAACTGTAAAATTACCTGTCTGCAGAATAATAACTACTCAGAATAGTTTGGAACTCACCTCATGATGGAAATATATTAGATCTAATGGCAACAAATAGACATGACCTCTTTTTATATATTCACATTACAACTGGCATCAGTGACTATGATGTTGTAGTAACCACGATTACTAAAGGACACAGGACAGTTAAAATAGGCAGAAAAAATTATCTGTAAACCAAATAAAATTATAGTACTGTCATATCTCAAGAAGGATTTTAAACATTTAGCTCTGGATAGAATGGCCTGTGTAAGGACAAACAATAGCAAGAATTTGTGAAAACCTATTATCAAGAGGTGATTGGCATGAGAAGCCATGATTGAAGGAAAAGCAAAACAGTGCCAAAAAGTATTCTATTGTGTTTTTGTAAATATCCTGAACTGGTTCACGAGATACTGTGGCTGTGTGGCATTGTTAGCTGCCTCATACGAAAGATGTGCTTTATGGGGCTCCACAATTTTAGTTGTTTTTAATGTGATAAACTGTTGGTGTTCATCTTTGGCATGCTAGTGTAGAAGGTGTCATGACACAAGCTACAAGCAAAATCCATGCATTGTGCACAGTTATTAACATAGGCCTATACAAATATAAGGAAACTTGCAGTACTTCTTTGCTGCCTAATTAAAGTCCTGTGTCACATGAATTCACTTTGAAAACCTAAATCTTAAAACTTTACATAAAATTTAAATGTGATTTTCATGCTAATTGTATCATATCTCATTTATCTACATCTATACTCAGCAAACCAGTGTGAGGTACATGGCAGAGGGTATATCCCATTGTACCAGTTATTAGGATTTCTTTCTGTTCCATTCACATATGGAGCGTGGAAAAAATGAATGTTTGGATGCCTCCGTGCAAGCAGTAATTATTCTAATCTTATCCTCACAATCCCTGTGTGAGCAATACATAGGGGGTTATAGTGTCACATTCAATAATAACTCATTGAAGAGCCTTTTGCAGATCTTCATTCTCCACCTGGAGCTGCTACACCCTTGGTTGCAATTGTGAATCCATCTCGAGCTCTCTCTTGACCTGATCATGGGCATCCTTTTAAACAAATACACCTCAAAACAAACAAAAAGTCTTCATGGCAGTTCCCACTACACGTCTCTGGTGACTTCACCTTGGCAGTATCTTCTCACTGGAAGTAAAGCTCATGACTTATGTCTGCTGATCATCAGTCAATGTGGCAGTCTCATGCACTGGCATTGTGGCATCACCCAGCATTGTGGTGGTGCTCGAGCAGCTTCGTGCAGATGCAGCAGCAGCAGCAGTGACTACACTGGGTAGACTGCAATGTGTAGCCCAGATTGACTGTGCTAAGCTCTCACCTAGTTCACCTGAGCGCAGAGTTGGATGGCTCCACATGGCTGTTTAATACACCCGTCCATGGCTTAGTAAATTGAAGACAGCACCACAATGCCAAAAACAGGTTACTAAAATAACACCTTTTATAATGCCAGTTTGTAGTCTCACATGGTGAGTAGGGCTGTAGGCTGATTTTAAAAGGAGTGTTGACCTGCAAACAACATACTCATATTTGGAAAAAGAAATTGTATCAATCTGTTTTCTTATGAAGATTGCATGTTATGATTGCCAGGGAGAGGGAGGGCGAGAGAATGTTAACCCTTTAGTCTCAGACCTGTCCAGCAGGAAGTTTAAAGATAAGGAAGACTAAGACAATTGGTGACTGCGACTAAGACAATTAGTGACTGCTCTTATGGTGATTCGGAAGAAAAGGGAACTCAGTTCTATGGCTATTGCTCTGAGACCCTGCTGCATGATTTTATTGAGAAGGTGACTTTGCTGATTACAATTCAGCCTATTCTGGTTTGAACTGGACAATTGTTGTCACAGTAGCAGTAAGGTAGAGGATGAAAAAGGCAGCCTTATTGTAAAATTTAAATAATAAAAATTTCTTGTATTCTGAGTCTGCAGAACTTTGTATTGTTTATTATTATTATTATTATTATTTTATTTATCCATCATTTGACAATAAATATTGTATGGATGTTGTCAAGGGTACATGTAAGCCATTTCAAAGAAATGGGACACAAACTATATATACATAAAAAGGTACAAAACAAAATAATACAATGAAGTTAATAATAATACAATAAAATTAATACATCCCTGCCTGTTATTTTAAATGCATAGTCTGTTTTTTGTAAGGCTTTAGTTCTGTCCTCCCTAAATAGCAAGTCCATATATTCACAACACTGCTTAAGTATATAATTACATCACACAACAGCTGTCCTTTAAGTATGTAAATGTAATGAATGATTAGAATATAATAGAGGGAAACATTCCACGTGGGAAAAATATATCTAAAAACAAAGATTTGTTTTTAGATATATAATGAATGATTAGGTACAGATAGAGTATTTTCCACTTTGCCTTTATAAATATCATCAGAAAAAATTTATTGACCTACATAGTCATTTACAGAATAAAAACATTGTTCTACTAGAAATTTTTTAAATTCTGTTTTAAATTTGTTATCATCTTCTAACTGCCTGATGTTGACTGGCAGTGCGTTGTACAGTTTTGCACCGATATGGCTCACATGCCTTTGTGTATTCATTCTTTTTGTTCGCTGAGTATGGAGTGCTGCGCTATTACGGGTATTGTAGTTATGGAAGTTGGCATTTGTCTGAAAATCTGCAATGTGGGCCCTGACATACAATACACATTTGTATATGTATAATGATGGTATAGTAAGTATTCTAAGCTTTTTGAATATGGGTTTGCAGTGTGTCTGTGGATGACTGTGAGTTATTATTCGGATGGCCCTCTTCTGCAACAAAAAAATTTGTTTTAGGCGCCCTGTTGTGGAACCCCAAAATATTATTCCGTATGTGGCAAGAGATTGAAAATAGCCGAAATATGCCATTCTGGCACCCTCTGAGGTACAAACATTTGCAATAATTCTGAGGGCAAAACAGGCTGAATTAAGTTTCTGTGCAAGTTTTATTATGTGGTCATTAAAATTTAAGTTTTCATCCACATGAATCCCCAGCAATTTTGTGAATGTCACTCTGTCTAAGGCTTTGTCACCCCATACCAGATCGAGATTTACATTTTGACATCTTTTCCCAAACTCAGAATTAGACTTAGTTTAAAGTTTTTTTCTGCTGTTCTGTAAAACATTGCAGCAGTCACAATTTGGACCCACTGTGAATGCTATTCTCTAACAAGAGATGAGTTGTTGCTGTTCATACGCTGCTAGCAATTGCCCTGACTGCTGTCTAATGATTGAAAGCTGTTGTCAGTGGATGTGGTGAGAGGGAGATCGAGAATACATACTGGAGATACCAAAGGTACCACAGGTACTGTCCTCTCCTTTGAATACTCTTTCCTCTAGAGGAAGTACATATCTATCACTTTTTATTTATTTATTTTTCTTTCAATATATAAACTTTACAGCCAACCAGTTGCATAAGTTTAGTTTACAACCCTTGACCAGATTTCAATACCACTAAGTGTGTCTTCTTCAGCGGGAAAGTCACCTATAATGTTTTAAACACACCATAAAATAAACTTCTAAAATACTTAATACTTTACAGCACTGAAATGAAGTACATAGGGTAAAATTACATTACTTTAAAATTGTAAACATACATGATGAGCTAAGGAGCTTCTGTCAAACAATAGAAAATATGGAATACGGTCTTCCATGGAAACAGTAAAACTTTTTACAGCATGATAAAAGAGCAGACATTGGACTGAGTGTGTAACAACTAGTTATAATGCCAGGTAAATGTGATATAGAGTGTGCCACTTGCTGGGAGCTAGCAGCATGATAAACACTCAGCTGTATGAGATATGAGCTTCTTTAATGCCTTTAAGCCATTGCTCACAAATATATAATACTTTGGTTCATGCTTCCATTCACTTCTATTTCAGAAACATTGTTTCTCCCTTTCCTTTATGGGCTCTGTACTTCCTTACTGATAGCACACCATATGGCACTGTATACACATACTGTTTACAGATATTATGTAATGCATATTATCCCCTCCCCTCTTTTTTGCTTACTGTAACTGCTTGATAAAATCCTGCCATAGTACATTTTCATTTTGTGCAACATATAGTCATCATCATTTTTACAAAAAAAATATTTTATTCCTTTTTTATCTTGGATACATTCTTTCTCTTATACTGCAGACAATTTCACAATTTACTTTGTTTAAACATCTAGATACATATCATATTGATATATTACTGTGACAGTTGTGGATTTCATATAGTTAAGTATTTGTCATGCTACTAGCACCCAGTAAGTGGTGCACTCTACGCCATGTTTACTTGGCAGTGCAGGTAGTTGCCACTCACTCAGTCCCATGTCTGCTCTTCTAACAGGCTGTACCAGTGTAACAATTTTTACTGTTTCTGTGGAGGACTTTATTTGCTGTGGAGGACTTTATTGGATATTTTCTACTGCTTGACTGGAGATCATTAGCTCAACATGCATGTTTACAATTTCAACATCATGAAATTTATGTAAGTACCAGTTTTACAGCATGTACTTCATTTCAGTGTTGTAAAGTGTACGTATTTTAGTTGTTTAATTTGTGATTATAGTTGAGTTCCCTTCTGAAGAAGATACTCTTACTGGTACCAAAACCTGGTCACAGATTTTACAGTAAACTTATGCATTATACATTGAAAATTTATTTACAGATGCTGTGCCAGCCATGTTTAAAATTGTGATATTTATCACCAATCATTCACTTGTCTATGGGTGGTATGTGAGTAGTAGATTTACCACCCTTGTACAGTGGAGCCAGGGCCAAGGAGAACTCTGGATATTGCACTCATATGCCCCCCTTGCTCCCCCTTACCCCTTCCCTCCCCCTCCCCCCTCCATCCCATCCCTCCCAATCAACAAATATGACGTGCTGCCTTCCAATCATTGGCAGGTCAAATGTACGGTGAATAATGGTATCCCTTATGAGAATGGCAGCAAGGGATGGGTAGGATCATCTTGTGCACTCAGTGTATATTCCAGGAAGACTCGTTCAGCATGATGAAGAGGATGTTCCAGCAGCCATCGAGTGAACAGCGTACAACCAACTGCAGATTGTGGAGCATATTGGAAAAAATGATACCCATTGTCTAGGCTATGAGATCACATTTGCATCATTCTAGATAAGATTCAGCAGACCAGCCTAGCTCAGGGAATTTCAATGAACTTCACAATTCACAGCATTTTCCCTTAAGGTGATCACAGTCTCTGGTTCTGAGTGGACTGGATGGGTTGAATCAGAAACTTCTGAGATACTGTGGCAAACTTAGCTGTGTAGATTTGCACCATAGCTTTAATAACTGTAGGGCCCCCATAAATGGGTCAGGTGTTGACTCTCCATCCAGTCCAGAAATTCATACCTGCAGCTCACCCTTAGGTATTAGAAGAAATGTGTCTCTTAATGTTCATATAGTACACTCCTGGAAATGGAAAAAAGAACACATTGACACCGGTGTGTCAGACCCACCATACTTGCTCCGGACACTGCAAGAGGGCTGTACAAGCAATGATCACACGCACGGCACAGCGGACACACCAGGAACCGCGGTGTTGGCCGTCGAATGGCGATAGCTGCGCAGCATTTGTGCACCGCCGCCGTCAGTGTCAGCCAGTTTGCCGTGGCATACGGAGCTCCATCGCAGTCTTTAACACTGGTAGCATGCCGCGACAGCGTGGACGTGAACCGTATGTGCAGTTGACGGACTTTGAGCGAGGGCGTATAGTGGGCATGCAGGAGACCGGGTGGATGTACCACCGAATTGCTCAACACGTGGGGCGTGAGGTCTCCACAGTACATCGATGTTGTCGCCAGTGGTCGGCGGAAGGTGCACGTGCCTGTCGACCTGGGACCGGACCGCAGCGACGCACGGATGCACGCCAAGACCGTAGGATCCTACGCAGTGCCGTAGGGGACCACACCGCCACTTCCCAGCAAATTAGGGACACTGTTGCTCCTGGGGTATCGGCGAGGACCATTCGCAACCGTCTCCATGAAGCTGGGCTACGGTCCCGCACACCGTTAGGCCGTCTTCCGCTCACGCCCCAACATCGTGCAGCCCGCCTCCAGTGGTGTCGCGACAGGCGTGAATGGAGGGACGAATGGAGACGTGTCGTCTTCAGCGATGAGAGTCGCTTCTGCCTTGGTGCCAATGATGGTCGCATGCGTGTATGACGCCGTGCAGGTGAGCGCCACAATCAGGACTGCATACAACCGAGGCACACAGGGCCAACACCCGGCATCATGGTGTGGGGAGTGATCTCCTACACTGGCCGTACACCACTGGTGATCGTCGAGGGGACACTGAATAGTGCACGGTACATCCAAACCGTCATCGAACCCATCGTTCTACCATTCCTAGACCGGCAAGGGAACTTGCTGTTCCAACAGGACAATGCACGTCCGCATGTATCCCGTGCCACCCAACGTGCTCTAGAAGGTGTAAGTCAACTACCCTGGCCAGCAAGATCTCCAGATCTGTCCCCCATTGAGCATGTTTGGGACTGGATGAAGCGTCGTCTCACGCGGTCTGCACGTCCAGCACGAACGCTGGTCCAACTGAGGTGTCAGGTGGAAATGGCATGGCAAGCCGTTCCACAGGACTACATCCAGCATCTCTACGATCGTCTCCATGGGAGAATAGCAGCCTGCATTGCTGCGAAAGGTGGATATACACTGTACTAGTGCCAACATTGTGCATGCTCTGTTGCCTGTGTCTATGTGCCTGTGGTTCTGTCAGTGTGATCATGTGATGTATCTGACCCCAGGAATGTGTCAATAAAGTTTCCCCTTCCTGGGACAATGAATTCACGGTGTTCTTATTTCAATTTCCAGGAGTGTATATTAGTGACCTTGCAGACAATATTAATAGTAACCTCAGACTTTTTGCAGATGATACAATTATCTACAATGAAATCAGTATGAAAATGCTGCACAAATATGCAGTCAGATTTTGATAAGATTTCGAAGTGGTGGAAGGATTGGTAACTTGCTTTTAAAACTGTGCATTTTACAAAATGAAAAAATGTAGTAACCTACGACTGCAATACTAGTCACAGTTGATACCAGTTATTGCATACAAATAATTGGTGATAACAATTTGTAGGGATACGAAATGGAATGATAACATAGCTCAGTCGTAGGTAAATCATATGGAAGACTTCAATTCATTGGCAGGATACTGGGAAAAATGCAATCAGTCCACAAAGAAGATTGCTTACAAAACTTTTATGCAACTTTTGAAAGGAATTATTGCTGGGCACGATGCTGGACTCAACAGCCTAACAGCTGTTGCTGGAGAATAATTAGTTTTCAATGGGACTTCGTAAAATTTAACTTCAGTGAGTTATTTAAGCCCAACTAGTCTTGTGATTAACCACACTCTTCACATATGTCTGAGAATAATAAACAATTAACTGAACTTTAATTCTTGTGTGTGTTGACTACAATGATTTAAAATTAGCCCAACATCATAATTATATGTTTTTGAGGAACAATATTTGGTGCACATGAATCATAAACATTAAATAATTATCCATGCAATGTGTTCCATTGATGGTGTATGGTCATAAACATTAATAAAGTAAACTTTATTTTATTTTAAAGCCCTAGACAGGACCAGAAGTGTCACGAACTCTAACCATTGGTTACTGCCTTCAGTGCTATTGGATAGGTTCTGGTAGCAGTCAAGTTACCATGTGAAACCTATCACATAGTTATCATAAATGATTTTAATGCAGTTGTTACCAAATATGGAATCAACTGAGAAACCCAAGTACATTTATTTTGCTGCAACAATGCACAGAGATTTTATTAATCACAGATTATGCCATACTTCTGTATTACATTCATATGCAACACTACTCTAAGTTGATTTTACATCTGAATCTACATCTGTACTCTCCTAACCACTGCGAAGTGCATGGCAGAGGGTACGTCCTATTATACCAGTTATTAAGGCATTCTCCAGTTCCATTCACCTGTGGAGCATGGGATGAATGAGTGATTAAATGTCTGTGTGCATGCTATAATTAGTCCAATCTTTTCTTTGCAATCCCTATGGGAGCAATACTTAGGAGGATTGCAGTATAATCATAGATTCATCACATGCAGTTGGTTCTAGAAATTTTCTAAGTCAGTTTTCAGGGATAGTCTGTGTTTGTCTTCAAGTATCAGCCAGTCCAGTTCTTTCAGCATCTTTGTGTCATTCTCTCAAAAGTTGAAAAAACCTGTGACCAATCATGCTTCCCTTCTTTGAATATGTTCAATATCTCCCGTTATTATTATCTGGCAAGGGTCTTACACTTCTGAGTAACTTTCTAGGACAGGTTGCCCAAGTGTTTTGTATGCAGTCTCCTTTGAGGACTGATCATATTTTCCTAGCACTCTACCAATGAACTCTATGTGATCATTAGATTCCATATCCCAACAAACTGGTACACCCAGTTATTTGTATGAATTGACCCATTCCACCTGTGACTAATTGATACCACAGTCATATTATACTAGGTTTTTTGTTTGTTTGTTTTTTATGTTTCTAACACTTAAAGCAAGTTGCCAAGCTTTCACCAGTTTGAAACTTACCAAGATCTGACTGAATATTTCTGCAGCTTCTTTCAGACAGTACTTCATTATACATAACTGCATCATCTGCAAAAAGTCTGAATTTGCTATTAATATTGACCACAAGGTCGTTAATATATAACATGAATGGCAATGGTCCCAACACACTTTCCTGGGGCACACAAGAAGTTATTTCATGTTTTTAAATGACTCTCCATACAAGATAACTTATGATATGCTTCCTACCAAAAAATTCTCAGTCCAGTCACAAAGTTCAGTTGATAGCCCTTACAGCCATACATTCAACAGTAAGCATTGATGTGGTACTGAGTCAAATACTTTTTGGGAGTTGAGAAATACTGCATCTACATGACTGCCTTGATCCATAGCTTTCAGTATGTCACGCGAGAAAAGTGTGAGTTGGATTTCACATGGTCTCTGTTTTCAGAATCCATGCTGGTTGACATGGAGGATGTCATACATACAACAAATGGATGTCAAGGATATCGGACAGTAGTTTTGTGAGTTACTCCTGTTACCTTTCTTGTAAGCTGATGTGGCCTATGTTTTCTTCCAACTAATGGGCAAAGGTTTTTGTTTGAGGGATCTATGGTAGATTATACTAAAGAGATGGGCTTACTCAGCAACAAATTCAGTATGGAATCTGATAGGGATTCCAACTGACCCTGGAACTTTCTTCTATTTTCATGATTTCAGCTTTTTCTCAACACCACTGACACTAATATCTATGTCACTTATTTCTTAGTGATATGAGAACTTGGCTTTCTGTAGTAAAGGGACATCTGAAAATAGAGTTAAGCATTTCTGATTTTGCTATGCTATTCTCAATTTCAGTTGCGTCACTTGTGAGTGACTGGACTCTAGCTTCAATGCCATTAACAGCCTTTACTTATGACTAGCATTTCTTTGGGTTTTGTGAAATATCTTTTGACAATATTGTTTTATGGTAGTCATCGAAGGCTTCGTGCATTGCTCTTGTGACAGCCAAAGACATTTAATCCAGCCTATGCTTTGTTTTACACCTATTCTGGAGTAGTATCTGTTTCTTTAGATGTTGCTTTACAGTGACTGAATACCCTGGAGGATCACTCCTACCATGGAATATTCTACTTGGTTTACATATACCCAGTACATAGTCATCTATTCTTTTAAGCTTGTGTCATAGTTCCTCGGCATGCTCCTGAGCTAAAAGTTTCAAGTTGCTCATTGATGTATGACACTAGTGCTTCTTTATTTAGTTTACTGAATGTACATATCTTTCTACTTGTTTTAGTTGCCCTTTGTACTTTGGTAATAATTTTTGCTACAACAGCCACATGGTCACTGATACCAGTTTCAGTGTGGACATCCTGAAAGAGGTCGGTCTGTTTGTTGCCATTAGGTCTACTATTTTTCCATCACAAGTGGGGTTTTAATAATTTGTTCTGGGAAGTTTTTGGAAAAGGCATTTAGTAATGTTTCAGAAGATGTCATATACACCACTAACGAAACTGTAATTATCCCAGATGATTGTTAGATGGTTAAAGTCTCCTCCAATGATTACAGTATGATTTGGGAACATATGTGTGAACTGAGGTTGTCTCTTAAGTTTTTGGTTGCATCAGGAGGAGGGTCTGGTGGTCAGTAATAGGATCCAAATATAATTTCATGCCCATCCCTGATATAGTCCTGCCCAAACAACTCTCATGCAACTCCTCAGGTTTCCCAGTGATCTAATGACATCTTGGGTTGTCGGGTGTTCTGCCAGATATCAGCATCATTCTTGCACAATATTTCGGTAACATAGCTTGTAACCTTCATCAGGTGCAGTCTCAGGTCGTACCCGATGAAGGTTACGAGTTACGTTACCAAAATATCATGCAAGAACAATGCTGATATCCAGCATAACACCTGACAACCTAAGTTGTAACTCTCATGCAGCTTTAATTTCTATCTTGGTAGATTTGAGATTCTTGTCTGCTGTACTGAATAAACCACCTCCATTTCCCATTTGCCTGTTCTTTCAGGATATGCTGAAATTTTCCCAAAAATCTCACTGCTGTAACTTCATGTTTTAAACAGCTTTCAGTACCTAGCACTATGTGAGCTTCACTGCATTTTAGGAGCACAAAAGATGTTGGCATTTTGTTGCAATTCCTTTGGCAGTTAACAACTAGGATTTTAATATACTTTCCTGTAGGGGGCATTTCTTTGGATCTTACACTGATACTTCCAGGTTTTTGCTACCTGTGTAGTAGCCACTGATATGTAGTGCACACCTGAACCATTTAGAGAAGCCCCACAGTTCTCAACCCTATGGCGCAAGTCTAGGAATTCACAGCCTAGTTTGTCATAGAACCTTCACAGTGTCTGGGTTAAGCCTCCTACTCGACTCAGAAGCAGGGCCATGAGCTGTTACAGGGACAATGCTGCAGACTGTGAGCTTCATTGAAACTCCATGAGCAAGGTCGATTTCCTCAACCTTACCTACCAGCTGCTGAAATTATCCATCTTGGAGCTGAGATTACAGGCATAATTTATCCCATAGTGTGCCAAAATCTGGAGCTGTTTACAGCCTATTTTATCAGTGACTGCTGGAACAGAATCTTCAACATGCTGAATGAGGCCTCCAGGCATATACACAGAGTGCACAAGATGATCCTTCCCATTCCTTGCTGCCATTTCCCTAAGTGGTACCATTATTTGCCATATGTCGGAACGGCCAATGATTAATAGACCCTACCCTTTTGTATTTGCCTCACCTTCACAATCCCTAACAGGTGAAGTGAATCACTGCTTTATTTTGGTCTCAGCTGATGACAGCATCTCGGACTTGTTGGTTAGGGGAATGGGTGTAACAACCTAAGTTCTCCTTTGTACCTGTCTCACAGCACAGGACACCCAGACCTACCATTGTCATGGCACTCAGTCAAGTGGACAATGAAATGTTACTAGCTAGCAGTTATAAATAATTTCGGGGTTTTTTACTCATCCGTATCTGTCACTGCCATGGTCCTGAATTCTTAGACAATAACTGTAAAATAGACTGAAAAGTCCAATGAATATTTAATCAAGTATTAAGTTTCAGAATATTGATAATTGTAATTTCGAAAAATCCAACCTTCCTTTACAAAAATTCAAATAAATTTTAACATACTTACAATAATGAAATGAATGTTGCTTAACAAGCTACATGTTTTCTGTCCAATGTCACACAAAGTACTGCCCCCATGCTAACATGTCTCCCACTATTTATGTAATCATTAACAATCTACTGTATTGTTGTACATGCTTTTTTAAATAAATAACAAACAAAATTAGTTTTTAGTACAGTATTTCATAAATTACATTGACTCTTATATATTAAACATATGAGTGAATCTTAGCACATTTATTAATTTAAAAGTGTACACACTCTTAAGTACTGTTCATTAACAATACATAAGTAATTTTTATTAATTACAGAACATTCATGTTTAGGGCAATATCCCTACCAATTACAGGACCTACACCCTTCAATACAATTACAATGTAGTAACTGCCCTAGTTGTATCTATTCCACAAGTACATGTTTACCTACACCCCTATAGTATTTACGTCAGAAATTTTCTGTTCATGGTCAAAAAATATTTTTAAATCAGTTTTAATGGACTGTTATGTCTCAACAAGTAGTGATAGATCCTAAATTTCCTGCAGAATGGACGGTATCCACAGGAGAAATACCTTTGGTATTTCTGGTACATGACTCTTGGTAATCCTCCCAACATGCCCATTTGCAGCAGCTTCCAATTGCCTGACAGTACTCAGGGCACCAGCTGCTTAACATCAACTGTCTCATCCAATAGCTGAGAACAGAATACACCATGGATCCGCATTGTGCCTGGTGCGGTATTTTACAGAACAGTAAATAAATAACTTTCAACTAAGCTTTTCGATTCTCTTTTAATTTATGGGTCTGTCATGCTGCAAGTATTGCCAGTAGTATTTTAGAACTGAAGTGACTAACAGCAAAATGAGATATCTATTATGACAACAACAAAACTTGGTACAAAATTTCCTGTTTCTTTGAAACATGTTTTATGTTGTGATCAGCAACAAATTCAGTAAGAGCATTAATTTATTATAAATGTTGACAATATACACTCCTGTTAAAAGAGAAATTAATGTGACACTTTGTTAGTTATTGCTGATTTACTATGAAATAGGTTACACACAACACTTGCAATTTAAAAAAATTCATGAACATACACATTTGCAGTGTCAAAAAATTCTCAGGAATGTACCTTTTTTCAGATAAATAAAGAACGATTTTTTAAAATAAGGATAATGTGGCCAATAATTTCTAAAAATCACAAATTAAATTTACATTTAACCATATAGTATGAGTTTTTTGCGGTACTTACAATTTTTTTAAAAAAAGCATAATACATTATGATGTACATGATAATTGACACAATTAATGAAAGATTATGTGAACATGACATGAACAGAAGAATATCATAATCTAGGATTTCAAAGTAGACCTATCCAAAACAAGGGTCTCTCACGCAAAGAAAAATTCTGAAGTTGGCTTATATATGTAAATAAATGTGCAAATTGCACAGATTTTTTACTTAGCTGAATTTGTGACCCTCTACAGTGCAGCATCAGTTTATCTCTGTTAACATTTTGAAAGTAGTGGAGCATCAATCAAAGAACGTCTTCTGCTTGTCATGGCTAACAATGCTTGGTAACTTCCTGCTCCTGTCTGTCTGTCTTTTCCTAAACAGGACAACTTTATGTTTTTCATTGATATATTTATTGTTATTTATGAGTTGTCTTGCTTGTAGCTTTTAGTCATAAATAACATTTGATTTGTTCCTATTTGAACAGATGTATCTTTGCTTCAGTTATCACTTCGCCTTAGTTTTGCATGCCTATTTTCTCTCATTATCTCAAAAAGCAAGAGACAATTTTTCTGAAAAACATGATGAATTTACATCTTGTTATTGATTTTTAATTGAACTGTGTTATCATAGAATTTTAGTTATCTTTATCATGTTTGGAACTATGTATAATGGAATATAATTTGTTCAACAGTGACATTTCGAGAAGCAGAGCAGCAGCATGGTGCTGAAATAACTGGTCTTAATACCAGCTGTAATGTAGCACAGCTAGTTAGTTCAGGCCTGTTGGCCTTGAAGCAACCACAGACCCCAAGCAGCAGGAACAGGGGTGAAAGTGGTGGCAACACAGTGGCAGCTGTATTTCGATTACTTGGTTTGGAGCCTTCACGTCTTCGAGCAGTCACTCTCAATTCTCTTCTTTTTATTGCACAGCTTGTAAGTAAATATTACTGCAGATTGGATTAGCATTCCTTGCACTTATGAAACACTGAAATAAAGTTGTATTCTTAGGAATATCTAATTTTTTATGTACTGTGCACCAGAATAGGAAGAACAACTTAAATTTTTCTACTGTCATAGAGTTCTGTCTTAATTTTTTCTATTTTAAGCAGTGCAATGCATAGTATTGATCACATAGAGATATTTTCTATAATAAAATGATCACACTAAATATATACAACTAACAAAATTTTCTCCACAATGTTATATATTACTCAGCACAGCATAACAACTTAGCCTGTTATACCAATACCAATGCTGAATGTTGAAATTAAATCAGAAACGTACTTTCTGTGGTTGCTTTTTTTGTTGACACATCCTGTTGTATTTCCAAAAGCATTTTTTGTCAGTTTTACATTTTAATTTATACTATTTCACTATAAATTTAAATGTAGCCAAAGACTCACAGACAAATAAAAATTAATCATTGCCAAAATAGCTGTGCATAAAGTGTTCAACAAATTTGAAACTTGACAGAAAATCCAAAGAAGTTTTGGTGAACAGATCAAAGCCACCCATCCAGAAACTCTGTGACCATAGTGGTGCTGAAATGGAGGACAACACAAAAAAAGCCCAAAATACTAAACGTCCTGTTCAAAATAGTTCCGCATCATACAAATGACAGGATGGCTGATATCAAATTAAGTGAGCATGGGGTAGAAAAGCAACTGAAATTGCTCATCAGATGGAAGGCCACTGGACCTGATGGAATACTAATAAGATTCTGTAGAGAGTATGCAAAGGAATTCCCCCGTCCCAACAACAGTGCGCCACAGGTACTTGGAGGAACAAAGTGTTCTAGATGATTGGAAAAAAGTTCAGGCTATTTCTAGTTAAAAGAAGGGCCATCAAGTAGATGCACAAAACTGTAGGCCTATATCTCTGACATTGGTCAGTTGTAGATTTTTGGAATATTTTATCTTTGCATATTATGACACTTATGGAGGCCAAAAATCTCCCTGATAGGAACCTATATGGGTTCTGAAAACAATGAGCAAGTGAAACCCAGCCCCCAGAGAAGTGTTACTGGACATTAAATTTATGTATTTATTATCATCCCAATGATCACATGTGTGATATAGGATTTGTCAGGATACATTCTAACAACTACATAATATCTTTACAAAAAAATTTTATGCTGAATTCATATGAATCTATCTTTTGTTTAATATAATATACAACTGATAAGTGTTTTTATAACATAACTTCTTATGTGCTTGACAGACCTATTCCTTGATGTTGTGATTTCATTTGTGACATTTATGATATCATATATTCTTATGCAGTTGAGCAGAGCTATTCACTTATACTGTAGTGACATTTGTTAAGCATGTGGTTCTTAATCTTCTTATGTGCTTGACAGACATATTCAATGATGTAATTCCATTTGTCACATTAACTTAAACATATATTCTAATACAGTTGAGCATAGAAATTCACTTACACTGTAATAACATTTGTCAAGTATGTGATTCTTTATAACAGTTTTAAATTTATCCTCATTTTCCAGTTCTTTGATATGTTTTGGTTTGATGCCTTGATTACATACATGTTTCTGACTTCGGGTCCTTGTTACAGCTTGTAAGTGGAGATCTTTACATTGCTGTGTATCGTGATTATGGTAGTCTGTATTGGTTTTCATTTTGTCCTGATTTCTGATTTTTTTTTTTTTTTTTTTTTTTTTTTTTTTGCACTCAGTGTTAGCTTGTTTGCACTAAACCATTTTTGTATATCTTGTAGGACATTGTCCACAGTACTGTGCAATGACTACTTCATATCACTAACTATTAAACTAGTATCATCAGCAAATAACATGATTCTAGCTTTTCTGTCTGACACCTGAATATCATTAATGTAAATGAGGAACAGCAAGGGGCCTAATACACTTCCTTGGGGTACTCCTACTGTGACCTCCCTTGGATCTGGTCGTAGTTTAATTTTTTTGGTTAATATTTGGTGCTGTAATTTCAACCACCTGCGTCCTCTTTTCCAGATATGACTCAAACCACTTTTTTACTGGTCCTCTGACACCTATAGCTTCAAGCTTTTCCAAAGGTATGCTGTGGTCAACAGTGTCAAAGGCTTTTGAAAAATCTAGATTTATCCCAACTACACTTTTTCCCCCTTCCAATTTACTGATTATTTCTTTTGTGTATTCCAGTACAGCTGTTTCGGTACTTCTCCCAGCTTGAAATCCATGCCGATTACTGTTTATTAGATTGT
The DNA here is from genome assembly GCF_023898315.1 of Schistocerca nitens. Taxonomy (NCBI): domain Eukaryota; kingdom Metazoa; phylum Arthropoda; class Insecta; order Orthoptera; family Acrididae; genus Schistocerca; species Schistocerca nitens. The sequence continues at coordinate 598,945,436 of NC_064621.1, forward strand.
GGATATTAAGATAATGTGTGACTCTATATTTCATTAGTATCTCTAAAACCTTAGAGAAAGTTGGGAGAAGTGAGAAAGGTCTGTAGTTGTTCCATTAAGTTTCGGGTGTGCAGTCACAAGAAACTTAATGGAACAGTCTTTGCGCAGCCAAAACCTGAAGATTCACATCAGGTCTGTAGTTTTCTATTTTAAGCTTATCATACTGCTGGCTGCCTTGGGTGCTGCTATCTTAATCTGCTCCCCAAAATTCCTGCTTAATGTCTGGGGTATATTTAAAAAGTAATTATTTATATAATTAGGCATGGCATATTTATCTACCATTATATTCTCCTCATCTTTTAGAATGATTTCCTTATCTTTGATAAGTACCCCGGTTTCTTTTCTCACAATTTCCCATGCTATTTTAGTTTTATTTCTGGACTGTTTTATTTCTATGTCATTACTTAGTAACTTTGCATTTGCAATTACTTGGTATATTTTCCTATACCTTTTTACATATTCTATAAAATCAGTATCTGCACACTCCCTCAACTCTAAATTGAGCTTTTTCATGTTTTCACATGATTTCTCCCCCCATGAACCATGGACCTTGCCGTTCATGGGGAGGCTTGCGTGCCTCAATGATACAGATAGCCGTACCATAGGTGCAACCACAACGGAGGGGTATCTGTTGAGAGGCCAGACAAACGTGTGGTTCCTGAAGAGGAGCAGCAGAATTTTCAGTAGTTGCAGGGGCAACAGTCTGGATGATTGACTGATCTGGCCTTGTAACACTAACCAAAGTGCCCTTGCTGTTCTGGTACTGCGAACGGCTGAAAGCAAGGGGAAACTACAGCCGTAATTTTTCCCGAGGGCATGCAGCTTTACTGTATGATTAAATGCTGATGGCGTGCTCTTGGGTAAAATATTCTGGAGGTAAAATAGTCCCCCATTCGGATCTCCGGGTGGGGACTACTCAGGAGGACGTCGTTATCAGGAGAAAGAAAACTGGCATTCTACGGATCGGAGCGTGGAATGTCAGATCCCTTAATCGGGCAGGTAGGTTAGAAAATTTAAAAAGGGAAATGGATAGGTAAAAGTTAGATATAGTGGGAATTAGTGAAGTTCGGTGGCAGGAAGAACAAGACTTTTGGTCAGGCGAATACAGGATTATAAATACAAAATCAAATAGGGGTAATGCAGGAGTAGGTTTAATGATGAATAAAAAAAAAATAGGAGTACGCGTAAGCTACTATAAACAGCATATTGAATGCATTATTGTGGCCAAGATAGACATGAAGCCCACACTTACTACAATAGTACAAGTTTATATGTCAACTAGCTCTGCAGATGATGAAGAAAATGATGAAATGTATGATGAGATAAAAGAAATTATTCAGATAGTGAAGGGAGACGAAAATTTAATAGTCATGGGTGACTGGAATTCGAGAGTAGGAAAAGGGAGAGAAGGAAACATAGTAGGTGAATATGGATTGGGGCTAAGAAATGAAAGAGGAAGCCGCCTGGTAGAATTTTGCGCAGACCATAACTTAATCATAGCTAACACTTTGTTCAAGAATCATGAAAGAAGGTTGTATACATGGAAGAACCCTGGAGATAGTAGAAGATATCAGGTAGATCATATAATGGTAAGACAGAGATTTAGGAACCAGGTTTTAAATTGTAAGACAATTCCAGGGGCAGATGTGGACTCTGACCACAATCTATTGGTTATGAACTGTAGATTGAAACAGAAGAAACTGCAAAAAGGTGGGAATTTAATGAGATGGGACCTGGATAAACTGACTAAACCAGAGGTTGTACAGAGTTTCAGGGAGAGCATAAGGGAACAATTGACAAGAATGTGGGAAAGAAATACAGTAGAAGAAGAATGGGTAGCTTTGAGGGATGAAGTAGTGAAGGCAGCAGACGATCAACTAGGTAAAAAGACGAGGGCTAGCAGAAATCCTTGGGTGACAGAAGAAATATTGAATTTATTTGACAAAAGGAGAAAATATAAAAATGCAGTAAATAAAGCAAGCAAAAAGGAATACAAACGTCTCAAATATGAGATCGACAGGAAGTGCAAAATGGCTAAGCAGGCATGGCTAGAGGGCAAATGTAAGGATGTAGAGGCTTATCTCACTAGGGGTAAGATAGATACTGCCTACAGGAAAATTAAAGAGACTTTTGGAGAAAAGAGAACCACTTGTATGAATATCAAGAGCTCAGATGCAAACCCAGTTCTAAGCAAAGAAGGGAAAGCAGAAAGGTGGAAGGAGTATATAGAGGCTAACAAAGAGATAGAGGGGCTGGCCAGTACTTACCTCAGCTCAGTACAGCCGATAGATACACAAAAAACAGAACCGAAAACTTATGTTCCTAGCTTTCGGAACAAATGTTCCTTCATCAGGGAGGAGAGAGGGGAAAGAAAGGGAAGAAGGGAAAGTAGATTCAGTTACTCACAACCCATGTTATGAAGCAACAGGGAAAGGAAAACAGGGAGGGTAGCAAGGATGGAGGCATGGTTGTCAGAGGGAAGCCAAAGCTATTCTACTGTAAGTACTGTGCCAGCTTCAAACCAAAGAGGATGCATACAGAAGTAAAGAGGTATATAGTATAAAGATAAACACAACTATGTAGGATGAAAAGATGCGTGAATGGCTAAAGAGGAAAGGGAAAGAGGAGAAGACTGAAGAGTAAATGGGAGTGAGGTTGTTTAACGTAGGTTCAGTCCAGGGGGATGGCGGGATGAAAGGATGTGTTGGAGTGCAAACACTCCCTTCCCTAAAGCCTAGGTATTCGTGGCAAACGTATTTGCTCCAGTAATGAATCCCTGAACAATTACACCAATAACCTAACCAGTGCTTTCCTCTCCCGCAACTATCCTGCAGACCTTGTCCACAAACAGATCTCCCGAGCAATACATTCCTCCCCGTCCAACAACAATGTTCCTACCCCCAGACCACACAGAAAAGCATCCCCCTTGTCACCCAATATTATCCTGGCCTCGAAATCATCAACAGATTACTCCGCCAGGGATATGACTTTCTCAAGTCAACCCCTGAAATGAGATCATCCCTTGACAAAATTCTCCCCACACCACCCAGAGTTGCCTTTCGTCGCCCACCTAACCTCCGTAACATCCTTGTTAAACCCTACAATATTCCCAGACTACCTTCTCTACCCAGCGGTTCCTACCCCTGTAACCGATCCCGCTGCAAAACCTGCCCCATGCATCCCCCCACAACCACCTACTCCAGCCCCGCTACTGGTAAAACATACACAATTCAAGGCAGGGCCACATGTGAAACTACACATCATTTATCTTCTGACATGCTTGCACTGCACCAATAGATACCAACACTGTTTTCAAATTCCTAGGTCTGTGGGTTCAAGATAACTTGAAATGGAATACACATACAGGAAAGGTAAATGCCAGGATCTGTACTGGCTGTTATGCATTGAGTGTGCTGAAAACATGCACTAGCCTGAAAACATTAACCAGTGCATACTACGCTTATATACAAGCCCACCTAAAATATGGTGTAATATTCTGGGGAAATGCTCCAACTGCTCTGAGCACATTCAGAATCCAGAAGAGAGCATTAAGGATTATTAATGGGAGCAAACCCAGAGACTCCTGCAAACCCATCTTCAGAAAGTTAGAAATCCTAACACTGCCTTGCCTCTACATTCTTGAGACTCTAAAATTCTTCAGAAAACATATAGTGCCAACTGACCCCAGAGTCGTAAAAAATAATCAAATACATGAACACAACACCAGGAAAAACGCAAACCTGCATGTTATACGTACAAATACTCAACTGTGTCAAAAGGGAGTTTTCCACATGGGCCTTCAACTGTTCGACAATCTTCCCACTAATATTAAGTCCATTGAAGATAACATAGAATTTAGCAAAGCCGTGAAGTCATATTTGTTGTGTCACTGTTTTTACTCTGTAAATGAATACTTAGACAAGTAATCTTGCTGTTTGTGCTAAATTGAAAACATTGAGCAATATAATACATTAGAATACTATAGGCTTACATTAATACATGTTAACAATGTTAAATGACATTTTCCGACATCTGCAACACACTGTGTACCAACAGATCACATGGAATAAATAAATAAATAAATAAGCCTTTTACATTGGTATGACAACAACTAAACTGGCTGACTGCATGAACGGACACAGACGAACTGTCCGCCTAGGAGATGTCCAATACCCTGTAGCGGAGCATGCCCTCCAGCATAATTCTAGGGACCTAGGAACCTGCTACACCATATGTGCCATTTGGCTTCTCCCACCCAACACCAGTCCCTCTGAACTGTGGAGATGGGAACTTCCACTCCAACACATCCTTTCATCCCACCATCCCCCTGGACTGAACCTACGTTAAACAACCTCACTCCCATTTACTCTTCAGTCTTCTCCTCTTTCCCTTTCCTCTTTAGCCATTCACACATCTTTTCATCCTACATAGTTGTGTTTATCTTTATACTATATACCTCTTTACTTCTGTATGCATCCTCTTTAGTTTGAAGCTGGCACAGTACTTACAGTAGAATATCTTTGGCTTCCCTCTGACAACCATGCCTCCATCCTTGCTACCCTCCCTGTTTTCCTTTCCTTGTTGCTTCATAACATGGGTTGTGAGTAACTGAATCTACTTTCCCTTCTTCCCTTTCTTTCCCCTCTCTCCTCCCTGATGAAGGAACATTTGTTCCGAAAGCTAGGAACGTAAGTTTTCGGTTCTGTTTTTTGTGTATCTATCGGCTGTACTGAGCTGAGGTAAGTACTGGCCAGCCTCTCTATCTCTTTGTTAGTATTTGTTTCACATCTTTATATGAGATTTTCCATTAATCATTTGGAGTATATAGAGGGTCTATACAAGGGCGATGTACTTGAGGACAATATTATGGAAATGGGAGAGGATGTAGATGAAGATGAAATGGGAGATATGATACATTCCACTAGAACTACTGACAGCCTTGGGAGAGCCAGTCCTGCCAAAACTCTACCATCTGGTGAGCAAGATGTATGAGACAGGCGAAATACCCTCAGACTTCAAGAAGAATATAATAATTCCAATCCCAAAGAAAGCTGGTGTTGACAGATGTGAAAATTACCGAACTATCAGTTTAATAAGTCACAGCTGCAAAACACTAACGCGAATTCTTTACAGTCGAATGGAAAAACTAGTAGAACCTCGGGGAAGATCAGTTTGGATTCCGTAGAAATATGGGAACACGTGAGGCAATACTGACTCTACGACTTATTTAAAAGCTAGATTAAGAAAAGGCAAACCTATGTTTCTAGCATTTGTAGACTTAGAGAAAGCTTTTGACCATGTTGATTGGAATACTCTCTTTCAAATTCTGAAGGTGGCAGGGGTAAAATACAGGGAGCGAAAGGCTATTTACAATTTGTACAGAAACCAGATGGCAGTTATATGAGTCGAAGGGTATGAAAGGGAAGCGGTGGTTGGTAAGGGAGTGAGACAGGGTTGTAGCCTATCCCTGATGTTATTCAATCTGTATATTGAGCAAGCAGTAAAGGAAACGAAAGAAAAGTTCAGAGTAGGTATTAAAATCCATGGAGAAGAAATAAAAACTCTGAGGTTCACCGATGACATTGTAATTCTGTCAGAGACCGGAAAGGACTTGGAAGAGCTGTTGAACGGAATGGACAGTGTCTTGAAAGGAGGGTATAAGATGAACATCAACAAAAGCAAAATGAGGATAATGGAATGTAGTCGAATTAATTCGGGTGATGCTGAGGGAATTAGATTAGGAAATGAGACACTTAAAGTAGTAAAGGAGTTTCGCTATTTGGGGAGCAAAATAACTGATGATGGTCGAAGTAGAGAGGATATAAATGTAGACTGGCAATGGCAAGGAAAGCGTTTCTGAAGAAGAGAAATTTGTTAACATCGAGTATACATTTAAATGTCAGGAAGTCGTTTCTGAAAGTATTTGTATGGAGTGTAGCTATGTATGGAAGTGAAACATGGACGATAAATAGTTTAGACAAGAAGAGAATAGAAGCTTTCGAAATGTGGTGCTACAGAAGAATGCTAAGATTAGATGGGTAGATCACATAACTAATGAGGAGGTATTGAATAGAATTGGGGAGAAGAGGTGTTTGTGGCACAACTTGACTAGAAGAAGGGATCGGTTGGTAGGACATGTTCTGAGACATTGAGGGATCACCAATTTAGTATTGGAGGGCAGTGTGGAAGGTAAAAATCGAAGAGGGAGACCAAGAGATGAATACACTAAGCAGAGTCAGAAGGATGTAGGCTGCAGTAGGTTGGGAGATGAAGAAGCTTGCACAGGATAGAGTATCATGGAGAGATGCATCAAACCAGTCTCAGGACTGAAGACCACAACAACAACAACATGATTTCTTAATGCCAAAAGTCATCCAAGAACTTGACTTTATGTGTCCAGTAGACTTGATTCTGGTCAGTTTCTTTGGGAAACACATCTCAAGGTTCATCATATAAATCGATGCAAATACACTATATGCCTCATCTGTACTTGTTTGTTTCTTAACATCTAACCAATTTTCATTTTCTAAGATACTTATGAACTGATGACAGCTGTCCACAGAGAAGTTTCTTTTGTAAATATTATTTACACCTTTATCTTCCTTTGACCTTAAAGGGATTTCAATGGTGAGAGCATTGTGGTCAGACAATCCTAAATCTATGTTTGTTACCTCTATGTCAGTTGTTGACATATTTGAGAAAATGTTATCTATGCGGCTATTGGAGACACTGTTATTCTAGTTGAATTGTTTATATGTGGTGACATGTTGAAACTCTTTAATATGTCCAAAAATTGCCTTTTTTGTTGACTTTCAACTAGAAGATTAATACTGAAATCACCGCAAAGAATAATCACAGTTTCTTTTTTGTAAAAAGTATTTAGCAACAATTCTAATTTATCAAAAAATACTTCTATGTTTCCACATGGTGACCTATACACTGTTATGACTATGACTTTTTTCATCAGGCCATATAGCTGGACAGCACCTGCTTCAAAGAACTTTTCAATACTTAAGTTCTCTGCTTCACATCTCTTTTTAAATTCTAACTCTTGTCTAAGGTAAATACCAACTCCACCACCTTTTCCAATTTTCCTACTATAATGATTTGCCAGTTTAAATGGATTAATATGAACACTACTAATTTCATGGCCCTTACACTAATGTTCAGTAATACACAAGACATCAGGTTGGGTGTTACTGCTATTGTGAGTTCACAATATTAGTTCTTGAGGCACTGCACATTTAGAGTCATAATCTTTAGAACAGGGGAATGAGCACCGATGGTATTTCTCCTTTCGTTTAACACTGTTAACTTGGAGTTTTCATTAAGGCTGGATACCAAAAATCTTGTTTCTTGTTTCTGTTGCTTTTCCTACTTGAAATGGATGATGCTGATTAATTGTGCATACTAGCTGTGGCAGCTGATGGCATTTTAATATTAACTATAGCAGATGTTGATGTTTTTAGTGCTTCAGCAAATGTTGCTCTTGTTATGGTTTTCATTTCTTCTGCTTCAGCCCTCATTTGAAGTGGGATTTTAGGGAACTTTTCTATTGATATACAGCTTATTTCTTCTTGTATCTTTCCACCCATCATCTTTTTTTCCATAATAGTTCCTGTGCTGTCCATGCCTCGTGAAATGATTTCTCTCTGAGCTGTTTGCATCCACAAAAGTTGCACACTTAAAAGCACAGCAGATCTTCCTAAATTTATTATTTGTTGACTTTATTTCTATGTTTACACATGATTCCTTGACTAGATCATGTCTATGTGGCACACTTACAACAAGAACCTTTAAATTTAGATCTGACAGCTTTTTTAGAGTTGTTTGAAGTGCCCTTGTCACTAGTTGGCTTTCATTTTTGTATATGCCATTTGCTCCAGCTATTAGCACACAGCATTTTCCAGTCTTAACTAAGTTTTCACAGTTATTTACTGTTTCATTAAGGGGAGCACCAGGTTTGACAATGCCTGTTACTTTAAATTGGGACTGCAGATCATTTATTATTTGTGCCACACCCTTCGCATGACTATCACCTAATACACAGACTTGATATTTGATATTGTGAGAATCTTCATGGGGCTTTTTGCAGTTGATGCTGTTATATGCAGAGAAGTCACAATGCTAAGAAAATTATCACAAAATGCAGGAAGACCTGCAGAGGAACAATGCTTGCTGCAAGGAGTGGCAGTCAACCCTCAACATAAATAAATGTAACATATTGTGAATAGAAAGATCCTTTATTGTATGATTGCACAATTGCAGAACAATCACTGGAAGCAGTTACTTCTGTAAAGTATCTGGGATCATATTACTGACAATCGGCCATAACGGAACTTCTTTTTTACGAATCTTCTGAAGACCATATAACATGGGTGGCACAAAACAATGAGATCTTAGTCTTTTGGCCACTTTTTTTCAGAATAGAAGAAGAATTCAACAGTGCTGCTGTTTTCCTTTCCACTTTCGCTGTGGAGTTTTTGTCAATCTTCTGATATATTGGTTAATTCAGCAATTTATAAATCTTCTGTTGATAAACCTCAAGTGGCAAAGCATGTTGGCATTTCCCTTATCCACTGGTGAGACCACTGTGTGAGGATCTTCTCGTAGCTTTCTTAGTGCGGCCCTTTCTATGGCAGAAATGTTGCTCTTCTGAGGTCGAGCTTTCGTGAGTGCATGACTTGTTTAATGTCTTATTACTTCTGCAGAATCGCTAGGAAGAGGTCTAACAGCTTCCTCAATAGCACTAATAAAATCAGTCAGCGGCAGGTTTCTCAGTGTAGGGGTGAAGTTCAAGCCTTTTCCAAGCACAGACAGTGTTATGTTGCCCAAAACCTTATCTGTTAAATTGACCATGGAGCATCAAAAAATACCTTCTTGCAGTAACATTGCTAACAGGTGACTGATCTATGAAAACTGTCCTGATGTAGACTCCTTATGAACCCAGTCTGATTCTGCCCAGGTCACACCATCGACCCATGCCTAGGAAAATGATGGCAGGCTGGATGCAACCTTCATATGCAGATGAAACAACTGTTTCGATATGGCATCAGTTCACACCAAGTAAACCAGATCCTCTCTTTCACTAGTGCTAGGCTCACATTTTGTGTAATGAATATTTGCAGTGGTGGTCTGGATAAAATTTCTCACTCTGGCAAACTTCAGAATAAGGCCATTGTCCTGACACTTCAGTAAAAAATACAGAACTTAACGATCTCACTTGCTTATTGCGTAGCTTGTCCAACTTCTGAATTTTTAATGCCATCACCACCCCGAAGAGCTATCTGATACGATTCTTGAAGTTTTCCCGGTGTACTGAATATTTGATGAGGTTTCGGGATTGCAGTCAGATCATGTTGACTTCTTGCCATAATATTTCAGCTGCTAACCATCCAACCATCTTCAGGTGAGTGTCCACCACTGGAGACTGAAGATGGTTGGACAATGGCCAAAAGACTGAGACATCATAGTTCTGTGCTACTCAGGTTATATGGTCTTCTGAAGATTCATAAAAAAGAAGTTAGGATTTGGCCAATTGTCAGTAATATGATCATGTATAATTTGGTATATGTCTCACCTCTCTACTCAGACATTTTGTGGGGAAGAGTGCACATCATTTTCATAACTTGGCTGACTTTATCAATAGACTGAAGTCACTTCAACTCAGTGAAACTGACCTACTAGTGAGCTTCAATGTCATCTCTTATGGACTCATTGTCACTCAACAGCAGTAAGTTCACAGCCGACAAAACAACACTTTTTCATCATGTCCTTTCCTCAAACTACTTTTTATTTAACAATGAGCAGACTGACCTTGTTGCCATGAGCAGTACTCTCCCCGTTTTGGTATCAAACTTTTTTATGGAAGACTTTGACGAAAGGGCACTTGATTTGCCAGAACTTAAACAGAGAGTCTTCTGACAATATGTGGATGACGCTTCTTAGTGTGGCCCAATGCTGAAGAAGAACTGTCATGTTTCTTGCAACATCTGAATGCAACCCACAAGAACATTCAGTTTATGATGGGAATAGAGAATGATGGTTGTTTACCATTTTTGGACAGCTTGGTTACTGGGAGAGTGGATGACTCATTAGGACATTCTGTGTTCCATAAGCCCACACATACAGACCTCTACCTGCAATCATGGATTTGCCATCACCCTTCACAAACTACTGGCATCCTTAGAATGTTAATGCACCAGGCTCATGTTGGTTCTATGAAGACAGCCTTACAAAGGGGCTACAACATCTACAGTTGGTGTTCAAAGATAATGGTTACCCTCCACACCAGATTAGCACAGCTCTAAAGAGGAAGAAACATGAGCACCCACAACATCAAGAAGATAAGCAGCTGTTCAAGACCAGGGTCTTCCTTCCATACGTCAGCAACCTTTCATCTAAAGTAGGCAGGTGCGACTGCTACGGTCGCAGGTTCGAATCTTGCCTCGGGCATGGATGTGTGTGATGTCCTTAGGTTAGTTAGGTTTAAGTAAGTTCTAGGGGACTGATAACCACAGCAGTTGAGTCCCGTAGTGCTCAGAGCCAGCCAAAGTAGGCAGGATCCTAAGGAAACATCAAGTTAAAGTAATCTTCTGGCCACCCTTATCATTGTGGTAAAAGACAATCTGCTTCTGCAGAAGGCTGGTTCTACATAATTCCTTGACAGTGTGACAAAGCTTACATAGGTCAGATGATACGCACAGTACACGAAAGGTGCACTGAACTTGGGTGCCACACTCGCCTTTCACAATCCTGTAAATCAGCCATAGCTTTTATTACCACAGGAGACTCTATGGATATTTCTGCCACAAAAATCTTGGCCCCAGCGAGAACTTTTTGGGATTCAGTAATTAAAGAATTTGTGGAAATATAACTAGCACAAAATCTTATAAATCATGATGGTGGCTTTCAACTGGACAAGGCTTGGGACCTGGTGATCTCTCTAGTTTCTTCGAGAGAAAACAGTTTATTCATAATGACATGACTGGTGACATCTGACATCTGGTTTTAGTGACACGAGTGCACACTCCAACAGAGGGTGGACATGTAATTTCACCTTTACGCATGCGCTTGTGCACCACAGATAAAACAGTATTTGCAGAGAGTGCAAATTGGAATAGAGGACACTCCTGTGATGGCCACCAAAGTGCATGCATGTCTGCACCAATTTTTGCTATAAAGCCAATGCCGGGAACTTGCAGTCTCCAGTGGCGTACACTCACCTGAAGATGGTTGGACAGTTAGCAGCCAAAATATTGTAACAAGAAGTCAACATGATCCAGCTGCAATCCAAAAACCTCGTCAAATATTCCTCCTATGAATATATTGTGAAAAGACCACGAAGATAAAATAAGAGAGATTTGAGCCCTTACTGTGGTTTCCCACAATTGTTCTGCCCGCAAACTATTTATGTCTGGAACAGGAAAGAGGAGAAGTGACAGTGCTATACAAAGTACTCTGTGCAAATCACCATAAGGTGGTATGTGGAGTATAGATGCAGATGTAGAAATCACCTACTTGAATTTCTGTCCATCATTTACTTTCAAGAGGTGAAATGTATAGTGCTGCTGATAGACAGGTATAAAAGTAAATGTGACACATTTCTCACTTTATGAACTAAAAATTCCTTGCTTGGGGAGGAGAGAGGGGCAGGTTGGGGACGATTAAAAAGAAAGGGCAGGTCACTCAAATTCTAGGATGAGAGGGATCAACCTGCAGTGAGGACAAGGATAGACGAAGATGAAATGGGAGGCATCAGAGAGAGTGGCTTAAAGGTGGTACATTGGTAAGCAACGAGATTCTGTTATAAATTACCTTCTTGAAACCCTTAGAGAAAACTCAAAAGAGGGAGATTAGTCTATAATTAGAAGTCACTTGTTTGATTCCAGTTTTACAAATAAGCCATTACCATCACACATTTCTGTCTTCCAGGTGATACATCTTTATTCAACTAGTTACAAAGGTAACTCAAGGGATTTGCTTCCAAGTCAGCATAAGATTTTAATGCTTTGTTCAAAATAGCATCGTAACCACATGGCTACAGAACCAGGGTTTGGTTTAGGGTGGGAGTGGGAGGGGGGGGCCGGCAGGTTCACATTTAAATTTGTTACTGCCTGCTCCCTCCTTCCTGCCCTCCGCCTCCCCCACCCCACCCCCACCCCCCCCCCCCCCTCCCTACCAAAATGAATATTAATTGTGGTCATCCTCACTTCTGTAATGCCAAAGATGCCTACAATTTTAATAGGAATTGCAGTAAAATACATGTATACATAATATTTGAATACAATAATAATAATTAGTTAAAACCATTATTTAGTACATTGTTTTAGTATAACATCCATGACCTTGCAATTCAGAGAAATATAGAGAGCACTTTAAATGCATTAGACAAAAAATTGAGAAGACGACAGGTCACAAAATCAACTTAAGAACTATAATAATAACAAGCTCTAACAACTTTGACAAGGAAGCTTACTGGCAGATTAAAACTGTGTGCTGGACCGAGACTCGAACTTAGGACCTTTGCCTATCGTGGGCAAGTGCTCTACCAAATGAACTACCCAAGCTCAACTCATTACCCGTCCTCACAGCTGTACTTTCGCTAGTGCCTTGTCTCCTACCTTCCATTCTGGAAACTTTGACAATATCATAATTTATTAGTATAGAGTAGAAATGTGTCCTAACCATTATCAGCAATTCACTTAGTACAGCAGCTGTGAACACAGATCTGGAGACAATACCTGTGTGAGCATGTAAATGTGGAGGAACACTGTTCCTTTGAGACATTTATACTTGTGGGAAGTCACTTTTTCACCTTTTTTTCTTCTTCTTTTTTAATGGAAGTCTAGAAGTAGAATCTTTGACTACTAATCAGAATGTCATGGGTCCAGGGTTTGATCGAAGCCACTGCTTAAATTTCGAATAAAATTCAATAGTAGTATAGTAGTGGTCGCCAAAAACTTCTGATATGAGTCATTCTCATTCTACCAACAGCCTTGTCAAAGATGAAAGAGGATCACATAAATGTTCAGAGTACCCTCTTGCCCTTTGTTACAAAACAGGTGGCTCCTTTCCAGCTGTTATGGTTTTAAATTTCATCTTCAGTAACGTTATTTTTATGACATGTACACAGTATGAAAAGTTCCAACTATTGGCACAGGGCCTAACCAGCTTAACTTTATTATCAGTCAAATTCCTTGCATTACCAGTAGATAATGAGCTAATTAGTTTGCCTAAGAATCATACTAATTGCAGAAAATCTAAAAACTAAAGTAAACTCCACCCGAATAGGCCATGAAGGTGCAATGGTACTGACTGGTCACCTTGTCATACTCAGCCCATCGACATCACTGGATGCAGACACAGAGGGACATGTGGTCAGCACACTGCTCTCCTGGCTGTTTGTCAGTTTACAAGACCAGAGCCATGACTTCTCACTCAAGTAGCTCCTTAGTTTGCCTCACAAGGGCTGACCCACTTGCCAAAAGCGCTTGGTAGGCCAAATGGCCACGAATCCAAGTTCTAGGCCAGCCTAACAGCGCTTAACTTTGGTGATCTGGTGGGAACCAGTGTTACCACTGCAGCAAGGCTGTTGGCAATTACAAAACATCACTGATTTTAAATTTCATTATTGTTGTTCATATGTAAACATAATACCCAATTACTACCTTCCTGATAAGATAAATCAAAAAGATATAGAAATAACTGTGTATATATACAGCTAATAACAGTGACATATTAGCAACATTTGCACTCGTTCAGTTCCAGATAATAAATGTCTTTAGTAAAAACATTGTTTCTGAAATAGAATCCCATGTTTAGGCAAACTAGCCAGCATTACTCAGTAGAAATTATTGTTGTAGCTAGAAGTTCTTTTTAAAACAAACCTCCCTCTTCTATTCATGTGCTCAGAAATGTAAATATTTAATTTTAATATGAATATAATAGAGGGAAACATTCCACGTGGGAAAAATATATCTAAAAACAAATATGATGAGACTTACCAAACAAAAGCGCTGGCAGGTCGATAGACACACAAACAAACACAAACATACACACAAAATTCTAGCTTTTGCAACAAACGGTTGCTTCATCAGGAAAGAGGAAAGGAGAGGGAAAGACGAAAGGATGTGGGTTTTAAGTGAGAGGGTAAGGAGTCATTCCAATCCCGGGAGCGGAAAGACTTACTAAGGTAAGACTTACTAAGGTAAGTCTTTCCGCTCCCGGGATTGGAATGACTCCTTACCCGCTCCCTTAAAACCCACATCCTTTCGTCTTTCCCTCTCCTTTCCTCTTTCCTGATGAAGCAACCGTTTGTTGCAAAAGCTAGAATTTTGTGTGTATGTTTGTGTTTGTTTGTGTGTCTATCGACCTGCCAGCGCTTTTGTTTGGTAAGTCTCATCATATTTGTTTTTAGATAAATATTTAATTTTAATTATGTGTGATGTTTTTTAATGGCTGACTGTGTAACTGTAATAATTTTCATCAAAGTGTACAACAGTTAAAGCAAATGGTAATAGTAGGATCAGACTATGTACTGTGTCACCTTCAATAGTTACTTATTGTGTACATATTTTGTGTATTGCTGTAACTATTAGACTTCAAAGACAATTATTTAATAACTGGATTCAGTGACTACATTAGTCATATATGTTTGCCACATGTGAAGTTTTGTGAATACTTATGCTAATGTTAGGTAACTGCATTCAAACAATCATATTGTAGGACATCAACCAAGCATAGTATGTGGCTACACATTTACCTGTGAATAATTTAAATAAATGAGACTATATCTGGCCATAAAGAGCAGTTTATTCAACTTCAAAGTGTTATAAAAGTGTTTGAATTGGAATATTGGTGCAGAGTAAATCATTGACAGTAGCCTACTTTTGACTATCACTTTTCAGCCACATTCCATGGAGGTGCAGTTGCCAAAGGCATATTTGAACAGGTAATGGATAGGCTACACTAGGTGTGGGAAACTGCTCTTTAAATGTGGAAAGATCAGCAATGGCCAGTATCATGAGGGTACAGAAGACTGTGGTAACTACTGCGTTAAAGACACCTAGTGTGCATTCACAGGAAATGTGGACTGTAATTGAAAAAGTGTCATGATGATCTCTTTATTGGCAAAAAATAATGGATTAATCCCACATTCTGACCTCCAGGAGGAGATTGCCAAGATAGAATAACAACCGAAGTGTAGAATCTTCAACTTTTGTAGTCCTGTCTTCCTCAGTTGCGTGTAATATTACGGTATATTGATAATTTTTACTTATGGACCGTCTGACAGCAACTGAATAAAACACAATTTTAGTGCCATACGTGTTTCACCTTTATTTTCTGCAAGGCATCATCAGTGGCAGGTTGTGCGGACAATTTCTTACATATTATGCTCCTGTTGCATTTTTGGTGTTGTTCTTCTTCTTAGTAATGCCAATTTGTGGTTTTTTCCCACATTCCACAGCACTATGAACTGAACGCTTGTTTCAATGCAATGAAACTCCTTAAACCAGGAGTGGTTGTGGTTGAGTGATAATTTCACATTACAACACAAGTTTACTAAACAGTGTACTACATGACTATTTCAAGTGCTAGTCTGTATTTTGTTTCAAAGTAGTGTAAGGTAATGTGAAACTGGCTTGTACCTGTAACCTTTGTAACTACCGAATTTTCACATAAACTATGATGATTAAAGTAAAATGTATTATAAACATTAGCTGCATGATTTTAATTATGACATTGTAATCAATTTTTGTTTTTGAATAATCTTAATACATTACTGTGTATTTCAATTGCAGGTTATCCATGGAATTCAATTATCCATGGTTTTCAAGTCCCCAATTACTGTGGGTAATGGAGAGTGTATTGTATGTACAAATATAAACTCTTCTACTGAAATATGTTTTTGTGGGTGGGATTCATTAACTCCATAACAACTTCCCCTATCTCCACCCCCTCTGGATCCCCATCCGTAAACACCAAAACCTTCAGTGACCTAAGATCTTCTGGTATCTCTCTCTAACAACTGATTTGGAAAAACTGGTATATTCTGGTGGAGTTAAAAACTTTGTAATATGATCATTAGTATTAACCAGAATCTGCATCACCAAGCTCAAATATTCTGATAAATTATAGAAAGAGTGGCCAGTAATGAACTCTTTTACTATGTTTTTTACTATATTGCGATTTCAAATTTCTTGTCTGATTGTTATTGGTTAGCTGTTACTCTGAACTATAGGTCAGTATGCATAGACTGTACACAAATCATTTTTATTTCTAGTATTGTTTTTAAA
This sequence comes from Schistocerca nitens, assembly GCF_023898315.1. Classification (NCBI taxonomy): domain Eukaryota; kingdom Metazoa; phylum Arthropoda; class Insecta; order Orthoptera; family Acrididae; genus Schistocerca; species Schistocerca nitens. Next base: position 598,961,773 of record NC_064621.1, read on the forward strand.
TGTTCAACATTCTTGTTTAGGCCTAACTGTGGATGTTGTGAATATCAACTGAAATACACAAATAACCATAACCAATCCCTTTAATGATCTTACAACAATGTGTTTGAAGGACTAGATCTCCATCTCTTAGGTGGATATGTTTAAATAAAATGAAACTGCCTGGCGGGTTAAAATTGATGGACAAGGACTCGAACCTGAGACCATTGGTTTTCCTTTGAAGAGAAATTAACTATTCGGACACACAGTTTTCCGGACAGAATGTGGCATTGTCTGGTAGTGGACAAGGAGACAAATTGTTTTAGTGGTTGACTCAAAAGTTATGTGGATGAACAAATATATAAAATAAAACTGAATTAACAGGTCAAATCCAAGTAATACTTGCAGGGGCATTCTCAAAAATGTCCAACTCCTCTAAAAACTGCCGTAATTGGCACACTGGACTTGCATTCGGGAGGATGACAGCTCAAATCTGTGTCTGGCCATCCAGATTTAGGTTTTCCATTATTTCTCTAAATCACTCCAAAGAAATGCCAGAATGGTTCCTGGCTGGTTCCCCATTCTTGCAAAATGCTGAGCTTGTTCTCTGCTCCTAATGACCTTGACGTCAAAGGGATGTTAAACCGTAATGTTCTTTCTACTGTAAGAATAACAATATGAGTTAGTATAGTTTGCTTGTCACCACACAGAGAAGCCATTGAGCAGCAGACAGGTACTTTTCAAAGTAGACTGTTGGAACATTCATACAAGCACAACTCACATATCTATTGCCAATTTCATTTCCAGTTACTGTGGCTGGTAGCGGTTTATAGGAGAGGCGTAGGATGGGGAGAAGAGAGATGGCAGGGTATGGATAGGTGAAGATGCTTCAGGGCTGCCTGTGGAAGTGTGCAGAGACAGCACAGGGACAGCATAAGGTAAGCTGTGCTTGGTGGGGGAGGGGAGAGAGAAACAGGGAGAAGGAGCAGGGAATGGGATAGAAACAGATGGGCAACAGGGACCAGTGAAGGTTGATGGTGGGGAGACTATGGGAATAAAGTATGTGTTGCAGGAAGAATTCCCACCTGCAAACTCCGAAACATGGTGGTGGTGATGGTGATGGCAGTGGATGGAAACCAGATATGAACTGTGAAGCAGTCATTTAAGTCAAGCACATTGTGTTGCATGGCATGCTCAGCAACTGGACAAATAGTTGTCTGTTGGCCATAGTTTGGTGGGGACTGTCCATAGGGACAGACAGCTTGTTAGTGGTCATGGCCACATACAATGCCTCAGACTGATTGCAGCAAAGTTGGTATACTAATGGTTGCTTACACCACCCCATCAAAGGCAGGGTGACTTAGCAGCCATGCAGTCTATTAACTTAGTTGTAAACACTGTGCAGTACTTTATGCACACATGCCTACTAACAAGATTTCTTCATGTATGGTCACTGCCAAAAACTGCCCAAGAGACAGCTGGATGAGCCAGTTGCTGATCATGCCATGCAACACAATGTGGTTGACTTAAGTGACTGCTTCACAGTATATGGCATCTGGAGTCCTCCCAACACCATCAGGTTTGCTCACATTTCAGTATCACAAATGCCTTCTGTCCCCTCAACTCATGTACATAACCTTCTCTCTCTCTCTCTCTCTCTCTCTCTCTCTCTCTCTCTCTCTCTCTCTCTCTCTCTGCATCTCTCTTACTCCTCAGCACAGCTCTCCCGATGGTGCACCTGTCAGTACACCCCTCCTGTCCCTGCTACATTTCTGCACACTCTCACAGGCACCACTACAGTGTCTCCCCTGCTCTCTACCCTACCGTCCCTCCTCCAACTCACCCCACGTCTCTTCTGTACCACCACTACCCACTCCAGGTGAGATCACTATTCATTGCAGTGGTGCTGCAGCACCCGGAGATGACAGTGTCTATGCATTTGTGAGTTGTACATGTATGTGGTGCAGTGGCACCCAGAGATGACAGTGGCGCTGCATGTGTGAGTTGTGCATGTATGAGTGTGTATGTTTATTTCTCATCTGATGAAGGACTTTGTCCAAAATCTAATATTTTCCAACACTCTACGTTTAAAAGTGCCTATATGTCATTTAACACCTCCTCTATGTGGTGAGTTGCAATTTATCATAATTTATATTGTTATTCAATTCTAGAATTAATCCCCTTAAAATAAATACAGGTGTAGGACATGGTCACAGCTAACCTCCTGTCCTCTTCAACAGTGTATTAGAAAAAATGGTAAGAATTTGGAATGAAAACTCAAAAGAAAATCAAATATCACCAATAAATGTGGTAAGAAAGAAATAGCATAGTGACATAAACTGCCTGGCATTTACAGACAATTTTGCTGGCCTATCTGAAAATCTAGAAGATGAAGAAATATAAGCCAATCTCTCGAAGCAGATAGCCAGTAGAGCAGGTTTAAGAATCTCTACAGAGAAAACCAAGTTTATCATTACTATAACAACTGCACCACAATTTTTATAAATTGACATTGGTCAAATAGAGGTCAAAAATTCAAGTAACTAGGAGAGATAATTCAAGAAAGTAGATTAGAAAAATCTTCCGTAAATAAAATTAAACAGAAAAGTGGAAGAGCATATGGAATAAAAATGTTTAAAATAAAAATGCAAAAATAACGCATTACAGCATTGAGCTTGTGGTGTACAGCGAGAAGTCTTTTAACAAATGCAGACTTATATCTTTTGGACATTTATATAGAAGTAATGGCAATAAGCTGGCAAAACAGGTCTTCAGGTATCTCTGGGGATATAGGGTGGATCGAAGAAGTTAAAAAAGATTTAGAAATGCACAACATGAAAGCAGAAGAAGCAGCAGAAACAGTTATTTTCAGAATGAAAGTGTTAAATTTAGAACGATTTCAAGGCAGAAACAGTAAGATAACAAGTATGAAGTTGTCTGTAAGGAAAAGAGAGGCAACAGGAAAAAAAATGAAAGGATACTCGAAGAAAGAGTAAGAGCAAATGAGCAGGAATCAAAGTTGTCATGTAGTCTCCAGCTGCCCAGAATGTAAATGAAAACATCTATAAAATTCACCACAGCTGGCAGCATTACATTACTATATGTTTCTTGTACGCATTGGAGCACAACCATTGCTTATTTTAATTTAGAGGATGTGTGTGTACTCCAAATATAAACCTTAGTCAAGTAAAAGGCAGGTTAGTCACAGAAGTTTTCTATTTGTTTGTTTGGTGGGATTAATTCTCTCCCTCCCTCCCTCCCTCTCTCTCTCTCTCTCTCTTTCCCACTCTCTCTGCCTTTTTCTCTCCCTCTCTGGCAAAGACTTCATGGGAGACACCCCTGCCATATGAGTGAGAGCTTGAAAAATCTGTACATCCAATCAAAACATGGAGCTGTATTCTCAGGCTATCTTCTGATAGTAAAATGAAGCGTCTTTATACTCAGTGTGCTTAGTGTCAAATACAGATATAGATGGAGCAAACAAAAAACATGTATCAATACCAGAAAAGGAAAGTTGCTACTCACCATATAGCAGAGATGCTGAGTCACGATAGGCACAATAAAAAGATTCACACAATTAAAGCTTTTGGCCATTAAGGCCTTTGTCAGCAGTAGACACACTCTCTCTCTCTCTCTCTCTCTCTCTCTCTCTCTCTCTCTCTCTCTCACATAAACACAACACTCAGCTCTCTGAGAATGCAGATGTGTGTGCAAGTTGCGTTTATGTGAGTGTGTGTGTGTGTGTGTGTGTGTGCGTGTGTGTATGTGTGTCTGCTGCTGACAAAGGCCTTACTGGCCAAAAGCTTTAATTGTGTGAATCTTTTTATTGTGCCTATCGCGACTCAGCATCTCCGCTATATGGTGAGTAGCAACTTTCCTTCTCCAGTATTGTTACATTCCATCCTGGATTTTCCATTGTTTGAAAAAACATACACTACTGGCCATTAAAATTGCTACACCGAGAAGAAATGCAGATGATAAACGGGTATTCATTGGACAAATATATTATACTACAACTGACACGTGATTATATTTTCGTGCAATTTGGGTGTGTAGATCCTGAGAAATCAGTACCCAGAACAACAACCTCTGGCCGTAATAACGGCCTTGATACACCTGGGCATTGAGTCAAACAGAGCTTGGATGGCGTGTACAGATACAGCTGCCCATGCAGCTTTAACACGATACCACAGTTCATCAAAGGTAGTGAATGGCGTATTGTGACGAGCCAGTTGCTCGGCCACCATTGACCAGACGTTTTCGATTGGTGAGAGATCTGGAGAATGTGCTGGCCAGGGCAGCATTTGAAAATTTTCTGTATCCAGAAAGGCCTGTACAGGACCTGCAACATGCAGTCGTGCATTATCCTACTGAAATGTAGGGTTTCGCAGGGATCGAATGAAGGGTAGAGCCACGGGTCGTAACACATCTGAGAAGTAACGTCCGCTATTCAAAGTGACGTCAGTGTGAACAAGAGGTGACCGAGACATGTAACCAATGGCACCCCATACCATCATGCCGGGTGATATGCCAGAAAGACGATGATGAATACATGCTTCCAATGTGCATTCACCGCGATGTCGCCAGACACGGATGCGACCATCATGATGCTGTAAACAGAACCTGGATTCATCTGAAAAAATGATGTTTTGCCATTCATGCACCCAGGTTCGTGATTGAGCACACCATCGTAGGTGCTCCTGTCTGTGATGCAGCGTCAAGGGTAATCACAGCCATGGTCTCCGAGCTGATAGTCCATGCTGCTGCAAACGTTGTCGAACTGTTCGTGCAGATGGTTGTTGTCTTGCAAACGTCCCCATCTGTTGACTCAGGGATCAAGACATGGCTGCACGATCCGTTACAGCCATGCAGATAAGATGCCTGTCATCTCGACTGCTAGTGATATGAGGCCGTTGGGATCCAGCACGGCATTCCGTATTACCCTCCTGAACCCACCGATTCCATATTCTGCTAACAGTCATTGGATCTCAACCAACGCGAGCAGCAATGTCGCGATACAATAAACCACAATCGCGATAGGCTACAATCCAACCTTTATCAAAGTCGGAAATGTGATGGTATGCATTTCTCCTCCTTACACAAGGCATCACAACAATGTTTCACCAGGCAACGCTGGTCAACTGCTGTTTGTGTATGAGAAATGTGTTGGAAACTTTCCTCATGTCAGCATGTTGTAGGTGTCGCCACTGGTGCCAACCTTGTGTGAATGCTCTGAAAAGCTAATCATTTGCATATCACAGCATCTTCTTCCTGTCGGTTAAATTTCGTGTCTGTAGCACGTCATCTTCATGGTGTAGCAATTTTAATGGCCAGTAGTTTATATCAGGTTCATTGGTACAGTATCTAGTGATTCATCATGGCATACACATAATAATTTGTAATAGTTTACAAATAAGTCAGTGTCTCTTTTTTTTCTATTTGTTAGTGCTGTAAAGGAGGAGAAGTTTAAGGCAGAAACAGCAACTGACAATTTTGCTTATGAGATAGCAATAACATGTCTCCTTTTCTGTATTTTTAAATGATACTAATGAGTACCTTAATATATTTAGAGAAACGCAGTTATTTTTATAAAATGTTTCTGTCTTTATCTCACCTTTTTCACACTTTGTGAATTTACTAGTGTCACTTTCTGCATATGATTATAAGTGAAATCTAGTGTTGTCTTTATGCCATTATTTGTGCCTATGTGCCACACATCACTCAACTTCTGATGAGTGGCTGCCTTTCCTTATTTTGTTTGTTGTTTTCATCCTGTAATTTCTAGTATTAAATAAAGATATAAGTTAATGCTATTTTGTCAGATAAAGACATGCTTGGAGACCATGGCTGTTATATGAAATAAAGTTTAAAACCAATGTGTGGCTGGTTGCTGTACACCATCAACAATTTATTAATGATATAAGTGATTTAAACAGAAAGTGTCAATCTATGTCATGATATAAGGGGGGACATTTAAAGACTGTGGATGCAACTGATCAGATATAGAAAGGCCATAAGAATCAGATAAATGACAGATGTGTAATGGTTAATACTTCATCAAAAATCTGATTGTTAAGTAATATGGAAGAAACAAAGAAAATGTTGATCACAAATTCAGAGCAGATTTTAAAATCTTCTCAAATTCAGATTGTTCTTTTATCAGCCCTCATTATGCACAGTGATTATTTAGCTTCATATCATAATCTGCAAACGATGCTACCACAAATGAAAGTAAGTCACTTAAAGCAACATTCATTAACAGATCAGCAATTTCTTCATCCAACAAGGAGCACCCAAAAATACTGGGAAGCAAGGAAAAAAACATCAAGATTCTCTGATGCCATGGATCCTGCAGAATCCTACAGTTCAGGTAAGTTTAAAAACATAAAACCATTTGCTCAACCTGGAATACAAATTGATTAACATGTGAAAAGATAGCATATTATGTAATGTTTATTCACTATTTTTTAGTGTTATTTATTTTGATAGAAAAAGTCAAAAAAATGTTATATAGGCTCCATATAATAGTACTGTTCACACAGATATTAACTTTCAATATAACACAGTACCAGGCTGCAGCAATTTGAGTGGCAAAATTCTGTATCTGTATTGGCTGACTTTGTGAACATTTAATACCATGAAATTACAAATTAATGAAACATGTTACATTCTTGTAAATGCACAGAATGGTTTCAGAAAAGGCAAATCTACACAAACAACTCTCTTCAGTTTCCTAAAACTTGTTTACAAAGCTATTGACAACAAGGAACTGATCTGTGTGTTGTTTATGGACCTCTCCAAAGCGTTCGATCTTATAAATCATAATCTACTGCTGTTAAAACTGGATAATTATGGTGTCCATGGTATTTCCCACAAGTGGTTCAAGTCATATTTAACTGAAAGGAAACAAAGGGTACAAATTTCTCAGGATGGATATTCGCACCAATCTGAATATAAAAAAGTTAATTGGGTTGTTGGATTGTTTTTGACCAGACAGCAAGGTCATCGGTCTCATCGGATTAGGGAAGGATGGGGAAGGAAGTCGGCCGTGCCCTTTGAAAGGAACCATCCCGGCATTTGCCTGGAGCGATTTAGGGAAATCACGGAAAACCTAAATCAGGTTGGCCGGACGTGGGATTGAACCATCATCCTTCCGAATGCGAGTCCAGTGTTTAACCACTGCGCCACCTCGCTCAGTAAAAAAAAGTTAATTATGGTGTGCCCCAGGGCTCAGTATTGGGACTATTGTTATTCTTGATATTTATTAATGACCTACCTCAACAGTTTTCAACAGCTGAGACAATATTATTTGCTGATGATACCAGCTTCATTATGAAAGGGAAGAATGACTATGAGATGCAGCAAAAAATCAACAAAACAGTAAAAGTGGCAGAAAAATGGTTTAAAGATAACTGTCTAGTTGTCAATGACAAGAAAACTGTATGGATGAACTTCAACCATATAAGGAACAAAAATAGGACAAATGTAAAATTCACATTATCGAATAGCCAATTCAGCAAAAGAATCACATAAAATTTTTAGGATTATGGGTGGATGAGCATCTAAGATGGGAAAAACATGTAGAAATGCTTAACAAAAAATTAAGCAAGTACTGTTACATATTAAGAGTGCTTAAAGATTGCTGCAATACCGAAACAGTGTTAAGTGCTTATTATGCACATGTGCATTGTCTACTGAAGTATGGAATAGTGTTCTGGGGAAATACCTCTTTTGCAAAGCAGTCTTTTAAGCTCCAAAAGAAAGCTTTAAGATTAATAAGTGATGTTGCTTACAGAGTACCATGTAGAGGTATGTTTAAGAAATTATAAATCATGACTTTACCATCTATATTTATATTTGAAAGCATATGCTTAGTTAAAACCATCAAGTTTCACGTTTGAATAGTGAGATCCACCACTATCAAACAAGGAACAGGGATGACTATCATAGGGATGTGCACATAAAATCAAAATATCAGGACAGTGCTGTTTACAAACCAAAAATTCTGTACAGTGCATTGCCAGATAGCATCAAAAAATATCAAACAGTAATACATTAAAAAATAACTAAAAAATCTACTAATAAACAGCAGCTTCTACAGCATTAATGAATAGCTGGAATTTTGCTCAAATCTGTAGATCTATTTCAGAACTCTCTAAACAAAAATTCATAATTATCAACCATACCTAGATAAAACCAAACTTCTTTCATCCATGTATGTATGTAATTATGCACCTAGCTTTTGTGCTGAATGTTACTATGCCTAGTTAACTAAAGTACTGGTATTTAATAGTTTTAGTAAAATCAGCCAAGGGGTTTCGCAAGCTTTTCTTCTATCTGTATGTAGCCTACATAAGCAGAATAATGTTTTTGTTATAAAGATGTGTTGATACCAATGATAAGATTTTGTACATGATGTAAATATGTAATATTTTATACTGTCTGTACTTTGACAAGTCCAACATCATGAATGTGATAATATGGGTGCTAAGTAAATAAACCTGTCATTAAGTAATTTACACATTTGTACACTTGCAATCTGACATGCTTGGACTTGCATATCTATCTTAGAGATTGCAAGGGTTGAAATATTTAAATGACAAGTGTCTGGAATGTGTGTGTGTGCATGTGTGTGGGAGGCAGGGGCACATGGCACTCTCTAAAGAAGAGTCCAAGATACAGAGGTGTGCTCACATAAAATGTTTTCAATGTAGTGCACAATGTATCATTTAAGATTTTAGTATAGAGTTATCCAAAATGCAGATTTCATTAAAGGTAACTATTTTCACACACTATATATCATTGGACGATATAATTTGCTCTAACTATAAAGCTATAGGCCACATTAAGAAAAGCTACCCTGAACATAGAAAGAGACTGATACAGAACCACCAGAATATAAGTGAAAGAATCCAGAAGCTCAAAATAAAGGCTCAAGCATCAATTATTGATCAGCAATATAAATCACAGGATAATGAAAATTTCAACATTACTGTGAAAAAACACTATTAATGACAGCCAATAATACTTCAGCACATCAGCTGCAGACAGGCACAGTGAAAAGACTGTTACACATCACAGCTTTTGGCCAAAGCTTCCTTCAGCAAAGAAAATACACACACATTCACACAAGCAAGCAAACATCACAGACACATGGTCACTATCACCAGCAGCTATCACCAGAATGCGAGTGTCGCATGAATAGCAATCTGTAACAGGGTGGGGAACGGGGAGGGATAGCAGGGTACAGGTGGGGGGAAGAGCACTGTCTGGCAGGCAGGCACATACTAGAGACTGCCAGGTGCAGCATCGAGAAGTAGGTCACACAAGGAGCAAAATGGAGAATGGAAAAGGAGAGGAGTGATAAAGAAGATGAGCAAGGAACAGGAAAGGATGGATGAGTATACTGTCAGAGTGGCACAGAGGATTAGGGAATGTGGAAAGAGGGTTGGTAATAGGATGAGAGAACGGAAACTGGTGGGTGGAGGATGTGTGGACAGTAGGTTACTGTAGGTAAAGGCCAGGATAATTTTGGGAACAGAGAATGTGTTGTAAGGATAACTCCCATCTGCACAGTTCAGAAAATCTGGTTTCAGAGGGGAGGACCCAGATGGCCTGGGTTGTGAAGCAACCATTGAAATCAAGCATGTTGTGTTCAGCTGCACCTTGAACCACAGGGTGGTCTAATTTGCTCCTGGCCACAGTTTGGGAGTGGCCATTCATTCTGGTGGACAGATGGTTGGTAGTCATACCAATATGAAAAGCTGTACAACAGTTGCATTGGAAGTGGTATACAACATGACTGGTTTTATAGGTGACCTGGCCGTTGATTTGGTAAGATAAGCATGTGTTGGGACTGGAATAGGAAGTAGTTGGTAAGTGGACTGAGTAGGCTTGCACCTGTGTCTTCCACAGGGATATGATACCTGCGGCGAGGGGGTGGGATTGGCATATGAATGGACTAGGATATTGTCAAGATTGGGTGAGCAACATAACACCACTTCAGGAGTGGTGGGAAGATATTTGGTAGGATGTCACTTACTTTAGGACAGGAAGATAGGTAATCAAAGCCCTGGCAAAGGACGTAGTTCAGGTGTTTCAGTCCAGAGTGGTGTTGGGTAATGAAGGGGGCATTTTCTTGTAGATGCTTTTGGGAGTGGCGGGAGGATTGGGGGTGTATCAGGAAATAGCAATGGAAATCTGTTTGTTGACTATGCCCTGGGAAAAGTGTCTGTCTATGAAGGCCCTGGTGGGACCCTCAGCATACTGGGAAAGGGAGTTCTTATCACTGCAGATACTCTGTCCCCAGGTGGCAAGGTTGTACAGAGTGATTTTATTGATGTGAAAAGAATGGCATCTGCCAAAACGTGGGTACTGTTGGTGGTTAGTGTATTTGATCTACATAGAGGTCTGGATGGAGTCTTCAGAGAAGAGAGCGTCATTGTCTAGGAGGATGGCATGCTGGTTGAGGAGGACCAGGTGAAGCAGATGGGGGAGAAGAGAAGGTTGTGAAGAAATGAGGATACATTGTCTTGTCCTGAGTCCAGATCATGAAGATATAATTAATTAATCTGAACCATGTCAGGGCTTTGGGGTATTGGAAGGCTAGGAATGTTTCCTCTAGATGGCCAATAAACAGGTTGGCATATGAGGGTGCCATGCATGTGTCCATAACTGTGCTGCAGATTCGTTTGTATACCTTCGCTTTAAAGGAGAAGTAGTTATGTGTTAAGGATAAAGTTGGTTATAAGAAGGAGATGGTGGGTTAGGAGTCTGAAGGATGTTGGGAAAGGTAGTATTCAGCTGTGGCAAGATCATGGGCAAGAGGGATGTTGGTGTATAGGAAAGTGGTGTCAAAAGTGACCATTAGGGAACCAGCCGGTAAAAGAGTGGCAATGGTGGATAGTTGGTGAAGGAAGTGGTTGCTATCTTTGATGTGGTAGGCTAGATTACAGGCATATTGATTGGATGTGTCAGTGAGGCCTGATATTCTTTCAGTGGGAGCACAATAACCAGCTAAAATAGGGTATCCAGATTTGTTGTGGCAATGACGGTATTGGGAAGTGTCATAGTAAATGGACAAATGAAGTTATCCAAGCTGCCATCATCCTACTAATGCCATGGGCACCATTATTCTTACCCTATCCCATCCACAGTTTTCCTCCTCTTCAATACATCATAGCACCCAGACCCTGTCTAGTGGACCTTTTCAACTTGCCACGTCCCCTAAAACTCCCTACCAACACTTCAAATCCAGAGCCTAAACAATCATAGAACACTTTTGTTAACCATTCCACCAAAATCCTCAGCCCCACTGAAGTTTCAGTCCTATTCAAAGGCCTCACCTTTAGCCTTACACCCAAATTTAACCATGTTGGACTAATCAAAGACCTATTCTCCTTCTCCTGATACCTGCAATGGAAGCACTTCTTTGCCTCAAATCCCTCCAACCAAAACCAACCTATTTCCAACATTGAACTCTTTCTCTTCCAGTTCATACCACCATCCAACCTCATCCCCTCCCACCTAACCACCTTCTGATTATCTTCCAGGAATTCCTTGCCTCCATCTTGGCTTCACCATCCTTTGCCAGGTCCCTTCCTAAGAACATCGACCTTTCAGCAGAAGAAAGGGCAGCCATACACAATCTTAAAGCAGATCCTGACCTAACCATCCTCCCTGGAGAGAAAGACTCCACCACTGTCATGAAGAGTCATAGTGATTACTGGTCAGAAAGCCTCTACCAATTGTCTGACCCATCTACCTATAAACACTGACAGAATGATCCCATCCAAAGGGTCCAACATAACCTCAAATCCCTGCTTAAAGTCTTAGGTCCTCCCCAGAACTTCTCCCCTGAATCAATTTACCTTCTATACCTGTGACACCCACTACATCCACTTTCCATATGCTCCCCAAAATTCACAATCTTAACTATCATGGGTACCCAATTGTAGCTGGTTACTGTGGCCCCACTGAAAGGATTTAGGCCCTTATTGACCAACACCTCCAACCAACTGCCCATAATCTAGCCTCCCACATCAAAGATATCAAACACTCCCTCCACCGACTCTCCAACAACCCCACACCTTTACCTCCCTTTGTTTCTTAATGGTCACTGTTGATATCCCTTTCCTGTGCATCAACATCCCTCATGCCCATGGTCTTGCCGCAATTGAACACTACCTTTCCTAATGTCCTTTTGACTCCAAACCCACTGTCTCATTCCTCATTCTCCTATCCAACTTTAACACATAACTACTATTCCTCTGAAGGGAAGATATACAAACAAATCCACAGCACAGCCTTGGGCACCCGCATGGCACCCTCCTGTGCCCACCTGTTTATGGGCCCTTCTAGAGGAAGCCTTTCTTGCTTCCCAAAACCCCAAATGACTGGTCTGGTTCAGGTTCATTGATGATATCTTCATGATCTGGACTCAAAGCCCACATGGTCCTCTCCAACCTAGCGTGACACCTTTCTAGATGTTGACCACCTCTTCTCTGATGGCTCCTTCCACATTTCTGTCCAATTCAAACCCACTAACCACCAACTGTACCTACATTTTGACGGAAACCATCCCTTCCACATCAAAAAATTCCTCCTGTACATCCTTGCCACCTGTGGCCAGTGTATCTGCAGTGATAAGAACTCCCCTTCCAGTATACTGAGGGTCTCACCTAGGCCTCCACAGACAGACAGTATGCCCTGAGCATAGTCCACAAATAGATTTCCTGTGCCATTTCCACATACACCCCCAACCCTTTCACCACTCCCAAAAGCCACCCATAGACAAATTCCTTCTTCATTACCCAACACCACTCTGGACTGGAACAACTGAACCACATCCTTCGCCAGGGCTTCGATTACCTGTCATCCTGCCCTGAAATGAGGGACATCCTACCGAAAATCTTTCCCACCCCTCCTTAATGGTGTCCCATCATTTTCTCCACCCCCACTCCCCATTACCACAACATCCTAGTCCATCCACATGCAACTCCCAATCCCAATCCCTTGCCACAAGTATCATATCCCTGTGGAAGATCCAGGTGCATACTTGGTCAATCCACCCACCAAGCACTTCCTATTCCAGTCCTGACACAGGTTTATCTTACCCCATCATAGGTCAGGCCACTGTGAAAGCAATGTTGCACACCAGCTTTTTGTATTGGTATGACTACCAACCAGCTGTCCACCAGGAAGAACGACCACCACCAAACTGTGGCCAAAAGAAAAGTAGACCATCCTGTGATACAATGTCCAGCTGAACACAACATGCTTGATTTCAGTGGCTGCTTCACAACCCATGCCATCTGGATCCTCTCCTGCACTATCAGCTTTCCTGAACTACACAGTTGGGAGTTATCCATACAACGCATTCTCTGCCCTCGAAAGTATCCCAGCTTCAACCTACTGTAACCTACTGTCCACATACCCACTACCCACCAGCTCCCATCCTCTCATCCTGTCACCACCTCACTTTCCACATTCTTTCATCTTTGTGTGTCACCCTCTGCCAGTGTACTCATCCATCCTGTCCCCTTTTTCACTCCTCTCCTTTTTCATTCCCCATTTTTTCCCCAATGTCCTACCTCTTGATGCTGCACTTGGTGGACTTTTGTACCTACTTGCCCTGTCAGACAGTGCTGTTTTCTCCCCCCCCCCCCCCCCCCCCCACATGTACCTATCTATCCCTCACTCTCCTCCCTCCCCCCTCCCCCCACTCCAGATTGCTATTCATGTGACAGTTGCTTTCTGGCCAGAGCTGCCAGTGGTAGCAGTCATGTGCGCATGAGGTGTGCCTGCTTGTGTGAGTTTATATGAGTTTTCTTTGCCGAAGAAGGCTTTGGCCAAAAGCTATAATGGGTAAAGGACTTTTTGTTGTGGTTGTCTGAAACTCAGAGGGTCATCGTTTGGTGAGTAACCACTATCATTTTCCTAATGTTGTTAATATTTCAGCTTGGAGTTTCCATTGTTTGACACCAACAGATAGGTTCATAAGTCATTGATAATGCATGTTCACTTGTTAGTGGACAATGATAGATACGACTTCCCACTTACACAGAATCAAATGAGGAAGTCCAAGTAATACAGACTCACCTTTCAGAAATTAATATATTTCCAGTTATGGCCAATCCATGGATGAACTAGATAATGCAGTGTCAGAATTTGAATTAGTGCCATCAGCACTAACATCATACAGTGTGAAAGCCTGTTATTTCAAAGGTCAACTCTTCTCTCCTATCGAATTTACAAGGTTCTTGAAAGCCACTAGGCATACTAAAAAGGTCCTCTCAGTAGCAAAACAATTCGCAAAAGACACCAACTCCCTAAAAATTCAGACAGAAAAGAGAATTTCCAGAATGAAAAATTTTAGAACAAGACAAAATTTTCAACATCTGTCTCACCTTGGAAACAGAAATTCCATCATGGCAAGCATCAAGTACATTCACATAAACTTGCAGTGTTCCGGTGGTGCAATACACAGTCTTTAGGAATTCTTACAAGGAAACAACATAGATATAGTGTTCACTGAGGAACCATACTGTATACAAAATAAAATCTATGGAATAATGCCAAAGTATGGAAGTTTCAGTACATGAATAGAAAGGAAACTGCCACAATAATAGACACCAGCAAATTGTGAACCGTTATGCAGACACGGACATTGTGGTAATAGAAATAAAAATTGGAGGGGACATACAATCTGATTTAGGAAAAGTTGATAAAATTTTGTCTATTAGAAAAGGGCTGGAATTCTAACTGCCACTGATAGAAATGTGGCATGGTTCAGTAACCAATAACTTGGAAGAATACTTGAATATGATAGACTTATCCATTACGACTGAAGCCAGTGACACAACTACTTTCGCAAGTAACGGAGGCTAAAGTAGTATTGACACACAATACAGTACACTCACATGATACCTAAAACACACACATCAAAAAACATTTTGCATCACCCCAGTTCCCGGAACTCCTGAAGATAGACATTAATTGTGAATATTGTATCACGGGTATAGTCCCTTTGACTGTTCAGAGACATTACTAAACCCTCCCAAAGGTGTAAGCAACCATGCATGAGCAGCACCTATTAGACAGGGGGGGGGGGGGTCTGACAGCCAATCAGTTCCAGTCATTCCACCAGGAAGGAGGTACACGGCTTGTGTTGTCTGTAGTTCAGCCATGCTTAGACTGTCAATAGTGGTTTGATTGCATCGACTTTGTTACTTTGTGCCAGGAAGGGCTCTCAACAAGGGAAGTGTCCAGGCATCTTGGAATGAACTGAAGCAATGTTGTTCAGACATGGAGGAGATATGGAGAAACAGGAACTGTCGATGATGTGCCTCGCTCAGGCCATCGCAGGGCTACTGTTGCAGTGGATGACTGCTACCTACAAATTATGGCTCGGAGGAAGCCTGACAGCACCACCATGTTGAATAATGCTTTTCCTGCAGCCACAGGACATTGTGTTATGACTCAAACTGTGCGCAATAGGCTGCATGATGCGCAGATTCACTCCTGATGTCCATGGCGAGGTCCATCTTTGCAACCACAATGCAGTGTGGTACTGGTGGGCCCAACAACATGCCGAATGGATCACTCAGGATTGGCATCATGTTCTTTTCACAGATGAGAGTCACATATGCCTTCAACCAGACAATCGTCAAAGATATGTTTGGAGGCAACTGTGCCTTAGACACACTGTCCAGTGAGTGCAGCAAGTTGGAGGTTCCCTGATGTTTTGGGGTGGCGTTATGTGGGGCTGACGTACGCCGCTGGTGGTCATGGAAGGTGCCGTAATGGCCTTATGATATGTGAATGCCATCCTCCGATCGATAGTGCAACCATATCGGCAGCATATAGGCAAGGCATTCATCTTCATGAATGACAATTCGCGCCCCCATCGTGCACATCTTGTGAATGAATTCCTTCAGGATAACAACATAACTCAACTAGAGTGCATTGGTCGTATATTTTTTAGTATTGCAAAATCGATTTTCTGTCACTGAGTGACCATCTTCAGTGCTATATTGTATAACTTAAATTGGGATGCACTGTTGTCACTAAGCTTACGGCGATCACATGTGATCGCCGTAAGCTTAGTGACAACAGTGCATCCCAATTTAAGTTATACAATATAGCACTGAAGATGGTCACTCAGTGACAGAAAATCGATTTTGCAATACTAAAAAATATACGACCAATGCTGTCTCTTTTTTCAAGTAAACCTGTTATCTGGTCATGGTGCACAGGACAACATGGAGTCGCCAATCAATCAACTAGAGTGGCCAGCATGTTCTCCCGACATGAACCCTATGAAACAAGCCTGGGATAGATTGAAAGGGGCTGTTTATGGACGATGTTACCCACCAACCACTGTGAGGGATCTATGCTGAATCACTGTTGAGGAGTGGGACAATCTGGACCAACAGTGCCTTGATGAACTTGTGGATAGTATGTGACGAGGTACCGGTGTGTACAGCAATGTGTACCACCACCTCTGAAGGTCTTTCTGTATGGTGGTACAACATGCAATGTGTGGTTTTCATGAGCAATAAAAAGGGCAGAAATGATCTTTATGTTGATCTCTATTCCAATTTTCTGTACAGGTTCTGGAACTCTCAAAATCGAGGTGATGCAAACTTTTTTTTGATGTGTGTGCATCAGTGGAATGTAGCAAAGAAGTATGGTATTCAGATTATAAAATCATTCACTTCAGTATAGGAAAACATGTGGCTAAACTCAATGAAAACTTGATTTCAGACAAATTCATCACCGATGAATTTGATGAGTATGTCGTGAAGAGCTTCTCTATGAATATTTTAAACAGTACCTCCGTGAATACAAGGGAAATAGACGATAAGGTGGACCATTTAGATGAAAGAGAAACAGAAGGGGAAAAAATTGAAGATGAATATAAAACAATTTAAAAAATGGATTGCAGTAAAGTGACATATGCAGTAACAATGAATTCCTGGTCTGCACATGAATTAACAAAAAAGATGAAAAATGAAAATGCAATTAGGCAACTTTATCAAAGGATGAAAAGTGATGAGGAGTTTACGGTACATAGAAAGAGACCACACTTCACCAAAGAGAAGTAGTAAACAGATTGATGATGATAACTTTGAAGAAATCAAATAATACTAATGTAGAAGACACAAACAAGTATAAGCTTGATTATTTTGCACCAACATAGGAAGAAACAGCAGATAATGAGCATCACAAGTAAATACAATTTCAGACACATAAAGCTGTAGAAATGACTGATGACAGAATATTTACAGAACAATAAATTCTTGAAATATACGGTACAGTCATATTAATGTGACCAATGCCTATGTTCAACATAAACTTACAATAACCACTCACGTACTGCAGGTGGCAGCTCTAGTGTTAAAGGGTATATAAAGTGTTTTAGGGGGATGCAGAAAACAGTAAAGTCATCGTTGTAATGCAAAAATGGAGTGATTTATCTGACATCAAAGAGTGCATGATCATTGGATTTTGGTCCAAGGGTGGAAGCTCTTTTCAAATGGCAATGTTTGTAAACTGTTCATGTGCTGCCATGGTTTAAGTATACCACATATGGAAAAATGGCATTATCCAAACTGACACTGAGGCAACTATGGTGCACCATGGGTCATGGATGACAAGAGTAAATGGAGGCTGTAGAGATGTGTACATATATGAATAGACATGCAACTGTTGAGCAACTGATCACCCAGATGAACATAGGGGCTACCAACAGTGTCTCCTCAGTGACTGTTCAGTGAATATTGCAGCTTGTGGGTCTCCACAGCAGGCACCCAGATCATATGCAAATGGTGACTGCTGTTCTTCAGCAACGAAGGCTGAAACTTACAAGCCAGTACCAGAACTGGATGTCCACTTAGTGGAAACAGGTGGAGTTTTCAAATCAATTGGACAGATGGCCATTGGACCGTCTGAAAGATGTAGGCCAAAGGAGGGGTTGCTATGATCTGGGGCATATTTTTATGGCTTTCCCTGGGTGATTGCGTCATTCTGGAGAGTGTAATGTATCAATACAATTATTATGTTCACTCCTACATGCAGTTCGTTTTTCCTCAGCATGATGGCATCTACGAGGGGGACAATGCAATGTATCATACAGCTTGCAGTGTATGTGCATGGTTTGAAGAGCAGCAGGATGAGTTCACTATACCAACCTAGCCACCAGACTCCCTGGATTTAAACCAAATTGGGAATTTGTGGGACCACCTCAACGGGGCTCTTCATGCCATAATTCCCTCAACTGAGAAACGTAGCA
Source organism: Schistocerca nitens (assembly GCF_023898315.1). NCBI lineage: Eukaryota > Metazoa > Arthropoda > Insecta > Orthoptera > Acrididae > Schistocerca > Schistocerca nitens. Next base: position 598,980,044 of record NC_064621.1, read on the forward strand.
TAGCTGACCACAGCACTGGAGTCAGCATGGCTCCACGTCCCTGTTGGTACCTTCCAGAACCCCAGTAGCTCTCTTCCTCCATATCTCACAGTGGAGCATGCTGCAAAAGGTGGTTATTCCGGCTTTCGACAGATGGTCACTGGATGATGTTATAAAAAGATCGAATCAAAATAATAGCCCTGGGGAAAGTGGAATCAACAATACAATACTCCTTCACATGTTCAGCCTTTTTCCAAAGAATGTCACAGTGATGTACAACACTTGCTCAAAACATGGCTGTTTTCTGAAGAAATGGAAGAAACCCAAAATAAAATCAGTAGTAAAACTGAAAAGCAGAACAGTACACAAGTTACTAAATAGCAGCCAGTTAGCCTCCTGTATAGAGGCAAAAGTGCTGGGAAAACTGCTAATAAATAGAATCATGTACTTTGATTCTTCAAAGGACTTATTAAAGAACAACCAGTATGGTTTACTCATTAGAAAAAACGCAGTAGACACTTTAGAAGCAGTAAAAAAATGTTTAAGAGAGTCTGGTGCAGTGCCAATATGTGTTAATGATAAGCCTGGATGTACAAGGAGCCTCAGGTGCCATTTGGTGGCAGATGCTGTTGACTGAGTTTTCTGTGTCCCATTATCATCACTGTGAAATTAGGAGAGACTGATAGTCTCAATGCTAGTCTTTGGTGCCTCATTGGAAAAATATTCATTTCTAATAATTCCTTTTGTAGGCTATTGCCATTCTTCCTCCCTCTCTTCCAGAACTGATTTTTGTGATGTTTGTTTCAGGAAGGTTTTGGAATGTTTGATATAGCTAACTTCCTCGTGTGATCTGGTTGCCTCTTTGCCAGCTGGTCTGTAATTTCATTTCCGTGTATGCCTGTGTGAGCTTTAATCAATGTAAAGTCTATAATGCAGATTTTCTTCTGCAGAATTCTAATCTTATTTCTGAAAACTGAAGGCATAGGATACTATGATTTTTTGTTTTGTGAAGTGCAAAATTTTATGTTTCTGAAGCAAGTTACCAATCTCTGCACCACACTGAAATCTTATCAGAATCTAAATGAATATTTATGCAGCTTCTTTCAGATACTACTTCATTATTTGCTAAAAACCTGACTTTACTATTAATATTATCTACAAGGTCATTAATATATAACATGAACAGCAAGGTTTCCAACACACTTCCCTAGGACACACTTGAAGCTACTTCTACTTCTTGACATCTAATTCCATTGGAAACCAAGTGCACCACAACCATATTATTGTCAATGTATTTTGGATAAACGGTGGCATTGGCCATAAAGAATTAAATCCTTTAGTTTACTGATTGATTTTGGTCTTTATGTGACCAGCTTCAGTGCAAACTATTTAAATATTCACTTTTACTGCATACAATAATTTTGAAATTACAGAACAATCTCTCTTGTGACCTTACCAGTTGCCGAACCAACATACAGTCAGAATGTATGTTAGAACAACAGCTGCTGTCATGAGAGAGGTTCTTCTATAATTTTAAAATTATTGTACGCCGTAAAAGTGAAGATATCTGTTGGAAGTAATCATCACAATACATGTTACACTTCATAGAGAGGTTCTTCCATAATTTTAAAATTATTGTACGCAGTAAAAGTGAAGATATCTGTTGGAAGTAATCATCACAATACATGTTACACTTCATAGAAAATGTTGTGTTATTATGATATGGGCCTATAGTTTGCACTGAAGATGGGCATACAGAGACAAATCGGTTTGTAAAATAAAGTCTTTAAGACTGATGTTGCCATTTATACAAAATATATTGACTTCTATATCTGATAATGTCTCCTCATCCAAGATAACATGCTGTGTCCTCCCAACCAAAAAGTCACCACTTTCACTTGATATGCCATATGATCATACTTTTTAAAATAAGCATAGACACAGTAATGAGTCAAATGCTTTTCAGAAATCAAGAAATAATACATCTACCCGGTAGCCTTGACCCAAAGCTTTCACTATGTCATGTGAGAAAAGTGTGAGTTGGGTTTCACATGATTGATGTTTTCAAAATCCTTGCTGCTTGGCATTGAGGAGGTCATTCTGTTCAAGATACTTCATTATGTTTGAGCTCATAACATGTTCTAAGACTCTACAACAAGCTGATGTCAAGGATACTGGATGGTAGTTTTGTAGATCATTTCTACTGCCCTTCTGTTAGATGGGTGTGACTTGTGCCTTTTTCCAAAAATTGGCAAGATGTTTTATTTCAGGGATCTACAACAGATTATACCTAAAAGAGGGGCTTCAAATTCAGTATAGAAACTGACAGGGATTCCCTGGGTCTCGAGCTTTATCAGTTTTAACGATTTCAGCTGTTTCTCAATGCCACTGACACTAACACTTACTTGTTTCATCTTTTCAGTGGGGCAATTCTGGGTTTTCCTTTGTAAAGGAACATTTGAAAATGGAGTTAAGCATTCCACATTTGCTTTCTACCCTCGATTTCAGTTCCTGTCTCATTTGCTAGGGACTGGACACTGACAGCCTTTACATGTGACCAGATTTCTTTGGATTTTGTAAAATGTCATTTGACAATATTCTGCTATGGTAGTTGCTGAAGGCATCACGCATTGCTCTCTTGACAGCTGAATGTTTTTCATTCAGCATCTCTCTATCTATAGACTTACACTCTGTTTTACACCTGTTATGCAGTAATCTCTGTTTCATTAGAATTTTCTTGACAGTGAATATATACCATGGAGGTTCCCTCCCTTTATGAACTGCTTTACTGGGTATACATCTATCCAGTGTGTGGTCAACTATTCTTTTAAGCTTGAGCCAGAGTTCCTCTACATGCCCCTGACCTGTGCTGAAAGTTTCAAGTTTCTAATTGAAATATGACATTACTGATTTTTTATCCTGTTTACTGAACACATATATCTTTCTGCTTCTTTTAGTTGACCCTTGTACTTTGGTAATCATCGTTACCACAACCGTGACATGGTCGCTGATACCAATCTCAATGTAGACACCTGAAAGAGGTCACATCTGTTTGTTGCCATTTGATCGAATATATTTCAATAATGAGTAGGGTTCCTAACTAGTTGTTCTATGTAGTTTTCAGGGAAGGTTTTAGTAAAGTTTCATGGAATGTCTTATCACACCCACTGCTAACAAAACAGTAATTTTTCCACTTAATTGTTGGATGATCATTACAGTAAGATTGGGGAACGGATGCATGAGTGAACTGAGGTTTTCTCTAAAGTTTTTGGTTACATCAGGAGATGAGTCTGGTGGGTGACAGAAGAATCCAGTTATCATTTTATGACCATCCCTGGTACTGAGTCTTGCCAAAACAATCTCACATACAGCTTCAATTTCTACATCACTAGATTTGAGTTTCTTGTCTACTGCAACAAATACACCACCTCTATTTCCCATTTGCCTGTCCTTTTGATATACACTTTAATTTTTTCCAAAAAATCTTGCTGCTATCGATTTAAGGTTTCAACCATCTTTCTGTACCTAATATTATGTGAGCTTCACTGATTTTCATGAGCGCTTCAAACTCTGGAACTTTGTTGCAAATGCTTTGGCCTTCTGTCATTAGGATTTTAATACTCTTACCTGTGGGAAGTATTTCCCTGCAGAAACAAATAGAGAAGCTTTGCCTTCAAAACAATAAAGAACACTCTAAAAGAGATCTTTGACTGCATTAGCTTCTTCAATCATTGCTCTGACTGTTTGTCCCTTAAGCACTATTTTGCCAACTACTTGTGTCTGTTTTGGATCTTTCCTTTCCCTCTTCTTGCTCAAGTCCAGATTCATTGTCCTACTCCTATATTTCCTCTTTGCCATACATGCTTGTATTCTCTTAACTTTCATTTGTACATGTTTTAATACAATCTTCTCATTGTCATTGTACAGATGTTATCTCTGACATATATATCTTCATTACAAAACTAAAGGTTCAAACTGTGAACCTGTGTCAGTCTTGGAAGTATCTGTCTGATTTCTCTCTTCTTTCACCGCTCCATTGTTTTGGTTGTGTGTGCGAAAAATGCCAAACTGTACCATTGCTCAATTCCTATGTTAAATCAGTAACCCTTGTACATCTACAACTATAGTCTGCAACCTACATCTATACTCTGCAAACCACCTAGAGGTGCATGGCAGAGAGTAAATCCCATTTTAGTAGTTATTAGGATTTCGTCCTGTTCCATTCACACATAGAGCATGGGAAGAATTATGGTTTGAATGCCTCCATGCATACAGTAACTATTCTAATCTTATTTCACAATTCCTGTGTGAGTGATACATAAGGGGTTGTAGTATATCCCTAGAGTAATCATTTAAAGCTGGTTCTTGAAACCTTGTTAACAGACTTTCTTGGCATAGCTTATGTCTGTGTTCAAGAGTCTGCCATCTCAGTTCCTTCAGTATCTCTGACACTCTCCCGTGGACTAAACAAACCAGTGACCATTCTGTTATAACCTTTAATCACCAATAATTGCATGGATATTCAAACACACTCACTTAGAAACAATAGCTGGTTACATGATAACAACTCAGTATCTCTCATTTGACTGCCGTGCCATGACAAACGGCCGGCGCCGTTCGTAGCTAGGTGGCGCTCCCGCGCTCAGCCGAGTTGCGGAGCGCCTCTATGGCCGTTTGCGCGTACTGTCGTGGCGGCACTGTTAAATGTCGTGGCACTGTCACAACACTTTTCCCCCCTTGAAAAAAAAAACACTCACTTCCTTGGAGACATGGACAGTGCGGAGACATCCATGGCCTCTTGTGAGGCCCCGAGAAGATCCCACAGAGAGACACGAGAGTATGGTCGAAAATGTCCAGGACAGAAGCTCGTGCGTGGAACGTGCCTCCTGGACAAGATGATGGGTGAAAACTCCGGAGCAGCATCCATAGGTGTCGTGGACCTGGGGGTGTGCTCCAGCGAGATGGGTCCCGGAGAAGGCGGCGTCGCGACTGGGGCCGGTTCCGGCCGACTCGGAAGCAGTAGCGACGTCGGCTGCATCAACACGTACGGTAGATCAGCAGCAGCGACAGGACTGGCTTCTCGGGCTGGTGGAGGCGAAGGAAGGGGCGGTGGCACCGGCGTGGCCACCACTCGTGGGCGCATCTGGTCATAATGGCGAACAACCATGTTGTCGACCGTACGTATTTCACAAAGCCGGCGGCCGCGAAGAGCCTTGACCACCCCTGGAATCCATTTAGGGCGAGATCCATATCCTCGTGCCCACACATCGGCACCCACCGAGTATTTTCCCGCAATAGGGGATGCAGCACAAGGCCAGACAGGGTGAAACGGGTGCAGTAGAGTGCACGGTTGGCGGCCATGCAAGAGTTCAGCAGGGCTGCGATCACCCAGAGGCGTGAAGCGATAAGAACTCAGAAATTGCAGCAGAGCGTCATCTGTGGAAAAATCACTAAGGAATTTTTTCATCTGGCTTTTGAAAGTGCGGACAAGGCGCTCGACCTCCCCATTCGATTGCGGATGGAAGGGCGGTGCTGTAACATGATGAATCCCTTGTCCAGTACAAAAATCACGGACGGCCTGCGAAGAGAACTGAGGGCCATTGTCCGTGACGATCGTGGATGGAAGACCTTCTAGCGCAAAGTTTTTGGACAAAGCCAGCACTGTCGCCACAGTGGTGGGAGACGGACATCGAACAACAAACGGAAACTTCGAGAAGGCGTCAATCAACAGTAGCCAATAAGTACCGAGGAAGGGGCCGGCAAAGTCAGCGTGCACCCGTTCCCATGGCTGTGCCAGATCAGGCCACGGAGAGGGCATTGTACGAGGTGCAGCCAGTTGTTGAGCACACTGACCACACGCAGCAACCATGTGGGCGATGTCCGAATCAATACTGGGCCAATAAACGTGTCTGCGGGCCAGGGTCTTAGTCCGAGAAATACCCCAATGGCCTTCATGCAACAGTTTGAGAACATCTTTGCGAAGAGAGGCTGGCACCACGACCCGTGGAGATGCGCCATCCGTGGCCAGAAGAACAACACCATCACGAACAGACAGACAAAGGAGCAAGGCATGGTAGTTGTGAAGGGGATCCGATGCCCGGCCCTTGGTCCTGTCCGGCCAACCCCGTTGAACAAAACCGATCACCTGACGCAGGAACGAGTCCCGCGAAGTAGCCGACGCAACCTGCGATCCTGTAAGTGGAAAACCCTCGACCGCACGACGTTCTTCCTCATCAATGTGGAAACAGAGTAGTTCATCACGATCGAAAACCGGGTCGGGGCCCATCGGCAATCGCGACAATGCGTCAGCGTTGGCGTGCTGGGCCGTGGGGCAATAGTGACTCTCATAGTGAAAACGAGACAAGTATAAGGCCCAACGTTGCAGGCGGTGAGCTGCCTTATCCAGAAGCAACGCCGATGGGCTGAACAGAGAGACCAGCGGCTTGTGGTCGGTGATGAGGTGAAACTTAGAACCATACAAAAAAAACGCTGAACTTTTTTAGAGCATAAATGATAGCGAGTGCCTCCTTTTCGATTTGAGAGTAACGCCGTTGCACATCGTTGAGGGTCTTGGAAGCATAGGCGATGGATCATTCCGATCCATCCTCATACCGATGGGTGAGGACAGCCCCTAGGCCATACTGTGACGCGTCAGTTGCCAGAGCCAAATGCTGACCCGGATGGAATGTGGCAAGACAAGGCGCCGACTGCAAATGAGCCTTCAGGCGGACAAAAGCCTGCTCACACTCATCGGACCAACAGAAAGGGACGTTTTTGCGTAACAGCTGATGCAGAGGATGAGCTACTGCTGCCGTGGATGGAATGAATTTGTGATAATAAGCAATCTTGCCTAGAAATGCCTGAAGTTCTTTGACTGTAGACGGCCGGGGTAGAGCGTTAATGGCCGCAACGTGCTGGCGTAGAGGACGTATACCCTCACGGGACAAGTGGAAACTAAGATACACAGTGCAGGGTTGGAAGAACTGTGACTTGTCCAGATTGCACCTCAACCCAGCCGAATGCAGAACCCGAAACAGTGAATGCAAATTGCGAAGGTGCTCCTCAGTGGAGGCCCCCGTGACAACAATGTCATCCAGATAGTTTATGCAGCCGGGAACGGAAGCCGTGAGCTGTTCCAAAAACCGCTGAAAAATGGCCGGCGCGCTAGTGTCGCCAAATAGTAACCGCTGGTACTGATACAACCCACAAGGGGTGTTGATGACGAGAAATTCCTCGGAAGAAGCATCCAACGGCAACTGATGGTACGCCTCCGATAAGTCAAGTTTGGAAAAGAACTGCCCCCCAGCGAGCTTGGTAAATAACTCCTCAGGACAGGGAAGAGGATAAGTGTTAATGAGGCTCTGAGCGTTGACAGTGGATTTAAAATCACCACACAATCGCAGACTCCCGTTTGGTTTAGAAACCACCACGATTGGTGATGCCCATTTGCTGGAGGTAACAGGAAGGAGAAACCCTGAAGCTGTTAACCTGTCTATCTCAGCCTTGACAGGTGCACGCAACGTCACCGGAATAGGGCGTGCCCGGAAAAACTTAGGGCGAGCTGTAGGTTTAAGAGTAATATGGGCTTCAAAATCCTTGGCACGACCCAGACCAGCAGAGAACACGGACGAAAATTCAGAACACAATCCATCCAGCTGTTGATACGGAATATCCTCAGATATGAGGTGCACCTCATCATCAATGGAGAACCCGAACAACTGGAAAGCATCATGACCAAACAGATTTTCAGTGCCCGCATGATCCACCACATAAAACGTGAGGGGCCTAACAACAGACTTGTAGGCAGTGGGAGCATCAAACTGGCCAATGATAGGAATTTTCTGTTTATTATAAGTTCTGAGATTTCGCGTAACTGGAGACAAGGAAGGGGAGCCCAACTCCAAATACGTGTGAGAATTAATGAGAGTTACTGCAGAGCCAGTGTCCACTTGCATGCGAATGTCTTTATCCAGAACACGAACAGTAACAAACAACTTATTTGTTTGAGAAAGCACACAGTTAACATCCATGTCGGATGCCTCGTCCTTGTCAACAGGAACTTTAGGGGACTGACACACAGAAGCAATGTGGCATTTTTCCTACATGAATTACACATGGCCAAACATTTTGGACACGCGGCTCTGTCATGCTGAACGAAACAATGTGGACAAGAAGGAAGTGCGGAACAAACCTGCTTCTGTGGTTGCTGTTTTCGCTGCAAGCGTTGCGGCCCAATGTGACGTTGTTTATGCGAGTGAACCGCCGCCACATCTTCGTTCTCCTGTGAAACAGGCAAATTGTCCGTGTCGAAAGTTGACTGTACAGCGTCTACATCACACCACGCGTCTATTTGCGCGCCAGCAGCGTGAGACACTTCAAAGGATTGAGCGATGCTTAGAACTTCCAACAACGACGGGTTTGGCAGTTGTACGGCACGTTGCCAAACTTCTTTATCAGGAGCAAGCCGTAGAATAGCATCCCTAACCATTGAATCAGCATAAGACTCATGATGAGTGTCTGTGACAAACTGACATTTCCCACCCAGACTGTGTATTTCCACCACCCAAGCCTGGTAAGATTGATGGGGCTGTTTATGACACCGGTAGAACGCCACGCGGGCAGCAACGACGTGGGTGTTTTTTCGGTAATAGTTAGACAATAAGTCACACATTTCTTGGAAGGACAGAGAGGCAGGTTCCCGCAGAGGGGCTAACTGAGATAGCAGCTGATAGATCCGTGGGGAAATCCAAGATAGAAATAACGGCTTTCACATAGGAGTGTCGACAACGCCGAAAACCAAGAAGTGTTGCCTCAAATGCTTCTCATAATCCTCCCAGTCTTCCGCGGCCTCGTCGTAAGGAGGGAATGGAGGCGGAGAAGAGGAAGACAGACGATGAGTAAGCAACATCGGCAACGCCTGAATAGCAGCCATCAGCTGTGTTTGTTGTTCAATGAGCGCTTGCATAAGCTGTTCCATGTCTGCCCCGTCACGAACACACAAATCCACAACGCAGTGAACATATCCGACCTCGTCGCCAAAAAGTGTTATAACCTTTAATCACCAATAATTGTGTGAATATTCAAACACACTCACTTAGAAACAATAGCTGGTTACATGATAACAACTCAGTATCTCTCATTTGACTGCTGTGCCGTGACATGCGGCCCGCGCCGTTCGTAGGTAGGTGGCGCTCCCGCGCTCAGCCGAGTTGCGGAGCGCCTCTATGACTGTTTGCGCGTACTGTCGCGGCGGCACTGTTAAATGTCGTGGCACTGTCACAACACATTCATGCTGCCCTTGTCTGTATACATTAAATATCCCCTGTTGGTCCTGTCTGTACAGATTCCACATTCTACTATGGGTTGCATGGATGATTTGTAAGCAATCTCTTTTGTAGAGTGATTGCACTTCCCCAGTATTCTACCAATGAACCAAAGACTACCACCTGCTCTACCCACAACTAAACCTTTGTGATCATTCCATTTCATACCCCTACAAAGTGTTACACTCAGCGGTTTGTATGAGTTGGAAGATTCCAACAATGTTTTCGTTAATAATATAGTCATAGAAAACTATGTTTTTCTCATTTTGTGAAGTGCAAAATTTTACATTTCTGAACATTTAGAGGAAGTTTCCAATCTCTGCACAATGTTGAAATCTTATCAAGATCTGACTGAACATTTATGCAGCATCTCTCAGATAGTACTTCATTACAGAACTGAATTGAACTGAATTTATTTGATCCTGTAAGATTACATTGTGTTCAGTAAATGTACTTGTAATATAGGACATGTCAAAGTAGTAACATTCATTATCACTTATTTTTCTACCCCTTTAGCTTACATTTTTACATCATTGATAATGAATAACAATATATACAAATTTAATGGCATAAGAATTCTGCAACACTGTTAAACTCTTTTCCAATGAGATAGTCTTTAAGTTTCTTTGGAAAGTCACTGTCCAGTACACTATCTTGCAGGTTTTTAGGCAGTCTTCTTAGTAGTCAGATACCAGAGTACTGTGGTCCTTTTCCTAGCATTGCCAGTCGGTGGCGTATGCTCCATACTTCATTGTTCCTTTTTGTCTTGTGGGTGTGTACACTAGCATTTGTAATCCAGTCCTCACTACCTTTTGTGATGAATATTATTGTTTTGTATATATTCAACGATGAAAAATTTAAGATACCTAACTTCTTGAAACAGTTTCTGCACGTTTCAGAGGTCTTTCTTCTAAAATGGTCCTAATTGCTTTTTTTTTTTTTTTTTTTTTTTTTAATGTGAACACCATTATCCTCAAGAATACCTAAGAATCTAGCAGATTCTACTTCTTCCAGCCTTGTTCCTTCAACCTCTAAATCCATGTCTACAGCTTTTGCCTTGTTTTTAAACACTGCATATACAGTCTTTTTTAGATTTATAACCAGTTCATTTTCCAACAGCCATTGAGCTGTGACATTTGCAGAAATGTATGCTCTTCTCTCAAGCTGTTCCATATTTTGGTCACTATTTAGTATTTTCATGTCATCAGCATACAATATTTTCTTTTCTTCCTCCGCAAGACCTATATCATTAACAAACACATTAAATAACAATGGCCTCATTACCGAATCCTGAGGCACTCCATATTTGATGGGTCTGATTTCTGATTGGGATGAGTTTCCTAATGATACATACTGCTTGCAGTTGTACAAATATGATTTTAGCCATTCACCTGGTTGCTCTCGAATGCCATAGTTGCCTAATTTTTGTATCAGCATTTCATGGTCAGTGGTGTCAAATGCTTTTGAAAGATCCAGAAACATTGCAGAGACAACCTTTTTTCATCTAAGGACTGTAAAATGTATTCTGTTAGACTGACAAGTGCTGATTCTGTAGATTTACCCTTTCTGAAACCATGTTGTGAGGGTATGAGAATGCTATGTTTGTCCAAATAATTAACTAATCTGGTATACATAATCATTTCTAGGGTTTTCGAGAAACCTGATATAAGTGAAACTGGTCTGTAGTTGTTGGGGTCATCCTTATCCCCTTTCTTGTACACCGGCACCACCTTCTTTATCTTCAGTTTTTCTGGAAAAATTCCATCTCTGAAAGAACAGTTTGCTATGTTCAGCAGTGGTGTTATTATCTGCTAACTTACCAGCTTTATTACATGATTTGATATTTCATCATAACCAGCTGATTTCTTGGACTTCAGTTTCTGTTTAGTTTTCTGTAGTTCATCTTCCATGACTTGTCTTAAGAACATAGTGCTGCATGATCTTTTTGGCACCTGAATACTCTTCTGTTTTTGACTATTTCTTTCCAATTTTAAGTTTTCTACTACACTGATATATTTATTATTCAGTATGTTTGCTATTTCCATATCATCTATGACCACTGTGTTGTCTGTTTTAATTGACCTAATGCCTTCTTCTTTGTTTGACCCATCTTTTTCCTTTCTTTCAGCATTAATTGCATCCCAAGCTGCCTTTGCCTTGTTTTTGGAGTTCTTTATGGTGGTGTCAATTGCTCTTGCTTTTGCTTCTCTTATTGTTTTTCTATACTTCCTTTTTAACATCTTATAATTTTCAGCTTCACCCATCCATCTCATATCCTGCAGCTTCCTTCGCTGTTCTAGTATTTCACTGGTAATCCACTGTGCTTGATCTTGCTGCCTTTCATGTCTCTTTACTTTGGGAAATGCTAATATAAAATGGTATTTAATTATTGAAATAAGTGCATCATATTTTTCATTTACACTCTGGGCCTGTAGGGTTTCATTACAGGTTTCCTTACTTAACATTGTTCTAAAGATGTTGATATTTTATTCACTGATGATCCTAATTTCTTTGGTTGTTCGTTTTTGTTCTGATACTGTGTCATTACTTCTGCAAAAGCTGATTAGTTGTCCATGATGATCAGATATTTCTGTCTGAACTACATGTGACTCATAGTTACACATATTAGTAATTACATTGTCAATAACTGTCTCACTTTGTGAAGTCACTCTTGTTGGTGCAATTATTGTTACTTTCATGTTATGGTGCATTAACAATTCTTCAAAATCCTTTATTACTTTTGTGTCTTTTCCAATGTCAATGTTGAAGTCTCCACATATAATAAGGTTTCTCTTCACATTCATTCTCAATAAGCTAACAATTTTTTTCAGAAAGATGCTAATATTGCCACATGGTGATCTGTACACACAAAACACTCTAAAATCTTCTGTCATTATACCAGTAACTTCAAAGTCTTTTTCTCTAGCTATCGGCAATGTAGCAGCTTCACTGTTTACATTCTTTAGGAGAGTACCTGTTTTAATACATATACAAATGCCACCACCATTACATTTAGATCTGCAGAAGTAACTAGCTAGTTTGTAGTCCTTTATTACAACATTACCTATTTTACTTTCAGTTAGTCCATGTTCACTGATGCATAATATGTCTGGTCTTACTTCACTCAGGAGTACTTCTGCTTCTAATTTTTTGTTGCCAAAGTATTGAATATTTTGATGAAGCACTTTTTTGTAATTTTTCTTTTGTTGGTTTACATGCTGTGAACAGTATTCTGAGGCAAATTCTTGAGCATCATCTTTTTTTTGTATGGTGCTTATATTTTTCTTTTCCAGCTAGAGTGTATGATTTTTCACCCCCTTCAGGCCATATTAGTTTCCCTTGCCCCTAATGATTTTGCAGACATCTGCAAACATTCTGCTGAATGTTACAGGCCCCAGTATATTTAAATGCAAACCATCCATCGCCAATGAGTTTTCACATAGGAATTTGTTTGGGTCTATAACAACTGCCCCAACTGTATCAGCTGTAAAAATGCTTATTTTAGCATATAATTTTCTGCAACGTCAATAATAGACAACATGAACAGCAAGGGTTGCAACACTCTTCCATGAGGCACACCCGAAGTTATTTCTACATATGATGATGACCCTCCATCCGAGACAACATGCTGTGTCCTCCCTACAAAGAAATCCTCAATCCAGTCACAAATTTCATTTGATAGCCATAGTACTTTTGACAATAAGTGTAGGTGTGGTACTAAGTCAAATGCTTTTCAGAAATCAAGAAACACTGCATCTACCTGGTTACCTTCACCCAAAGCTTTCACTATGTCATGTGAGAAAAGTGTGAGTTGGGTTTCACATGATTGAAGTTTCCGAAATCCTTGCTGCTTGGCATTGAGGAGGTCATTCTGTTCAAGATACTACATTATATTTGAGTTCATAACATGTTCTAAGACTCTACAACAAATTGATCTCAAGGATACTGGATGGTAGCTTTGTGTATCACTTCTACTGCCCTTCTAGTAGATGGGTGTGACTTGTGCCTTTTTTCCAGAAATGGCAAGATTTTTTTGTTTGAGCGATCTAGGACAGATTACAGTTAAAAGAGGAGCTAACTCAGCTTCAGATTCAGTATAGGATCTGGTAGGGATTCCATCAGGGCCTGGAGCCTTGTTCCATTCTAACGATTTCAGCTGTTTCTCAATGCCACTAACACTTATTTCTTTCACCTTTTCAGTGCTACGAGAATTAAATTGGGGCAATTCTTCTGGCTTTTCCTTTGTAAAGGAACATTTGAAAATAGAGTTAAGCATTTCAGCTTTTGCTTTCTACCCTTGATTCCAGTTCCTGTCTCCTGTGCTAGGGACTAGGCACTAATTTTGGTGCCACTGACAGCCTTTACATGTGACTAGATTTCTTTGGATTTTGTGAATATCATTTGACAATATTCTGCTATGGTAGTTGCTGAAGGCATCATGTATTGCTCTCTTGACAGCTGAATGATTTTCATTCAGCATCTCTCTATCTATAGACCTACACTTTGTTGTACACCTGTTATGCTGTAATCTCTGTTCCTTTAGAAGTTTCTTCACAGTGAATGTATACCACGGAGTTTCCCTCCCTTTATGAACGATTTTACTGGGTACACATCTATTCAGTGTGTGGTACCCTATTCTTTTAAGCTTGAGCCAGAGTTCTTCTACATGATCGTGACCTGTGCTGAATGTTTCAAGCTTCTAATTGAGATATGACATTACTGATTTTTTATCCTGTTTACTGAACATATATATCTTTCTGCTTGTTTTAGTTGCCCTTTGTACTTTGGTAATCATTGTTACCACAACTGTGTCATGGTCACTGATAACAGTTTCAATATGGACATCCTCAAAGAGGTCACATACATCCTGAAAGAGGTCACATCTGTTTGTTGCCATTTGATCGAATATATTTCAATAATGAGTAGGGTTCATGACTAATTGTTTTATGTAGTTTTCAGGGAAGGTTTTAGTAAAGTTTCATGGAATGTCTTATCACACCCACTGCTAATAAAACAGTAAGTTTTCCATTTAATTGTTGGATGATTAAAATATCCACCAATGATTACAGTAAGATTGGGGAACCGACGCATGAGTGAACTGAGGTTTTCTCTAAAGTTTTTGGTTACATCAGGAGATGAGTCTGGTGGGTGACAGAAGAATCCAGTTACCATTTTATGACCATCCCTGGTACTGAGTCTTGCCAAAACAATCTCACATACAGCTTCAATTTCTACATCACTAGATTTGAGTTTCTTGTCTACTGCAACAAATACACCACCTCTATTTCCAATTTGCCTGTCCTTTTGATATACACTTTAATTTTTCCAAAAAATCTTGCTGCTATCGATTTTAGGTTTCAACCATCTTTCTGTACCTAATGTTATGTGAACTTCACTGATTTTCATGAGCACTTCAAACTCTGACACTTTGTTGCAAATGCTTTGGCCTTCTATCATTAGGATTTTAATACTCCTACCTGTGGGATGTATTTCCTTGCAGAAACAAATAGAGAAGTTTTCCCTTCAAAACAATAAAGAACATTCTAAAAGAGATATTTGATTTCATTAGCTTCTTCAATCATTGCTCTGACTGTTTGTCCCTTAAACACTATTTTGCCAACTACTTGTGTCTGTTTCGGATTTCGGATTTTTCCTTTCCCTCTTCTTACTCAAGTCCAGTTTCATTGTCCTACTCCTATATTTCCTCTTTGCCGTACATGCTTGTATTCTCTTAACTTTCATTTGTACATGTTTTAATACAATCTTCTCATTGTCATTTTACAGATGTTATCTCTGACATATATATCTTCATTACAAAACTAAAGGTTCAAACTGTGAACCTCTGTCAAAGACGTAAATTTAATAATTTGCACGAGATTGTGAAATTAATAACATGAATTTTAAGTATGGCAGACATTTCATAGTTTCAGATATTTCCAAAAGAAGAAGAATTTTAGCTGTATCAATCATAATAAATTAATTTATCTAAAAACAAAGATGGTGTGACTTACCAAATGAAAGTGCTGGCAGGTCGATAGACACACAAACAAACACAAACATATACACAAAATTCAAGCTTTCGCAACCAACGATTGCTTTATCAGGAAAGAGGGAAGGAGAGGGAAAGACGAAAGGATGTGGGTTTTAAGGGAGAGGGTAAGGAGTCATTCCAATCCCGGAAGCGGAAAGACTTACCTTAGGGGGAAAAAAGGACAGGTATACACTCACACACACACACATATCCATCCGCACATACACAGACACAAGAAGACATTTGTAAAGGCAAAGCAAAGCAAAGCTTTACAAATGTCTGCTTGTGTCTGTGTATATGCGGATGGATATGATGTGTGTGCGAGTGTATACCTGTCCTTTTTTCCCCCTAAGGTAAGTCTTTCCACTCCCGGGAGTGGAATGACTCCTTACCCTCTCCCTTAAAACCCACATCCTTTCGTCTTTCCCTCTCCTTCCCTCTTTCCTGACGAAGCAACCGTTGGTTGCAAAAGCTTGAATTTTGTGTGTATGTTTGTGTTTCTATCGACCTGCCAGCACTTTCGTTTGGTAAGCCACATCATCTTTGTTTTTAGATATATTTTTCCCATGTGGAATGTTTCCCTCTATTATATTCATACAATAAATTAATTTCTTTTTATAGATTTTAGTCTGAAATATAATACATCATTTACAAAATCATATGAAGTTCGTTTATTTAAACAACTGAGATAATGTTCACCTGTACAAGAATTGATAGTATAAATGGTATTGGTTATTTCTATAAAAAAAAAGTAATGTTAGAGGAGGGTGTCCCATTACAATAGCCCCCCTAACAAAATTTGGAAACTGGGTGTTTACAGTATTTTGTGACAGACTATAAGATTTGCCAGACAGAGTACATAATGATACCCAAAAGATAGAATATACACTCCTGGAAATTGAAATAAGAACACCGCGAATTCATTGTCCCAGGAAGGGGAAACTTTATTGACACATTCCTGGGGTCAGATACATCACATGATCACACTGACAGAACCACAGGCACATAGACACAGGCAACAGAGCATGCACAATGTCGGCACTAGTACAGTGTATATCCACCTTTCGCAGCAATGCAGGCTGCTATTCTCCCATGGAGACGATCGTAGAGATGCTGGATGTAGTCCTGTGGAACGGCTTGCCATGCCATTTCCACCTGGCGCCTCAGTTGGACCAGCGTTCGTGCTGGACGTGCAGACCGCGTGAGACGACGCTTCATCCAGTCCCAAACATGCTCAATGGGGGACAGATCCGGAGATCTTGCTGGCCAGGGTAGTTGACTTACACCTTCTAGAGCACGTTGGGTGGCACGGGATACATGCGGACGTGCATTGTC
The DNA here is from genome assembly GCF_023898315.1 of Schistocerca nitens. Lineage (NCBI taxonomy): Eukaryota > Metazoa > Arthropoda > Insecta > Orthoptera > Acrididae > Schistocerca > Schistocerca nitens. Next base: position 598,996,712 of record NC_064621.1, read on the forward strand.
CTGTTGGAACAGCAAGTTCCCTTGCCGGTCTAGGAATGGTAGAACGATGGGTTCGATGACGGTTTGGATGTACCGTGCACTATTCAGTGTCCCCTCGACGATCACCAGTGGTGTACGGCCAGTGTAGGAGATCGCTCCCCACACCATGATGCCGGGTGTTGGCCCTGTGTGCCTCGGTCGTATGCAGTCCTGATTGTGGCGCTCACCTGCACGGCGCCAAACACGCATACGACCATCATTGGCACCAAGGCAGAAGCGACTCTCATCGCTGAAGACGACACATCTGCATTCGTCCCTCCATTCACGCCTGTCGCGACACCACTGGAGGCGGGCTGCACGATGTTGGGGCATGAGCGGAAGACGGCCTAACGGTGTGCGGGACCGTAGCCCAGCTTCATGGAGACGGTTGCGAATGGTCCTCGCCGATACCCCAGGAGCAACAGTGTCCCTAATTTGCTGGGAAGTGGCGGTGCGGTCCCCTACGGCACTGCGTAGGAGCCTACGGTCTTGGCGTGCATCCATGCGTCGCTGCGGTCCGGTCCCAGGTCGACGGGCACGTGCACCTTCCGCCGACCACTGGCGACAACATCGATGTACTGTGGAGACCTCACGCCCCACGTGTTGAGCAATTCGGCGGTACGTCCACCCGGCCTCCCGCATGCCCACTATACGCCCTCGCTCAAAGTCCGTCAACTGCACATACGGTTCACGTCCACGCTGTCGCGGCATGCTACCAGTGTTAAAGACTGCGATGGAGCTCCGTATGCCACGGCAAACTGGCTGACACTGACGGCGGCGGTGCACAAATGCTGCGCAGCTAGCGCCATTCGACGGCCAACACCGCGGTTCCTGGTGTGTCCGCTGTGCCGTGCGTGTGATCATTGCTTGTACAGCCCTCTCGCAGTGTCCGGAGCAATTATGGTGGGTCTGACACACCGGTGTCAGTGTGTTCTTTTTTCCATTTCCAGGAGTGTAGATGTATAGAAGTATCTGATACATAACATATTACAGAAAACATAAACAAAAAGTCTAATACACATGTCATAAGCTATACATATATCAGGATAGGTATTCAGGCTTTCAGATCTGTGGAACATACTATCACAAGACAAATAATACCAGGTCAAAATTATAACATTGCATCACTTAACTATAGAAATAAATACAGATGAAAGGTAAATTACTATAATTAGAAATTTTAAGGTAACATCCATACAATCAAACATTCACAATCTTCAAAAGAGAAGAGGGACTATTTCACAGCCTACCGTAAGTGTATGACGAGTGAGCCAGCTTGAAAACATCACAACAATGGATACAGACTAGAAGAATATACTCAGTCATGAGTAGGAATCAATCAGCCACATAAACCAGAATATTTAAGGGTATGTTGACTCATGAAAGAACAAAATAATGGAAAAATTTTAGGGCACGAGTTTACAATGTGGGGATTGACTCAAGAATCCAAATCACACCGGGTACAAACCAGCAAAACAGTTTTGACACATCAACATGAATAAGATTCATAATTATACCAGTAAATTCAATCAAATGCAAAGAGTAATTATGAGAATCATCTAGCATCAGTCAGTGGTTCTATGTTCTCCTCAAGTACACACACCCACAGTCACGATGACCAGGGGTATCCAAAATATAACTAAGCATGATTCTGTCCACAACTCAAGTTCCAATCACATACAATATTACAACACTCATGATAAATTCAGGTAAACATGGTCATAAATAGCTTTGCATAATGACACAATCCAGTAGCTTGAGAACCAAAATCAGAGTATGAAATCAGACATGTATACATCTTGTTGTCTTGTTTATACTAGTAGATGTCTTCCACACTATTTGCTAACTGTCCATACAAACTAACAAACATACACAAAGCCCTAGAGGATTCATTTACAATTGATGCTGTGCCATGTGGCTAGGGCCTCCCGTTGGGTAGACCATTCGCCTGGTGCACGTCTTTCGAGTTGATGCCACTTCGGCGACTTTCGTGTTGATGGGGATGAAATGATGATGATAAGGACAACACAACACCCAGTCCCTGAGCGGAGAAAACCTCCAACCCAGCCGGGAATCGAGCCCGGGCTAGTAGGTATGACATTCCTTCGGGCTGACCACTCAGCTACAGGGGCGGACATTTACAATTGATAAAAAATACATACTGATTTATAATCACATAATTTATTGGAAACTCAATCCCCCTACTTCAAAAAATGTGCATTTATGCTGAATAACACTGTCTTTAGCAGTCTTGACTAACAATTCACAAATATCAGTCACAACACAGATCCAGTTGACAGACTATGTTACCCAGCACCTACGGTCTCTTGTAAGATGACTGGTCCAGCAGGGTACAGCCATACAGCAAAGTGGGGAGTGGATCCTCCCTCATCTTTCAGTTTCCTACTTAGAGTTCCCATCACACTCTCCAACGGATAGTTAACTTCCTGTCTAACATTGACATCAAATCCTGAACCATTGTTTTGTATATTAAATTTGCTGTTCAATACCTTCTTCACATCACATAAGATATGCTCTCCTTAGTTATTTCTCTAAGGGGATTTATATCAGGTGAAATTAAAAAGTGTTCACATATGAAACATTAATAATCAGAGTCAAATACAATAAAAAAGAAATGCACTAACATGGTGATACACACAGATATGCTAAAACACGATTCCTAATTTTTGCAGTACAAATTATGAATGTTGTCCCATTTCAAAATTGTAAAAGGATCTACTCATTTAGTCTCATGGCATATATGTATCAAATTCTAAAGCACAGACCACAACTATATAAGGTATCATAGATTTTAACTCAGACAATTGATAAGATAGAACTTCAAAAATCACATCACCTTATATACTAAATTGTAGGCAAATGAAACACAGTGTTATGGTCTTCTGAATCCACAGATAGATTTAAACGCAGTCACTGGATAAGATAGAACTTCAAAAATTACATCATCTTACATACTACATTCATGACAAACAAAACACAATTACATAGTATTATAAATCTACAGACATAGTGAATATTTTCTTCTAGACCAAGGATCATTATGTATTCATGTTCACAGGTCTTTTCTTCTATACTAAATGTTAACAGTACTTGACATTTCATATACTTGCTTTGATTACCAGTGACTCGTCTTATCTTTACACGTGCAACGGACATTTCCACAAAATTCTTACTATACTGGATCTCATCTCTCATCTAAATTGTTCAGATACACCACAAATCAGGCTACCTGTATCAATCAAACAGTTCCCTTCCCACTGATCAGTCTTAATCTTAATTAGGGACATCCAAAATCTGAATCATCATCTCTGTTATTAGACACTTCATGTAAGAGATCACTTTCAATTTCGTCAAATGCTACATCCACACTGTTTTTTCCAGGTTTTATCTACTTTACTGGTATCATAGCATTACTTTGGTTATTCATGTTGTCAGGTAAAGATTGAACACACGGAATGAGTTCCATAGCATAACTAACATTACTTATTACAGAAGGAACACAAAATACTTAGATCTTCTTTCACTTGACACTAGTAATTTGGATACAAATTTTGACTAACCACAGCTAACTTATTCCAGAATGCACATTTATGTATGTTATAATCAATCTGGTTCCAAACAAATTTCAAAAAGTTTTCACATTTATTCTCTAGGCTTACAGATAAGTCACCTTTACTGTGTGGATCATTACTCATCATGACATTAATGAAAAACTACTTTGACTGGACTGTGCAGGCTTTCAAATTATCTATGCACCCTCCAACTCAGAGCTGCAATGCTAAAAGTTTTGGCTGGTTTCATTGTCTAGGGGCTGGGATACATAGTTGCCACATTACAGGCCAAATAGTGCTGAGTCTACAATTGTTGTTGTTGTGGTCTTCAGTCCAGAGACTGGTTTGATGCAGCTCTCCATGCTACTCTATCCTGTGCAAGATTCTTCATCTCCCAGTACCTACTGCAACCTGCATCCTTCTGAATCAGTTTAGAGTATTCATCCCTTGTCTCCCTCTACGATTTTTACCCTCCATGCTGCCCTCCAATACTAAATTGGTGATACCTTGATGCCTCAGAATATGCCCTACCAACCAATCCCTTCCTCTAGTCAAGTTGTGCCACAAATTTCTCTTCTGTCCAATTCTATTCAATACTTCCTCATTAGTTATGTGATCTACCCATCTAGTCTTCAACAGTCTTCTGTAGCACCGCATTTCAAAAGCTTCTATTTTCTTCTTGTCTAAACAATTTATCGTCCATGTTTCACTTCCATACATGGCTACACTCCATACAAATACTTTCAGAAATGACTTCCTGACACTTAAATCTACACTTGATGTTAACAAATTTCTCTTCTTCAGAAACACTTTCCCGTCCATTGCCAGTCTACATTTTACGTCCTCTCTGCTTCCACCATCTTCAGTTATTTTGCTTCCCAAATAGCAATACTCGTTTACTACTTTAAGCATCTCATTTCCTAATCTAATTCCCACAGCATCACCCGATTTAATTCAACTACATTCCATTATCCTCGTTTTGCTTTTGTTGATGTTCATCTTTAAGTGTCAGGAAGTCGTTTCTGAAAGTATTTGTATGGAGTGTAGCCATGTATGGAAGTGAAACATGGACGGTAAATAGTTTGGACGGGAAGAGAATAGAAGCTTTCGAAATGTGGTGCTACAGAAGAATGCTGAAGATTAGATGGGTAGATCACATAACTAATGAGGAGGTATTGAATAGAATTGGGGAGAAGAGGAGTTTGTGGCGCAAATTGACGAGAAGAAGGGACTGGTTGGTAGGACATGTTCTGAGGCATCAAGGGATCACAAATTTAGCATTGGAGGGCAGCGTGGAGGGTAAAACTCGTAGAGGGAGACCAAGAGATGAATACACTAAGCAGATTCAGAAGGATGTAGGTTGCAGTACATACTGGGAGATGAAGAAACTTGCACAGGATAGGGTAGCATGGAGAGCTGCATCAAACCAGTCTCAGGACTGAAGACCACAACAACAACAACAACGATGTTCATCTTATATCTTCCTTCAAAGACACTGTCCATTCTGTTCAGCTGCTCTTTCTGGTCCTTTGCTGTTTCTGACAGAATCATCAGTGAACCTCAAAGTTTTTATTTCTTCTCCATGGATTTTAATTCCAGCTCCGAATTTTTCTTTTGTTTCCTTTACTGCTTGCTCAATATACAGATTGAATAACATCAGGGATAGGCTACAATCCTGTCTCACTCCCTTCCCAACGACTGCTTCCCTTACATGCCCCTCGACTCTTATAACTGAAATCTGGTTTCTGTACAATTTGTAAATAGCCTTTCGCTCCCTGTATTTTACCCCTGCCATCTTCAGAATTTGAAAGAGAGTATTCCAGTCAACATTGTCAAAAGCTTTCTCTAAGTCTACAAATGCTAAAAACGTAGGTTTGCCTTTCCTTAATCTGGCTTCTAAGATAAGTCACAGGGTCAGTATTGCCTCATGTGTTCCAATATTTCTATGGAATCCACTATAATCTCCCCCGAGGTCGGCTTCTACCAGTTTTTCCATTCGTCTGTAAAGAATTTGTGTTAGTATTTTGCAGCTGTGGCTTATTAAACTGATAATTCGATAATTTTCACATCTGTCAACACCTGCTTTCTTTGGGATTGGAATTATTATATTCTTCTTGAAGTCTGAGGGTATTTCGCCTGTCTCATACATCTTGCTCACCATATGGTAGAGTTTTGTTAGGCCTGGCTCTCCCAAGGCTGTCAGTAGTTCTAATGGAATGTTGTCTACTCCTGGAGCCTTGTTTCGACTTAGGTCTTTCAGTGCTGTGTCAAACTCTTCACGCAGTATCATATCTCCTATTTCATCTTCATCTACATTCTCTTCAATTTCTATAATATTGTCCTCAAGAACATCACCCTTGTGTAGATCCTCTATATACTACTTCCACCTTTCTGCTTTCCCTTCTTTGCTTAGAACTGGGTTTCTATCTGAACTGTTGATAATCGTGCAAGTGGTTCTCTTTTCTCCAAAGGTCTCTTTAATTTTCCTGTAGCCATTATCTATCTTACCCCTAGTGATATTTGCCTCTACATCCTTACATTTGTCCTCTAGCCATCCCTGCTTAGCCATTTTGCACTTCCTGTCGATCTCATTTTTGAGATGTTTGTATTCCGAGTCTACAGTATACGACAAGAATACATGTATGAATCGAATGGTCGAAGGTGTCTATCACTTGGGAATTGGGAATTATGAAAGTAACATATAAATTTATAAATGAAAGATTGCAATTAAATAAAATTTGCAGGTACTATCTTAACGACTTTAAATGATGAGTGCGATAGTAGAAGTACTTTTGATAATGCAGTATATTTCTGCATTCGCCTTCATTTGTGATGAGAAGCACGTAAATTCCTTCCTTCAAAGTATCAATAGCAGTAGCTTTTACATCATTACAAAAGTTATCATTGCTCTGTTCCTTTAAACAGAAATCATCTATCTCTGCTGATACACTTTTAACTTCAGCTGCTGGCGGGACCTATGCTAGGCCTCCCTTAGTAACATTGATGCTTTCCGCTGAAACACTATCACCCTCACTTGCAGCTGGCGAGACCTTCACTCACATTGACGCGTTTTGCCGATGCACAAATACTCGTTACTACAACACCTTCCTTACTGCGATTGCTAGTGTTTGATAATGCCTCTTCAGAACTCTCCACACAATTTGCTTTCACAAAATTCATCTCCTCTTTAACTTCTTTTTGAACCACGGAATCTTTCCATTCATCACCATCCACACACTCATGCATTACACATCCATAACTTACATCATTCCTCGCAAATTTATTCCCATTACTTTTACTGATATCTCTCACAAAGCTATACTTCCACTGTTCGCGCCTGCTTTTATTGAAAGAGCCACCTATGTGGCCTTCCTCTTTAGCATACTCCATATTATACATTTGTTGCCTTTCTCCAAACCTATCAATATTTCTACCATTACCATTATGTCCAGTTCTTTTCATCACCTGTTTAGATCACCATCCCCGGACCTGAGATGTGGCGAACATCAGTTTCCTGATTGGTTGTTATATGATTCACTTCATGCGAATTTTCCCCATCAAATCTGCATTCTTTACTTCAGTCCCATTCACAGAAGTTATCACTCCTGTCTGTTCTTTGACCATTTTGCTCATTCCAGCTACTGTCTCCCTGAGAATTACTTTGATTTCTCTCGTGATTATTTGGATTCCCATTTTGATAACTACCACCCGGTTTGCTCTGAGGTTTGAACTTCAAAACCCTCTCTAATTTTTCTACAAATTCTAGAAATTGATCCACGGAATCATATGGACTATGGACAAGATCCCACTGCAAATCTTTGGGTAATTGCCTTTTTAACGCGGTGATTTCCATTAAAACCCCCAAAGGATTTTTCACATGCATAAGTTTGCCAAGTTCGTGCTTGCAAAACTCTCTCATCATCCCATTGCTGTACCTGTAATTTGGCCTGTTTAAGAATTCATTTTGGATCCGCGTCTGCTTTGCCTCGCTCCAAAATTTACTCAAAAAACACTTTTCAAACTCTTTGTACGATTCACACAAACTACATTTAACATTTGTCCAAGACTGTGGATCTCCCTCCAAATGCTGTTAAAAGTATTTTATTTTCACTTTGTCCGACATGCTGTGAACAAAAGCGTGCCTACACACAGCCAAGAAATTTACTGGGTGATATCTTCCATCATCTGCATAACATTTCACAGATCTGGTATTTGCCCAAGGGATATTTATAACCACCTTGGCTTGTTGGGAGGTTAACAAACTTAAATCACTTTTCACTAGTGATACACGATTCTATTTTATGATTAATTTTGCTCACTTATTTCTTCCCTTCACCTACACAATTGGCAATGTCACTAATTGCTAAATTTACATCACTTTTATGAGCATCTTGCACTTTTATACAGTCGCTTACCTTGCCCCAAGTTCTGTCTGTATCTTATCCATTTTTCCCAAAGATCCAGTTCCACTGATTCAGTTTTATATTTTACTATTACAACTTCATCTGTAATTTTTTCATTATCCACTCGAACACATTTTAATTTATCAATTGCTTTTTCAAGGTTACCCATAATTTGTTTCAACTTCCTCTTTCACTGCGGAACCTATTTCAGTTCGCATTGTACCCATATTAGTCCGAATTGTATCCGTAACCGTTTGCAGTGTCACATACCTGTCCCCAATGTCCATATCTGTTCAAACTGCACCGATATTATTTGTCATTCCCTGGATCATTTGCATTAGCTGAGACATCATATTTCCCCCACATTCATTCCCCTTGCCTGAATTCCTACAAGTTACACTTTCATGCTCTGATTTCAAACTAACTGGCTAACTTCCATTTTTAGAATTACACATACTAGATGACTGTTTTATATTCACGAGATCTATAAGTGTACTTTGAAATTCAGAGTTAAACACTGTTTCATTACTTGCACAGGCACTTATCTGATCTGAAATGGCTCAAAAATGGCTCCCTCTGCCATGGTGATGCAGTCGGTTGTAGTGGAAGTTGACATTGAAGACTGCCCTGGAGTACTCAAAGAAGCTGCCGTGGCACTGCTGTTGAGCTGCGTCCGCCTCGGAGAAAATCGCCTGATGTAACTGTAGCTGCTGCCGATGACCGCGTGTTCTACCTGTCTTCGATACTGCTGTCCATTAAAAACGCTAACCGCTAGTGTTCCCTGCACTCAACTTATTTAAACTCCAAGCCCCCATGCAAATTGCCTTTAATGTGATGGATTAGGACCTCTATCGATAGCATGTGTTAGTTGTGAAAATTACAATGTAATTTCACTATTTTCAGAAACCAACTTGAGAAAAAAAACCCGATCTCACACTGTATTTTGTGAGAGGCTCAGTCTACAGAAATCTCTGCTGGTTTTGAAAAGGTTTTTACACGTCACATAGTGTGCTGAATAATAGAGAGCAAAGGAATTATCACTTAGCAGGGCACAAATCCCAGACGAGTCCCCAACTGCAGGCTTTCAAAACGACTATGCACCCTCCGACTCAATGCTGAAATATTAAAAGTTTTGGCTGGTTTCATTGTCTAGGGTCTGGGATACATAGTTGCCACATTACAGGCCAAATACTGCTGAGTCTACAGTATATGATAAGAGCACACATATGATCAAATGGTTGAAGGTGTCGATCACTTGGCAATTGCAAATTATGAAACTAACATATAAATTTATAAATGAAAGATTGCAATTAAGTAAAATCTGCAGGTACTATCTTAACGACTTTAAATGATGAGTACAATAGTTGAAGTGCTTTTGAAAATGCGTTATATTTCTGCAAAACACTTATTGGTGTCGATGGTCCAGCAATTAAATAAAAATATAAGTTGAATAACAGGGAAAAAATAGATCCCTACTGCACGTAATTAGTTATGAACAACAACATAGCTCACAAGATATTCACTTCTAAAGGCACACTAAGTCTTCACTGTAGAAGCCACGGAAATCTCACAAGTGCACAAGTCGGCACTCCAAAGTTTTTCTATCTGCCACGACTACACGCAAACCGCTCCACACTCCAAGTCTCTCCCCCATGAGCGTGCTTCTGCCTCACCATCATGTCCAGCAGCACCTTCTGTCCTGTGCTGTACTCTCCAGCACTGCTGCACTCCCCTGTGTCCTCTCCAGAAATGATGCTCTTCCCCAACTTCCATACATCTCTCTTAGTAACAAATGCTGTGATTGAATAACAGGGAAACAATAGATTCCTACTGCACATAATTAGTTATGAACAACAACATCACTCATGAGATATTCACTTCCCTCCATGTCTCCATGCCGACATACACTCACAAACGTAATGAAACATATTCGAAATACTGGAGTTACATTTAAATAACTTTAAATTAAATAAATATTTCTACGGCTGGACCATAAACATGCTCTAACACACATATTAGATACATAAACAAATTAAATAAACATATATCAAAGGAACAGAACAAAAGGTTGGCAAGTAGCCTATTGTCTGTGCACTTTCTAAAACGCAGTAAATATTTAACCAATTTCTTCATGAATAGTATATATTAGATATAAACAAAGGCATAGATAAATAAATATATTTATAAGCATGCTGCTACCATTTTTTGTGTAACTGTGGAGTACTTATGGCCTGACACAATCCATAGCAATCGGCCACTTTGACCTCCAGTAACTCATGTACTATTCAAGTTACATGCCTGTAATTCATACCAATTTAGGTTTACACTAATAGCTTTCTAAAGACACAGCGATCAACAAAATTGGATAAAGTGTTTATATTTTGGAAATTCTTTGCTGAGTGTTACTTGTATAATGTACAGTCAGATACTAAACTTTAAACTAATAAAGATATTGAAAACCTGATTACACCATCAGAATCATCATGCAAATAATGGTAATGTACATGTTTCTTTTTGAGGTATCATGATTCATCTGGCTACTATAAATTTCTATACGAACTATGAAATGTCTGCCATGATGGTTTCACAAAGTCCGCCATCTTTGGCACTCTCGGCCTAGACATCTCCTTCATCGACACAAAGCACTGTCCTTGTCACAGCGGAATTCCCAGCCACGTGGCTGGACCATGCGCTGGGGCTACCCCTCTCGTCCGGCTAATGTTCGCGCCAACCACGTGTTTGCTGCCGGGCCCCGACTGGCCGAGCGGCCCGTGCAGCCATGCCAACTTAGAATAATTTCAGGACACCACAATTCGCCCGTTATCTCACAACTGGTATTCCATGACTTCCACTTACATCATCACAAAGATCACTTACCTTGTCTGTATTTGCAAATAACTCTGAAACTTCATCATTCTTTAACTTTGCAAATACTTGATACTCATCATCATCATCACATTCTTCCAAAATTACTTCATCAATAACATCGTTAACAGCACAAGTCTCATCACCATCAAAGTCGCTCACCTCATGTGCATTCATTTGCAATAAGCTACCAGTCTCAGACTTACCAGCCTGGGTCATTTCAGGGCTCTCATTCACATCTACATCAGAAGTACCACCTAATTCAGATCCATTACAGTCATCACCTTTTTTGCATGCATCAATAACACTGTTTTCTGACCAAGAGAAGAAATCATTAGTATACACTACATTAAAATTTTCATTGCTCTCTCATTCTGGTTTGTGATTAGTACCTACATCATTATAATTAAACATAGTATTCCATAACTTTTGATCAAAACATAAAAGAGAAATCATCAGGTCCATGTACTAAATCCCACTGCAATCTCTCTGGTAATCTCCTTTTTAGTGCATCAACCAATGGCATTTTGTCAAATGGTTTGTCAAGGTGTGTTAATTTCCTAAGTTGATTCTTACAAAACTCTTTCAGGGTATCGCCCTTATTCCAATAGTTTGGCCCATTCAGAAATTCACTTTTAATTCCCCCTTATTCAGCTTCTGACCAAAGCTTTGGTATGTCTCCCACTGACTGAAATTTAGATTTACCCAAGACAGAGCTTCTCCTTCGAGACATCTTTTAACAAATTTAATCTTTTGGTCATCACTCATGCCTGACACAAAACTCTCTCTACAGTGGTGTAGAAAATTCACTGGATGTAAACTGTCTGATGGAAAACTTTTGATGGGAATGTTGGACCACACAATACCATTATTTGAATACAGATTGTTGTGAATGCAATTTTCCTGAACTACTGAAATTTTTTGATCAAAGATATTTAAATTAGCTAGAATACTGTTTTCAACATTTAAAATTTTTGCATCTAAATTACTAAAGTTGTGTTCCATTTTTTCCTGTACGGCCTTCTGTTGAACTCTGATATCATTAACAGTCTTCTCCTGATTTGCAGATTGTGCAACTAACTCGTTTTCCAAAACAATAAATTTATTTTCTAAGGCATCAACTTTTCATTCACACTTTTTAATCCCTCTGACAACCCATTTTTCAGTTCCGAAACCTGATTACTAAGTTGGTCTATTTTTGGTATTGTACCCTGTCTATTTTATTGTTTTCAGTTCGTATTTCCATTAACTGATCATTGGCTGCACTAAATTTGCTATTGTTATCTGCTTTTATTTCTGTTAACTGTTCATTAACTGCATTCAGTTTTGCCAAAATCAACTGCATAACATCAGTTTTAACTCTTTCTTTGCCAAGTACATTTTCACTTGGTTCAAAAATGTCTAGCTAGATTCTACAGTTTTCACTGCATCACCACTACCCTCAACTCTATTCATTTTCCTAGCAATCACACAAGTAAAAAAAAAAAATTAATTTCACAAATGGTTTGTATTTGTCTTTTTTGATGTCCTTCATCATAGTTGTGATGTCCTCTTTCAATTGAACTGGTCCATCATTGTTGATATAATTTCGTCACTGTTGATACGACTTAGTTGGGCAGTTCTCAGGTCTGCCTTTGTTGAGTCATTGTAATTTCATTTTTATATAAACTGTAACTGACACAAATCCAAAATCCATTCTTCTTCTGCAACATACAAAACTTTGTTATCAGTCAACAGATCATGGCCGATGCCCACACTTGTAATCTCACCCTTCCACACATCACTATTAAAATTCTCTGTCTTTGCACACACTTTGAAAGCTTCAAGATGAGTAAGATATAAAAAGAAAAACTTTTAACTTATCTTCATTTTCTCTTGTTGTTCACTCCAGTTTTTGCATCTAGGGGTACATTCTCGTGGCTGAAATATTGATTTAACGTTGTGGGTTCCTGATGACTAAATAACTGATGAAGACTTGCCTGTACTAATATTGAATTTGATTATTTGTCAACATTTTTCAATATCACACTGTTTTTACAATTTCCTCATAATATTCCAAATTACATTGTCAGTGTCAATCATATAAATAAGTCTGTCTCCATCAGAGGCATTCCCACTACTACTCACATTCTGCGGTACTCACAATATTCCAAAGAGTTTTAAACCAAAAGAGTTTACAAACTTTCTTGATGAGAGAAGAATCATCACCAAGAAATAACATTATTTTTATAAATGAATCCAGAAATAAATTTAATAATTTGCATCAGATTGTGCTATTAACAATGTGAATTTTAAGTATGCCAGACATTTCATAGTTACAATTATTTCCAAAAGGAGAGTAATTTTAGCTGTATTAATTGTAATAAATTAATGTCTTTTTATGGATTTTAGTCTGAAATATAACACATCGAATACAAAATCATATGAAATTCATTTAGTTAAACAACTGAAATAATGTTCACCTATACAACAATTGTTAGTATAAATGGTATCAGTTAGTTCTATAAAAAAGGTAATGTTAGAGGAGGATATCCCATTACAAGTGTTTGCCCACAGCCCCCACCACTACTGCTCTCCCCACATATGCCCTGCCATCTGCGCATCTACCGACCACAGTGTTCTGCATGCACTGTAACAGAAGTTTAACGGATTCCTTTTAGCACTCATGTGGATGACCTCCCATTTTACATTATTCAGGGTCAATTGCCAATTTTCACTCCATACAGAGATCTTTTGTAAATCATTTTGCAATTTGTTTCGATCTTCTGATGATGACTCTACTAGGTAATAAATGACAGCATCATCTGCAAACAGCATAAGACTGCTGCTCAAATTGTCTCCTAAATCATTTATATAGATAAGGAACAGCAGAAGGCCTTTAATACTACCTTGGGGAATGCCAGAAATCACTTGTGTTTTACTCAATGACTTTCCATCAGTTACTATGAACTGTGAACTGTCTAATAGGAAATAACGAATCCGGTCACATAACTGAAACAATATTCCATAAGCATGCAGTCTGATTACAAGCTGCTTGTCAGGTACAGTTTTGAAAGACAATCTAGATACATTTGAAATCCCTTGTCAATAGCACTCAGCCCTTAATGTGAGTAAAGAGCTTGTTGTGTTTCACAAGAACAATGTTTTCTAAATCTGTGGTGACTGTGTCTCAATAGACCATTCTCCTCAAGATGATTCATAATGTTCAAACCCAATAAATGTTCCAAATTACTACTGCATATCGACGTTAATGATTTGGGCCTGTAATTTAGTGGATTACTCCTGTTGCCTTTCTTGAATATTGGTGTGACCTGTGCAACTTTCCAGTCTTTGGGTACAGATCTTTCATAGAGCAAGCAGTTGTATATGATTGTTAAGTATGGAGACATTGCATCAGCATACTCTGAAAGGAATGTAATTGATGTACATTGTGGACTGGAATACTTGCTTCTATTAACTGATTTACATTGCTTCAATACTCTGAGGATATCTACTTCTAAGTTACTCACCTTGGCAGCTATTCTTGATTCGAATTGTGGAGTATTTACTTCATGTTCTTTGGCAAAGGAATTTTGGAAGGCTGTGTTTAACAACTCCGCTTTAGCAGCACTGTCACTGATAGTATTTCCCTTGTTATCATAAAGACAAGGCGCAGATTGTGTCTTGCCTTTAGCATGCTTTACATATGATCAGTACCTCTTTAGATTTTTTTGTCAGGTTTTGAGTCAAGGCTTCATTGTGGAAACTATTATAAGCATATCACATTCAACTTCATGCTAAATTTCAAGCCTCTGTAAAAGATCACCAATCTTGAGGATTTTGGATTCATTTATATTTGGCATGCTTTTTTCATTTTTTCTACAAGAATGTTCTGACCTGTTTTGTGCATCATGTGGGATCATCTCCATCTTCTGTTAATTTATTTGGTATAAATCTCTCAATTGCTATCAATACTATTTCTTTGAATTGAAGCTTTATGTGGTCTAATTTACATTGTTAATTTGGAAGGAATGGAGATTGTCTCTCAGAAATGCATCAAGCAGATTTTTATCTGCTTTTTCAAATAGGTATATTTTTCATTTATTTTTGGAAGATTTGGGAGTTATGGTATTCAGTCTCCCTACCCAATCCTGCATTTACTAATCCCTGTATCCATTTTGATCCTTGTTATGAGCTCAGGATTATTTGTTGCCAAGAGGTCAAGTCTGTTAGCAGAACCATTTACTATTCGACTGGCCTCATGAATTAACTGCTTGAAATAATTTTCAGAGAATGCTTTTAACACAATTTTGGATGATGTTTTCATGTTCCTCTGGATTTTAAACATGTATTTTTGCCAACATATCAAGGGTAAATTGTATGAATTGGGTATGTGTTTGAAATTAGATCAAGTTTTCTTTGAACCTTTCTGCAATTGTATCATCTGAGTTGGGAGGTCAGTAAAAGGATTCGATTATTATGTTATCCCAATTGCCAAGAATGACCTGCATCCATACTATATCACAGGGACTATCTACTTCAATATCACTTTGAGATAAACTACTTCTAACATCAGAAGCACACCGCCGCCACCTGCTATTAGTCTATCCTTTTTAAACTCTGTTAGGTCCTTCAGAAAAATTTTGGCTGAACTTATCTTGAGCTGTAGTCAACTTTCAGTGCCTATAACAGTTTGAGCATCAGTGCTTTCTATTAGTGGTTGGGGCTCTGCTACACTCCCAACACAGCTGTGACAGTTTACAACTGTTATACTGATGGTTCCTAGATCTACATTCTTCCAGTGTTCAATCTGCACCCTTTGAGACTGAAGTCCTTTTTGTGTTTCCCCAAGACTCTCTAACCTTAAAAAAAACTGGCTAGTCCATGCCACACAGTGTCAGCTACCTGTGTAGCCACCTCTTGGATGTAATTATATCCTGATGTGTTTATCAGAACCCAAAATACCGCCACGCTATGGCACAAATTGAGGAATCTTCAACCCACATGTTAGCAGAATCGTCCAAGCCACTGGTTCTGACCCTCCACTTGACTTTGTACCAGAGGTCCACAGTAGATCCTGTTAACTATGTTGCAAATAATGAGGTCTGTATCAACTCACAAGCAAGACTGGCAGCTGTTGCCAATCAATTCACAAGCAAGACTGGTAGCCGTTGACACTTGCAATAGCCATCATTATAACAGTTGTAAACTGTCACAGCTGTGTTGGGAGTGTAGCAGAGCCCCAACCACTAATAGAAAGCACTGATGCTCAAACTGTTATAGGCACTGATCCAAAACAGCACAGATCATTGGTACCAATGTGAGCCACCACCTGCAGTTGACTGCACTCTGTGCTCTTCATAGCATCCAGAAGGACCCTTTCCAAGTCTGGAATCACTCCACCCACTAAGCACACAGTGTGTACACTGGCTTTATTCCCCTCCTTAGAAGCTGTGTCCCTAAGGGGCCCCACAACACACCTAACATTTGAGCTCCCAGCTCCTACTGCTGCTGCTGCCACTAATAATGACAATGATAATAATGAGAATAATAACAATAATGATAATGCCAGGTATAAAAAGAATTTATGGGGGCACAAAGTAGATGTTTTCTGGTATAGAAAGTTCAGGGAAAGGGAATTTAAGGAGACTGCACCAGCTAAGAATGCTGGGAAATGAGGAAGATCTGGTTGGAAAGAAGGATGTACAAGGGTGACGAGCATGTACAGGGACAGTGGTAATTATTAGTGTTGCTTTAGTAGATACATCATTAACTGTTTTCTATAGCTGGAGATGTTAACTGGTTCTTAACATAATGCTGGAGGTTATTTAGGAGTTGGGTTCCTGTTCCTGAGAAGGACATCAAGAAAGTGGGTGGACAATGGAATGGGCAGAATGGATTTTGCTCTGATGGGATTGGGTGTTCCTCTCTGATGGGAGTGGGTGTTCCTGGCATGTTGTTCAGACAAGAACATTAAGGTTGAGGAAAGATGTGAGGGACAGTGTACATTGATAAGACAGCAGAGAAGACAGAGAGAATGGAAATACCTGCAAAGGTGTGCACACAGCCAGTGCATATAATGATTATGAAAAGTAATCAAAGAATGAAACATCACAGATATAAAATACACATGCATTCATACCCAGTTGCAGGTGTCGTGAGCTTTCCTGAGATAGAACTATCATAATCAAAAATTGGATGTGTAAGTGTTTGTACAAGTTTCTTTTTTAGATCAAGAAGAAAGAGGGTTTTCTTTTATTTTTGAAGGGCATGGAGAGATGATGCCACCTTGTTGCACATTGCAGTTATGTGCTCAGACCAATTTACATTTTCTCTGTTATTACTCATAGACTTTGATAAGGGAGAGAAATTGATATTTGTCCAATTTATGGTTAAAGACGGTAGGGATTCCCAATATTTTGAGCTAATGAGTCTAGAATTACCAGCCGGTACCACTTTGGCTTTGGATGGTTTGACCTTTAACCCTTTACCTTGTATGTACTTCAAGTATCCTGGAATAGCTGTGGGTCAGCAAATTCTGTTAATAAATTCAACAAAAAAAAAACAGTCCAAAGTTTTAAATTTCACTTTTTTATTCACTTGATGACTAGTTTCAGGCCTGGACCCACTTTCAGATCATCATAATATAGTCAAAATAATATTTCTGAAAATGCAAAAACAATGACAAAATGCGCAAATGACAGTTACAGCACATACATTTTCCAAAAATGCAAAAACTGTGTCAAAAATGCTCAAACAACAGTTCCTATGCATACAGATATCTGTGCATACAACTGGTGGTTAAGAACTGCATTTTGCAATACACAGTTGTAATGGTGTATTTTATTAGAGACAATCAGTTTTGGTGTAGGATCAGTCCATCACAGGGTCCAAAAACCATCTCAACTACACATTTGCATAATTAGAGCAACAGTTATCGGATGTGCAATGTTACGTCATTGATAGTAGCTGTAACTACATGCACAAATGTGAGTTTTGTGGAGGTCTTGCAGAGCCATGACCAGTCCTGGGTAAACACTGCTGTTAGCTATGTTAGCACTGAGGCTATTGCTGACCGAAATGAAATGTCATATGAGTGCAATGCTAGTTGCTACAATTGGGAGATTGGAATGTGCAAGTCATGGCCTACACCTGAAAAGAAGAGAGAAAGATAGGTCGACTGAGCTCCTTGCAGATAATATATTGAGGGGGGGGGGGGGGGGGGAGGGGGGGGGGCAGCATCTACACACAAAGCAAGATCCCTATGGTTACTGATGTCAGAGGGGCACCTTTTTTAGGTTAGAATCAGGATTCAGGCTGTCTGTTTTGTAAGGAGTGAAAATAACAAAGAGCCCCATCGTTTAATAATGCACAGAAAAATAAGGTTAAGTTTTTTGATAAAACTATTAGATGATTGAGTAATAAGGTAGAAGAGCTTCTTTGCTGAAATACGAGGGCCATCCACAAAGTACATTATGTTTTCGTTTGTGTCCGTTAGGGGCGGGGCTAGCGCGGCCATCTCGGTGTCATGGCATTCCGCCGCTCAGTCAGCATCCTGCCGTGCTAGTGAGAGGTTCGTGCTGTACTCCATTGAGTTACTGTGACAGTTTGAAATGTCAGCATTAATTGAAAATGCCACGAAGTGTGAAGTGTGTGCTGTAATAAGGTTTCTGACTGCAAAAAACTGTACACCGATAGAAATCTATCGGCAGCTTTGTGAAGTGTATGGGGACAACATAATCACTGAAGGTGGAGTGCATCAATGGGTCATAAAATTTAAAAATGGCCAAACTAACATTCACGATGAAGAGCGAAGTGAAAGACCCAGCATAGTGACTGCCGAACTTGTCGAAAAAGTCGATGCCGCGGTCCGTAAAAACCGCAATTTCACAATAACGGAACTCTCTATGAGTTTTCCACAAATTTCACGAAGTTTGATGCACGAAATCATTACCGAAAATCTTGGTTACCACAAGTTTTGTGCAAGATGGATACCAAAAACCTCGACAGAGATTCAAAAAAATCAGCGAATGGCTGCAGCGTTAACGTTTTTGGACGCTTACGAGAAAGATGGCGACTCATTACTCGATCGCATCCTTACTGGTGACGAAACATGAGTTAAGCATGTGAACTGCGAGACAAAATTGCAGTCAATGCAGTGGGGGCACACAAATTCCCCCCAAAAACCCAAGAAATGCATGCAGACAATGTCGGCAAGGAAGGTGATGGCGACTGTCTTTTGGGACAGAAAAGGTGTAATTTTTGTGGATTTCCTGGAAAGAGGCACTACAATAAACTCTAAAAGGTATTACCAAACTCTGCACAACCTCAGAAGAGCAATACAAAACAAGCGCAGTGGAAAGTTGGGCTCAAAGATCTTGCTGATTCATGACAACGCCCGGGCCCACACGGCAAATGCCACTCGTGAAGTTCTCGAATCTTTTAAGTGGAAGTTGTTTCCTCATCCGCCATACAGTCCCAACCTGGCACCAAGCGACTTCCACTTATTCCCAGCAATGAAGTAGTGGTTGGCTATGCAGCGTTTTGATGATGATGATGCACAGGTTCAAGAAGAGGTAACCACATGGTTGAAGGTGCAGGCGGCCGAATTTTACGACGAAGGAATTTCCAAGCTCGTCCATCTCTACGATAAGTGCCTTAATTTAAATGGCAACTATGTAGAAAAGTAGTATTGAAGTGTGGCTTTCATCTGTATATAATAAAGAAATTTTCCAATACTTTATTTATTTTTACTTCCAAAACATAATGTACTTTGTGGATAGCCCTCGTATTTGACTTTCGCTGAGAAAATTTTATAAATAAAAAAATAAAATAAATTCCAGATTGTAAATAGTAAATATTATATGATTTTTCTTGTTGATGGAATTAGAGTAACACTACTGAAACACTAATATTTCCATTATTTTCAGAAGTTTGTGCCATCTGTAAAGGATCAGTCCCTGGCTGATCGTGTTATGGATGCTGTAAATGGTCACATTTCACAGTACACCAATCTGACATGCCCTCAGCTGCTTATTTGTAGACTCATGCCATTCATTCATGGCATGCAGAGGTCTGTGATTCCCCTTCTATCAGAAGCAGACTTTTACTCCATGACAGGGATAAATATTTTCTTCAGCAGTCTCCCTGAGGAAAAAGAAATGGAAGACATCGCAGATAAATGTGGTTTGCAGTACCCAGGATGTGTGTATTAATATTTAATAGATACTGGAAAGAAAACACATTTTAAAAACTAAACTTGATGGAGTAATGACAATATTATGAAATGGATAGATTGCTACTCACCACAATGGAGCTGTTGAGTCGCAGATAGGCACAACAAGTAGTGAGTAGCAGTCTATCCTTTTTGTAATATTGTCATCATTCCATCCTGGATTTGCATTGTTTAAACTTGATGGAGTGCAACAAAGCAGTCATTAAAGTTACTGTTGTATTATGTTGAACAACTCAGTAATTTACTAAGTCTTACATATTCCTAACATACTGTTGCCTGGAACAGCAAGCAACACAATGAGAAATAAATATATGTTTTATTCTATAGTCACCGAGTTTTATTTTTAATTTGCCTACTAGGTACACAGTACCATCCCCAGGCCCTCACGTGGCACAAAGTCATTTCACTCGCTTCCCTAGTAGGTGTGTCAAATACTGACAAATAACACACCTTCTTGGAAAATGAGCATGAAGACTGTGTGGCCTGAGGATGGTATTGTGGACCAAAACCAGTAGCCACCATGCACAGTAGTAATAAAAATTGTGACTATATACTAAAACATATATTTTTTTCTTATTAAGTATTGTTATGTTGGAAGTGGACAATTAATGAACAGAATTTAAATAACGAACTCATAAATAACAACCCAAATGGCTCAAGTTTTGAACTGCTGATCATATTCAAAACTAAACATGTTTGAAAACTTTATTTTGTTGTATTCATGTTAAGAAATGTAAGAAATATGCTCATTTCAAAACCAAATTTTCACAGCATATGCAGCTGTGTCATTCTACCAAATATTTTTTGCTGAACCTAGGAATGCACATAACATTTTGTGTTCATAATTTGTCTTTGTATAAATAGAGAGTTAAGCGTGGACTATTGTACTCTTCCAACATAAAAACAACCTGATAGATTTCTGTTATGTATTTGGATTTGCTCATACATTTGTGTGGAACATTGATTGGTGGCCATGCCCACATTAAATACTGTGTAAAAGTTACAGGAAAGGTGCTGTATGCCTATACTGTTTTCCTAGGTGTCTCTGCCCCATTGGGTTAGAATATGACTATGATGGTCTGAAACATGGTGAACTGGGTGGGTGCGTAAGACAGGTCTTACACTGGGGTCATCTACAGAGGTTTCACCCATGTGACAAGAGTTTGAGAATAGGAATGGTATAAGAATGGACCAAGATCTTTTTCTCTAATGGCCCCTAACCCCTCCCTGTTTCCTTTCTCCCAAAGTTCACGGCACCTGATACAGCTGTCATCCTAGGTCAGCTGCAGCCTGGAGCAGTATAGTCAGCTGGGAAAAAGTAGCTGCACAGGTGTATGCATGGGCATATTTATTATTTAACTGTTAGCCCTGAAGAAGGACATTGTTTGAAAGCTTTGCAAGTTACAGTCTGGTTTAAATGCATATTGATCACTCAATGCCTCAGTTATGTAGTGAGTTGTGATGTTTCTTGCTTCCATCATTTATATTACACCAAGGACTTTCCATTACCAAATTTACAAGTTAAGTGACTGTGAGAGGAACTGTTGGTTCTGATGAAAATATTCTATCTGCTTTGTTTGTTTGTTTTCTATGAGATCAATTAACTAGGTAAATTCTTTGGCTCCACTAAGACTGTTGATGATGAGAATGCCATAGAGAAAAATCTTAATGATGTTTTCCTATTAAGTGTGGTGTATTCAGGTAGTTCATGAGGTTTGAAATGTTTGGGAGTCTCGTTAAACAGGTTCTGTATGAAAGAACGATTTGTTGGGTAAGTACATTGGACAGAACTTGCAGATATGTGGGAAGGGGTTAAGAGTAGGTTCAGCATAAGGGTGGACCAGCGTATTTCATAGTTTGGATAGTCAAACTTTTCTATTTAAATCTACAACACATAGTTTTTATTACAACCCTTGCAAGTAGATATTTAGCATATGTTTGTGTAATTAGTTCTCCAACAGAAAACACATTTTGATCAGAGGTTGAATTATTCATAAAATGATGATTGTTATAAAAACTAACTTAATAATTTTCATTACTTAAAGAATTGGCCCCAACCATTGTATTTCAATGTCTTTATTGTTGCTCAGTATCTAAGAATATTCTTTTAGTTGCAGGAGGTTAGATTTTGGTTTAAAATATATACGTTGAAACAATTAGTTGCACATACATTATCTTCCATACACAATATTTACATATCTGGACTTTACAAAATATGTGACACACATAGTACAGTATAATCATTTTCTGTCAACTTACAACTTAAACTTGCAGCTGACTTGCCAAGAAGAAGAAATACATTACACATCAAAGTAACTCTTTAACTTAACAAAGAGCTTGCATATTGCCATTCTTATCCAGTGTTATTTTGAGGGTTTGTAATTAATAGTTACAACATCAGTAACTTAAAATGTAATTTCAATTTTGAAATAAACCGAAAATATGAAAAATAATTATGTTATTTGAAAAATAATTAAACTATCATTACTTGCATTAGACCTTTCATTTGAAAGTATATTTTTATATTTGAATGTTAATAAAATATCACTTTACTACTTGTTTACTCAAAAGTCAAAATTTATGTGATATCAGAAAAATGTTTGGTATCAGATACCCTGATTATATGTATGTCAAATAATCTGATTCTTTCTGTGAATTGAGAAGTTCTGTATGTAGTGAAAGATGAGCCACTAATGAGTTCCATTACAGTATGTGGCTGAATAACAATTTAGGAGATGTGGGAATAGTTGATGGTAGATGTATCTCATCCGTAATAGTGTTTTCAGTCTTCTTTACGTGCTCTTCAACTGTTCCAACACCTCAACTATATGGTATGGAAATGAGGGTTGGGAGGCCCCTTACGGGGCAGGTCCGGCCACCTTGGTGCAGGTCTTATTACATTTGACGCCACATTGGGCGACCTGGCGCTTGATGGGGATGAAATGATGATGAAGACAACACAACACCCAGTCCCTGAGAGGAGAACAACACAACACCCAGTCCCTGAGAGGAGAAAATCCCCGACCCAGCCAGGAATCAAACCTGGGGTCATAGGATGGCAATCTGTCATGTTGACCACTCAGCTGTCAGGGTAGACAAGTATATGGTGACTTGTAACCTTTACTCTTTCTATTATTAACAATGAACTTGATTCCATAAATGATCAGTTAGAAGATGGTTGGAAGAAACAAATCGAAATACCTGTGACACGACAGTATTGCTGCTTATTGGTAGGTATTACATGAGCACAAGCATCAGGACGACCTTTATAGATGCATACATGAACACAGAGAAAAATTAATTGGGACTTGGAAAAAGATATGCTCATTCACTGAGTCAGATGTAATGACCTTATCAGAAAAACTTCATAAAACATAATATTCTCACACTCAGCATACTTAGAATGCAAAAACGTTATTTTATCAAAAATAAGAAGAGAGCATTGTAATTCTTTTATCAAAAGTAAGAATAAAACATTCTAATTCTCATGACTGCACTCATAACCTACACATAAGACTAATACTTAAAGGCAGAATTATGATTAATCACAATACAATTGATTAAAAGAGTTCAACAATGATGATTAAAAGAGTTCAACAATGAACATACCTTCAAATGAGGGACAGTGGTGTAAAAAAACATGGTATTAATGGTGATGCTGAAGGTGCCTGCAGGGAACAAATGTAAACAGATTTTCAGAAGTTGATAGGATGGATAACTGTTGAGGATTTGTGTAGTGTGTTACAAGTGGTTGTTATACAAAGCAGAAGTTGGGCATTGCGTTTAGTGCCTTGAGAACTGTGGAAGGTTACCCATCAAAATATCAGCTGATTTGGACATTTCTACTTTGTGAAGACGTTTCCATGAGATGAGTGGTAGGGGTCAGCCATCAGCCAACTGTAATTCATTCTCAAGCACCACATGCTCACTGTATTGCCTGCATTGCAGGTTATGTGCACACCTTCTGAAGTGTGACTGGCTGGCTGCTTGCTGGCAACACTGCTTCCTGCCACTGCACTCTGTCAATCATAAAGTATTTTAATTGAACTAGAAGTCTTGTGAGGCCAATTGAGGAACTATATCAATGAGAAGTAGCAGCTCTAAAGCCTGAAAAGCTGAAAACATCATGGAGAGCCATGTGCTGACTCCCTGACTCCATGCCCCTCCATACCACATCCAAATTAGACCATTTGACAGGTTATGTCATCGCAGCCAGTCTGCATCGTATGGTTCTCTGGGCCAGGTTGCAAAGTTACTTTTCCTCTATACACTGGGTATATCTCAGTATTCACACAATGTACCGAACATTTATGATGTTGGAATATAGATATATAATAAAAATCTTTTTCCTTTTCTTGTGCCTTTGTCCTGCATATGGTCAGCATGATTATTGACAGATTTGTCATGGTTAACCTAATGGGTGGCCGGATGCCCTTCCTGTCACTACCCATTACCCCACGGATGGAATATGTGTACCCAACTGTCTGAATGTAGTGTTATGTATGTGAAGATGACTGAAAGGTTTTCTAAATGTTTGTGAATTTTGTAATTGAGGCAGAACTTGGTTACCATCCTAGTATTCACCAAGTGTGATGTGGGAAACCATCTAAAAACGACATCCACGCTGGTTGGCACACCTATGCCCGTCGTCAATCCACCAGGCAGGTTTAATATAGGGTTGGCACACTTCACCATCCTGGAGGTGGCACTGTGACATGCATGGAAATCTGGGCAGGTACTATAAATGAATAATAATAATAGCAGTAATAATAACTTACCAAATGAAATTTTTAAAAAAGTGCAATACAAATCAAAAAGATCTCTTTTAGAGCAAAGCTGTTATATGGTAAACAATTTTTTGGAAATAGTTTGTTGTGTAACATATCATTTTTTGGAAAGTGATGTCTCTCTAATCGATGAATGATGGCCATGACTCTGACCAGTGATTTTGTGTTAGTTAAGTAGTTAATTTTGAACTGCATATTGTGTGCAGGACTTTCTTTCTTTTGTGCATTTGCATGAGTTTAGATGGACAGTCTTTCTGTGCTTTGTGAAGCCTGCTAGTTGAGCAATTACTCCTTGCCAGCACCGTCCTGACTCGGAAATATGCTGAGGGCCATGGAATCTAGAAGATCGTGACAATACTGATGATGTCACAATAATTGAAGTAAGCATTCATTAACTAAAATTGAAAGAGGATTGATAAATTTGTACAGATAAGCATTTTCCATATAAATCTGTAAATGATCTGCAACTGAAATGTTTCTAATTTAAATACGAGATACAATATATACGGTCTTTGCTTAGCTCACTGGCACACAACACAGAACATTTCATTCTGGTGCTGTTTGTAACAGGACCCATGATACGCCTATTCTAACAAAACAATGATATTTGAATGATATAAATGCACTTAATTGGGATTAAGAAGAAAGTCATGAGAACATTGTGTTTGTTCTTAGTAACTAGGTCAACAGTCACAATTACGGCATTGCACAAGCCATTACACATATGGCAGCTAAGAACTTATGAAAAATTAATCTGTTAAAAACCAATTATTAAATTCCTAAACAATTATTATGTCAAATAAGAGTTTTAAAAGTCCACAAGTCAGAAGATCATTGACTCCAGTGATCAAGGGCTTCAATTGTATCAGCTGTACTTTGGCTACTTGGGGCTGACAGCAATTCTGTCTCAGAGTCCTCAGTCTACAGCATCTGCAGCCGGAGCCTTGCACCCACCTCCAGTGCCGCAGTTCACTTTTTACACACCACAGTTCACATTTTACACTCCTTCAGCTAAGCGTCACCACCACGACGCCGAGATATATGCAAGTGATTTGGTGAGATGTAGTTAGTTCAAACTGGGTATTCTTAGTAGATGGTTGTGTTGGTGTCTTTTGGGGTGACAATGAGTGGTTTCAAAACTCAAAATACTGGTTTTGTTTGACAAAGGTGCATGCCTATTAGTACAGTTAGTGGTTGACTGTGGTTAAATATAGGCTAACTATATTCTTGTTGTTGTTGTTGTACGCTGGTAGTCACGAGAGACAAGGAGGTGAGCAGGAGTTGTTTAAAAAGTCTGAGTGCCCATATAAATACTCAGCTACATATTATTAATACACAATTAAGTGTCGATCTAAGTACTAATCATATAGTATCAGAGGGAGAGCCACCTGTGAAATGACACATGTCATTATTTGAACAGTGTTCGGCCTTTTACATCAGCATGATCACCATTCAACTATCTATCAGATGAATGGGCATAAACAGAGGGTGTATACCAGCAACACACACAATATCCCATTGCTGAGCATGTTCTACAACATGACAGTCATGACGTCGGCGCCTGCTTCACCACACCCAGCACCTGGAATTTTTCCCCCAGACACCAGTTCCTCAGAGCTCTGCAGGTGGGAACTAGTTCTACAAGATATCCTTGGTTCTTGCCACCCACCTGGCCTTCATTTATGTCAATTTCTTCTGTCTCAGCATTTCTTCACAGTAACTATCCCTTTCTTCACTAACGATTAGTTTTCTACAGCTTTCACTTTTTGACCATCTATTTTTCACCGTCCCCTTTCCACCTCTGTTACATACAATGCACTTAGTGTTTCATTCTTATTAACTTGTGTACAATGTTTTAGTACTAATCTCTGTCTTGCATATTACCCTGTCTTCCACTTTTAGGCTCTCAGGTTTCCAAATCTCATCCACTACAATCCCCAAAAATCAGTCATTGCTTCTTATCCTGCCTGTTAAGTCTCCCCTGACGTGGGGTTTTGGGTGACTTATCTGTACATCTTTTCCTTAACCTCTCCAGTTCTTTTCCTTTACCCCTTTTCCTCCCCCTTTAACACTTCTGCCAGAAGAAGGAGGCACTGGCTCCGAAAGCTTTCCAAAAGTTAAACTTTCTGTGCATGTGTTCTCCTGCCACTGCTTGATGAGGAGATTTTTTACTTACTATTAATGCAAACATTAAAGCTCAAAGTGATGAACTAAAGGGTGCTAATGGAAGTATTAAAGTTCGTGGTGCTGAGCTATGTGCTAAAACAGGTACCTCAGATGCTGATTTAAGTACTAAGCTTGATACAAATGTTACTGATGGATGACAGAGTGAACTTCTAGTATTAAAGCCCAGGGAACTAAAGTCGAGCAAGTTCTTACTGAAATGCAAACTACTAATTCCAACCTTGAGAAACACATCAGTGACTTATCTCAGAAAGAAATAGAGATAAATAATAAGATTTTGAGATTGAAAACTACATAGTCTACTTTAATGGAGGAGTTACATTCTGAAGTAATATGACCCGCTAAGAAATAAAGTTAGTGAGCAGTTTAGAATAGTATAATGACTTAAAGCAGATTAGAGACTTAACAGAACTGGAGTGTAAGACAGTACATGAGCAAATCTGAGACATACAAGTAAGGTTAATTGAGTTAAAGCAAGACTAAGATTCTGAGGTAACTCAAGATTCCAGCAATTACTTTTGCTAATTTGGAGGAGCATGTAAGTGACTTGATTGATCAAAGGTGCAGGAAAAGATTGAATCATCTATCAGAACACCTTTTTCCCTGACTGGTAGGCATAGAACTGAGAGCGAATTTCAGAATATGTGGAAGGAACCTGCAAAAATCAAGGAGGGGTTAAAGCAGGTCGTCAGTGGAGCTGACTAAGGAATTGCATCTGGGAACAGGGATAAATTTATACAAATAATTTCCAAAATTCATGCCAGATGGGGATGTTCATCATGCATATTTTTAAGGATTTTTTCCAAGTCTTTCCTTTGATTCCAAAAGAAAAGATTTCACTCTTGTTCATGTGGAAAGGAATGCAGCTGACATGGAAAGGGATGCAGCTGAGTGGGGGATAGCTCAAACAGAAGATTTATCTTCCTGAAATGATTTTTAGGAAAAATTTAATAGGAAATATTGATCACTGGATACTCAAGAAAAGTTAACACTTGAACTACTTGATCCTAGATATTATAATAGTAAATGGGGTAGTTACAAGAAATATGCTGAGTGGCATCTCACAAAGTCATAATATTTAGGCAATCCCATAGAAGAGAGCCATTTAGTTAAAGTGATAGTGCAAAGATTACCTTACCATGTAAGGAAAGAAATTTGATATCGTGAATAGACAACACAGGATCTAATGTCCACAATTTGAAATAGGTGTGTATAACCAATACACCAGTTACTACCAGAGCTGGTGTTTATGTGGTAGGCATTACCGGCAGTAGGTGGAAGCCCATAAAAGAACAGAGAATAGTATCTCCAGTAATTAATAATTTTACTTCTCATCATGCTCTATTGGTAATAGTGAATTTAAATTTAGTTATATTACTAGGATCAGATTGGCTATTGCACCATACCACTTAATAATGCAATTTTATTTGAGCAAGACTCCAAAGTAGTAGCCCAAGTGTGTCTACAGTTGCAGAAAATTGTAGGTTGCAGTAGTTATTTGGAGATGAAGAGGCTCGCACAAGACAGAGTAGCATGGAGAGCTGTATCAAACCAATCTTCAGACTGAAGACCACAACAACCACAGAAAATACTATTAGAGAAACAGAAGAACTAATAGAACATACACAGCTCCAGTCTAAAGAACCAAGTATATTAACTGAAGAGCAGAAAAGGAAATTGTATGATATCTAACATAAGTACAAAAACTTTTTTTCTGACAAACCAGACAAGATTAGTGGGTGTGTATTAAGTTTAAGATGAAAGATGACAGGAAGTTCTTCAGCAAACCTTATTCCATTCCAATGGGTCTACATACTTCCATACATGAAGACACATAAAAGGGGGTTGAAAATGGCATTATTGAGCACAGTTAAAATGTGTATAATAATCCATTGCTGGATGTGAGAAAACCTGCTAGGGGTGTACTCTTGGTGTTACACATCTGAACATTAAATAAGCATATAGAAACTAGACATAGAAGAATTATTGTCAAGGTTGAGCAGGCTCTGTTCTCTAGTTTCACACAGTTAACAGGGGGCTGTGGCAGGTGCCTTTGCATGAAGATTCCAGACCTTATATGGCATTTCTATTTGAGGGCAAATCTTCCCAATTTTAGATTATTTCATTTGGATTAAATATACATGTAATAATTTTTATATGAGCATCAGATAAGGCCTTTGGTAATGATTTGGTGAAAGACCTAAATTTGTACATAGATAAATTACAACTAGTATGAAAGACATGGGGGAACATTGTGTATTATTAAGCAGACTGCTTAAAAGGGACTCACAATAAAACTGGCTGAGTCTCATTTTGGTGTGAATTAGCTAAACATTTTAGGACATACAGTGGGTGTAAAAGGAATACAACCTGAGCCAGAAAGGATTTGGTTGATAAAAGAGTGCCCTGAGCCATACAGTGTGGAACAATTATGTTCATTTTTAGGATTGGCTGATTTTACCAAAGGTTTATAAGGAGACAATCAGTGAATGGTCCATAACTTCTGTCCTTGCTTAAACAATGACTGAGGTGGATAAGGTATGATAGTTTTGCTGGTACATTTAATAATATTACACTGTGTCTGTATGGTGCTAAAAATTTTTGTCACACAAAGATGCATCAACCATTTAAATTAGCCATCGATGCTTTGGAGCATGGAGTGGGATGTGGAATGTTTAAAGGAGAGTGGGATGGATCTTCAGCAAGGGGCATGTAGTACAACAGCTTCTGTCAGCATGAGTCTTCAAATATGAGTTAAATTACACAGCAACCAATAAAGAACTGTTATCCATCATTTGGAGTTTACAGAAGTTTCAACTCTAATTTGGTTCATAATGGCTGTGAGCACTATGGGACTTAACTTCTGAGATCATCAGTCCCCTAGAACTTGGAACTACTTAAACCTAACTAACCTAAGGACATCGCACACATCCATGCCCGAGGCAGGATTCGAACCTGCGACTGTAGCGGTCGCGTGGTTCCAGACTGTAGTGCCTAGAACCGCTCAGCCACTCCGGCCGGCTCTGATTTGGGAATCTACAGTAATCATATATAGCACCATACACTATTTTTTCTTTTTTAAAAATGGAAAGCAGATTACTGTATAGCCAGTTAATGAGGTGGACACTATTTCTGCAAGAATTTCAAACTGGAATAAATTGTGTCAAGTATCACCTAATACAATCCAGACACTCTGTATTGATTACCCGTAGATGTGAATTTGATGAGTAGGACAGAGGGGCTGGGTATTGATTTTACAATTAACTTTATGCCCATAAGCTGTACCAATAAAGAAATAAGAGTTTTGGCAAGGAAGATAAGATAAGAATTGAGGCTGGATGAGTATTTCAATAACAAGGTGTTATCATGGTCACAAAGAAAGTTACATAAGAAAGAAAAGAATTGTTGACTCATACACAAGAGTGTGTTATTGGGACAACTTGAAGCACTGGAAATCATGTGTTCCTCAAATACTGGCAGAGAATCTAATTTGGTTCCTACATAACTATTATGGACTTTCTGGAATAAGAAAATGCATGAAACATTTTGTTAAGATCAGTTATTTTAAAAATCTAAGTAGGAAATTAAAGAGTATATTAAGAACTTGCAAGCTGTGTCAAAAAGTGAAGGACGACAATAGTCATGAAAGTTATAAGATTTATGCTTCAGCACCAAAAGCACTGCATGATTTAAATGCTGCAGATTCATACAGAGCTTTACCAAGGAATAGGTAAGGTAATATCCACATTTTTGTATTAGTCAAATGCTGGTCCAAATATATGAAAGTATACCCAGTAAAATTAATTGATTCAACTATGGCGATTAACTGTTTAAGAGAGTGCTTTGAAGATGTGGGAAATCCCAACTGCTTAATCAGTGATAATGCATTGTAATTTATGAATAACAGCTTTAAAGGGTTTTTATCATGGAAAGAGCCTAACATGACATGGTTTCTAAATATCATCCACAATCTAACTGATCCGAGTGTATACTGAAAGAAATTCACCGATTGTGTTGAACATATTGCTCTTCTAAATGTACTACCTGGACCCAAATGATTCCAGAATTTGAAATTATTCTCAATGAGTTACCACATTCATCTATGTGACTTTCGCCTGTAGAGGTAATGAACAAAAAATCCATTGGGGACGCCTTACTGAAATATTTTATTTGGCCAGGCAGGGAAAAGGTAAACACTGATGGCATACACAAGTATTTGGGATAATAACTGAAGAATCAAGCCAAATACAGGTTGTGGGAATCCAATCAAAAAGCAGTCTCACCTCTTTTCGATCTATATGAGCTGGTATTACAGGGTGTCTATGACCCAGGACAACCGGGAGATCCGGGAAAAACCCGTGAATTTTTTCATTCTGGAGAAAACCGGGAAAAACCCAGGAATTTTTTTGAACTCCGGGAATTTTTCATTGTTTTTGTCCTCAGTTAAATTTTTTGTAATTTTGACTGGTAAGAATCAATACTCTAACAAAGGATATTACTGTATCCTGCTACTGCAGAATAATATTGCAGCAATAAAACATGAACGAGAGAAAAAACTAAAATAAAACTTAAATTGAAAAGGAAATGCGTCATGTACTGCAATAAAACATAGTGCTCATACAAGCATCTGCCAACAGCAAAATGTGTCAAAGGCTTTAGGAAGACTATGCAATGCTTCGTAACAACAAATTGCCTCCAATGAGCATGACGTCACAACTATTAACATTAGATTTGTTTTAGCAGTTATGAGTGGGATCATGCACATGTGCACTTGAGTAGTATCTTCTTCTGCTGCTTCTGGCTACAGAAACGTGGCTGTTGGCTGTGTAAGCAGTCACAGCAGCAAAAAAAAAAAAAAAAAAAAAAAAAAAAAAAAAAAAAAAAAAAAAAAGAGGCAGCTAGGTGCTACCGGGAAAAATTTTACTGGCGCGCCCAAGCTGTCAGATTGCGCAGCAGCCCTGGGTCTAGGAGGATGGGGGGGGACATTCATATAAAACTTGTTTCACAAAGCATCTAGCATCCAGCGCACCCAGCGCACGTTGGTCTATCGATTATTCATATGACTTTGAAATGTGACCCTGTCGGTTTTTCAACATTGTTGAACTCATTCCAAGTTGATTTCTGAATTAATCATAAGTTGATTTGTGAATGTGTGCATAGTGTACGTGATGTCTCTGTCAGGTGAACCCTCGTCACATCTAGGAATAAACTTTCATGCAGACAAAAGGGGCTATACGAACTGAGCAGAGTATAGCCGAACGAAAGAAAGCCAACCACTGTCTGATTATGTGGTTGATTGGGTTTGCGAATGGTGAGCATTGTTACAATTACCAGCAAAATCCATAGATTCAGAGTACCAGAGTGCGAATAAACGACTAACAGGTAAGAAAGATTATGTATTATCTTCTCAGTGTATCCAAGAAAATGAAAGGAATAACAGGTAAGAAAGATTACGTATTATCTTCTCAGTGTATCCAAGAAAATGAAATTTTGACAGAAAATTTTTGGCCAGATCACTATACTAGCAAGGGCCAGATGTACAGTCTCTGGCTAGTAGCCTCTTTAAGGTCTGTTCTGGAAATAGGGTGGAAAACGCGTTGTACGAACACGTACCGATGCCTAACTGGAGAATAATCACTGGTGATTCTGGCAGAGTTAGTGAAGTTAACCGACGAATAAGCTTTGACATTGGCAGGAATAGATACAGAATTAGTGATGACAACATTGTTTGTTATAACGAGGAAGGAGAAGAAATCGGGACATCACACAAATTATGGAAGAATAAGACTACTCCAAATTTATATAAAAATTTCAGACTACTACTTTTCAATCTCATACTTGAGAAACTGGAGCATATGAATGAAGTGTAAAGCTATTTCCTAACATAAAGCTTTTTGCTTGTGGTAGGCCTATTAGGTATTTGATATTGGCACTTTGTGAATTATATTTATTCCGTCGTGTTATAAAAATGACCATTTCTGCCAAAACAGTCTCGTTTATTTCATGTGTGTTACCATTGCTGCAGTATTATAAAGGCCTATTTAATTTTATCTCACAGACATTGACAAAATATAGGTAATCAGCTCGAGAAACCACACCAGTTTTGGGCCTATTTGTAATTACAGTTTTTTCAGTATTAGACAACGACATTTCGAATTTTCATGTAGCAAAACGTGTGACAAAGTTTGATGAGGTAACAGATCCTTTCGCAGAAAGGAAAGCACATCATACAAAGCTGTAGCAAGATTAGAGAGAAAAAAATTCTAGGAGCTAAGGATTGAAGAAATGTGTACTGTCTTTCTTGTCTCTTCTCTTTACTGGCTTTGTGTATCATATACTTAATTTTATGAATATAATAGAGGGAAACATTCCACATGGGAAAAATATATCTAAAAACAAAGATGATGTAACTTACCAAACGAAAGCGTTGGTATGTTGATAGACACACAAACACACACACAAAATTCAAGCTTTCGCAACCCACAGTTGTTTCATCAGGAAAGAGGGAAGGAGAGGGAAAGATGAAAGGATGTGGGTTTTAAGGGAGAAAGGATGTTGGGTTTTAAGAGAGAGAGTAAGGAGTCATTCCAATCCCGGGAGCGGGAAGACTTACCTTAGGGGGGAAAAGGACAGGTATACACTCGCGCGCACACACACACACACATATCCATCCGCACATATACAGACACAAGCAGACATAAATGTCTGGGAATTTTTTTTCCTTGTCCACGTATACACCCTGTATTAGTATAGGCCTACCACCTGAGTTCAAACTTAAAGAAGGAGCTTAGTACATTCTTTCATCACTATGATGGTCCATATAAAATAGTAGACATTACTCATCCAAAGGCAGTATTTCTTGCGGACCCACCCAACAGTCAGGAAAAAGGACTAACGGTACATAATGTCGAGATGCCTGGCCCGAAGTTAGAGTATCAGGGGAGTCTATGTTCTGTATGGACTAAGCAGAGTGATTGCTTGTTATTTAGATTTTGTTTAACAGTTTGTTGCTCTTTTACTGTCTTCTTTAAAACTATATTTGCCATGAATATGAGATGTTAAGTTGCACACAGATGCAGTGAAGAGACACTTACCCATTAGCTTTTGGCCAAAACCTTCAGCAGAAAAGGAAACACACACACACACACATTCATTCACACAAACACACACACTTTGCACACACATGAGTCATCTCTGGCAGCTCAGACCAGAATGCAGCTGTCACACAGAATGGAAGCAGCAATCTGGAGGGGACAGGGAAGGGCTAGCAGGGTACAGGTGCGGAGGGAGAAGAGCACTGTCTGGCAGAGTGTGCAGGTACTAGGCTGCCAACAGGCACAGTGTCAGAGGCTGTGGGGCAGAGAAATGAGGAAGGGGGGAGGGGGAATGAACAGGGAGTGAAAAATGAGCGGAGTGGGAAAGGGGAGAGATGGGTAGGTGGTTGACAGAGGGCGGCACATACAGAGGGCGTGAGACAAGAATAGGGAGGAAGTGACAGGACAGAGGGGTTGGAAACTGTTGGGTGGTGGGTATGGAACAGTAGGTTACTGCAGGTTGAGGCTGAGAAATAAGTAAAGAATTATAGTATGCAATAGTATTACATTCCCACCTTTCCATACTGTATTGTATCCCACAGATGATCTGAGAAAAATAGAGTTTAATAACGATATGTAACCCAGTTTTCTCGAGTGGCTCGTGGAGGCAAAGTATGTGAATATGCCTTCACGTAGTTTTGTATTCTTTTCAAATAAGAAGTAGAAGGCTTGTTTGTTAAGTTTTTGGACCATGGGCTTTGTACTCTTTCTGGAACATATTAAGCTGCTTGATCAAGTTTATAGGAGTTTCATTGGGGCGTTTGGCTTGACTTAGGTGGAGTAGTAAATCTAACTTCTTACCACTTTGACTCAAATGCAATGTAGGGTGAGTAAGAGGTATGGCCTGCAAGCCACAGTTTTATTAGAAGTTTGGTTGCCTTAATGATGAAATAAAAATAATATCAAGTGGGTAAGTATGTTGTCATATATATATCCTCCTGGATTTCCTTACTTTTACTTTAGACTTTGAATGTGACCTTTAGATTTCATACATCCTCAGTCTTCTTCTTCTTCTTCTGCCAGATGTAACTAGTCCTTTTCAACCTGAGATTCAAGAATGTGATGTTAACTTCCACCTTAACACCTGATTATCCTTTTAAGTACCTGGTTATCATTCTTGATTTCATTTACGTCTTGCCTTAACAACTTATTATCAGTTTTAAGTTCCCTATCATCTTTCCCTTATCCTCTGCTAGTCTTGTTCTGGTGCTCCTTTAAATCTTTTAACATTTGGAACATTCACCATCGATTTTTAACTGATTGTGTTAAATCCTATTCAGTGACAAGGAACTACTTACTGCACACAACTCCCAACAGCTCAGCTAAACAGTTAAGTATCTTCTATATTCAACTGCCAATCCTATCATGACACATAAACACTTAAAACACTCAGAGTTGCTGCCGTTATCAAAATAACTCACTGTCAATAAACTCATTTTCTTGTAGTCTCATAACTGTAGAAAGGAAATATTGTAAAACCTGCACTCGTGGCAGCTGCACTCAGTTGACAGCACAGCTAGCGCCTGCTCACAGGCTGCTGTCAGATAGCAGTGGTGTGATGATCTCGAGCAGATCTTCGTCAGCCACACCCGTGGCAGCATCTCCACCATCTGTGCCCCCAGAAGTTTGCAGTCTGCACCCAGATACTGAAAACCCAGCTGCAACTACTACCAATCTGCACCTGTAGTAAGCTAAATCTTTGTGGATTTGAGCTGCTTCTCGCCATCCACTAACATCTTTAGTTCTCAGTCTTGTCATGTTGACCAAAGAATAGTCCAAATCTTCCCAGTCTGCTTTCTGAGCAAGTCCTGGCATCTTGGCTGACACAATGACTCACTCCAGGTGTCAACTACAGGCTTCCTGTGATGAAATTCTTTATTGGATAATGATGTTTTATTTCTTGTATCGGTGATATCATCTAACCTGGAACAACGTGAATCCTTATTAATCTTCATGTAACTGATTCTTCTTCTGTTAACATCCTTTCTGCTAGCAAAAAGAAGTACCAAAAATATTTTGGATGCATAATGCCTAAGTCCAGTCCTGAGTAAAAGTTCACAATTTTGTGGTACAAATGAAGTCTCAGTAAATCATTGTTCACACAATTTGTTAACTGCTGTTGCAATGTCTCTTTTTATCCACATTTATAATGGCACTTTATTCAAATGGGCCGTTTAACAGTACAGAGTCTTTTAAACAACTGTTTCCATTGAATTTTCACACTTCAAACTTCATTAATGTGGGTTAATCAGCAATGTTTAAACTAAATATGAAACACTGTTAGAGATAATATGCCCACCAAGAATCGTAATTATGCTTACTCAAATTTCACTTCAATATTTGTTACACAGGAATTAACTGAATGCTGCAGACTTATAGCATTCAGAGTTAAACCATATAAAGTCCTTACCTGCATTAAATGCTGTTAATACATTAGTTACAGATTGCTTGTACCAAATTCATGAGAAATGAATTTAAATTTTTTTCGTATTAATTCTTATTGGTACCCTTTGACTATCATAAGACTATTAATAGCATTTAATTGAATTTAGACAGTTCGGTATACTTCAGTTAAAGTTCATTAAATGATTTAACCCTAATGTGCCAATCAATCATCCAAGTCCATTCAATATTCACATAGACACTACTATCATTTCTGATCATACATGATATGTAAGAATATTTATCATCATTAAAATTCAATTAAGACTTTCACAGACATCATCTGCCCTCTAAGAATCTCATTGAAGTTGGTTAATTAATTATCATTTGTATATAAGTCCCAAAAATTTATCTAACTCTGCACATTAAACTTTCAGTCACCTCTGAGCTACCTCACTAATTCTTCACACTATTCCTTTACTACAAAGAATCACCATTATACACAGATATGACAGACACAAAGTTCAATGTTAACTACTTGGAATGAGATACAAGAGTGGTAAAAATTACGCCATTTTAATATTTTATATATATCTAAAAACAAAGATGATGTGACTTACCAAACGAAAGCACTGGCACGTCGATAGACACACAAACAAACACAAACATACACACAAAATTCAAGCTTTCGCAACAAACTGTTGCCTCATCAGGAAAGAGGGAAGGAGAGGGAAAGACGAAAGGATGTGGGTTTTAAGGGAGAGGGTAAGGAGTCATTCCAATCCCGGGAGCGGAAAGACTTACCTTAGGGGGAAAAAAGGACGGGTATACACTCGCACACACACACATATCCATCCACACATATATAGACACAAGCAGACATATTTAAAGACATATTTGGTCTTAATGTAGTTATTTCCAGTATTATGAAAAGATGTGATTGCTTCTCAGCATAAAGATGACATGGTGAGTTGCACACAGGCATGATGAAAAGACTGTTAGATATAAGTTTTCAGCCAAAGCCTTCTTCTACATCTACATCTACATGGTTACTCTGCAATTCACACTTAAGTGCCTGGCAGAGGGTTCATCAAACCCTTTTCATACTACTTCTCCACCATTCCACTCTTGAATGGCACGTGGTTTAAAGGAACACCTAAATCTTTCCGTTCGAGCTCTGATTTCTCTTATTTTATAATGATGATAATTTCTCCCTATGTAGGTGGGTGTCAACAAAATATTTTCCCATTCGGAAGAGAAAGTTGGTGATTGAAATTTTGTAAATAGATCTCGCCGCAAAGAAAACCGCCTTTTTTTCAGTGACTGCCACCCCAACTTGCGTATCATATCAGTGACACTCTCACCCCTATTGCACGATAACACAAAATGAGCTGCCCTTCTTTGCACTTTTTCAATGTCCTCCATCAATCCTACCTGGTAAGGATCCCACACCACACAGCAGTATTCCATCAGTGGATGGACAAGTGTAATGTGGGCTGTCTCATTAGTGGGTTTGTCACATCTTCTAAGTGTTCTGCCAACAAAGCACAGTCTTTGTTTCACCTGTGTTTGTATGATATGGCTTCAGAAAAGAGAAACACACAAACAACATTCACATGAGCAAGCGCGCGCGCGCGCCCACCCACCCACACACACACACACACACACACACATCTATGGCTGCTCCAACTGGAATGAAACTCAAATGTGTCAAATAGGAGCAACAATACGGAATGGGACAATGAAGGGGGAGGGATAATTGATAATTGATAATTGTGTATAGGTGGAGCAATAGGAATCAGCAATGTCTGGTGGAGCATGCAAGAAGTAGAGGTGGCTGGACAGGCTGCCAGTTGCAGCATCAGGAGGCAGTTGGGGAGGGAGATTTGGGTTAGGGGGGAGGGGTGGAGAATGATGGAGTGGAAAGGAAAAGAGCAGAGAAGAGGAAAAGACTAGTGGTTTCACTGGCAGAGAGCAGCCCACAATGAGGGTTAGGAGAGGCAAATTATGAGGAGGTAACAGAGCAGAGTGGAAGATTTGGGGATAGTAGGTTGCCATAGGTTGAGGCCTGGATTATTTTGAGAGAGAAGAATTAGTTGTAAGGATAATTACCACCTGTGTAGATCAGACAAGCTGATTGTAGATGGGAGGACACATATCACCTTGATTGTGAAGCACCCATTGAAATCAAGCATGTTATATTCAGCAGCATGTTGTGCCACAGGATGGTCCACTTTTATTATGGCCACAGTTTAGTGGTGGACAACTGGCTGGTACTCATACCAATATATAAAGCTGAGCAATGTTTGCAGCAGAGCTAATGTATGATATGGCTGTTTCACAGCCTCTGATGGTGTAGGATAAGCCTATGACAGGACTGGAATGTGAAGTGCTATGCAGTTCACAGGGATATGATCCTTGTGGCAAAGGTTTTTGGGATTGGGACTGGCACAGTGGTGGACTAGGATGGTGTGTAGGTTGGGTGGACAATGGAACCCCACTTTAGGAAGGTTAGGAAGTATCTCAGGGATGATGTCCCTTATTTCATGGCATGATGATAGATAATAAAAGACCTGGTGAAGGCTGTGGTTCTATTGTTCGGGTCCAGGGTACTATTGGGTGATGAAGGGAGCACTCCTTTGTAGCTGGTTCTTGGAGATGTTGGGACGATTGGGGTGTGTGTAGGGAGATGGCACAGGAGATATGTTTGCAGACTAGGTCTGCAAGATAGCACTTGTCTGTGAAGGCCTTTGTGAGACCTTCAGCATACTGGGCAATGGAGCTCCCATCACTGCAGATAGATTGTATGGGAGGGATATTTTGCTGTGAAAGCTATGCCAGCTGTCAAACTGCAGGTGCTGTTGGTGGTTGATGGGTTTAATGTGGACAGAGATGTGGATTGAGCCATCAGAGAGGAGAAGTTCTACATCCAGGAAGGTGGCATGTTGCGTTGAGTGGGCTTTAAGGACCAAGTGAAGTGGATGGGAGAGAATGTGTTGAGGATGTGAAGGAATGAGGATAGGGTGTTTTGGCCCTGAGTCCAGATCAGGAGGATATCGTGAATGAGAGCAGAGGCAATTTGGTGCATTAATAGGTAGGACACAAATAAAAGTGGTAAGGCAAATTTTCAGCTCACTAATGACAGTAATTCTGAGACATAAAGTGTTAAAATCAGATAACTGGCCACTCAATTCTATGAATTCTCCCAAACAGTAGTTGAAAACACAGGAAAATAATTGAAAATTTTTGACAAAGATCATGTAATTACAGCTGAGAAGCACGCAACAGTTTGGATCATATCTTTAATTATACAGTTCAGGATGTCATCAAGCACACTGCCGAGAATGCTCCTCACAATAGCATGAATTTGGTGTCACTCTAAGAGATATGATAAGCCAAAGATGACATATTCTGTAGAATGTGTTAATGCATTGCTTGGAAACATGCCCAGGGGTGAAGGGCATTCACACATGGTTATGACTGCTACATTTCCCAATAATTGGTCACATTTTACATGGCTTTGATTGCATCTGAATGCTTCTGCTAAGGAGCTACTTTGCACAGATAATTTACAGATGCCTCCAGCCTGGCCAATAAATCACTTAGGCCTTTTTCAGGGTTAACTCATCCAAACGATACAGCTCCACAATAGATATAGTTACAGTGGATTAACTGCGCACCTGGGCAGCCATGATGGAATTGGCTGACATTAAGAAGAATGGGCTGGTCGAACGGTTGTGCTACAGCACGTCAGGTGCAGTTTGCTTTAGAGCTATCTGTCTGGCCTGTTTCTGCATGGCAACATTGGAGACAGTAATTTACGCTGTGTGTATGTGTGTGTGTGTGTGTGTGTGTGTGTGTGTGTGTGTGTGTGATCAGACAGGTCTATTCTAACTTTCTGTGACAAGTGGTGATAAGCTCTCTCTGATGTAATCAGCTGTGTGTTCAATTGGAGACAGTAGAGTGATTTGTTGTTGCAACATTTCTTGTCATTACCAGGCTGAATTGTAATTACTGTGTGTTCCACAAATTGGTTATTAAATTATGTTGCCTCTACACAAGATATATTGGTCAGTCAGTGCAATAGTGTTCGGTGCACTACAGATCTTTTGTACTTCATATCTTCGCATGTACACACATATAGTTGTAATATACCCATAGTACTCATATACGTGTTTCATAGTTTGCTTGTCTTGATCAAGTTCCTTCTCACTTGACTGTGTTGTAAGACTGGATTTTTTTTTTCCTTTTTCTGTAATGCATTTCAATGAGCCTGCTTTAAATATAAATTTTGGGTTATGTAAGCAGTTTTAAAATTTCTTGACCAGTTGTGGTATCTGGTGCATTTGATCACATGGTTGGTTGATTAAGTTTTTTTAGTGGTCAGATGATGTGTACAATTTTTGAAATAAGATCCATGTCAGAGTAATGATCGTTATTGTTAAATCTTGTTGTGTGCTGCACTATCCTCCTTGCATGATTGCACTTTATCTGTATTTCAAAGAGGTTTACTAATTTTTTTGTTTTTTTAAGATTATTTTGGGATATCAGGGCAGTATTATTAGTTTTGATTTAATTATGATGTTTTTTTGTAAAATTTCATAGTGGCTGTCCTTAGTGTTGAACTGTTAAAAACCTTACATGATGTAATGCAGATTTGAACTGTGCCACATAAATTTGCTGAAAATCTGTTGTAAAATTAATTTTGAGAATTTGTTGAGTAAAAATTTTATGGGTACCATTCCATTCACAGCTCAACCCAGTCCTTTCACTTGCTCTAGCTGCACATTAATTAGAAAGATGATCTTCTGAATATGGCAACAGAAACTATTGGTAGACTGTAAATAAATAAAGGAGTAATGGTTACAACAGATCAAATAGTACAGGCACTGAGTCGTCGAAAGACACATAAATGGGATTGAGAAATTAGCTATGCAGATATTCACACATTTCCAGGACTTCAGTTGTTTATCATTGTGCCTGTAAAAGACGGATATCCTTTCAAGAATCCTTCCCATCCCTCCCCATCCATATGCCACATCCACACCCAACCTCTTGCCATATGGAGCATACACCAGGGAAGGTACAGAAGCATAAACTGTCCAATACATCCATTCAGTGCATCTTCCTCATTCCACTACAGCCTTATCCTATCCTATCAGAGGCAGCACCGCCTGTGAAACCAGTCAAGTCATATTTCATGTCTCCTGCAATTTCTACACAACAATATATGTGGGCATCGTTCCAACCAGCTGTCCGCCAAATTGAATTGCCACCACAAAATTGTGGCCAAGAGCAAAGTTGACCACCCAGTGGCAGAACACTTGCTGATCTCACCATGCTAGATTTAAATGGCTACTTCACAACAGGTTCTCTAAATTATGCAGATGGAAGTTGTTCTTCCAACACATTTTTCGATCTCATAATCCTCTTGGCCTCACTCTCCAGTAGACCCCTGCCACACACCTACCTCAATCCTTACCCAGTACCTTAACTTCACTCATCCTGCACCCACACTTTCTTCCTCACAGCATCCCTTTTTCTGTCTCCCCTCCAAATACACCCCTCCATGTCATCGCAAGCTCACCATCACAGATACCCACATTGCATTTATGTCCCATGCACCTTGAAAAGTAACAGC
The DNA here is from genome assembly GCF_023898315.1 of Schistocerca nitens. Taxonomy (NCBI): domain Eukaryota; kingdom Metazoa; phylum Arthropoda; class Insecta; order Orthoptera; family Acrididae; genus Schistocerca; species Schistocerca nitens. Next base: position 599,038,872 of record NC_064621.1, read on the forward strand.
TATGTTGCAAAAGCTACATAATAAAATATCCTACACCTAGTTCATATAGGAGTAAGCGATACGCTTTTCAAGTGAATTGTATGGTACCTGAGATTACATCAGTATTTGATACATTGAATTTTTATTACGGTGACCTATATTTTCTATTATTTTTCACACTGTCATACATGTAAATCATTGTTCAATACAGTTTAAAGTAATTTAAGGATCTGTAGGCTGCAAAATTCGCCATCTCATTTCAGATATTAAATTACAAACTCATAAAGACAAGAATTTCACCATATACATAGTTCAGTCCAATCGATTCAAAAGCTTCAAATAAATAAAGGAAGACAGTAACATGTTTATGGAATACAATTTCAGCATAAAATACACAAATTTATACTGTACAAGTTTCTAGAAAACAAAGTATGGGTAAAACAAGGTAACTGGTCACTCAAAATATAAACATTTCAAACATTCCTAAACTTTAACATGATTTTTAAAACATCCATGTATATCAATTAACAATACTGGCTGTTCCATTTACCTTATGACCACCTATGTGACGCAGTAGATGCCGGGCAGCAAGTGCTCCATTGCCCGGTGACCAGATGCCGTGTTGCCTGTCTACTGCCGTGGTATTACACGAGTACATTTCAAATATAAGCAAATAAATTTTGTACTCACTCATGTCCCGCAAGGAGATGCTGGAACTGCCTGTCATCATTTTCTGACATCTACTCGAGAAATTATTAATCGCACAATGTAATTCTCTCTGAGATATTGAATTAATTGATTCACAGATATTATCCTTGAGTTTCTCTATCATGTGAGGATTTGCTGTGTACACTTTGCCCTTCAGTGTACCCCACAAATAAAAATTGGATGGAGTTAACTCAGGCCAGATATTGTTACTAATCACTCTTTCATTGAACACATTGTGAATTGCGTGCAAAGAAACATTGGCCATATGAGCCCTTGCTGAATCCTGTTGAAAAAATGTGAAGCTTTGTTCTCTTTCACTCAGTTCATTAAAAACAGTCACAAAATGTATTGCACATGTCTGTCACTTGTAACTGAGTCATTAAAAAAACTGGGCCTATTATTCTGTCACCACTAACTGTGCACCACAGCCCTATTTTCTGATCATAAATGGGTTCCTCATGAAGCACAACAGGTCTATCTGTGCTCCATTGTTGATAGTTTTGGAAATTAACATACCCGTGTAAATGGAACCAAACCTCATCTGAAAATAGAATGAGGTAAGGATCCATTTCACCATCATGCACTTCTTTTAAAACCCATTCACAAAACTTAACCCTGTGCACAGGATCACCAGGTCAAAGTTCTTGTACTACTGATACTTTATAGGGCCTTAGCCCAAGCAGCTTAGCACATCTGTGTACAGAGGTGGGGGATCACCAGGTCAAAGTTCTTGTACTACTGATACTTTATAGGGCCTCAGCCCAAGCAGCTTAGCACATCTGCGTACAGAGGTGCACGGTATTTGTGTTTGCTGCAAAATATGTCTAAGAGGCTTTTTAGGGAAATTTTCCAAGCAGTATGCACGTCATCAAGATGAGCTTCTTGAGCGCTGTACATCATCGTTTATGCTTCTTGTCTTAAACACTTCCCGTTTCATGAATTTTGTTCACTAATTTGTGAACTGCATCACGACTCGGAACTCAAACACCTGGAACTTTCTGTCCAAACAATCTCCAAACAGTATGAGCAGACTCTATACACACATACAAACTGTAAATAAAACACTCATTGTGGAATTGAATAATTTACTCTTGCCACTGTTGCATTTGCAAACTTCACTTTTACACTCGTGATGCCTGTTTCACTGCTCGAATGACACTGGCCGACAAAACGCTTATGTCTATATGGTCTTCAGGCTATAACCCACAAAAAAAGAGGGGGGGGGGGGGCAGCATAGTGCAGTCGCACGGGACCCATTCGACCGACAGGCGCAGCTTTCATGGCCGGCCAGCAATACCCCAGGCACGCAGTCATTAGATAAATGGAACACCTTGTACTTCAGCATTAAATGTTTGTAAGTGAAGGCAGGTCGAATATTTAAATATTTTGTTTGTAATTTGAATATGTCAAAAGTCATTGTTTAGACTCAAAATTTTCTATAGGAAAGTTAATGTCCAACAATAAGTATTGTTTCAAATGTTTTATTTTTTTATACAGAATTTGTTTACACACTCAAAATGTTGTGAATATTTAATGCTTAGTTGCATTTGTATTAATGACAATAATGTGTATAACAACCTGTAATATTGTTCATTTAAGACCCAGGCTTGTTCAAAAAGCAGTTTGTTTTTGATGCTTTTGGTGCGCAGTATATGCCACCTAATTTTGAAAATACATGAAAGTATAACACAACAGTTAGTGTTTCATTCCATAGTTTACATAATTACCCATACCTTTTGATGACATACAACATGCCATGTATGACAGCTAAGTACTTTAAAAAATTCTACCTACTCCTTCTACAACATGATGTGCTAAAATAACTTTCTTCAATTAATAGCACTGTTCAGCTGTATGTTTTACTGTGGACACAAGAGTATGTTAGAAACTGCTGCCTCTCCCTCCCAGCTATCCTCCACCCTTTATCAACCTTCCCTTTTGCTCCCTCTTCCTGTCTCACTTCGCCCACTCCACTACTCAACAAGTCTACTATTATATGAGCTGTTATCTTTACTCTTTAAATATTAACATTCCACCAGAAGTGTCTATTACAATATCAATATGAATTCTCCATGATGTATTTCTCTATAAATATTCATACTCAGTTTGCAAAGATACAACACTATTTAAAATGTTCATCACTTGAAAAGGTATACTATACCGGGTGTTCAGCTTGTGTCAGTCTTGAAAAACTTGTTTGAGGTGTACAGTACCAAATTTATGTCTGGAGTGTAATTAACACTTATTCATGTACAATTCTCAAGTGAATGCACTTTTATTATACATTGCTAGCAAAAGGTTGCGTTAACTGAAACATTTTTTCACATTACTATATGTGCATTTCAAAGACGTAAAAATAATCTCAATCCTCTTATCTGTGTCACATTGAAAATTTGGAAGGATGATTAGGATTTACTGTATCATTGGTGATGAGATCATGACAAGATGGAGCAGGAGCTTGAATTGGGAAAGGATGGGGAAGGAAATCAGCTATGTACTTTTTCTGGAACTATCCTAGCATTTCCCTTTTTTTGCTTTGTTGGAATCATGGGAAACATAAATCTGGATGGAGATTTGTACTATCATCATCCCAAAAATGAGCCCAGTATCTGACCACTGAAACACCTTGCTTGATCTTATAGTTGGTTCTTTGGTCCTGTACATTTCCTCACTTAATTCAAGCATCCAAATTCTGCCTCTCCCATTCACTTTACCTGGTCCTCCTCAAATCAACATGCCATCTTCCTGGACATTGAACTCCTCCTCTCTGATGGCTTCATCAACACCTCTGTCCCTATTAAACCCACCAACCTCCAACAGTACCTGCATTTTGACAGCTACTATACCTTCCGCACCAAAAAATCCCTCAGACCTGGGCTAGAAACAGATTTCCTGCATTGTATCCCCACACAGCCCCAGTCCTTCCACCACCCCTAAGTACCAGCTACAAAGGCGTGCCCCCTTCATCACCCAATACCTTCACAGACTGGAACAACTGAACCACATCCTCTGTCACGGCTTTGACTATCTATCATCATGCTCTGAAATTACGGATATCCTACCCAAGATCATTCCCACCCTCCCTAAAGTAGTGTTCAATCACCCATCCAACCTCCACAACATCCTAAACCATCCCAGTGTCACTCCCAGGCCAAAACTTTTGCCATTCTGGCCAAGAGCAAAATGAACAACCTGTGGCACAACATGCAGCTAAACGTAACATGCTTGACCACAATGGCTATTTCACTACCTCGACCATCTGGATTCTCCCCTCCACCAATAGCTTTTCTGAACTGCACAGATGGGAGTTAACTACACAACTCATTCTCCGTTCCTGAAATTATCGTGGCCTCCAACTTATGTTAGCCTTACCACACCCTCCACCCAACATTTTCCACCCCCCTCTGTCTTATTAAATCCAATTCTCATCCCATCACCCTCAGTGTGTGCCACTCTTTTCCATTGCATACACTGGTCTCTTCGCCTTCTCTGCTTCTCTCCTTTTTGCTCTCTGCCTCCCTCCTCTCCCATGGCCTCTCCACGCTGTACGCCTGGCAGCCTTGTCCTGCCACCTTCTAGTTCCTGCACATTGCACCAAATATCACTCTTCTCTCTCCCCCCACCCAGACCCTGCTATCTCTCCCCTTCTCTGCCCCTCTTCTGATTGCTGCTTTTTTTCAACACGACAGTTACATTTTGGCCAGAGCAGCCAGAGATAGTGGTCATGTGTGCTTGCTTGTTTAAATTGTGTATTTTCATTCCTGAGTAAGGCTTTATCCAAAAGCTCAGTGTGTAATGGTTCTTACAATGTGCCTGTCTGTAATTCAGTGTGTTATATTTATAGTGAGCAGCAATATATTCTTTTCATAATATTGTTGATATTCCAACCTGGTTTTTCCATGTTTAAGATTTTACCATTCTGCTTTGTTCCCCATGTATACCTCAAGATCTTTTATTCCTCCTTCTTCTGCTCCACTCATATCCAAACTCTCTCACACATTATCAGTGGCTCTGGCACATACAATGGGGCACTTCTGATAGTTGCCACAGAGTGTCGTAATTTAGCATCTATTTTGTATTACAGTTTTTAAAATAGTTGTGTTGTCCGTAAATTACATACTGGGTTTGCCAAAAGTATCAGATGCTGTTAACCCTCTGTACCACATGGCTTCTTACTTTTCAGATCATTTCTGCGGCCAATATATTAGCATATTACTCTTTCTCATTTATCAGTATTGTAACATTCAGAGTCTGCAAGCATCTGTCATGATGCTTTGCTTAATATTGCATTCATTCTGTAAACCTTCATTCCCATGGATCTGTGCACTTCACTATCTGCCCAAGTTGTTTAGAATCATGTTAAATAATACTTTGATAGGCTCTCAGTGGTGGACTTTTAACTTTATGCCAAAGCTGACTCGACAACTATAGCATTTCACTCTCATAATTTTCAACTTTCTACCAGTAATATAAATATCCCAGTTTCCAGTCATCTGCTTCACAGCATGTGTGGCATGGTTTTGAGTTCTACAGGATCAGGTATTCATTTATTCTTAGCACAATATTTCTTCCTGACTGCAGTTATTCAGTACTTATGTCAAGTTTTGGGATAATGATGATTTCTTTTCTGTCTACAGGTACCATTGAAGTGTTCATTATAGTTATGTATGAGTTGCAATGTATTGTTTTTATTGTAATATTTTGGCCTTCTTGCCTTCAAAAGCAACTAATGCATAAGACTTTGGACAAGTTTTCGATTATGTAATCAGCCAATTTGAATTCCCTCAGATTGACAATCTTTTTGTTCATGTAGTCCAAACTTTCCTTCACTACTTACTTTTGGTGGGTGCAGATCTTGTTTTACATCTGTGGTGTACCATAGTGCCAAAGTTGTTGTATGCATAACAGTTTTGTTATAGACTTCTTACTTACCTAGCTGTAGTTCATCAGCTCAGCCTTTCACAAAAAAGTTCAGTAGATGCATAGCATATAACATAATTCATGATTTTTCATGAAAAACTGTCTGAATTTTTCACATCATCATCTGCCCCCCCCCCCCCCCCCCTCCCACTTCTCACAGTCTCAGTCTCAAGACTAGCAAGTCCGCTTTCTTTTTTGCCTCCGTTGTGTCTGTACTGGATCTTCACATACCATTTGGCACCACCTTTTTCTGTATTTTCATATGATTAACAGCCAATCATTCTGATTCTGATCCAATCAGACCAAAGCATTACAGATAACTGTGTGTTTCTTTTTGCTCTTGATTCCTGTTATTGACTAACCATATACTACTATTTTCAGAGCTTTTTTATTTGCGGGGAGACTGCAAGAACAGAAAACTTTTCAAACCTACACCTTGTCATCAAACTTCTTTTCAAATTGAATTTAAAGAAAGTCAATAGCGAGTTCACTGATATGGGCATTTTGAATTGGGATGGGAAAATTGAAAAGATTTGTGTGTCATGTGCCTAAACAGACTGTGAACCTCAATTGCAGGATTGGAATATCAACATGTCTACTTCCTATGGAATCCATCACTTATACATTACACCAGCTTGCTCTGCATCATCTAATCAACAATTAGCATATCTAAAAACAAAGATGCTGTGACTTACCAAACGAAGCGCTGGCAGGTCGATAGACACACAAACTAACACAAACAAACACACAAAATTCAAGCTTTCGCAACAAACTGTTGCCTCATCAGGAAAGAGGGAAGGAGAGGGAAAGACGAAAGGATGTGGGTTTTAAGGGAGAGGGTAAGGAGTCATTCCAATCCCGGGAGCGGAAAGACTTACCTTAGGGGGCAAAAAGGACAGGTATACACTCGCACACACACATATCCATCCACACATATACAGACACAAGCAGACATATTTTTCCCACGTGGAATGTTTCCCTCTATTATATTCACAACAATTAGCATATATATATATATATATATATATATATATATATACAAACCTCGCAAACTGTACTAAACACAGTATTTATTTTCTCATTATACCAGCTTGATAAGCATCACCTAATGGAAATTATTGAGCATATATACACACACATCAAAAAAGGTTTTGCATCACCTCGGTTCCGAGAGTTCTGGAACCTGTACAGAAAATTGGAAAAAAGATCAACATAAACATCATTTTTGTCCTTTTTATTGCTCATGAAAACCACATATTGCATGTTGTACCACCATACAGCAAGACCTTCAGAGGTGGTGGCCCAGATTGCTGTACACACCGGTACCTCTAATACCCAGTAGCAGATCTTCTTGCATTGATGCATGCCTGTATTCTTTGTGGCATACTATCCACAAATTCATCAAGGCACTGTTGGTCCAGATTGTCCCACTCAACAGCGATTCGGCGTAGATCCCTCGGAGTGGTTGGTGGGTAACGTTGTCCATAAACAGCCGTGTTCAATCTATCCCAGCCTTGTTCGATGGGGTTCATGTCTGAAGATCATTCTGGCCACTCTAGTCGAGCAATGTCATTATACTGAAGGAATTCATTGACAAGATGTGCACGATGGGGGTTTCTACCTCTGGGTCACAGGGTCCCAGGTTCAATTCCCGGCCAGGATGGGGATTTTCTCCGTCCGGGGACTGGGCATTTGTGTTGTCATCATCACTTCATCCTCATTGTCGTCATTTGTGACAGTGGCTAGAATGGACTGTGAAAAAAATTGGACTGCGAATAAAGTGGGACTTTGTACAGGTGCTGATGACCACATAGTTGAGTGCCCCACAAACCAAACATCATCATCATCACCATCATCATCACCTGGTAAGCCCACTATAGACTTTACTTATCGCATTCTTTTTTGTACTCCATATCATGCATTATAACATAACTGAGAAATCTATAGGCCTACAGTAGCGATACCTAACAAACGTACGACAAGCATTTTGTAACTATAGTACAGCAATTTGTCATGAACAGTAGCGCTGTTAACAAGATGACTGTTGACACTGTGGCCTAGTATGTAGCATACTTTAAATATGTGAGATGATGCTGAGCTGAGCTGGTTTCATTATATTAGGACATACTGTAAAACAGGCATACCTCGTCATATTTAAAGTGTATGTTTTCCACATGTGTGTTAGTAATGCTTTTCATTATGGCCTATGTAATTGTTTTATGATGTAAACAATCCACTAGTTGTATTTGCGTTTTTTTTCCACGTTTTGCTGCAGATCTGAAGATGGTCATCTCTGGCCAAAACCGGTAGTCTAAGGACCTAACAACTTTGTTATCATAGACGGAAATAAAAGAAATTTATTCTAATAACCACATAGTTGAGTCCCTTTATATGTACAATCATTATCATTATGATTATCATCCCCCCATTGAACCATGGACCTTGCCGTTGGTGGGGAGGCTTGCGTGCCTCAGCGATACAGATAGCCGTACCGTAGGTGCAACCACAACGGAGGGGTATCTGTTGAGAGGCCAGACAAACGTGTGGTTCCTGAAGAGGGGCAGCAGCCTTTTCAGTAGTTGCAGGGGAAACAGTCTGGATGATTGAGTGATCTGGCCTTGGAACACTAACCAAAACGGCCTTTCTGTGCTGGTACTGCGAACGGTTGAAAGCAAGGGGAAACTACAGCCTTAATTTTCTCCGAGGGTAAAATATTCCGGAGGTAAAATAGTCCCCCCATTCGGATCTCCGGGCGGGGACTACTCAAGAGGACGTCGTTATCATGAGAAAGAAAACTGGCGTTCTACGGATCGGAGCGTGGAATGTCAGATCCCTAAATCGGGCAGGTAGGTTAGAAAATTTAATAAGGGAAATGGATAGGTTAAAGTTAGATATAGTGGGAATTAGCGAAGTTCGGTGGCAGGATCAACAAGACTTTTGGTCAGGTGAATACAGGGTTATAAATACAAGGTCAAATAGGGGTAATGCAGGAGTAGGTTTAATAATGAATAAAAAAATAGGAATGCGGGTAAGCTACTACAAACTGCATAGTGAATGCATTATTGTGGCCAAGATAGACACGAAGCCCACGCCTACTACAGTAGTACAAGTTTATATGCCAATTAGCTCTGCAGATGACGAAGAAATTGGAGAAATGTATGATGAAATAAAAGAAATTATTCAGATAGTGAAGGGAGACGAAAATTTAATAGTCATGGGTGACGGGAATTCGGTAGCAGGAAAAGGGAGAGAAGGAAACGTAGTAGGTGAATATGGATTGAGGCTAAGAAATGAAAGAGGAAGCCGCCTGGTAGAATTTTGCACAGAGCACAACTTAATCATAGCTAACACTTGGTTCAAGAATCATAAAAGAAGATTGTATACATGGAAGAACCCTGGAGATACTGACAGGTTTCAGATAGATTATATAATGGTAAGACAGAGATTTGGAAACCAGGTTTTAAATTGTAAGACATTTCCAGGGGCAGATGTGGACTCTGACCACAATCTATTGGTTATGAACTGTAGATTAAGACTGAAGAAATTGCGAAAAGGTGGGAATTTAAGGAGATGGGACCTGGATAAACTGACTAAACCAGAGGTTGTACAGAGTTTCAGGGAGAGCATAAGGGAACAATTGACAGGAATGGGGGAAAGAAGTACAGTAGAAGAAGAATGTGTGGCCTTGAGGGATTAAGTAGTGAAGGCAGCAGAGGATCAAGTAGGTAAAAAGATGAGGGCTAGTAGAAATCCTTGGGTAACAGAAGAAATATTGAATTTAATTGATGAAAGGAGAAAATCTAAAAATGCAGTAAATGGAGCAGGCAAAAAGGAATACAAACGTCTCAAAAATGAGATCAACAGGAAGTGCAAAATGGCTAAGCAGGAATGGCTAGAGGACCAATGTAAGGATGTAGAGGCTTATCTCACTAGGGGTAAGATAGATACTCCCTACAGGAAAATATGAGAGACCTTTGGAGAAAAGAGAACCACTTGTATGAATATCAAGAGCTCAGATGGAAACCCAGTTCTAAGCAAAGAAGGGAAAGCAGAAAGGTGGAAGGAGTATATAGAGGGTCTATACAAGGGCGATGTACTTGAGGACAATATTAGGGAAATGGAAGAGGATGTAGATGAAGATGAAATGGGAGATATGATACTGCGTGAAGAGTTTGACAGAGCACTGAAAGACCTGAGTCGAAACAAGGCCCCGGGAGTAGATAACATTCCATTAGAACTACTGACAGCCTTGGGAGAGCCAGCCCTGACAAAATTCTACCATCTGGTGAGCAAGATACATGAGACAGGCGAAATACCCTCAGACTTCAAGAAGAATATAATAATTCCAATCCCAAAGAAAGCAGGTGTTGACAGATGTGAAAATTACCGAACTATCAGTTTAATAAGTCATGGCTGCAAAATACTAACGCGAATTCTTTACAGACGAATGGAAAAACTGGTAGAAGCCGACCTCGGGGAAGATCAGTTTGGATTCCGTAGAAATACTGGAACACGTGAGGCAATACTGACCCTACGACTTATCTTGGAAGCTAGATTAAGGAAAGGCAAACCTAAGTTTCTAGCATTTGTAGACTTAGAGAAAGCTTTTGACAATGTTCACTGGAATACTCTCTTTCAAATTCTGAAGGTGGTAGGGGTAAAATGCAGGGAGCGAAAGGCTATTTACAATTTGTACAGAAACCAAATGACAGTTATAAGAGTTGAGCGGCATGAAAGGGAAGCAGTGGTTGGGAAGGGAGTGAGAGAGGGTTGTAGCCTCTCCCCAATGTTATTCAATTTGTATATTGAGCAAGCAGTGAAGGAAACGAAAGAAAAATTCAGAGTAGGTATTAAAATCCATGGAGAAGAAATCAAAACCTTGAGGTTCGCCAATGACATTGTAATTCTGTCAGAGACAGCAAAGGACTTGGAAGAGCAGTTGAACGGAATGGATAGCATCTTGAAAGGAGGATATAAGATGAACATCAACAAAAGGAAAACGAGGATAATGGAATGTAGTCAAATTAAGTCGGGAGATGCTGAGGGTATTAGATTAGGAAATGAGACACTTAAAGTAGTAAAGGAGTTTTGCTATTTGGTGAGCAAAATAACTGATGATGGTCGGAGTAGAGAGGATATAAAATGTATACTGGCAATGGCAAGGAAAGCGTTTCTGAAGAAGAGAAATTTGTTAACATCGAGTATAGATTTAAGTGTCAGGTAGTCGTTTCTGAAAGTATTTGTATGGAGTGTAGCCATGTATGGAAGTGAAACATGGACGATAAATAGTTTAGACAAGAAGAGAATAGAAGCTTTCAAAATGTGGTGCTACAGAAGAATGATGAAGATTAGATGGGTTGATCACATAAGTAATGAGGAGGTATTGAATAGGATTGGGGAGAAGAGACGTTTGTGGCACAACTTGACTAGAAGAAGGGATCGGTTGGTAGGACATGTTCTGAGGCATCAAGGGATCAGCAATTTAGTATTGAAGGACAGCGTGGAGGGTAAAAATCGTAGAGGGAGACCAAGAGATGAATACACCAAGCAGATTCAGAAGGATGTAGGTTGCAGTAGGTTGGGAGATGAAGAAGTTTGCACAGGAGAGAGTAGCATGGAGAGCTGCATCAAACCAGTCTCTGGACTGAAGACCACAACAACAACAACAACAACAACAACAACAACAACAATGATTATAATCACCACCACCTTATTCCTGCAAATGTTTTGTCACCAGCCATTTTTACAAGAGTATTTGTCACTAAAAGTGAGGGCAAGTATAGGAGTTTAGAAATTAGCCAGATATGCAGTTTACAGTGATGTTTGAGTTTTCAGCTCAACAATTTATTTATTATCTATCTGTTTCCAACTAGTAAACATAAAAACCCTCCTGTTCAGTTAAACAAAGGAAATTGATAACTCCTTGTTGAGTCAAATACTGTTTTTTTTCCTTCACTCCACATAAAATCACTTTGTCCTCATTGACCAACTTTTTAAAACACAGGTAGTAACCTGAGAACATAGTCACAACTGAAATGTGGTTGAACATCTACATAGAGCCAAAATATACTGTAGAAGCTTAAATCTGCAATCAAACCTGCATTTACAGAATTGTCCTTAATCCGTGAGCTGCAGACGCTTACCAGGTGTAGAAGTTATAACAGTGATAAAACGCAACAATTTAAAAGCATAACCAAAGTTAAATTTAGACAGCTGAGAAGGAAATGTTTAAGTGATAATAATCCTGGTATACTCTTGTGGCAATTTTAGATATAAATGTAATGACATACATAAGAACAAAGTTATTGAGCAAACAGAATAATATAAAAATTATAAAATAAATACAGAAAGAAGCCAAATAAATGATACAATAGACTGCAGTAAGCAATCAGTGCCTTCTGGTGGTGTTGCTGCCAGAATGCAGCATAGGTAAAAAGTGGTCAGAGGAACTTAATCGTCTCATACTCTGTAACATGTCATTCCAAGAAAAGAATGATAAAACACTGTACCAATCGATTAATAAGACTGCCTAGTAAATGAAATACATAAACAGAGAAGAAATGAGTAAATATGAGAGTAAATAATCTCAACCTAACAAAATGAAGCAAATATGTAATGCATTCTATAAGAGGTAAAGACAAAGGCAAAATATACGCTGCTCAGAAGAATTAGGGGAACATAAATTTGAGTGCTTGTCATACTCCACTGAGCTGTAATTGATGACTGGGTATGTCACCAAATTATACCTTTATCCTCCACAAATAAAGTACACAACAAAAAATCATTACATCTTCATTCATTTACAGAGCAAGAAAAGAACTGTCTGAAAGGTGTTGAAAACAAAGTAAACAATCACTCGTACCATCATCATGAGTGCTTTCCTCTCGACTTTGAGAGCTTCAATAATGTGTATGCTCTCCGTAAGCTTTTATCACCGACTGACGCCTATGTGGCATGGTGTGCGTAAATCTATGGAAGTCACCTTGAGGTATCCATTCTCACTCTTCAATGAGAGCCCTTAGGGTTCTTGGGAGAGTATGTGGTGGACCAGGAATGAATGCGTCTGTCAAGCATGTCCCGCACATGATCGATGGAGTTTAAGTTGGGACTAAAGGTCCAGGCTTTGCAACATACCTGCCACATGGATCCTGGCATTATTGCGCACGAGAAGGAATTCAGAGTCACCACCATATGTCACAGCCACCACATGGTCCAACTGGATCCCTTCGAAGTACTGCCTGGTGGTAAGATGACCATCGACGACAACAAGATGCCTCCCCACACCATCACAAAACCTTGGCTGAACCTGTCAATTTCCTGAACAACATATGGCAGGTACTGCTCACCATGACATCTCCACACACAAAGATGGCCATCACCTTGCATCAGAGGAAATCTGGACTCATCTGTGAATAGAATAACATGTTCTGCCAGTGACGAAGTTGCCAGTTGACTTGGGAATGAAAGAACTGGAGGAAAGCCACAACATGATGCCGTGTCAAGAGGGGTACTTGAACAGGACGTCTGGGTTGTAAGATTCTTTCTTATAACATGTTCCTTAATCTGATCGTACACAGTGGCTCCAGTGGCCCTTCTGAGATCATCATGCAATGCCTTGGCAGTAGTTGTGCTATGCCACAATGCTGAGATGGGCAGATATTGGTATCACATGGGGTTGCAACGCATCAATGACCTTGTCCAACTCGTCTTGTGGACTGATTTGTCTCCTTGTAGTATGTCCTCAACCTATGGATGACAGATGGAGAGACACTGGCATCTGCAGCAACACAATGGTAAGTGCATCCTTCTTGGGTCAAACTGGCAGCCCTTGCAATCTGCACTGCATTAAGACGTCGCATTGCATGTGCTTGGTAGAATACAATTTCCACAAATCACAACTGCCATCTGTGTACCTCACTAGAGGACACTGGGACACAGGTAGACACTTCCTTCTGAGGGGTCACCTGATACTGTAATGTACAACACAGCCGATAGATGGCGAATGACTTTAATTGTTGCATACATTGAAAGCAAAGATCTTATGCTACTTAATATGAAACAGGCACCACCTGCACCTGCTGAAAGCTTTAATTGTGTGAATCTTTTTGTTGTGCTTATCGCGACTCAGCTTCTCCACTATATGGTGAGTAGCAACTTTCCTTCTCGGGAATACTGTTTTTTGTGTACATAGCTACTCCCCACCCCACAAGGAACTCCTTGAAAAACAGCCAGCTAATCTGTATCCTGATAAAAGAAGTCTCTGGATTGTCAAATTATTTAAGTGGTGCTCCGACATACCAATAATTTCAGAGTCAACATCTATAAGCAGTTCACTAACTTTATCTCTAATAACTCTTATATTTTGATGAAGTATCCTAATTCCTTCTCTGCTTGGAAACACGATGTCCTCTGAAGGTGAGCCCTTAGTAGGAGGGACTTCCTTTAAACAGGTATACCTATCAACTGACTTCAATCTAAAAAAGGTGCAGCTCTAACACCAACTACTACAGGAATTTTTCCATGAGTGATCCCACCACCACCCACTACACTGTCACCATAAACTTTGCCAGCCTCTCCTTCCCATACCTATTGAGGTGCAGGCCATGCCTAGTGAAACCTGATCTGCTGATAGACCCAACTGGCACCACTGAAATGTGACCCGCGCCCTCTGCCATCAGTGCCCCCTCCAGCCCCTTGTTAACACGCCTAACAGCTGCATTAAGATGAGGCCGATCATGACGTTGAAACAGTTGCACGAAATTATTAGTGCCACCAGTTTGAGTAGCTATCTTTACCAGATCACCACCTACATCATATTCCCCTTCTCTATCAAGACGTTCCCTGCTCCACCCACTATCACTACCTGGTCCTCTTTTGTAAAACTCCTACATAACTACCCTATGGCTGTCAGTCACCTGAGCCAACCCTGCACTAGGCTTCACAACGCTGGTGACCTGGTACTCACTCCTCAACACTTGCTACAACTGCTGGCCCACACCTCTACCGTGTGAACTACCTAGCAGCAGAACCTCCTCCTTTTTGTTTGACTTTGCAACTAACCTAGGCCTCCTAACTACTGAGGACTGCTGCATGTTCCGTACATCTACAGCTACAAGAGGCTCCTCTCCACTCAACTCTGACAGTTGGTCAAATCTGTTGCGTATATGCAAAGTATAACTGCCTGAATACCTCCCCCTCCTAGCTGCCTTCTTGCCAACTGCCAGTTCCCATCCCCCACCACCCTTCACCCTCCTCAGTCTATCTAGTTCCTCCTTTGCGCTTTGTAACTGCACCTGAAGGGCACAGATCTTGCAGTCCTGCTCCTCTACCAACTTATTTCTACTACAGATTCTGCGTTCCCAGGAGAAGATCTTGCTAGAATGCCCACTGGCTTCCCCCACTGCATTCCCCCCCCCCCCCCCCCCACCCCTCCAATGAAAATACTTCGAACAAATCCCACATAGTAATCCACTACTCACAAACCTACAACAGAGCCCACAATTGTCACTCATGGCAAAATTTGCTGCCTATAATGAAATACTAATGAGGGGAAAGTCATTATATTTTACAGTGCTCTATGTGTGGCTATTAATGCAGAAATAGGAATGTGTCTTTCTCACTGAGAAGTTTTTAAGGGATTACAAGTCTGTCTTCCATCACTGATTACTTTGCACTCCCCTCCTCATGATTCTTGTATTCTCATTGGGTATAAGAAAACAGTTTCGAACTCATTAAATGGCATACAGTTCCTCCTCAAGAGTAAACTGACTTCATAAGGAAATTGTACTCTCTCAATTGAAAATATGACAAAAGTATAGACAAATTCACTTTACTATGCTGATGAAATTGGAACAGCTGTTTTGTACCATCTGTGCAAAACTATTGAACCTGGAAAACTTCTATTTGATCAGGCAAACAAAATAGATTCAACCCTAATATGTGATGGTGAAAAATCATTTCCAGAATTTGGTTTTTGTCTTCTGCAAGATGTCCCACAGGTAAATGTGGTGGCTGTCTTCAACTTTAGACATTAACCCAATAAAGGATCCAGTAAGGCTCTGACAGGAAAGTTGGCTGACATTATATTATTATTTATTGGGATACAATTCTCAAGAATAAACATTGATTCTAATATTAAATGCTTTATATTTCTTAATAACCAATCAAATCACACTAATCATTGATACAAAAAATTAGTCTTCTTTATCACATTTTAAAACAGAGAATGAGCATTTCATGTAATCTTAAAAAAAGAAGAAACATATTGCTTTATATCACATGCATTGATTACAGTTTCAAAATACAATAAATCAAGCTCATTTACACATTAAGATCTGTCACAACCTAATATATAGTATTTGTACTATAGACACATCAAATACACCAGTAAGTATTCTACACAAAATGCACATCAGGCATACAATGTAAATTATATATCTGTGACCACTATTTTTTAAAACCTGTCCTTTTTTTAACACTTGACTCTCACAATATCATCTTCAAAGTTAAATCCCAAGGTATTTAGTGAAGCATCCGATACATTTATTTCTGAAACTCTACAAATAAATTTAATCATCAGTAATTAACAAAAAATGGGTTTAGAAATTCTGCAGCAAGACCTTCAAGAAAATTCATAACAAAAATAATTATGTGTTTAAAATAATTCACCTACATATTTTGAATCATGTGAACATTGGATATCAAAATCACAAGGTTTTGCAATTCATTTCCAAGGAAGACTGAGATGGTAATATATATAGTTCTGATGAGTACTTACCTACGACACACAAAATCAAAATTAAGACAATGTACTTTCAAAATTTCTATAGAAAACATGGAAGACAAAATATTTAAACAACTGAGCTGATTACACAACCGATGCTGCATTAAATAAATTGCAGACTATCAGTCTCTAAGATCTATTGTATAAAAATTCAAATATGTACACATCAAAAGAAGATCTACAATATTATTCTTGGACATACATCGGAATAAAGTCAAAGACAATATCACATTTTAGAACATCTACTGAAACTTTGTAGAATATCAGATGCATATATTAAAAGGCTCAAGAAGAGTTCTACCACATTTCGGACATAAAAACTCACTCTCCTCATTTCCTGCTACTGCTAATGGTATTTAAAATCTTCATAATTAGAAAAACTAGACAACTGAGACTACCCACAGTGAGTTTTGAGAGAAAAAAGCAGCTTCAAGGCAGGAAGGGGCAGGGCATAGTAGTTTTTCTAATGGACTAGAAATGCATGTGATATTTTTTCCTTTCTTTTTTCCTACTGTCGACAACACACTGATTAAAATGATTAAAACACAGCATCGTGAAGAAGTTATTCAAATTCATGATCACAATAACAAGACAGCCAAACTTTGTCTGTCTGTTACATTATTTGTTTAACATTCACTTTTAAATTTCACAACACAATTACTCCACAAATATATAAATATTTAAAAATTTACCATATCTTTGGTGTCTCAAAATGGTGTCCCATTGACTATTGAATCTCAGTTTTGTTTTTATTTAGTTTATATTTTCTTTTTTAAGTGTAACAGGTGTAGATAACTGATGACTGTTGTAACAGATTGGCAGTCAATTTCACAATTTATCATCATTTATATGGACCACAAACAAATTGTAGGCTATATCTGAAGATCTTTTAATAAATTTGTGTCGAGATTAACACACCTGCCATTTGACTGTATGCTTGCAAAACTAAGTTCTCAAAAACCTGGCTGCGTTGTGGGGAAGAGAAGTGACTTCAGAAGCACATGCTATAAGGTTAGTGAAACTTGTCCATTTTCCTAAACTTCCATTAACCACTGTATTTGAAAAATATGTTTTGGCACTAAAAACAGATCTCATTTCATGAAGTGATTGCACAAATTACACCACACAGTAATGGATATTTCAGTGTGTATAACATACACACACCTAAGTGTAACACCAAAAATATGAGTGTGATTTAAGAAAAGAGAATAAATTACACACAATGCTTTGAATATTAAAAAAATTCAAACATAACAGGAAAGAGCTGCCTGCAATGGAAATGTAATTATGCAGCTGGGCTATCACTATCATGAGCATTTTAGAAGAGGAGGATAATACCACAACAACAAACCCATGAACACTGTATGTAGATGCATACCTAACATGTCAAATCTTTTGCATAAGAATGACAAAAAGAAATGACAAAATATATTATATGGAAACATAAAGTTCCACATTACACTAATAAAAAGGAAAGACAATTTACACTGCAGTAGCAGAGCACTCAAATTCATGAACAAAAAGTGTTTGTAAAGGCACCGAAAGAAAAATCAATCATATGTCCTGAAAGCTAAAATGTAGCAAAGAGAAACTACTAGGAACTGGTATGTATATGTAATTTCTGGCATCCGGCATTAGACTTTAGAATTCTTTTTCAGATGTTTTAATATAAGTTGTTGCCCATGGAATGTGCATAAATGCATGCACCACTAAAGAAATGAGAATATTATTAGAAAATAAGACATGTGGATTAGAGACAAGCATCCTACAATTATTATGAAATAAAGGACATCATAGGAAAAACTTAAGTCAACATATAACCTTGAAATGGAAAATATCTGTCATATTTCATTTATGAAAGACAAATAAACACATAAATAGCCATAAAGAATTTGCAAAAATACTAGAGTCATTTTAGGGTAGCTTGGTAGTTACCTTTCTTAGTGATCATAGTTAAGAGTAGTATAAAGATATTTTGTGTATTTTACGAAATAGATTGCGTACACTGTGTTGTAAACTTTTGTGAAAAAGTTATCAATGAGTAAAAAACTGCAAATAATTCTAAATATTTGAACACTTTCATCAAAAATATATGTATTAAATGCAAGAATTCACAAAACTGGGCTCTTCTACATGAAAGTGTCAATAAACTTTTCAGTATTGAAAGGTAAAAACTGATGAAACAAATACTCATTTTAGTAGTAAATGTGGATGCATATGAGTATGAAAATTCCAGAACTTTAAAAAGAAAATGTTTTTTGTTCTTTTCCACTTTTTATTTGGAGAATGAGAAGTTTGTATCGTGACCATTTCCGTATGGTTATTATTGTAACAATCTGACACATTTTACATCCTAGCAATGCACTTGTGTCAAGAATCCGTGGAACTTGAAAATAAATAAAATATATTCAATCAATCTTTAATAATGGGAAAGAGGGACACTTTGCATTTATGAACTAAAAATTGCGAAGATACTTACTAATAATGTCAGTACTATTGCTTGACACCAAAAATCTACTGAAATAGTAAAGATGTAATATCTGTGTCTACATATCTCAAACTTCCCTGTTTAATGTGTTAACCAAATGCTGACTGTCAACTCTAACAAAATGTGTCTCAAAGGAGTAAAAATGTGCTTTTTAGTCTGAAGTATTCATGTGAGATGTCTGCCTGAAAACTTCGAGTCAGCAAACTTAACACTGTGAAAACTTTAACACTGGTCTAGGAGATCTGGTATTTCCCATGCAATCCTCAACAGAATAGAGAGATTGATTTCTGTCCACACAAATGTCAATATCAGAAACAGTGCAAAAATGTTTTCAAAACTAAGTGATGTAAATATGGATATGGAGGAAAACGAGGAGGAAGTGAAGTAATAGTCAAATGGGGGTACCAGTGATAAAAGAGCAAGACAGCCTTAAGTAGAAATATGAAGAAGACCTGATGCATATCTAACTAATATGTAAATCACAAATCAAAAGTTTATATTTGATAGGTCAGTTATCAGGAGAATCATAGACATATATAAACACACTTAACAAGAGCTTACCAACAGCAAATTTTAGCCTCACGAGACAAAATAGTAGAACAGAAACAGTGAGCAATGAAAAAAAAAAAAAAAACTATGATCATCCTTTAAATGTAGAAAATACAGGTGGAATGTATAGGCCAAGCAACACAAGGAGCAACAGCAATAAGAAAATAATGAGGGAGAAGAAGAATAGGAAGGATGGGCTACTGGGAGCAACACTAACCAGCACTGCTCAAATGCACCAAAAATATGTCTCCTGTGTAAATTGTAAGCTATTGTATCAACAGTGTTTTGTTGGCAATCTGCTGCTACAAAACAGCACCTCATTAAATGGCTACAAGCAGAAGCTGGATTGGATATAAGAAGCTCCCCAATGTTAAATTCATACAGGTGGCAGCAATAAAGGTTACAATGTGAACACTTATTGTATTACTAAGAAAAAGGCAAAGGGAAGTAGTTGAAACAGAACTGAGAAACATCAAAGAAATGTGAAGCATTACAAAAAATGAAGTTGGGATGAAAAAGAAAGGTAAATAATGCTGAGACATCCATTAGACCTATCGTGGAGATATACATCTAAAATGATGTTTAAACATTGAGGAGGAAAAACACATTATGAAAAGGACCAATGAATCCACAGAGGGGGACAAACTTGCACAAAGTAGTAATATATTAACTGAACAGGGATTAATGGCAGCAATTTTCATGTTAGTAGCAATTAATATGGCTGGATAGTTGAATTTCAGCGAAAACAGACATAAATGAGATTTATGCTGGGAATTGTCAGTACAAAACATTCATGTGTATTTAGAGTTATACAATGAAGATGTCGTTTCTGCACATTGGATACATATTTATTAAGACCTATTCTTAGTTACAGAAGTTGTTTCTAATTAAAATGTTATGTTTTAGGTTTACCCAAAGCAGTGAACTCATATAATGTGTTATTTGTAATTTTTACAAATTACACTATTTTTTTATAGTTTAACACATAATGAGTTTGCTATTTTCATGAGTATGTCAGCTTACTCTTGGTAAATACTCTAAAATGGCTTTTTAAACCCAAGCTAGTTGTGTAACTAAGAAGAGATCTTACTAAATATGCAGCATAAGAGGAAAAATGTTGAAGTAATTCAATAAATTCACGTCTGTGGTCCCACTAACAAAAAACAGAATTTAATAAAAAAGAACGAAACGCAAAAATAAAATTTTGAGTACACTGGTGAATACAGGGAAGACACACAAACCTACAAAGAGTATCAAAAGAAATGGTTAAAAAAATATGCAGAAAGATTAAAGGCAAATGAATTGCATTTTCAATCCATACAGGCAACCTCCTCACTGTTTGCATTTACTTAAATCCTGAATACATGAGAATGACTATCACAATTTTTGCATATGATAAATCACAGCATGATAATAACAAACAGCATATTATTACAGTACAGTGTATCAAAATAAGTTCTCTGCATAAGTCATGTCATTGCTCCTTCACAATAATTCAGTGAACCAGGTTGTGATCACACCAAAGTTATCTCAATGCACAAGGAAAGATTTGTACAATTCCTTTCTCTGATTGTTGGTAGACTGCTGGCCTATTGTTGCTGTCAGCATAAAGCACTAAAACAACATCATGTGTATGTAAATGAAGAATTCTGTTTGTTTTGGTGATAACACACATTATTTCCATGCCTCCCAGCAATGCAGCTGATGCTTGGGTTTTTCCTTACAGCTGCTGCTCCTCTTATTCCAAAAATAATTAAACTTGACCAGATGTCTCCTCAAGGAAGAGCTGAACAATTGGTTTTCAGATCATCTCAGCTGCAGGCACAATAAGAAACAACAAAGTTACCACTTGACTACATTTCAAAGTGCAATTTTAAACTAACAGCCAAATGCTAATCTATAAACTACATTATTAGAGCAGAAAATGTTGGCTATTACACAGTTCCATTTCATTAAAATATATTTTTGTATTTGACCTGACAAAATTAGAGTTTTAATATCTTCTCTAACATCCAAAGACTACTCCTTAGAGAGTACATCCAAATAATCAGCCTTACAGAGTTAACACTGTACCATTCACAGCGCTTGAAATGTACTGCATGGCAAACCAAACTGGTAACATGGCCATCTGGCAGCACTGTCATGTTTATGCCTGATAAGCAGGGAGGGAAGGTAGCAAAAGCGTACAATCTAGTACTCTTACAAATGGAGCACTGTGACAGTCTACATGTCTTTAAGCAACACTGAATGAAGTGCCCATTTAGAACAAGAACAGAAACAGAACGTACAATATTTCATGCATTAGCCACTCATGATGCTTCACTGACAGTATCCATAAAACTACCCTCACTGATGATGTTTCTATTTTCCGCAGTGGTGATTGTTAATTCACTGTCTGCTACTTCAGCTGTGGATGATAATGTCGACTCTTTGCTTGAATCTATGCCTATTGATTTTATTATGTTTTAAGTTTCTCGTCTGCCATATATTTCTCCTACAGCAGTCATCAACACTTTTTTGGCGTGATCCATGGCCTTCTAAGTCTTCTGTCACAACAGTCAAAGTTAACTTCACAGCAGCAAAAGCAAACTGAACATATGGGCTAACAGTTGGCGTTTTTGTCTAACACCAGGGATCAGGATAAATTCCCGAGGGGAGGGTGGGGAAGTTCTGGATGCAGGCCCACCAAGGTTTGTGAGGCCAACTGAAAAGCTACTTGAACATAAAAACAGCAAAACTGGTGTGCAAATCACCGAAGCAGACTTACACCAGACTTGCAACAGGCAAGATGACTCACGATCTTCACTAAGTAACTGCAAAAGCATCAGCCATTATGTTTTCAGGTTAGAGTGTGAGATGCCTGATGTACTACGAATCTTATTCTTCACAAGATTTCAGACCAGTTCTATAGAACTTAGGCCTAGATGATATGGTGGCTGTAGGTAGGGAACCATTTTGTTGCAGAATATTGTCAGTGGAATAAAGAGGAGATTGTGTGTGCTCCTTAATTAATGCTAAAAGTTCAGCTTTCCCAGTCTCCAAATATTTTAATTGTTTTCTGTCCATTTCTATACGTCAGTTAGATTTCCTGTTACAGTCAACAGAAATTTAAATGACCACGAAACAAAACTCTGCATTCACAACAATGAAATGTTACCTGGCATTATTGTTTGGCATTACTCGTAGAACACTGCTCAACATTTATTCACAGTGCAGTGTGTACGAAAAACAATAATAATTCATTTATTCAGGTACCTTCTAAAATCAAATCCCATAGATGGAACAGTTTCGTCTCGAATTTCTTTGCTAGCCTGGGAATATAGTTTTGTGTGGCAAAGGCCGTGATATTTTTGCTGAGGCAATTTTCTCTGCATTGTTCATAATATAGCTAAAATTGCTGTCTCATGATACATTATCTGTATCATTAATGGGATGTTTATTGTGTGCATTTAACTTCTACTTTGGAGCAGTCAAACCTATCTGAACCCAAAAAGTTGGAGAGATAGAAAATTCTGGATAAAAATGGGTAAATTGCCCCAGAAACCACATTCATGCAGTTTAGACAGGATGTGACATTGCCAGGTGGTATCGTATGCTTTCTGTAGGTCAAAGCACGCAGTAATCAGATGTCAATGACACGTGAAAGCATTGTGTGCTGCAGATTCCACCAGTGGTTCACCATTCCTTCGAATAGGTTACACAGCCCATTCATGAGAGAGACTGGCTGGAAGCTAGTTAAAATATGCAGGTCCTTTCTCAGTTTCAGGAAAGGAATAATAATACCTTCCTTCCATTGAGAGGGAGATTCTCCAAATATGACGAGGGGTAAGATACTCGGCGGACTCTAAGCTTCGAGATCAGTAGTTGATTATGCTCCGAGGGTCACACTGATATGTGCTGCAGCTGCATTGTTGGGTAGGCAGATGTCCAATTCTGAAAGGAGGGATCCCAGTACTCGGCCTCTGCGAATAGTGCCGCTGCCCCACAGAGGATTATGGGCATTAAAGTCCCCCAGTAAGAGGAATGGGGAAGGAGCTCTTCAACTAACTAACAATTCGTGATATTGGAAAGGTCCATCCGGAGGCTGAGAGACATTACATATTGTCATCAGAACTGACAGGTAGACATTAACAGCCACGCCTTTAGTGCAGTGGTAAGGGGCAACTGTTCACTGGAAGTATCAAAAGCGTATGAGGGTACAGACCCCACTAAATGCTCTCCCCACATTAATGCAATTGGTACAGTAGGAATTGCTGTTTTCCTGAGCGGGCAAGTATGTTGCTGTAAACTTTGTATTCTGAAGTGCTATGCCAATTAAATGCCATTAAATGATGGAGTTGGGTCAGATGGCGACGGTAGCCATGACAGTTCAATTGAAGAAGTTGAAGTCAGGTATGAGAAAGTGGCAAATGGAAAATTTGGGTGTAATCACTTCGCGACCAGGTCATATTCCACCTGGTCGTGTGATCCATCATCAGTGTACATAGACTCAACCTCTACAGGGTTTGGGAGCAGAACATCCGAAGCCACAGAAAGTAGTTTATCTTTCTTCTTATCCTTCTTATCCTTGTGAGACTTCGATTTCCGTGAAGATTTCCCCATGTTATCTTCTGGGAGCGAAAAAGGATTGTACTTTTCTTCAGCCCACAGCCTGTGGCTGTTGGTCCATGTCTTGACAGGTGTCCTCATCCCTGATGAAGTCAGAGGATGGCTAGACACTCTGGCCACAAGTATGGTGTGGGAACCACTGGTGGTGTACATGTACGGGGCAAGGGGGCTGACATTCCCTCCCCCGACTGTAGGACAGACCCTGGAATATGACCAGTGCCAGGAGGTGTTGTGTGAGACCTTTTCATTGCGTGAGGTATGGACTGTGACAACAGTCGCAAAATTTGAGACCTTATCAGTCAGATGAAGCCTTTCAAACTTTTTCTTTGCATCTTGATAATACAGGTGATCAAGGATTTACACCCTTGAATTTTCTTTCCCTCTTGAACTCTGGGACATTGCGGTGAATGAGGAGGATGTGGCTCCAAACAGTTGACACATTGAGGGGGTTGGTCATAAGGACTGCCCTCATGGACACCCGTCCACATGAGCTACAGATAGCCTCATTAGGATAGGTCTATGAACAAAACTTTGGCACTTAAAACATCTCATCGGAGGAGGAAAAATAAAGCCTGACATCACACCTATAAACCATGACCTTAACTTTCTCATGTAAGACATTGCCTTCGAAGGCAAGGATAAAAGCCTCATTATCTTTGGGACCTTTCTGGATGCAGCAAACAAAATGGACTCCACACCATGCCAGATTAATATGCAGCTCTTCAGCAGTTTGTAGTGTTAGGTACCAATGCAAGATAACACCTTGAATGCTACCTAGCTTGTTATGAGGAGAAATGATGATTGTTATATCATAGGCCTGATGTGCCCGTGATCGGTTGGCGTGTGATGTTATGAACAGCAAAGATCCATTTCTCATCTACTCTATTGCAGTACCCCCCCCCCCCCCCCCAAAAAAAAAAAAAACCAACACACACACACACACACACACAAAACCCGATCTCTAATATTTTCAATGAAAAACAGTGCCTTTGTTGTAGTGAAAGATTTACTGACAGTTTGGGAACAAACCAAGAGCTTGGCAAACTGTCCACTTTCATTTCTTCTTATCTGGCTCTCATCTTGAGGCAGGGTCAAAGATAGAAATGCCTTAGGATTGTAAACCTCTGCATTAAAATCACAATTCCTGACTGCTGAGATGGCTGTAATGGTTTGGACATAATAAAGTTTGATCCACTTCATTGCAGATCACCCATCCCAATGCCACTCACCCTGATCGGAGCTCTTCCCTTGGGCACCACCCTGCCAAGGCAAAGGCCACCTTCCAAAAGTACCAATTGTCTGGAGTTGTGGTAACCCAAATTGGATAGGTACCTACTCCTTGGCTGACATGGGGGGGGTTACACCTCAGGCATCAGCAGGGTGATACCTGCGTTGCCAGGGGACTACCACTGAGAGGGTACATGACAACTCCACCATAACAGAATGGCTAGGGTGGCAGAATCTGTGTGCAGATAGATCCACTCAATTGATAGGTACAAAAAATAAACAGTGCACAGTGGAGCGTTAATGCGCCACAGTAAGGTGTCCTTCCCCAAATGGCTTGCATTTCTGTAAAATCTGAAAAGTCGAGGTCAGACCAAAAAAAAAAAAAAAGACCAAAATTTTGAAAGCCAGAAAAGGTAAGGGAAATAGTGTAAAAAAAAGAAACAAAAACCTTCAGAAGTAAAAAGAATAGGCAAAATATCCAGGTAAAAACATGACCAAATAAAAAGACTCCTATTAGTTGCCTCTTACAACAGGCAAGGAGTGACCATGGGTTTATTTAGCCCCTGACACAGCAGGGGGAAACAAAACATGTTACTTTGAATCAGAACACGACTGTACCTAATTATGTGATGAAGCTCATTCCTGCTCGGGTTTCACTTCACCTTGCAAGTAATAAATAATAATAATAATAATAATAATCATGAGTATATGGTATTGAGTGTTGTCCATCTTATTAACATTGTGTTAAGTTTATCTCCTGTTTGGAAGCATTTATTTTCCATTCTCTTCTTTCAAAACGTCACTCATAAGAGTTAAAAATAACTGCACTTGTTTTTAACTTTTATGTCTGCAGACTAACTGTTTAACTTACACATATCTTTATAAAATTTCCCTGTCCTCTTATCAGTGAAATTAATATGCACTCTGTTCTGGTTCACTTGCTCTATGTAGCTAAGCACTACTAAGATACCATCAAAATTTTAAATTGCGTACTCTGTTGTCTTATTCCTGTGATTTATGTTTCAAACTGATATAATGTTTATACTGTCGATTTGAATGAAGCCCACATAAAACTCTTAAAACAGATATGCAATATCTGCTGTTTGAAACTGAAGCTTTCTTATTCTTTGTTTTACCTGTTGGGGTCATTGTAAAAATGAAATTTTACTGTCTTGCCTTCTTCTAGAATTAATGTCATACTGTCAACTGTCAATCACTAAATGTTAACACGTACACAATCAAACATACATGATCAAAGCTATTTCGGCCAGCAAGTGTTTGCTATAGTTCAATTCTTTTATCATGGCAGCTCGTACATGTCCGCCTAGACACGGGAGATTGCTGCGTTGCCAGTTGCACACGACGCACGCGCCAAGAGAAGCGGCGCCGTAGTATAGGATAGTTCGCAAACTTACGTTTAGGGGGGAGTGCGCAGTTCATGAAGTAAAGCCACCACGGCCGCATTAACCCTTTCCCTGTTACAAAGACGTGCTCCCCGCATTCCGCGCTGTGCGCGTTTTCGTCATCACTGCACTGCTCGCCTGTGCAGACACATGGTGTTCCGACTGCTTTGACACACTTATCATTCGATTTCACAAAAACTATTTGGCCCAAAAATTTGATTTTTACACATCTTCTTGACTGATACCTTCCTCCCATAAATGACTTAATTTTGTTGCGATGCTCAACGCAGTTATTATGCAGCATTAAATGTAGTAAGCCATTGCACGAAATTGTGAAGAGTTTGCAGAGGTCAAAGTCGACAGCGTATACTCTTCAAAATTTCATGCAATGGTTTACTACATTTAATGCTGCATAATACCTGCGTTGAACATCGAAATAAAATTAAGTCATTTATGGGGGGGGAAGGTATCAGTCAAGAAGATGTGTAAAAATCAAATTTTTGGGCCAAATAGCTTTTGTTAAATCAAATGACAAGTGTGTCAAAGTCGAAACACTATGTGTCTGCACAGGCGAGCAGTGCAGTGATGACGAAAACGCGCACAGCGCGGAATGCGGGGAGCATGTCTCTGTAGCAGCAAAAGGGTTAATGAAGAGACAAAGCACTAGAAATTTCAAAAAATTACATTGAAACGAATAAAATTCATGAAGTAAGACACTTCGATATTGTTTTTAAATAAAGAAAATGTTAAGCACCACACAAGGTTTGAACTCATAACCTTTCGCTTAGCAGCCCAACACCATAACCATTGCGCTAATGCAGTTCGTCCGGCAGTAAAACTCCTTGATGACTCTGAAACATCACGCAAAATACTGACAAATGCTGTTGGTATGCCTATGAATTACTCACACTTCGTCGAAGTACAGTAGGAAATAAACAATTACCGCTGTTCTTTATTGCGAAAAAGCGGTTCGTGAGATTGATACAAACACCTTTCCTTGCTATCGCCTGAATTAGGAGGCTTATTGCTTGTTTGGTTTAATTAATTAATAGAATATGAAGCAGTTGGTGTAAAGAATGCTTTTTCCAAACTTTCTACAAAAGAAAGTCTGCTATCAAGACATTGCTTTTGTTCTATTACTTTATTTAAGACTGAACATTTCTAAAATTGAAGACACTCGTCCGTGCACTGCACTGCAGTCGAGCTCTGGCAACGTCGTTCTCTGCTCATTGGCTGACTGTGTTTTGTGACATCAGATGCGCAGAACGAACCTAAACTCGGCCACCGTCATAAATGACTCGCACTATAGCATTGAACACCTCTCCTCCCTCCCACCCCACCCCGTGGATGCCACCAACCGCTCCACGTCTTACCTCCACCCCCCCCCTCCCTCTCCTTTCTTGCTGACACTACCTTCAATAGCATGTCTTCTCATCTTCTCTTCTCTCCTGTGTCTCCTGTGCCCCCTCCCCCTTCCCTGCCAACATGCAATGTTAAACTCTCCTCTCCCCGCCCTCAAGTGGAACCAGCACCATTAAGAGTATCCCTTCCCTGCCAACCTTGCCGTGCAGCAACATACTTATCACCTCCTACTATACCACCCATGACCACACTTTTTCAACTGATGTTTGTAAGCATGCCTCATGTTTTGAATGTAGGTTCTCAATATTTCACAGACAGCTTAGGGCATTCTTTCACTTTCCTCTCAAACATCAGTGACATGCTGTTTATGGATTTCTGTTATAGAATGTAAAACTGAAAGACTACCTAATAACTTTGTCTGTTACATAATACAAGCAGACTGAAAATGTCTCAAAGAATTTTGTGTTAATTCCGAATTTCATTTTTGTGTCTCCTGCATCACTGGCTTATAATTACTGCACTTTGAGCATACAATTATCAAGGAGCTTATTTTGATTTTGTGTTGATTTTATGACTTCAGAGTAAAATTCTTCAAATATTTTCTTGTGATGTTTTGTTAATGAAGACTTAGCATGATCTTGATGCCTTTATATACTTTACTAACCTTTTGAAAGCGCTGGCAGGTCGATAGACACACAAACAAACACAAACATACACACAAAATTCAAGCTTTCGCAACAAACTGTTGCCTCATCAGGAAAGAGGGAAGGAGAGGGAAAGACGAAAGGATGTGGGTTTTAAGGGAGAGGGTAAGGAGTCATTCCAACCCCGGGAGCGGAAAGACTTACCTTAGGGGGAAAAAAGGACGGGTATACACTCTCACACACACACACACACACACAAACACACACACACACACACACACACACACACACACACACACATATCCATCCACACATATACAGACACAAGCAGACATATTTAAAGACAAAGAGTTTGCATCACTCTTTGTCTTTAAATATGTCTGCTTGTGTCTGTATATGTGTGGATGGACATTTGTGTGTGTGCACGAGTGTATACCCGTCCTTTTTTCCCCCTATATGGACTGATCTATTTGAAGATGAGGTAATTCAATACTTTTTACAGTGAGTAGGTATATTATTTCCTTTTCTTCCATATGATGTCTGTCTGGAGTTTTGCAGAATACTAAGTTGTTATGTTTCCACTTATTGTTTTTTTGTCTCCTTATTTGTACTGACATTTTCATAGAGGATGAAATGCTACATTGTTATTATTGTGTAACAGGAACTTTGTGTAAAGCATATATTTGACAGATTATTCTAGTTCTGAATTTTCACACATAAAAATAAAATACTGGTAACAGTCTTTTTGACAAACCTCGATACTACAGCTACGTTTAAGTCCCTCCCACATACACTAAATGCAAGCAATTGTAATAGAGACCTCCCAGAGTTTTAAGATCCCATCTGGGCAACCTGCCTTTCTGATGAAGTGTGTTACACCCTCCGTAACCAATATAAGGCATCACTTCTTACTGAAGAGGGAAGGATGTGCAGGATGGCCCACCAAATTAGGGATTTTTAGGAATTTATACATAATTTTATTTCAAACTTCATTTTTTGTAGAGCTTTTCAAGTACTTCACCATGTTACTGCACACAACATCATGCCACTGTTCCTGTGACTCTTCTGAATAAGCTGGCATATGCACAGTACACACACCACCGTTTTAACCCTTACGGAACATGAGAGGTGCATAAAGTGTGTGGTTGCTGGGAGGTCTTGGGGTGCAGATAACAGCTGCATCTCTGTCCTACTTCCCGACTTTTATTCAGAGCAAACACTCTCTCATGCTACAGACTTCAGCAGGAAAAATGGCTCCCACTGTCTGTCCTTGGCTGGGTGCACCAGAACTTGCCACCAGCCACGCAAACATTAACCACCACCTCTCCCATTCCCTATTACTCCAGGGCTGGCAGTCAACCTCTACCTCTGTCTCTGCCTCCAGGGAATGTCCCTCCTGTATTCCATTACTGACAATATGTCCCAAGTTTTCATTAATTAACTCCTTTTATTTTGCCACCTCCCTTCTGACACTCAACAATCGCAATCCACATCCTGTACAGCTGATATGACAAGTAAATGGATAACTTTTTATTCAAGAATAACAGCTGATAATATAGAAAGATACTGGCTGTCACTAGGGGAGGCATCCTTAAATAAAATGTAAATCTGTATTCCACATGAAAGTTGGTTGAACACCAGAGTGCGTAATGCATGGTCCTATTGGACATGGTGTGACCTTCCACAGACATTTGAAGCTGACTTAGTATCAATTATAAGGACACCTACAGCTTAATATGGACTCTGAACCATTACACAACTTATGTTTCATACATCAGATCGTCATGAGAGGTGAGAAAAAAAGCAATGACAAAAAATTCCTGGATCAACTGAGGATTGGACCTCAAATCTCTGAATTAGCAGTCTAGCACTTCTGCAGTTAACCACAAAACCTCATTATTTGAGCAGATTAATGCAAAAGTCAGTTGTTAAGATGTGATATAGATTAATATGCCACTTCATTTCCACAAAATATGACATTTTTCTTAATATGATGCAATTAGTATTTTTAACATTTAAACATTTTCAACATAATTTACTACAAGAGTAAAAAATATCCTTTTACATTTATTACAAATTACTAATGCAAGTATAGCACTAGATAAAATCAAGTTTCCAAGTTACTTTTACTAATGTAAAAAAAAAAACGAATAATATGACCAATTCTTTCATATAATTTGTGACTATGTGAATCATTATGCTAAGAAACTGTAAAGTACACTTTGATAGACACATACCTTTTGCAACAATGGCTATACTCAAATTCAGCTGAGAGTATCACGCTGACTACATGGACTATCAAGAGCAGATGCAGGATACGACTCCTCACTTATGGTAGACAATGCCTTGCGATCCTTTGGAGGTAGTTTCTTGTGACCAAGGGAAGCCACTACCGTGTGTGGTTGTTCACCATTCCCTAATGATGTAAAGTCTGATACAAATGGTAGCAGATGTGGGCTCAGTGGCGATGTCATTCTCTGATACTGATGAAATCCAGGCTCTGATGTACCGTCCTGCAATTTTTCACACATACCATTAAAATTTTTTTTTTTTATTGGAACAAGTAGATACTTAATTACTGTAATGTATGATGATGATGATGATGATGGACTGTCCAGCTTATTATAACATGGGATTTAAAGAACGGCATACAATCAGTTGTGAAATTATGTGATGCAATACCACTCAATTCTTTTCCATCACACATACACATATTCTGAACAACTGTGCTATAAGAATCTACCTATATCATTTTACCCAGGGATGAGGACATTTTTCCTCAGAAGCGACACATCAGTTGGTGATACCCCACATCCCCAAAAAAATTCATTTTATCACATAAGCAACACATTGGGCACCCTCGCCCCTCCATCCCTCCCCTCCCTCATACATTAGTTGCCTTTCCTTGGGCTCTTGGTAAGACATTTAAAAAATCTAAATCTAGTGAGCCTGGGAACACATTGTTTTCACCACTAATTATGATACACACTGTGTGCAAATTCTGCATTAGGGGCACCTATGGTGCCCCTCTCTGCTTGACACCCTAGTGAGCCCCTTGTTTCACTTGGGTCTGTTTTTACCTGATATTGTCCACTATTAGCATCTAATAACAAAATTTTATATATAATAATTATTGCACATAGAAAATGTTCCTATGAGGAGATCACCAGTTAAGTTCAGGCAAGTCAAGCCATAAGGCAGAACTCATTTTATGAAATATGCGAAGAATGCAAGAATTAGATTCAAAACACGTGAGTACATGAAGATTATGGTGAGAACACAATTTAAAATGTTAAGACTAGATTTGTGATTTTAATGTAGTTAAGTCAAAAGTGTGTTGCTTGAGAAAATCAGTACTTGATTAAATGTTTGTTGGCAGGAAATATGCAAGATGATGGACAAAATCAGAAAATAAATTACAGTTTATGAGTTTATAAGGGAAATATAGAAAATTCTAAATGGGAGATTCTGTGAAGACCAGTGGATTTAGTATCAAAATGCAAAGACTGACTGTTAGCTCTACCTGACACTTTCACACTATGGCAGTTGAGATTCATATTTACTACATATGAAGGGAATGAGCGTAGATGGATAGAATAAGGTACATTCGTGTTTCACATCAATTAATAACAGTTAGGAAGCAGTATTATAATGAATACTTAATAGCCTTCTGTTACCTATGTAATTCGTTTATCAATGTTATGTGGTGCTATCATAATATCAGTGACTGCATACAATGTAGTATAATTCAATATCTGTTAAGCAGTAACAAGCAGTGGTGATTTTTAAATAGTGTTAACATATAATGAGATTATTCAGTTTCATAGAGAAAGTGACACACACATGCCCTAAAAATTAAAACAGACAGTCACAAACTTCCTTTCCTGTCAGAAAGTAACTTTTATCTTTGCTGGGTTCAATAAGCAATTAACACTGCTGTACAGTTCACACTAATAGCACATTTAATTTGCCTGAGCTTTCTCACCGCTGTGTTATAACGGCTTGCAAGGGCAACCTCCGAGTTATGAGTATCTCCTTCCACAGGTTGAAACACACACAATAAAGTCCATGTAGGAACCAGGAATTTTACAAGCATTAAAAGTGATGCAACCATTGAATAGAATATCTGTCTGTGAGCAAACAATGCACTGCAGCCTTCAGCTTCGGTACCAACTGAAACAGAAAGAAGAACAAGAAAAGTACTTGTAATAGAAATCTTAATAAATTTTGTTGTATTAATAATAAAATATATTTTTAACATATTTCAACATGTGTTTCAATTTATTTAGAAAATAATTCCAGTAAACTTAATAAATCTTACCTTTAATGTCTTACAGATTTCAGACCACTGTAATATAACCTAGCATGTGACATTGACTTTATCTTTATGACTACATCTGTGACCTGATACTTACCAAATCGCATAACAGCATCGTGGGTAACAGTAAGCAGAGCAGAAAATTCATACACAACAATTATACTCCATAAATCTCGCTTTTGTGTGCCTTTGAATGAGGCAAGAGAAGATATTCCATCAGCACGTCTGGTAACATATAGTGCTACACCAACAAATAGTTGCACCATTAGTAAGTCCGCAGATGACAACATTACATAGTAAGGTCCTGCAAAAAACAAATAACTTTTTAGTTAGAATCATGGAGAATGGGATATTGAATTTACATTATAACTGTATATACTAAACTATAAGTAATACAATTCATGTAGAAGCATATATTTAAATATGAAAGAGGTGAGACTATCACTAAATTGGCACAAAAACTTCAATGAACCTCTTCAGTTGCTTCAGCTATAGTAGAGCATAATGAGGTAACGCTGTGACATGTGATGTGTTGTATTACCTACAAAACAGGCAACAACAATCATAGTCACTCTTTATATTGCATGCTACAGGTTTGGTTGCCATAATTTTCTTCATACATTGCCATCAGTAAAGCTATTGATCTCTAAAGTATCAGGATTGCAGGCTACAGATTGACCACAGAAATTTCTCCCATGTGAGAGTGAATTCCAGTAATGCTGTTTCATTTATTGTTGGAATGGACCATTTGTCACTGCCCTACAATAATTAAAGATTAATTTATGAAGATACATAGCTGAAACACAGCAAAGGATATAAAATCTTGTTTTATCTGGTAACTGTTAGGTGGTATAAATTTGGGGACTGCAAACCACTGTTAGTAATATAATAGGGAATGCCTCTTGTCCTGAGTAGTCTCAAGTTACAATAGTAACCTATTTTAAGAGCACAAAAATTATGTTCTTTTATTCTTTTAATGCCTTTTATCTGGTACTGTTCTTCTGAGTGCAAACACAACTCCTAAGTCACAAAATCACAGACAGTATTTTCTTTTTCTTCTGAAAGATGGTTGTGGATTTTCAGCACCCGCTACCACCAGCACTCTTACAAAAATGTTGAAAGATGAGTGTATTTAAAAGAATTTAAAACTTTAAAATAGATATAAAAAATTTTACTCTCAAATACATGTATACACCCACCCTCTTGCATACAAATCTTCTATAAGTGTTCTTTTTTTTTTCAATGCACTTATCAAATACAAATACAGTAGAAGCTCGATATAACATGGTTGTCGGGGGACATACTTTACTCCCACATTCTAGCTTAACTGCGGGATATTGAGAGTGAGCCATGTAATGACAAACTACATATGGAAAGTTAGGAAGAACATATAATGCAAAAGTTGTACATACCATACTATACTGTATTTAAATTTAAAGAACATTAGAAGTAAAACATCTCAGAAAGTTACCAGTGCAATTACACAAACTTCACTCAAACTTTGTCCAAACAATAACATGAGTTCTGACACGATCTGTAAAGTATACTATCAAATACAGTATGGTAATTTATAACACGGCCTGCAAGATACAGCAAGTAATTATTCTACTGCAATAAATAAGTCAGTCAGCTTTCTTTGTGCATCATTTCACATGGTTTCTGTAGTGCATATTGTTTTTTTGCTTATCAGGTGCAACGGCTCAATTTAGTTTGGTCCAGTTTGTCGCTCCGCCCACATAATCTGACATGTACTGGGATCATCATCTATACTTCCTTCTTCAGTTTCGTCATCCTCATCCTCAAGTGTTTCACTACTCTCACTTAGACCAGAATCAATAATGTTCTTGACACCTATGATCTCCACATTCGGTTCTTCGTTGTTGACGACTACCCAACGGTTAGTCTTCAAGATCGATATTGCACGGTATAACATCAAATGCAGACTGGATGTCACAGCAGTTGAGATCTACATCACTATAGCATTCATATGTTGCATGTCCTTCAATGAGAAACTTGTTCCAGTAATTCCTAATAGTGGTTGGACCAATGCTTTGCTGCGATGCCAGGCCTACTGAATACGAACTCTCTTTAGATTACAAGTTTCAAGAAGATCTCCACTTCCTCATCTGAATTTACTATCAATGAGAACAATTCACTGCAATAATGAGCCTTAAATGCTCACATGATGCCCTGATCCAGTGGCTGAATTAATGCCATCATGTTGTTTTAGTAAAAACAAAGTTTTTTTTTCTCTCTTTTTATCTTCCAACTGCAGCACATCAGAAGGTGGATAGATGGACAGTGATCAGGTGCTTACTCATTGATGGAACAAACTCTTCTTGAAAACAACTGGTGAAAATGTCACGTCATCCAAGCATTCTTTGAATGCCTGTAAGTGAATTGTAAAGATGACACGTTTACATGTCTGAAACATTTTGGGCTTCTACGTTTACCTATACAAAGATGTTTCAGCTCATGTCAGCTCCGTTTATTTGTGGTGGAAAAGAAGAGAGTTATTCTGTCTTTATTCATCTTCAGACCCATTTTGTTTCCGGATTTTTTCTATATCGAGAGGTCTGGTTGGAAGCAACTGGTAATAAAGCACCGCTTCATCACAATTATAACCTTGATTATCATTAAATTTTCATCTACTATTACTATGTCCACAATTTCAGCAAACTGTGAAACAGATTCACTGTCACAAGACCAGTGAAACAGATTCACTGTTACAAGACCATGCATCTCTTTCAATGGTCATTTGGGTGAATTCCATGGCAATATTTCCATCTGAGAAACCATCCATTGGAAGCTATAAAACCTTTGTTTCCATGTAAATCAAAGTTAAGTTCTTCAGCTTGGGCTTTAATCATTGGCCTCAAAAGTGGCACACCTTCACTTCTCTTTGTTAAATACCACCTAAATAAAGACATTTGTCAAGTTCAATGTCTTCTCCTAGTTTAGTCCTTTTTCTGTCAATTCCCACAGCACTTTCAACTGTGTTTACAAAACTTCTAAGTTTATTCTCTTCTTTTGCCCATCCTCTGGTAGTTACTTTTGATACACCACACTTGCATGATAAACTTACTTTTGTTTCACAGCTCTCCACAAGATCAATAATTTTTAGCTTATCAGTCACAGAAAACGCTTTCCATTCCTGCGATGCAACAAGCACACAGAAATCTAGCCACTGAATACACTTATGATCCACAACCTGCCGTTTCAATTATTGCCAAGCACTGCTGCATAGTCACTTTGCTGACCACATCACAATGTTAACTATGAGATGTGTATTCAAAGCTTCTTTAAAGCAACAGTCCTGATATGCTGATAAGACAAACCGACGGTTAAGTTCAATTACACCCAGCTTGTAGGCTGTAGGTTCATACAGACGGTAATAAGATTTTTTTTTTTTTTCAAGTTTATAAAATATACTAGAGTGCAAAAATCATTAATAAATGATATTTTATCTTGGGGGCCATACTTTATACCAAATTATATCTGAATCTGTGGTGTACCAGACCATGGTATATCAGTCTTCCACTGTACAAACATGGAAGAAACTAAAACAGTTAGTCAAGATACTGTGGATGACTTATCGCTTACACAAAAACACAGATGAGACAGGCACCCTGAGAACACACTAAAATATCCTAACAGTTCATGTGAACTTTGATTACAAGAACTTTGTACTGATGTTTCGGCAAGTTGTGTGGTAGAGGCCAACAGCTAGCCACTTTCTTGAGTGCCGTGTGTTTCCCATCTTTTCTGTACATTCAGGGCCTTGTCAAACAAGGCAGCCTGGTAGGCTGTAAACCAGCAACACTGCCTCCCCCCACCCTGCCTCTGTAGTCTGTTAATGACAAAGTGATTTTATTTGAGCTATAGAAAGATGAACACAACACACAGCCCCAAAACACATATCACTTTTTTTCTTTTGTCACTTACAATAGGGTGTTGAATAGTTAGTAAACAAGATTCTGGTTTCTCATCATGATATAAAACACAATAATTTAAAATGTGACATAGGCCTACTGAAATATATATGCCACAAGAACTTCACAAGGGCAGTTTCTTATGTGGGAAGATCCCTTGCATTATACAACATTGCCTTAAATGGCAATGCATTAATTCATTCATTCATCATCTACTGTAGATCTCATCAAGGAGGCGAACCTTCAGCGGTGTTGAAAAAGTCAATGTACACATTCAAATGTGTTCAAATGGCACTGAGCACTATAGGACTTAACTTCTGAGGTCATCAGTCCCCTAGAACTTAGAACTACTTAAACCTAACTAACTTAACTAACCTAAGGACATCACACACACCCAAGCCCGAGGTAGAATTCAAACCTGCAACCATAGTGGTCGCGTGGTTCCAGACTGTAGCGCCTAGAACCACTCAACCACACCGGCCGACTCAATGTACACATTAACATGAGTCAAAGAACTCATAGAAACTTAATCTGTATACTATATTAACAATAAACTATCACTATACTGCTTAATGTTATTCATGCTTATGCTGTATAAATTTAATCAAGTAAATCAGTGAGGAAGCTACTGGGTCAATCCAAATGAAGTGGCCCAATAAGAATTAAGTTGGTTGCTTGACCATTTTTAAATATTTTTTATAAGTAATTACTGTATAATTGAGACGTTCAAAACAGTTTTTTTTAAATTACCTTTCACCATTACTGAATGGTGGTCATTTTTATTTGTAGGCGCATGACGATTTTTCAGTTTAGAGACGTTAGAACAATATGAATATCTCTACAGTGGGTTAAGTTACAACATTGCAATTGACATGATTGTTTTTAGAAAAGTGTCCTCTACAACATTGTCTATTACACAAAATACCCTAAATTCAAAAATAACCAGTCAAAATGACCTCTGAAGTTTGGTATCCAAATTTTCAAAAATCCACTTTTTAGGCCCAAAAATAACAAACAAGGACTGATTTATGAGATTCTATTTTTTTTTATATAGTTAGATATCATACACTACTAGCCTCATATGGAGCAAGAACATTTACAAATGTTTCCTTAATTTTTTATGAATTTTTGAAATTTGAAAATTTTCATTTTTTGTAAAGTTTGGGGTTAGTTATCTCAGGTGGGACTGAATATAAAAATTTGATTTGTGCACAGTTTGTACATCTATACAACAGCAATGAACTGTAAAAATTTCAACATTGATATCTGACTATGAACAAAGATATGAGTTTTTGAAAATTAGGAGATAATTCACATTACAACTGATCTTATGGCTGTTGCCTATTCATGTGTGATATTGGCAGGATATAATGAATTATTATTGAAGTAAGGTACTGAATTATATACAAAAAGTGGAAACATCACTGAAATTAACATTTATATTATTTTGAAATACTTAATAAATATTTCCAATTAACATCCTTCGAGATGCGACTGTTCCTATACCTGGTGGTGAATGTTAACAACACCTATTTTCTTCACACAGCTTCTGTGATGTAGAATAAGACCTTCCAGTTGCTGTGGTAAGTTCAAGCACTGAAAGTTTCCTTAAAACATTTCTCATTGGTATCCAAACTTTGTCACTAGTAGATTTCTTGAATGATGTTCTTGGGCCAGCAGGGTGGTAAAAACGCACAAAAACATCATTGTTTTCCAAACTTATTCTTTCAACCTCAGCAAGCCACCACTGTTCATCATACACACATGCCACTATGTCATTCAACGTTAAAGACAACGATGTAATTATACTGACACAACGATCCTCATAAATTTCGGTTAAACCCCCCCATGAACCATGGACCTTGCCGTTGGTGGGGAGGCTTGCGTGCCTCACGATACAGATGGCCGTACCGTAGGTGCAACCAAAACGGAGGGGGTATCTGTTGAGAGGCCAGACAAACGTGTGGTTCCTGAAGAGGGGCAGCAGCTTTTTCAGTAGTTGCAGGGGCAACAGTCTGGATGATTGACTGACCTGGCCTTGTACCACTAACCAAAACGGCCTTGCTGTGCTGGTACTGCGAACAGATGAAAGCAAAGGTAAACTACAGCCGTAATTGTTCCCGAGGGCATGCAGCTTTACTGTATGGTTAAATGATGATTGCATCCTCTTGGGTAAAATACTCCGGAGGTAAAATAGTCCGCCCATTCGGATCTCCGGGCGGGGACTACTCAAGAGGATGTCATTATCAGGAGAAAGAAACCTGGCGTTCTAAGGATCGGAGCGCGGAATGTCAGATCCCTTAATCGGGCAGGTAGGTTAGAAAATTTAAAAA
Source organism: Schistocerca nitens (assembly GCF_023898315.1). Classification (NCBI taxonomy): domain Eukaryota; kingdom Metazoa; phylum Arthropoda; class Insecta; order Orthoptera; family Acrididae; genus Schistocerca; species Schistocerca nitens. The sequence continues at coordinate 599,078,126 of NC_064621.1, forward strand.
GGGAAATGGATAAGTTAAAGTTAGATATAGTGGGAATTAGCGAAGTTCGGTGGCAGGATCAACAAGACTTCTGGTCAGGTAACTACAGGGTTATAAACTCAACATCAAATAGGGGTAATGCAGGAGAAGGTTTAATAATGAATAGGAAAATAGGAATGCGGGTAAGCTACTACAAACAGCATAGTGAACACATTATTGTGGCCAAGATAGATATGAAGCCCACGCCTACCACAGTAGTACAAGTTTATATGCCAACTAGCTCTGCAGATGACGAAGAAATTGAAGAAATGTATGATGAAATAAAAGAAATTATTCAGATAGTGAAGGGAGACGAAAATTTAATAGTCATGGGTGACTGGAATTCGTCAGTAGGAAAAGGGAGAGAAGGAAACGTAGTAGGTGAATATGGATTGGGGGGGTAAGAAACGAAAGAGGAAGCCACCTGGTAGAATTTCACACAGAGCACAACTTAATCATAGCTAACACTTGGTTCAAGAATCATAAAAGAAGGTTGTATACATGGAAGAATCCTGGAGATAATGACAGGTTTCAGATAGATTATATAATGGTAAGACAGAGATTTGGACACCACGTTTTAAATTGTAAGACATTTCCAGGGGCAGACGTGGACTCTGACCACAATCTATTGGTTATGAACTGTAGACTAAAACTGAAGAAACTGCAAAGAGGTGGGAATTCAAGTAGATGGGACTTTGATAAACTGAAACATTCAGAGGTTTTAGAGAGTTTCAGAGAGAATATTAGGAAACGACTGACAAGAATGGGTGAAAGAAATACTGTAGAAGGAAAATGGGTAGCTTTGAGAGATGAAATAGTGAAGGCAGCAGAGGATCAACTAGGTAAAAAGACGAGGGCTAGTAGAAATCCTTGGGTAACAGAAGAAATACTGAATTTAATTGATGAAAGGAGAAAATATAAAAATGCAGTAAATGAAGCAGGCAAAAAGGAATACAAACGTCTCAAAAATGAGATCGACAGGAAGTGCAAAATGGCTAAGCAGGGATGGCTACAGGACAAATGTAAGGATGTAGAGGCTTATCTCACTAGGGGTAAGATAGGTACTTCCTACAGGAAAATTAGAGAGACTTTTGGAGAAAAGAGAACCACTTGTATGAATATCAAGAGCTCAGATGGAAACCCAGTTCTAAGCAAAGAAGGGAAAGCAGAAAGGTGGAAGGAGTATATAGAGGGTCTACACAAGGGCAATGTACTTGAGGACAATATTTTAGAAATGGAAGAGGATGTAGATGAAGATGAAATGGGAGATATGATACTGCGTGAAGAGTTTGACAGAGCTCTGAAAGACCTAAGTCGAAAAAAGGCACCGGGAGTAGATAACATTCCATTAGAACTACCGACAGCCTTGGGAGAGCCAGTCCTGACAAAACTCTACCATCTGGTGAGACAGGCGAAATACCCTCAGACTTCAAGAAGAATATAATAATTCCAATCCCAAAGAAAGCAGGTGTTGACAGATGTGAAAATTACCGAACTGTCAGTTTAATAAGTCACAGCTGCAAAATACTAACGCGAATTCTCTACAGACGAATGGAAAAACTGATAGAAGCCAACCTCGGGGAAGACCAGTTTGGATTCCGTAGAAATATCGGAACACGTGAGGCAATACTGACCCTACGACTTATCTTAGAAGCTAGATTAAGGAAAGGCAAACCTACATTTCTAGCATTTGTAGACTTAGAGAAAACTTTTGACAATGTTGACTGGAATACTCTCTTTCAAATTCTGAAGGTGGCAGGGGTAAAATACAGGGAGCGAAAAGCTATTTACAATTTGTACAGAAACCAGATGGCAGTTATAAGAGTCGAGGGACATGAAAGGGAAGCAGTGGTTGGGAAGGGAGTGTGACAGGGTAGTAGCCTCTCCCCGATGTTATTCAGTCTCTATATTGAGCAAGCAGTGAAGGAATCAAAAGAAAAATTTGGAGTAGGTATTAAAATCCATGGAGAAGAAATAAAAACTTTGAGGTTCGCCGATGACATTGTAATTCTGTCAGAGACAGAGGACTTGGAAGAGCAGTTGAACGGAATGGATAGTGTCTTGAAAGGAGGATATAAGATGAACATCAACAAAAGCAAAACGAGGATAATGGAATGTAGTCGAATTAAGTCGGGTGATGCTAAGAGAATTATCTTAGGAAATGAGAAACTTAAAGTAGTAAAGGAGTTTTGCTATTTGGGGAGCAAAATAACTGATAATGGTCGAAGTAGAGAGGATATAAAATGTAGACTGGCAATGGCAAGGAAAGTGTTTCTGAAGAAGAGAAATTTGTTAGCATCGAGTATAGATTTAAGTGTCAGGAAGTCGTTTCTGAAAGTATTTGTATGGAGTGTAGCCATGTATGGAAGTGAAACATGGACGATAAATATTTTGGACAAGAAGACGTTAGAAGCTTTCGAAATGTGGTGCTACAGAAGAATGCTGAAGATTAGATGGGTAGATCACATAACTAATGAGGAAGTATTGAATAGGATTGGGGAGAAGAGAAGTTTGTGGCACAACTTGACCAGAAGAAGGGATCAGTTGGTAGGACATGTTCTGAGGCATCAAGGGATCACCAGTTTAGTATTGGAGGGCAGCGTGGAGGGTAAAAATCGTAGAGGGAGACCAAGAGATGAATACACCAAGCAGATTCAGAAGGATGTAGGTTGCAGTAGGTACTGGGAGATGAAGAAGCTTGCACAGGATAGAGTAGCATGGAGAGCTGCATCAAACCAGTCTCTGGACTGAAGGCCACCACAACAACAACATAGTATCAAACTAAGTTTTCTGCAATGCCAAGGAATTTGTGGGAATTCCTTGTTCCTTTTATTGCTATACAGTTTTCAAATCTGGTTTGAAGTGTTGTTTTCATATGCAGAATCATTTCCTCTTTCTTGATCAGAAAATAGGTAATGCCTTTAATACTATCCTTGCAAAAGACATACATGTCCTGTACTGTGAGAATTTGGTCTGTGATTGGTCTTTGTAGGCTGGCTTTACTTACTTCATGTTTTTTTGTACCTCCAACTCTGTCACATGCATTTTTACCACGGCAAGATGCAAAAAAAGTGCCAGTCAGCCTCCAACCCAAAGTCTACTTTGCTGTGGTTGCACAGATTTGAAAAATTCTTTTTGTTCTTCTACTGACTACCAATTTCTTCTGAAAAGTATATCAGCTTCTAAACCTTGAGAAAAATTTCTTTTATGTAATTTATTACATACTTTTGAAATACGTGTACAGAATAATGTTGTGTTCCAAGTAGTCACTTAGAATGTAAACTGAAGAACTGCAAACTTCATCCCCCCCCCAGTCATCTCTTCCTGAGATTTAACCATTATTATCATTTCTGCCCTGTCAGTTGTGACACACTGTTTGAAGATAATACTGCCTGGTATTTCCTCATCATATTCGTGAAACAATTCAATAACGGTTTCCTTACCAGGGCATTTATTGCACAAACTCATTATGCCGTCATACCTGTTAGTGTCACAGACCATCAAACCTAATAACTCTTTGTAGTTAAGATCACTGAGTTTTGCACACACAATCATCACTTTGATATTTTGAGCCAAAATACACCACTTAGGGTGGATGTCACAAAATTTTAACCTTCCAATATTGCATTTAGGATGAGAATTTTTGAAAGCTACATAAAGTTCATTTAAATTTGACAGCACTAGTCATTTCTGCTTTATTACTTTAACTCCATTTATAACAACTCTTTTACTATCTTTGCAACCTGGGCACAGTCTGCTGTTTTCATCATCTTCAAAAAACAGCTGGATCTTTTAAATTGTTTCTTCACTTATACCTTCTCCTTTCTTCTTTCCTAAAACTGGAAGAATGCCTTGCTCCTACACTAATTTTCGGGTTAGTTCAACCAAACGATGAGAAACGTTGAATTCTTGAACTATTTTTTCTCATGACCATGTGTCAGGGAGCAAACTTAAAATTTTAACTTTTTCCTCTTTAGATATCACTGAACATTTAACTTTTAATTTCTCTATTAAGCTCAAATATTCTGTGTCAGATGATGCTGGTGGTAGGTTTTCTTCTTCTTTAGAAATAATGTTGGTGTCTGTATTATTAAAGCATGATCCAAGTCTTTTCTAATTTTGTCTGAAATTTGTTGTCCCTTATTTTCAAAGGCTGCTTTTCTTTTTCTGCTACTTAATTTTATTATTTTCGAAGCAGGAGATATGTCTAACTTAGAGCAAGCAAAATCCAATATGCTAAGAGCTCATTAGGAATATAAATGTCATTAACAGGATTACATGATTATGGTTCTGGATTCACAACAAAGATTTTTGAGTACCGTAACAATTTGGGCACAGGGAATTTCCAGGAATCACATTATTTTTCAATTGGGAAGCTGTTTCACTCTCACATAACAAGGACAAATGTTCAAGTTTTATTTCCCTCAAATCTTTAGTAATAGGCTTTTTATGAACTTTAAGTGGATCACAGCACTTTCTTCCAAAAATGTGGTTGTACTTCAGAACATATTTCTTCTCATGATACTCACACAGTGATATAACAGAAGAACTTACTCGAAATTTAAACATAGTTTGTCTAACTTCATCAAAGTCATTGACATTTTTCAAGTTTTTTGAAACTGAACTGTACTGTTTTGTGACACACTTCACTTGCTATCTGTCCAACATAGCACTGTTCATCCACGTTATTGCATTCCAGTTAATGTCTCAAAATTAATTACAAATTACACACAGAACAAAGCACATAACATATTCTACACTCTTGATGAAGTATGTACATACACTCTTAACAGAGGTTTCAGAACTGACTGACTACAACAATGCCACACCCAGCAATAATGTACTTCCACAATGTCACACCCAGCAATAATGTACTTGAATGAGATTTTCACTCTGCAGCGGAGTGTGCGCTGATATGAAACTTCCTGGCAGATTAAAACTGTGTGCCCGACCGAGACTCGAACTCGGGACCTTTGCCTTTCAGAACATATTTCTTCTCATGATACTCACACAGTGATATAACAGAAGAACTTACTCGAAATTTAAACATAGGCAAAGGTCCCGAGTTCGAGTCTCGGTCGGGCACACAGTTTTAATCTGCCAGGAAGTTTAATAATGTACTTCTTTATTGACAATAAACCTAAATGTAAATGGGCATTTTTATTACCGCAGAACAAAAGCAAAAGCTCCTATTGTTTAATATTGCATTATTAAAAATAAATAAACTAAATGATTATTGGCTGACAGTGTTAACTAAATATATATCACAATTAAATTTTATTACAATGAAACAATAAACCATTTAAATATGCAACAGCCATAAGATCAGTTGTAGAGTAATGTGAATTATTTACTCATTTTTAAAAATTCATATCTTTGTTCACAGTCAGATATCAATGTTAAAATTTTTACAGTACATTGCTGTCATATAGGTGTACAAATTGTGCAAAAATCATATTTTCATATTCTGTCCCATCTGAGATAAATAAACCCAAACTTTACAAACAATGAAAATTTTCAAATTTCAAAAATTCATAAAAAATTAAGGAAACATTTGTAAGTGTTCTTGCTCTATATGAGGCTAGTAGTGTATATCTAACTACAGGAAAAAACAGACTCTCATAAATCACTCCTTGTTTGTTATTTTTGGCCCTAAACAGTGGATTTTTGAAAATTTGGATACCAAACTTTGTAGGTCATTTTGACTGATTATTTTTGGATTTAGGGCATTTTGTATAATAGACAATGTTGTAGAGAACACTTTTCTAAAAACAATCATGTCAATTGCAATGTTGTAACTTAACATTGTGCAGAAATATTCAAATTTTTGCTAATGTCTCCAGACTGAATAATCGTCGCACGCCTACAAGTAAAAATGGCCACCATCCAGTAAAGGTGCAAGATAAATTATTTTAAAAAACTGTTTTGAACTTCTCAAATATATAGCAATCACATGTAAAAAATTAAAATATTTAAAAATGGTCAAGCAACCATCACTGGACCACTTCATATGGATTGACCCTTACTTCAAAAGAAGTTGCTGCCACCTAAATTTTACTATATCGCTGCTGTATATCTGCCATTACTAGTTTCATATTTACTTGATCACAATGGAATTTTTCAAAGAAAATATTTTTATATCTATAAATACTGAGTCCTATTTATAATACATTATTATTACTTGTCATATAGCTCTATAACAAACATTGCTACTTGTCATGTAGGTAACAAAAACTATTGAATCCATGAATCTAGATAGTAATGATAGATAATTCAGATAATTTGTAGAATAGGTGGCTAATAACATATGTTTTAATTGTTATATGAATTGGTAGAAATTCTCAATTTCTTGCTTTATGTTTGATGGGAACATATTAACACCATCCTGAACCCTGGACAAGGAGACAAAAGTCTAAGAGAAAATTATTTCTGTGTTTTCAAACAATGGGAAATCCATGATGTATTTAATATTGTTTCCCCCTTTTGCACCTGTTTAATCTTTCTCATGATTTTTCCCATGTATCTGGGTGTATTTTTTTGTATGTATTCTCATTTTTTTCCCACCAGCATGGATCCTTGCTCCTTCCACCTGCATCAATATGGAAAAGTTTCCTTGCCCTAGCCAGAATCCAGTCCCACATACTGTTCCTGAGTTGTTGCTTGGCTCATGGAATCCCCCCCCCCCCCAAATGGCCTTACCAACAAATTACCCCTCTCAGGCTGTCTCCCCTCCTTCCACAATCACATTCACCTGTTCAGATTCAGGCAATCCTTAGCCCTCACCAACATAGTCCCCCAAAACCATATCAAACAAGCTCAAACCTCCTTGCAGTACCTTCACTCCATCCGCAAAATTCTGCTGCTATGTAATCTCAAATCCCTGGAGCCCATAACACACATTGAAACTCTTGCCCTCCAGGAGCTAGAGCAATATGCACAATGCCACCTCAAAAAGCTCTCCACCCTGATCACTTGCTATTCCCGCCTCAATGTACCACTGTCCACCACCTCTACAAAAACCTCCAAACCTCCTCTTTGTCCCGTCATAGCTGACAAACCCTGTCTCGCAGACCTACTACATTTACCCCACCCTCCAAAACTCCCTCACACTAACACACAGAATCCAGAACCTAAACAGACCCGAAACACTGTCATGAATCTTTTCTCCAGAAGCTTTAGCGCCACAGAAATATCAGTCCTTTCCAAAGGCCTTAACCTTTTCTCCCACTCCCAAAGCCAATCATGCAGCCCAGTGTCACGCTCTAAGTATAAGCTATTTAAGTAAACGAAAAATAATACCACCAAAATAAATATTCAAAAAATAAAAGTTAAAAGATAAATCTTCTCTCCTTCTCCCACTCCCTACAGGGGAAACACTTGTTCGCCACCAACCCTACCAATCAGACTCAACCAAAGACCAATATTGAACTCTGACTAACTCAGTTCACTCCTCCATCCAACTGTGATCCACCCCCACTGTTCCCAAATCACCCCCCCCCCCCCCCGTTATCTTTCCAGAATTTCTTAATTTCGAACCTTGCCTCACTATCAATTCCCCAAATCCCTCAACATCCAAACTAACCTTACATCCACAGAAAGAGCCACAGTCCACCATCTAAAAACTGATCCTGGCCTTATAATCCTACCTCCATACAAAAGGCTCCACCACTGTTGTTTTGAATCACAAGGATTACCTGGCAGAAGGACTCCATCAGCTGTCAGACACATCCACCCACAAACCTTGCCACAGTGACCCCATTCCAGAAATCCAGCAGGATCTCAGCCACTCCTCAAATCCTTAGGCCCAGAACCTCTGTCCAGACTCCATCTTTCTCCTCACCCCTACCATTCCCCACAATTCTACCTTCTACGTGCTTTCTAAAGTCCATAAACCCAAATACCCAGGACGCCCCATTGTGACCGGTTACTGTGCCCCCAATGACAGAATCTCTGCTCTCATAGACCAACACGTTCAACCTATTACCCGGAACCTACCCTCCTATATAAAATACTCTCCACAGTTCCTGCCCCTTTACCACATGGTGCCCTGCTCATCACTATTGACGCCACCTCCCTTTACATTAACATCCCTAAAGACCATGGCTTTACCGCTATTGAACATTGCCTTTTCCAATGCCCGACAGATTCCAAACCAACAACCTCCTTCCTAATCGCCATGACCAACTATATCCTCACCACAATTACTTCTCCTTTGAAGGTATTATCTACAAACAAATCTGAGGTATGGCTATGGGCACCCGCATGGCACCACCCTATGCCAACCTATTCATGGGTAATCTTGAGGAATCCTTCCTATACACCCAGAATCCTAAACCTCTCACCTGGTTCAGATTCACTGCCAACATTTTTGCGATCTGGATCGAAGGTGAGGACATCTTATCCAAATTCCTCCAGAACCTCAATAACTTCTCCCCCATTTGCTGCACCTGGTCCTACTCAGCCCAACAAGCAACCTTCCTAGATGTTGACTTCCACCTCAAAGATGGCTACATCAGTACCTCTGTCCATATCAAACCTACTAACCACCAGCAATAACTCCACTTCAACAGCTGCCACTTGTTCCATACCAAGAAGTCCCTTCAGTACAGCCTACCCACCCGTGGTTGTCACATCTGCAGTGACAAGCAATCCCTCTCGAAACATACCGAGGGTCTCACTGAAGCCTTCACAGACCATAATTATCCTCCCAGCCTTGTACAAAAACAAATCTCCCATGCTTTATCTTTCCAGTCACCCACCACCTCCCTAAGTCCCACCGTCCGGCCACAGAGGAGCATTCCCAACGTAACTAAGTACCACTCCAGACTGATGCAACTGAATTACATTCTCTGCCAGGGGTTCGTCTACCTCTCATCATGCCCTGAAATGAGAAATATCCTGCCCACTATCCTTCCTACCCCTCCCACAGTGGTATTCCGCTGTCCACCAAACCTACACAATATACTTGTCCATCCCTACACAACCCTGCTCCCAACTCCTTACCTCATGGCTCATACCCCTGTAATAGGCCTAGATGAAAGATCTGCCCCGTACATCCTTCCTTCCACCACCACCACCACCACCACATACCCCAGTCCGATCACAAACATCACCTATCCCATCAAAGGCAAGGCTACTGGTGAAACCAGTCAACTACTGTGCTACATTCTATGTGTGGGCACGACAATTAACAAACTGTGGCCAAGAAACAAGTTGATCACCCTATTACCAAGCATGCTGCCGAACATGGCATCCTTCATTTTAATGACTGCTTCACAGCCTGTTCCATATGGATCCTTCCCACCGACACTAGCTTTTCTGAATTGCGCAGGTGGGAACTTTCCCTGCTATATCCTACGTTCCCATAACCCTCCTGGCCTCAACCTTTGTTAGTCATTGTTCTCATCCATCCAGCCTCCTTGTTCCCATTCCAGCACTATACAGCCCTCAATTCCACCATCACACCCAATCTTTTTTACTTCTCTCCTTTTCCACTAACCCCTCTCCCCATCTCTGCCCTGCCCTCCATCTACCCTCCGAATTGCACATAGCTGCCATATCCTCTCCACCTCGTCCTTGCACGCTCCCCAACAGCACTGCACTGTCCGCCACCCCTACCCACTATCCCTCCCCCTCTCCACTTCAGGCTCCTCCTTACTCCACCCAGCTGCCACTCTCATCGTGCACTGGTGCTGCTGCTCGCAGTGTGGCTAAGGTTGTGTGTGTGTGTGTGTGTGTGTGTTGTTGTTGTCGTCTATTTTTGCTGTAGACATTATGGGCCAAAAAGCTTTATTTCTAACAAGTCTTTTTGTTGTGCCTATATGTGCCTTAGCATCTCCGCTAGTGGTGAGTGGCAACTTTCCTTTTCATAATATTATTTCTGTGTTTTGTGTTGTGACTGTGAATCTCACAGTTCAGTTGAAACTGATGTTTTGCTATCAGCAACAGAAACCATTAAGGAGTCAATGTATTGGGGTGAGAGTGTATGAATTCCAAGACCCTTAAAATGACTTCTACAAGTTGTATGGTTATCAACTTATTTCATGTACATCCTCCCACCTGTTCCAAGCCCATCTGCATTCCCTTGTCAACTTATTAGTTGTTTGTATTAACATTTTCTATGTCTTTTGTCAATAAACCAGATTGTTACAGTGACAAATAGTTTCCTTTCATAGTTTGATGGATCCCGTTATCAGTATGTCCATGTGAGGTATGATACCCATACTCTCATTTTTAATTGGGCCACCCCTAGTAATTTTCATTTAATAAACCATTATCTTTTAATTCACATGAGCTTATGAGCAGCTTTCCATATCTGTAGGTGGCTGGGAATAGTATTTGTAGCATCTCAGGTGTATGCCAACCCACAGCCCATAGAAGGTACAGGAAACATGCAGTTACCTTCTTTTAGGCATGAATTTTCGGTTAAATTTTAGAAAAAGAAAGATAACAGTAAAGAACTATATTACAAACATGGTTAAACAGTTAATAAAAAAATGGCAACTTGGTCAGTTTAAGGGTAACAATGAACTTATCCATTAAAAAATTTAAACAATCTGTCAAGGTCAGCTTCTCGTATCACGACAGCAAATTGGAAAAATCTGAAGATATTTCTACGGATGGGTTATGTACAACATAACATAATTTTTAAATCACAGGAATTGAACAGATGCACCTACACAGATGTAAATGAGAATCATTTAAAGTCAGTCAGGACAATTACAATGGAAGCTGAGACAGTGTGGCTACCGTCTGGAATCAAAGTACGAGGGGCAGTAATAAAGTTTTACTCATTACCTGAAAAACATCAAGCTGTGGCCATGAAAATACTGAAGGTGCTTCATAAACTGTGATTTTTGCTAATAAAACAGTTACACTGATGAAGGTCTCAAACAGATTGGTTCCAAACACAGCCAGAAGAGTAATGATTATTCATGGAAAACAACCTAATGCTTAAATCTTACACACACTCATGTCATACAATTCCAAATCAGTTAAATCATCAAACTGTATCCAGTTTACATCTCCACAATGTGGTACCTTGAGTATTTCTTTCTGTTACTGTTACCTTTATTTAAACATTAAGACATAAAATGAGCTTTTGATGTAAACGAACACTTTGTTTCATCCATGACACAAATAAAGCCAATAGAAAAATAATAGAGTGTACAGTAAGATTGTCAGTATCCAATGAGGTAAAAAAAAAAAAGGGAAAAGAAAGAAGAACAACAATCCATAGGCTACACTAGATTGCACATTACACTACACATAATAATTTCATCTTGTACATTTGACATCCAAGTTTATCTTCATCACACTTTGCTGAACCCTATGCAATACACATGCCTCCACCATTGCCGAAGTGGCATGCACATAAGCTATTAGACCATGTTCATCCAGGTGTGGCGTACTATACTTTTATTAACAAATAAAAATCTGGTGAGTTAAGGTCTGTGGAACTTGGGGGCCAGAACATTGGAATTCCATGACCAATCCATTTTCTGGAAACACTTCATTTAAATAGTTATGCACATTCATTCCAAAGCCTGGCACTGCACTAAATTACTGAAAACATAGCTGCCCCCAAACAACAAGTGGAATGCACAAAAACATACAATAAAGGGGCGCATTCAACTTGTCTGGCAATAGGTAAGGACCCCCCCCCCCCCCCCCCCCACACACACACACAATTACAGCCCACAGGTTTATGCCAAAGTGTACCTGAAAGCCACGTTCATGGCTGACAGAGGTTGTGTTCCCATCAGTAACCACTGTTGTGGTGGTTGAAAATAACGTCATCAGTGAAGCTATATTCATTAGACCATTTCATGTTATTTATAAAATGTTTGTTATCTTCCACTCGGTGCAAAAGCCATTCACAAATGCACTCTTCAGACCATTGGTGTTGAGTTAACCTGTAATGATATGGATGCAGCTCTTCATCATGCAACGCTTCAACAGTCAGTCTTAGAGATATCTGGAACTGCCTTGAAATATTGTGGGTACGTCACCAAGGTGATTAGTGAACAGTTTCAAGAATAATATTCTCTTTTTGCAGAATACATCTAGTCCTTGGATGACCTCTGCCCATTACTTGTGGATGAAGATTACCGGTTTCTCGAAGGCATTGCTCAAGGCAATGAAAAACATTCTTATCGAGATGGCACCTTTGAGTGTATCATGCAGCATAGGCATGAGCAGCACCAGCACCAAAGCATATTGACTTATTCATCATTTGTATACTCCACCAGGAAGCCATCCTGCATGAACTTGACAGGATCAGTTATGGTTGTGCACTACTTGGTTAGACACACATGGACGCAATTTCATGGATCCTACTGTCATGTGATAGGCTATGTCATGTGACAAAATCATGTCCTGCTTATTAATGACAGGAAGTAGGGACCAGACATCTAAAAAATAAAAAAGGGACCTTACAAGGATTTAAACCATAACTACATGATGGATGTGGGTTCGATGTTCCAGGGTCACTCAGTGAGCTATGACAGCTGGTACATTAGTTCAGGGAGATAAATGTTCCTCTGTACATTCTGATGCACTGCATGATGTGACAGTGTTGCCAGATCCTTGTTTTCATACACATGTTTTCAAAATGCAGCTGATCTGATTTTGCTAGATAAACTTTTGTCATGAATCTGGATGAGGATTCGCATGCTGACCTCCCAGTGCAGCATTTTTTTCTTCACCATGTGTAGTGTTTTTGGGAGGAATTTTAGTATTTTAGCATGTTAGTACAAGCAAATTTGAATAAAATTTTCCTAGTAGCCAATTCTTATTGGTTTGAGAGATAGAGCAGTTTACAGAGATGACTTTTCATTTCATGTGTATAAATAAATCAGTTATAATAATCTCAATTCCAAAGAAAGCAGGCACTGGCAGGTGTGGAAATTAATGAATTATCAGTTTAATAAGTCACAGCTGCAAAAGACTAACATGAATCCTTTATAGAACAATGGAAAACTGGCAGAATCCGACCTTGGGGAAGATCAGTTTGGATTCTGGAGAAATGTAGGTCCCTACGACTTCCCATAGAAGATAGGTTGAGGGCAGGCAAACCAACATTTATAGCATTTGTAGTCTTAAGAGAAAGCTTTGACAATGTTGACTGGAATGTTCTCTCTTTCAAATTCTGAAAGTGGTAGGGGTAAAATACAGGGAGCGAAAGACAATTTACAATTTGTACAGAAACCAGATGGCAGTTATAAGGGTCAAGATGCACGAAAGGGAAGCAGTGGTTGAGAAGGGAGTGAGATAAGGTTGTAGCCTATTCTTGATGTTATTCAATCTGTGTACTGAGCAAGCAGTAAAGGAAATTAACGAAAAATTTGGTGTAGGAATTGAAGTCCACGGAGAAGAAATAAAAGCTTTGAGGTTTGCCAACAACATTTAATTCTGCCAGAGGCAGCAAAGGACTTGGAAGAGCAGTTGAATGGAATGGACAGTATCTGGAAAGGAGGATATAAGGTGAACATCAACAAAAGCAAAACAAGGATAATGGAATGTAGTCGAATTAAATCAGATGATGCTGAGGGGATTAGATTAGGAAATGAGAAGCTTAAAGTAGTAAGAGAGTTTTCCTATTTGGGAAGCAAAATAACTGATGTTGGTCGAAGTAGGGAGGATATAAAATGTACACTGGCAATGGCAAGAAAAACAATTCTGAAGAAGAGAAATTTGTTAAAATTGAGTACAGATTTAATTGTCACAGAGTCCTTTCTGAAAGTATTTGTGTGGAGTGTAGCCATGTATGGAACTGAAACATGGATGATAAGCAGTTTAGACGAGAAGAGAATAGCTTTTGAAATATGGTGCTACAAAAGAATGCTGAAGATTAGATGGATAGATCACATAACTAATGAAGAGGTACTTGTAGAATTGGGGAGAAGAGAAATCTGTGGCACAGCCTGACTAAAAGAAGAGATCGGTTGGTAGGACACATTCTGAGGCATCAAGGGATCACTACTTTAGTACTGGAGGGAAGCGTGTGGGGTAAAAACCATAGAGGGAGACCAAGAGATGAATACAGTAAGCAGATTCAGAGAACTGTAGGTTGCAGTAGTTACTTGGAGATGAAGAGCCTTGCACAGGATAGAGTAGCATGGAGAGTTGCACCAAACCAGTCTTTGGACTTAAGACGACAACAACAACAACATGTTCCATCAAAGCTGTCAAGTTGAACTTAAGTTTACAAAACTGAATTTTTCAACTATGATTGATTGTGATTTGTTAGCCAATTCTACTGTATCATTTAAGAATGCCATGTGTATTTACAAATGCTGAGTATGTCAATATGGTATTTGTGTAGGATTGTGTGCTGCTGCTGCTGCTGCTGCTGCTGCCGCCGCCTGTAGAGAATACAGAAGACAATTTCCTAATCACTGAGTACCAGATTCAAGAGAGTTTACTCACATTTTCAATCAAGTGTGTGAACTGGTACAGTGCCCAGCAGACACATTTCATCTGAATGTAGGGATGAAGAAGATGACATTATTCAGTTGTTGCAATTAGTTCTTCAACAAGCACTCACATAATTTCTACGTGTATACATGTTCCACACAGAAGAATATGGTGAACATTATTAATGTACAGCCTCTATCCTTATCACTTACGATGGAGTCAATACCTTCAATAAGGAGATGAAGGTAGATAATTAGAATTTTGTCATTGGGTAATGGCACATCAAGGAGTAATCTCACTAATAATGTGTAGTGATGGAGACACTCACACTCTTGATGGTATCAATAACATTCATAACTCACAGTAGTGAGTCTGTCAAATACCTCCCAAGCCTTTGTGGAAAGACATTTTTAAGAATACTTCTCAGTAAATGTGTGGTGTGGTGGTGTGGGGAGTGGTACTGATTGGCCCTGTTGTGTTACTGTGTTGTCATACAGGGCCCTCTTATCCAGACTGCCTTGGAAATGAGCTTCCAGCATTACTGAAAGAGGTTCCTTTGGTACAAGGATGAGTGATGTATCATCTAAATTTAGTATTTCCCTGAAGACGAGTCGACAGAAATGGTTACCTTTTCTTTGCCACCAAGGTCACTGGACCTTATCAATTTAAGTTTTTGTCTGAGGGGATGGTTGAATGCCAAAGCCTACAAAGCAAAAGTAAACACAATAGACAAAGTGAGCATTCAGATTATGAATAGTGTTACGCTCATAAAAGAATTTCAAGGTGACTTCAGAAGACATGTCATGTTAAGAGAATTTGAAAGTGCACTGAAGTTGGAATAAGAATTTATTAAAATCATCTTTGAACTTAAATGATTTGCCTTTGCTTAACACCTCCAGTGATTACTTGGGTTACATTCTAACAGCTGTATCTCTGTAATCAATAAAGCTTGGACACACAATATGCGGAATGTTTTATTTGAATTAGTTGGTATTATCACCACCTAAAACACTTCCTACTCCTCCTACAACACCTTGTATACACGATTCAAGGAAGCCTGGTTAACATACAATCCTGGAGGATAGCTGTTTGAAAGTCCTTTGTCCTACTGAACTAGATCAACCTGGAGGTTCCAACTAAAATGGCATCAAAAACCACTCCACGATCAGCACTACTTTGTATATTTCCAGTCACTAATGTTCTCTGTCATAATCTTCTGCGGTATGGCAGGTAAGGTCAATAAAGCCTTTATTCTACAGACACATGCAGAAAGAATATTCTTTAAAATTGGTAAATGAAAATCTTTGAGAAGCCTCCTCAAGAACCTTGAGATTCTTGCACACACATACCAATACAATTACTCCCTAATAGGGTTTGTGCTTAATAATAAAAATGAATTTAGTATGAACCGAAAAAATTCAGGATCACAATAAATTAAACTCCTCCCGAACAGGCCACGAAGGCCCAACAGTACTGATCGGCCACCAAACAATCCTCAGCCCATAGGCGTCAATGGATGAGGATATGGAGGGGCATGTGGTCAGCACACCACTCTCCCGGCCACATATCAGTTTCCGAGACTGGAGCCACTACTTCTCAATCAAGTAGCTCCTCAGTTTGCCTCACAAGGGCTGAATGCACCCCGCTTGCCAACAGCGCTCGGCAGAACGGATTGTCACCCATCCAAGTACTAGCCCAGCCCGACACTGATTAACCTGACGGGAACCAGTGTTACCACTGCGGCAAGGCCATTGGCCATGATCACGATAGAAGAAGTAAAAATAATTTGCATACAGAATATCCCTATCTAGAGTTCAGAGAGGAGTTTTATATTCTTGTGAAAAGTCTAACAGGTTGCCATCAAATATCAATGAGTCATTCCCTCTATGGTTTATCAGAATATATAGACTAGGGTTAACACTGAAGCCCACATTAAACAGGCCTTAAATGCCCCAGTGCACAGAGAGCTGATAATTTTATGTGAAACATTTATATAAAAGCATAATTTGAATTATTATACACAAACATCACTGAATAGTGTAAGGACAATGTTTTTCTTCTAAATCTGTTATGATTCTGTCAATATACTTCTAAAAAAGTAATCTAAAAGTATACCATAAGTGTGCTGTCCAGTCACATTAATGTGACCACCTGTCAAAAGCCAGAATAACCACCTTTTGTGTCCTGGAAGATACCGATAGGGATGTGGAGCCAACCCCAGTGCAGTGGCCAGCTATGCTAGATTTCTCAGCTGAGGATCCGTGGCACTCAAGGTGGTCCCACAGTTTGTCAACTGTGTTTAAATCTGGGGAGTTTGATGGTCCAGCAAGTACAGTAAATTCATCCTGGCGCTCTTCAAACCACACACATACATTGTGAACAGTGAGACACATTGCACTGTTCTGCTGGTAGATGCCATCATGCCAAGGGAAAAAAAAACTGCATGTATGCATGTAGGGGTGGACATAGTCCCCAAGGATAGGAGCAAACTTATATTGATCCACTGTGCCCACCAGAATAATGAAATCGCCCAGGGAATGCTACAAAACATTCCCCAGACCATAACACTCCCTCCTCCATCCTGAGCCCTTCCAATGATTGCTGCACAACGTTTGCCTTCAGACATCCATTGTAAGCTGGAGCACAGAAAGGGTTGGGTTGGGTTGTTTTGGGGAAGGAGACCAGACAGCGAGGTGATCGGTCTCATCGGATTAGGGAAGGATGGGAAAGGAAGTCGGCTGTGCCCTTTCAGAGGAACCATCCCAGCATTTGCCTGGAGTGATTTAGGGAAATCATGGAAAACCTAAATCAGGATGGCCGGACGCGGGATTGAAGCACAGAAAGGGATTCATCTGAATAGGCCACCTGTTGCCACTTGGTGGACACCCAGTTGTGGTACTGGCATACAAATTCCAGCCTTCATCACTGACGAACAGCAGTCAACATGGGTGCATGAACCAGGTAACTGTTGTGGGGGCCTATATGCAGCAATGTTCACTAAACGGTTATTGAGGAGCCACTGTTGGTAAAGCCTTGGTTCATCTGGGCAGTCAGTTGCTCAACAGCTGTGTGTCTATTCGCCTATACACATCTTCTTAACTGTCGCCTCTCATATCTATGGCACATGCTGCGCCACAGTTGCCTTGGCACTAGTTTTGGATAGTGCCATTTTGCCATACAAGGTATACTTTAATCACGGTGGCATGTGAACAGTATACAAACATAGCTGTTTCCGAAATGCTTCCACCCTTGGGCACAAAGCCAATGATCACGCCCTTTTGGATGTCAGATAAATTGCTCCATTTCTGCAATACAACAACAACTGCACTGTTTCCGGTGTCCCCCTGGCACGCTTTATACACCCTCCACTCATATTGCTGCTATCTGCCAGCTGTGAGTGGTTGCTGTGCACTGATGCTGAACATAGGCAGTGGTCACATTAATGTGCAATGTGATTGGACCATTTATCCATGTGACTACATTACCACTAGTTGTAACTGGGTCATTGTCTACTTTACAGTTGTAAGCCAGTAATGATGCTTCTGCCAGCTGTCATATAACAAGATTCGTTCTACATACCTAAAGGCTCTCCATCATGACGTATTTATGGAACCTGATGTGCAAATGAATGACAGTGACTGTTACTGCTTGCAAATCTGTGGTGACTAAAACAGGTGAGGTACAATTTCACTACCATCACATACAGCAATGACTTATTTCTCTCAGCAGTGAGAGCCCTTATGAAGTGTGGGCTGAGTGACAAAGAGTTTACAAGAGTGTATTAACAAGCCTCGTAAAAAGCCAATATAAAATTGCTTTACTTTTCACCTCTTTGAAGAAGTACCTGAATCCATAGTTGAGGACACATATATACACTACCAATATGGAACTCAACACAGAGGTAGCTAATTTGAATCCTGGTAGTGGAAGAAACTTTCTGTCACCAACATTTGCAGTAGCAAAAGGAGAACTGGTAGCAGAAAGCTCCTAATCATCAAACCTCAAAGCTCCTAATCATCAAACATCACACCAAGGTTCTAGATTAAATTTCAAATCTCCATGCAGTATTTCAAGGTGTGAAAAAATGAGACTGTTGGTGGCAACTGTTTTTCAATGAGAGAGTGATCTTAGTGCCTTATCTGACACTAAATGAGATGCACAGAGTGTTTGCTGGCTGATAATTTCACCCTGGTCCATCCTTTGATTGTGTACTCATCCATGAGAACACAGAAATAATACTGTACTGCACAAGCACTCATCACAGTGCAGTCCAAGACAGATAACACACTTGACATTTTACAACAGGCCATACAAAGCGGACAGGAAAGTACCCCACTAAATGTTGCCCAAAACAATAGTTTAGAATTCTTCTATTATTCCCAATACATTACCTGGTTACTGGACCAACTGTATAAGTGGGGTCTGTCACACTAAATACTATGTTAAGAATGCATTCATTTTCTTATTTTATGAAAATTTATTTCCATTAATTCATACATTTTCCAAAACAGGGAATATGAATAAATCACTTCAGGCCAAATCAGAAGAACAAGATATGTGAAAAACCAATTCAAATTCCAACTTATGCTTCTTCATTACTGTTATGCTGACACAAGCATTTTTCAAGTGTGCCAATCTCAGAGGTTTTCAGTTAACTTCTGTTTCAAACATTTGAATAATGAAGCACAGTAGGATCAAATTATAGTCTTGCCTATCACAGAGTAAGCTAACAGCATTACACACTGGGAATTCAAAAATACAATGTCCATCATTGACGAAATAGTTTCCAATTGCTTTGATGATATCTCACAAGACTTCGTTCACAATATTGGTTTCTGTTTCATCCAAAAAATACAATGGTAGGTCCAAACTTTAACTGCTGCCACTATTGCACAAATGAAGTCTCAATGAATGGACCTAAAAATTGCTAAATTCTGCATGTAAATGTTTCTCTGCATCTCTTTCTGGTCAAAAGTCTGCTAGTTAGGTACCCAACACAGGATTCTCTCCTGTTCACTTTTCATGATAAATGCAATGTGCTCATTCAATTGAGACATCTACAATATTAACTAGATGGTTTTCTATGTTTAATAACAATGGACAATTCACTTTTTTAATATTTGAATCTATATATCACACTGCAGATGTCTGCCAACTACCAAATGCACATCATATCCACTTGACAATTTCAGCAAAAATGTTATTATATTAATGTTTTCTATGAGATGGCAGTTTAATAACAATTCCCCTTTCTTCATTAAAATTTTCCAAACCTATCACTCTACCCTCTAAACATTCCTCTTGAAGAACTAAATGGGATATTCTTTTTGCATTAGCAGTTTGGTCCATGATTGATCTTCTCACCATTTACATATATAACAATGAGAGAAATAGTGCAACAAGCACAATTTCTTTAATGGAAAGAAAGTAGTGCAACAAGCATGATTTCTTTAATGGAACTATTTATTTACTGATAGCTTTTTTTCTAATTTAAGTCCATCTTTAGATGGGAGCAAACATTTCTTGTGGCATTTAATTTCTTATGCAGACACAGTATTATTTTCTAAAACAGTACAGAGTACACAATGTCTTCTGTTGCCATGATGACTCAAGGGTCTCCAGCAATTTATGGCAAATTTAACTTAATTAAAAGAATATTTGTCAAGCTCATGTACAGAGAAATCTGTAAAAATACTTACGCATGCATTGTGTCCATGTGTCAGATATGTCAACCATACCCATGAGTGCAACTGTAGTGCAGTAAAGAATGTATAGGCAAAGGACTGGATTGACAACATTCTGCACAAGCACAGGAGTCCTTGCATACAGTGACCAGTGGAGATGACAGACTGCAGCTAGCTGCAGCAACCGTAAAAAGTAGGCGGCAAATTCCAGTTGTGGGACAAGAAGGTTGGCAGCAGCTGCAGCAGCACTGCAAATAACATACAAACGCGAACATACTCTTCAACACATGCACTTGTTGCATTAGCTCTACTGTGCATCAAAATGACAAGGTGTGACTTGAGGAAAGGGTACAGAAGGACTACATATTGCCCAGTTGTTGACTGTATCCTCCAGCTTACTAAAATGTTAGTAGTTTAGTTATTTACGCATTCCACAAACTATAGACTTGCAATCTTCAAATTTGTCGATTGATTTATTGTAATACACATATTTTCAGCAAATATACAGTTGCATGAAGATCAAATACAAAAGTTCATTGTACTTATATATTTTATACTCATTTAGTTCTAGATTTGTTTTACTTTAAAATTTCTTCTGTCAGCATCTTTAAGAAGCAGTTAAAAGAGTATTATGACTGTGTAAATAACTCATAAACCTAAGAAACTGTCAACCAATGATAGGAAAATTAAAGTAATATTAAATACAGACTTCGCTCCAGTTAATATGGCAGTGACAGGCCATTTAATGAAAAGAAAGGTTTGTAGGGAATGCAGCACACCACAGTGGTGTCAGGTGGAAAGCTGATTCACTTGAGGATCTGTCAGCAGGGTTCAATTACTAGCTGCCAGGAGTAATGTGATCGGTTTCTCCTTGCCACAGTGTGAAGTTCTGTGACTATTTATTTCTGTGTTTTAATTCTCATTTGGTTACCACACAAACTTGATACTATGCGTTTGTATGTTAAATTATATCTAAAAACAAAGAATATGTGACTTACCAAACGAAAGCGCTGGCAGGTCGATAGACACACAAACAAACACAAACATACACACAAAATTCTAGCTTTCGCAACCAATGGTTACTTCGTCAGGAAAGAGGGAAGGAGAGGGAAAGACGAAAGGGTGGGGTTTTAAGGGAGAGGGTAAGGAGTCATTCCAATCCCGGGAGCGGAAAGATTACCTTAGGGGGAAAAAAGGACGGGTATACACTCCCACACACACACATATCCATCCACACATATACAGACACAAGCAGACATTTTACAAGACAAAGAGTTTGGGCAGAGATGTCAGTCGAGGCGCAAGTGCAGAGGCAAAGATGTTGTTGAATGACAGGTGAGGTATGAGTGGCGGCAACTTGAAATTAGCGGAGATTGGGGCCTGGTGGGTAACAGGAAGAGAGGATATATTGAAGAGCAAGTTCCCATCTCCGGAGTTCGGATAGGTTGGTGTTAGTGGGAAGTATTCAGATAACCCGGACGGTGTAACACTGTGCCAAGATGTGCTGGCCGTGCACCAAGGTAGTTTAGCCACAGGGTGATCCTCATTACCAACAAACACTGTCTGCCTGTGTCCATTCATGCGAATGGACAGTTTGTTGCTGGTCATTCCCACATAGAATGCGTCACAGTGTAGGCAGGTCAGTTGGTAAATCATGTGGGTGCTTTCATACGTGGCTCTGCCTTTGATCGTGTACACCTTCCACGTGTGAAAGCACCCACGTGATTTACCAACTGACCTGCCTACACTGTGATGCATTCTATGTGGGAATGACCAGCAACAAACTGTCCATTCGCATGAATGGACACAGGCAGACAGTGTTTGTTGGTAATGAGGATCACCCTGTGGCTAAACATGCCTTGGTGCACAGCCAGCACATCTTGGCACAGTGTTACACCGTCCGGGTTATCTGGATACTTCCCACTAACACCAACCCATCCGAACTCCGGAGATGGGAACTTGCTCTTCAATATATCCTCTCTTCCCGTTACCCACCAGGCCTCAATCTCCACTAAATTCAAGTTGCCGCCACTCACTCATACCTCACCTGTCATTCAACAACATCTTTGCCTCTGCACTTGCGCCTCGACTGACATCTCTGCCCAAACTCTTTGTCTTGGAAAATGTCTGCTTGTGTCTGTATATGTGTGGATGGATGTGTGTGTGTGTGCGCGAGTGTATACCCGTCCTTTTTTCCCCCTAAGGTAAGTCTTTCCGCTCCCGGGATTGGAATGACTCCTTACCCTCTCCCTTAAAACCCCACCCTTTCGTCTTTCCCTCTCCTTCCCTCTTTCCTGACGAAGTAACCATTGGTTGCGAAAGCTAGAATTTTGTGAGTATGTTTGTGTTTGTTTGTGTGTCTATCGACCTGCCAGTGCTTTCGTTCGGTAAGTCACATCTTCTTTGTTTTTAGATATATTTTTCCCCACGTGGAATGTTTCCCTCTATTATATTCATTGTATGTTAAATTAGTTATACAACAGCTTTTCTGTGAACTGTTCCAATTGTTCTACACACGAACATGCATGACTGTTCTGAATAAAACACTGTCTCAAGATACCGCGTTACATTTAATGTGTGTGTCCGCACTGTATTACAACTCAGCATACGTATTAAGTTCATAAGTCTATCAACAGACTGTGACAGTGATGATCCTAATGTGTTACAACTACAGGAAATAAAGTCAGCAATACAGAAGCATCACACCAAATTTTCAACAAACAGGGAACTTCCAGACAGAAGGCGCACCAGTAATATCCAGACTAGCAGTGTGGCTACCCCCATGTTGATGATAGAACAAAGAACTCTGAATCACCATCCACAACAAAAGAGAGGTGTCATTACAATCCTTGCCGATAGAGCCAGAAGGATTTGCACACCGGAATACCTGCATGCCAAATTAAAACATCTAAAGCATGCTTTCAAGGAACGACGTAAACAGAATTCTAAGACCAAACAATGAAAGGCCAAAGGACAAGCATGAAAAACAATGAAGGGAGATTACAGTTTTTATTCCTTTTAATAAACAAGGTAAAAGATTAGATTGTAAAGATTTTACAGAAACATCACATTAGAACGGTTTTTAGATCAACAAAGAAAATAGGTCAAGCACTCTAATCTGTGAAGGATAAATGTCTTCCTCTGTCAGCACGTGGCATATATAACATACCACATACATGCTGAACAACCAAGAGAAGTGTGAATACACCTGTCAGATGGCAAGACTCAATGGAGGAGCAAAGCCTCTGAAGAAGTCCAGTGCAGTTCTGGATGAAACGTTATGAACAGAAGAGTTTTATGGACCATGACCTTATACCCCGAAAGGTTTATCAGGAGCAATAACTCCGTTTTGGCCACAAAACCCAGAGTTATGGATAGTGCAGGCAGAGACAAGTTTTCTCCACGATGGAGTGAGCATGGACTCCACCAAATTTGTGCTGTCAGTAAGCCAATCACATCATCGTTAAGCAGAAGAGGTGTAAGGCATGATAACCTTGCCTCCAGATACAGAAGCACACGCAAAACTCAAGGTTGAGTTAATTTGTAGAGTGTCTGCTTCGCAAGAAGAATGAGTGAGACAGGTACTGAAGCAGGAGACCACTGGACAGAGAAAACCATTCCAGTAAACAGTCCATTTATGAAGCAAAGTTGACGGATGCATGGTGCCAGATACATTGTTATGCACATTATGGAGTTACCACCTCACATCACAGGTAAAAGCCATTATAGCTTACCAAATGGAAATGTTGCTACATGTTGTAACTTACTTGACAGACAGGATTCAGCATGCATTGTGCCGACCTCCTGCACTGGAAACCTGACGACAGGTCACAGAACACCAATAGTGACTCATGAAGATAACAACAGCTTCACAAACAAGGTCAATGCACTGAGTAAACAGATCAGTGAACTACTTTGTGATTGGTATGCTAGGTAGTGTTTCTGTAAGGCCACGTCCTACATAAGTGACAAGCGACTGTCAGCAAACGACATCTGGATATGCAACTTTCCAGCTACAAGCAGCAGCTTCAGGCAATATGCTGTGGTGGCCTACGTGTGAGCGTCAAACTCCTACTCAGAGATGGCTACCAGAACCAATCAGCTCTTTCTACAAAAATAACAAGCTACCACCCTGCAGGTAATGGTAGGGTTGAACACTGCCATCGGTCGTTAAAAGCCACACTAATGTGCCACGAGTCAAAATGGACATCTGCTTTACTGTCAGTCTTATTTGGCTTAAATAACATATGCAAGCCTAACCTGGAATCTTCACTGGCTGAGTTAGTATATGGAGTTCTATGGCTACTTGACGAATTTGTTGACCCATGTGCAGCCAAAATCAATACCTTAAATGAATTACATTTCATTACTCACTTAAAGACAATGAATGTCACAAAACCAGCCATGGAAGTCCACAAACATTTGTGCATCAAGAGCTGCAATCCTATACATATGTAATGTTGCACAAAGATGGTGTAAAACCTAGACATTCCCATCAGTATCAAGCCCAACTCTGTCTCAATTGATAGGGTGACTCCATTTGCAAGAACCATCACAACCAAATGCTGCTCAACGCAACCAGTCCCAGCTTACACTCGAAATTCAATAACCTTCATCAGAATGAAAATCTGCTCAACAACCATGCCACATGTGTTCCGAGCAGTACATACTCTTTACAGTGTAATTCTTGGATGACACTCCTAATGCAAATAAAGAACGATTCTCCGCTTCCCCCAAGAGGGCTAGTGTAGTGACACACAAAGGCTTCAGGTGGACAGTGGATTGAGGAGCTGTCAATAGGGTCACACACTCACTGCCAGCAATGCTGTGAATGGTTCCTCCTTGCCACAGTGTGAAGTTCTGTGAACATTAATTGCTGTGTTTTAATTCTCACTTAGTTAACGAATAAACCTGTTGGTATCTGCTTGTATGTTAACTAGTTACACAACAGTTTCTCTGTGATCTGCTCTAATTGTTCTACACATGAACATGCATGACTGTTCTGAATAAAACACCATCTCAAGATACTGCACTACATTTCATATCCATCCCCGCTGTATTAAAACTCAGTATACATATTAAGTTCGTATGTCAAGCAACTGACTGCAACAGGTTGACAGCAAAATAGCATCAAGTGATGGTAATATCGTGTAGCATACAACAACACACTGATATGCAAGACAAGATCATTGTATATACACTATGTGATCAAAAGTACCCGGACACCTGACTGAAAATGACTTACAAGTTTGTGGTGCCCCCCATCGGTAATGCTGGAATTCAATATGGTGCTGGCCCACCCTTAGCCTTGATGGCAGCTTCCACTCTCGCAGGCATATATTCAATCAGGTGCTAGAAGGTTTCTTGCGGAATGGCAGCCCATTCTTCATGGAGTGCCACACTGAGGAGAGGTATCAATGTCAGTTGATGAGGCCTGGCACGAAGTCGCTGTTTCAAAACATCCCAAAGGTGTTCTATAGGATTCAGGTCGGGACTCTGTACAGACCAGTGCATTACAGGGATGTTCTTGTCGTGTAACCACGCCATCACAGGAAGTGCATTATGAACAGGTGCTGATAATGTTGAAAGATGCAATCGCCATCCCCAAATTGCTCTTCAACAGTTGGAAACAAGAAGGTGCTTAAAACATCAATGTAGGTCTGTGCTGTGATAGTGCCATGCAAAACAACAAGGGGAGCTAGCATCCTCCATGAAAACCATGACCACAACATAACACCACCACCTCCGAATTTTACTGTTGGTACTACAGCTGCTGGTAGATGACGTTCACCGGGCATTCGCCATACCCACACCATGCCATCGGATCGCCACATTGTGCACCGTGATTCGTACTTCACACAATGTTTTTCCACTGTTCAATCGTCCAATGTTTATGTTTCTTACACCAAGCGAGGTGTCATTTGGCATTTACCAGCATGATGAGTGGCTTAAGAGCAGCTGCTCAACCATGAAATCCAAGTTTTCTAACCTCCCACCTAACTGTCATAGTGATTGCAGTGGATCCTGATGTAGTTTGGAATTCCTGTGTGATGGTCTGGATAGATATCTGCCTGTTACACATTACGGCCCTCTTCAACTGTCGGCGGTCTCTGTCAGTCAACAAATGAGGTCGACCTGTACACTTTTGTGCTGTACGTGTCCCTTCACATTAACACTTTACTATCACATCAGAAACAGTGGACCTAGGGATGTTTAGGAGTGTGGAAATCTCACATACAGATGTATGACACAAGTGACACCCAATCATCTGACAACATTCGAAGTCCGTGAGTTCCGCAGAGCACCCCATTCTGCTCTCTCACAATTTGTAAGGACTACTGAGGTCACTGATATGGAATACCTGGCAGTAGGTGGCAGGACAATGCACCTAATATGAAAAACATGTTTTTGGGGGTGTCTGGATACTTTCGATCACATAGTGTATTTGTGTGTTGTGGTTCTCAATAAAGAACTGTAGATACTACAGTATTTTGATAATGAGGTGGTTTTGTTTCCGCATTTGTTCCACAATTATGATGGATTCAATGTTGGTTCAGTAATTACAAGAACAGCAGCATCTGCTGCAACAGCAACATCAGCACCAACAGCAGTTTGAGTGACAGCAACAGGACTTTGGGTGACAGCAGCAGCAGTTTGGGCGGCAACAGCAGCAGTCAGATTTGCTTTGTCAGTCAGTTATCAGTTCTCGCAGTGCTGATGCCCATCAGACATCATCCTCTATATGTCCAACCACTGCTCCAAGCGAATAAAGACTGAGATTGATACGTGCAATGCTTGCAGCAACATTTCACATTGTTTCAGGTAGAGGACTTGTCTTGGACTGAGTCCAAAACATTTCATTTGTTCCCAAAACTTGCTCTATTGAAGGATCTAGAGACTTTTTTTATTGTTGAACTGTGTGAGTTGCTCAGTGCGTATTATCTTAAACAAACCCACTTAGTGCTTCCCATAATGATTGCTCTACCTTCGTGGTTTAACTTAACTAGGAAGTACATATTTGTTTGTGTTCATTGTACTCAGTCCTATGCTAACTCTTTGATACGTGACATTGCCATCCATTGTGATCTGGGCAGGGAGTATGTCGCAAGGCTTTGCGTTAAGAAGATCCTACAGTAGAGGTGATTCTGACTATTACACAGGCATTTGAGGTGTCCTGGGCTGTGACGTAACTATAGAACATCTTGGAAGTCATGTTGGTGCATGCATTTCCACAGCAAAGGTGTTGATCACTGACACACTCGTCATGCTCATTGGGTTTGCGCAGCTGTTTGCTGACAGATGGTGCTCCCTCCTGACAAATGAATATGCTGCCCGCACCAGTAGGCATCGTGCATGCCTTGTCATAAACAAGGCCACACAGCAGCTATTTGCCGTGGCTACCCGAACAGCCAGTCCTAGTCACAGACATGGAGTTCATAGCGTTATCACAGTGCACATACAGGAGCTCAGTGCAGTAAGATCTATATTACGCTGCACATTCCATCTCCAGGTCAATATTGAGGGCCACTACATCTCTCATGAATCTTGAGACCTGTTATCACTTGGTTCGCCCCACTCTTCCTCAACAGATTGTCGTTTGGTCAGTTATGGTGAGCAGCTCATTCCTGTTCATGGCTAGTTCACAATTGACATTACCTATCACCAAATATTCCAGAGATAATATAGCCCCCATTCAGATCTCTGGGCAGGGACTACTCAGGACGACTTAGTTATCACGAGAAACAAAACTGGCATTCTAAGGACTGGAGCGTGGAATGTCAGATTCCTTAATCGAGCAGGTAGGTTAGAAAATTTAAGAAGGGAAATGGATAGGTTAAAGTTAGATATAAAGAGAATTTGTGAATTTTGGTGGCAGGAGGAGCAAAACTTCTGGTTAGATGAATACAGGGTTATAAATACAAAAACAAATAAGGGTAATGCAGTTGTAGGCTTAAAAATGAATAAAAAAATAGGAAAGCGGATAAGATACTACGAACAGCATAGTGAACACATTATTGTAGCCAAGGTAGACACAAAGCCCACAAGTACCACAGTAGCACAAGTTTATAAGCCAACTAGCTCCTCAAATGATGAAGAGGTTAAAGAAATTATTCAGACATTTAAGGGGGACAAAAATGTAACAAACATGTGGGACTGGAATTTGATAGTAAGAAAAGGAAGAGAAGGAAATGTAGAAGGTGAACATGGACTGGGGGTAAGGAATGAAAGAGGAAGCCACCTGGTAGAATTCTGCACAGAGCATTACTTAATCATAGCTAATACTTGGTTTAAGAATCTTGAAAGAAGGTTGAATACGAGGAAGAGGCCTGGAGACACTGGAAGGTTTCAGACAGATTATATAATGGTAAGACAGAGATTTTGGAACCAGGTATTAAATCGTAAGACATTTCCAGGGGCAGATGTGGACTCTGACCACAATCTATTGGTTATGAAATGCAGAGTAAAACTGAAGAAACTGCAAAGAGGTGGGAATTCAAGTAGATGGGACTTTGATAAACTGAAACATTCAGAGGTTTTAGAGAGTTTCAGAGAGAATATTAGGAAACGACTGACAAGAACAGGGGAAAGAAATACAGTAGAAGGAAAATGGGTAGCTTTGAGAGATGAAATAGTGAAGGCAGCAGAGGATCAACTAGGTAAGAAGACGAGGGCTAGTAGAAATCCTTGTGTAACTGAAGAGATATTGAATTTAATTGATGAAAGGAGAAAATACAAACATGCAGTAAATGAAGCAGATGAAAAGGAACACAAACATCTAAAAAATGAGACCAACAGGAGGAGCAAAATGGCTAAGCAGGAATGGGTGGAGGACAAATTTTAGGATGTAAAAGCACATATCACTAGGGGTAAGATAGATACTGCCTACAGGAAAATTAGAGAATTGGAGAAAAGAGATCCACCTGTATGAATATCAAGAGATCAGATGGAAAACCAGTCCTAAGCAAGGAAGGGAAAACAGAAAGATGGAAGGTGTATATAGAGCATCCACACAAGGGCACTGTACTTGAGGGCAATTTAGAGAAATGGAAGAGGACATAGATAAAGATGAAATGGGAGATATGATACTGCCTGAAGAATATGATATAAGTCAAAATAAGGCCCTGGCAGTAGACAACATTCCCTCTAAAATCTGGTGAGCAAGATGTCTGAGACAGGCAAAATAGCCTCAGACTTCATGAAGAATAAAATAATTCCAATCCCAAACAAAATAGGTGTTGACATGTGAGAAAATTACAAACTATCAGTTTAATAAGTCATGGTTGCCAAATACTAACACGAATTCTTTACAGATTAATGGTAAAACTGGGAGAAGCCGACCTTGGGGAAGATCAGTTTGGATTACATAGAAATGTTGAAACACGCTAGGCAATACTGAACCTACAACTTATTTTGGAAGATAGGTTAAGGAAAGGGAAACTACATTTCTTGCTTTTGTGGACTTAAAGAAGGCTTTTGACAAAGTTTATTGGAATACTCTCAAATTCTGAAAGTGGCAGCAGTAAAACACAAGGAGCAAAAGACCATTTACAATTTGTACAGATACCAGATGGCACTTACAAGAATTGATGGGCATGAAAGGGAAGCAGTGGTTGAGAAGGGGGTGAAACAGGGCTGCAGCCTATCCCTGATGTTATTCAATCTGTATATTGAGCAAGCAATACAGGAAACGAAAGAAAATTTGGAGTAGGAACTAAAATCCAAGAAGAAGAAATAAAAACTTTGAGGTTCGTCGACGACACTGTAATTCTGTCAGAGATAGCAAGGGATCTGCAAGAGCAGCTGAATGGAAAAGAGGATATAAGATGAACATCAACAAAAGCAAAATGAGGATAATGGAATGTAGTCAAATTAATTCAAGTGATGCTGAGGGAATTATATTAGAAAATGAGACATTTAAAGTTGTAGATGGGTTTTGCTATTTGGGGAGCAAAAGAAATAATGATGGTCGAAGTAGAGAGGATATAAAATATAGACAGGCAATTGCATGAAAAGCGTTTTTGAAGAAGAGAAATTAATATTAAGTATATATGAAAGGGTCAGGAAGTCTTTTCTGAAAAGTATGTGCGTGGAGTGTATCTATGCATGGAAATGACACATGGATTATAAACAGTTTAGACAACAAGAGAATAGAAGCTTTTGAAATGTGGTGCTACTGAAGAATGCTGAAGATTAGACGGATAGATCACATAACTAATGAGGAGGTACTGAATAGAATTGAGGAGAAGAGATATTTGTGGTTCAACCTGACTAAAAGAGGGGATTGGTTGGTAGGACACATTCTGAGGCATCAAGGAATCACCAATTTAGTATTGGAGGGGACCGTGGAGGATAAAAATTGTAGAGGGAGACCAAGAGATGAATGCATTAAGTAGATTCAGAAAGATGTAGGCTGCAGTAGCTATCTGGAGATGAAAAGTTCTGCACAGGACAGAGTAGCATGGAGAACTGCATCAAACCAGTCTCTGGACTGAAGACCACAACAACATCACAAGGGCAATCACATTTTTTGGCAATCAACATTGCAATTTCAGAAAACATTTTTGGTCTTGACACATTCACAGTTTTTGAATTTCATGTTCAGGATTCAGCGCATCTTGTTTCCAACTGCATTCTGTTCCAGCCACTGCCAGGCATTTAGGTCTCTGTTTTCATGTGGCCTGAGTGCCACGATGGATTATGAAGCTTCCATCACCATTAACCCTATGGCCATTACCAAGTTTTAATACGCTCAAGCTATTCTTTTTGCTCTGTGACCAGCAGTCAAGTATGACTTAGGTTGCAGAACCTGAGCATCATTGAACCAGTTCACTCTTCCCAGTAAGCTATGCCTCTGATGGTTATGTGTAAGCCTCAGGGGGCACTTCATTTGTGCAAGAATTTTAAGTCCACCATTAATGTGTCAATAGTCATTTGCTATTGCATTCCATGCACTGAAAAAATTCTCAGTAAGTGGAAGTCAGTGAGTCTTTTTCAAAAATTGAATTGGCAGAGATGTACCTGTAGGTCATTAAAACTCCTTTCTGGTCATAGCAATATATATACATGCATGCCATTCAACATCGTGAGTGCTTTCACAGCTTTTCAGAGATTTTTAGAATAGTTATTGCAGGATGTACTGTGCTGCACCAACTATCCTGATGATGTTATTGTCACTAGTCCCTCACAACAGGAACATCTCACTAACCTTCATATCCTGTTCACTAAACTGCAAGAGGTGGGTCTTCAGTGCAATTTGCAAAAGTCAAAGTTTTCCAGATGTAAATAGGGTATCTGAGCTACCTTCTTTTGAAGTATGGTGTCAAACCTATGGAACAGCATGTGACAATGATTCCCAACCTACCTCCACCACAGAACCTGAAGGAACTCCTTCCCACAGATGCGGTGTGTGTGTGTGTGTGTGTGTGTTTGAGGTTTACGGGCGCTAAACAGGGTCCCACAGATGCTTCCCCACATACGGTTAGAGCAGTCTTGGCTCACAAAACTGCTGAGGTTCTAAACAGCCTATCGCTTATGCCTCCAAGATATGGATAGCAACACAATTATTCTCAAATCAAAAAGGAGGTGTGTGCCAGCAAGCTCACATGTGGTGTCAAGACGACCGCAACAAATGCCATCTCTTCACCAATCGTAAGCTGCTTGTAGCACTCCTCACAGCCCTTGTTCGCAACTTCTCCACAGAACCTTTGCGCTTTGTATTCAAGTGTTTATCACTATGAGATTCACTACAGATTGAAATCACAGCATGCAAATATGGACACACTGTAACACTTGCCCATGACACCTGACCCAGATTTTGACAATGCTCAGATTGTTTGTTTTCAGATCAATGATCATTTACAGCAAACACTGGATTGACTTCCAGTTAACAGCCCATCATACAGCCCACACCACCTGTCGGGATCCTGTGTTGCATCAAGTAGTTCAGGTTTTGTGCAATGGTAGGCCCAAGTTTTTGCTCACCAAGGAGTCTGAACGGTGCACTCCTGCTTAGCACCATTTCAGATGACGCCCACGTCATCATCCCTCCAGTCCTGAGAGCTCACATACTGTTCTCCTTCAATGTGGCTAGTGGGGCACAACCTACATTCAGGTACTGGCACAGTGCTTTGTCTACTGACATGGCATTGACTCAAGATACTGAAAAGGTCTTCAGTGAGTGCAAACAGTGAGTCGAGCAGCAGAGGGCTCCACCATAGACTTATGTTCCATGACCCACTCCCAATCAGCCATGATACCATGTCCACATCAACTTGCAGGCTCCTTCTGTAATTCCATGTGGTTGATAGTAACTGATGCACTGTCGGACCATCCATATGCTGTATGCATGCGCACCACAGTAGAAGCTACTATGTAGGCACTAACCCAGGTTTTCACAAACAAAGGTGTGCCCTGGACAATCATCTCTGATAATGGCCCATAGTTTGTTTCGGCATTGTTCCAGACTTTTTTGCACCTTCCACGCTTTACCCACCTCACTTCTGCTCCGTTTCACATGCAGTCAAATGAGGTGGCAGAGCATTTGGTGCACATATTTAAGACTGAGTTAAAACAGTGCTTGGCAGATTTGCCAGCAGACTCAGCGTGTACAGAACCACTCCATTGAACTAGGTCTCCTGGCAGAAATCTTCCATGGTTATCAGCCCCGAACTCTGCTTCATCTGCTCTACTGTGCACCACAACCTGAGGTGTGTTCGTGTCCTTCACTTTACAGTCTGTGTGATACTGTTTGGGTGGGCACTTTCTGATTGTGGTCTGGGTGGGCTCAATCAATAGTGCAAATGAGGCGCAATCAGTGGATGTCCATGGTGGATGCCAGCGGGGTGACCCTCTACCGCCTCCAGAACCAGCTGTGCACTCGATGGGGTCCTGAACCACCTTGTCCAGATCCGCCAGCCCACCTGTGAGTGCTACCCCACCTCAGGGGCAGGCGTAATTGGTGTACCTCTGGCCACCACCAGCGGGTCACCTTGGCGGACCCCATGGCCTCCTTTGGCCATGCCTGGCTGTTGCTGGTGGCTCTGCACATTTTGTTCTCTGCCTTTGTTCACTTATATGCCTGCCGTGTCGGCTCCCCAGAGGAGGGGAGAGGTGTGGTAGCGTGCTCACATATGCTGCCACAACGACCACAACATTTATATTCAGCATCACCCACAAGAAGGTAATACGAGGGTGCCTGCTTCATTTGATGGCAGTGCCACTGCTGGACACATGATCCCAGTGGCACACAGCAAGCAAAGCCTCATTCTCTTGTTCTTCAGCAGTGCTATGTAGATGTTCCACTCACAGACTTAAAACAGTTCCGTGGTGTTGTTGGGCGAACATTGCATGCAATCTGACTTGACCTACACTTTTGGTTAATTTTCTCTCATGCTTGCATATTTCCAGTGCTTGGTTGACCACCAATGTTCATATCTGTGTGTGTCTGCCAATAAAGAACTCAAGATACTACAACCACACAAAAAAATAAAGCAAAGCTGTGTTTGGATAGAAAGGTTGGATTAAATACCACAGTGCTTCACTACTCATGCTTTTATTGGAGATGGTGTGCCCTTGCCTTCCTCAAATCTTTGAACTAACTTACTACATCAGTTATAAGGGGATCCACAGTTAGTGTGGACTCCCAACTGTGATGCAACTTGGCATATTCCACATGGATAAACTATAGCCAGATGTGAAATAAGCCTTAAGTGCCAGGAAAAAAATTCTAGGACTGACTGGAGATTGAATTTCTGACTTTTTGGACTTGTAGCCTGTCACTTATCCACTGAGCAAAAGAAAAACGGACAAGTGCAGCCAGAACTCACACTGTTAGGATTCCATATAAACTTAATTATGTATGTAGACAATAATAATAATAATAATAATAATAATAATAATAATAATAATAATAACTTATATCATATTCTTCAGGCAGTATCATATCTCCCATTTCATCTTTATCTATGTCCTCTTTTCCCGTGGAGGCCCGGGAAAAGAATAGGCCTCCGGTATGTTCTGCCAGTCGTAAAAGGCGACGAAAAGAACAAACCACTAATAGGGCTAACCCCCCTTTTAGTGTGATTACTTGGTTCAGGACAGAACTAAAGAAGCCTCGGACAAGCGCCGTCATGGTCGGGGACGACGCTTGAACCCTATGCCCGCCCACAATGGTAACGACACTGCTAGCCAACTAGAAAATGATTCAAATCCAAATAGAGGTGTTTTGCAGGATATGCTTCCTACAACCACCCTAGAAGGAAAACAAAGACAGAGGATGAGATGGTCAGATGAAGTTAATCGACACCTCATGTTCTGTTATTACCAAGCAACAAACCTAGGAACCAACACAACTGGATACAGATCACAAGTATACACAACATTTATTACCAGATACCCAGAATTAAAATTTTTAACAGAACAACGACTAGCTGATCAGTTCCGTGTAATAATCAAAAATAACAGGATACCCCAGTCAGAATTAGAAAACATCAAACAACAAGTACAACAAATACTAGAACAAAATAATGTGCAATCAGAAGAAGAAGAAAATACAGTAATGGACTCAAACATCCCAGAGCAAACAAACAAAGAACAACACACATCAATTAAACAATCAGAGGAAAACGACATCTTAAGACAGCCACCAGAACAAGCACAAATAGAACACGAAGTGACACACATGTTAGATATAGAAGAGAAATTTCAGCTGACATATATAGAATACAAAGACACAAATACAGACATTAGACCATTCTTGCATAGACCACCAAATAACCCACAAGTCGAAACAACAATAACAACTATCAACACAATCATACACAACAAAATAAATGAAAATACAACAATGGAAGAGTTACAACTACTGGTTTATGTAGGAGCACTCACTACACTAAATATACACACTAGGCAGAGATCAGAACCAACCAACACACAGAAGAAACACACAAAACCAGCATGGCAACACAGGCTACAGATCAGAATAGAAAAACTGAGAAAAGACATCGGACAGCTAACACAATTTATAAGAAATGAAATATCAGACAAAAAACGAAAACGGTTAGGTAAAATCTCACAACAAGAAGCAATAGAGCAATTAGATGAAAAGAAGCAGAAGTTACAAGCATTGGCCAAACGACTTAGAAGATACAAAAAAAGTGAAAATAGAAGGAAACAAAACCAAACATTCAACACAAACCAAAAGAAATTTTACCAGACAATAGATAACACACACATTAAAATAGGCAATCCACCAAACATAACAGACATGGAACACTTCTGGAGCAACATATGGTCAAACCCGGTACAACATAACAGGCATGCACGGTGGATACAAGCAGAAACAGACTCATACAATATGATACCACAAATGCCTGAAGTGATAATTTTGCAACATGAAGTCACCCGAGCAATTAACTCTACGCACAATTGGAAAGCCCCTGGAAATGATAAAATAGCAAATTTCTGGCTAAAGAAGTTCACCTCAACACATTCACATCTAACTAAATTATTTAACAGTTACATTGCAGATCCATACACATTCCCTGATACACTTACACATGGAATAACCTATCTGAAACCTAAAGATCAAGCAGACACAGCAAACCCAGCTAAATATCGTCCCATAACATGCCTACCAACAATCTATAAAATATTAACTTCAGTCATTACACAGAAATTAATGACACATACAACACAGAACAAAATTATAAATGAAGAACAAAAAGGCTGTTGCAAAGGAGCACGAGGATGTAAAGAGCAACTGATAATAGATACAGAGGTGACATATCAAGCTAAAACTAAACAAAGGTCACTACACTACGCATACATTGATTACCAAAAAGCTTTTGATAGTGTACCCCACTCATGGTTACTACAGATATTGGAAATATACAAAGTAGATCCTAAATTGATACAGTTCCTAAACATAGTAATGAAAAACTGGAAAACCACACTTAATATCCAAACAAACTCTAATAATATCACATCACAGCCAATACAGATTAAGCGTGGAATATACCAAGGAGACTCATTAAGTCCTTTCTGGTTCTGCCTTGCTCTGAACCCACTATCCAACATGCTAAATAATACAAATTATGGATACAATATTACTGGAACATACCCACACAAAATCACACATTTGCTGTACATGGATGATCTAAAACTACTGGCAGCAACAACTCAACCAATTACTAAAGATAACAGAAGTATTCAGCAATGATATAAATATGGCTTTTGGAACAGACAAATGTAAGAAAAATAGCATAGTCAAGGGAAAACACACTAAACAAGAAGATTACATATTGGTTAACCACAGCGACTGCATAGAAGCGATGGAAAAAACAGATGTCTATAAATATCTAGGATACAGACAAAAAATAGGAATAGATAATACAAATATTAAAGAAGAACTAAAAGAAAAATATAGACAAAGACTAACAAAAATACTGAAAACAGAATTGACAGCAAGAAACAAGACAAAAGCTATAAATACTTATGCCATACCAATATTGACCTACTCATTTGGAGTAGTGAAATGGAGTAACACAGACCTAGAAGCACTCAATACACTTACACGATCACAATGCCACAAATATAGAATACATCACATACATTCAGCAACAGAAAGATTCACATTAAGCAGAAAGGAAGGAGGAAGGGGATTTATCGACATAAAAAAACCTACATTATGGACAGGTAGACAATTTAAGAAAATTCTTTCTAGAACGAGCAGAAACTAGCAAAATACACAAGGCAATCACTCATATAAATACATCGGCTACACCACTGCAACTTCATAACCACTTCTACAACCCTTTAGATCACATAACATCAACAAATACGAAGAAAGTAAATTGGAAAAAGAAAACACTTCATGGCAAGCACCCGTATCATCTAACACAGCCATACATCGATCAAGACGCATCCAACACATGGCTAAGAAAAGGCAATATATACAGTGAGACAGAAGGATTCATGATTGCAATACAGGATCAAACAATAAACACCAGGTATTACAGCAAGCATATTATTAAAGATCCCAATACCACAACAGATAAATGCAGACTTTGTAAACAACAAATAGAAACAGTAGATCACATCACAAGCGGATGTACAATACTAGCAAATACAGAATACCCCAGAAGACATGACAATGTCGCAAAAATAATACATCAACAGCTTGCCTTACAACATAAACTTATAAAACAACACGTTCCTACATACAAGTATGCACCACAAAATGTACTGGAGAATGATGAATACAAATTATACTGGAACAGAACCATTATAACAGATAAAACAACGCCACATAACAAACCTGACATCATACTCACCAATAAAAAGAAGAAATTAACACAACTAATCGAAATATCCATACCCAATACAACAAATATACAAAAGAAAACAGGAGAAAAAATTGAAAAATACATCCAACTGGCTGAGGAAGTCAAAGACATGTGGCATCAGGATAAAGTTGACATCATACCAATTATACTATCAACTACAGGAGTCATACCACACAATATCCACCAATACATCAATGCAATACAGCTACATCCAAACATATATATACAATTACAGAAATCCGTAATTATTGATACATGTTCAATTACCCGAAAGTTCCTAAATGCAATATAACATGTACCGTACAGCAAAAAGGAAGTGACGCTTGATAAAGGTCCGCGTCACTCCATTCTTAACCAGACTTAAGGTCTGAGAAAGTAAAGAAATAATAATAATAGTGTCATGCAGCCCAACGGCCTGGTGCAAGTCTTTCTATGAGTTTTCAAGTATAAAAATGTGACATGCATGGTCATATATTTTGATTGCCCTGAGGTAGAAGTTTAAACCACTTACACTGGCAAGGGACCAAAATCACTTACAGATCTTCTTAGCATTTGCCATAAATTTCAAATTGATACATAAACCCATTCTTGCTTAAAAGGAGTCTTTACAGATGGCTGCAGCTTTTAATTACATTGACTTAGAAGCTTAAATCATTTACTTTGCCAAGAACTGTAGATCTTACTATCTGACAAACCAGCTTTATACCTCGTCCCGTTCCTGACAAAAAGGCATCTTCACAGTCAGACAGCCAGACAGACATACAACAAAGTGATCCTATAAGTGTTCCATTGTTACAGAACAAGTTACAGAACCCTAAAAACTATGGGAAATGACAGAACTAATAAGTTTGTATTTGTCTGCACATGGAAAATTCAGAAGATAGTTTTAAAGGTAAGAAACCTCCATAGCAGGAAGGGATGCCAACTGAAACACGACAAATAAGACATATCTCGACAATCATTCCTCCCACGTTCTATTCATGAGTGGAACAGGGTTGGAGGGATCAGCTAGTGGTACCGATAGTACCCTCCGCCACATACCATTAGGTTGCTTGTGGAGTATGATGTAGCTGTAGATATATTAACTGTAAAATGAGTGCTCCCTACAAGGGAGGATTTCAGTACCTCGGATGAAAGCTTTGGTAACTATCACCAGTAAAGAGCATGATGACTCCATTATTCTACAGACCCATTTGTCTCTTAAATGTTCTGGATAAGGCATTTGAGAAACTAATACGTTAGTGCAGCCTGATGTGTCCACATCATCTAGTGTTTAAGAGGCATAAATCCAAATATGGTTGTGGCAGATGTACCAACAGTAGTGCTAGTAGTTTGGTAATCAGGGTAAAATATTAATGGTAGTTATGTGAAGTAGGAATGAATTACCTTGTAACACCACTAGGGCCATACATGAAAGTTCTTGGCCTGGGTCAGAAACTGGGTCAACATCCAGAAAATTTTGTTATGTTATGTTGTTGTTTTTTGTGCAGGGTACTCAGCACGGTGGTTATCACAGCCTGCTTAACAATTTTGGTAACTGAGCTGCAATTAATGCGCAGGATTTTATGTGGCAGGGACCACAAATAAACTGTCCACCAGAGTTAAAGCCGCCATCCTGGCCACCACCAAACTGTGACTAACAAAGTTGACCATCCAGTTTTGTTTTGTTTTATTTTATGGCACAAGAACAACTAGGGTCACACACGTCTATGTCAGAACTGTATAACAAGAAGGTAAACAGAGGAGTTAAAAACAACTACACGTTAATCCCAGTCGACAGAAGAGAAGACAGCTGAAAACAGGGACGTGGAGAGAAAGAGCTATAAAATACGCCATAGAGAAACGGAGGTCCTGAACTAAAAATTAAATGTCCTTTGCCATATTGCTAAGACAGATAAGAAGTAAAATGCACTTGACAACCCACGCATCGTTCGCTAGAACGGCCGATAACTCAGATGGCAAACACAAACAAGAATGTAAGTGGTTAAAAAAAAAAGGGCATTCTGTCAAGAAATAGTGGACTGTCAAAGGTTGAGCACAAAGTGGTGAGGGAGCACGACTTGGCAAATGGCGATGGCTAAAAAGACAGTGCCCAATACACAACCTAACTAAAATGATCTCCTGAGGGTGAGAGGGCTGAGAGGAGGTTGTCCAGGAGAGGCTTACTAACCTGGAGTTTGTTCCCATGAATGGAGGACCAGTGGTGATGCCAAAGTGACAACACCTGCTAACAGACGGCAACACAGAGATCATCAGAGGTGCAGCCTTGACAGCATCAGTGGCCTCGTTTCCTGTCAGACTGACGTGACCAAGAACCCACATAAACATCACCATGGGTCCATAAAAAGTGAGCAAATGACAGCTTTCCAGGACCCACTGCACTAAGGGATGGATGGTGTACAGCTCACAGAGGCTTCAGAGGGCACTGAGAGTCGGAGCAGACGATGCAATTGAAGAGCCTGTGACGCAGAATGTACTGCATGGCCTGATAGAAGGTGAAGAGCTCTGCTGTAAATACTGAGCAGTGTTCCGGAAGCCGATACTGAAAAAATGTCGGTGTCAGTGCGAAGGCACACCTGGCACCGTGGTCCGACCGAGAGCCATCAGTGTACACAAAGGTATTATCGCAAAGTTCCGTGGGAAGATTGTGAAACTGAAGGCAATAGAGTGAGGCCGGAGTAGTGTCTTAGGAAGCACATGAAGGCCAAGGCGAACAAGTGTGAAGTGAAGCTGCAGGAGCAAGAGCCGAAAACAAACTCCAGGAGGTAATGGAGAAGAATAACGCACCTCATACTGGCAATCAAATGACTCGTCGAAGAAGGAGGTATGGGATGCATGGCCAAGCATGGCAGACAAACGACATGCATATCTGCTGAGGAGAAAGTCACGGCCGTAGGACAGCAGTAGTTTGGCAGCTTCTGCATACAGAGTCTCAACTGAGATGGTGTAAAAGGTGCCAGTGGCCAAACGGATGCCACGGCCATGATAGTGGAGAGTATTAAGACGGCATAAGAGGGATGGACTTGCGGATGCATAAACCAAACACCCATAGTCTAGTTTTGAACTGACAAGGGACCGGGACAAACGAAAGAGAGTAGTTTGATCTGCTCCCCAGGAAGTACCACTGCGGACACACAGGACATTGAGCGACCTCTTTACAGCAGGGGGTGCCAGGTAAGACATGTGGGAGGACCAAGAAAATTTCTTATCGAGCATGAGCCCCAAGACTTTCATAGTTTCAATGAACAGAAGAGCAACAGGCCCAAGATGTAAAGACGGTGGATGAAATCAACTGTACTGCCAGAAATTCATACAAACGGTTTTGTCAGCGAAAAAAACTAAAACCACTGTCAATGCTCCATGAGTAAAGACAATCAAGATATCATTGATCATGCCATCTATGAGACAAGTCCTTGGAGAACTTAAATAGATTACAAAATAAGGGAGCCGGAGATGCCCAGTGGGAGACAGACCATTATAGGGTTATGGGCAATAGCAATGAGGACGATGCTCAGGACGGAACCCTGAGGTACACCGTTTTCTTGGATAAAGGTCACTGATAAGACAGAACCCACATGTACCTTGAAACCTCGGTCTTTTAAAAAAATCTGGAGGAAACAGGGCATGCGGCCACAGAAGCCCCACATGTAGATCCCAGTTCTCCAGCAGGTGGTGTAGGCTTTCGTCAAATTGAAAAACATGGCCACAATCTGGAATTTCCGCAGACAACCATTCACGACATGGGTGGACAAAGTGACAAGATGGTCAACTGCAGAACGGCGTGCTCAAAATCCACACTGTGCAGTGGTGGTTAGTAAATTGTGAGACTTGAGCCACTATATCAGCCGGGCATGAATCATATGTCCCATCGCCTTGCAAACACAGCTGGTAAGAGAACTGGGGCAGCAGCTAGAAGGAAGGGTTTGTCCTTGCCGGGCTTGGGTATGGGTAAGGCTGTGGCTTTACGCCAGCATCTGGGAAATGTGCCCTCCGCCCAGATGCGGTTGTACGTATGAAGCAGAAAGTGCTTGCCTGCAAGAGAAAGGCACTGCAACATCGGAATGTGAACTTTATCTGGCTCTGGGGCAGCGGATCAGGATGAAGTGAGAGCATGATCCAGCTCCCTCATAGTAAAGGTGCCATTTTAGCACTCATGATTCAGAGAAGACAAGGGTATCAACCAAGCCCCTTCTGCTTGTCTGGTGGAGGAAGGCAGGGTGATAGTGGGAGAAGCTCAAAATCTCCACAAAACGGTGATCCAAGGTGTCAGAGATAGCAATAGGGTCCACTATGACATCGTCTGCTACTGTCAGGCTGGAAATTGGGGAATGGATATTGGTCCCAGAGAGCCGTCGGAGGTTGGCCCACATGACAGAAGAGGGAGTGCAGCTGTTAAAAGAACGAGTGAATGAAATCCAGCCAGCTTGTTTGCTATCCTGAATAACATGATGACACTGTGCATGTTTATAAATAATGCAGTTTGCTATAGTAGGATGACAATTAAAAATGCAGAGAGCACATACCCGCGCACAAACTGCGGCGCACAAACTGCGACGTGGAATGCCTCAGTCCACCAAGGGATAGGGACACAGCATGGTGGAGAGGAAGTGCGGGAAACAAAACATTCTGTAGCAGTAAGGATTATGTTTTAAGATATTCTAGTGCTGTTTGTTTAAGGTCACCAGGGAGGGGTAAAGCCTCCAGTTAGCCTTAGAAAACTGCCATTTGGGTGTGCACGTAGGTGGGGTAGGAGTCAGCAAATGGATGGCACACGGGAAATGGTTGCTCATGGCTCATATTCCTTTAATAGATGTAGATGCAAGACCTGTTCCATACATCCTCACACCACCACCACCACCACCTACCCCAGTCCAGTCACGAACATCACTTATCCCATCAAAGGTAGGTGTACTTCTGAAACCAGTCATGTGATCTACGATCTAAGCTGCAACCACTGTGCTGCATTTTATGTAAACATGACGCCCACAAGCTGTCTGTCTGCAAGATGGCCACCAACAAATTGTGGCCAAGAGACTACTGGACCACACTGTTGCTGAGCACGCCACCCAATACGAAGTTATTCATTTCAAGGACTGGTTCAAACCTGTGCCATCTGGATCCTTCCCATCAAAACCAGATTTTCTTAATTGTGCAGGTGGGAACTCTCCCTGCAATATACCCTATGTTCCCGTAACCCTTCTGGCCTCAACCTTCGTTAGTCACTGTTCTTACCCATCTAGCCCCTTCCCTGTTCCCATTCCAGCATTACTCAAGTCCTCTGTTCTACCAACACACCCGGTCTTTTTACTTCTCTCCTTTTCCGCTACCCCACCCTCTCTCCCCTCCCACCCTCTATCTAACCACCCAACTGCACCCAACTGCTCTACCCTCTCTCCACCTTGTCCCTGCATGCTCCCACTAGCAGCACTTTACCTAATGTCAACAACGGTCTCATTGGCCAAAAGCTCACTTTCCGACAGTCTTTTCGTTGTGGCTACCTGCCACTCAGAATCTCCACTATATGGTAAGTAGCAACTATCCTTTTCATAATGTTGTTACATTCCATCCTGGATTTTCCATTGTTTGGCGCAAATCTTCTCGATGAACTAGATTAAAAATATGGGAGAAGAATCTTCACTGCCAACAGAAAAAAAAAATCTTTCAAGATTATGAAAGGAGCCTTGGCAAGGGGAAACAGGAATAGCTCATACAAGACATGATTGCCTACACACAAAATACAAAATTCTTACATCAATCAGGGGAAAGTCTATTACTTTGATATGAAGAGAACGCCTCTTCAGGTGCCTGTGGATTGTGTCAGTGCACCTGACTGTTCTTATTAATACCTATACACCACTCAGACCTGTCTCACACTCGTTATGCAGAGAAACTGCAGGCAAGTATTTCATTATTAGACATGAGAGATTGTGTGTAATATAATTAAATTTATTTCAGAAATGGGGATTGAGGGAGTTAAATATTTGCATCACACAATGGTTGCTCATAACTGAATCTCTGTAAAAAGTTTTTCAATCCAATAGAGGTTATGGCACCTGTAGGTTGATTGGCTGGAGATGAGAGGTATGGGGTGGGGTTAAGTTGCTAAATAGTGGTGTCACCAGTCCCTCATTCAAGGGATAGTCCATCTGGAGTTAGTAACATCAGCCAGAAATTTGATCAAATTGTAATCTAAGAGTAGTAAACTCAGGATACTGAAAGCTATGTTGATGCCAGAGATGAGAAGTTATTGAATGAGAGGTAAAAGTATATGGTTTGGGTGGGTCTGCAGGTCAGAATCAGACAAGGATTTCTCAGGAGTCATGTGTGGCGAGAGAATATTATAAGGGAGACAAACAAGAATAACTGAATACGGATTTGTAAGATATTTACAGACGACTGGAAAGCATTTGACTTTGTCGCAATAACATCAGTGCTGACATCACTTGAGAAGCAACATAAGTTCGCTGAGGAACATGTACAACAATGCTTCAGGTGCCATTCAACTGAATCAACAGAGGAAAATTTCTGAACTGGGAGAGGAATTAGGTAAGTTGATTCCAATTCACCGAAACCACTTTCCCCCACCCGAGAAGAGGTTTTCAAATGATTAAGCTGCAATGAAGAAGGAATACATGCAAATTAATCTTACCTAAACCACCACTGTTTTGTTGGTTTCAAATCCAGCAACAAAGGACAGAGGAACTGAACAGCGCAAGAACGACAATGGAACTGAAAATTAATTACAGTAAGACCAAAACACATTATCTGATCAAAACTATCCAGACATCCCTTCGTAAAGTGCAATTGTCCACTAGTTGTCATGAGAGGCAGACCTGCAACTGTGAAAGAGGACAAAGAGTATCATGCTCTCAGTAGAAAAGCAGAAACAGCAGAATAAATCAGTCAGGGGGAGCTCAGTGACATCAAACATGAACTAGTCATTGGATGCCATCAGAGTAACAAATCCATCAGGGACAGTTGGTGATATGATTGTGAACTGGAAACTGAAGGAACAACCACAGCTAAATCAAAATCACACAGACGTCATGTACTGGCAGGTGGGGACTGTTGAGCAATGTGAAAGGGGTTGTAAAACATCTCATTAAATCAGTGGAATCACTTGTGAGTTCCTAAGCAATACCAGCAGTCCAACTAGCACATAACTGTGCATAGAGAGTTAGAAAGAATGGGATACAATTATAAAGCAGCTCCTCATAAGCCACACATTTCTGTAGCCAATGCTAAGTTATGCTTAATGTGGAGTAAAGAGCCATGTGGAAAGTGGATGATTGGAAAGGATTGATTTAAAGTGATGAACTGTGCTATACCTGTGGCAATCTGATGGAAAGGATTGAA
Organism: Schistocerca nitens; assembly: GCF_023898315.1. Lineage (NCBI taxonomy): Eukaryota > Metazoa > Arthropoda > Insecta > Orthoptera > Acrididae > Schistocerca > Schistocerca nitens. The sequence goes on from NC_064621.1 coordinate 599,122,947, forward strand.
CTTGGCTGGAGAATGTTACCTGCCACTCATGTATAGTGACAACAGTTAAGGACAGAGGAGATCATGTTCAGTATTGAGATGTTTCTCATAGTTAGGGTGTAGTCTCTTTATGGTGCTTAAGAAAATGCTAAATGCAGAAGGGTATGAAGACATTTTACAGCACTATGTACTGGGTACAGTAGAGACCATTTCAGAGATGATGACTGACTGCATCAGCAACACAATGCATCATGTCACAATGCAGCATTTGTGAGGCAATGGTTTGTGGACAATATCATTTCCATAATTGACTGGCCTACCCAGAATCCATGTCTGAATCCAGTGGAACATCTTTAGGATAAGTTAGAACTTAACTTTGCCCCAGACTGCAGCATCCAATGTTCACTAGTTTCGGCTCTTGAGGAAGAATGGGCTGCCATTCTACAGCAGATAATTCAAACAACTCATTGAATGTGTCCCCAGCAAAGTTCAAGCCATCAAAGGGTGGATAACTGCAATACTAATGTCCACTAATATGTATCCAGATGCTTTGATAAGATAGTGTAATGTACAGTCAATATTCTGATAATTATATACCAAAAATTAATGACTAAATTATAGAAACAGTTAACAAATTTGTATACTTATGATACATAAAAACAACAAGCCTTGGGACACTTAAAGAAAGAAACAGTGGTGTAAAAATGCATTGGAGTTCATGTGGGAAACAGAAAGCTGAATTTAGAATTAAATTCCCTATGTTTCTTAAAAGGGAAAACCTTTATGCTGCCAGTACTAACTTATGGAAGTGAAAACCGAAGACATTAAAGGTGCAAGACATAAAAAAAATAAGGGTTGACAAATAAAAATTGAAAACAGCACTTAAGGAATGACAAGAGGGGGCCCACAAATAACTGAATAAAAGAAAAGACAGGAATTGAGGAAGTAATACTGACTGTTACAAAACTAATACAGTGAGACAAACTGATAGTGGGCAGACTAAGGAGATGAAATTCTATGTTTGCATCAATACCCTGTATTAATTTCTAAACCTCTCTGTAGTTTCTGATGGAACGAAGGTAAGTTACAATATTGATAATTCTCTATCTGTTAGGAGTGGATGTTAAGCTTGGCTGTTTGATGATATTTCACAACTGTATAGATCACATGCTCCTCTCCCTCATCACAAACACAAACGAACAATTATACTCCATACACTCTCATCACTGTCACCTACCAGGACAGTTACAATTAAAGAAATCTTAAATGCAGGCCTATAACATGGCATCAGCTACATGGAAGGAAGGAAGGAGGGAGGGAGGGAAGGAAAATCAATTTTTAACACTGCACTAACAAGTCTTTGCAGACAGAGAACAAGCTCAAATATGAAAAGGCTTGGTGAAGGACAACACCATGCCACAGTACTAATGCACACAACTAGAGGAGCCAAAACCAAATGTTGCAGATCATATAATAAAATGGAGTATGTGGATCACCCAAAGCACTCGAGATCAGGTTAATAACCCACAATAAAACAGTCAAATCTCAATCTAACTTAGACTTCGAGCTGCACTATAGATCAGTATGTCACCAGAACTAAGATTTTGTATTCACATTCAGTAAATACAGCAGCTCACAAATCTAACTAGACCTCGGGCTATCCAACTGATCAGTCTGTCACCACAACTAATGTCAAGATTCCGTTCTCTTTCTATATGTGCATGTATGAAGTCACATGTCACACCATCATTAAATTTCAGGGTGAATCTTACAACTGGTGTTGATAGTCCTGTTGACCTGAGTATTGTGGCATAATTTGTTTTCAGCAGCAGCAGAAAATATTACAGATGTGTCAGACCAATCTAGTTGACTTCAATGATGAACAAGTTGGCCTGACATAGCTGCAACATTTCTGCTGCTGCTGCTGCTGCTTAACACAAATTATCACACGACACTCCATTTTATCAATAAGTTGCAGCATACTGTTTTGGCTCCTCTAGCTGTGTGTTCCACTACTGCTGCATGGGTATTTCAATGTACACACGGACTGCAGGTTGTACTTTCAAATAAACACATTAGTATGTAACTTTAGTTTATAAGATGATAATTAAAAGTTTATGACCATCCCTTATAGATTTGGAGAAACCCTTTGTCTCAATTTTAACAAAATCTATACTAACAATCTATGAGAAACAAGGCATTGATTCAACCTGTATTAGGTATACTGAAAAATGTACTTATTGGTGCTAACACTTCCATGAGACTATATAATGATGAATAATTCAGAACTGACTGTTTCAGGAATTGAAATATGACCAAAATAATACTCAGTAGTCCTTGAATGAATTATCACTTTCCAGAACTGAGAGAACAGAGAATGAATATGAGTTAATGGGAACACACTTTAATCATCTTTGCTTTGCTGCTGATACTGTTCTGTTTGCCTCTAGTCAAATAAATTTCAATAACTAATGAAAGTACTTAATGCAGGAAGATTGAATGTAGGGCTAAAAATTGATTATAATAAGCTTAAAATAATGTAAAATAAATCAAACAGAAAATTTTACAAGTTAACAATGAAGTAAGAGACCAAGATTACAAGTATTTGTAGGCTAAACAGGATGAACAACAAAAGAAACAAACAGAGAAATAAAAATTTCCTTCAGTGGTTTTGGTATTATACTCAACAGTTTTCAAAACAAAGTTTCTGATGTGTTTCAAACAGAACACCTACAATTAATGAATATTACAAATTATGAGTTGCAATAGTGATAGTGATACACTGACTATAAATCTGAATATCATTAAAAACCTGGCAGTTGCTTATGCGAAATAGAGAAATTCACATTACAAGTTACAAAGAGACAAATGAAAGGGAACAAATTGCTCAAGAAAGTGACAGCTTTATTCACAGCTGCAATGAAAATGAAAAGATGCAGAGAGGGGCATAAACTATGGTGATCAGATGGTCTGTGGACCACAGAAGTACTTTGTTAAATTCCAAGAAAAAGACGAAGAAGTTAAGTACATAAAGAGAAACCACACAGGAGCAGAATGGTTGTGACGATGCAGGAGGAGAATGGATGTGATCTGGTATTATTACAGGCCATAATGCTTGGAGAAGTCTGAAGATGTATTAATCCAGACAGTGAATATCAAATGGGCAATAGTGATGATCATAATGACGAATATATCAACACTCTGCAAATATTTTGTAAGGAATATAAGTCATCAGGCCAATAGTGATGACCATAATGATGAATATGAATATATGAACACTGTAAATATTTTTGTAAAAAATTCACATTACTTGTGCTACTATCCAGCTATTGCATACTATTTAAGCTGCCTAAGTGATCACATGTGCACAGTTTAAACAATTCGTGCCCAATAATGTGCCAATCAAATCTTGAAACAGCGAAACAAAATTTTTGTATAGGCCTTCTACCTTTTATATTACACATGAAACAAAAATGTACTGGTATGAAATATTTAATACTGTTACATTCATCTTTTATTTTAATGTTTTCACTCGACTTTCAACGTCCCCTATTAACAAATAATAAAGTTTATTAATCTCACTAGTTAAGAAACTGGAAACAGCAATTTATTTTTATCTTTGTATCTTATTTCCCATTTCAGTGATCAATGGTCTGATAATACATTTTAAATTATAAATGTAACTTCTTCCAGTCCATACTCAGTAAAGCTTTACCTACTTGGCTTCTACTAATTATGTCAAATTTTTATGTTTTCTGTGTAATATCCACATTCATATTCCTGTAAGTGTGAGAATTACCACTCATCATGAATATTTATACAGTAACAGCAAATTGTTCAGATAAAAAAAGTCTGGCAACATTCTGCAAATATTTTGAGATAAAGCAATAAAATGTTTAAAACTCTATAATTCAGAGTAGGTAGGCCTATAATTGTCATATGAGGTTAACAACAGACAAACATGACTTGGCAAAACTGCATACAAAACCTTGTTTAAAAATATGCAGTAGCCTACTGTATTATTAATGAAAAAATGTCCCACACAATTGATTTAGAGATATTATTAAAGATGAACTTATACTAATTCATCCATTGGGGGGGGGGGGGGGGGGGAGCGGGCAAAAATTGAGGTCATAAGTGTCCATGTCATGACCTTAGAACACTAATACAAAAAAAAATTAAAAGCGACTACACGTTAAGCCCAATTGACGGAAGTCATGCACATTTAACATACTGTGTAATAATATGGGGTAAGGTAGCAAATGAACATATAAGCGGACTGGTGAAGCTAAAAAAGGGAAGCCATCAGATGTACTGAAGTATACCACAAAAACTATCTTTCAAAGTAAAATTAAAAAATTGTGACAGGTCATAGGCTATTTCAAATAAACTGTGCACTAATACTAAACAGAGAACCACACAATTACAGCACAAATCAATTGTGTGCGACATTTTTCCATTAATAATACAGTAGGCTGCTGCATATTTTTAAAAAAGGTTTTGTATGCAGTTTTGCCAAGTCATGTTATTGCCTCAACAGTTTCTTGCTGTAAAAGATCCTACTAAAGGTGGTTGCTTAACATAGAACATACTACAAGGCAGTAAAAAAAAAATGTAAACACACTACCAGTCTTCAAAACAAGAGTAATTGAACACAGCATGTCCATACAGTGACAAGGAATATTCAAACACTAGCCTACACCGAAACTTGAAAAAAGTTATGGCTGTGTCAGTGAGCAGTGCATATATGCCATTTTTTTATGTTTAATAAACACTCAGGCTTGCAGCAGAAAGTGATATTGGGTGTCTGTATCTAGTAAGTTAAATAAATAATAAAGTTTTGTTTTTTTTCTATGTTCTCATTTATTGTGTGGTTTTGTCAAATATTAGCAGTGCTCAAATTGTATTTTTCCCTGTCACTAGATATATTTTGGTGTAATACAGCTCTAAGAAGTGATCAATGGATGGATAGATGGATATATATGTATGAATGAATAAATAGCCTAATTATTCCTAACTTACATAAGTAACATAGCCTCCTCTGCTTAACACACTGGTTGTTACTTTCTACATCTACATCTATGTTACACTGCAGAAAAACTGAGCAATTACATTTGTCTTTACTAAACTTAATGACACTGTCATCCTGTTCCACCAATACTGTAATAACATGTTAACATAGTGTACAGTGAATTATATGGAAAATAAATTGTATTAACATGGTATCTCTGACGCGAAGAACTTTCCAGTGTAGTGAAGAGAAAAATACACGGTAAAAAACTCACCATAATACGATTTCTCCTGCTGATATATAGAATATTGCAAAGTGGTGAATTTGAGGATGTCTGAGTACATGGTACTTTATAAGTTTCAGGAGTATCAACAGCAAAGTAAGTATGGCAAATATCACTAAAAGGCATGTACGAACGCATGCTAACGTGTCGAAGTATATAAAACAGCTCTTATTTGCAACGTCAATCGTATCGTTTCCCTGCTTTCGTCCCCTCGAAAACATTGTTTTAACGCGCCCCTATATCGCAGAATTCGGGGACTATCACTCTCGCCAAACTCTAACCATGAAACTATTTCTAAAAAGCTGCATTTATAAAATCTAGATGTTTCAAACCATTTTTTACGCGACAGTATTACACAAAGAAACCAAAACATTTAGGGAAGCAGCATTTCATAATAGGAATGTCACGGATAGTTTGATTTCCTTATAAAAGCATGGCAGAGCCAAATCGAGATTCATAGTGCACTGGCGAAATAAGACGCTTCATTTTGCGGTAACGTTCTCTCTATTAGTTTTTCCATTTCACGCCCCTCAAATTAACAGCAGCCATACTAGCAGTCTCTTCCCAATAAAATGTACAGCCGCAGCTGTCACTTGTTTCTGCTTACGTTTAACAAAACACAATCTGGAGAGTGGTTGATATGGGCGTGGAAACTGTAAATAAATGTTACTTTTACGCTATATATCTGACAACGCATCGCGAAAAGTTTAGTGTGTATCGCGATAATAATTATTAAAAAAAAAAAAAAGAAAAACAGAATCAGATTTTCACAGACAAGGTTTTGTGGAAAGAGCTTAGGTTAAATACAGCATAAAAATTCGGAGACACGAAAAAAAATTAGCGTAAGAAAAAATTATAAAATGTAACGTATTCGGTAAAGAATTAAAAAACATCTGTTTCAGGAAAATATATGCGGGATAATTGAACTAAGAGGAAGTGACTTGTAAAAAATAAAAAAAAATACAATTATCCATTTGTGTTGAACATTACTTTTTTTAAAAATTTGGGTAGAAAATACCAGAAATATTTTCCGTCACAGCAAATTCATATTTAGAATTGAGAAAAAAAATTATTGAAAAAATAAAAGTGCAACTGCTTGTAACAAATTGCCCTTTTAAAATTTGAAGAGATAAAGAACAGGAAGAAACATAAATTGGTGATAGTGGTGTTAAAAAAATTGTCACTGACAGCTGCTAATTCTTATTGTGATTTGCTGTGTAAATTCTCCGAATCGGAAGTAGCATGATCGAATCCTAGTGGTTGAAACAGTTTTCCTCCGCAGCAGGTCTACGTGGCTGGCCAAGGGAGGTGAGGCTGAGAAGTGAAGTTCCTGAGCACTAGACATTATGTCCTGGTTTAAATCCTACAACTGTGTTCAATTTCTCACAGTGAAAATTTATGTGATTTGTCAGAAGGGGATGTTGAGCTCATTGGCTCCTTCTGTTCAACGGAAGTAGGCTACCTGCCACCAGCAGGATTCTGTTAAACAATGGATACCAAAACAAACATGACACTATAACTCCACATGCACTATTTCAGCCACCTGCTCTAAACACGTACGGAATACACTGATCAGCCAGAATATCATGACCTCCTACGTAATAGCCAGTGTAGTTACTGAATTCCTGTAAATTCTATGGAGGGGGCTATGAGGTGTGGCACATGTTCTATTAGATCCCAGATGTGTTCGATCAGGTTCAGATCTTGAGAGTTGGTGGGCCAGCACATCAACTGGAACTGCAACTGTGTTCTTCAAACCACTCCATTACGCTCCTGGCCTTGTGACATGGTGCACTATCTTGTTGAAAGAGACACTGCTGTTGGGGAAATGATCATCATGAAAGGGTATATGATACTCCTTGCCTTGCATGAGCTCCACTGGACACACAAATGCCCAAGTGAATATTTCCTAGAGCATAATGGAGCAGCCACCAGTTTGTCTCCATCCTGCAGTATAGGCTTCAAGGAGCTGTTCCCTGGGAAGATGATGGATTTGTGTCCTCCCAATGGCATGATGATGAAGGTATTGAGATCCATCAGACCGTGCAGTCCTTTGCACACTACACCAAAATCCAGTGCCGATGGTCAGGTGCCCATTTCAGTCGTAGCTGCCGATGTCGTGGTTTTACCACTGCCACATACATGGGTCATCAGCTGCGGAGGCCTATTGCTAGGAGTGTTCGGAGCACTGTGTGTTCAGACACACTTGTACTCCGCCCAGCATTAAAGTCTGATGTTAGTTTTGCCACAGTTCATTGCCTGTCCTGTTTTACTGGTCTGCCCAGCCTATGATGTCCAACACCTGTAATGAGGTGTGGCAGCCCAACTTGTCAATGTCTGGACGTGGTTTCACCACATATTGAAGATACTCACAACAGCACTCCTTGAACACCCTGCAAGTCATGCAGTTTCTAAAATGCTCATGCCATACCTCCAAGCAACACAATTTGCCCTTGGTCAAACTCAGATAGATTGCATACTTTCCCTATTCAAGACACGGACAGCGTGCTCACTGATACTACACGCACCATGCATTTATCTAACTAGCCGTCATTCCTTGCCATGTGACGCTGCTATCACCTGGACAAATTTATATTGATAGCAGGTCGGTGGTCATAAAGTTCTGGAAGATCATGGTATATGGATAAGAGGCAACTCCCCTCAGTTTGCCAAATAATTTCCAACTAAGTTGCTGAAAATGCCCCTTGACGCCTCTGGCCAGTAATATATGATGCTGTGCAGCAAGCTACGTTAATTAAGTATTAACTGTATTTTTCTTACTTGTCACTTCTTCTTCCGTGTGTTTTTTGCTTTTAGGAAGCTTTAATTTTCAAGTGCTAGTAATAGTGTTCTATAGATTTCGTGTTTGTTTTGAATACAGCCAGAGAGAATCCCTTTAGTCAGCTGTAGTGCCGGTAGTGATAGTGAGGGGACTGATGACCATAGATGTTAAGTCCCATAGTGCTCAGAACCAACCATTTTGTAGTGATAGTGTTTGCTTTGAATACAGACCAGAGACAGGTAGTGCTTATTTTCATTGTTTTCAACAAGAAATGTCTAGTAACCACAGTTTAGTCAGCTATCAGCCGCCTTTAGTGAATTAGCAGTCTAGTTAAAAGTTGATTAACTCTCTACAGTAAATTGTTGATTTCTTAGGATGGATAGGATGTGTGACCGCTGTGTACGGACGCAGGAGAAGCTGGCCACTGTTCGCGAACAGCTGAACGTGTTGATGGCCATGGTCAGCCATCTTCAGGCTGCTGCCTCGGAGTGTAGCAGCAGTGGGGACTCTGGTGCGTCGCATGGTACACCCCAGGTGTTACATGCTTCACCCACGGTCCCTGCTGTTGAGACATCTTCGCAGGTACCGGGCGCAGTTGGGCCACCCTCTCCCCAAGGGGAGTGGTGGGTTCAGCGGCATTCACGGCACACAGGGCGGAGGGTCAATGTGGAGGCTGGCCGTGTGGCATCGCCCGCTCTGCCTGTGAGTGGACATGCGGCCGCTCTTTCAGCAAGGTCCGAGCAGGCACACGGGGATAGGGGTTTATTGGTGATTGGGAGCTCCAACGTTAGGTGGGTGATGGAGCCCCTTAGGGAAATTACGGAAAAGTCTGGGAAGAAGGCCAGTGTTCACTCTGTCTGCTTGCCGGGGGGTCTCATCCGAGATGTGGAGGAGGCCCTGCCGGTGGCAATAGAGATCACTGGGTGCACCCAACTGCTAATTGTTTGCTCATGTCGGAACCAATGACTCCTGCCGTCTGGGTTCAAAGGTCATCCTCAGTTCAAACAGGCGGTTGGCGGAGTTGGTGAAGGCAGAAAGTCTCGCTCGCGGGGTGGAATCTGAGCTAAGTATTTGTAGCATCGTTCCCAGAACCAATCTAGGTACTCTGGCTTGGAGCCAAGTGGAAGGCTTAAACCAGAGGCTCAGACGATTCTGCAGAAATCTGGGATGTAAATTTCATGACCTCCACTATCGGGTGGAGAAATGTAGGGTCCCCCTGAATAGGTCAGGCGTGCACTAGACGCAGGAAGCAGCTACAAGGGTAGCGGAGTACATGTGGAATGCACATGTGGGTTTTTTAGGTTAGAGAATTCCCTCCCTAGGCCCGACAAGGTGCCTCCTGAGACGCGACAAGATAGTAGTAAGCAAAATGCAACAGGGAATGACAATATTAATGTGGTAATAGTAAACTGCAGGAGCATCTATAGAAAGGTCCCAGAACTGCTCTCGTTAATAAACAGTCACAATGCCCACATAGTACTAGGGACAGAAATTTGGCTGAAACCAGATGCAAACAGTAATGAAATTCTTAACTCAGATTGGAATGTATACTGCAGAGATAGGCTCGACAGTGAAGGGGGAGGCGTGTTTATAGCGATAAGAAGTGCAATAGTATCGAAGGAAATTGACGGAGATCCGAAGTGTGAAATAATTTGGGTGAAGGTCACGGTTAAAGCAGGCTCAAACATGGTAATTGGATGTCTCTATAGGCCCCCTGGCTCAGCAGCTGTTGTGGCAGAGCACCTGAAGGAAAATTTGGAAAATATTTCGAGTAGATTTCCCCACCATGTTATACTTCTGGGTGGAGATTTTAATTTGCCGGATATAGACTGGGAGACTCAAACGCTTATTTCAGGTGGCAGGGACAAAGAATCCAGTGAATTTTTGTAACTGCATTATCTGAAAACTACCTTGAGCAGTTAAACAGAGAACCGACTCGTGGTGATAACATATTAGACCTTCTGGTGACAAACAGACCCGAACTATTTGAAACAGTTAATGCAGAACAGGGAATCAGTGATCATAAAGCTGTTACTGCATTGATGATTTCAGCCATGAATAGAAATATTAAAAAAGGTAGGAAGATTTTTCTGTTTAGCAAAAGTGACAAAAAGCAGATTTCAGAGTACTTGATGACTCAACACAAAAGTACAGATAGTGTTGAGGATCAGTGGACAAAGTTCTAAACCATCGTACAATATGCATTAGATGAGTATGTGCCAAGCAAGATCATAAGAGATGGAAAAGAGCTACCGTGGTGCAATAACCGAGTTAGAAAACTGCTGCGGAAGCAAAGGGAACTTCACAGCAAACATAAACATAGCCAAATACCTTGCAGAAAAACAAAATTTACGCGAAGTGCAATGTAGTGTGAGGAGGGCTATGTGAGAGGTGTTCAATGAATTCGAAAGTAAAGTTCTATGTACTGACTTGGCAGAAAATCCTAAGAAATTTTGGTCTTATGTCAAAGTGGTAGGTGGATCAAAACAAAATGTCCAGACACTCTGTGACCAAAATGGTACTGAAACAGAGGATGACAGACTAAAGGCCAAAATACTAAATGTCTTTTTCCAAAGCTGTTTCACAGAGGAAGAGTGCACTATAGTTCCTTCTCTAGGTTGTCACACAGATGACAAGTTGGTAGATATCGAAATAGACGATAGAGGGATAGAGAAACAATTAAAATTGCTCAAAAGAGGAAAGGCTGCTGGGCTTGATGGGATACCAGTTCCATTTTACACAGAGTACGTGAAGGAACTTGCCCCCCTTCTTGCAGTGGTGTACCGTAGGTCTCTAGAAGAGCATAGCTTTTCAAAGGATTGGAAAAGGGCACAGGTCATCCCCGTTTTCAAGAAGGGACGTCGAACAGATGTGCAGAATTATGGACCTATACATACCTCTAACGTCGATCAGTTGTAGAAATTTGGAACACGTATTATGTTCGAGTATAATGACTTTTCTGGAGACTAGAAATCTACTCTGTAGGAATCAGCATGGGTTTCGAAAAAGACAATCGTGTGAAACCCAGCTCGCGCTATTCGTCCACGAGACTCAGAGGGCCATAGACACGGGTTCCGAGGTAGATGCCATGTTTCTTGACTTCCGCAAGGTGTTCAATACAGTTCCCCACAGTCATTTAATGAACAAAGTAAGAGCATATGGACTATCAGACCAATTGTGTGATTGGATTGAAGAGTTCCTAGATAACAGAACATGACATGTCATTCTCAATGGAGAGAAGCCTTGTGAAGTAAGAGTGATTTCAGGCATGCCGCAGGGGAGTGTCGTAGGACTGTTGCTATTCACAATATACATAAATGACCTTGTGGATAACATCGGAAGGTCACTGAGGCTTTTTGCAGATGATGCTGTGGTATATTGAGAGGTTGTAACAATGGAAAATGGTACTGAAATGCAGGAGAATCTGCAGCGAATTGATGCATGGTGCAGGGAATGGCAATTGAATCTCAATGTAGACAAGTGTAATGTGCTGCGAATACATAGAAAGAAAGATCCCTCATCATTTAGCTACAATATAGCAGGCCAACAACTGGAAGCAGTTAATTCCATAAATTATGTGGAAGTAGGCATTATGAGTGATTTAAAATGGAATGATCATATAAAGTTGATTGTCGGTAAAGCAGATGCCAGACTGAGATTCATTGGAAGAATCCTAATCAAATGCAATCCGAAAACAAAGGAAGTAGGTTACAGTACACTAGTTCGCCCACTGCTTGAATACTGCTCACTGGTGTGGGATCCGTACCAGATAGGGTTGATAGGAGAGATAGAGAAGATCCAACGAAGAGCAGGGCACTTCGTTACAGGATCATTTAGTAATTGTGAAAGCGTTACGGAGATGATAGATAAACTCCAGTGGAAGACTCTGCAGGAGAGACTCTCAGTAGCTCGGTATGGGCTTTTGTTGAAGTTTCGAGAACATACCTTCACCGAGGAGTCAAGCAGTATATTGCTCCTTCCTACGTATATCTCGCGAAGAGACCATGAGGATAAAATCAGAGAGATTAGAGCCAACACAGAGGCATACCGACAATCTTTCTTTCCACTAACAATACGAGACTGGAATAGAAGGGAGAACTGAGAGAGGTACCCTCCGCCACACACCGTCAGGTGGCTTGCGGAATATGGATGTAGATGTAGATGTAGATATGACTATGACTGACTATATATATGCTGCATATTATTAATTAATTTCAAAGTGTGATGGGAATATACAGGATGTTTCCTTAAAATCACACAAAGCTGAAATGAAATAGTGGCCATAGCACTATGTATTTTGATATAGGGTCATCTGGTCTTTGTGGGCAGTGATGAAGGTACGGTTACAAAATTGTATGTGAACCATGATGTTCTTGTAGTTTACCTATCATCCAGAAGGTGCCTCTGTTACATTTAAATATACTTTTTATAGTTATATGGAAGAACTATTAGAAAATTTCAACTCCTTCCAGAAAGACAATTTTGTATTTGTATATTTCAGTGATGATTTCTCCAAACCTAATAAATTTAAATATGAATGTGAAAGGTATACTGAAGTTTCTGAAGGGTTCTATATGTCTGAAATAGTGCATATGTTCACACTGTGAGTGCTGTTATTCTTAAAAACTGATCTGTAGCCTCCTGAAATACTATTCAGACAACTGCGTAGCTATTCTTGATATGAATTTCTTGATTGTTGCAACTGTTCCCATGCTGGAATCTGGAAGCTCCAATCTATTCTCAATCTTCTCTATCAAAATAATAGAAAGCTCTTCCATTCAATACAGTTATATTGCAGCTCCAGTTATGATATTGTAAGTAAGGTAACATTTCATTTACAATTCGTGAGCACATATTGATCTGACATTAACCTCCTATAATGTTCATGAAGTACAGTTCTATACATTATTTACAATGGAATGAATTTTCTTTCCTTTTCCTTGTCTGGCATATGCACAGCTGTCATGCGATATCAGTTTTCTCAATTGTGTGCCTTGCTTTTCTGAGCTGGGACATCATAGATGGAATAGCTTCCCATCCAGTAAGTACCAGAACACACAGAAAAACTGCTAAGTCGTGCCTTGGAGACATATGGCATCCATCAGGGCCAGTGTACATGAAAACACAACACAACTTCCAGACAGTTTACAATTGTAAACTCACTCCGTCTTCAGGCCACGAGTGGCCTACCGGGACCATCCGACCGCCGTGTCATCCTCGGTGGAGGATGCGGATAGGAGGGGCAGGGGGTCAGCACACCGCTCTCCCGGTCGTAAGATGGTATTCTTGACCCAAGCCGCTACTATTCGGTCGAGTAGCTCCTCAATTGGCATCACGAGGCTTAGTTCACCCCGAAAAATGGCAACAGTGCATAGCGGCCTGGATGGTCACCCATCCAAGTCCCGACCACACCCGACAGCGCTTAACTTCGGTGATCTCATGGGAACCGGTGTACTCACTGTGGCAAGGCTGTTGCCACAATTGTAAACAAATGAACTAATAATAAATGCTTCCACTGAGGTGATTATCTTTCATTAGTCATGTAAACATTGGGTAACAAATCACTTTACCAAAAAAGTTATATATCACAACACATATCTGCACCTTTAAATTGAATGATGTCATTGCAACCATAGTAAACAACTACATAAAAGATATTTGTCGTTCTGAACACACTTTAGGATTAACCACTAAAATAATGACAATTTGTCTCTCTTATTTTATCAATTTTTAAAATTCTTGCACTGGTATCTGTTTATGCATAGCATTTGTGCTGAATATCAACTCCCATAAAATTCAAATTAGCCATAATGTGACTTAGCTAATTAAAACCTTTGTCTCCGTTCATGTTTACCTGTGGAATAACTGCAAAGAGGGCTTGTAAATCAGTTGAACCTGTAATTTATACACCAGTTCTTCAGTTACATCAGGGTAAGAAGACATCACTTAACTATGCTCATTAGTCTGGAAGCTACTTGTACATTTGCTACATCTTTGTCAATCCTGCGAAAACAGTTTTAATATTTGGATAAGAGAAGGATTTCCTCAATGGAAATTGTTGAATGTGGAAAGAAGAATGATAGATGTGGTACTCCAAGTGGAGAAGAAATAAAGGAAAGAAATGACTATAAATATTAGAATCAAAGAAAGAAAGAAAACAGGCCTCAACAACAGAAATCCATCTCACTCCCTGCCACAAGGATCCCTCCCTGGGAGGTACTTCACCAGTTGTCTGGAGGACGAACATGTTCATCAATCCTATAGAATGGATACCACTGGCTTCACATCCACAGGCCTAAAAAATTTGTTTTAACACCCTGTCATTAAGAAATTAAAGAATGTGTAGCAACACAAATAGTAACCTCTATCCAATTAATTAGCTAAAGTACTAAAGGAAGTTGTGAGTCATATCCCTCACTGCCGTGCAGTGTCTCAACTGCACACAGCTGTGTGCGCTGTTGTGGCACACTCAGCACTGAAAGGGTTAAGAGAGAACTTCAATTTGTAGTTAGAAGTGACATGATTTCTTTGAGTGAAGAAAACATTTTGAGCTATCAGTGTAGAGTTAAAAGAACAAAATTCACTTAAAAACTGATTATACTGAATTTATATAGGGATCCTAATGATAATGTCAGTATTTTTTTTACTAAGTTAATGCACTTGCTAGAGATATGTACTCCTAAAGGACATATTCTTATTTGTGCAAATTCAGATGCAATATGATTAAAGTGGATTAAGTCACCAACAGGTTTTTGAATATTTTGTACAGTTATGGTAGCTATCTCACAATGGGTAACAAGTGCAACAAGAATAACCAAACACTCTTTATCAGTTATTGATCACATCCTAATAGTTATCAACAAAAAATACTGTGAGGTTGCCATTAAAAACCTTGTGTTGTGAGATCATTTTTTTCAAAATGCAAAACTTAAAATGTCTGCAAAGAAAAGACGAAAGTGTGTAGCTACAGAAAGGTGTACTCCATATCAAAAAGCAGTGAACTTGCAGTGCAGATGACCAGCCAGATCTGTTCAGAAGTATATCCAGGAACATTTAAATGAAAAAATTAACAAATTCATGACTACATTCAAACTAAAATTTGGGGAGACATTTCCTAAAAGAGTATATTATGTTTGAGAATCTAATACAAAGAACTTGTCAACAAAAGGTGTCAGAAAATCCTCTGAAATACTCAAATATCTCAGCTCTATCAAAGATAATGGGAGTGACTGAGCCATCTTACAGTTTTTTCTCAGGTACAAAAGTGTGTGTAAGAGACTGCTGCAGCAGGCAAAAAGAATCCAAAATGATCTAACCATACAGAACTCAAACAATAAAGGAAAAGCAATTTGTAATATAGTAAAACAATTAACTGGTCGCACAAAGCCAAAAAAGATAAACATAAAAATGAGAAATAAAGACAGCTTAATAGGTAACCCTAAGGACCTGGCCAACTTTGCAAACAATTACTTTAGTAATATAGCAATCAAACTGTACGAAAAGCTTCCCAAATCACAGCATACACTACAGATAACTATGTACCTTATACAGTGCTACTACTGTCCACAAATGGTATAATACATAAATTTAAGAGTAAAATGTCCTCAATCTAGAGAAGGCTCCAATGTGTTAACTGTAGAAGTCTGGGACCAATTGAGATGGTGGGTTGTCATGAGGATGTTGACTGATCATGGCCTAATAAAACATCATTAACAGTCTTTTTTTTTTTTAATTAGAAAGCAAGCTACAGCACTCGTAGCATTGTTCAGCAGTGGCAACACCCACTTGGACTGTGCTGACAGCAGCGTATTGGTGCAGCAGGCAGCCAGCACCCTGCTGGTGGCTAGGCTGGAATGCTGACGCGTGATGTCTATGGCAGCAAGTGCACCATCTTGGTGCTACTCTGCAGCTCAGGGAAGGGCACACCAGCAGATTCAGAAGCCTGCCATGATTCTTGTAGAGGATTGCAGCCTCCAGCACTGTTGTCTACCCTTGTGAGCAAGGCAGGCATACAGCATCAATTTGCCTGCAAAAGTTCAAGTGGTGGAACTTCCTCACTGCCCCAGTCACAAATGGTGGCCCTAATGGGCAGAAGGATGGCTGCTACTGGAGTGATCACACAGATGGCCCACCAGCTGGAAGGTACCAGGTCCATAGGAGTTGACTTGAACTAGTAGTAGGCTCATCAGTGATGGAGCCCGTGACTCGTAGTGGCCGCTTCCAGAATCATGTCACCATATTGCCTGGTATATTTCTTCCTTCATAGATGGTGCTGCCAGAATGAGATGCCTTTGGCTAAAAATGATGGGTATTTACACAGGCTCTGTACCTACTTGTTGCACCAAGGCATCACATCCAACCACGTACACCAAAACAAGGTGGGAGCCAGAAGGTGTAGCAAGTGACTTTGCGAAGGTGTAGCAAGTGACTTTGCTGCTATTGCCATCGTCACCCTACCTTTCTACAGTGTCATTGGTATTGTGGCCGACGGCTCTGTCTCACAAAGTGGTAACAGGGTGATGGTATTGCTGCATCTGATGTAATGGTGTTGTGGTCAGCTTTGCTCTCACTTGTTTCCATCCTCCATTTCCAACAGCAGTGACAGCATTGCTGTTTAACACCATAGTGCTGAAAAATAGTGGCAGCACTACATAAATCACCTCCCCCCCTCTCCTCACCCCAGTAAATCCAGTCTCTTGTTCTTAGCTCAGGGTCATTCTGCAAAGACTCAACATACATTTCCACACTAATAATAGTATACTATACATTTTCCTAAGTGTAGACAGTTTGACTCCCAAGTTCATCAAATGTATATTAAGCCTACTACACTAGCTCACTGCCATTTTATTAACATGTGTTCTGCAATTTCTTTAGGTGATTACTTATCAACTAACAGAGTAATGTTAACAAATTCTTCACCCCCATTGGATATCCCTTAATATCTGTTTAACAGAGAATCAGCTTAATACACTCCTGGAAATGGAAAAAAGAACACATTGACACCGGTGTGTCAGACCCACCATACTTGCTCCGGACACTGCGAGAGGGCTGTACAAGCAATGATCACACGCACGGCACAGCGGACACACCAGGAACCGCGGTGTTGGCCGTCGAATGGCGCTAGCTGCGCAGCATTTGTGCACCGCCGCCGTCAGTGTCAGCCAGTTTGCCGTGGCATACGGAGCTCCATCGCAGTCTTTAACACTGGTAGCACGCCGCGACAGCGTGGATGTGAACCGTATGTGCAGTTGACGGACTTTGAGCGAGGGTGTATAGTGGGCATGCGGGAGGCCGGGTGGACGTACCGCCGAACTGCTCAACACGTGGGGCGTGAGGTCTCCACAGTACATCGATGTTGTCGCCAGTGGTCGGCGGAAGGTGCACGTGCCCGTCGACCTGGGACCGGACCGCAGCGACGCACGGATGCACGCCAAGACCGTAGGATCCTACGCAGTGCCGTAGGGGACCGCACCGCCACTTCCCAGCAAATTAGGGACACTGTTGCTCCTGGGGTATTGGCGAGGACCATTCGAAACCGTCTCCACGAAGCTGGGCTACGGTCCCGCACACCGTTAGGCTGTCTTCCACTCACGCCCCAACATCGTGCAGCCCGCCTCCAGTGGTGTCGCGACAGGCGTGAATGGAGGGACGAATGGAGACGTGTCGTCTTCAGCGATGAGAGTCGCTTCTGCCTTGGTGCCAATGATGGTCGTATGCGTGTTTGGCGCCGTGCAGGTGAGCGCCACAATCAGGACTGCATACGACCGAGGCACACAGGGCCAACACCCGGCATCATGGTGTGGGGAGCGATCTCCTACACTGGCCGTACACCACTGGTGATCGTCGAGGGGACACTGAATAGTGCACGGTACATCCAAACCGTCATCGAACCCATCGTTCTACCATTCCTAGACCGGCAAGGGAACTTGCTGTTCCAACAGGACAATGCACGTCCGCATGTATCCCGTGCCACCCAACGTGCTCTAGAAGGTGTAAGTCAACTACCCTGGCCAGCAAGATCTCCGGATCTGTCCCCCATTGAGCATGTTTGGGACTGGATGAAGCGTCGTCTCACGCGGTCTGCACGTCCAGCACGAACGCTGGTCCAACTGAGGCGCCAGGTGGAAATGGCATGGCAAGCCGTTCCACAGGACTACATCCAGCATCTCTACGATCGTCTCCATGGGAGAATAGCAGCCTGCATTGCTGCGAAAGGTGGATATACACTGTACTAGTGCCGACATTGTGCATGCTCTGTTGCCTGTGTCTATGTGCCTGTGGTTCTGTCAGTGTGATCATGTGATGTATCTGACCCCAGGAATGTGTCAATAAAGTTTCCCCTTCCTGGGACAATGAATTCACGGTGTTCTTATTTCAATTTCCAGGAGTGTAGATCCCTTGCAAAATTACACAAAACAAAGTACAATAGTTACACTAATTTCCTCTAATACACATAGCACTGGTAATTCTTCATCATGTCATAAACTGCTTACATCTCTTCCTACCCATAATTAAAAAAAATTCTTAAAGCATTATGTCATCAGCACTATAGCTCAAGATCCAATCACACAAAACAGTCAAAAAATCTCCAACATCATCTGTAAAAGATCGTTAATCATGGATACAAATATTCCTATCATTCATCACAAAAAAATGAAATGAAATGATGTATGGCAATAAATATAGAACAAATGAGTAGAACACTGGAATAAGTTTTTCCCTCTGAACAATCTCTTGTGTTTCTCGCTTAATTGCATCCTACACTTGTCAGTTAGTCCAACCTACTGGTATCTGGTGTACATGGGTGGGTGGCTCTCTGCCTAAAGTAAATAAAGGCTGCACAGCACAGAGTCAAAGCTATTAATGTACTGGATATCATGACACTCAAGGACACAACCACATGATATCGGTTACAAAGTATTGCTATAAGTGTTGTGGCACCTGTTCTCAGAAATATGCCACTCCTGGGTTGCTATGAGTTGGTTCAGTGTGCGCATGATTTTAGGTTCTAGAGTACTATAGTGACAGGTCAGGTTTTGTGCTGGGAATACCCCTAACAGTTTATCCAGCCAGTAGAACAGTGGCAGATTTTTGTTCATCCTGGTGATTCTTGTAAAAGTGGAGTTGGTGCATTGGCTCCACTATGGCACAAGCTGTCCTGTTTCATCGCTCAGTGACCTGCTGCCATGCAGATCCAATTGCGTCACCCCTCTAAGTCTCCCTTGCTCATAACAATTCACTACTACTGCTACTGCTACTATGGCATGTTTGTGGAGTAGATCCAGTGCAAGCCTGCTCACTGAAAATAGAATTGTGGTTCCAGAACATCCCATTTGCATCCCTATTTGTCTGTCTTGCCTAACAATAACTGACTTTCGCATGTTTTGTTGCCAGTCTGGAACAAAGGGACCACTTGTTCCTTCTGTCAGTTCAGAATTCTTCCTTTGACATTACAACATGCCTTCCCCTACCCTCTGAGATTAGCATTACCTCCCTGGTCTTTAATTGCACATGCTTCACTAGGGCTCTCCACTTCATCGAGTAAGGGTGGATGGTAGAATACTTATACCATGTGTGGACATCTGCTGCCAGTAACTGAACCAGCACATAGAGCTGTGTTTGGTCTGTCCTGATTTCCACTGTTGCCACATGGCAGTATACAGTAGAGTCTGTTTGCTTGTCTTGGTGAAGAGCTCCATTTCTGGAGGTAATGCCCTCTGAACCTTTCTTAAGCCAGCCAGGTACTGTTCCAGTGCCAGTAGCACCAGAGTCAACTGTCTGTGCTTGACATGGTGTATGGCTTCCAATAATTCCATCAATTTCATATGAGCAGCCCTTATGCTGTCAGTTAGTAACTGGAAAACCTTACAGCCATTACCCTCATATAAATAAAATCATGTTTGTATAACCCCAGTATCCTTGTTCACCATATCTACAGTTGTCTTACATATTCCGTTAGCTCTGTGGTCAGCTTTCACAAAGTGTGTGTGTTGTTTACCACATCCTGCTCCAAGTTCAACAGTTGCATAGTGTGCCCTTCTAGTATTACTGATAATTTTAAAACTATGGCACCCACAGTTAAAGTAGTTATACATAATTGACTGACCAGTTCATACAGTATAACAGGTATTTACACATAAGTGTTAAAACTATTGAAATATAAAACTGAATGAAAAATGCAATAGTCCACTGTAGCTATATTTATTTAAGGCAAAAAAAGATCCACACAACCAGCTTCATAACTTTTAAGTTACATGTTCTGGCATGTATAAATGCCCTGTCATATGTAGAGGGAGTTGTTACAGAGTAACAGTTGATGTGGCTAGGCAAAGTTCTCAGCATTCTTCAACTGATAAAAACCATCATCAATGATGAATGTCCAGTCTGTGTTAAAGTCATGAACTGTCATCAGTTTACTGATTAAAATATGTTCCTGCAAGACTGTGTCAAGCAACAGACAATGCCCCTCATAAATGTTACCCATGAAAATATTGAGTCTGGAAGCTGACAGCTTATGTATATTGGTCACCAACATAATCATAAACATAGCATCAGACAACTAAAGCTACGAGGTGTGCAGTGTGTTATCACAGCATATGAAATGGCTGCTGTTGGGTTACTGGCAAACTTTAATAGTTTAAAGCTGTATGTAAACACTGTTATACAGTATGAATTGACCAATCAGTCATGTATTCTAGTAGCACTTTGTTACTATATGCCACTTCCCTTGTTCTTCCCATGGTGCCATTCAGTACTCTGAGATCATTGTTGTTTGCACACCCAATTACTGTTTTTAATATTTTCTCAACAGCATCCAAACATCTCGTTTTTCACCATTGCGAGTTTTGTGGTACTACATGTATTACTTGCTGCAATTGCCCCTGTAACCACTTGTAGGACATGCACACCCTGCTATATTTCTCCAAATATTCCTTTATTTTTGCTTCCCATTCTAATTTCGAAAATATTTCCTCCAACTTCCACACCTCATTCCTCATTTCCCGTATGTCAGCCTAAGAGCCCATCAGTGACTGGTGAGTATAATAAGAGTATATACTTTTGCCTGGTGAACAGCACCCCACTTTCCAATGCCCATGAGATCCGACCTCTAGCATGCAGCAACCTGGGAAAAATAAGCCATTCTTATTCCCCCCCCCCCCCCTTGAAAAGACCTGACATCCTCCACACCACTTCTTGCATGAAAGGGGGGGGGGGGGGGCAAGGCCGGAACCCCTGATGCAAATCAACAATTTTTACGGATTTCCTCCATAGTCTTTCTAACAAAGGAACCGTGCTGTGCGACAATTACTAGCTGTCCTCCCCAACTCTTCCATAAGTGCACCTTAATTAATGTTTCAGCCCAAAATAATCTTACTCACTACTTACGTTAAACTAAATTTCATGGCACTCCACATCTCTCTTTCTTGCTTCTGAGATATCAACCCTTACAGTATCACACCAGTAGATGGTGCAAGATCTTTTGGTTTTCATTCTCCCTATGCTTTCTTGCTCTTTCTTAGCTATTGGCACTGACTCCTGTGGCGATGATTCTGGAGGCCTTGAAACATTCAAGTTGGCAAATGTAACTAGATATTTACTCGTGACATAAACTCAGCCACTTGGTATGGCCCCTGGTACCATGAAATAAACTTATTAATATTACCCTTTGGGTTATATGGACTTGATAGGATCACCCATAGTCCTACTCTATACTTGCTAACTTTCCTGTACGTTTCTCCACCCCTTCCTGACATTCCAGGGCTCTGACTTTTGCCCTCTACACGTTTCCATACGCCCCTTAATATCTTTATGAAATTCCAAACAATCTGTACCTTCTGATTTTTGGTTTGGTTATATTGAATGGTGAAGGCATCTTCCCCCATACACTGCCTCAAATGGAGAAAGCCCAGTGCTGGTGTGCGTTTTGGAATTATGTGTTGCAATGACAATTGGTGAGTAAGCATCTCAGTCATTAAGGTTGTTGCTGAGATAGTAACCCAATACCCTATGAATAGTACAGTGCACACATTCCATTCTACCATTAGTTTTTGAGTGCAATGAGCTATTACTTAGTTTCTGAACTCATAGGAAATGACATAATTGCTTCCCCAAGTGTGACATGAATTTAATACCTCGGTCTGTGATTACCATTTCAGGGACACCATCTTCAACAACTAATTATTCACCATGGCTCTGCCACTGTCGTTGCTTGTTGATTTGAAATGTCAATCATAGCAGTGTATCATAAGAAATGATCAATAGCAATTAGAGTGTTACAATTTCCCACTTGTGTCTGGCAAAAAAGATCATAAAATATCCATCCCTATTGTCTCAAAAGGCTTGGCTGTCTCTGGTAACCTCTGTAGCAGTGCTTTCTAAAGCAATAATCCGTGAGGACAATATTGGTCTAGCGCAACAGCCATCTAGCGCTTTGCAGCAGAATAGAGAGCAGTTCTAAACTGCTGTCAATCTGCACATCCGCTCTAGGCAGCAATAATCTGCACATGCACAGAAGAGGGTACCACAGTGCTTTCTGCTTGTTATTTGCTTATTGTTAGGTGACTAATGGCCAATTTTAGATTTTTGGGTTGGAGATTTTCCGAATTTCTTCAGTAAGTAGATTTTCACAAAAGTAGTGAGATAAGCAATATTTTCTTCCAGTAGACTTTCTGTTATAGAAACAGTTTGTGAAAGCATTTTTTCTACTGATTGCTTCATATTCTATAAAAAAAAAAAAGGGATGGAGCGAAGAGGTGTCAAGCATCTTAATTCAGGCATACAGGGGGAAAGGTGTGTGTGTGTGTGTGTGTGTGTGTGTGTGTGTGTGTGTGTGTGTGTGTATGAATTGCACAACCCGCTATATAATAATAAGGTATGTTGGCAACTGTTTATTTCTGAGTAATATACATATAACGTTACATGGTGGTTTTTGGTTTGTATCATAATACCTTAGCATACAAAAGTTCGTGTTTCATTTGACTGCATCACTTGCTTTATTTCAGCATGCCAGGAAAGTGAAACTGGCAGTGATACCCCAGAAAGTCCATGCAGTTTTGCCCAGTGTGACAGATGAGGACTGCAAAACTCTGAGTGACACACACACACACACACACACACACACACACACACACACAGGGGATAGGCAAAATAATGCGAATACCTGTACTCACTTGGGAACGGTTTATTAATGAGAGTGTTAGATCCCCACTTACCCACAATACAGCTGCAATTCTTCTTGGAATACTGGCATATAATGATTGTATAGTCTCCAGTGGAACGTTATGCCTCTCTTAGAACGGAACTCCTTCTAACTCCTGTAGTGACAAGGGAGGAGAAATCTGCTCCGACATCTGTAAGCCAAAACTGCCCACATGGGTTCAATAATGTTGAAGTCTGGGGATGTGCTGGCCAGGGAAGATTCTGCAATTCAGTTGCATGCTCCTCACACCATGATTATACTGTCATGGCTGTGTGCATAATCATCCTGAGATGTGGCATCATTGTTGGGGAACAACATTTGAATCATAGGGCACACCTGATCCCTAAAATGTTCACATAATCATTGGCTGCAACATGGCCATAGAGAGTAATGATGGGACCAGCAGATTACCATGATATGACTACCCACACCATCACACTTTGATCTCCATGCTTCACAGTTGGAATACAGCAGCCAGGATTGTAGGCTTCTTTTGGAGTTCTCCAGACATAAGCCCAGCCCAATGTTGGAAATAAGAAAAACGTTGACTTGTCAGACCTATGATGTGTTTCCACTGATCAGTCATCAAGGATTTATGCTCCTGACACCATGTTTTACACTGCTTTGCATTGGCTGTCATCACTAATGGTTTCATTATAGCAGCTTGTCCAAGAATATTTGCTTTATGGAGTTCTCAGTGGACAGTGTTGTTAAATATGGGGTCTTGAAGATAGCTATTGAGCTCTCAAGTCACTTTAGCTGCCATAGTTTGATGTTGTTTTGACACAATTCGTGTTAGTGTGCAGCTATTGAGCTCTGAAGTCACTTTAGCTGCCATAGTTTGATGTTGTTTTGACACAATTCGTGTTAGTGTACAACAATGTCTGTCATTTAGTTTTGATTTGCACCCACTATTACATTTACATAATGATGTCTTTCCAGGCTTTGTGTAGGCTGTCACAACTGTCAAAACAGTTGCTTTTGTAATATTCAGTAAATTGACTGTCTTGGTTACTGATGCTCCAGCTTATCGGGCCCCCACAATCTGCTCTCTTTGTAACTCGTTTAGGTCTTTCATTGCATGCCAACCTTGGCCTCTGAATGCAAATATGAAGTGTGCTCTACTCATAAACAACCTGTAATGATGCCTAGTCTCTACTGAACATGCACAGTCCAGTGCAACACGTGTCTTACCTGTGTTGTTGACCATCAAACACAACCATCCCCTTAATACCACTGTTCACATTACTTTGCCTATCCCCTTTGTATTCCAAACTCATAAAAATAACACAAGTGAACCTGTAATAAGTACTGGTCGTTTAAAGTGTTGAAAATTGCTGTGCATACATCCACAAAAACTTTTGAAATGGTGGGCTGTGCTATTCTGTGGCTAAAAGCCAGTCTCATAAAAGATTCCCCAGTCATCAGGAAAAGTAACATTACAACCAGCCTGCAGGATAACAGGGTGTTTACCAGTATTTTATCAGTGATCTAGGCTGGTATGATCACAACACATATAAACATATGATTTAATTCTTACTTTCAAGAAGGTGAGAAAGCCTCACTCATGACTATGTCACACTTGCTAATTCTATTTTTTATCATAGACAGCAGCTGCTTGAAATAGGCCCTGTACATACTCTCAAAAATCTGAAATCCTTGCTGATCTTTGGGCCTTAGTTCTTTCATCATCGATGAATATATGCCCCTGCCCTCATCCTTTCTTTTCAGCCAGGTTAGAACCCAACAACATGTGGCTTTTCATTTTTGTCATTGTTCTGCCCTAATCCAAAGATTTACTGTCACTAACAGGTCAATAGCTCCAAAAACAAGTGGGTCCTCCATGTGCAAAACATTGTATAAATATAATTTAGATATACACATACCCCCGTAACCAAGTGTCGTAGTATAGAACTAACTGAGGAGTCTGATCTTTGGGCCCTAGTTCTTTCATCATCGATGAATATATGCCCCTGCCCTCATCCTTTCTTTTCAGCCAGGTTAGAACCCAACAACATGTGGCTTTTCATTTTTGTCATTGTTCTGCCCTAATCCAAAGATTTACTGTCACTAACAGGTCAATAGCTCCAAAAACAAGTGGGTCCTCCATGTGCAAAACATTGTATAAATATAATTTAGATATACACATACCCCCGTAACCAAGTGTCGTAGTATAGAACTAACTGAGGAGTCTGTAATTCAGAACAGTAGTAACGTACATAAGAGAATAACAGTTATTTAATAAATAATGATAAAAACAACTTCTTATTAAATGGGAACCTTGAGATTACATAAATAATTTGAACAAAAGACGTTACAATATATCACATGTTCCATTAGTGTTTCGTGTGGTAGAATGAATGACTTTACAAGAGATCAGTTGTTCTATTTGTGTTTTGCACATTACTACTGTCTACTGTGCATATGTGTCAGGTATATCCCATGTGGATGGTGTAATAGGTCGACGGAAACCAGTTACAGATTCGCACGACTGGGGTGCTGGTGCATAGCATACAGTTTAGATGCATCATGTAATAGGGGCTTAATGGCTCTGATACGCTCACTGTGAATGTGGTACTCAATTCTACACATACTGGTCTACATCCCTTTTCCTTGTCCTCCATCTGAAACGTTCTGCCACTCTTGACCCATCATTATATGTCCCCCATGATTTCTGCAATACTCTTCCTTTAGCTTAGCAGGTAGCATGGTGCACGGTCCCAGTCTCACTGGCCTACGTAACAACCCATCATGCACAATGAACTGTGGCTGTGTTATAAACGTCTTGCAGTCTGCATCAGCAGCCTGTGCTGCCTGTCACTCTACTAGAGTGTGACCTAGTGACCATTCTACTGTTACATTCCTGCTCAATCCATCTACAGGGTGTTACAAAAAGGTACGGCCAAACTTTCAGGAAACATTCCTCACACACAAAGAAAGAAAATATGTTATGTGGACATGTGTCCAGAAACGCTTACTTTCCATGTTAGAGCTCATTTTATTACTTCTCTTCAAATCACATTAATCATGGAATGGAAACACACAGCAACAGAACGTACCAGCGTGACTTCAAACACTTTGTTACAGGAAATGTTCAAAATGTCCTCCGTTAGCGAGGATACAAGCATCCACCCCCCGTCGCATGGAATCCCTGATGCGCTGATGCAGCCCGGAGAATTGCGTATTGTATCACAGCCATCCACAATACGAGCACGAAGAGTCTCTACATTTGGTACCGGGATTAGGTAGACAAGAGCTTTCAAATGCCCCCATAAATGAAAGTCAAGAGGGTTGAGATCAGGAGAGCGTGGAGGCCATGGGATTGGTCCGCCTCTACCAATCCATCGGTCACCGAATCTGTTGTTGAGAAGCGTACGAACACTTCCACTGGAATGTGCAGGAGCTCCATCGTGCATGAACCACATGTTGTGTCGTACTTGTAAAGGCACATGTTCTAGCAGCACAGGTAGAGTATCCCATATGAAATCATGATAACGTGCTCCATTGAGCATAGGTGGAAGAAACTAAAATGAGCTCTAACATGGAAATTAAGCGTTTCCGGACACATGTCCACATAACATCTTTTCTTTATTAGTGTGTGAGGAATGTTTCATGAAAGTTTGGCCGTACCTTTTTGTAACACCCTGTATATTTCCATGCTTCCTGCCTAGTTTATGGAATACTTCAAACTCAAACTCACTTAGTCTCAACACAAACTTCGTGAGTCTGCTTGATGGAGCCTTCAGCCCTAACAATCACTTGAATGCCAGTGACCAGCTACCACCTTGAATTGTTTACCATACAGATAACACCTAAGTTATGTAACCCCATACATCAGGTTCAATATTGTGTTCTCCACTGTGGAGAAATTCCTCTCAGCATTATTCAGTTGTCATGAGGCATGAGCTACAGTATGTTCTTCGCCATGTTTTACCCGATTCAAAACATATCCCAATGCCTGGTTGGTAGCGCCACATGACAGTACAAACTCCTTCTCATAATCTGGAAAGATCAATACTGGATCAATGTCACATCCTCTTTCAGCCTATCAAACAAGGTTCAACACTATGCTGTCCATTGAAATTTTACCCAATTTTACAGTAATTGCATCAATAGATGTTGTGGTGTCGATAGTTCGTATCGACCATGAAACAATATCTGTGAACTCTTATAAGCGCTCTGTCGAGCCTCCATCTTAACTTTACTTTAGACAGTTCTTTGTTATACTTCATTCTGTATGGACACAGTGTCAAGTGTAAATATATACGAGCTACAACATATACGGGAATTAAGTTTTCTATATCCCAATTACCAATCCTGTTCCCATAGTGGTGACCCCACAGTTCGTTCATGTTTCGCGTCTTCCGTGCCAGTGTTTATGCAACAGGTTATATGCTCTATGCAATGACCACGCCAAACAATGCCTTGTTCAAAAATGTGGAAGCACAACTCCGCTCACCGAGTTTCATCATTTCTTCGCCAACGGCGTATTCATCATTTACGCACAGTGATTTTCATTCTCAACCAATGCCGTGTGCTAACCTCATTAGTTTTCATTGGTCGACATCTACGCCATTAGAGTGAACAATGGACTCAGGCTTCGCATCACCAGATTATGCCCATACGACAGGAAATGTGAACTGAACAATATTTTGAATTGTGTCTCTTCAAATCGAGTGTTTCAAGAACGAAGTGATCTCCATTCAAACACATGTTTAGCCACCCATCAGCATGCTACATCAGTTACTGCTGGGCCGCATGCAATGCCGCCATTACTACAAACTGCGCCGGATCCATTCCGCACACGTGGTGTTCCAGTTGTGTCCAATTTACATGCACAATTCGGTGTTTCGCGTAACACGGACCCCTTCCCTCACCTCAGTGGCCCACCGCATGCACTACAGGTATGTTATACATCAGATAGTTTCCACACGTGTGGCGTTCTCAACCCCCCCGCCCCTCCCCGTCCCCCCTCACTTGTGGGGGTCTCCGTTTCCGGTCACTCAACTGCCTGCCACTCCCACAGCACTGCCTGTGTCTGCCACGCCGGTCTCTCGCCCTGCTCCAGAAGCGGGTCGTTTCCATCCAGCACTCATCACTCACGGTCCAGTTTCTGGGCCCCCCTCGTGTGCTGTCATCCGCCCGTTTCCACAGTACCATCCATGCCTGCCGCGCCATGTTTTCGTGACACACAGTCAACTATGCCAGCTGCCACTACTACGGATTCACTCACCTGGTTTAAATCTGGGCCTACTGCACCAGACTCTGACTTAACCTCAGTTCAGCCGTTACCCCAGGAGACACCGAAGCCACCATCATCACCCTCTCCTGGCCACCTGCCAAAGATACTGCCCTTATACGAGGACAACCCGGCATCATGGTTCGCGCTCATTGAGTGTCTGTTCGAGTTACATCATGTGTCTGACAACAATTCAAAGTTTCTTTGCCTCGTCACACACCTCCACGACCACTCGGATTTGATTTGTGACCTGCTCCTTTCGCCGCCACCTGCACCAAAATACGGGTTTACAAAGAAGACTATAATGGAACGACTTGCCTGCTCTAATCAATCTCAGACTAATAATGTTCATTGGAAGTTCACTTCTGACTTTAGCTTCTTCTATTCAAAGCACAACATTAGGATATATGGCTTCACATGGCTCTAACTCTCAGCTGCCTTCTATCTCGCAGTCCTGAGACTATCTTCTCAGTATTATCTCGATCCAGACCTGACTGTAACTGTTTTAAGTCCTCAGCCTGGCGACACCTGGCACAGGAGTAGCATCCCAGACTACCAACTGCATTCCCCCTTGGGTTGGGGCAGGTCCCCTTTTTATAACACTCGTAGTTTTTCTACAACATTCCCTCTGACGGACATTGTCAATGAGGTGTGTACATTACCGTATATGGGAAACTCACAAGGTACTTGTGTCACTGTCACGAGCTGCTATACAGGGCCTCGGTCACACACTGGCTGACCAGAGGCTGTTTCCATGTGTACATAGCCTGTGCACTGACCATCACCAGTCTGTCGCTCTTTGAATACCCGACTGCATCAACTCTTCCGTCGTCTTCCCAAGTGGCCCCTTGCTTACAACTTTGAATTTAATGCCGCACTTCATCCCTTAACGGTGGATTTTGCGACAAATTATTTAGAATGGTCGGCTGGCCTCAGTTAATGTTTATAATGGAATGTGTTAACAACTGAGCTGAGATCTTTGCGTACACAATATGCAGTTTTTGGCGTACTGTACCACATCCCACTTATGCATTCTCCTCCAATAATTTTTTGCAACACGTTATTCTGCAGCTCTCAGTCTACATCTACATCCATATTCCGCAAGCCACCAGACGGTACGTGGCGGAGGGTACTTTGAGTACCTCTATCAGTTCTCCTTTTTATTCCAGTCTCGTGTTGTTCGTGGAAAGAAAGATTGTTGGTATGCCTCTGTGTGGGCTCTAATCTCTCTGATTTTATCCTCATGGTCTCTTCGCGAGATATACGTAGGAAGGAGCAATATACTGCTTGACTCCTCGTTGAAGGTATGTTCTCAAAACTTCAACAAAAGCCCATACTGAGCTACTGAGCGTCTCTCTTGCAGAGTCTTCCACCGGATTTTATCTACAGTCTTCCACTGGAGTTTATCTATCATCTCCGTAACGCTTTCATGATTACTAAATGATCCTGTAATGAAGCGCGCTGCTCTCAGTTGAATCTTCTCTATCTCTTCTATCAACCCTATCTGGTACGGATCCCACACCGGTGAGCAGTATTCAAGCAGTGGGCGAACAAGTATACTGTAACCTACTTCCTTTGTTTTTGGATTGCATTTCCTTAGGATTCTTCCAATGAATCTCAGTCTGGCATCTGCTTTACCAACGATCAACTTTATATGATCATTCCATTTTAAATCACTCCTAATGCGTACTCCCAGATAATTTATGGAATTTACTGCTTCCAGTTGTTGACCTGCTATTTTGTAGCTAAATGATAAGGGATCTATCTTTCTATGTATTCGCAGCACATTGCATTTGTCTACATTGAGATTCAATTGCCAGTTAATAGATTGTGTGTAGTTGAGTCCTTGATGGAAAACAAAGATTTGGATAAGGTACAGTGTTTCATTTGCTGCGTTTATCCTATGTTCAAGAGGATGATGTAAGTTGGATAGTGCCTGTCAATTTGGATAATGTTGGTTCAGTAGAAGTAGAGTTATCAGGAGGTGCACTGATAACTGACTTGGAAGGAAGAATTAGACAGAGGGAGGAAAATTCGAAAACACGAGAGTCTGTCAGTTTAGCTACACTGCGGGAAAGTGTCACATTTAGAAGTATGTGATAGGGAGAAGATGAAAAGATTCTTACCACAATATGCGAAGTTGTATAACCCTCCAGGACTGTTATCAGCTACCCCACAAATACAGCATAGGATTCCCACTGGAAATGAACCAGCAGATATAGAAAACCATACCGAATTCCACATCGTCTACAACCAGTGATGGAGGAACTTTTAACCAGCAGCTGTGTGAAGGAATTATGGGAAAATGTACCAGCCACTATTCAGCAGTGGTAATGATTGTACTAAAAAAGAGCTCAGACAGACGTAAGGCTTATAGATTTGGTTGTGATTATTTGTTTTACGACCAAGGATTTGCAAAGTGGATACCATCCATTAGAGGTAGCACAATAGGATCAACGCAAGATGGCATGTGCAGTCCCATTCAGTCATTTTCAGCACTGGCGAATGCATTCGGATTGAAGAATGTGCTGGCTACAACAGCACATTTTGGACAGGGTACTGTGTGGTCTGAATACGAAACAATGCATGGTGTACCTGAATGATACTGTAGTCTTTCCTAAGAACATCCAGAAAAACTTGAGATGATTACACAATGTCTTTAATAGATTACGAGTGATTCAGCTAAAACTTTGTTTGGCAAAGTATCATTTTGTACTGAAAGAAGTTGACTATTTTGGCCCCATTATCAGCCAGGATGGAGTGTGAACTGACACTCAGCTTATACAAGCCGTGCAGTAATTCCCAATGTCTAGAACAGAGGAAGAACTGCAGTCCTATTATGGGACAGCTAATTGTTATAGGAAGCTTGCGCCAAAATTTGCAGAAATATCAAAACCCTGACACATTTATTAAAGAAGGGGTTGAAGTTCAATTGACACTGGAATTTGAAGAGCCTTTGTACAATTAAAGAATTTTTTGGACCCTTGATCCTATCCTCACTATTCCGTATTATCAGAAACAGTTTGTGTGTCTTGGGGCGCATTGTGAGTCAGGAATCACAGAGCATCCGACTGCTTATGCTTCTAGACAGCTAAATAAGGTGGACCAAAATTACTTGATTACTGAAATCAGGGAAGCTCAGTTTGATAAATGGAATAACAGTCCATGTTTTAAAGTTAGAACAGATCATGCAGCACTGACATTGCTCCTGGTCCTTAAAGATCTGTGTTACTACTTGACATGGTGGGCTATGTGGTCAAGTGTGTTCAGTTTTGAAGTCACACGTGGGAATCCAGACACGTTGAGTAGCAGTATGTCTCCCACAGGACTGCAGTTCTTTCTCTGTTCTAGACCTTGGGAATTCCTGCACGGCTTGTATAAGCTGAGGGTCAGTTTACACTCCATACCTGCAGACAAGTAGCAAAATGCTCAGTCCACTGACCACAATTGTCAGTTGTTCGCAACACAGTCTCACTTCAATGCTGACAACGGAGTATTGTACAAACAAAAATGTGTGATTGATGCATAACCATGCTGACACGTTTAAAGCGATGAAGCACTGAGGCAGGCTCATGATTCTACCTTCACAGGGCATGGAGACCCATGAGCCTAAGCCTACACTATGGTGAACTTCCATGCGAGCCTGGAAGCCTTGCCGCCCCCCCCCCCCCCCTCACCACCACTCAGAAACACAACACTGTTGAACTGAGTGAGTGAATACTAGCTCCACCTTCACCACTTAGCCTACAACAAGATAGATTCAAATTTCTTACACCTAGTATGACCTAACTGGCTACAGGTACACACAATCTTGTATCTAGAAAAAATTTGCACACACTTCCACCTACACAGCCAGTTAAACAATAGTCTGCCACTGATGGGGGAATCTCGTGCTAACATTTCCTGGGAGTACTGCACAGTGGCTACACTGTTCTCTCTTCTGTTTAACACTGGGGTGCAAGATCCTCCATGTGATCCCTGACCTCATGTTTGTGTGTCCCCATGCCAGCAATCTTATTCGGAGTATCCAACCTGTTTACACCTCTTACATTATGACTTTCTACAGTATCACTGAATGTGGCCTGGCTGACCACATATGGTCTCAGAATTATAAACTGCTTTCCTTTCTCTAGGCTTGGTTAGTACATCGATCCTGGCCGTAGCTGCCATTGCTATTACAGCCTAGTTTAAAGTTTGTGGAAACTCTTAAGAGGCATCTCAGGAGGCAAACCACATGAAAATATTTCTACTGCCGTATGTTCTACCTCATGCAAAATGGACTTATTGGTGTTGTCGTCACCTCTCACTTCATACATTATCTTACTTGTGCGTCTGACAAAACTGTCCACTGACTTTCCCCGTTTCTGACTTATCCCATTAAGTTATTCCTGGTAGTATCTAAATTAGTTCTTTCCTCTAGGACGGTAGTTCAGAAAGTTACCACCATTCTAGCATGGCATTGGTATTTGTGTGTGGAGCACCGTCATTGTCTCTTTGCATTTTCCCTGTCTCAGTAAGCGTCCAGCTGTGATAGTGTGAACCTCATTCTTTTGTGCATTTGCTTGTTATAACCTCAAAACATAAGCAAATGTAATAAAAAATCCCGCAAAACGTGAAGTGCAAGCAGTAATAGGATTCCTTTCAGTGCAAAAGTTTCAGGAGCTGACATGGATTGTCAATAATGTACTGCATACAGTTCAAACGTTTTGAGTGAAGGTGTTGTTTGGCAATGGGTCTTTTTAAAAGTGGTACAACAAATTTTCATGATGAGCTTTCTATTGTGAGTACTGGTCTTGTCAAGAAAACTGAAGAACATAAAAACTGACAATTCACTATCTTTGAACAAGTCCTGCAAATTTCTCATATGGTTTTGCATGAAATTGTTACCGATAACTTAGACGAACAAAAGTTCTATGGTCAGTGGGTACCAAAATCGCTGACAGATGTCCACAAAACCAAACGAATGGGATCTGCCTTGGACTTACGTTCTTGCTATGATGCAGAAGGAGAATTGTCTGTTGACAAAACTGAGATGGAATACATAGGTGCCAAAATGAAGCAACAGTTGATTGCTTAGGACCATGTCAGTTTCCCATGTACGCCAAAGAAAGCCCACCAAACTTTGTCTTCGATGAAGGTTATCGCATCAGTTTTTTAGTAGGACAAGGGAATTTTGCTGTTCGAATGTACAGAACATGGAATTATGATCACTTTAGATGTCTACTGTGAATCTTTGAAGATTTGCAGTATGCTGACATCCAGTGTTGTGTTTTTTCATGACAATGCTTATCTTCACAGTTCATAAAAAACTCTCTAGAGATTTAGAACCAATTCAGATGGGTCAGTTTTGATCATCCCCAGACTTGGCGCCAAGTGATTTTCAACTCTTCTCTCACATGAAGATGTGGTTTGCAAGGCAGCACTTTGATGATGATGACAAATTCAAAATTCTGTGAAAGATTGGCTACATGCCGATGCAGCAGAACTTAATGAAAAAGGAAATTGTAAATTCGTGAAACTCTGCAACAAATACTTGACATTAACTCATGACTATGTAGAAAAATAGCAATAAGCCATCAGTTCAAGATGTATATAATAAAATCTTTTTTCCATGCAAGTTTTTTTTCTGTACAGCCAAATAGAGGTAACTTTCTGAACGGCTCTCATATAATGCTCCAATAGTCCTTCCTACAGATCCTGCAAAGATCGAGCGTTTTGCAACATCTAATACGCATCACATATGCTCTAGCATTTGTCACTAGTTTCAGTTGGGCCATACTTAAGAACTGCTTGTCATTTCAGTTCCCTAATTTTGCACCTGTATGTAAATTGTATACAGATGTGTTCAAATTATTAGACTAAAGACCTTTTTTCCAAAACTTTACATTTATTACACATTTACATCCATATACAGAATATATTTGTACATTGAATACTTTGTCTGCATGCCTTTGTTCTTAATCCACATTTTTATTCTGTTTGGCATAGTTGTTACTAGCTTTTCACATGACATTTTAATATCATTGTTATGGTACCAAACTTCCTCTAGTTTCTCCTTGTGATCTTGTTTGGTGGTTATTGTAAATTTCCTTATCCTCTGTTTCACAATAGCTCATAAATTCTCAATTGGGTTCATGTCAGGGCTACCACCTGGCCAGGGCAACACTTTCAGTTGCTTTTCTTCTAAGTACTTGGAAAAACATTTGGCTTTGTGGCAAGGTGCCCCAACATGCATAAAATGGCATCTTTATTAGGAAACCACTCTTTAATTTGGGGGAAAAGTTTCTTTACAAGGATTTATTTATCATATTCTTGCCTCATTGTCCGTTCAACAATTTGCAATCTGTCAGGACCTTTCACGGACATCACACTCCAGATCATAACAGAAGTTGGATGCTTCACACATTGCTGCACACACTCAGCTTTGAACTGTTCTCCAGGTCTGTGATGAACATACTGGCTTCTTTCTTCCATCACAGTGAATACAGGTTAATCACTGAAGCACACCTGAAGCATGTGTACAAAGTTGCAAGTTAGAAAAGTTGGGAATAGTAACATAGGAGACCACAACAGTCCCAAAATTCAAATGTGCATTTCTTCAGTATCAATAAAACATCAGAATTTCAAGCCAAAACACCTCACTTTATACATCAGATTCACTTAATTTACCATATTATTGCGCACACCTTAGCCCAATCCTCGCTTGTCCACTCCCAAAGTTGTTTAGCCGACTGCAATCTTTTGTTTTTCATGCCATGTGTGATTTTCTGTTTTTTCCTTGGTCTTCATGCCTTTAAAACACATTCAAACAGCCTCCTCCTCATTGTCACAGGTGATACTTCAACACCCAAACCTTTCATCTGATGGCTCATGTATATAGAAGTAAGTTTACAGTTCATTGTTGCAATGTTTGTAAGTCTTCTCATTGTTCTAGGACTGATTTTTCTTTTACGTCCACGTTTTCCTTTCTTGTTTGGCATGTATTCACCACCTTCCTCTGAGCACTATGGGACTTAACATCTCAGGTCATCAGTCCCCTAGAAGTTAGAACTACTTAAACCTAACTAACCTAAGGACATCACACACATCCATGCCCGAGGCAGGATTCGAACCTGCGACCGTAGCAGTCGCGCAGTTCCAGACTGAAGCGCATAGAACCGATCTGCCACCAGCGGCTGGCAAGTGCTACCACAGCTGAAACTTTCTGAGGTCAAACATCTTTTGTCTTCCCCATAACCTCACTTTCTTTGGAAACACCTATAGCTAAAAACATGCAAGTTCACAAGCTACAGTATACAGGGTGAGTCAGGAGGAAAGGTACATGCTTTGACGGGTGATACTATTGGTGATTCTGAACAAAAAATTTCTAATGAACATATGCCCTTTTATTAACAGTCTCCAATTAAGCCAATGAAAACGGCTAAGAATGGGAAAGGTGCAGGTGATGTAAATTAAGATACTGTTATGATATGGTTTGTTTAATTGTGTACATTTCCTCACAGATGATATTCAAACAGTCCACTGTCAACTTCAATGCATGTTGCTGCTCTCGTAGACAGGAGTTGTGTCGCCAATTGGGGCTGAGTTTTGCATTCCTTTACCTGGCACAAGCGCGTAAAATACAAGCGAGAAGTTCCTATCTTGTGTCCACTCTACGCTTGTAGACATCACTCTTCAGGCACCCCCATAAACAGTAATCCAACAGGATAAGTTCAGGTGATCTTGGTGGCCAAGCAATGACTCCACGGTGACTGATCCAACGACCAGCATTCGTTGTGTTGAGATACTGCGTCACTGGCCATACAGAACGTATAGGAGCTCCATCATGCTGAAAGTACATACGAGCTCGTGTTGCCAAAGGGATATCCTGCACATATCCTGGTAACACATTTTGAAGAAACTCAAGATACTGTGTCCCAGTAAGATGGTTATCTAAAATAACTGGACCGTTGAGTTGGCCATCAATAATACCGCAACACACGTTGACTGAGAAACATAACTGAAAATTCGTTTCCACAGTAGTGTGCACATTTTCATTTGCCAATATATGAGATCTGCGCATGTTGTTGATGCCGTTGCGGATGAATATTGACTCATCAGTGAACAGAATATGTGGAATTTATCAATCATTGGCAATGATCCACTGACAGAATTCTTGCCACGTGGTAGCATCTTCTTCATGTTGTACACTCTGCCAATGAAAGGAATACAGACCATGCTTGTATACTGTGCATATAACTCTTGTTTGTGGAATACCAAGTGGGCAGCAATTCTTCTAGAGCTAGTAGAAGGGTTGCGTTCCACTATTTGAAGAATGTTCTCAGCTTCACTAAGAGTTTGTTGTATGGGACGTTCAGACACAACATTTATACTGGGAAGCATACCATGCTCACGCAATCAGTGAAACACCCTGCTATCTGGCACTATGCGATTCCGAAATCAGTGTTGGTATTCTCGGACAGCAGCTCTGGAATTCACTTTGGACAAACCATAGACAAACACCATGTCAGCACACTCTGCATGTGTGAATATCTGTGGCATTTTCCCTACACAAAACTGTATTCATTGTTAAACAAATCAATTATTACACTTTTCTCTCCTATTTTTGCACCAGAAAACTTGAAGAGTATCAAAAATAATCGTTTAGTTTAAAAATTTGAACATGTCTGCACATATATAAAATCCTTCCCAGATTTACCCAGGAACAACGTCACTAATGAGACGGTGTTTGCATCCAGGACATGTGGGGATATGTTAGGAATTGACTGTTCCCTTCTTTCTTCCCTTAGACTTACAAAATCCTTACCTAATATTATATTATCTTCTTGTTAATTTAACTTGTGAGAAACTTTATTAACATTTACAGTGCTGGTCTAGCACATAACGGCCACTACCTGTCGACTGGTTAAAATAAGTGATATTTTGGAAGTTATAACTTGTGTGTACAAATATATAGTTCACATTAATGATATGAATATAATAGAGGAAAACATTCCACGTGGGAAAAAATATATCTAAAAACAAACATGATGAGGCTTACCAAACAAAAGCGCTGGCAGGTCGATAGACACACAAACAAACACAAACATACACACAAAATTCAAGCTTTCGCAACAAACGGTTGCTTCGTCAGGAAAGAGGGATTGAGAGGGAAAGACGAAAGGATGTGGGTTTTAAGGGAGAGGGTAAGGAGTCATTCCAATCCCGGGAGCGGAAAGACTTACCTTAGGGGGAAAAAAGGACAGGTATACACTCGCACACACACACATATCCATCCGCACATACACAGACACAAGCAGACATTTGTAAAGGCAAAGAGTTTGGGCAGAGATGTCAGTCGAGGCGGAAGTACAGAGGCAAAGATGTTGTTGAAAGACAGGTGAGGTATGAGCGGCGGCAAATTGAAATTAGAAATTAGCGGAGATTGAGGCCTGGCGGATAGCGAGAAGAGAGGATATGCTGAAGGGCAAGTTCCCATCTCCGGAGTTCTGACAGGTTGGTGTTAGTGGGAAGTATCCAGATAACCCGGACGGTGTAACACTGTGCCAAGATGTGCTGGCCATGCACCAAGGCATGTTTAGCCACAGGGTGATCCTCATTACCAACAAACACTGTCTGCCTGTGTCCATTCATGCGAATGGACAGTTTGTTGCTGGTCATTCCCACATAGAAGGCTTCACAGTGTAGGCAGGTCAGTTGGTAAATCACATGGGTGCTTTCACACGTGGCTCTGCCTTTGATCGTGTACACCAGGGGCGGGCAGGAATTCTGCACATGTGCGGTGCACATGCACATGTGCAGTTAACAGGTGTTCTGCATGCACACAGGGGCAAGCTGGCCACCCGCTTCTCTCCCCTCCCCACCATACCGTCTCTCCGCTTCTTCCTCTGTAATGCGTTTTGTTTCCTGGCCTGCTTTATTGAATGAAGGAATAAGGTTAGTAGGAGTGCTTGAAAGTAATCATCGTTTGAAAGAGTACCTATTACCTACGATACGTTTTATTTAATTATCACAGGTGGAGTTTACAATACGTTTAATGTCTGGAACGACATTTCTACATACAGACAAACGCAAACAGTTACGCAAATTTTCATTACTGATGTTTGCTCTTAACCGAGACTTATTAATTTTCATAACTGAAAAAAATCTCTCAGAAACGTATGTCGAGCCAAACATTGACATTATCTTCGCGGCATCACGATGGAGACGACGAAACTTGTTGTGGAAAGTCGTGGTAAAAATCCATCACACGTCTTGCCAAAAGGAACCTGTCTCTCAGACGAGAATTACGCTGTAGACCTATTAATTCCATTTGCAAGCTGGGATGAATATCATCTACAGAAACAGCAGATTGTCTCGAGAACTATTCAAAACCTTGGGATAAGTAAGATATACCCCCAAATCACTGGAGAAATTCCTCTTTTATTGCATTAAGAACGGCAACATACTGAAATTTATTATAATGGGGTTCAATATTAAACTTCCGCTGACCATCGAGAATACTGTCACATATTATACATTTCCAATTGTCACGTTTTTGCACAGAGAAAAAATGATTCTCCCATTCCTTTTTAAAAGATAGCAAATCTCCAATTCTCCGTTTTCTTGATTCACTCTGCATTTTCCGGTTATTGAAATTCACTACGTAGTGGTCGCTTCGCTTCAACGTCCGCAGCATAGCCTGGAACTACACTGCGGCAACCTGCCGGCTGTCGCCACTGCTCCGTTCGACGATTGCACGCGAGCAGCACACGTGCAGCGCTGTGTGCTCATGAGCCGCGTGCAACGTTTGCCCGCCCCTGGTGTACACCTTCCGGGTTACAGGACTGGAGTAGGTGGTGGTGGGAGGGTGCATGGGACAGGTTTTACACCGGGGGCGGTTACAAGGGTAGGAGCCAGAGGGTAGGGAAGGTGGTTTGGGGATTTCATAGGGATAAACCAAGAGGTTACGAAGGTTAGGTGGACGGCGGAAAGACACTCTTGGTGGAGTGGGGAGGATTTCATGAAGGATGGATCTCATTTCAGAGCAGGATTTGAGGAAGTCGTATCCCTGCTGGAGAGCCACATTCAGAGTCTGATCCAGTCCCGGAAAGTATCCTGTCACAAGTGGGGCACTTTTGGGGTTCTTCTGTGGGAGGTTCCGGGTTTGAGGAGATGAGGAAGTGGCTCTGGTTATTTGCTTCTGTACCAGGTCGGGAGGGTAGTTGCGGGATGCGAAAGCTGTTTTCAGGTTCGTTGGTGTAATGGTCCAAGGATTCCGGACTGGAGCAGATTCGTTTGCCACGAAGACCTAGGCTGTAGGGAAGGGACCGTTTGATGTGGAATGGGTGGCAGCTGTCATAATGGAGGTACTGTTGCTTGTTGGTGGGTTTGATGTGGACGGACGTGTGAAGCTGGCCATTGGACAGGTGGAGGTCAACGTCAAGGAAAGTGGCATGGGATTTGGAGTAGGACCAGGTGAATCTGATGGAACCAAAGGAGTTGAGGTTGGAGAGGAAATTCTGGAGTTCTTCTTCACTGTGAGTCCAGATCATGAAAATGTCATCAATAAATCTGTACCAAACTTTGGGTTGGCAGGCCTGGGTAACCAAGAAGGCTTCCTCTAAGCGACCCATGAATAGGTTGGCGTACGAGGGGGCCATCCTGGTACCCATGGCTGTTCCCTTTAATTGTTGGTATGTCTGGCCTTCGAAAGTGAAGAAGTTGTGGGTCAGGATGAAGCTGGCTAAGGTAATGAGGAAAGAGGTTTTAGGTAGGGTGACAGGTGATCGACGTGAAAGGAAGTGCTCCATCGCAGCGAGGCCCTGGACATGCGGAATATTTGTTTGTAAGGAAGTGGCATCAATGGTTACAAGGATGGTTTCCGGGGGTAACAGACTGGGTAGGGATTCCAAGCGTTCGAGAAAGTGGTTGGTGTCTTTGATGAAGGATGGGAGACTGCATGTAATGGGTTGAAGGTGTTGATCTACGTAGGCAGAGATGCGTTCTGTGGGGGATTGGTAACCAGCTACAATGGGACGGCCGGGATGATTGGGTTTGTGAATTTTAGGAAGAAGGTAGAAGGTAGGGGTGCGGGGTGTTGGTGGGGTCAGGAGGTTGATGGAGTCAGGTGAAAGGTTTTGTAGGGGGCCTAAGGTTCTGAGGATTCCTTGAAGCTCCGCCTGGACATCAGGAATGGGATTACCTTGGCAAACTTTGTAAGTAGTGTTGTCTGAAAGCTGACGCAGTCCCTCAGCCACATACTCCCGACGATCAAGTACCACGGTCGTGGAACCCTTGTCCGCCGGAAGAATGACGATGGATCGGTCAGCCTTCAGATCACGGATAGCCTGGGCTTCAGCAGTGGTGATGTTGGGAGTAGGATTAAGGTTTTTTAAGAAGGATTGAGAGGCAAGGCTGGAAGTCAGAAATTCCTGGAAGGTTTGGAGAGGGTGATTTTGAGGAAGAGGAGGTGGGTCCCGCTGTGACGGAGGACGGAACTGTTCCAGGCGGGGTTCAATTTGGATAGTGTCTTGGGGGGTTGGATCATTAGGAGTAGGATTAGGATCATTTTTCTTCGTGGCAAAGTGATATTTCCAGCAGAGAGTACGGGTGTAAGACAGTAAATCTTTGACGAGGGCTGTTTGGTTGAATCTGGGAGTGGGGCTGAAGGTGAGGCCTTTGGATAGGACAGAGGTTTCGGATTGGGAGAGAGGTTTGGAGGAAAGGTTAACTACTGAATTAGGGTGTTGTGGTTCCAGATTGTGTTGATTGGAATTTTGAGGTTTTGGAGGGAGTGGAGCTGGAAGTGGGAGATTGAGTAGATGGGAGAGACTGGGTTTGTGTGCAATGAGAGGAGGTTGAGGTTCGCTGGAAAGGTTGTGAAGGGTGAGTGAGTTGCCTTTCCGGAGGTGGGAAACCAGGAGATTGGATAGTTTTTTAAGGTGGAGGGTGGCATGCTGTTCTAATTTGCGGTTGGCCTGTAGGAGGATGCTCTGGACAGCCGGTGTGGATGTGGGAGAGGAAAGATTGAGGACTTTTATTAAGGATAGGAATTGATGGGTGTGTCGATTGGCTGAGTTGATGTGTAGTTGAAGGATTAGGTGGGTGAGGGCAATGGATTGTTCAGTTTGGAACTGGTATAGGGACTGATGGAAAGAAGGGTTGCAGCCAGAGATGGGAACTTTAAGTGTGAGGCCTTTGGGGGTAATGCCAAATGTCAGACAAGCCTGAGAAAATAAAATATGGGAGTGTAATCTGGCTAGGGCGAAGGCATGTTTGCGGAGGGAATGTAAATAAAACTTAATGGGGTTGTTGTGAAGGTGTTGTGAGGGTGACATGGTATTAGAAGGTGGAAAGTGTAACATGAGGCTGAAATGAAAATGAAAATAAAATATAAAAATATATGGGGAGAGATAAAGGTGAACTAGAAAGCAAATGGAGATCTGGTGTGAAAAAAGGCGAAAAAGTGTTGGTTAGAGCTGGGCTATGTTGATCCTGTGGTGAACTTGTGTAGGTAGACAACGATGTGCATAAAGGTTAGGTGGTTCTGTTGCCGCCAAAACACGTTAAAGGGTGGAGAAATTCGGGAAAATTTCGAAAAAACTACGTGTAGATGTATTAAAAGGAGTGGTTTTGTGGTGGCAGATTATGAAAATGAGGCTGACAATTGTCTGACGAAGAAATAATGACGTTAAAACCTGTGGGAAGCGGCTAAAAATGATCGGTGATGTGAGAAAAACGGAAATGAAAATAAAGCAAAAGTTATTAGAACTAGCCGAAAAGGTTGTTTAATAGGTAAAAGGAACTGTTTGTGAACTAGAAACGGTGGATTTTATAGCAGCGGTAGTGTTGAAAGCGGAAAAAAAAAGTTTTTTTTGGTTACGGTTTGGAAGTGGGTTACGTATTATTACGTATTATTGAGTATATATCGGCGGGATAAAATTGTATAGTAGATTATGGCAAAGAGGAGAAGGTGAATACAAAGTGAAACTACTGGCAAAAACAGGAGGAGGAAATAAGACGACAGAAAAGACTTCGAAATGCAACAGTGACAATAACAAACGTAATTGTTGGGTTCAAATTAATGATATGAATATAATAGAGGGAAACATTCCACGTGGGAAAAAATATATCTAAAAACAAAGATGATGAGACTTACCAAACAAAAGCACTGGCAGGTCGATAGACACACAAACAAACACAAACATACACACAAAATTCAAGCTTTCGCAACAAACGGTTGCTTCGTCAGGAAAGAGGGGAGGAGAGGGAAAGACTTACCTTAGGGGGAAAAAAGGACAGGTATACACTCGCACACACACACATATCCATCCGCACATACACAGACACAAGCAGACATTTGTAAAGGCAAAGAGTTTGGGCAGAGATGTCAGTCGAGGCGGAAGTACAGAGGCAAAGATGTTGTTGAAAGACAGGTGGGGTATGAGCGGCGGCAAATTGAAATTAGAAATTAGCGGAGATTGAGGCCTGGCGGATAGCGAGAAGAGAGGATATGCTGAAGGGCAAGTTCCCATCTCCGGAGTTCTGACAGGTTGGTGTTAGTGGGAAGTATCCAGATAACCCGGACGGTGTAACACTGTGCCAAGATGTGCTGGCCATGAACCAAGGCATGTTTAGCCACAGGGTGATCCTCATTACCAACAAACACTGTCTGCCTGTGTCCATTCATGCGAATGGACAGTTTGTTGCTGGTCATTCCCACATAGAAGGCTTCACAGTGTAGGCAGGTCAGTTGGTAAATCACATGGGTGCTTTCACACGTGGCTCTGCCTTTGATCGTGTACACCTTCCGGGTTACAGGACTGGAGTAGGTGGTGGTGGGAGAGTGCATGGGACAGGTTTTACACCGGGGGCGGTTACAAGGGTAGGAGCCAGAGGGTAGGGAAGGTGGTTTGCGCTATCCGCCAGGCCTCAATCTCCGCTAATTTCTAATTTCAATTTGCCGCCGCTCATACCTCACCTGTCTTTCAACAACATCTTTGCCTCTGTACTTCCGCCTCGACTGACATCTCTGCCCAAACTCTTTGCCTTTACAAATGTCTGCTTGTGTCTGTGTATGTGCGGATGGATATGTGTGTGTGTGCGAGTGTATACCTGTCCTTTTTTCCCCCTAAGGTAAGTCTTTCCACTCCCGGGATTGGAATGACTCCTTACCCTCTGCCTTAAAACCCACATCCTTTCGTCTTTCCCTCTCCTTCCCTCTTTCCTGGCGAAGCAACCGTTTGTTGCGAAAGCTTGAATTTTGTGTGTATGTTTGTGTTTGTTTGTGTGTCTATCGACCTGCCAGCGCTTTTGTTTGGTAAGTCTCATCATCTTTGTTTTTACAAATATATAGTTCGAATTTCAAAACATTTTTAGGTTTATTGGACTTTCTGCTTTAAATATATATGTTTTGGCACTGCTAGTGTTAAATCTGAATTCACAGATGAAACTTCAATTCACAATATTATTATTACAGAAAAGATGGAAAACGAGTTCTGATATTTGAGTACATACCCTGGTAAGAAACAAGTGATCTTTCTGTTTAAATTTAAATGTAAAGAAACACACAAAACACAAGAACAAAGCAAAGTTTAGCATTCATAGTGGAGTACAATGGGATACAAATCAAACACGGAGAGATGCACAGACCGACGTTACACTCTCTAGAATCATATGCTCACATTGATTTCCTGACTAACCTGCAGGAAAATTATTCATAACAACACAATGTGTGAAAATAATATGATAAAGGTGTAACCTGAATCGTCATCAAACATTTCATTCCATGAGCTGCTGACTCGTCAGTGCCTTTGTAAATCATTTGCTCCAAACATTTCTGCTCTACACTGCCTGTTTTGAATACAAAAGCACACAAGACAAGGAGGAGAACTTGAATGCCAGCTAACACCTACAAAACAA
This sequence comes from Schistocerca nitens, assembly GCF_023898315.1. Lineage (NCBI taxonomy): Eukaryota > Metazoa > Arthropoda > Insecta > Orthoptera > Acrididae > Schistocerca > Schistocerca nitens. Next base: position 599,167,343 of record NC_064621.1, read on the forward strand.
GAGATGATAACAAGGGTTCCAAAAACAACAAATTTTCCGAGTAATACCGCTACTACTTATTTAATAAAAACTACAAAGCCTGCAGACCTGACAGACGTTTGCAGGAGTCATAAATTTACATTTGACACTGTGGAAAACCATCATAACTGGTATGATGTCATATTATGTCCACGGCATATTTGCATTTCCCACAAGCATTGTAATATCACATCAGCTGCATGCTAAGTGTTAAGTGAGTGCTGGATTGCCACTGTGAGTGAGTGCTGGATTGCCACTGAAGATGAGACACTTAACTTCAGCACCGATGCAATAACAGACACTGTCTATTACTACCAGAAGCATACAATATACATCAGAAAAGAAAAAAAGGAAGGGCAGAAAACAACTATACAGGCCCATATAGAAAAAAAACTTACAGTCAGCATTTATTTGTACATTCTGTTGACTACCACTGGTGTACTGCAACTGTCATTGTTGTCATTCCAACCTCCAATACATCCTCTGATATGCCTTGTAAAGGATGTGCAGGGGTATGGGTGAGTGGTTGTCTGGTGGAGGTGGTGAGTAGTTGCAGAAGATGAAGGCAGCCAATGGTGACAAATAATTTATTGATTTCCAAGTTTGACAGATGCAGACACACTACCACAGGATGCATGTGGTGTTCACAGTGGGTGGTGAATGCAGCTATGGCAAACTGGCAATGGTGCGCTGATGTCGGCGCTTTTTGTCAATAAAGTTTGGTGATTACCACACTAGTTGCATGTTGTTTCGCCTTAGTGCAGTGTCAAGTTGCAGCACATGTGTTCTTGTAACTGCAGTCAGAAGGACTCAGCGTGTGGCCCCAGCGGGAGACAGTGGATGGCCCAAGTTCAGGACCCACGACTTTTGGCCAGAGGGTTGTGACTGGCACTGTCAGACACCAGTGGCTCAGAGCTGGGAGTACTTTAGCTCAACTCCCGGCCCATCCAGGCTTCAGCTGGACCCTGGCTGGTTGTCCCGTCACAATGGGAGATGTCAGAAGAAGTCAGTGGCTTCGTGGTGACAGTCAACACACAGGGGATGCCAATTTGAAGCCCAAATGTTGCAAAATGCCCAGCCTGCCTAGATTTTATACATGACAATGTGACATTGAAACTTCCTGGGAGATTAAAATTGTTTGCTGAACCGAGAGTCAAACTTGTGACCTTTGCCTTTCACAGGCAAGTACTCTACCGAGGAGCTACCCAAGCACAATTCATGACCCCACCCTCACAGCTTTAATTCCTTCAGTACCTTGTTCCCTACCTTCCAAACTTCACAGATGTTCCCCTGCAAATCTTGCAAGACTAGCACTCTTGGAAGGAAGGATATTGTGGTTATCTTTTCTTCCAGGAGTGCTAGTCTTGCAAGTTTCGCAGGAGAACTTCTGTGAAGTTTGGAAGGTAGGAGATGTGCAGGCAGAATTAAAGCTGTGAGGATGGGTCATGAATCGTGCTTGGGTAGCTCAGCCTGCAACATCCTTTCTTCCAGGAGTGCTAGTCTTGCAAGTTTCACAGGAGAACTTCTATGATGTTTGGAAGGTAGGAGATGAGATACTGGTGGAATTAAAGCCGTAAGGATGGGTTGTGAGTCGTGCTTGGGTAGCTCAGTTGGAAGAGCACTTGCCCGTGAAAGGCAAAGGTCCCAAGTTTGAGTCTCAGACTGGCACACAGTTTTAATCCGCCACGAAGTTTCATATAAGTGCACGCACCACTGCAGAGCAAAACTTTCATTTTGAATGTAGATCTAGCTGTGGCTGATAATGCACATGCAGCCTGCCAAGTGCTGATGAAAATTTTCAGAACACTAGTTATTGGCCCAGTTTCTGGCTTGTGATTGCAGAGCTGCTGGCATGGTATTAATGCTGCATTAACGGGTATCAGCACACTCCTGGATTTCGGCATCAGACTGTGGCTTGAGCCTGCACCACTACATATTGCAAAATCTTCACCAATCAACACTTGAGATAAAATAAGGTAGTCTTAAAAATCATGTGAATATAATCTTGCATGAATGAAATTGTCTCTCATGAGTAATTTTCTTTCACAAGGAAATTTTATTTTGGTGACTTTTTAAGATTAAAAGATACAGTACATTTAAATTATGTAATGCAACTGTTTGTAATTCTCGTTTTTAAACAATTTTATATGTTATCTTTCTTTGAGCAAAGCATTTTAATCAAATACCCTGACTGTCACAGTGGACAAAAGTGCAAACTGCTGCAGAATCATCAGGAATGGCAACCACTGTGAGGTATGTCTGCATTATTTTCATTTTGGATCTTGTAATATGACCTACTTGAGGAGTGATGCTGGACATTATGGGAAATCCAATGATTGTCACTGCTGCTACACAACATTAGAAAATGGGTGGCTTAACCTGAAACTTTGAAGCTGGACATTATTAGAAACACAATTATTGTCACTACTGCTACACAAAATTAGAAAAGGGGGCAGCGTAACTTGGAACTTTGAGCTGATTTGGCAATGGCACAAGAGGAGTTAGCAGTTTTGTATTTCAGTTTGCAGTAGAAATATAAGGCCAAGACAAGAAGACCATATTACAGTCAATCCTTCCAAATCAGTGGAAAGATCACAGAGACATTGCAAATCTGATTGCCTCAGTAGTTTGGTGGCTGAGACAAACAATCCAAGAAGTTCTGAAGCAGCCTCACACCACAGAGCATACAGTGCAAGCTAATTGTAGGAACTAAAGTTTTAAGAAGACCAAGAACATCTTATTGGCAGGAGGAAATGCCAGAACTGGATCAGAACAATTTGGAAAGTGTTGTGTTGATTACTCGGGTTTCTTCTGGTTATTCGCATCTTTCCTGCGTGATATTTCAACTGCGTCTCTTGCAGTCTTCTTCAGGTGCTGTCTGATACTGATTCCAGTGGAAAGAGTCCAGTATTTATCTGCATCACATCTGGTGCTATGTCCACAGTGTGCACTATCCAATTGCAAAGGCTCTACCGTTTTCTTCTATCTGTGCCTATTCCGAACGCTGTGCATGTACTTTCTGGTTATTATCCATTGTCAATATAGCTGAATTAAGTTCTGAATGGTGTCCAAGCTGTGCTAAACATTTTATCTTCTGATTGTCGTCATTTGAGTCTTCTGTGAATTAGGACATTCTGTCACTGTGGTGTGCCGTGTTAGGTGTTCTGTCCAAAGTTCTTGCCCCCCCCCCTCCCCCAGGAGCGGCTGAAGTGTTATTTTTAGGCTGATTGTGTTCAAATTGTTGCTCGAGACTCAGAAGAATGTTCTCAGGTATTGTGACTGTTGTGTGAGGTACCATTTCACGTATGTCCTTTGTTACGTGTACTGGGCTGTTATCTCTAATTCCATCATTATACTTGTGTACCTTGGGATGTAGATGTTGCCTACGTTACATCTTCAGAAGATCCAGCGCTGAGTTCCAACCCAAGCTCAGCTGGAAACTGGTCTCCCGGTAAATGAGATTCTCCGCGATCTTAATCTCAATACATTCTTTGATGATGCTGTCGTAGTATCTCGATGTTAGTGTTAAAAACTTGGCTTCATTGTACTTCATAAAAATGATTGAGTTCTAAACAATGCTCGGCAATTGCTGACTTGGTTGCCTCTCTCAGTCTGGTGTGCCTTTGGTGCTCTTTGCACCTGATGTCCACAGTCCTGGTCGTCTGGCCGATGTATGCCGTACCACATTCACATGGTACGTGGTAAATGCCCAGTTTCAGTAGATGAAGGTCATCCTTCACACTCCCTAACAGAGCCTTAATCTTGGTAGGTGGATGTAACATGCTTTTGATGTTATGTTTGAGGAGGATTGTACTGAATTGGGCAGATATTGGCCCAACATACGGCAAATGTGCAACATTTTGCATTTCTTCTTATATCTCTTCAGGAACCACTGGTCGGGAAACAGGGCGCAGTGTCTTTTGAACATCTCGAGAAGAGTATTCACTTTTGTAAGATTGTAGATGTTCTATCTCTGTCACCAAATTATCCGGATCTAACAGAGTTCATGCCTGGTGAACCAGAGTTCTGAGTACACTGTTTTCCTGTGGTGGGTGGTGGCAACTGCTGGCCTGCAGATATAAGTCGGTTTGCTGTACACACTGTGACTAAAGATATCATTTCCCTTCCTCTTAACTAGTACATCTAGGAAAGGGAGTACCCCATTCTTCTCCAGTTCCTTGGTGAATTTAATATTAAGGTGGCGTGAGTTTAGGTGGTCCAAGAAAACATCGAGCTTTACCCTCCCATGGGGCCATATGACAAAGATTGTGGCCTTCGTCAGTGCAGTGGAGCAGGTGACCCTGAAACTTCCTGCTGTGAGGCTGAAGAAGTCCGATGAGAGATGTGTAGGGTGCTCACTAAAACCAAGCTGCCCAAATCAAACATCTCCAATGACAAGAGGTTGTCCCTCAAACAACTCTGGGAAGATGACAGCCTTGTGGTGCTACCAGCAGATAAGGGGAACGTGACTGTCATCCTGCAGAAGGCAGATTATGACAGTAAGGTGCAGACCAATAGAAAGGGGCCCCACAGACTAGGTGGATAAGAAGACCCGGGTTCTTCTAAAGGAAACCAGCCTTCCAGAAAAGATCAGCTAAGAGCTAAAGTGACAGTACCACCCAGATTTTATGGCCTGCCTAAGGTGCACAAGAAAGAGGTTCCTTTATATCCAATAGTCAGCAATATTGGTGCAGCCGCCTATCTCACTGCTCAACACCTTAAAAAGATGCTCTCACCACATGTGGGGAAGTGTACCTATCACATTCGCAACTCAGAGGATTTCCTACAACGCCTCAGGCACCTGCAGATATTTAACTCTGACATTATGGTCAGTTTCGATGTGGCCTCCCTGTTCACTTGCGTACCACTGAATGATTCACTTGAGCTGACTGGAGAAAAGTGTGATTGTGCTCTCCTGGACTTATTCAGACACATACTGACTTCGACGTACTTCCTATATGGGGGTCAATTCTACGAGCAAACGGAAAGGGGGGGGGAAGGGGAGGGGGGGAGGGGGAGGGGGAGAGGGAGAGGGAGAGAGAGAGAGAGAGAGAGAGAGAGAGAGAGAGAGGGAGAGAGAGAGAGAGAGAGAGAGAGGGAGAGGGAGAGGGAGAGGGAGAGGGAGAGGGAGAGGGAGAGGGAGAGGGAGAGGGAGAGGGAGAGGGAGAGGGAGAGGGAGAGGGACATAACTACATTCTTGGGCATCCCACCTGAAAGTCAAGGCAAAATGGGAAAAGAAATCTTTAAATGATCTGAGTGAATTCTGATGTAAAATAATTGGTTTGTTTTGGACAAATATGGTTTACAGTAATAAAATAATTTATACACCAAATCAAGAGTACCAAAGTTCTAGAAACCAAACAGTGGGCTCACAGCTACTTCCCCCTTTAAACAAGAACAGACGAGAGAAATGGGAAGCAACACTCAAAGAAATGAACTTTGCCAAGTAGGAAAGCATGGAGAGTCTCGAATGGGCTAACTGGCAAGCAACACCTGAAAAAGCCCTATCCTAAATTGAGTCCCAATCTCATTGGCAACCGGATCACAGACTTCACAAGGGCGAAGAGAGACAAGAATCATACCAGAGCAGTAAAATGTAAACTCTCTAACCTCAAGCGCAGTGCCCAAGAAACGAGCCGCTTTCCAGGCCCTTCTCCATAGTGGAAGTAGAAAGTGCTGTCAAGCAAATGAAAGTTGGTAAGGCTGCTGGCCCCGACAACATCTATAATGAATTTATTAAGAACATGGGCCCACACTGCATATGCTGGCTCACTTCACTCTTCACCTACTTACTCAAAGAGGACAAACTTCCCAGACCATTCAAACTGTCGAAAGTTATAGCCACTCTCAAACCTGGCAAGCCTGACACAGCCCTGAAAGCTACCGCCCTATAGCATTGCTCAGTTGTACATTCAGACTTTTGGAACGAGTCGTCCTAACCAGAATAGCACCGTTCATCGAGGCTGCCACCCCTCCTGAACAAGTTGGCTTCAGACAAGGACGCAGCTGCACCGATCAAGTTCTTGCCCTAACTACCCATATTGAAGCAGCTTTCCATCGCCATCTGAAATCAACAGCTGTCTTCATCGACATGACAGCCGCGTGTGACACTGTCTGGCATCAGGGACTGACCTACAAGCTACTGCAAGTTGTACCAAGTCGAGAAACTGTGGATCTAATATCCAGCATGCTTAGTGAAAGGCAATTTGAAGTGTTTATAGGCAGCTCTAAAAGCCACAAACGGAAGCTAAATAATGGACTACCACAGGGATTTGTTTTAGCCCCATCACTATTCAATTTATACATTAATGATTTAGGTTTGTTTATAAATAAATAAATCTTCTGCTACCAGTCATTTATAAAGGATCAAATCAGAGCATTAATGATTTACCAACCACAATATCAACTAAATTCATCTGTGCTGATGACATCGCACTGGTAGCACAGAGCAGTAATTTCGAAGATGGTGAACGAATCTGGAGAAGATGTCAACTTTCTTTAAGACCTGGAGATTGATCCCAAGCACATCAAAAACTGAAGTCTCTTCTTTCCATCTAGTGAATCATGGTGCGAACTACAAACCAAGAGTTCTGCTCAAAGGACAAACGTTGAGGTACAATCCTTTCCCAAAATATCTCGGAATCACTCTAGATAGAACCCCGAGCTACAAAGAGCACATCACCAAGCTTTCTCATAAAGTTGCTGCAAGGAATAACATACTCCATAAGCTCAGTGGTACCATCTGGGGAACCTCTGCTGACTGTCTGCATTTAACTGGCATCAGTCTTGTGTACTCTGCTGCCGAGTATTGTGCACCTGTCTGGTTGGAAAGTGTACATGTGAAGAAGGTAGACACGAAACTTAACGACACAATGCGCTGGATTACTGGTTCCATCAAATCAAACCCATGCCACTGGTTACCTGTACTGAGTCACATCACTCCACCTCACTTAAGGCGGAAACAAGCTCTCCTGAGCGAGGCCAAGAAAATCCCTGCATCACCCTCTCCACCACTGCACCAGGAATTCTGTCACCTGCCGCAGCAACTATTGCGATCAAGAAGACCAGCAAGTGTTACTGCAGGACAACTCATCATGGATAGTTTTGATCTAAATGAAAGCTGGAAGCCTGAATGGTCAACAAAAACATTGGGAACAAGAGCTCATCACCTTGATCCCACAAAGAAGCCAAAAGGTTTTGACCTACCAAGGAAAATATGGTGCCGCCTCAACAGGTTAAGGACTGGACATGGTTGTTGTAGCTACTTCAGGTACAAATTGGGCTGGATCAGTTCACCAATGTGTGAATGTAATCAAGAAGAGCAGACAATTGAACATTTAGTCCAATGCTGTCCACTTCATTCATACCCTGGAATTCCCGACAACTGGAATTCCCAGCTTAATTAACTGGTTGAAAAACACGGACTTTAAGGTTTAATCTTGTCTTATATCATATGTATATTGTATAAAATCATTTGCCTTATGTCAACTGTATATTTTATAAAATCACCATTGTTGTTGTTGTGGTCTTCAGTCCTGAGTCTGGTTTGATGCAGCTCTCCGTGCTACTCTATCCTGTGCAAGCTTCTTCATCTCCCAGTACCTACTGCAACCTACATCCTTCTGAATCTGCTTAGCTTATTGATCTCTTGGTCTCCCTCTACGATTTTTACCCTCCACGCTGCCCTCCAATGCTAAATTTGTGATCCCTTGATGCCTCAGAACATGTCCTACCAACCGGTCCCTTCTTCTAGTCAAGTTGTGCCACAAACTTCTCTTCTCCCCAATCCTATTCAATACCTCCTCATTAGTTACGTGATCTACCCACCTTATCTTCAGCATTCTTCTGTAGCACCACATTTCGAAAGCTTCTATTCTCTTCTTGTCCAAACTGGTTATCGTCCATGTTTCACTTCCATACATGGCTACACTCCATACAAACACTTTCTGAAACGACTTCCTGACACTTAAATCTGTACTCGATGTTAACAAATTTCTCTTCTTCAGAAACGATTTCCTTGCCATTGCCAGTCTACATTTTATATCCTCTCTACTTCGACCATGATCAGTTATTTTACTCCCTAAATAGCAAAACTCCTTTACTACTTTAAGTGTCTCATTTCCTAATCTAATCCCCTCAGCATCACCCGATTTAATTTCACTACATTCCATTATCCTCGTTTTGCTTTTGTTGATGTTCATCTTATATCCTCCTTTCAAGACACTGTCCATTCCGTTCAACTGCTCTTCCAAGTCCTCTGTCTCTGACAGAATTACAATGTCATCGGCGAACCTAAAGTTTTTACTTCTTCTCCGTGAATTTTAATACCTACTCCGAATTTTTCTTTTGTTTCCTTTACTGCTTGCTCAATATACAGATTGAATAACATCGGGGAGAGGCTACAACCCTGTCTCACTCCTTTCCCAACCACTGCTTCCCTTTCATGCCCCTCGACTCTTATAACTGCCATCTGCTTTCTGTACAAATTGTAAATAGCCTTTCGCTCCCTGTATTTTACCCCTGCCACCTTCAGAATTTGAAAGAGAGTATTCCAGTTAACGTTGTCAAAAGCTTTCTCTAAGTCTACAAATGCTAGAAACGTAGGTTTTCCTTTTCTTAATCTTTCTTCTAAGATAAGTCGTAAGGTTAGTATTGCCTCACGTGTTCCAACATTTCTATGGAATCCAAACTGATCTTCCCCGAGGTCCGCTTCTACCAGTTTTTCCATTCGTCTGTAAAGAATTCGCGTTAGTATTTTGCAGCTGTGACTTATTAAACTGATAGTTCGGTAATTTTCACATCTGTCAACACCTGCTTTCTTTGGGATTGGAATTATTATATTCTTCTTAAAGTCTGTGGGTATTTCGCCTGTCTCATACATCTTGCTCACCAGATGGTAGAGTTTTGTCATGACTGGCTCTCCCAAGGCCATCAGTAGTTCTAATGGAATGTTGTCTACTCCTGGGGCCTTGTTTCGACTCAGGTCTTTCAGTGCTCTGTCAAACTCTTCACGCAGTATCATATCTCCCATTTCCATAATATTGTCCTCAAGTACATCGCCCTTGTATCGACCCTCTGTATACTCCTTCCACCTTTCTGCTTTCCCTTCTTTGCTTAGAACTGGGTTTCCATCTGAGCTCTTGATGTTCATACAAGTGGTTCTCTTATCTCCAAAGGTCTCTTTAATTTTCCTGTAGGCAGTATCTATCTTACCCCTAGTGAGATAAGCCTCTACATCCTTACATTTGTCCTCTAGCCATCCCTGCTTAGCCATTTTGCACTTCCTGTCGATCTCATTTTTGAGACGTTTGTATTCCTTTTTGCCTGCTTCATTTACTGCAGTTTTATATTTTCTCCTTTCATCAATTAAATTCAATATTTCTTCTGTTACCCAAGGATTTCTACTACACCTCGTCTTTTTACCTACTTGATCCTCTGCTGCCTTCACTACTTCATCCCGCAAAGCTACCCATTCTTCTTCTACTGTATTTCTTTCCCCCATTCCTGTCAATTGTTCCCTTATGCTCTCCCTGAAACTCTGTACAACCTCTGGTTCTTTCAGTTTATCCAGGTCCCATCTCCTTAAATTCCCACCTTTTTGCAGTTTCTTCAGTGTCAATCTGCAGTTCATAACCAATAGATTGTGGTCAGAATCCACATCTGCCCCTGGAAATGTCTTACAATTTAAAACCTGGTTCCTAAATCTCTGTCTTACCATTATATAATCTATCTGATATCTTTTAGTATATCCAGGATTCTTCCAGGTATACAACCTTCTTTTATGATTCTTGAACCAAGTGTTAGCTATGATTAAGTTATGCTCTGTGCAAAATTCTACAAGGCGGCTTCCTCTTTCATTTCGTCACCCCAATCCATATTCACCTACTATGTTTCCTTCTCTCCCTTTTCCTACTGACAAATTACAGTCACCCATGACTATTAAATTTTCGTCTCCCTTCACTACCTGAATAATTTCTTTTATCTCGTCATACATTTCATCAATTTCTTCATCATACGAATAAATAAATAAAAAACTTACCCGGTCAAAGAAACATAAGCAACATCTATCTACTACTGTATTTAAAATTGCACATGTGTGAGGGTATTAACATTTGCCCTGCATTTATGAATGGGTATGATGCTGTCATAACACAATGGAAAGGATAGTTGCTACTCATCACATAGCGCAGATGCCGAGTTGCAGAAAAGGCACATCAAAAAGACTGTTGGAAAGTAGCTTTTGCCTGACAAGGTCTTTGTCAAAAATAGACAGTACACACACACACACACACACACACACACACACACACACACACACACACAAAATCACACACACATGATCACAGTCTCTGGCAGCTGGAGCCAGACTGCTCTTAATGTGTTGGGTGTTTGTGCAAAAGAGTGTATAACTGCAGACAGCCCAATAAAATAATTTCTGAAAAATATTTATTTTGTTACATGATTACAAGAAGTGCTCTCTTTGAAAAATATCACAGTATAAAATATATTGTACGCTGATACAGCTGCAACAGAAATGCAGACATAAAAGCAAGGAGGAATTCCATTTCCTGCATATAAAAAATGCAGTTTTAAGTACTAATAATGCATATAGCTGACTGTTGTAGTTCAACAGCTGACTTATCACTTTATAAAAAAACAAATCTGCTGAACAATCAATCAACCTCTGTCAGTGTTCAACTATTCTCTAATATATGCGACCATAGGCTTTCAATTCCAATTTACTGTTGTTCTAATGGTGTTATGTGGAGAAGTGAAACACTTTGGATTTCAAATAACCAGCATAAACATGGCCTAAAATGAGAGAAAGGCAACCAGTCACATGCAGCAGACTGATGCTTGGAGCACAGTAACACATAACAGAGAATAGCGTTCACACTACATTTAGAGCACTAGCTCTTTTTCCAGCAAAGATACCCAAAGATGGCAAGATTTGCCGTGGGCACATGAGTGTTCGGTTGGGTCTCTGTGTGTGAATAAGTGTATTATTGCTGACAAAAGAGCTAGTGTGAAGGCTGTCTTCTGTTATGTGTAACTGTGCTTCATGCATCGATCCACTATAGGTGAGGGGTTGCCTTTCCCTTATTTTACATATTGCTCCATCCAGTAATTTTCATTATTGCAACAGGATCAATGGAAATATTTTAACATCTCACAGCTGCACAAAGCAACTCTTAATATATAAAACTTGGACGAAGTACAGCCAATACATTCATCAAAAAATGGTTCAAATGGCTCTGAGCACTATGTGACTTAACTTCTGAGGTCATCAGTCGCCTAGAACTTAGAACTAATTAAACCTAACTAACATAAGGACACCACACACATCCATGCCCGAGGCAGGATTCGAACCTGCGACCGTAGTGGTCGCTCGGTTCCAGACTGTAGCGCCCAGAACCGCATGGCCACTCCGGCCGGCTACATTCATCAAAATACTCTTCTTCATAGCAATAACTGCTAGTGTTAAGACAAATTGTAAAATAAAATTACTTAGCATCAGATCAATGCTAAATTACAGTTAATTTTCTAAGTTTCACCAATGAAAGTATTAGAATGTAGTGACTGCAGAAATTCTGAAACATTTCACTGATCTTCACTACCAGAATGACAAACACATCATCAAAATAAAAGCTGTGGAAAAGTGTTCAATTTTTCTCCACTACCAAAGTACAGGGGAAGAAACCAGTCTCACTGTATAATTTATACAATGCATTATTGTTTAATACTATACTTACACACTGTGTCAGTCTAGCAACACTGCCATGTTATCTGATGATGGGTTTCATTGAAACATCTGACTATAAAACCAGGAATATTGAAGTACTGCAGACACTTGTGTAAAAGTAACAAATTATTACAGAACTATTTACATCACAGGCGACAAAATCCAATGTTAAAACAGTAACAGTCCTGTAATACTAGTATTGATAATCTGCAGAAAGTGTTTTTAGTCCAAATCTGTATTTTGTGTAATGACGTTAACATTACACTTTATTTTCAAAAAAAGATGCCAGATGATGGATCTTAAATATCAATTATTATGTCAATTCTATAAAATACCTTAAAAATAACTGTTTAGTGGAAAGTCTGATGCCAAGTAGTGAGGTTGGCAGGGTGACAGTGAGTAGAAAAAATTACCTTTTACTGAGAACTGAAAAATCTCCAACTGACCCTCACTCATCTCTCTTTCTGCACCTATTTGAGCTGTGTGTCTATCACCATATTCTTCTTTTATTCTCCAGATGTATCTCCCACTCCCTACTGCTGACATCACTCTACCATTCACATCTATCTCTACAGCAAGTGCGAGCTTGCTTACTTACACACACACACACACACACACACACACACACACACCAGTGCTACCTCCTGATCCTGCTACTGACATACCGGTCTGCAACAATAATGGAAAGGATTTGATCCAAGTAACTAGTGAACATGTATACGGAAACTATTAGTTTGACCCACTTGTCACTTGTTTCATCCTCTTAATGTTGCTGCAATGAAGCGGCTTATCTGCCTGCCCTTTGTTCTCATGCAGTTTGCCACTTACTCAGCTCCATTACATGTCTCAGTGACTTACTGCTTTCATAACAACCAACAGTGGCACTTCTTACTGCCACTGATCAATGTTGTGTGTGACATCAATCATATTTCATCTAACTTTGTTACTGACAATGAGTGAAAATACAAACTATATTTCCCAGAGCTATCCAAACTTCTAAGTGCTTTGGATGGTATTATTTACCTCCTCGATTTAGTGTCTATTACAGGTTCCTATTCCTCAGCACAGAGTTTCTACTGTCATATTGCTCAAGGATAATGACATATTAATTATTAGAAAAGAAACTGCAGTAAATTGTACATACAACTGTATGAATGTTGCGTCATCATTAATAAAGAGAACTGACTTTGTTGGCATATTTTGACTTTTTCATCATTGCAAAATCATTGATTTGATAACATTACTGACTGGCTTGGGTGACGATGGCTAAATATGTACTATACATCAGTCATATTGTAAACGAATTGCAATCAGCAGATGAATACAATGGTTAATGCTCAACCACGTAACGATTATTTGCATTTTGTGTATTATGCCATTCAAGATGATTAACAATGGCAATAGTGCAGAATGTATCAGGAGTGTCTGTTTGTTAAAGGAACTTCTTTATTTAGCTCCACTACTTGGCAAAGTTATTTTGTTTAGTATAGAATAAAGAAATTGCATATTAAACAAGACCCATCTAAAAGTTGAGCACATGCAATAAAAAATTCAGCAGTGAACTCAATTACATTAAAAATTACCATTATATATCCTGCTCTTCTATGTATAATTTCTCGATTCATACTTAAATGTCTTTTTTCACTGCACTTCCCTCTCTCTGGAAAGTGAAATCTGATGACTAGGACTGAGGGAACTTTGAAGCAGGCTGTGCTTCATCTGGACTAAAATCAATAAGTGGATCTTGTTCATCCACAGGCTGGGCACTTTGTTTAGGAGAGATAGCATCTGGAGATGAAATACTCTCATAGCTTGTGCGTTGTTCAATCAGGCGTGCAGGAGCACTCCTACTGGTGTCAGCAGCTGGTGAAGCCTCAGGTGCTGGAACCAACAAGCGCGAACTTTCCGACGCACTGCCTGCAGCATACCGGTATGCACCACGCCCTCTTATACGTCGACTGAGTGAACTTCCTGAAATAAAAGATTGCACAATCGTGACTTAGGAGCAGCATATTTTGAAGTAATAATCTCTGTGTTTACAAATGTTCTTTTTCTTATGTGTGTGCAAAATTGTATTAATTAGTAGAACATGCTGGAACCCATTCTGTTATGCAACTGCAATAGGAGGTGGTTCCAACTTCCAAGATATGTCAGAGAAACTGCAGGTAATTCCTCAAAGAGATACAAAATATGAAAAATTTAACCACATGAAGAAAGCTGATAAAATAAAAATAACTAACGAGATTGATAAAGAAAGGGATGGAAATTTCAAACAATTTTATATCCAAAAGTGTCTGTTATGTCAAGCCAGAACCAAGTTTTATTATGTTGAATTAAGGTTATGACTGTCAAAGCAGTTTTCATCTGAGGTACAGCCTGGACTCCAACATCAATGGAAAAGTGAGGTTGGTGAAGTTAATTAGTGAGAGTATAGAAAGTTGGTATGGGGCAATAATGGTTAAATTATATCTGCTGCCATGGATATGAGGACTAGGACGTTTCTTTTGGGTAAACCATGAAAACTGACTATCCTCCATTAAAAGTTTATTTTTTTCTTGATCATGAGCATGGAACATAGACACCATAGATACTTGTTCAAAATTATCTATTATTCATCAAAATGTGCAGTCCATTAAAAATAAAGTACACCAACTTGAAGTTGGTATGCTTTACAGAACACTGGTGTAGAGATAATGAATTGAAGCGTATAGAGCTATTGTCATAAGAATGTGCCAAGTTGCTACTGTAAAACTACTGCAGTAGGTGGAGGATGTTGTATTCACATCAGAGATGACACACATTTTAAAACTACAGATGATGTGATCACAATTAGACAATGGAAAATGTAAGTTGGAATATCAACATCATATAGATGACACGTTGAGTTCCAGACAACAACTCAGACCGGAATGCATTGTCAAGTTCAGCATCAATCTGGAGTGGGGTAGGGAAGGGGTAGGGATAACAGGGTACAGGTAGAGGGAGAGAAGAGCGCTATCTGGCAGAGCATGCAGGGACTAGATGGAGGCATGACAAAGACAGACAGTGTTGGGAGGCTGTAGGGCACAGAGTGGGGAAGGGGACAGGAGCAGAAAAGGAGAGGAACAGGGAAGAGGAAAGATGGGTGGGGGCATTGGCAGAGGGCGACACACAATGAGGGTGAGGGGACATGAATAGGGAGGAGGTGACAAGATAGAGGGAGCAGAAACTGTTGGATGGAGGGTGTGGGGACAATAAGTTACCATAAGTTCAGGAAGGGATAACTTTGGGAGCAGAGAATGTGCTGTAAGAATAACTCCCATCACTGCAATTCAAAAAAGCTAGTGGAGGAGGGGAGTATCCAGAGGTCCCAGTTTCAGAAGCAGCCATTGAAATCAAGCATGTTATGTTCAGCTGCATGACGTGCCACAGGGTGGTCTACCATGATCTTGGCCACAGTTTGGCAGTGGCTGTTCTTCCTGGTGGACAGTTGGTCTGTAGTCACACCAATATAAACAGCTGCGCAATGATTGCAGCAGAGCTGGTATATGAAATGGCTGCTTTCACAGGTGGCCCGGCCTCTGATGGGGTAGGAGAAGCCTGTGACAGGACTGGAAGAGGAAGTGCTGGGTGGGTGGATTGGGCAGGTTTTGTGCCTGGGTCTTCCACAGGGATATTATCACTGCAGCAAGGGGTTGGGATTGGGAGTGGCAAAGAGATGGACTAGGATGTTGTGTAGGGTGGGTGGGCAACAGAACATTACTTTTAGGAGGGGTGGGAAGAATCTTGGGTAGTATGTCCCACATTTCAGGGCATGATGATAGGTATTACTTATTGTCATGCCCTGGTATGAGGGACATCTTACCCAAGATCCTTCCACCCCTTCTATAGTGGTGTTTTGACATCCACTCACCCATCTTCCACAATATCCTTGTCTATCCTTAATAAAATGTAGTGAATTTAAAATGGCCGTGGGCAAAAGCTAGATGTGTAACAGTCTTTTTGTTGTGCCTGTCTGCAACTCAGTGGGTCATCTTTATGGTGAGTGTAGCAATCTATCCTTTCCCTAATATTGGTGTAGACATACATTTTGAACTGGTAGCCACTGAACTAACAAAGGTAGATGTCTATGAGAAAATGTTATTTTTGCGCTGATATGGAACTTCCTGGCAGATTAAAATTGTGTGCAGGACCGAGACTCGAACTTGGGACCTTTGCCTTTTGTGAGTAAGTGCTCTAACATCTGAGATACCCAAGTACAACTCACGCCCCGTCCTCACAGCTTTACTTCTGCCAGTATCTCATCTCCTACCTCCCAAACTTCACAGAAGCTCTCCTGTGAACCTTGCAGAACTAGCACTCCTGGAAGAAACGATATTGCAGAGTGCACACTCATCTGCAAAGTGAAAATCTCATTCTGGAAACATCCCCCAGGCCGTGGCTAAGCCATGTCTCCACAATATCCTTTCTTCCAGGAGTGCTAGTTCTGCAAGGTTCGGAGGAGAGCTTCTGTGAAGTTTGGAAGGTAGGAGACAAGATACTGGCAGAAGTAAAGCTGTGAGGATGGGGCGTGAGTCGTACTTGGATAGCTCAGATGGTAGAGCACTTACCCACAAAAGGCAAAGGTCCCGAGTTCGAGTCTCGGTCCGGCACACAGTTTTAATCTGCCAGGAAGTTTCATTTTTAGCACTTTTTGCATGGCACAAATGGTAAACACTTTTTGCTGCAAATTAATTTATTGATGTGTTTCGATACACATCAGCAGACATAGCTGTAGTAAGAAAAAAGAAATACAATATAAATGCTGTCTAAGGAAATATATGTGCAACAGTGCAGCACAGTTTCCATCGATACTGATAATAAAGTACATAAACAAACCACATTAAACTGGGCACACAAGATACTGAAAATACAGCTCTCATATATGTGGAGCCACGTGCCAAACTGATTGTACACTGAGAAATGTAGTCGTAAGGAAAACAGTTGTCGTCAACAGACAATAGCTCGCTCTCAGAGAACATAACCAATGGGGAAGCATATGATGAATATATCGATTATGTACTGTGCGAGTATGGAAACTGTGGAGAAAGCCATACAGGCACAATATTTTTAAAAAATGTGAATTATGTAATGTACATATTAAAAAGTAAATGTAACAAAATATACAGACTTAATGCAAAAGGTTTTTGAATGCATGGTGTCCGTTACTTTGGAAGGACAGACACCATGCAGATCCCGCAGCTGTGAAACACCGTATGTAAATTGAATAGGGATGACTGCTATCACCTGCAGTGGGACATTCAGCGGTGATGATCGAAAATGTATACCGGACCGGGTTTCGAACTCGGGAACTCCTGCTTACTAGGCAGGTGTGGTAACCACAGTGCCATCCGGGACACAACGTTACTGCAACTGCACAGACAATCTCAGTACAGGACTGCAGGTAGGTGGCACTCGGTGAGAGTGCGGATCGACCGTGAGGCATACCGAGATAGTCTGTGCAGCTGAGTCCGTGCAATTGCCATAACGCTGTGTCCTGGATGGCGCAGTGGTTACCACATCTGCCTAGTAAGCAGGAGTTCTGGGGTTTGAATCCCCGTCCAGTACACATTTTCGCTCGTCACCGCTGATTCCGCTTAATGTCCCACTGCAGCTGAGAGCAGTCATCCTCCTTCAGTTTACATTTTCATGCAAAAAAAGTTAGCTTTTAAAATTATAAAACACAGAGGAATTAAAAAATTACAATATATAAATAAAGAAACATTTTGACATAAACAATTTTAATAAAGGCATGGAATATGACTGTTTCATATACATTTTACAGTATAGGTTAGGATAACATAATATTTTTTACCCCAGGAGATACAGTAATAAAAAAGAAGTTAAAAATCTGTGTGTACGTAGATAACATTAAAACATAAAATGACAGACAATAACTTGATAATGCAGCTCATTAAAAACTTACAAACAGACTGTGATAAAAAGTTAAAAATGAAACCTATGCTAAACCCATTGTAAGAGAAGCATTGTGTATCAATGCCAAATATAGTTGTGAGGAGGCCCCTTGCGGGGCAGGTCCGGCCACCTTGGTGCAGGTCTTATTACATTCGACGCCACACTGGGCGACCTGCGCGCCGTACGGGGATGAAATGTTGATGAAGGTGACACAACACCCAGCCCCTGAACGGATAACAATGAACCCTGGCAGCTGGCAGGTTCACATCGCAAAGAGGAATAACATGCACAAACATGTGAGCTCACAAGCTGACAAGGCAACTGCCGACTGCTTTTGATGACACTACCAACACTGGTTCCAAACACAAGCAACACAAGGGACACCACAAACAATCTGCAGCAGCTAATACATGCAGCTCTTCACATGCCACCACACAGAATACCACAACAACACTGACCAGCTTTCCACTGGCCATAATATGAAACTACGCTTGCCTCAGCAAGCTAAGCCAATAGGAAACTCCCCCCCCCCCCCCCCCCCACCACATACCACACAAAACGTTCCAGGGAAACTGTACGTGGGAAACAAAACAGATTACACAAACCTCCTCAGCTTCCTCAAAGCTTAGGGAGTAGAACATCACATGTACAGAACCCAGGACAAATAAACACAAATGTATGTCCTGAAAAGAGCTGACTTAACAATCCCAAACGACATCATACAGGCAGAAATTGCTGCACTCGGCTGGTGCTGCATGAGCATGAGCTGGATGCACAGTTTCTTCACCCACAGACCACAACCAAATTGTGGAGCTGGCCAACATGGCTCACTCCCGCAGCTTTTTGAAGCAAACATTCCCGCTTCATACGCTAATAGTGTTCGAAATATACACACCACCATGAGCCCCCCCCCCAACAAAGCCAGCGGTTTGGCCATGTGGTCACACAATGTAGCAAACGTGCTGGCAACCACACAGTACAACACTGCAAACCAGGCCCATGCACAACCACTAAATGCGCCAACTGTGGTGGAGCACATGTGGCGAATTATAGAGGGTGCAACACATGCAAAGATGCTCTGAGGTGTAAAAATGCCGAGGAAAACCTAGTGATTACCAGAACAGCTCTAAGATGTCCCCCCCCCCCCCTCCTTCCTCATCCAGTGAGCCGCTTCCCAAGCAATACCGAATCAACTCTGATTGTGGCACACAGGGGCAACAAAATTCCCAGGGAACAACGCAAAAGAACATAAAGAACAAGAAGGTGAACGCTCCCACACTGAAACAAATATAATGAAATGTACAAACACAGGTACACAGTCAACAAGACAGTCAAACCACAACTCACATTACTGCCCCCCCATCCTCATCAAACTGGCAACACAGGCGACCTCAAATGAAACACAAACACACAAGCCAGCCCAACCACTAGGCTAACACAAAACCAATGACCTCAAACACAACAATCAACACATCAGCCAACATAACACACATCTTTACAACAATCAAAGGTGCAAAGCACACGCTAGCCCCCATGCATACATGGCGGATATCCTCCAGAAGGATATTGGCTTCGTCATCACATATGGCACATAGCTTGTAATGGCCCCTCCCCGCCAGTGCACGGCTGCTACATAAACAGCTTTCACTGCACTACTTACACTTTTCCATGTCTAATACATCACAACCACCCCAACACACAAACAACGATACACTGACACAGATCCTGTTCTGGAATGCAGACAGGATCACCAATAAAAGGGCTGAACTAGCCATGTTTATGGAGGAGAAGGGAATCCAGATTGCTCTTGTGAACGAAACTAAGCTCCAGCCACACGAACAACTACACTTTCAAGGCTATTGCATATATCATACAGACTGACCAAACAGCGCAGCTGTAAGTGGATCAGCAATCATCATACACCAAGACACAGAACACACAAACAGCGAGCTCTCTGCACTTGAAAGATTGGAGGCCACAGCTGTCAGGGTCAAGTTCAATGAAGCAAGCATTATAACACACGATAGCAGCACAATACTCAACACAGCACCATGAGTAATAGATGCTGATGATCTCAATGCTAAACACACTGACTGGAACTCTCACATATGAAATGCCAATGGCAGAAAACTATACGAACATGCAATAAGCCGAAACTACATTACACTAGCACCAGCCAAGCTGATGCTCATACCCCATCAGAGTGATCACAGGCCAGATGTGATAGATGTGGCCCTCATTAAAGGCATCACAGTCACACTCAATGCTGAAATTGTAAACGCGCTGGCCTCAAACTGCACCCCTGTTATTCTTCACATGGAAGAGACACTGCATTACAATGAACCATGCAGGATGCAGAACTACAAGGGCGTGAACTGGGCACTGTTCAAGGAAATGCTTGATAGTCTTATCCCAGTGACTCATGAAATTATGCAAACCACACAGACTGATCAAGCTGTCAAAGCGCCCACCATCACGGTTCAGGGTGCAGTAGCTGACGCCATTCCAGCAATCATGCCACAACAACACTCAGTGGCACTGCCCTAGGAAATCCAGGGGCAATCTTCCAGGAGATGATCTCACTGAGAAACCATCTCAGGAGATATTGGCAGCATACCAAGCACATGCTGTATGAACAGCACATAACAGGCTCCAGGGTATCATACAGGGAAAGATACCAACATTTAAACCCCATAGTGGGACAACACACTCGCAAGGCTAGATCCCACACAACCTGGTGTGTGCAAACTAGCACGTCACTTCACCAAGGAGAAACACTACATGCCAACTCTACAAGGACCTGACAGACCAGCATACATGCAGTGGAGCAAGCTGAAATGATGGGCAGAAATTTAGTACCGAATTTGGTTCGCTTCGGCCCAGCTTTCACACTTGAAACATACCGGGAGACCACATGACTTGTTCACAGCCCATGCGCAATGAAATGAGATGAACTAGCACATGTGAGATCTCGTGGGTCATCAAACATACCATAGCTAGAAAAGCTGCTGGTCCTGATGGCATTCAAAATCGTGTCCTCCAGGAGTTCTCAGATAAAGCTATTGACTACTTAACACACACTGTGAATGCTATCCTGTGACACCAACACTTCCCTGACTATTGGAACGCAGCCAAGGTGGTGGTGGTGGTTAGTGTTTAACGTCCCGTCGACAACGAGGTCATTAGAGACGGAGCGCAAGCTCGGGTTAGGGAAGGATTGGGAAGGAAATCGGCCGTGCCCTTTCAAAGGAACCATCCCGGCATTTGCCTGAAACGATTTAGGGAAAGCACGGAAAACCTAAATCAGGATGGCCGGAGACGACGCAGCCAAGGTCCTGATGGTCAGGAAGCCAGGGAAAGAACACTCCCTCCCACAAAATTACTGACCGATCAGCCTGCTGTGCTTGCTCAGCAAAGTTGTTGAGTAGGTAATTCTTAAACAGCTCACTAGGCACTGCATCACTAATAACACTCTGAGGCCGAAGCAATTCAGATTCAGGTATCACCAGTCAACAGCACACCACCACCTTTGTGTAGTTGAAGATATCATATATGGCCACAACACCAATATAGCAACAGAAGCTCTGCTCCTGAACACAGAAAAGGCCTTCGATCATCTATGGCACAAAAGTCTCATTCGCAAGCTCACTGATTGTAATATTAGTAATTTTCGCCTCACAAACATTAATATACGCTCAATAGTAAACGCCTGATGGCCTAAAGTTATCGAACAATTGTAAAGTAAAAGAAATGAACCATCGCATAGCAGCGACAGAATCGATTATTCTTTATCTTTGCCATTCTTGCGCGGTGCCTGTAAATCTCTATGTACATGTATCGATTAATGGTATATATAAAAAGAATTCTGTTGTTTCAAGACAAATGAGGCATTTGGCGCCTCTCCTTTTACTGTTGGTATTCTACGAAAGGCGGACGCGGACTTGCTGCATTCCGCAACAGTATTTTATATTCTGTGTGAAAATATTGAGTGAATATGCTAAATGTTATTTTTTTTCAATCAGAAAACATGTACTTTCTTGTAACGGATTATGAACAGACAGCATCAGGAGGACATTTTGACTGTTATGTATAAAGTATTTAACCACAATGGTCATCTATTGTAATTTAATATGAGAAGGTATGTAGCATTAAAAACAAAGGTGTGTTCAAGATA
Source organism: Schistocerca nitens (assembly GCF_023898315.1). Classification (NCBI taxonomy): domain Eukaryota; kingdom Metazoa; phylum Arthropoda; class Insecta; order Orthoptera; family Acrididae; genus Schistocerca; species Schistocerca nitens. The sequence goes on from NC_064621.1 coordinate 599,189,212, forward strand.
AGTGTGCTTATTTTAGTAAATTAACCTTGATGATTTCCATCTCCTCATTTACTTGAATTATAATTATTTTGTGTTGCTTCATCACCAGAAATTACGATCACGCTGATGGGCCGAACGCAGCATGAGGCAGAAGGAACATTATCGTTTTCCTATTATTTCTGAACCAACTTTTTTGTGTAGTGTTGCATTTCTTTTAAAGTCTATAAATCTTCTGGTCCCTTAGCATTGATCCGGGTATGACTACATCGCGACTATAAAAATGCACAGAAATGATAATGTTTCTTCCGAACGATCTCAAATATATATATATATCAATATGCTGCTCTTATTCAGGTATTTAATGGTCAACGTATGTTATTATAATAGTGTAATAAATCCCCGATTCTGTTGCCAAGTGGCCCACCAAAATATTCACTTTTTCGACATTAAAAAAAAAAAAAAGTAACAATTCTTTTTATTTTCGTCCCCCAAGAGCAACGCTACATGATGCTGGTTTCCCCCAATGGATTCATACATCCCATGTACAGTAATGTCACCAACAGATGCTTGCACACTGACATTCAGGGTACACAGTCAACACAAAACAGTATACAAGCGGGAGTACCCCATGGATGCATACTGGGGCCCCTCTTGTTTATCCTCTACATCAATGGCTTCCCAGCTACACAAAACACATCGATAGCCATCAATGCGAATGACATAGTAATTCACTCTTACAGCCAGCACTCAGGACTGTCAAGCCTTGATTAGAAAAATGGCATGTTAAAGTAAACATTGACAAGTGCGAGGCTGTTCTGTTCACATGCAAACCAAAACACCTGCACAAACACCAAAACTGCAGACAAATAACACTACACACACGCCCAATATGTTTCTGTAAGAAAGTCAGATACAAGGAAGGTTTGAAAAGTTCTCGGAACTGTAGTCTCCTTGTAGATTAACGCACTTGGTCCAACGATGTTCCAGTGTCTTGATCCCATCTTGAAAATGAGTTTCCTCCAGGCCTGCAAAATAGTTATCAACTCCGGCTATCAATTCTTTGTTTGAAGTGAATCTTCGTCCACCAAGAAAAATTTTGTTTTGGGAAGAGATGGAAGTCTGGCGGAGACATATCAGTTGAATAAGCACATGTGGCAACAGTTCATACCTTAGTTCATGTAATTTTGCCATGGCAATGGCACAGGTTTTTGACCCAGCGTCAAGAGTCATGGCACCCATCTTGAATATAATTTTTTCATTTCTAATTCTTCAGTTAAAATGTGATATACCTTTTCAGATGACATCTGGCAAGCATGAGCAATTTCACGCACTTTCAACTGGCGATCCTCCATGAGCATTTTGTGCACTTTTGCAATGATTTCTCGAGTAGTGACACATCTTGGCCGACCACTGTGCAGATCATCATCTAAGCTCTTCCAACAAAATTTAAATTCATTTGTCCACTTGTCAACAGTTGAATATGAAGGAGCAGAGTTCCCTGGTGTATTCTGGAAATCGGCATGTATGTCCTTTGCTTTCATACCTTTCTTTACATAGTAGTTAATCGCTGCTTGAATCTCAATTTTTTTCCATCTTCGCAAATCACTTCGTGGGAACACCAACAGAGCCACATCACCACCACAGCTCTCTTCCAAGAGCACTGATGTGGCATGTGCTTACAGGCAACAGTCCAATGAATATCATGTGAACAACTCGTTGCACTAGTGCTGACCTCTCATGGTGATTCCGAGAACTTTTCAAACCACCCTCGTACCTCAGTACCTGGCTGGAACAGAAACTTATGTGGGAGGACCATATCAAATACGTAGCCAACGGAGCAAACACAAGGCTTCAACAGCTTTACCCCAAGCACACTGAATAGGAGGGTGTCGAAGTCCATGTACACAACACTAATTGGGCAACTGATGACATATGCAGCTTCAGTTTGGGAATTCACAGCTATAACATGTCTGTGCAGCCTGCAGATCATACAGAACAACATGCTATGTACCATAAATAATGCTCCATGATACTCGCACAACGAGGACCTTCACAGAGAATACCACCTTGAGACTCTCTCAGAGGTATTCAAAAAGCTTACCACTTGATTGTACAAGAAAATGAGACAATCGAGCAATCCTTTCATCCTTATCCTGGGTAACAATGAACAAAACCATAAGTGGAAATACGATCGCCCAAAAACACTACTACTTAGGGACAATTAACCACTTATGGATAACACCAACACACTAACATGAGAAACATTGGTGAACTCCAACAGCACAGCAAAATTAACTCGCACCGCCATGTGTAAGCTAGCTGACCAATCGGCAACACAGGAAAGCAGTATTGCACACTAAACACAACCAAACCCAACCAAAACTCTTATACAGTGATAGATGTATGACCAGTCAACCACTTATATAACAATCTTGGCAGTTACAGGTACAAGACGCTGCAGCTGGCCCAGGAGACTTCGCAGATGCCCAGCCCAGCAGTACTTGCCTTGGCACTTTTCTTCCTCTGCTGTTGAAACGCTGTCCTTCATTTGCTTTTAATCTACTATCTATCTCCTAGATGCGACTCTGTTGGTGAGTAATCCTACCCAGATGCATGGATAACATCATGGTCCCACATGCCATACAGACCTTGATTATTAACTAACAAACATGGAGGTGACAGTAAATCTTTTGAGACAGTCACCACGTTGGTGTGGGTATGGAGGGGCTCCACTCTTTTCTTCCCCCCCCCCCCTTTTTTTTAATGAAAAGAAAAGAGTGATCTGTAAGAGTGCGTAAATCATAAAATAAAAACTTATCACAGTAGTACTGATGAGCGGTCATGAGATAGTGTAAAAACAGAAGCTGAAAGTTTGTGAATCTTGAAATGATGAATGATAGGAACTGTGTGTTCATGATCGTATGTGGATGCAGTATCAGACCATGACAAGAAATCACCAATTACCATAATGTACAATTCTCTGCAACCCTAATATAAAACACAAGTTTACACCAATTCATAGTCATGGCACATATGTCAATAAATTGGGGGGGGGGGGGGGGGGAGGAGGAGGAGGAAGGTAAGACACAAAAGAAATTAATTGTAAAGGTCATCAGGATGTATGACATGTATACAATGTATCTAATGGAAGGGAGAGTAAGGCAAGGCATAAGAGAAATAGTAATACTGAGTCACAGAATGTGTGACACGTATCCTACACTGAAATGATGATTTGGCTTTACACAGCTAGAAGCAAACAGCAGTGACAAATGAGAAATTAGGAGACCATATAGACAGAATCAATATTTGCAGCGTTAAAGGATAACAACAGATGACCCTATACATGAGTATATGACTAGTATACAAAACATCTCACTAGATGGTGCCTCCATTTCGCATGTTCCTTACAGTGACTTTGTGTGAGCTTTGCTGATGATCATGAGGTTTGCTGTGGGGCAAGGGATTGTCATAGTTATTTGCATTGAATTTTCAATTGAGTCAGAGAAGATCTTAAAAATAAACTGCCATCCATCTCTTATGTTTTATACAAACTACACTGCAAGTCTTGATTCTGTTTATATGGTCTCCGAATTTCTCATTTGTCAGTGGTATTTCCTTTTGGCAATACATAGCCTAATCATAATTTTGATATACAAGGTCCAGCATAAAAAACTCCCCTATTACAAAGTAACGTGCAGCGGACAGTAGAAGGAGCAGAGTGGTGGAGGGCGCGTCGTTAAGTAGCTGCCTACGTGCCGTTTTCAGTGTACGCCATGGCGTGGTCTGGTGAACATTGTGCCTTCGTAGTGGAAGATTTTATTCGAAATGGCGAATCGCCTATTAATACTCAACGTGCTTTTCGCGTTCGCTTTGCGCTCGGACGACGGGACCCTGTTCCCGATAAGAAAACAATTTATTCTTGGGTTGCTAACTTTCGTGAGACAGGTTCCGCATTAAAAAGGAAACCACCTGGACGACCACGGACTGCAACAGGCCCCGGAAATGTTGATGCAGTTAGAGCTTCAGTTCAACAATCTCCTCGACGATCCGCTAAAAAGCATGCGGCAGCATTACGGATATCTGATCGAAGTGTGAGAAGAATCTTGCATCGAGATCTTAAAATGCATCCTTACAAAATTGTAACTACGCAGGAACTGAGTGAACGAGACTGTGGTGTCCGTGTAAGTTTGTGCCAAGACCTTCTTCTGAACATTCGTCCCAACGATATTGTGATTTTTTCTGATGAAGCACACTTTCACCTTGCCGGAACAGTGAACAGCCAAAATTGCAGGTACTGGTGTGAACACAATCCCCAAGAACTTCATCAATGACCACTTCATAGCCCTAAAGTAACAGTATGGTGTGCTGTTTACAATTCCGGAGTGATCGGTCCTTACTTTTTCGAAGAAAATGACAGGAATTTAACCGTCAACAGTGAACGCTATTGTGCCATGCTCCGCGACTTTCTCCAACCGCAACTAAGGGAGCTTTTTGGTGAAATAGAGAACGTGTGGTTCCAGCAAGATGGTGCTACAGCCCACACAGCGCGGCAGTCACTGGCATTGGTGAAGGAAATGTTTCCTGGACATGTGATCTCGTTGCGTGGAGACATTGGCTGGCCCCCACGATCACCGGACTTAACGCCCTGCGATTTCTTTCTTTGGGGCTATTTAAAAGCAAAAGTTTATGAACAACGTCCACAATCTTTACGAGCCCTGAAAGAAGCAATTACACAAGAGGTTGAAGCTATTCCACCTGAAATGACTCAAAGAGTAATGAATAACTTCAGGGAAAGACTCAATCAGTGTGTCGACAGTGCAGGAAGCCATTTAAGGGATGTTTTATTTAAAAAGTAAGACCATAAGAGTATTTTCTAAAATGGCATAATATGTACTTTTATTTAGTATAAATAAAATTGTTCTACCTTATTTGGTTTTGTTTTTATTAGCTTTCCTTAAAGGGGAGGTTTTTCTGCCGGACCTTGTAGAATGCGCTACATGATACATGTCTCACATTCCATTATTTTCAGTGTTGTTATTTCTCTTATGCCTGGCTTAGTCTTTTTTTTCTGCATGCACTGTGTGATACAAGTCACATATCCAACAACTTTTAGCATCAATTTCTTTTGTGTCTTGTCTTACTCTTCCTTCTCCTTTTCTGGTAAGTGATGATACAAATGACTACTCTTTTTTGCATTGTAAATAAGACAGTTAAAATCAAAGTCACTTACCTACTACCTCTAGATGTTCTTTTATGTCTCGTCGAACATCAGATACATCCCACATTGCAAGGAAAGCTGTGCAGCATGACAGCTGTTCAGAGTTAGGATTGACATAATCCTTGTATGAGAAGCAATAATGATGTGCAATGGCAGCCAAGAACATCTCAATACAGATCAGGAAATCCTAAAAATAATAACATTGTTAGAGGCACCTTATTTAAATGCTTAGCTTACAATACTAAACTGATCAAAAGAGATGACACAATACTAAATTTAAGTTTATACTCAAAGTGCCCACCCTATCCAAGTGCATTGCTTACATCTTGGACCATAGTAATACTGCTATATTTCCATCATGTTCTTCACACTTTTACATTTGTCCTTCTGAATAACAGTCAGCATATCTAATAAGTCAGTGGAATGTTTTAAAAGAAAGTTTTAAAGAGGATTACTATTATACCTCAAGCATTATAAGATTTTTCTAATAAAATGGATAATAATATAATAACAAAGGTGTATTATTATCATTTTATTTTCTTACCACCTCTTTTTTGGTGCTCTCTTACTAATCCTTGTAATAAGTATGTATTTACTAGAAGGTCTGTTTTATCTAGCTGTTTTGTTTAGTTGTCTATTTAACTGTGTTGAGCAGTTTTTTGTACAATTTTATTTCATTACACAAAATGCTGTTGAGAGTTATTAATTTCATTTTTCTTTACAAATTTAAGTAAAATCTCTCTCTCTCTGCCACTGTGAAGTGAACTGTCAGTATGGTGGTGGTGGTGGTGGTGGTGGTGGTGGTACAGGGAGGCTGTAATTAAACTTTCACTACTTAAGAAGGCCCCCATGAAAATCGAGTGATTGTAGCACAATGATACTTTGTGGAAATATTTATTAGAACGTGCGGAAGAGAAATAATGAATAAATCACCAAAAGAAACACTTCTTAATTTCCAATACCAGAGAAGGAAAGTTTTTACTCAACATACAGCGGAGATGCTGAGTTGCGATAGGCACAACAAAAAGATTCATACAATTACAGCTTTCGGCCATTAAGGCCTTTGTCAGCAGTACACACACACACACACACACACACACACACACATGCAAACGCAACTTGCACAAACGTCTGCAGTCTCAGAGAGCTGAAATCACACTGTGAGCAGCAGCACCAGTGCATGATGGGAGTGGCAACTGGGTGGAGGTAAGGAGGAGGCTGGGGCGGGGAGGGGGCGGGATAGTATGGTGGGAGTGGCGGACAATGAAGTGTTGCAGTTTAGACGAAGGGCAGGGGAGAAGGTGTGGAGGGTGGAGAGTGTAAGTAGCGGAAAGGAGAAAAATAAAAAGAAATTAAAAGACTGGGAGTGGCGGTGAAATGATGACTGTGTAGTGCTGGAATGAGAACAGGGAGGGGGCTGAATGGGTGAGGACAATGACTAGCGAAGGTTGAGGCCAGGAGGGTTATGAGAACTTAGGATGTATTGCAGGGAAAGTTCCCATCTGTGCAATTAAGAAAAGCTGGTGTTGGTGGGGAGGACCCATATGGCACAGTTTCAATTGAACCTTGCCTAACTCAGTTCACTCCTCCATCCAACCATGATCCACCCCCACTGCCTCCAAACCACCCAATGTTAACTTTCCAGAATTTCTTAACCTTTAACCTTGCCTCAACATCATTCCCCAAATCCCTGAACATGCAAAATAACCTTACATCCTCAGAAAGAACAACAGTCCACCATCTAAAAACTGATCGCGACCTTATAATCCTAACTGCTGACAAAACCACCATTGTTTTGAACCGCAAGCATTACGTGGCAGAAGGACTCCATCAGCTGTCAGATACTTCCACCTACAAACCATGCCACAGTGATCCCATTCCAGTAATCCAGCAGGATCTTCAGTCACTACTCAAATCCGTAGTCCCATCCCAGAACCTCTTCACAGAGTCCATCTCTCTACTTACCCCTACCACTCCCCACGCTCCAACCTTCTACATGCTTCCTAAAGTCCATAAACCCAACCACCGAAGATGCCCCATTGTGGCCGGTTACTATGCCCCCACTGAGAGAATCTCTGCTCTCATAGACCAACACCTTCAACCTATCACCCGGAACCTATCCTCCTCTATAAAATATACCAACCATTTCCTCAACCGACTCTCCACAGTTCCTGTCCCTTTACCACATGGTGCCCTTCTCGTCACTATTGATGCCACCTCCCTGTACACTAACATTCGTAATACCCATGGCCTTACTGCTATCGAACACTACCTTTCCAGACGCCCTATGGATTCCAAACCAACAACCTCCTTCCTAGTGTCCATGATCAACTATATCCTCACCCACAGTCCTATGCTGACCTATTCATGGGCCATCTAGAGGAATCCTTCCTAAAAACCCAGAATCCTAAACCCCTCACCTGGTTCAGATTAATTGATGACATCTTTGCTATCTGGATTGAAGGTGAGGACACCTTATTCACATTCCTCCAGAACCTCAACAACTTCTCCCCCTTTGGCTTCACCTGGTCCTACTCAACACAAGCCACCTTACTAGATGTTGACCTTCACCTCAGAGATGGCTACATCAGTACCTCTGTCCATATCAAAACTACTAACCCTCAGCAATACCTTCACTTCAACAGCTGCCACCCATTCCATACCAAGAAGTCCCTTCCGTAAAGCCTAGCCACCCGTGGTCGTCGCATCTGCAGTGACGAGCAGTCCCTCTCAAAATATACCGAAGGTCTCACTGTAGCCTTCACTGACTGTAATTATCCTCCTATCCTTGTACAAAAACAAATCTCCCGTACATTATATTTCCAGTCCCTCACCACCTCCAAAAGTCCCACAATCCGGCCACAGAAGAGCATTCCCCTCATAACTCAGTACCATCTGGGACTGAAGCAACTGAATTATATTATCCGCCAGGGTTTCGATTACCTCTCGTAGTGCCCTGAAATGAGAAATGTCCCGCTCACTATCCTTCCCACCCCTCCTGCCATGGTATTTCACCGTCCATTGAACCTACACAATCTACTCGTCCATCCTTACACAACCCCTGCTCCCAATCCCTTACCTCATGGTTCATATCACTGTAATAGAACTAGATGCAAGACCTGTCCCATACATCCTCCTACCACCACCTACTCCAGTCCAGTCACTAACATCACCTATCCCATCAAAGTCAGGGCTACCTGTGAAACCAGCCATGTGATTTACAAGCTAAGCTGCAACCTCTGTGCTGCATTCTATATAGGCATGACAACCAACAAGCTGTCTGTCCGCATGAACGGCCACCGACAAACTGGCCAAAAAACAGTGGATCACTCTGTTGCTGAACACGCTGCCAAACATGATATCCCTCATCTCAATGACTGCTTCACAGCCTGTGCCCTATGGGTCCTTCCCACCAACACCAACTTTTCTGAATTGCACAGATGGGAACTTTCCCTGCAATACATCCTACCTTCCCGTAACCCTCCTGGCCTCAACCTTTGTTAGTCACTGTCCTCACCCATCCAGCCCCCTCCCTGTTCTCATTCCAGCACTACACAGCCGTCATTTCACCGCCACACCCAGTCTTTTAATTTCTTTTTATTTCTCTCCTTTCCGCTACTTACACCCTCCCCCCCTCCGCACCTTCTCTCCTGCCCTCCGTCTAAACTGCAACACTTCACTGTCTTTCACTCCCACCATACTATCCCTCCCCCTCCCCGCCCCAAACTCCTCCTTACCCCCACCCAGTTGCCACTCCCATCATGCACTGGTGCTGTTGCTTGCAGTGTGGTTTCAGCTCTCTGAGACTGCAGACGTGTGAGCAAGTTGCGTTTGCGTGTGTGTGTGTGTGTGTGTGTGTGTGTGTGTGTGTGTGTGTGTGTGTGTGTATTGCTGACAAAGCCCTTAATGGCCGAAAGCTATAATTGAGTGAATCTTTTTGTTGTGCCAATCATGACTCAGCATCTCCGTTACATGGTGAGTAGCAACTTTCCTTCTCTGGTATTGTTATATTCCATCCTGGGGTTTTCATTGTTTGACTTCTTAATTTCCACATGAGAGGGTAACATTTGTTAATTGCCTAATATTTTTACGTTCCAGCTGACAAACATTGCTGAATGTGATGACCATCTGCATCCACCATGGCCTAGAACCATACAAGAGATACCATTTCACAACTATTTGCAGCACTTTTTGAACAGTGGATCATGGAATGTTCAGCTGTCATGACACGGTTCGTGCACACTGTGTCTAGCACTCAGCCATGGAAACAGCAACTTCCTAAATAACTTGTGGCACAACTGGCTATCAGCCTCTACCGGGAGCAATTTCCAAATTGCCAGTTAATTCGAACTTTCAAATCATGTTCTTCAACCCCGATGCAGAAAGAGAACCCCTCTGTATTCCTTCAATGCATCAATACTTGTGAAGAGCAGCAGCCCTATTTCTGTTGTTTTGAGGAAACAACTTTACAAGTAAAGCCCAGCTCATCTTGTTTGAACCAATATTGACTGTCTGTGACTGTAATGTGCACTGATGCTTGTGTTTCAACCATACATCAACTAATGGTGAAACTAACATTACTAACAACACAAATCACGCAGTGCAAAGTCTGAACATCATTCCTATAAAGTTGGAACCCATATCATAAATAGTTTTCCATCTACACTGGTTCAAATTGCGAAAGTTTAATTAAAACCGCCCTGTAGCTTTACTCACCTGTAGATCACTTTCACAAGCATATTTGACATGTTGTGTTATTACAACTTACAAATGTGGGAAGCAAATACTTCAGTTCTCCATGGAGCTTCCTCTGCACTGGTATATTCTGGACCAGAATACTGCATACCAGTTTGGCTCTGCAATGCTCATGTGAATAAAGTTGATGTTCACTTGAATGCAGCTACAAGAACCATTAGTGGTACATTCAGATCTACACCTACATGCTAACTGCCAATACTATCAAACATCTGTCCAGCTCATCTTCATTGAAAGTTGCCACTCAACAATTTTTGCCAGTACGATTCTAGGAAACATCTCAAATCCAGAAGACCAGGAGTCCAAATGCCCTCCAGTGGGTTCAAAGTCCAAATGATCTCCAGTGGGTTCAACCGAGACGATGAGCAGAAATTTGAGTGACAAGCCACAAAAATCTGGAACTACAAACTTATTGACAACCCAAATGTTATAGTTCCAGGCTTTCATCATCCAAGGAGGTGAGAGTACAGCTTAACAGATACGAGACTGAAGGAAGTATGTGCAAATACAACATGCCCAAGTAGGATTTCTGCAATGACAGTACGTATGAGCTTGGTGACATTCAGACAATGAACCACATTGTAAATGAGTGTCCACATTTCCCTAGTGGCGTCAATCCACTGGTTGAATCTAATGAAATTTGTGTAAAGTTTGGTATACTTAATATTTGTATAGTGTAAATAGTTGCAAAAAGGTATTTTTTGTTTGAATGTAAATTAGACTTGTTGCAATTTATGCTTTTGATAATAATAAAAACCTACATGACTTCTTGGTGGAAATATTCACAAGGTGCGGTGCTGTAGTGTTTCATATCACTCAGGTAGAGTGATGTGTAAGCCTATGTCTACCTTCCCAATGAATGACGGTCATGACCTTTAAGAGATATAGCAGTTTAATAGTTATGAGACTGAAACTAGCTGGGGGTTTCGTTTTATACTTTTTTCCAGATATCGTGGTGATTGCAGTAACTCCACAAGATGAAGTATCTTTCAGTGTACGTGCATGCTTCAAGCACCATTGTCACAGGTTGAATGGTGTCGCAAGCCCAGAGAGAATGCCAGCAGTATAACAAAACTGTGGGAGATCCATGCAGGCACAGAAGAAGCTTACACCACATTCATTGTTGTAACGAGCTGTCGAACTGGCATATGCGCTCTAATGTCATGTTCCCTATGTTGTAAAGTTGTGTCCAGAAGCTGTTGTATTTTATGCAACTCTGTATGGAGATTGTTTTAAAAGTTCCATGCAGCTCTGAGAATGTCAATTCATGTATTACTCAAGACTGCAGCAGTGACAAAGTCCAATGCATCTGCACGGCCATGATCAGAACACAAATTTCAGGTGCAGAACTTCATAATTATGAGAAGTCGAATACCCCAAATCTGAGAATATATACATGGAACGTCACAATGTTCTACTTTTAAGAACATCACTGCAATGAATCCAATTATTGCTTTTGGTAATTATTTTTATGGTAATTTTCTGTTTGAATATTGTGTTCATATTTTGAGATCCCATAGCTCAGGGGAATTCCTGTTTGAGAAGAGTATGTAACTACGAGACCTGGAGAAGAAATTTGATAATGCAGCTTGAGATAAGCTTGCAACAACAATGAGAAAAAACAGAATGGGCTGGAAAACTGGGCAGCTTGTAAACTCATTGTATTTAAATCAAAAAGCATCAGTGAAAGTGAAGGAAGGAAGTACAACTAAATAGAACTAGGAAAAGGAGTAAGACAAGGATGTTGTTTGTCTTCTACCATCTTCAGTTTGTATTTAGAAAACATAATTGACCAATGCCCACTAGACAACAAGGGGATGAAGTTGGAGGATGAAGAATATGGCATTTGAAGTTTGCAGATGACAGTCCTTCTAGTAACATATGAAACAAACAGGTAAAGATAATGCTGAATGAAGAAATATTAGAACATATGCAAAGCTGTAAGTACCTTGGAAGCAGGATGGAAACTGACAAAAAGGGCAGCAAAGAAATTAAAACCAGGACAGCAAAGGGGAAAAAAGAGACATTTTGTAGGAAAGGGAGAATTTTTTTGCAGCAATATAGGAAGAGATTTGAGGAATAGATTAATAAAATGTTTTGTACTGAGTGCCCTCCCATATGATGCTCAAACACAATGGGGAAGAAAGACAGAGCAAGACTGAGATGATGTCATAGCAGATGATGGAACCAATAAGTTGGACGGATAGAGTGAAATATGAAGAGGCACTGAGAAGAGTAAAAGAGAAAAGACAATAGTGAATGTAATAAAAAGGAAACAAAACTGATCTCGGCATATATTATGAAAGAATGAGGGTCTTATAAAAACAGTATTAGAGGGGTACGTCGAAGGAATGAGGTGGCAAGGAATGAAGAGATTTCACATTATGTACCTTGACAGGGTGGAGATGTATTGCAACATGAAGAAATTCTACAAGCTGTGTCAGCGAAGATGCCATTTGCTGAGTGCTCTTGCACTTTTGAACAGATGTCATGCCAAGCACATTGTGCCAAACTTTGCTAAGGTCACACATCACATCAATTCTGCAGCAGCCAGGAGATTTAAGAGACAGGCCAGACTTGCTTTGGTACGTGAGAGAGTGCACTTTACCCACTGAAGCCTTGAGTACAATTTCCAGGAATTATTTAGACTACATTTACAACTGACCAATCATTTTAATTCCTGGATCTGGGCTTGGACTGATGGTATTACCTGCACAGCAGCTGATTCTGCCCATAGAAAGACTACAGGACATCAAATTTCTCAGATGTCTGACAAACTTTCACTGGAGGACCCGTGTAAGACTGTCATCAATGTGACTGACATGGAGCTGAGTGACAACGCAATTTCAGTTCTAGAAGAAGGACTTAACTCTGCTCCAACCCCTAAGTACACACCCGTTGAGGACATCAGCACAGTTGAACAAGTTGTGGCATGACTACCACCTGAAGCAGCGGAAGAAGTACATCGTGAAACCTGCCATGTTCTGATGAGAACTAAGTGTACAAAGTCAAACATTACCAACAGAGAGTGGGTGGCTATTTGGGACCTGAGAGAATGCCCTGAGATTGTTGTCTTACCTGTTGACAAAGGCAATGCTACTGTTGTTCTTTCCCACAAGGACTACATTTTGAAGATGAAGAGCCTGCTACATGATGACTCCTACGGGAATGTCAACATTGATGCCACAAAGAAAGTGGAGAACAAGACTAGGGCTCTTCTCAAGGACACAGATTTACCAGAGAGGGGGGGTGGCCAAGAAACTGTTACCTCAAGGAGCTGTGCCCGCCGAGACATTATTGCATCCCATTGTCAGCTACATTAGGGCACCTGCTGGCAAAACACGAAGGAAATACTAAGCCCTTATGTGGGTAAATGCACTCATCATTTCCACAATTCTGTGGATTTTGTAAAACACCTTGAAAACTTCAGGACGAAAGACTCAATTAACACGTTGAGTTTGGACATCATTTCATTATTCATCAGGGTACTTCTATGAGAGTCACTAGAGGTTCTTAGTCAGAAATTTGATGAGAAGACCACCAACCTTTCCAGGCTTGTCCTGACCTCAACATATTTTCTGTTTAATGGCGAATACTATGAACAAATGGAATGAGTTGTTATGGGCAGCCCACTCTCACCTGTGGTCACAAATCTGTGTATGGTGTACTTTGAGGAGGAAGCCCTGGTGACTTTCAAAAGGAAAACAACATGTTTTTTCTGTTATGTGGATGACACGTTCATCATCTGGCCCCATGGAATGGACAAACTTCTTGACTTCCTTACAAATTTGAACTCCATACATCCCAACATCAAATTTACTATGGAGACCAAAGCAGAAGGAAGCTTACCATTCCTGAACATCATGATCAAGAGGAGAGCTGATGGCATCCTGGACCACGATGTGTATCTGAAGAAAATGCACTCTGACATGTATTTGTATACAGAGAGCTGCGACCACCCTGTGAAATAGGGTACTAAAAAATACTAGTTCACAAGAAGTGCACCATTTCACATGCAAAGAGTCTGCCTCAGGAGTTGGAACACCTCAGAACTGAATTCTGAAAGAACCGAGTATCCAGAATGGCAGATTCGGTGCGCTCTCCACCCCACCACAACAGTACAATCTGTGGATGTAGAAGAAGCCACAGAGGAAGAGGCAGCCACTGCCTTTATATCGCACACTGATATACTATCGTGAAAAATTGGATGCATATTGAAGAAACACCAAGTAAAAACCATCTTTTGCCCACCCTATAAACACAAGCATTATTGGGAAGTGTCAAAGATGATCTCAGTTTATGGAAGGCCAGCATTGCCAGATTCCATGTTAATGTGGGAGAACATGTGTTGAACAGGCAGTATGCACTGTCAAAGATTGTTGTCAAGAACACAAGAGGCACACTCGACAGATGTATATCAACAAGTCAGTGGTCGCAGAGCACTGTTTGTCCGAGAATCACACGATGGAGTACAAACATACCAGGATCTTGGCACAGACTTCCAAATACTGGGACAGTGTTGTTAGAGAGGCCACAGAAATTCTTACCAGGGATGACCTCATCAACTGAGAATGAGGCTATAATCTTAGCAAGGCTGTGTGTGTGTGTGTGTGTGTGTGTGTGTGTGTGTGTGTGTGTGTGTGTGAGCGCGCACGCGCGCGCGCATGCGTGGATCTGATGGGCACCCAATGGTGAGGTCATCAGTGCCCTTACACTTATGAAAACAAGCGAATGTGGAGATGAACTAAAAGTGTTGTACACGCATGCACTCGAAATGACCACACAGTCATTCTGTCTCACATGCACTAAAACCAATTAGGAAGGAAGAGAGCTAATCAAGAAATTAAAATGCAGAGAAAACAAAACACAGAAGAACTAAAAGAAAAACACGGGGACATGTGACTGGCTGACCACTTAAAAAAACCAGCCACGCATTGACACATTAAGAACATTTCCCTAAAATCTTGTTATAAATGTAGGACAATTCACAAAACTTTAAAACCCTAGTTTGAGCATTACATAAAATAGATGGCAGATTCACTGGCACAGTCCACTGGTTGGCAAATAAAATGCAGTCCAATAAAATGTCACCTGATCTGCACGCCACAAGCACCACACATTGGAGGGTCCTCTTGCCAGAGTAAGAATCCATGTGTCATAGGGCTGTGGCCTATGTGAAGACGAGTAAGAAGGACCTCGTCTCGCCGACGTGGCTGGAAGTAAGTACTCCACGGCCAAGTTGTGGGCTTGATGACATGGAGCTTGTTATCGGTCACTGCCAGCCAATCGTCTTCCCACAGACACATGACTTTGTGCCTCAACAGTGAAGTGTTAGCATGCAGAGGCATAGCACACTGAAATACCAAAGGATCATGACACGCCTCCTTGGCTGCTCAATCCGCCTTTCCAGTCCCCAAAATTCCGATGTGCCTAGGCACTCCGCAGAAAGACACCTCCTTCCCCCTCGTTGTAGTTGTAGAAGAGCATCATGGATATTCTGGGTTACTGTATCTACTGGGTACAAACGTTGGAGAGAGTAAAGGGCACTCACTCAGAGAATCTGAGCAGACAAGAAATCTAACACTGGGAGAATGTCTCATCTGCTCCAGTGCTCACCAGATCACATGTAATTCTGCATCAAAGGTGGTGAATTCTGGAGGCAGTCTGATCTTGAGGACACAATATGGGGAAACGACAGAACAACCAACAGAGTCGCCCTGCTTAGACCCATCCGTACAACCAGCAACATGGTCGTGGTACTCAGATAAAATATCAGAGAATATCACTATAAAATGGAAGCAGGAGTGCAATCTCTCCTGTACTGCACCAAATCTAAAATCACTCTGGGCCTCTCCAGTAACCAGGGCGGCAAACAGTTAAAACCCTGGATTTGGGGTTGTACTGGTTCCACACCGAGTGACTCCAGCACACGCTGCACACGCATCCCAAATGGCATTGTGGCTCATGGATGGTTGGAAAAAAGGCATTACAGAGGTGGACGAGCACCAGTATGATGTGCAGGTGAAGTTGGAGCTGCAAGGAACTTACATGCCAGACGCACCATGAGGAGCTGGTGCCAGATGGTAAGAGGTGGTTCCCCCAACTCAGCACAGATGCTAGGTATGGAACTGGTCCGATAAGCACCCATGGCCAGCCCCCCATGATGGACAGCATCAATGATCTGCAAGTACGAGGGCCTTGTCGAACCAAACACTGTGCAACCATAGTCCAGTTGCATATGCACGAAAGCCTGATAAAACTGAAGGAGATGCAGCTTGTCCGCTCCCCAAGACCTGTGGCTAAGGCACTTGATGATGTGATCAGTGCCTTCAGGGTTCTGACTTCCAGGTCTCGCAGGTGTGGTAACCACAGCAATTAGGAGTCACAAATGAGGCCCAGAAACTGCACTGTGTCCCTAAAATGTAGGACGGTGTCCCCCATATTCAAGGCAGGCAAATTAAAAAGACGACGAGAATGATTAAAATGAACACACACACACACTTATCTGCGGAAAACTGGAAACCCATCATTGCAGCCCACTTCTCTAACCTCTGCACTATAAGTTGCAACTGATGGCTCGCTGTTGCAACACTGAAGGAGGAACAGAAAACAGCAAAATCATCTACAAATATGGAGCACTGTACAGGACTCCTTACCATAGATGAGATACTGTTGATGGCTATGGTAAAGAGGGTAACACTTGAAACACTGCCCTGAGGAACACCATTCTCCTGTTCAAATCTATCAGACAGTGTGTCACCAACTCAGGTCCTAGAAAACTGCTGAGAAAGGAAAGACCATATGAAGATGGGGAGGTGGCAATGAAAACCCCATTGATGCAGTTGTGCGAGAATAAAATGTCTTCAAGTAGTACCGTATGCCTTACTTATATTGAAGAATATGTCGATACAATGATGTTTACAGAGGAAAGCCTGCTGAATAGCCACCTCTAGGAAGGTCAGATTGTCAACAGTGGACCGAAATCTTCGGAATCCACACTGAGAACAGCTAAGCAGTTGCCTGGTCTCTAAAAACCAGACCAAACGATGGTTAACCATTCGCTCCAGGGTCTTTCCTACACACCTCATTAAGGTGATATTCTGATACCTACTGGGACATCCAGTCTCATCCTGGTTTGAGAACAGGGATCAGAATTACCTCCCTCCACAAGTTAAGGAAGTTGCCTGTCTGCTGTATTAGATTAAAACATTTGGGGTTGAAGCATGCAGTACTGGATTTGGTCACGACTGGATGCCGTGTCACGAATCTCAGTCAGTACAGATTTGAGCTCCCACATGGAGAAAGTGGAGTTGTAGGCCTCACAACTCTTGGACCAGAAGTTCAACTTCTCGCTCTTCACAGTCGCATGATAACAACGAAATGCCGGATCCTGGCTTGCATTGACAGTAGTTTGTGCAAAATGTTCGGCCAGTGTCTAAGTGATGTCTCTGGGTGTTGTTTGGAGGCATCCCTGTTTCGGCACTGCTGCTATTGGTAAACAGCTGATTTTATAGAAGAAGCGGAATGATTGATGGAGTCCAGGACACTCGCCATGACCTTTTCTTACTTTCCCTAATGAAGCGTTGAGCCTTGGCCCTCACGACTCTAAAGGCCCTAAGGTTATCTGCTATTGGTCGGCATTTAAAATGTTGAAGAGTCGCATGCCTTTCCCAGATTGCAGAATGGCAGTCACCTGTCTACCAAGGTACTAGTCGCCTCATAATATGACCTGAGGACTGTGGGATGGAGAGGTCAGTGGGACAACAGATCACTCATGTGATGTGGTCCACCCATTCTTGGATGCTGTCGCAGTGTTAGAACACAGCCAGCTGGCTGAAACTTGTCCAGTTAGCCCTGCTGACCATCAATTTTGGGGGCTTAACTACAGGTGGTAAGCCAGTTTGTAGGTGAAGGTGGATTGGGAAGTGGTTACTGGAATGAAGATCGTCAATGACCTCCCATTGAACAGAGTGAGTGAGGGTGAGAGAATAGAAAAAGAGGTCGATGGCCGAGAATGACGCAGTAGCAGTAGAGAAATGTGTGCGAGTACCTGTGTTGAGGCCCGTGAGACATCACGAGGCCCTCCGAAACTCGAACCCGAGGGCAAGTATTGGACGAGCCCCACAGAACATGATGGGCATTGAAGTCTTCCAGCAGGAGGAATGGTCACGGGAGATGTGCGATACAATCCCTGAGAGCCTCCCGAGTCCAGAGCAGCTTGTGGAGGTAAATACATTGAGCAAACAGTGATTCTTCGACACACATGAAGCTGAACTGCAACTGCTTGTGGGTCAGTAGCCAAGGGGAGGGCAGAGGAGTGGTGCGCATTAGTGACAAACACTGCGACACCTCCCTTGGCCCTTTTCCCTGACAAGTCATCATTGCTGCATAGCGTATATCCCTGTAGCACAGGGACATCTGTATCTTTAAAATGCGTTTTTTGTAAACAAAACCACAAGGGACGTGCCTGTGCTACAAGTTTCAGTTTCTCCACATTAGACCCGAACACATTCATGTTCCACTGTAGTATGGAAGCCATGTCATCCCCTATCTTTGCACTACTGGGGAGGTGAAGCACTTAAAGAGTGAGGGTGAGTGGAGGGCCTGCCTGGATCCAAGTTATCTAAGTCCATGATAGTCTCCTCATCAGTCAGATAGGAAAGAATGATGTCTAATGGTGCTCGGGACAGGTTTTGACCTGAACTACATGAGCCTTTTCCTCACCCTGTCCTTCAAGGATGAGGGGGAAAGGGGGCGTTGAGAGGCAATCTGCTTTTCTTGTACCTTCTGGATGCTCACTGCAGAACTGTTGTTGGTCTTTCCTGGCACAGCTGCCTGGATTGCTTTGTCCTTGCTCTTTTTCCCTTGATATGTACATGTGTTAGTACAGGTGCTTGTGGTGGATATACGCACACTAGGCGTTGTCTGTATCAAAGTGTCTGCCTTGGGAATAGGTTTCTGCACCGTGGAAGACTGTGAAGTGGCAAAGACGGGGATTTGTTGCGTTATATTCTTTTTTGACCTAGGCATACGGGATCTGCCTGGTCACTTATCTCCTGTATTTTGCGTTCTTCTTAAAAACCCTACCCCCATGAACCATGGACCTTGCCATTGGTGGGGAGGCTTGCGTGCCTCAGTGATACAGATGGCCGTACCGTAGGAGCAACCACAACAGAGGGGTATCTGTTGAGAGGCCAGACAAACGTGTAGTTCCTGAAGAGCGGCAGCAGCCTTTTCAGTAGTTGCAGGGGCAACAGTCTGGGTGATTGACTCATCTGGCCTTGCAACACTAACCAAAACGGCCTTGCTGTGCTGGTACTGCGAATGGCTGAAAGCAAGGGGAAACTACAGCCGTAATTTTTCCCGAGGGCATGCAGCTTTACTGTATGGTTAAATGATGATGGCATCCTCTTGGGTAAAATATTCCGGAGGTAAAATAGTCCCCCATTCGGATCTCCAGGCGGGGACTACTCAAGAGGACGTCGTTATCAGGAGAAAGAAAACTGGCGTTCTACGGATCGGAGCGTGGAATGTCAGATCCCTTAATTGGGCAGGTAGGTTAGAAAATTTAAAAAGGGAAATCGATAGGTTGAAGTTAGATATAGTGGGAATTAGTGAAGTTCGGTGGCAGGAGGAACAAGACTTTTGGTCAGGTGAATACAGGGTTATAAATACAAAATCAAATAGGGGTAATGCAGGAGTAGGTTTAATAATGGATAAAAAAATAGGAGTGCGGGTAAGCTACTACCAACAGCATAGTGAACGCATTATTGTGGCCAAGATAGACATGAAGCCCATGCCTACTACAGTAGTACAAGTTTATATGCCAACTAGCTCTGCAGATGATGAAGAAATTGATGAAATGTATGATGAGATAAAAGAAAATATTCAGATAGTGAAGGGAGACGCAAATTTAATAGTCATGGGTGACTCGAATTCGAGAGTAGGAAAAGGGAGAGAAGGAAATATAGTGGGTGAATATCGATTGGGGGAGAGAAATGAAAGAGGAAGCTGTCTGGTAGAATTTTGCACAGAGCATAACTTAATCACAGCTAACACTTGGTTCAAGAACCATAAAAGAAGGTTGTATACATGGAAGAATCCTGGAGATATTAGAAGGTATCAGATAGATTATATAATGGTAAGACAGAGATTTAGGAACCAGGTTTTAAATTGTAAGACATTTCCAGGGGCAGATGTGGACTCTGACCAGAATCTATTGGTTATGAACTGTAGATTAAAACTGAAGAAACTGCAAAAAGGTGTGAATTTAAGGAGATGGGACCTGGATAAACTGACTAAACCAGAGGTTGTACAGAGTTTCAGGGAGAGCGTAAGGGAACAATTGTCACAAATTGGGGAAAGAAATACAGTAGAAGAAGAATGCGTAGCTCTGAGGGATGAAGTAGTGAAGGCAGCAGAGGATCAAGTAGGTAAAAAGACGAGGGTTAGTAGAAATCCTTGGGTAACAGAAGAAATACTGAATTTAATTGATGAAAGGAGAAAATATAAAAATGCAGTAAATGAAGCAGGCAAAAGGGAATACAAATGTCTCAAAAATGAGATCGACTGGAAGTGCAAAATGGCTAAGCAGGGATGGCTAGAGGACAAATGTAAGGATGTAGAGGCTTATCTCACTAGGGGTAAGACAGATACTGCCTACAGGAAAATTAAAGAGCCACTTGTATGAATATCAAGAGCTCAGATAGAAACCCAGTTCTAAGCAAAGAAGGGAAAGCAGAAAGGTGGAAGGAGTATATAGAGGGTCTATACAAGGGCGATGTACTTGAGGACAATATTATGGAAATGGAAGAGGATGTAGACGAAGATGAAATGGGAGATACAATACTGCGTGAAGAGTCTGACAGAGCACTGAAAGACCTGAGTCGAAACAAGGACCCGGGAGTAGACAACATTCCATTGGAACTACTGACGGTCTTGGGAGAGCCACTCCTGAGAAAACTCTACCATCTGGTGACAAAGATGTATGAGACAGGTGAAATACCCTCAGACTTCAAGAAAAATATAATAATTCCAATCCCAAAGAAAGCAGGTGTTGACAGATGTGAAAATTACAGAACTATCAGTTTAATAAGTCACAGCTGCAAAATACTAATGCGAATTCTTTACAGACGAATGGAAAAACTGGTAGAAGCCGACCTCCGGGAAGATCAGTTTGGATTCCGCAGAAATGTTGGAACACGTGAGGCAATACTAACCTTACGACTTATCTTAGAAAATAGATTAAGGAAAGGCAAACCTACATTTCTAGCATTTGTGGACTTAGAGAAAACTTTTGACAATGTTGACTGGAATACTCTCTTTCAAATTCTAAAGGTGGCAGGGGTAAAATACAGGGAGCAAAAGGCTATTTACAATTTGTACAGAAACTAGATGGCAGTTATAAGAGTCGAGGGACATGAAAGGGAAGCAGCTGTTGGGAAGGGAGTGAGACTGGGTTGTAGCCTCTCCCCAATGATGTTCAATCTGTATACTGAGCAAGCAGTAAAGGAAACAAAAGAAAAATTTGGAGTATGTATTAAAATCCATCGAGATGAAATAAAAACTTTGAGGTTCGGCGATGACATTGTAATTCTGTCAGAGACAGCAAATGACTTGGAAGAGCAGTTGAACGGAATGGACAGTGTCTTGAAAGGAGGATATAAGATGAACATCAACAAAAGCAAAACGAGGATAATGGAATGTAGTCGAATTAAGTCGGGTGATGCTGAGGGAATTAGATTAGGAAACGAGACACTTAAATTAGTAAAGGAGTTTTGCTATTTGGGGAGCAAAATAACTGATGATGGTCGAAGTAGAGAGGATATAAAATGTAGACTTGCAATGGCAAGGAAAGCGTTTCTGAAGAAGAGGAATTTGTTAACATCGAGTATAGATTTAAGTGTCAGGAAGTCGTTTCAGAAAGTATTTGTATGGAGTGTAGCCATGTATGGAAGTGAAACATGGACAATAAATAGTTCGGACAAGAAGAGAAGAGAAGCTTTCGAAATGTGGTGCTACAGAAGAATGCTGAAGATTAGATGGGTAGATCACATAACTAATGAGGAGGTATTGAATAGAATTGGGGAGAAGAGGAGTTTGTGGCACAACTTGACATCGACTATTCCCTGGGATGCTCAATCTTGCTTCAGTTCTGCTATGTCCATGTCCACGATATCTCGGCAAGTGACGATGCCCTTACTGGAGTTGAGAGGGGTGTGCATCTCAACAATGATATCACAGTCACTCAGTTTCTGCTATTTCTTAAGAAGGTCTACCTACTTTGACCTTTTAGTTTTGACCAACAATGAGCTATTACACAATCGTTTTATAGATTTTAATATTCCGGCAAGGCTCTCTAAACTGTTATGGGTATAAAAGGGGGACACTTTTTCAAATGTCCCCACATTCCTCTTTATCACCAGAAACACATTGTTATTCACGACTCCATGGGTCCTGTTATTGCAGTCCAAAGTATTCTTATTATCAGGCCTAGTCTCTCTCATTCTTTTGGATGCACGAGTGTGAATACTCCCAGGCGGTACACCCTTCCCACTGGGAGGAGAAGAAGATAATTTCGAGGGTTCCATCTCAGTCCCACGAGCAGCTAGGGAAATAAGGGTCCACTCAAACAGAGCCCCTCGTACCTGAGTTAGCCTTATACCGCTGAAGTGCGACAGGTTCCCCAGAGGTTGCCCGCTAATGACTGTTCCACCTCAACAGCCTCCCATCAGCGTGCAGCACACCTTCAGATTGAGGTTTATTTTTATGGAGGTTTATTCCCTCATCACGATCCTGGCGGTCAAGCCAAGATTGACTGTTCCCTAAGAGACACAACGTTCCACCGCCGCGCTGCGCAGATGTCGCTGAAGCATACCCAGTGCTTACAGTGACAGGGGATTGGCGGCGCTTACCAGTCCCCAGCTCTGTGGAATTCTGGGGTCGCCAAGCTGGTACCCAGCGAATCGATGCTGAACCCCTGAGGGCACCAAACAAAATGATCTGACAACCAGGCAATCAGAGAACTTACATCATGAGGAGATTTCAGATTCTGGATGATGTGATGGATGACAGAACATACAGCAAAATTAAGATGGAAGCAATGGATTGCAGAAAATAGATTTGCAATGGACCTCCTAATACAGCAGAAAAATAATGATGATGGTGGTGGTGATTTAATTTAAGGAATTATCAGCTATATATAACATAATATTGTTATTCTTCATCTTGAAGTTAAAATGCATGCTATTTATTTTTTATGTTCGCTATGCTTTTAGGAGATACCTCCTTAATGCAGCAATGTTTATGAGGGTGAGAGGGTTTGTCACATGGCATGGAGGGCCATGCCAGCAGCAGCTTAGCAGCTGGTACAGGCATGTGGCAACACCGGAAACACCAATAGAGTATACTCAGGCATCAATAGGGTTCTTGGACTCATCCTGAGAAGACTGCCCCACTTAAGTTATTCAATGGAACAGACATCACAGATTGTAATCGACAACTGCAATGACAGGTGGATCAGTACTCCATCATCTATTCATGTCCAACCAAATCAGCGCAAAAACGGTGCAATTTCTCAAACATCAACTTTCCAAGAGCTGTAAACCATACCTATTGAGGAGGAGCTTCAGAGAACTGTTGCATGTCTTATATGTGGGACATGCCCTGGTAAAGAAGATAGCCACACTGAACTTATCAAGCTGACACTACTCCTCCAAGTGCACTACAACATCCTATTGAAATTTTGGGATGAGGGTACTGCATCACAGAAAATGCTCAATGCAATGCCAACACCGTCACACCACACAAAGGTAAGGGTGATGATGGTGATTGGAACCGCTACCACTGAATTTCACTGCTGAGTGTCATTGGAAAAATGTTTGCCCATGTGGTGCTAGGCAGACTGGAGAAGCTTGCTGAGCATGTGAACCCTCAAGTCTCAGCAAGGGTTTTGAGCTCAGTTATCGACTGTTGACACTGCAGCAAATTTTGGAAATGGGGTATGAGCAGAAGACCCCATTTTCATAGCTTTCATCAACCTACACAAGGCACTTGACACAGCCAGCACGAAGGGACTGTATACTTCACTAGTGAAGTAGAATGTCCTCCAAAACTCCTGAGGATGATCAGAGTTTCTCACAAAGATATGGAGGATGGTTTGATATTTGGCAGAGGAACGTTTGATTCATTTTCTGTGCAACAATGAGTTCATCAAGGCTGTGTGCTGGCCCTTACCTTGTTTAGTATATTCTTCTTGCTACTTCTCAAAGTGGGTTTTGGTGGAACAAACCTGGTCATCTGTCTACATTCCATGGTTGACAAGAAGCTTCACATATTGCTGCTCAGATCAATTGCTTTAGTGGGGACTTACTTCTAAGCAACCTCTTATTCACTTGTGATGCAGCACCTGTAGAACACAATACATTCTTCGACGATTTGTAGACAAAATGCTACTGCATGGAAACTCTTCTCCGTGTCTCTGAATGTAAAGAAGACTGTGATTCATAGATACATGGGTATGCCTACTACAAGATTCAATGGCTCCTTGTGTGTGTGTGTGTGTGTGTGTGTGTGTGTGTGGGCGCGCGCAGACACACCTATGAGCATTTGTGGGTTTGGGGTGCTCAATGTGGGGTGTCAGTTGTATAAAAAATAATATTTTTATTTGTTGGGTGATAATATGATATAAAATTGTAATTTCCTGCTTCTGTTGTGGTACTTGATTTAAAGAGAAATGGTCATCATTAGCATTGGCTTCTGATCTTGGCTAGTATGAAACTGTTCAACAAACTCAAAACCACCAGAAGCATTTTTCACAGTGTGTACGTAACAATTTTTGAAACACTGCATGCCACTGTGCCACTCACCACCTTCTATGGTTAAGTTTGCGTGTGTGGCTTGTATTATTAATAAAAATCTGTGTATATTATGTGGAATGTTGTAATAAAAATTAGTTCTCAGGTGACAATTAATACCTGAGATATTTCTGTTTTCATGGTAAGTAATAAATTGCTTTGATTATTTTTCACTAGGAAGGCAAAGCTAAGGAGATTCTTGTCATCTGTCATTAAGTGGTCCATCGAAAATTTATGGAACTCAATGCAACAAAAATATTAATGATTAAAGCTTTAATTTAATTTTACTGGCTTTAGAATATTGAATGGGAAAAACAGAGAAGTCTCCTACATTTAGACTTACATTTAATAAGAATAATTGTTTCGCCGGCATAATGACTGACCTATGCAGCAAGAGAAATGTTGGTCCCCTCCGGAGCACATGCCAAAACAACAAATTTACACAAAATATTGATTTACTAATATGAGAGGTGCGAGCTGTACAAAAAGTAAATGTTATTATATGGAAATATTATTTATATACTGAACAGTTTTACAGAACTTACACACAATTATATCCGGCGTACAATGGCGTCTATCATCCATACAAGAATCGAAGACAAGAGAGTGAGTAACATGATACAATGCCTCTGGTCTTTTTCATTGACCAACACAGATAAAATAAAGAAGGTTGAATATCATTATCTTTAGTTCTCTAGAAATAATTTCTTTTTCTTCCAAATGTTAATATTCATTGCACAAAACATGTCGCACTTTAACAGTTATAGCCTCACATGACGAATTATTCATCAGAATACATAACCACTTTTCTTAAATAAATATATGTGGCGTTCCGCCACAACTTGTCAGGGACTTATTTATTATCTAATAAAGGTTTATTATCTAATAAAACCGTTGATGTAACTGGAACTGATAACTGTCTAGGAAGTAGGAAAGTTTGACTCAATTTCATACGTCATACACAATGTTTTTGAAAGCCTGCAGCCACCATTCATTATTTAAATAATGAAATTCTGCACTAGTTACATATTTTTTCACGCTTGGCAGGGACATTTCGAGAATTTTTTCTCGTTGTCAAGTGTAAATATGTACATAAATATTTTGTGTGGTGTTTGAATGTGTGTTATTCTGCATCTCTTTGCACTGCAGTCATCTTTTTAAGTTTATCAAGTACTGTGCCTCCTCAGTTATGTAGAAAACCACAAACACGCAAACAATCACTCACTATTTGTGTAATATCAAGAAAAATACATACATAAATACTGCACTTGACAATTAGAATAAATTCTTGAAACATGTTTTGCTCAGCATGAAAAAAAAGGTAACCAGTGCTATGTTTAAACTAAAAACATTTGAGCAATGCAAAGTGCATGACGATGTCAACTAGCACTACAAGAGGCCAAATGCCGAAGCACGGTAAATATGGTTTGACAATTATCACAACAATCACAAAACTGCGTTTGCGCAGTAGAGACAGTTTGGAAATTGTTGTGATTGATCATGATATCTTTATTCGAACGAATCTAGTTACTCCCATCAGCCACCATGCCAAGGAGAGCTTGGCAGTGGCGGGAGATACTGCATGAATTGTTCCAACTTTTACATGTTTACCGGTTCAAATCCATTGAGTAGAGTGCTCTGGTGTCAAGAAACTTAACCACATAATATTTGTAAACACTACTGAACAGCCAGCGTCATTTTTTTCTCCACATTTTTTCATAATGCATAAATTGTGGGAAAATTATAAATATGTTGACGCAAAATCGGGTATGGACCTAGGAAATTTGACGGGAGCGATACAAAATGTCACGAACAGCGGGAAAACGTTAATTCCGGGAATATACAAATGGGGTTATACTGTATTAATAACATATGTGGGAATGCAACCATGTCTTTCTTACTACACTAAACTAAAATTAATCTCTGAGCCTCTACAGTAACCAGGGTGGTAGGCAGTTAAAACCTGGATTTAGGGTTGTACTTGTCCTGTACCAAGTGACTCCAGCACATGCTGCACGTTGATCCCAAGTGGCCTTGTTGCTCCACAATTGTAGGTAGATTCACGTAGTTGACCGTTTCTTGCTACTCTATGGCAGTTTCCACAGTTGTTCATTCCGTAAATATTTTTGTAGGTGTGTAGAGAACTCAAGAAGTTCAGGAAAGCATTGATAAGAAAAGGCCCAGCTAGGGCCTTGTCATAGGAAGGAAATGTCTAAGTAGTATAGAACACTCTGTGTAGTGGATATCAGACAACTTGTATTTTAAAGCTTAGTGAAGAGTTTGATGATTTAGGCTCTCTGGGAAAAGACCTTGGTGACGAACATTGCACATTGATTACCACATCATATAGTTTCCATTAAGAGG